>NC_087267.1:17621561-19102395 GCF_015220805.1 Pogoniulus pusillus
TGATTTCAGAGATGCTGAGAAAGAAGAACTTAGCATCTTGTTGCATTGTGCTAAATCACCATCCCTGTGCCCATCCCAAGCCAGACTGCCTGCAGCTCCGAGCAAGCGGCTGTAGTTGCAGATGTCCCTGCTGCACGCAGGCGATTGGGCTGGATGACACCTAAAGGTCCCTTCCAACCCAAACTATTCCACAACTAAAGAAGTGAGGTGCTGCTTCTGGAATAGTCCCAGTGGACTATTTCACCAGGTTCCGACTGCAGAACAAATTCCTCTACAAACTGCTAAGCTTATAAACCTGCTTCAAATACCTGTACAGTTTCAGTACTTACTGGTCTTACAACCTGTGATGTCCTGCCCCTTCTCCTCAGTGAAGCTGAAAGGAAAAGAAATACTTTTACTGCAGACTGTAGTATGGCTGTGTGAGAACACCCAGCAGAATCCCACACACGTTTTGGCCTCGGGCAAAGGCAATGCACAGGAAGGCTTCCAATGCTCGCAGGCAAACAGAGGAAGGTCAGACACATACTGCAGATTGTTCATGCAGAATCACAGAATCAACCAGGTCAGAAGAGACCTCCAAGATCATCCAGTCCAACCTAGGACCCAGCCCTGTCCAGTCAACTAGACCATGGCACTAAGTGCCTCATCCAGGCTTTTCATGAGCACCTCCAGGGACGGAGGTACAGTCCTGAGTTGAGGGGCTCAGAACTGGACACTCAAGGTGCAGCCTGAGCAGTGCTGAGTACAGGCCAAAAATAACCTCCCTTGTCCTGCTGGCCACACTCTTCCTGATCCAGGCCAGGATGCCATTGGCTCTCTTGGCCACCTGGGCACACTGCTGCCTCATCTTCAGCTACTATCTCCCAGCACCCCCAGGTCCCTTTCTGCCTGCTTGCTCTCAGCCACTCTGTCCCCAGCCTGTAGCGCTGTATTATCTGAAACCTAAGATAAAAACTGTTTAAAAGCCATTTCGCCTGGGGCCTTCCCAGAAACACGTTAACAAAAGCTCCCCGCAAACACCTGCAAACCAAACAACTCAGAGCCGCCTGCAGAACGAAGGGGAGGCCACAGGCCAGAGCTCCCCGGGCAGCTGCACCCCGACCACTACCACCGCAGGGCCGCCCGGGCCGCTCTCACCTTCCCTCTGCTGGCCTGCTCTGCTGCTCAGGGCAGGCGCGGTGGAATACGCTCCGCTGCTGCCGCAGCTGCGGGGCAGCAGGGCCGCGCAGGCCCGCCCGGCCCGCTCCGCCGCCCGGCACAGCGCCATTGCCGCCGCTCGCCGCGCACAGCCCCGCCCACAAACCGCCTCGCCCCCGGACGGGAGCCCGCCCGGGCCAAGCCAGTCGCAAAGGCGAAGCGTTGCAGTGCCTCGCCCTCACGGAGGCGGGAACGGGGAGAGTCGAAGCGCGCAGCTGGCTGAGGTGCCCCGAGTAGGGAGAAATCCCCAAAGTGGTCTTCCTGCCCATGCAAGGAAGGTGAGAGAGGAAAGGAGGGTGTCGGAGATGCTTGAGCGTGTCCAGAGAAGGGCGACAAGGCTGGTGAGAGGCCTCGAGCACAGCCCTACGAGGGGAGGCTGAGGGAGCTGGGATTGTTTAGCCTGGAGAAGAGGAGGCTCAGGGGTGACCTTACTGCTGTCTACAGCTACCTGAAGGGTGGTTGTGGCCAGGAGGAGGTTGCTCTCTTCTCTCAGGTGGCCAGCACCAGAACAAGAGGACACAGCCTCAGGCTGCGCCAGGGGAAATTTAGGCTGGAGGTGAGGAGAAAGTTCTTCACTGAGAGAGTCATTGGACACTGGAATGGGCTGCCCGGGGAGGTGGTGGAGTTGCCGTCCCTGGGGCTGTTCAAGGCAGGATTGGACGTGGCACTTGGTGCCATGGTCTAGCCTTGAGCTCTGTGGTAAAGGGTTGGACTTGATGATCTGTGAGGTCTCTTCCAACCCTGATGATACTGTGATACTGTGATACTTTGGCCTTGAGATGTGCTTCCAGCACCTATGGGTCCGTAACTCCTGGGCGGACCCAGGGAGCGCAGCTGGCCTCTGGGTCTGGGCAGGGCCGCAGGGGTGGGATGAGGACTTCTGCCTGATGCAGTTTCCCGAGGCCTTTTCCCGTCTCAAAATAAAAATACAGTCTCTGTCATAAATAACAGGCATAAACTTGTGTTCATGCAAGTTAAGGCTTTCAATAGAGTTGCAGGAATCAAGCAATGCACAGGCCTGGGTGCGTGGGGAGGCTCTGCTCTGCCCTAACGCACACACTTTGCCTTCAGTTTTCTCTTTTTATACCCTATTCTGTTACATATTCGTTACTAATTCTAAGAAAAGGTTGGGTTTTGCTTAGGAATGGGAAGTGTCTCTTCCATGCATGTCTCTTTTTATCCGGTGGTCCCTCTGGTAGTCTTCAGTGATAAAGTAAGGGGTCTTCCTCAAGTGTCCTTCCCATGAACTTCAAAGTCCTTTGTATTCCTCTGTTTGCTCATGCAAAAAAAAGGTGGTGCAAGGAGGAATGCAGTTCCATTCAAATCCCCCTTTCCTCCCTTTGCTTATGCAAAAAGGCTGTCTCTTCCACATGCCTCCCTTCTTCACCAACCTTTACTTATTAGTCTTATCTTAAGCGTACTGCATACCTTTTGCGATGGTGGTGCAAGCAGGAATGCAGCTCTATTCAAAATCCCCCTTCCTCCCTGTCTGTGACCTCTTGCCACGAATTGATCGGATCAAACATATGTTTCTCACAGTCTCTCAGTCCTTGCATGTGCTTTATGCCCCCAAAACAAGGACAGGCTCATTTAGCAATCTAAATGAAGCACCAAGGATTGCTTCAGCAAAATGCAGATTGCTCCAGCCCTGCCACATGCAGACAAAAAGATCATGCAGTCATGTGTGTAAATCTGGACTAGGTGATGCTGCTTTTCTTGAGTCTCAGTGTTTGTCTGCTTCTCAGAACCTGCTATGTGCAGGTGTAAGGTTTTTTGGTAGTAGTATCCTGGTACCTCCAGGATGCCATCCCATGTGGCCTGCCCTGCGTGATCCTGCTCTGTCAGGGGGGGTGGGATGCTGAAGCCCCCTTCCAACCCATAATGTTCTGTGACTGTGGTTCTGTGATCTCCGAACATGTTCAAGAGTTCCTGGCCTTCAAACATACCCATCATGTCTTGTACCCTTTCATTACAAGGAGCAGGTGTGGATCTGTTGGAGAGTAGGAGAGCCTTGCTAGGCTGGATGGGTGGGCAGAGGCCAGTGGGATGGGATTTAACAAGGCCAAGTGCAGGGTCCACACATTAGCACAACAACCCCAAGCAACACTATGGGCTGGGGACAGAGTGGCTGGAGAGCAGCCAGGAAGAAAGGGACCTGAGGGAACTGGTAGATAGTAGCTGAACATGAGCCAGCAGAGTGCCCAGGTGGCCAGGAGAGCCAAAGGCATCCTGGCCTGGATCAGGAACAGTGTGGCCAGGAGGACAAGGGAGGTTATTCTTGCCCTGTACTCAACACTGATCAGGCCACACCTTGAGTGCTGTGTCCAGTTCTGGGCTCCTCAGTTCAAAAGAGATGTTGAGATACTGGAATGTTGTCAAGGTCCGGAGGAGCAGAGATGAACAGTATCTCTGTCCACAGGAGCTAGACCAGTTCTTATGGATTCCGTGTTGTGAAATTAAGGTGCAAACGAGACCATATATCACCATGAAACTGTTTATTAAAGGATAAGGTTGGGCAAAACAGAGGGAGAGGGGGGAGAAGGGGGAGAGAGAAAGATCAGAACAGAGGGAGAGAGGGGAGAAGGGGGAGAGAAAAAGACAAAGAGAACGATGGAGAAGAGAAGAAGGAGCAGGGAAGGAAAAAGGCTGTGATCATATTACCCTCAGACGCAGACGGAGGGGAGAGAGAGAGACTGCACTTTTATAAATTTATCGACGCTAAAAGGAAGGGCAAGAAGAGCCTCCACTCTTTACTGGACCAGGAGGGGAATACTATAACTGATGATGTAGAAAAGGCTGAGGTCCTGAATGCCTTCTTCGCCTCAGTTTTCAACAGTAAGGAGGGAGGAGTTCAGGGCAAGTGGCCTCTTGAACTGGGGGATGGGGTCGGGGAGCGGTGTGTTCCCCTGGAAATTCATGAAGAATTAGTTCAGGACCTGCTGAGCCATCTGGACACCCACAAGTCCATGGGACCAGATGGGATCCATCCCAGGGTGCTGAGAGAGCTGGCAGCTGAGCTGGCCAAGCCACTCTCCATCGTTTTCCAGCAGTCCTGGCTCACCGGAGAGGTCCCAGGAGACTGGAAACTGCCAACGTGGTCCCCATCCACAAGAAGGGTCGGATGGAGGAACCTGGGAACTACAGACCTGTCAGCCTGACCTCAGTGCTAGGGAAACTGATGGAGCAGGTTATCTTGGGGGTGATAAGAGCACACCTAAGGGATGGCAAAGGGCTCAGGCCCAGCCAGCATGGGTTTAGGAGGGGCAGATCCTGCCTTTCTAACCTGATCTCCTTCTATGATCAGGTGACCCGCTTGGTGGATGTGGGGAGGCCTGTGGATGTGCTCTATCTGGACTTCAGCAAAGCCTTTGACACTGTCCCCCACAGCAAACTGCTGGCTAAGCTGTCAGCCCATGGCTTGGATGGCAACACTCTGTGCTGGGTTAGGAACTGGCTGGAGGGCCGGACCCAGAGAGTGGTGGTGAATGGTGCCACATCCAGCTGGTGGCTGTCACTAGTGGTGTCCCTCAGGGATCACTGCTGGGCCCCATCCTCTTTAACATCTTCATAGATGATCTGGATGAGGGCATGGAGTCAGTCATCAGCAAGTTTGCAGATGACACTAAGCTGGGGGCAGATGTGGCTGGGTTGGAAGGCAGAAGGGCTCTGCAGTGGGACCTTGACCGCCTGGATAGATGGGCAGAGTCCAATGGGATGGGGTTCAATAGCTCCAAGTGCAGGGTGCTGCACTTTGGCTACAACAACCCCATGCAGAGATACAGGCTAGGGTCAGAGTGGCTGGAGAGCAGCCAGACAGAGAGGGATCTGGGGGTGCTGATTGATACCCACCTGAAGATGAGCCAGCAGTGTGCCCAGGTGGCCAAGAGAGCCAGTGGCATCCTGGCCTGCATCAGGAATGGTGTGGTCAGCAGGGGCAGGGAGGTCATTCTGCCCCTGTACTCTGCACTGGTTAGACCACACCTTGAGTACTGTGTTCAGTTCTGGGCCCCCCAGTTTAGGAAGGACATTGAGATGCTTGAGCGTGTCCAGAGAAGGGCAACGAGGCTGGGGAGAGGCCTTGAGCACAGCCCTACGAGCAGAGGCTGAGGGAGCTGGGATTGTTTAGCCTGGAGAAGAGGAGGCTCAGGGGTGACCTTATTGCTGTATGCAACTACCTGAGGGGTGGTTGTGGCCAGAGGAAGGTTGCTCTCTTCTCTCAGGTGGCCAGCACCAGAACGAGAGGACACAGCCTCAGGCTGCACCAGGGGAGATTTAGGCTTGAGGTGAGGAGAAAGTTCTTCACTGAGAGAGTCATTGGACACTGGAATGGGCTGCCCGGGGAGGTGGTGGAGTCGCCGTCCCTGGAGCTGTTCAAGGCAGGATTGGACGTGGCACTTGGTGCCATGGTCTAGCCTTGAGCTCTGTGCTAAAGGGTTGGACTTGATGATCTGTGAGGTCTCTTCCAACCCTGATGATACTGTGATACTGTGATACTGGGTGCGTGGCCCAGGGATGATCTTCTGTGGAGTCTGTCAGAGGTTCTTTGGGTGTTGTGCAGCTTTGGTGGTCTGGTGATGGTCTGCCCTCGGTGGTCCAGTGGAGGTGCCACTGGTGGTCCGATGGAGATGCCACTGGTGGTCCAGTGGGAATACCACTGGTGGTCCGCTGGAGGTGCCACCCTTTGGCAGGCATTTCTCCTGCCTTTTTATACAGTTTTCTGCTTAGTGTCCAGCTGCAGCCCCCCAGGGCATCTTCCTGTGCATTCTTATGCATTCGCAGGGGTCCGGCATCACAGGGGGGAGGGCCTCCACCCTCTCTCTGGCTACACCTGTCCACACCCTGCATACACATAAACCTTTTCCCTTGGGGGTAGCTGAGATAAGATGTAGGCCTCCTGGGCATTCCAGCCAGGGTGAGGTCCAGGAGTTTCAAAGGTGTTGTCTGTTGATTTGCATCCCTGAGTTTTGGGCTAAGCACTGAGTCTGAGTCCCAGAAGCAACAAGATTAAGGAGAGATGATGCAATCTTCTTTATCTTTGTTGATTAAGGAGAGAGAGAGGATATAGACTCTCACCAATGTGTCCAGAGAAGGGCAATGAAACTGGTGAGGGGCCTGGAGCACAGCTCTGTGAGGAGAGGCTGAGGGAGATGGGGGTGTGCAGCCTGGAGAAGAGGAGGCTCAGGGGTGACCTCATTTCTGTCTACAACTGCCTGAAGGGAGGCTGTAGCCAGGTGGGGTTGGTCTCTTCTGCCAGGCAACCAGCAACAGAACAAGGGGACACAGTCTCAAGTTGTGCCAGGGGAAGTCTAGGCTGGATGTTAGGAGGAAGTTCTTCACAGAGAGAGTGATTGGCATTGGAATGGGCTGCCCAGGGAGGTGGTGGAGTCGCCATCCCTGGAGGTGTTCAAGCAAAGCCTGGCTGAGGCACTTAGTGCCATGGTCTGGTTGACTGGCTAGGGCTGTGTGCTAGGTTGGCCTGAATGATCTTGGCAGTCTCTTCCAACTTGGTTGTTTCTATGACTTCTGTTCTATGATTATTAATGTAGCATTGCACCATGACTTCATCTACTTTTAAAAAAAATGGTTAAAAGTGCATTCCTGTGAATGATGGATATAAAATTTTGAGTTATATAATGGCCATTCCGTTTTTTTAACAGTGGGTGGAAAAAGGACAGATGGAGTTCTTAATCATCCATGTCTGATAGTTGATCCAAACTAAGATTAGTTATGTGGAACATCTCCCTGCTGAGGACAGCCTGAGGAAGCTGGGGTTCTTCAGTTTGCAGCTCATTCATGTTGATAAAGATGTGCAGGGCCGTGTCGGGTGGATGGAGCCAGGCTCTGCTCAGGGATGTCCAATGACAGTACAAGGGACAATGGAGGCAAGCTGGAGCAGAGGAGGTTCCACAGGAACAGAAGGGAAAACTTTTTCACTGTGCCAGAACTCTGAAGCAGAGTTATGAAGCCTCCTCTGGAGATATAAAATTGCACTGCATGTCATATAATACATTCAGAAATACTCCCTAGAAATAACTGTTTTCTGAGTAAATGTTATTGCATCTTCTTTTTTTTTCACTATTGTCAAGGGTGAGAGAATTGAAATTTCTTCATGCCTCCACTCCTGTCTTTATCCCCAGGACAGAAACCTTGCAAGTCAGTTTACGCACATGAAGTAGAAATCAGTGTTGTGATGGTTTGGGTATTACTTGCCTCCCTCCATTCTTGTGAAATCACTCAGACTAGATCAGCTGGCTGGAAGTTAAGGAAAGAAGCTTTATATTCACAGCTTAGAACAATGTACAAGCAGATATTTACAATATATCTCAAATATATACAGCTATAGACAGAAATATACAAGTTAAAGGTAATACAGAAACACAACAGCCCTCACAGAAATCAGAGTCCCCAGGAGGTGCTCCCAACCACGCTTACACCTTCTTTCCATCCATCTACCTTATCCCAGAGTACACCTTATGTGCAAGGTGAGTTTGGACGATCAGCAAGGGAGGTTAGAAAGTAGAAGGATTAATTACACAGAAGCAGCCCAGGGCACCCCCTGCAACAGAGACACACACACACACACTGACTCTGCCACTCTGACTTATCTACTGAATAAGGCACTCGGTGCCACGGTCTAGTTGACTGGATAGGGCTAGGTGCTAGGTTGGACTGGATGATCTTGGAGGTCTCTTCCAACCTGGTTGATTCTATGATTCTATGTTTTGTATTCTTTTTATGCATCTCAGCAAGCCTATGAGTGAAGCAGACATCACCATTATTTCATTTTTCACAGCCTGTAATCTAATTTCTCTCATAATAATATTCCAGTTAGCCTCAAACTAGCACAGGTGTTAATATGTAAGGTCTGAAACATTTCTGGTTTGCATTAGCACTTGATAGAATTAGTGAATTTTACAAATACTGAGTGATTGCTTAAGCAGCCTTGCTGACTTTCTGAGGCTCTGCTGCATATTCTCATTGGAGCATTCTTACTTAGAAGACACTGGGTTTTGTCTTATTTCCATCTTAAGGTAATGTAAGAAAGGAATCTTTGTTGTTGAAAGCATGTAGTGCTGGTAACAGAGCCAGACACAACTGTAGGTGTTGTGTTAGCTAGGAATTCCCATGTCAGCCTTCAGCATGGGTCACTTGAATTTGTTGGGTTGCATTAGCAAAAGTTAGAAATTTATTTATTAAAAACTTTCAAATTTTTCAAATATTCTCTAAAAAGAATCCAGTTAGTCAGAATTATTCCTAAAATATCAGCTTTCAGGCCAGTGTTCCTACTCTCATCCCACTCTGCACCCAAACTGTATTCAAGCCAGTCCATGCTTGGTGCAGGGTGGGTTGAGAGCAGCTCTGAAGAAAGAGTCTTAGGGGTGTTGGTTGCTGAGAAGCTCCCCATGAACCAGCAGTGCCTTCATGCAGCCCAGAAAGCAGCCCTGTGCTGGGCTACATCTAGAGGAGTGTGGGCAATAGGGCAGGAGAGGGGATTCTGCCCCTTGACTCTGCTCTGTTGAGACCTCACCTCCAGTACTGCCTTCAGTTCTGGTGTCCTCAGGATAAGGAGGCTGCTTCTAAGGATATTGCCCGTTTGGGGATGAGGAATATCATTTCAGAAGAATAGTGCCTCAGACTAGACTCAAACAGAAAAAGCAAATGACGTGGACCTGTTAACGTAGAGAATTTCAAATTTAGTTTACTTCTCTTTATCATCAGCTTGAAAATCTGTTAAAGGGTATCTAGAAAGCCTACAGAAAGAAAAGCATAGTGGAAATCTTTATCTAAAATTAACAAAATATCTTAACTGTGCTAGTTTGAAGCTAGATAGAACGTTTTGGTGAGAAGAATTAGATCACAGGCTGTGAAAGAGAAACAATGGTGTTGTCTACTTCACTTATAGGCTTGCTGAGAGGTATAAGAACAAGAATATAAATATAGATGGGACATTCGGTCACTGCCTGGGCTTTGAGATACATTTCTCTCTCTAACCTAACCTGATTAATCCACCTGCTTCCTAACTCCTCTGGCCAACCCTCTATTCTTTCTTAGGCACAAGGCAGCATCTAGGGTATGATAGAGAGGGGTGGGAGAAGGTGGAAGGGCAGTTGGGAGCCCCTCCTGGGGGCTCAGGTTCCTGGGAGGGCTGTTGTGTTTCTGTATTACCTTTTACCTTGTATATTTCTGTCTATAACTGTCTATACTGTAAATATCTGCTTGTACATTGTGCTAGCTGTAAGTATAAGCTTCATTTAATTTCCAGAGCTGGCTGAGTCTAGTCTGGGTGATTTCCAAAGTGTGTGTGTGTGGGGGGGGGGGGCAGGGAAGACCCAAACCATCACACTGACCCTTTAAACTCATACATGCAAATGTGCTTATCCTTTCCAAACTCTTTTCAAGTACAACGCAGAGCTCCTATTTCAAAAGCCACCCCTGAGGCACTAGTTGTATACTGATCAGTCTTTTCCATTTTAAATGGCATTCTGTTTCAACCTCGGTACCAATAACAGAATCCTTCTTCATCCAGTGCATCACTAATGGTTTAAACGAGACCAATAAAACAATGCTAGAACACTTAATATAATTGAAGGTAGGAATCAAGTAACAGTTGAGGTTCACTGTACAGTGCAAGAATTTATATTGCCTCTTATTATTCAGAGGTTCTCCATGACTGCTATCTGATACCTCTTCAGCATTAGAATAGGCATGATAGTTCAAGCAGCAATATTGCCTTCTTTTTATACAACATCAGTGTATCAGCAGATACTTTGCCCTAGGTGATAGCACTTTGGTTCACTTTGTACAACTCAGTGCTTTTATTCTTATTCACGCAGGTATTAAAACTATTATGGGTTTCTGTGAAGATATACAATGCTTAAAATTAGTTTTGAAATGCTGCTGATCTATTAAAGAGCACTAAACTTAATGAGCAAGCACACCTTAACCAGCACACCAAACTGTTCTCTCTTGTCCTGGTAGAATAATATGAGGTTGGCAGAATTTGAGTTCAGGCCACTGGCAGCCTGGGCTGCATCAGAAGCAGCATGGCCAGCAGATGGAGAGAGAGATTCTGCACCTCTGCCTTTCTCCCCTTAAACCTCACCTAGAGTGCTGTGTCCAGCTGTGGGGCCCACAGTGCAAGAGAGACATGGTCCTGATGGAGCTGGTCCAGAGGAGGTCCACGAAAATCATCAGGAGGCTGCAGCACCTCTGCTACAAGGACAGGCTGAAGGAGCTGGGATTGTTCAGCCTGGAGAAGAGGAGGCTCCAGGGAGACCTAAGAGTGACTTTCCAGTACCTGAAGGGGGACTACAAGAAAGCTGGGGTGGAACTGTTTACAAGGGCTTGTAGCACTAGAGCAAGGGATGATGATTTTAAGCTAGAGAAGGTTAGATTTAGACTGAACATTAGGAGGAAACTCTAACATGAGGTTGGGGTGACACTGGAACAGGTTGTCCAAGGAGGTGGTGGAGACCCCATTGCTGGAGATCTTCACCGTGAGGCTGGACAAGGCTCTGAGCAACCTACTCTAGTGGAGGATGTCCCTGCTGACTGCGGGAAGTTTGGACAGGATGACCTCTGGAGGTCCCTTCCGCCTCAAACTGTTCTGTGACTCGCTGGTCCCACAGATACTCTCACCTTGTGCAACCACACACTGGCCCATAGCTCCTTAAGCCTCTAAGTCACTAATCTCGGAGCAAGGCTCCGCGGCGTTCAGCACGCTGAAGGTTTGCTCTCCGCTCGCTGCTGGTGGCTGAGTGCAGCCCCGGGGCAGTCGGGGGCTAGCGGGGCGGCTTCTGGGGCTCTCTCCAGGGTGCTGAAGCTCGGGAGCGCCGCCAAACGAGCTCTAGGATGCCCTGGGTGGTCGGTGTGGCTTCACTGCACGGACTGGGGGCTTTCCCTGCTGCTCTGTCCTGTTGGCCGAGCGGAGCCACAGCAGCTGTGCTGGTGGGCAATCCCAGCTGGTGTATGCACCAGACTGCAATCTCTACCCTTCAAACTAAGGCCCTCTTTTTGTCAGCAGGTGTTTTACATTGATATCAGCGCTGGTTTGAGGCTAATTGAAGAATTGTAATGAGAGAAATTAGGTCGTTGGCTGTGAAAAGAAAACAGTAGTGATGTCTACATCACTCATTTGTTCTGCTGAGGGACATAAATAGCCAAAGCATAAGATAAGGCACTCACTTCCCACTTCTCTTCAGTCTGTGTGCCTGGCTGCATCTTTCTTTACCTCCTCTCATGAAACCTCTGTAACCTGATCTAACCATTTCCTTATAACTCCTTGTTGGCTTTTGATGCCTCACCTTAGATCTCTGCAAATGTATCATGTGAACTATACAGGGCTTTATCTGGTTATTTCTGAGATAAGGGATGCGGGGCATTAGTCAGGAGCCCTCCTGGGCAGTCTGGCTGTTTGGGAGGGATTTTGAATCTCTATATTACTTCTAACTTGTGTATAATTATAAACATCTGTATATGTTGTGTATGTTTGTGCTGCGCTATAAAACATAGCTGCATTCCTTAACTGCCAGCCAGCTGCGTTAGTCTGGTGAATCTTGGAGGGAGAGGAACTCCCAAACCACAACAATATCCTTCTCACTCTTCCTTTGGGCTGCACTTTCACCATGCTGCCCAGTGCCTCAGTTTCTCTTAACCTGCAACACTTAATATGAACAGTTTAATAGCATTATTGAACCTACCACTGCAACCTGTTCTTCTTCTCTTTTCATAGAATCATAGAATCATAGAATCAACCAGGTTGGAAGAGACCTCCAAGATCATCCAGTCCAACCTAGCACCCAGCCCTAACCAATCAACTAGACCGTGGCACTAAGTGCCTCATCCAGGCTTTTCTTGAAGACCCCCAGGGACGGTGCCTCCACCACCTCCCTGGGCAGCCCATTCCAATGGGAAATCACTCTCTCTGTGAAGAACTTCTTCCTAACATCCAGCCTATACCTCCCCTGGCACAACTTGAGACTGTGTCCCCTTGTTCTATTGCTGGTTGCCTGGGAGAAGAGGCCACCCTCCACCTGGCTACAATGCCCCTTCAGGTAGTTGTAGACAATAATAAGATCACCCCTGAGCCTCATCTTCTCCAGGCTAAACAGGCCCAGCTCCCTCAACCTCTCCTCATAGGATTTGTGCTCCAGGCCCCTCACCAGCTTTGTTGCCCTTCTCTGGACATGTTCCAGCACCTCAACATCTTTCTTGAATTGAGGGGCCCAGAACTGGATACAGTACTCAAGGTGTGGCCTGACCAGTGCTGAGTACAGGGGCAGAATAACCTCCCTTGTCCTACTGGCCACACTGTTCCTGATCCAGGCCAGGATGCCATTGGCTCTCTTGGCCACCTGGGCACACTGCTGGCTCATACTCAGCTTACTCTCTATCAGTACCCCCAGGTCCCTTTCCTCTTGGCTGCTCTCCAGCCACTCAGTCCCCAGCCTGTAGCGCTGCTTGGGGTTGTTGTGGCCAAAGTGCAGAACCCTGCACTTGGCCTTGTTAAATCTCATCTCATTGGCCTCTGCCCACCCATCCAGCCTGTCCAGGTCCCTCTGCAGGGCTCTCCTACCTTCCAACAGATCCACAGCTGCTCCTAGCTTGGTGTCATCTGCAAACTTACTGATGCTGGACTCAATGCCCTCGTCCAGATCATCAACTACTGGATGGCAGAATTTACCCAGATGTTTGGGGTGGTTGAGGTAACAGTAAAAATGAATGAAGCAGAATAAGCAAAGGTATGACTAGGACTAGCCTGTTGCAGGTTTCATCTGGGGATTACTGTGTGTCTGTTGTCAGTGGCTCTTGTTTTAAAAGACCTGTCTGGTTTTCTGTCCTAATGGTGAAAGATTGTTGATTAATTTTTTAACCAGTTGTCAAGGGTTAGGGCTGGGACAGTCTCTAGAAAAGTGGCAGATGCTCTCGATTAACTCCATTCTCTTCCCAAAGGGGAAGAGAAAGGGAATATGTGAGAGAGATTTGTTGACTGGGAAATAACTAAAACTAATGAAAGTAATTACAATGAAATGAAATACATAGAAACATATCCAAACCCCAATATTGAAGCTAACCCCTTTGATGGAAATTAAGTCACTGTCACCATAGATCCTGTGGGCAGACACTTAAGAAGTCCTAAACTGGATCACTCACTGGTAAATGGGAACCAGATTCAGGAACTGGGTTTTGGAAATGGATTTTGGAACATGTGAGTCAAAGTCAGAACAAAAAGAGTCCTCCTCAAAAGCTGGACATTGAAACAGAGAGTTTGACCTTTGTGATCCCTCAGCTTTATACTATGACATATGTGGAATGGAATACTTTGTTGGTCAGATTTGAGTTACCTATCCTATCCACTCCTCCCCACGTATGGCCTCTTACTGCACTCTCTAGCATGGCAGTGACCTTGGTTCTCCATAGAAGCAAGCATAAGCAGGAATCTTTCTGCATCCCAGTCCTTGGTATTAACTATAAACATGAAGCTTTAGCACTTCCAGAAGCAGACAGTGTCTGCAAAGACATTCTGTTAATTTTCCCCTCTCCTTTCTTGTGCTCTTTCATCTTTGAGAAACCAAAAGCTTTTGTAGTGTGTATGTAATGCTCCTTGATTCAAATAAACTTCAGTCATTGATCAGCCATTAGGCAGCACTTCACTCTAATTTACTCCATGGAAGTTTCTGAATCTAGCATGATGCTGCCCAGAGTATCTTGGCAATCAGGTCATGACAACTTTGACTTGTTATTTAGAGCCTGAACAGTTCTGTTCAGGGCAGGTCAGAAGTGAGAACAGCAATTTTTGCATTTAGGAAATTACTTCTTGAACAGTTAATAGAGGAGGGATGATAAAAGTATTAACTTTTGCAGAGAACAATTTCCAAGCCATTGTATTCCTTGAAAAGGATGAAGCCTAAGCAAAAACTTGGAGAAGGATCCAGTGATTCCAGTCAGATATTAGTCCTCTTCACTTGCTCACCTGCAGTACTGTAGTCAGTTGTGTGAACAGTGCAAACTGAGTCACACAGCATCCAGGGAATGTTCTGGAGGGATTGGTTTGTAGAGGAGTAAAAGCACAAACCTGATAAGACTGTGTTTATCAGAAGCAGAAAGAAACCAGGAACATTTGCATAATTTTCCCATCAGTGATATAGAAATATAACCACGAAAAGGACTTCCTGGGATAATCTTTTCATGGAGTAGAAGGTCCTACCCTCATGAGCAATGAGGATTAAAGTTGAAGACCATGTACAATGGCAACATTTCTCCACTGCCGGAATGGAAGAGGAGATGATTACTTTTGTTTCCTTCTCAGCCACAGGACTGGGAAAGTGGGAAGCAGCTCATGTTCGGAATGTTGGTGTTTTGGAAACCAGTCTGATTCCTGCTGCAAATGGGAAAAGATGAGTGGAATTGTATTCACTTTCTCCTTCCTAGCTGAGAACCTCAACAATAAATAACAGGAAGCTAATGCTGCAGTGGTTATGTCTGAGATTCTTTTCCTCCCAAATTATTTAAACAAAGAAACAAAAAAACTCATCCTTCAGGAAAGCACTGAACATAGAGAACTCTGATTTTCCATTACTTAATGTACCATAATGAAGTGCTGTGTTTGGCTTTGCCAGAACTTTGATGGGAAAAAACAAACAACTGAGGCTGCCCTGTTAGATTTACTCAATATAAAAACCTGCTGCAGAGCCTCCATCGAGCCACAGGGAACACCTAATTCAGTTTTTTAAAGATGTGCAGTAAAGAAATGTCACTTGCAAAACACTGCAATGAAGTGTGTGCAGATAAGAGAAGGACTAGGAGGGAAAGGAGGATGATCCTCAGCACAAGCTGGAGTGCAGCCCTATGAGGAGCAGTTGAGGGAGCTGGGGCTGTTTAGCCTGGAGAAGAGGAAGCTCAGGGAAGATCTTATCACTGTCTACAACTACTGGAAAAGAGGTTGTAGCCAGGTGAGGGTTAGTCTCTTCTCTCAGGCAACCAGTGACAGAACGAAGGGGCACAGACTTAAGCTGCACCAGGGGAGGTTTAGGCTGTTAGGAAGTTCTTCACAGAATGAGTGATTGGCCATTGGAATGGGCTGCCCAGGGAGGTGGTGAGGTCCCCGTCCATGGAAATGTTTTAAAAGAGACTGGATGTGGCATTTGGTAGCACTTGATGCCATGGTTTAGTTGATTAGATAATGTTGGGTGGTAGGTTGGACTCGATGATCTTGAAGGTCTTTTCCAACCTAATTGAGCCTGTGAGTCTATGTTGCTTCTGACTGCTGGCTCTGACAACAGAAACAAGCAGAAGAAACTCCTCTTGGAAATGGTCGAAACTACTCCCCAGTTCTTTCTCTGCCTTTCGTGAGGGCTGCCGTATAAGGCTGATGAAAGGGAGGGACCCTGCCTTCTACAGGGTAAGACTTGGAAGCTGGGGGCAGCGTTAGGCAGCAGCTCCTCTCTCTGCAGCTATCCAAGGAATCCGCTGTATGGAGGGAGCAGCAGAGGAGGACAGTGTCAGACAGCAGGTACTGCTTGCCGGCTGGCTTCACCTTTTTCGTGTGCTTTGTGTCTGACTGTGTGGGATCCCAGTGTCAGACAGCAGGTACTGCTTGCCGGCTGGCTTCACCTTTTTCGTGTGCTTTGTGTCTGACTGTGTGGGATCCCAGTGTCAGACAGCAGGTACTGCTTGCCGGCTGGCTTCACCTTTTTCATGTGCTTTGTGTCTGACTGTGTGGGATCCCAGTGTCAGACAGCAGGTACTGCTTGCCGGCTGGCTTCACCTTTTTCATGTGCTTTGTGTCTGACTCTGTGGGATCCCCTGTTTCAGTTTCGATCTGCAAGCTAGCAGATGTGTTTGGGGCAGGTTTGTTTGCAGCTGCTGGATAGCAAACCTTTGCTCCAACACTTCAGGTGTTTAGGTCACTCTAAGTGACCTCAGCACCCTAAAATGAACGATATAGCAGGTAGGCATTTCTTGGGTTGTTGTTGTAGATGGACTTGGATGAAGTACTATGTGTTTTAGCTTAAAGTTTTGGTCCCTCCAGCTTTTCATTGTCAAGCAGACTGATGAAGGGAAGCAAGCATTTCTCTATCTGCTGTAAGGCTAATATGGAAATACACCTTCTTATGAGCAGTGTAAACAAATGGGCACATGGTCATAAGTCCACTGCTGTATGGAAATATTTTTAGGAATAACTTAGAGGGCTCTGTTCAGGTGGAAATCCTTAGTGGAATAACTTAGACAGCTCTGTTCAGGAATTCATCCAGTACGAGCGAAGATCTTTAAGCCACAAGAAAAGAAAAGCTTCCTTAAATGAAGTGATGAAGGGTGAAATTCACTCTCTCCAAATTATTCTACAGAGGCAAAGTAACCCAAATGTGGGTGTGAGTCTGTTCTGACAGAGGAGCAGTCAGCAGCAGCTCCTAGGCATCTGGATGTCATTGCATGGGTAACACAAGACATTGACTTATAATATTACAGACATAATTTTCACATTAACACCAGCACTGCTTTGAAGTTAGTCACCTCTTGTGATACTTTTGTGTTTTCATGCTTTCGTTCTAGATAAGCATTTTAAATAAAACAGCTCTCCATGACAGTGCATGAGAAATAAAGCAGCATCAAACCTGACACTTCAGAAAGCTGCTCTCAGTCTCATGTATTATTTGATACTGTTACTAGTATCTGTGTGTTAGCAGCACTTTGAGTCTGCCCCACCAAATGTATATTGACCTGTAGCAGCCTGGTTTTCCAGTCTATTTTCTGTAGGTGTTTACTTGAGAGGAGCAAAGTTAGCAGCAAACATTAAATGGCTTGAAGAAAATCACAAATCAGGCCAGAACTCTTTGATCTCTTCACTTGTAACATTATTATCTTCCCAGTGACAGTTCCAGTTAATGCCATCCTCCTTTTGTTCCTGAGTACCCTGGGCTGCAAAATTGGAGCCCATGAGATGACTGGAATAATTTATTCAAGTCTTAAAGTCTTTCTGTCATTGATATTCTCAACATGATGATATGTAGATGTTGAAGTTTGAAACCTCAGTCAGGGATGTTTTAGGCAGCAGCAAGTTTATAAATTGCAGGAATTTTTCACAGTTCCACCTCTAAAAAGGACACTTCAGGAACTGCTTAGCTTAAGACGACATCACAGGCTTGGCTTACAGGACAATTCTGCTGCTGTGCTAATGTCACACTGCTTAAATTGTTGTAAGCTTCCTGCTTAAGAGATCTAACTTCAGGTCTTAATATTCTGTATTCACTCAGAAGTCTTATTTTTTTTCCTTTTCCCAGCCTCCTGTTACTTCTGATGTCAGCATGTGTCATTGTCAAAATGTTTTCTGGTTTAATTTCAGAGGCTGTGAGTGACAGCAGGTGACAGGCTGGCAGCTCACACTTGTGTTGCAGAAAAGCTCTGTGATAACAGCAGAAAGTCATCTTATCAGCTTCTGGAGAACACCCTAGGCAGGAAGGACATACAATACCTCCTTCAGGATTTGAAATATTGATCAGGGTTAGTAATACCTGTGCCTTGATACAGAATGTCTTCTGATAGTGGAGAAACTGTTGGGCACCCAATGTGGACAGATTCAAGGCTCCACTTTCCAGCTTAGCAGTCTGGATGGAAATAGGAAATCCACAGCACCGCTGGAAGTCAAGGAGACCTTAAGCAGCATGCAGTATTCTGCTGTGGCTACAGATCCAGAAACCTCAGTGAACAATGGATGCAGGATTCCTTGTAACCCTGAGGAGGGCACAAAGGCTGCAGTCCTTCGCCCTGCGGAGGGTGAAGTCCGCAGGACCTGCACGGCAAAGTGTTTCCATAGCCATCGGTTGACTAAAACTGGCACGCAGAGAGATGTCTACAACTTCCTAGAGAGGCCTAGTGGATGGAAGTGTTTTATCTACCATTTTGCTGTGTAAGTACCTACCATTTCACATAATCCTGGCTGTCCACTTCATCAGCCCCAAGTCATGCTACTTGAGCTCTTGGGATGAAAACCTGTTAGCTGAGAAGCAGTGGCAAAGGCACTTTCTCAAAGAATCAGCCACTATCTCCCTTACCTTAGAGGAGGACTTTTTGTTCTTCACATAGTGCTTGTCTCCAAAGGCACTGCATAGCTGAGATTTCTGAAGGGAAGCCCAATACATTCATGACAGTTTTTATTGCTGCCTTGCATTGTTCTAGTTTCAAACACCATGGGTTTTAGCATGAACTGTGGAGGGTTTAGCTGTGATTAGATAAGCCACGTTTTTATAAGCCTGTTTTGCTTCTGCCAAAGTGCCAAAACAATTAGTTGGACATTTAATCCTAATGTTATTAATTTGAATAGACTTACAACCATGAGCACATCACGAGTATGAGTGTAGCAAGTTTTCCTTATGGCATGCATACTGTGCACACAAGGAGGAAATGAAGGCTTCTATTTCCTATTCTAAAATATGGGTAAATACACTAACACAGCTGCCCCTCTTTTCTGGGATCAGTTTGTGGTAGCTGCCAAGTTCAGTCCAGCCTCAATTACTGCCCTGAATGGTACTTAACAGAATGATGTTTTGTCAGCTGTAGAAAGGATCTGCTACAGTGGGCTCAGAGCTCCCACTGAGGCAAGAGAAAGTTTTACCACCTACAGCGGATGAAAACTGAGCCTAAAGTCCTTGCAGATGTCTTAAAGAGAAGTAGAATGTTGAAATGATTCTGTGTATCTCAGATGAACTTTCCTATGGCCTGACTGTATTTTGGGAACCCATTATCAGTTACTGCAGCCAGGAGCTGCCCAGAGCAGTGTATAACAATAATGAACCATAATGCTTCTGTGTAGCATAAAAGGAGGTATTAATACTTGCTTCCTTTCACCCCTCAAAATCATATATGGACTTGTTTTAAAGGATTTTTTGATTCATGAATTTTTGCCAAGTAAAAGGATAGGACCTCTTTTAAGGGCAGTGTTTATGCTAGATGATAATTGCTGAGGCTTAGGCAGGTGCAGTATGTGTGGATTTAAATGTGTGAATAGCCATGACTGAAGCCTATTTGAAGTTAGGACTTGCTAATCTTGCTAGAATCTTTTTCTCCATTATCTGCATTGCTTTTATCTCAGACTAAGGTCACCCTTTAGTATGTAGTTTAGATTCTGCAATGGACATTGAAAAAAAAGAATGGGATATAAAATGTACTCAGAGACACCCCTCCCATAGCAGAATATTGTGTTACTAACAGAAAACTCTTATCAAGAGTACAAGGGTTCCTAACTTCAGTGAAAGAATACAGAAACTGACTTCTTTTAAACACTTTCTTTGAGATGGCTTGAAAGGAAATCTTTTAAACGTAGCTTTTGCCTGGGCTTTTGTCTTGAGGTCTGTTTATTCTAACCATTATCACAAAAGCTACATAAGCAACACTAAATATCATTAAAGCTAAACATTGTTAAAAACAAGAAAGTGCTAATCTGAACTACAGTTAATCTGTGATTTTTTTAAAGGCTTCCCACGTTGTACTTGTGGGTTTGAGGTGGTTTGTGTAGAGTTGATAGGATGAGGATGATGGTGATTTTCATCACAAATCAGTTCTTTCAAGTATAGCTGGTGCTTGTGTAGTCTGGAGGAGCTGGATGGGCAGTGTTCCTTTGCTGTCCTTTTGTCCCTCATATGCTACAAAGAACACATAACCTGTGTGCAGTTTCTATCCAAGAGGGACTGGACTCTGTCCTGGTCTGGAGCCAGTTCTGCTAGAAGGAACAAAACAGACCAGAAATGGGCAAGGCAAGGGAACAGCAAGTGCTCCAGGAGGTGACCTTACTCTTGCATAACCTCATCCCCTGTGACATTTGGAGTGTACCTGTGATGCTTGGAGTGCCTCTTAAGAGAGTAAACTCAGGCTTGTTCAGTAGTTTCATGATATGCCTTAGAAAAGGGAATTGGTTTTGCCTTATTAAATCTGGAATTTGTGTTACTTTATTTGACTTATTATAGACTGAAATTATGATTTCAGCCCAAAACATCTGAAGAGCTCAGTGGATTTGCCTGAGAATTTCCCCCTCCCCAGTTCTGAAAATCTTCTCACTTAGGTGGTTTTCAGCTTCCCTGGAATTACTGTACAACACTTAACTCCCAAAGCCCCTAAGAATATCACAGTATCACAGTGTCACCAAGGTTGGAAGAGACCTCACAGATCATTAAGTCCAACCCTTTAACACAGAGCTCAAGGCTAGACCATGGCACCAAGTGCCACGTCCAATCCTGCCTTGAACAGCTCCAGGGATGGCGACTCCACCACCTCCCCAGGCAGCCCATTCCAGTGTCCAATGACTCCCTCAGTGAAGAACTTTCTCCTCACCTCAAGCCTAAATTTCCCCTGGTGTAGCTTGAGGCTGTGTCCTCTCGTTCTGGTGCTGGCCACCTGAGAGGAGAGAGCAACCTCCTCCTGGCTACAATCTCCCCTCAGGTAGTTGTAGACAGCAATAAGGTCACCCCTGAGCCTCCTCTTCTCCAGGCTAACCAATCCCAGCTCCCTCAGCCTCTCCTCGTAGGGCTGTGCTCAAGGCCTCTCACCAGCCTTGTCACCCTTCTCTGGACATGCTCAAGCATCTCAATGTCCCTCCTAAACTGGGGGGCCCAGAACTGAACACAGTACTCAAGGTGTGGTCTAACCAGTGCAGAGTACAGGGGCAGAATGACCTCCCTGCTCCTGCTGACCACACCATTCCTGATGCAGGCCAGGATGCCACTGGCTCTCTTGGCCACCTGGGCACACTGCTGGCTCATCTTCAGGCGGGTATCAATCAGCACCCCCAGATCCCTCTCTGTCTGGCTGCTCTCCAGCCACTCCGACCCCAGCCTGTATCTCTGCATGGGGTTGTTGTGGCCAAAGTGCAGCACCCGGCACTTGGAGTTATTGAGCAGAGTCTCTCACTGACAAGTCAAGAAGAGGTGAGGGCTTGAGAAACAGCTGCGGCATGCTCCTCCTTAGCTGTGCATTGATCCTAACCACCTAATTCTGGTGGCTGTCTAAGAGCCTTCAAGGCCTGGATATCAATATGTGTTAGAGTCCAGCTGCTTAGGATATGGTTCTTAGCCCAGTAAAAGAAGTGTGGGCCTGGGACTGGATATCAATATGTGTTAGAGTCCAGCTGCTTGGAATATGGTTCTTAGCCCAGTAAAAGAGGTGTGGGCCTGGTTTGAATTTAATTTCTGAACTCAGCTATGCCCTTGCTTAGATCACATTCAAATGTCAAGATATTAGGGCACAACCTTCTTATTCCACCTACTGAATATATAACCCTCATATTCCACCTTCTGAATGAAAAGTGCAATATGTATTGCTGATGACTTATGTATGATAGTGAAGCTACTTGGCAAATCTATGCATTTAGTGATTTAATTGTACATTGAGCCAGAGTGACGTGATAGGTTTGTGCTTCTGAAACTTCAACTTGGATGGCTTGGTTGTAGTCTAGAATGTTGTGTTCATTTGGCTAAAACGTTGTCTTCACATGCATGTGAGCTAAGGGGTGAAGCCAGACAGCTTTCCTGACAGTAAGATTATTAGCCCCTGTTCAGACACCACGTAGCCAGAGTCCAGTGCAGGTGATCAGAGTACTAGAGATGCAGTTATAGTGGGAAATGTTAAACTGCCAAGTCTTTGCAGGCCATCTTTGCCTTAGACAAAGGGTCGAGAAGATGGTCTAGCTTTTTTGTCACATTCGTAGAGGCAAGAAGCAGGACGATGTAGCTGAAGCCTATGAAAAGAGATGATCGCCATCTGTGCCTTCAGTCAGGCACTAAACCGGTGACTGGTGACAATTGTTTGGTGTCACTTGTTTTCAGGGAGGAGAGGTGATGGCTTGCTGGCATGTTCTTTTGTTCTGTGAGCGATGGAGGCCACCTTGTGTCAGCCTGAAGCTACGTCTCCGTCGCAGCGCAGCCCTGTCCTGCACAGCTGCACTGGCTCAGCTTCTGGTTAAAAACGCCGCTGAGTTTGCACAGGTTTGCACTGAGGTTAACTGGCCCTCCTAGCAAACAAGTGGAGTGTGTAGTAGCTTTTCCCCTCGGATATACCCTGTTGTTTTTACTTACTGCAGCCCAAGCACCATGCCTTATCTTTTCCATTTTTCCCAGTGACTTCTAATTTTGATCTTCTCAGCTGCTTTTGGTTGGGTAGCTGAATATTTTAATTAAAAGCCAAATGCTTACTGGTAACTTGGGTGGGTAGCACTTAGACTAAGAAGTGGTGAAACAGAACAAATTACTATACTGATGAAACTGGGACAGAGGAGAATCTAACAGGGGGTTGGACCAGATGACCTCCCTTCATTCTGTGATTCTTCAATAAGCTGGGACCCAGAGACAGAGAGCTGTGCTGGATTGCCATAGAAAGTGAGAATGGGGCCAGCCATGCTGGAACTGGAGGAAAGGCAATACAAGAGCAGGCTAGCTCAAGAGTAAAGCAGGAAGGATAAAGAAAGAGGAACTAGCTGCCTTTGGAGATCAGAAGGCTGGATATAAGCACAAAAAGCTACAACTGTGGGACATAGTTGTAAAGCTTACAGAGGCACTGGGAGGAAGGAACAGTAGGAGCTGACAGCTGGAAGCTAGGGAAAAGAGAGATCATGGAATTCATGATGGGGAAGGGACCTTTCACCCATAGGCAACTGGTTTGAATCTTGTCCAAGTGACTAGTGAAGAAGAAGTAATGGCTGTGGGGAGGTACAAAAGGAGCTGTTGGTCTTGGTCCAGTTCTTTGCAAAGGATGTCAGCATCACCGCTGGAGTTAGCACAGCTGGAAGGCTTGCTGGCAGGCAGCAGAGAAACCACAGGCTGGTTGAAAGGGGAGGCAAATGTAAGGCAAGAAGGAGGCCCATGAGAGGGACTCGTAGGTTGTGTTCTCAGGCCTACCACTTTCTTGTCACATAACACTGCAAAATCTGAAGTGAGAACCTGCAGCTGTTCCAGGTTGCTGTGTGCTGATTTGGCCACTTGCTGAATGGGTGTCAGACCTTGCTCTCATTGAAAAGTTAGAGCAGGCTTTTATATCCTGTAACTTCCACGGGGTGGAGTGAGCCAAGCTAACAGTCCATTGTTAACAGATCACCTCCAGTTCTGCTCCCCTCATCCACTTTAGCCAGTCAGATCGTTCCTGCCCTAATTGTCCTTGGATATCCTTGGACAGCAAATTCAACTAATTACAGCAGCAGAAACCTATCCTAGCAGGAAAGAGTTGATGGTGTTCTGTCAAGTTAGTAAGACATGCCCAGCATCCTGGAGTACTGGCCACCATTGTTCACTCAGTGCTCCTAGGGGCTCACAACCACCTGCTGGATTTCATGTAAAAATGGATGGAAAATTGCAAAGTGATACTGCCAATCATCTGTTGAGTACTGCAGGCCACCAGGTCTGACTGCACACATCTCACAGCTGCAGAGTTACCTAGCAACAAAGGGATGCTCTTCAGGCTGCCTTCTGATTTAAGGGTAATAACTCTCAGGGTGAATGATGGCTGCTGTTCTGAACCCTTCCTACAGGATGCTGTCTGTCTCTCTGCTGACTGCATGGCAAGGATCACAGAAACACAGAACATCAGAGATTGGAAGGGACCTCCAGAAATCATTGAGTCCAACCTCTCTGCCAAGGTGGGATCACAGGATTACCCAGGGCAGTTTGCACAGGAATGCATCCAGGCAGGTTTTGAAAGTCTCCAGAGAAGACTCTACATACTCTCTGGGCAGGATGTAGAAAATGTCCTCCTTAGAATATGCTCTTGAAGAGCTGGCATAATACTTTACCAGTACCACTTAGAAAGTGCATGATCCTTCCAAAACCAGCAACAATCTCAGTAATAGCCCTTGTGCCCAAAAAGGGCTGTGGTCAGTAGGTTGAGCGAGGTTCTCCTGCTATTCTACTCTGCTCTGGTGAGGCCATATCTGGAATATTGTGTCCAGTTCTTGGCCTCTCAGCTCAAGAAAGAGCTCAGGAAACTGCTTGAGAGAGTCCAGGACAGAGCCACAAAGATGCTGAATGCCATGGAGCATCTTCCCTGTGGGGACAGGCTGAGGGAGCTGAGGCTCTTTAGCTTGCAGCAGAGGAGCCTGAGGGCTGCCCTCACTCATGTTGATAAAGATACAAAAGGGTGGAGCCAGGCTCAGCTCAGGGATGTCCAATGACAGGACAGGAGGCAATGAGGGCAAGCTGGAGCAGAGAAAGTTCCATGGGAAGAGAAAGGAAAACTTTTTTTCCCTGTGAGGGTGCCAGAGCTCTGGAGCAGGCTGCCCAGAGAGGTTGTGGAGTCTCCTTCTCTAGAGACATTCCAAACCCACCTGGATGTGTTCCTGTGTGACCTGCCCTGCATGATCCTGCTTTGGCAGGGAGATTGGAGTGGATGATCTCTGAAGGTCCCTTCCAGCCCCTAGTATTCTGTGGTTCACCATCTGTGAATGTCACTAATTTAAAACTACGAGGGAAGTACAGAAAGTGAAGAACATGTTGGCTAAATGCAGATTGGCCAGCTAAGGATTTTTTGCTTTAGAAAAGATAGCATGGAGCAAAGCCTGTATCACCAGGACTAACACAACAATAAAAGATTCTAGATAAAAGAAATTCAGTTGTATTGTGTTGTTGCTTCTCTTCTAACTTTACTTTCTCTTATTAGTTTGCCACTGCACTCAGCTTCCCATAAGAAATGCTGCAGTCAGATTCTATTCATGCAGCTGAATTATATTTTGGGTTAGGTGTAGCAGCTCTCAGTTAATGAAATTAAATACATAGAGCAAGCAAGTCAGGACAGCATTCACCTGCTTCCGTTCTTATGTGTAAGTGGAGCCTGTAGCTCACTATTTGCAGTTGTCTGTCTGGAAGGCACCATCACCTTCTCATTTCTGTCCTTTCCACAGTTCTCTCTGGAATGAGAGCAGGTTGTTTGCTTTACCCAGTGTTGTGCTTGTGATATGGTGACATCAGTACCAGTTTGACTCTTCAGTTAAATCTTTTTTCATTTCAGCCTCTGCATTTTTTCTTTTTTTACTGATGCCCCTTCTCTGCTGGGGAGGGGTCACTAGGGTGACAGGTAACTGCTGATATGGACTAAATGTAGACAGGCTTCTTACTGTTGAGTTCAGAGAGATTCTTCATAGCAGAACTCTTACTTGGACATCTTAGAAGTTTTCCAGTTTAGAACTAGTTACCTTCAATCTATAGAAGTGCTACAGAGAAGCAGGAGGCTGGTGTCTTGTCTATGAGGATAAGCTTCAGCTACCAGAGGATGTGCAGAATTAAAGACAAGAGACTCAAGAACTATTGATTTTATTGAAGTGGAATATTCCTCTGACTGCTTAGGGCTGCATGTTCATGGTATTGTGGAGCAGTTTATATCACTAATGGAGATGCACTAATATTAAACAGAATTGTCTTTGGCATTCTGTAAAGTTCCAAGATTTGGCTGTTCTAAAAATACCTTGGGACATTTATTAATTTTCAGCCTCTTTTCCAGAGGAAATGAGGTTTATGCAGCCACAGTGTCTGAGTGTTTCCTATCTGAAAGTGCCTTGCTAAAAGCTTATGAGCCAGCTGGCAAGCTTCACCTCATGCTGACAGAGGATAAGACACGGCAGAAATAGAAAGTTTGCTCTGGTTTTCTTTTAGTCTTTGTTTGTTTGGGGTTTTTTGTTGTTTATTTTTTTTTTAATACATAAGTGTTTGGGTAGAGGAGACAAATTAATAACCTAAAAGATAAAAACCCTTCACTTAGCTCTATTGGGTTGTTTGGAACCAAAGAGGCTTCTCAGGATAGAGATGTCTGCAGAGTTCCTAATGAGGAGCTTTAATCTGATCGTCCTTCAGTTCAGGCACAGAATGACCTAACCACAGGGCACAAAGCTGCAGGCTGTGTAAGGTTTATTTATTTGTTTGTTTATTAATTATTAATGACTTTTTTCCATTGCTTATGTAAGAAATTCAATCCATCTTATCCCAGGAGCTCAATTTTGTGACAGGCTAGCAGTGAGTATCTATTAATGTTCCCACAGACTAATGTTGTTTCTACCATGAAAATGTTTGGTTCTGGAATGAAAACCACTCTCACCATAGAATCCTACAATGGCTCAGGCTAGAAAGAGCCTCAAAGATCATCCTCACCAACCTCCACACCATAGGCAGGGACACCTCTCAACTAGAATCAACTGCTCAAGGCCTCATCCAACCTGGCCTTCAACACCTCCAGGCTGGAGACAGCCACAGTCTCCCTGGGCAGCCTATTCCAGAGTCTCGGCACCCTCGAACTGAACTTCTTCCTAAGCTCTTGCTCAGCTTCAAACCATTCTCCCTTCTCCTGTCTCTAGACACCCTTGTGAAAAGTCCTTCTTGATGACATTTTTTTTCTACAAAAGTTTTCCTCTCTAAACACATCTTTGCACAGTTAAGTTTGGCCACACAGCCATTGTTTTGTGTGTGGTTGCCAAGGAGGATATCTCTGCTTACCAGTTCCTAAGTTTGTCCTCTCCTCACTCATCCTTTTTTTTGTTGTTCAGGAGAGTACATTCCCATAAGTGTCTCCTATAGGAGTGCTTCAAGTACACTTATCTGCAGCAGATAAATGCAAAACCCCACATGCACAAATTTGCTAGTAATGGTTCTATTTGATGCAAATGTTAAAAGGTGGTATGAGTGACCCTTCCACTTTTGAGAGCTTTCTTTATGCTTATCTTCCAAATGTGATTGTTATCACATAACTTGGCAAGGGTTCACCCTTGATAAAGAACTTGACATAATTTTGCTCTACATTGTGGTTAATATCCTAGTTAGAAGTATTTGTAGGCTTCAGCAGAAGATGCTATTTCCATTTAGCAACTGAATTTTTCCCTGGCTACAGTGAGAGCAGAAACAAGTTTAGAGGTGCTGTACTCTCCAAAATGTGGCAATGTTTAGGGAGATCAGGACACAGAGGCACTTATTTTTAACCTTTGACCCTGGTGGGTCAGCTGTTCAATGGACTAGCACTGCCTCTTTAGATTCAGTAGCAGGAGAAACAGATGTAAGGATGATGACGTAGAAACACCAATGAAAAAGCAGTTGTCTGTTGGTCTGCATGAGGCCAAGGCAATTTAGGAGAAATCAAGAAGTACAGAAAGGGAAAGCATGGAAAAGTGCAAGGTCCTTCATAAGGGTGGGCTAATCCCAGGCACACATCCAGGCGGAGTGCAGGTTAGGTTGAGAGCAGCTCTGGAGAAAGAGGCTTGGAGGTGTTGGTTACTGAGAAGCTCCCCATGAGCCAGCAGTGCCCTTATGCAGCCCAGGAGGCAGCCCTGTGCTGGGCTACATTCAGAGCAGTGTGGGCAGCAGGGCAAGAGAAGGGATTCTGCCCCTTGACTCTGCTCTGCTGAGACCTCACCTCCAATCCTGCCTCGAATTCTGGTGTCCCCAGCATTAGAAAGACACAGAGCTGTTGGAGAGAGTCCAGAGGAGGCCACAAAGATGATGCAAGGGCTGGAGCACCTCTGCTGTGAGGACAGGCTGAGGGAGCTGGGGTTGTTCAGCCTGGAGAATACTCCAGGGGGACCTTACAGCTACCTGCCAATAGCTGAAGGGATCCTACAGGAAGGCTGCAGAGGGACTTTTCCTGAAGGTGTCTAGAGACAGGACAAGGGGGAATGGTTTGAAGCTGAGGGAGAGCAGGGTTAAACTGGAGCTTAGGAAGGAGTTCTTCAGTGTGAGGGTGGTGAGACTCTGGAACAGGCTGCCCAGGGAGGTTGTGGCTGCCTCCTGCCTGAGAGTGTTGAAAGCCAGGTTGAGTGAGGCTTTGAGTAGCCAAGTCTAGCTGAGAGGTGTCCCTGCCCATGGTGTGGAGGTTGGAGGAGATGAGCTCTGAGGTCCCTTCCAGCTTGAGCACAGCTATTTAAATTTACATCTATTTTTAACTTTCTCTAGTTTATCTCTAAGAAATCAAATCTAAGAAGATAGGTAAAGAGCACTCAACATATGGAACAGTTTTTGGTGGGTTTTTTTTGTTTTAAAAATGCAAGATACCAAATATTGTTGGTAATGTTAATTATTAATAGTAATTTATATTAATTTATGTTATCACTGTTAATAAATAATTTAATATGTGAGCTTAATTTTGGGGAGTGATGACCATTTGTGCTTATAATAAATCAAAGTGGGCTGCAGCTCTTTGCAAAACAGGTTCCTCTTCTCCTGTTTGCTTGCCTACCTTGCTCTAGAATGCCAGTCTCAAGTGTCTTTACCTACTCCTTTAACTTCCATGTGCCTTGTAGGTGTCATTCTGCTGTCTGATGCAGCTGACAGTGACAAACGTGGTTGCTAGATGTAGGCACTTCAGTGCTCGAAGTTGTTAATAGTGCCCAAAGAGAGGAACTTTCTGCTTGACGTTACCAGGGGAGTTTGACATCATGGTTTAGGTCTAGGAAAGGAGAATGTTGAAACTAGAATGACTCCAGGTGCAAAGAGCAAGTCCTGAGCTTTTATGAGCAAAAGTGAGCAGCTGTGATTCTGCACTGCAGGAAGCTGCATTTTAGAGGAGGACCTGATGCTTCACTCCTACAGTGCACAGCCCGTCCTGTGCTGGCAAAGTGATGCCTTTTTCATTCCCTGGGCAGGAGTGACACTCACTGGCCAGAAAACAGAGTGGCATGAACCACGTGAAAGGGTCCTTGGGTGATTGTAGTGTGTTCTGGAAATCTCAAGAGATCCTCTATGCGGAAATGCAGAAAGGAAGCAACAGTTAGTTGCAAGATACAGTTCTTGCAGGCTTTGGACAGTTGTGGGTCCCTTACTAACCCAGTGGCACTGGCGGTCCTGCCTCACACAGCACTGCACTGGGCATGCTGGCAGGGCAACAGGGACTGCAGCCCAAGGGAAGGGCAACCTACTGTGCTAGTTTCAGGCCAATTAAATCCATTAGTGAGAAAAAATGCATTATAGGCTGTGAAAATGAAACAATGGTGATGTCTACTTCACTCATAGGCTTGATGAGATGTGTGAAAACAAGAGCACAAAACATAGATAAGACAGAGTGGCAGAGTCAGTGTGTGTGTCTGTTGCAGGGGGTGCTCTGGGCTGCTTCTGTATAACTAATCCTTCTTCTGCTTTCTACACCCCCCCCCCCCCCCCCCCTTGCCAATCCTCTAAACTCACCTTGCACATAAGGTATACTCTGAGATAAAGTAGAGGGGTGGAAAGAAGGTGGAAGTGTGGTTGGGAGCCCCTCCTGGGGACTCTGATTTCTGGGAGGGCTGTTGTGTTTCTGTATGACTTTTAGCTTACATATTTCTGTATGTAGCTGTATATATTGTAAACACCTGCTTGTGTGTTGTGCTAAGCTGTTAAAAAGTTCATCCCTTAACTTCCAGCCAGCTGAGTCCAGTCTGGGTGATTTCATAAGAGTAGGGGGATCAGGTAACTCCCAAACTCTCACACCTGCACACAACGTGGACTGAGGACTGCCTCACACCATCTGCAGGACCTGACATTTCTTCATGTTGGATTTCATGACATTCCTGTAGGCTTGTTCCTTAGCTTCTCAAAGCAGCTTCAGCAAGTGGCCCTGTCCTTAGAGTAACTGAGCCCCTGCTTTAATGTCATGTGTGGGCTTGATGAGGTGCATTTTATCTCCTCTTCTGGACCACTGACAGAAATGCTGGCCAGGGCAAGTCCCTGTATAGACTCCTAAGGAATTCATCTTCTCACACATGATTTCTTTTGTCCTTCCTGCTAAGATCTTCCTCTTCTCTTGCCCAGTAAAAGTACACTAAGTCTAATTGGTGTGGTTCTGTCTGTCTGCTGAAAACTCACATGCCCACAGTGGAGCCCCCAGACCTGCTAGCCTGTTGTTGGCTTTGAGATTCTTAAGCCAGCCTTGTCAGTAGCATTGATCTTCAGAGAAGTTTTCCATTGGAAAAAAATGCTTCATCACATGCAAGACTGTTTAGGGTTTCATTGCTGGTTTGGGAATTTAGGAGTTTAGATACAGCCTTTTGGCATGGAACCAGAGGAAATGACAGTTGGAAGAGCTGGCACACAAGAGGAGATGATTCTGGCTGTTAGTGGGAAAAACATTTTCTTACTTTTCTAATGTTTTCTGCAGGATGGGGAAAAAATCCAAGGCAAATATATCAGAAGCTTGTCCTTCAGTCTGTCCATCGTACCTCATTCATTTGCAGCAGGCAAAGTGTTTAACATGTTACCAACAGTGGAAAGATGGCCCAAACACTGCACGCTTAAAGTAAAGACAGTTCTGCCAGCACCCCAGCAGCTACGATTCAATAGCACACTTGGCTGTCCAAGCCTTATCACTTCAGGTTTCACAGAATCACAGAAGGTGAGGGCGTTGGAAGGGATCTCCAGAGATCATCCAGCCCAACCCCCCTGCCAGAGAAGGATCACCCAGGGAAGATCACACAGGAATGCATCCATGTGGGTTTGGAATGTCTCCAGAGAATGAGACTCCATAACTTCTCTGGGCAGCCTGTTCCAGGGCTCTGGTGCTCACACCATAAAGAAGTGTCTCCTCGTGTTGAGGAGGAACCTCCTGTGTTCCAGCTTGGTCTCGTTGTTCCTTGTCTTATCACTGAGCACCAGCACACAGAGCCTGGCACCTTCATCTTGACACCCACCCCTCAGATATTTATAGACATTGATCAGATTCCCTCTCAGCCTTCTCCTCTCCGGGCTAAACAGTCCCAGGTCTCTCTGCTATGAAGTCTTTCTTCATAGCAGAAATGAATCATCCTCATAGCCTCTGTTGGACTCTCTCCAGCAGAGCTCTGTCTTTCTTGAACTCAGGAGCCCCAAACTGGACGCAGTATTGCAGGTGTGGTCTCAGCAAGGCAGGAGTCTACATTTTGAGGCTTCTGAATTTTTTTCTTCACCTGAATGGTGACAGTAGAAGAGCTCTGTACTTGTGTTTTGAATTCATAGAATCATAGAATCAGCCAGGTTGGAAGAGACCTCCAACATCATCCAGTCCAACGTAGCACCCAGCCCTGTCCAATCAACCAGACCATGGCACTAAGTGCCTCAGTCAGGCTTTTCTTGAACACCTCCAGGGACAGTGACTCCACCACCTCCCTGGGCAGCATATTCCAATGCCAATCACTCTCTCTGCCAACAACTTCCTCCTAACATCCAGCCTAGACCTTCCCTGGCACAACTTGAGACTGAGTACTCTTGTTCTATTGCTGTTTGCCTGGGAGAAGAGACTGACCCTCACCTGGCTACAGCCTCTCTTCAGGTAGTTGTAGACAGCAATGAGGTCACCTCTGAGCTTCCTCTTCTCCAGGCTGCACACCCCCATCTCCCTCAGCCTCTCCTCACAGGGCTGTGCTCCAGGCTCTTCCCCAGCTTCGTCGCCCTTCTCTGTACACGTTCTGGACCTCCCCTGGCACAACTTGAGACTGTATCCCCTGGACACGTTCCAGTATCTTAGCATCTCTCTTGAATTGAGGAGTCCAGAACTGGACACAGGACTCAAGGTGTGGCCTGCTCAGTGCTGAGTACAGGGGCAGAATAAGCTCCCTTGTTCTGCTAGCCACACTGTTCTTGAGCCAAGTGGCTCTCCTGGCCACCTGAAAACACTGCTGGCTCATGCTCAGCTACTATCCACCAGCACCCCCAGATCTTCCTGGCTGCTCTCCAGGCACCCTTTTCCCAGCCCATAGTGCTGCTTGGGGTTGTCATGGCCAAAGTAGTAGCCTGCCCTTGGCCTTGATGAAATACACTAAAGTCACTGTTTCTCATTCCAATCACATGTTTGATTCTACTTTGGTTAATGCATTGCCACTTATTGCACCTTTGTACTGCATCACAGAACCTACACAGCAAACAGGGAAGGGTGACACATCCACTTGGCCACGCTCCTGCAGGAGGTTATATTGATAGTGTGAGTGATACCTGCTGCTGTAACTGTGCTCAGCCTTCCTGCCAGTTTAATTACACAAGTCTTAGAAGGTGCAGTGACGATATTCACTTGAGTAGGAAGAATTGCCTGATGAACCGCAGAGCAGTTCTGATGGAAAATGTGTGAGAGACCCAGCTTTTACAGTTCCACTTAATGAGGCATGAAACTGTGTTTTGTTTTTCCAGCTTTCTCTTGGTGCTGGTTTGCTTGATCTTCAGTGTGCTGTCCACTACAGAGCACTACTCAGAACCTGCCACTGGAGCACTCTTCTGGATGGTGAGTGAACTGTTGTGGGGAAGACCAATTCAGCTTGATTAAATGGAAGTTGCTTTAGGGGAGCAAGGGAGAGAACTGTTCCAAAACCTCATGCAAACTTGCTACCAGGGAGCATTTTTCATTAAAGGAAGGCCATAGTTTAATCACAGAATCTTAGAATGGCTCAGATTGGAAGGGAACTCGAAGTTCATCTACTCCAACCTCCACACCATGGGCAGTGGAGGTTGGAGTCAACTAGACTCAGCTGCTCAAGGTCTCATCCAGCCTGGTCTTCAACACCCCCAGGCAGAAGGCAACCTTAACCTCCTTGGGAAGCCTATTCCAGAGTCTCATCACCCTCAGACTGAAGAACTTCTTGCTAAGATCCAATCCAACCCTGCTCTCCCTCAGCTTCGAACCATTGGCCCTTGTGCTGTCATCAGACACCCTCAGGAAAAGTCCCTCTGCAGCCTTCCTGGAGGATCCCTTCACCTATTGGAAGGCAATTCTAAGGTTCCCCTGCAGTCTTTTCCAGACTGAACAACTCTGATTCCTTCAGCCTGTCCTCACAGCAGAGGTGCTCCAGTCCTTGGATCATCTTTATTACCTCCTCTGGGCTCTGTCCAGCAGCTGAGTCCTCAGTAATGGGGCTGGTTGTTTTCTAGATTTGTAAGTTGAGGGTAATTGCTAAGTGTTCAGTTTTTGTGTACTGGTACCCTGCAGACCTTAGAGTGCACAGCTGGTGTTCAGGAGGCTCAGGGGTGACCTCATTGCTGTCTACAACTACCTGAAGGGAGGTTGTAGCCAGGTGGGGGGTGGCCTCTTCTCCCAGGCAACCAGCAACAGAACAAGGGGACACAGTCTCAAGTTGTGCCGGTGTAGATATATGCTGGATGTTAGGAGGAAGTTCTTCCCAGAGAGAGTGATTGGCATTGGAATGGGCTGCCCAGGGAGGTGGTGGAGTCACTGTCCCTGGAGGTGTTCAAGAAAAGCCTGGCTGAGGCACTTAGTGCCATGGTCTGGTTGACTGGCTAGGGCTGGGTGCTAGGTTGGAGTGGATGATCTTGGAGGTCTCTTCCAATCTGGTTGATTCTATGATCACTTCTATGAACTTGGTGTGGAACAGAATGTTCTGTAGGCTGGAATGTGGTTGTTATTGGTCAGTCAATGTCAAAAATGTCTTGAGTTATTCTCCAAGAACTGCTGATGTATCAGCACAGACTTTGTTTGCATGACCAGAAGCAAACCTTGAGGCCAAGATCACAGAGGTAAGTGACCTGTGTGTAGGCCTTCAGAAGGATCCAGCTGTTTGTGTCTCAGGTGTGACTTCTAAAGTGCATCTGGATCTTTTAGGACATGGCATTAAACTGGAAGGTAAGATCACAGGATCGCAGGATATTAAGGGTTTGAAGTGACCCAAGGAGGTCATCAAGTCCAACCCCCACACTATCTAGCAGAAATCACAGAGGAATGCATCCAGACAGGCCTTAAAAGTCTCCAGGGAAGGAGACTCCACAACCTCTCTGAGGAGCCTGTTCCAGTGCTCTGTGACCCTTACAGTAAAGAAGTTCCCCCTTGTGTTGAGGTGGAACCCCTTCTGCTGCAACTTACATCCATTGCTCCTTGTCCTATTACAAGGAGCAAGTGAGCAGAGCCTGTCCCCCCTGCTCCTGACCAGCCCTCAGGTGTTTATAAACATTTATTAAACCTCCTCTCAGTCTTCTCCAGACTAAAAAGTCCCAGGTCCCTCAGCCTCCCTTCGTAAGGCAGTGCCCTCCAGTCCCCTGATCATCCTCGTAGCCCTCTGCTGAACCCTCTCCAGCAGATCCCTGTCCCTCTTAAACTAGGGAGCCCAAAACTGAACACAGTATTCAAGATGAGGTCTCAACCAAGGCAGAGTAGAGGGGGAGGAGAACCTCCCTTGATCTGCTGGACACACTCTTCTTAATACACCCCAAGATCCCATTGGCTTTCTTGGCTACAAGGGCACATTGCTGTCCCATAGTTATTCCTCCTTCAAGGATCAGTCAGTGTTTCCTGGTGAGTGCTCATCTGTTTTTGCACCACGAGAGGTCCCCACGGTAGTTCACAAAGGACAGCTTTTTATTTTCGTTGTGAATGACCTTGCAGGAAGAGTTCCTTGCCTAGTGGGAGTAATTTCACTAATTGGGCTGTTCTGAAAACAAAACCAAAGTATTACTTTTATCACACATGTTTTTACATACTGTGAGTAATGGAGCACTGTAATGACAGAGTGTTGTAGGTGAAAGGAGAACTTGTCACTGTTTTATTAGCTTGATGTTAATTGCTTTGAAAATGTAAGAACACCAAAAGAGTTCCTGACTGTAAAGAACCAGAATGGCTTTGCTGTAAACCACATTGATTTAACTGTGCTCATTTAGTTCCTACTTGCCTGCCAGTTTGGAGCATGTCATCAAAATGTGACTTCTCTGCAATGCTGCCAGGCAGAGCCGTGCAGGAAACAGTGTTATGGGCTGGAGCAAAAGCTGACTTATCTCAGTGCTGCATCTCTGCAGGTGCTCTGTTATCAGTGCACAACCAAAAGGCCTTCTTACAGCACTCTTGCATGTGATCATAGAATGCATTGGTGTTGTCTAGGAGATGTAAGTCTGAACAAGCTAATGATAATAATGATAATATAGCAGTGATTGGCATCTTATCTGCCATATGTTGGAACCTCTACCAAGGTCACCACCAAACCATAGCACTAAGTACCACATCTCAACAACCTTTAAACACCTCCAGAGATGGTGACTCCATGGGCGACCTCTTCCAATGCCTGACCACTCTTGCAGTGACAGCATTTGTCCTAATGTCCAGACTAAGCCTCCCCTGGTGCAGCTTGAGGCTGTTCCCTCTTGTTCTGTCACTAATTCCCTGTCAGAAGAGACCAGCACCAATCTGTCTCTTTTGTCCGTTTGGGTAGATGTAGAGGGCCATGAGGTCTCCCCTCAGCCTCCTCTTCCTCATACTAAACAGTCCCAGCTCACTCAGCCACTCTTCACCAGACTCATTCTCTAGACCCTTCCCCAGTTTAGCTGCTCCTCTTTGCACCTGCTCCAGCCCCTCAATGTCTTTCTTGTATGGAGGTGCCCCAAACTGAATCCATCACTTGAGGGGTGGCCTCATCAGTGCTGAGGCCAGGAGGACAATCTCTGACCCATTTCTGCTGGTCACATCATTGCTGATCCAAGCCAGGATACCACTGGCTTGCTTTGCCTCCTGGGCACACTAGTGCCCTCTTATTGATTATTCAGCCTCTTGTCAATTAGAACCTCCAGGGACCTCTCTGCTGTACAACTTCCCAGCCGCACTTCCCCGAGCCTGAAGTGTTGCATGGGGTTGTGGTGGCTTAAGTGCAGGATCCAGCACTTGGCCTTGTTGAGGCTCATCCCACTGACCTTGGCCCATTGATCCAATCTGTCTGAGTCTCCCTAACCTTGTGCAGATCAACACTCCTGCCTAACTTGCTGTCATCTGCAAATTTACTAATGTTGTACTCTAACTCCTAATCAGAATCATTGATAAAGATGTTAGTTAGAGTCAATCTCAGTACTGAACCCTGGGGAACACCACTTGTGACCAGCCACCAGCTGGATGTGGCTCTATTGGTCACCCCTCTTTCGGCCTGGCCACCCAGCCAGTGCTTTACCCAGAAGAGTGTGTGCCTGTCCAAGCTGTGAGCAGCCATTTCTGTCATAAGAATGCTGTCAGAAACTGTCAAGGGCTTTGCAGAAGTTCAGGTAGGCAACATCCACAGCCATTAGGCAGGCCCAGCCAGCGCAGATTTATGAAGGGCAGGTCCTGCTTAACAAATCTTATCTCCTTCTATGACAAAGTGACCTGCTCAGTTGTCCTGTGTATGGTGTGCAATGGCACTCAGGATCATAGAATCAGCCAGGTTGGAGGAGACCTCCAAGATCATCCACTCCAACCTAGCAGCCAGCCCTATCCAATCCACTAGACCATGGTACTAAGTGCCCCATTCAGGCTTTGCTTGAACCCCTCCAGGGATGGTGTCTCCACCACCTCCCTGGGCAGCCCATTCCAATGCCAATCACTCTCTCTGGGAAGAACTTCCTCCTAACATCCAGCATATATCTACCCCGGCACAACTTGAGACTGTGTCCCCTTGTTCTCTTGTTGGTTGCCTGGCAGAAGAGACCACTCCCACCTGGCTACAACCTCCCTTCAGGTAGTTGTGGGCAGCAATGTGGTCAGCCCTGAGCCTTCTCTTCTCCAGGCTGCACACCCCCAGCTCCCTCAGCCTCTCCTCACAGGTCTGTGCTCCAGGCCCCTCACCAGCTTTGTTGCCCTTCTCTGGACATCCCATGACCTTCCCTGGCAGCAGTGTCAGCCCTACAGGTCTGTAGTTCCCCAGATCTTTCTAGTCATGTAAGATGGCACCCATCTTTGTGAGAGACTGTTGACAAGGAATAGGTACTCCAGGATCAGTGGGTTTTCATAGCCTGTGAGTAACTCTGAAGCTAAACAGGTCACTAAATGGGCATTTTCAGCTCCAAGGGCTGAAGAACCTTGAGGCTAGGTTATCAGATGAACTTCTGGACAGGAGCACACGTGTGCAAACATTTGGACTATTAAAACTTCATGCCTGCTTCTGAGGCCTCATTGTTCTGAGCTGCGGTTCCTTGCTGGAGCCTCGGAGAGCACACACCATTCATTGAGCCATCCTGCTTCCTCCTGCTCCCCAGCACCTAAATACCCCAATAAAAAGAGTGAAGAGAGCCTTGTGTGTGCTCCCCACCTCAAACACAGCTGCAGCTGAGAAAATATCCCCCTTTTCATGTGTGCACTGAAACCACTCCAACCCAACTCCTTCCCTTCTCCTGCTTCCCCTTGCAGCCTTCCAGGAGCGTGCTGTGATCTGTGGTGAATTCCAGGCTCTCTGTTTTGTTTGCTGATTAAAATGTTGATTTTCTCTGTTGATGTGAGCATTTTTTAATTTGGTCATCAAGGACAGATTTTGGGTAAAAGTTGATGGCTTTTCCACGAGGATTCCTTATTTGACTGATTGACTTACATACAGATGGAAGTTATTTGCAGACCTATTTCCCTTCAGGGTTATTTTCCCATATTTTAATAAAACTAATAAAATTGAATTATACTAAGAATAGAATCGCAGAATCTTAGCAAGGCTTGGATTGGAAGGGACCTCAGAGCTCATCTCCTCCAACCTCCACACCCTGGGCAGGGACACCTCTCAATTAGACTTGGCTGTTCAAGGCCTCATCCAACCTGGCCTTCAACAACTTCAGGCAGGAGGCAGCCACAACCTCTCTGGGCAGCCTATTCCAGAGGCTCACCACCCTCACACTGAAGAGCTTCTTCCTAAAATCCAGTCTAACCCTGCTCTTGCTCAGCTTCAAACCATTCCCCCTTGTCCTGTCTCTACGCACCCTTAGGAAAAGTCCCTCTGCAGCCTTCCTGGAGGATCCCTTCAGCTATTGTAAGGCAGTTCTATGACCCACCCAGTTCTTCAGTTCTCCAGGCTGAGCACCCCCAGCTCCCTCAGCCTGTCCTCATAGCAGAGGTGCTCCAGCCCTTCAATCATCTTTTTGGCCCACGATTATCTGTTACTGGATGTAGTGGGGGTATGGACAGGGGGAGAAGTTATGCAGTGGTTAGACTTAAGAACATACTAAGATGAAATGAGTTTAAGGACTTCCATCTGAGTGGGTAAGGAATACTAGAAGTGTGTGTTTGGTGGGGGTTTGTTGTATTTTTTTGATGTTGTGTCTGGTTTAATTTGTTCTGCCCCTCTGTTCTTCCCTAGTGAGGCCACATCTGGAATATTGTGTCTAGTTCTCGGCCCCTCAGCTAAGAAGGATCTCAGGGAACCCCTTGAGAGAGTCCAGCACGGAGCCACAAAGCTGCTGAAGGCTGTGGAACATCTCCCTGTGAGGACAGGCTGAGGGAGCTGGGGCTCTTTAGCTTGCAGCAGAGGAGCCTGAGGGCTGCCCTCATTCATGTGGATAAAGATGTGGAGGGATGGAGCCAGGCTCTGCTCAGGGATGTCCAATGACAGGACAAGGGGCAGTAGGTGCAAGCTGGAGCAGAGGAAGTTCCACAGGAAGAGAAGGGATAACTTTTTCCCTGTGAGGGTGCCAGAGCTCTGGAGTAGGCTACCCAGAGAGGTTGTGGAGTATTCTTCTCTGGAAACATTCCAAACCCACCTGGATGTGTTCCTGTGTGGTCTGTCCTGGGTGATCCTGCTCTGGCAGGAGGGTTGGAGTAGATGATCTCTGGAGGTCCCTTCAAGCCCCTGACATTCTGTCATCCTGTGATTTGGTTTTATTATCCCTAGACAAGAGGGACAAGTACACAACAATGAGGCCCTGCTCCTGTCTCTGGCAGAGATCTTAGCTAGCAGAAGGCCAAATTCAAGTCTGAAATGGTGTGGCCCATCAGTTCTGTCCACTCACTGCATGCTCAGTGCTTTATCTGCTATTATCTGCTGCCTGCAATTGCCAAGAGTATCCTATGTCACTACTATAACAGGAAGAGACTCAGTTGTGTGTGAAGAATCTATTCCATACTTGTTTCCTTTCTTGTGTTCCACCCTTGGAAGAAAATTCCAGCTGCAGTACTGCCTCAGGGCCCTGCTACATTTCTCCACACAGCATACCCCTGGCTGTACCCCTGCAGCAGTTTCAGTGCCCCAGAGGGAGGATGATGCTCTGTGTTTGGCCACACCTGTCTCCTCAGCCTTCAGTATGCTATGGCAAATGTCCTATAGCTGGTGGCAGCTGTTCTGTTCCAAGCAGCTTTGCTTTCCCTTTCTTTCCTCAGGGGAGTTCAGAGAAGGTTGCTGAGGAAAATGGAAGAGCAGCACTCGGAGTTGATTGCTAGATAGAGTAGCCAAAGGTGGTTATTGGCTCTGTGTTGATAAGCCTGGTGTGGCTCTTATTTACTTTGAGTTAAAGGTTTGTTCTTTTTGCCTTTGATTTGTATAGTTTTTATTGATGCCAGATAGCTTCCTAGGGTAATGAAATCTGCTGGGGATTCTCCATGGATTTCTGCCTTCACCACTTGCAGGGCAAGGTGAAAAAGCCTGCTGGGAGCCTACATGAAGAAAGAGAAATCCTTGCAGGATCCTTGTGAATATGATCCCAGGTTGAAAACCAGGCTTCTGGAAAATGTCAGAGAGCCAAGGGGACTCCAACTGCCGTGCAGGTGGATGTCACTCAGCAGCAGCATAGTTGGGTTGCTATTTGCTTTTCTAGTTCATGTTTTGTCTACAACCACTCCTCATCATCTTTTGTTGCCATTTTAGTATTTACTGATTCTCCAGAAAATGGATGCTTTTCTTCCTCCCTCCCTCCCTCCCTCCCTCCCTCCCTCCCTCCCTCCCTCCCTCCCTCCCTCCCTCCCTCCCTCCCTCCCTCCCTCCCTCCCTCCCTCCCTCCCTCCCTCCCTTTCTTTCTTTCTTTCTTTCTCTTTCTTTCTTTCTTTCTTTCTTTCTTTCTTTCTTTCTTTCTTTCTTTCTTTCTTTCTTTCTTTCTTTCTTTCTTTCTTTCTTTCTTTCTTTCTTTCTTTCTTTCTTTCTTTCTTTCTTTCTTTCTTTCTTTCTTTCTTTCTTTCTTTCTTTCTTTCTTTCTTTCTTTCTTTCTTTCTTTCTTTCTTTCTTTCTTTCTTTCTTTCTTTCTTTCTTTCTTTCTTTCTTTCTTTCTTTCTTTCTTTCTTTCTTTCTTTCTTTCTTTCTTTCTTTCTTTCTTTCTTTCTTTCTTTCTTTCTTTCTTTCTTTCTTTCTTTCTTTCTTTCTTTCTTTCTTTCTTTCTTTCTTTCTTTCTTTCTTTCTTTCTTTCTTTCTTTCTTTCTTTCTTTCTTTCTTTCTTTCTTTCTTTCTTTCTTTCTTTCCTGAAAGGTAAAAGCAAGGCAATAAATTTAAGGCTCCAAAAGTGTTTATGAGTGTAGAAGGAAAAGGAGGCATTTTAAGAGGTGAGCCTTGACAGCTTTGACTGTCCTGAAAACGGTTCCTCTATCTTCCCCTTTTTCCTTTTAGGGACCACCTACAGAGCTGTCTGGTTTCCAGGGCTGGCTGAGGCTGCTGACAAATGTGTTAATTGCTGTGGTTTTGGTGATGTGGACACCTGCCTGGGACAAAATGAACTGAGATCAGTAATTGATTGCAAAGTTATTGAAAAATGTAGGTTACTTCTTCTTGTCAGTCATTTATTTTTCCTTTCTGCAGCCTGTGCAACCATCCTGACTGTAGCAGGGTTACCCAGACGTGGCTAAGATGGGTTCTTGTTGGTAGTTGAAATATAGTCATAGGGTCTGGAAGATACCTTGAGAATAAAATAATGTCAAGCCACATATAGCTTGAATTCCAGCTTTTAAAAGTACCCTCAGAGGATCATCAAGGAATAGCCTATATCAAAGTGCTGAGGAAGTAAAATACTCCCTCTGTAGCCTTCATGTAGGATCCCTTCAGCTATTAGAAGGCAGCTGTAAGGTTCCACTGGAGTCTTCTTTTCTCCAGGCTGAACAACCTCAGCTCCCTCAGCCTGTCCTCACAGCTGAGGCGCTGCAGCCCTTGCATCGTCTTTGTGGCCTCTTCTGGACTCTCTCCACCAGCTCTGTGTCCTAATGCTGGGGACACCAGAACTGGAGGCAGGATTGGAGGTGAGGTTTCAGCAAAGCAGAGTCAAGGGTCAGAATCCCATCTCTTGCCCTGCTGCCCACACTGCTCTGGATGTAGCCCAGCACAGGGCTGCCTCCTGGGCTGCATAAGGGCACTGCTGGCTCATGGGGAGCTTCTCAGCAACTGACACTCCCAAGCCTCTTTCTCCAGAGCTGCTCTCAACCTAACCTGCACCCAGCCTGGATTTGTGCCTGGGATTAGCCCACCCATATGAAGGATCTTGTGTTATGCCTTTTTACCTGCAGTTGGTAAATAAGGACATGAAACTGTTTGCATCAGAAATGCTCTTTCAGTTCAAGTTAATGGTTCTATCTTTCCACCTAACTACAGAATGATCACAGGATATTAGGGGTTGGAAAGGACCCAAGGAGATCATCGAGTCCAACTGCCCTGCCAGAGCAGGAGCACACAATCTAGCACAGATCATGGAGGAACACATCCAGACAAGCCTTCAATGTCTCCAGAGAAGGAGTCTCCACAACCTCTTTGGGAAGCCTGTTCCAGTGCTCTGTGACCCTTACGCTAAAGAAGTTCTCCCTTGTGTTGAGGTGGAACCTCTTATGCTGCAACTTACATCCATTGCTCCTTGTCCTATCCCAGGGAGCAAGTGAGCAGAGTCTGTCCCTCCTGCTCCTGAGCCCCAGCCCTCAGATGTTTATAAACATTTATTAAATCCCCTCTCAGTCTTCTCTTCTCCAGACTAAAAAGTCCCAGGTCCCTAAGCTTCTCTTCATAAGGCAGTGTCCTCCAGTCCTCTAATCATCCTTGTAGCCCTCTGCTGGAACCTTTCCAGCAGATCTCTGTCCCTCCTAAACTGGGGAGCCTAAAACTGAACACAGTATTCAAGATGAGGTCTCACCAGGGCAGAGTAGAGAGGAAGGAGAACCTCCCTTGATTTGTTGGAAGCACTCTTCTTAACACACCCCAAGATCCCATTGGCTTTCTTGGCCGCCAGGGCACATTGCTGTGCCATGGATAACTTGTTATCCACCAGCACTCCCAGGTTCCTCTCCACAGGGCTGCTCTCCAGCACATCACCTCCCAGCCTGTACTGGTGCAGTTTGTTGTTCCTCCCCAGGTGCAGGACTCTGCACTTGTCCTTGTTGAACCTCATTTGTTTCCTCTGTGCCCAGCTCTGTCTGTCCAGGTCTCTCTGGATGGCCGCACAGCTTTCAGCTGTATCAGCCAAGCCTCCCAGCTTGGTGTCATGAGCAAACTTGCTCTGTCTGTCCCCTCATCAGTGTCATTGATGAAGATGTTGAACAGGACTGGCCCTAGCACTGGTCTCTAGGGGACTCCTTTGGTTACAGCTGGACCTGGCACCATTGATCACCACCCTCGGAACTCTCTCTTGGTAACCAGTTCCTAACCCACCTCACTGTCTGCTCTTCCATCCCACACTTCCTGAGCTTGCTCATTAGGATGTCATAGACTATCGTAGAATAACATATGCTCCTGACTTCAGTCTGCTGCAAAGCTTCAGTGCTATTCCCCAGCAGGTCTGTTAGGCCCATGTAAAGCAATGTTCTGCCTCCTTTGGTGGATGTAGGAGTTTTAGTATTGACTATCCTGTTTGAATACTTTTCCATTCAGATTTCAGCCAGCACAAATTTTGAAGTGTTACTTGTCAAAGCTCTAGGTAATACACTCCTTCAAAAATCAAACCAGGGCAGCTCATTTCATATCCATTTTCTCATGTTTCTGCCTTGAGCCTGTGCTGTAAACTTCCTTAGCTTTCTACTAATCCTCAGATTTAGTCAGGCTGAAAATGCCATGAAAGCAGAGGAAGACTGCAAATTTTCTTGGTTCTTCTTCCAGGCAAAATAAAAAGTTAGAAACAAATACAGAAATGTTGACCTGACTTGGTTAAAAATCAAAACTCACATCAACTTTGCCTGTTAGTGCAGAGGTTTTTTAGCATGTTTTTGAGCTTTGAAATATTTTGGGTCTCTTTTCAGCCACTTAGAATGTCTATTTTAAAGACCTGTTGGTGTTGAGTGAAAATGGTGCCTGAAGTATGTTCACTCTTTGGGTGCTGTCAAATTCCCCAGGTGTAGATTTCAAGCATGTTGAAGTTAAAAGACAGACCTCTTCCAAAGCTGTCATTTATGTAGTAGGTGTTGCATGACAGGTACTGGGTACGGTTTGGGTTGGAACAAAGCCTGGAAGCTGTGTTTTGGTTGTGCTGGCATATTGCAGGGTGGAGGAAGCAAGTAAGGAGCAAAAATCTCAACATATCATAGAATCAACCAGGTTGGAAGAGGCCTCCAAGATCATCCAATCCAACCTAGCACCCAGCCCTGTCCAATCAACTAGACCATGGCACTAAGTGCCTCATCCAGGCTTTTCTTGAGCACCTCCAGGGATGGTGACTCCTCCACCTCCCTGGGCAGCCCATTCCAATGGCAAATTCCTCTCTCTGTGAAGAACTTCCTCCTAACATCCAGTCTATAGCATGTTGTGATTTTCCTTGACTTGCTCTCTTCAGAGGTATCTCAGAGTATTCTGGTCCTTGGTTGTGCAGTAGTGCTTTACAATGCCATGCTGCAGAGGGAATTGAGATCAGTTGCTCTTGTGCTTAAGGATATTTTAGCATCCCAGGCATCAACTGGGAGTATCACACAGCTGCCACAAACAGGTAGATGGAATTGCTGAAGTGTGTTGAAGGTAACTTTCTGGTGCAAGTAGACAACTAGGTAAGATGCCCTCCTAGATTTGGGGGGTTGTAAACACAGAGGGATCTGTGGGTGAAGCAGAGATTGGTGGTTGTCTTGGTCAATGTGGCCATCAAGTAGCTGAGTTTCAAAAGTTGGCAATAGGTGCAGCTAAGGTCATTTGGTTTATTTAGCTTGGAGAAGGTTGAGTGGTGACATCACTGCAGTCTACAGCTTCCTCAGGGGGGGTCAGTGGAAGGAGAGGGTGCTGATCTCTCCTGTCTGGTGAGTCACAACAGGACACAAGGAAATGGATCGTATCTGCATCAGGAGAAGTTCATATTGGACATTAAAAACAACAACTTCAATGAGAGGATGGGCCAGTCACTGGAACAGGCTCCCCAGGGAGCACCAAGCCTCCCAGAGTTCAAGGAGCATCAGAAGGATGCTCTTAGTCATACGTTGAATTTTGAGTAGTCCTGTGGGGAGCATGGAGTTTGACTCTGATCCTTGTGAGTCTTTTACAACCTGAGATGCTCTGGGATCATACAGTTCTAGTTTGAATGTAGAAAACTTGGTACCACACTTCTAGATATTATGCTTATAAATTCTGCTTTATGCTGTGGAGCTGTTTCATGCCCTTGTTAGCTTTGGGAATGGTGTGCTTGGAGCCTTCCTTCCTTCCTTATTAAAAAGAAAAAATAAAGAGGTATGGATAGTAGAAAAATTTAAAAAAAAGAGGAATGTTACAGAATCAAAGTTGTTGAGATACTGGAATGTGTACAGAGAAGGACAGCAGAGCTGGTAAGAGGCCTGGAGCACAGCCCTGTGAGGAGAGGCTGAGGGAGCTGGGGTTGTTTAGCCTGGAGAAGAGAAGGCTCAGGGTTGATCTCATTGCTGTCTACAGCTACCTGAAGGGAGGCTGTAGCCAGGTGGGGTTGGTCTCTTCTTCCAGGCAACCAGCAACAAAACAAGGGGACACAGTCTCAAGTTGTGCCAGGAGAGGTCTAGGCTGGATGTTAGGAGAAGTTCTTTGCAGAGAGAGTGATTGGCATTGGAATGGGCTGCCCAGGGAGGTGGTGAAGTCGCTGTCCCTGGAGGTGTTCAAGCAAAGCCTGGATGAGGCACTTAGTGCCATGGTCTGGTTGAGTGGATAGGGCTGGGTGCTAGGTTGGACTGGATGATCTTGGAGGTCTCTTTGAACCTGGTTGATTCTATGATTCTATGCCTCTGGGCATCCTGTAGTTTCCCTTGTGATGCATTGATTGAATAGAGCTTAAACCATCCTTTTCTTCATGTATGTAGCTTAAACCATCCTTTACTTCATGCCCTCAGAAGCAGATTGTATCGTCCTTGTGTGCACTGCATAGGAAAAGTGACCAGATTAGGTGCAATCAGTTTTTTTCTGCATCTTTCATCTCAAGTTAATTTGTATTAGTCCCAGAAATCAACTGGCTGTGCAAACTCTAGTATGTGTTTTAATAAAAACAGCTGATGCTTTGTCCTTGTAATTCTGGCAGGAAATAGTGCTGGTTGTGTTTTTTGGTGCTGAGTACCTGGTGCGGCTGTGGTCTGCAGGCTGCAGGAGCAAGTACGTCGGCTTCCAGGGGAGGCTGCGCTTTGCCAGGAAGCCCATATCAGTTATTGGTAAGACTTCAGTTCTTCTCTCCCTTAACTTTGCCTTTATCACCTCTTTTAAAGATAAAGTGTGGACTGCTGCAGTGGCCATGGTGCATTCTGAGCTGTGTCTGTCACTCACAGCTTTGTGAATCTCTGCAGATATTACTTCTGGATTGCTAGAGCTGAACAATTCAGATATGTCAGTGAAGCGCAGGCAGACAGCAGCTAAAGAAAGGCAAAACTGTAAAAACATCTTCACTGGGTGTACTGGTGTAACTGCAGAGAACTGACACCATTTGGAACTCAAAATCCCACCCTAGGTCTGCTATAGAAAGCAAACACAAAGGCTGAGGGAGCTGAGGTTGTTCAGCCTGGAGAAGGCTAGAGAGCTGCCTTCCAATAGCTGAAGGGATCCTACAGGAAGGGTGCAGAGGGACTTCTCATGAGGGTGTCTAGAGACAGGACAAGAGGGAATGGTTTGAAGCTGAGGGAGAGCAGGGTTAGACTGCATCTTAGGAAGAAGCTCTTTAGTGTGAGGGTATTAAAGCTCTGGAATAGGCTGCCCAAGGAGGTTGTGGATGTGTCCTACCCGGGCTGTTGAAGGCCAGGTTGGATGAGGCCTTGAGCAGCTGAGTCTAGTTGAGAAGTGTCCCTGCCCATGATGCAGAGGTTGGAGGAGATGAGCTCTGAGATCCCTTCCAGCCTGAGCCATTCTAGGATGTTCCAAAGTTTTCCACAGAAATGCCATAAGGAAATCAGAAAAAAAAACCTCCTCAAAGTAATGCTAGATTAGGATTCAAGAACTGGAAGCAGCAGCCTGGTTTGTTGAACTAGGATCAGAGCAAATCAGGGGTTCTGGCGCTGGGGAGGCTTCCATCGTTTGCGTTGTGTGGTGGTGGAACTCTGTGAACTGTGGAGTTGTGGGGAAAAAAAATTTGGATTCTGGAAATAATATTTTTTCACCACATTCACCACTGCAACACAAAGTAAACCAACAGCTCTGACTGTTTTTAGGCAACCTTTACAGTTCTGGTTCACTTTTTAAAGCACATGTCTGCATGGAGTATAAGTGCAGTTGCGTGGACATTGCACGTTGCAGAAGGGACTGAAGCAAACTGACTTCCCCTCTTGGAGCAAGGGCTTTGAGCCAAGACGTGGATTCATTTCTAGGGTGTGCATGCCTTTGTCTTGTTGGTTTTCTGGCTGTCTGCTCTGTCAGGATCCTTAAAATTTCAATTATTAAACTCACCAAGGAAGAAGCTGCAGCCATTCCCTTTTTACTGTGAAATTATTACATAGTTTTACTACCCTAAGGCCTGCAATGACAGGACAAGGGGCAAAGGTTTGAAATGAGAGAAGAGCAGATTTAGATTGGATGCTAGGAACAGGTTCTATGCCATGAGGGTGCTGGAACACTGCAAGAGGCTGCTCTGAGAGATAGTTGAGGCCCCATCCCTGGAGATGCAAACCATTGAATGGTTTGAAGCATCTCTTTCAGCACCTGAAGTATTTTTATTAACACACAATATGAGAGCCAGGCTGGTGTCAATACAAATTGGTGCCAAATTGCCCAGGGAGGTAGTTGAGGCCCCATCTGTGGACATCTTCAAGGTGAGGCTGGACAAGGCTGTGAGCAATCTGCTCTAGTGGAGGATCACAGTATCACAGTATCACCAAGGTTGGAAGAGACCTCATAGATCATCAAGTCCAACCCTTTACCACAGAGCTCAAGGCTACACCATGGCACCAAGTGCCATGTCCAATCCTGCCTTGAACAGCTCCAGGGACGGCGACTCCACCACCTCCCCGGGCAGCCCATTCCAGTGTCCAATGACTCTCTCAGTGAAGAACTTTCTCCTCACCTCAAGCCTAAATTTCCCCTGGTGCAGCCTGAGGCTGTGTCCTCTCGTTCTGGCGCTGGCTGTCTGAGAGAAGAGAGCAACCTCCTCCTGGCCACAACCACCCCTCAGGTAGTTGTAGACAGCAATGAGGTCACCCCTGAGCCTCCTCTTCTCCAGGCTAAACAATCCCAGCTCCCTCAGCCTCTCCTCGTAGGGCTGTGCTCAAGGCCTCTCACCAGCCTCGTTGCCCTTCTCTGGACACGCTCAAGCATCTCAATATCCCTCCCTGCTGATTGTGGGGGGTTGGACTGGATGACCTTTGAAGGTCCCTTCCAACCCAAACCATTCTGTGATTCCATGAAACTGGATTTCTTGTGTTTCATTGATGGAAGCTGACATTTAATACATTCTTTCTCTCTTTCTTTCTTTGTTTTTGACCAGATTTAATTGTGGTGGTAGCCTCAATTATTGTTCTGAGCATAGGATCCAATGGACAGGTGTTTGCCACCTCTGCAGTAAGGTATGCTCTGCCAGTGCCCCAGTGCCACCTCTGCAGTAAGGTATGCTCTGCTAGTGCCCCAAGTGCCCTGTCTGCAGTAAGGCATGTTCTGCCAGTGCCCCAGTGCCCCCTTTGCAGTAAGGTATGCTCTGCCAGTGCCCCAGTGCCATCTGTACAGTAAAGTATACTCTGCCAGTGCCCCAGTGCCCCCTCTGCAGTAAGGTATGCTCTGCCAGTGCCCCAGTAAGGTATGCTCTTCAGGTGCCTCAGCTCTTCACAGCCACACATCTCGTGAGCTGTATTTACTGATTTTCATGTCCTTGATATCAGAAAAGTTCTGACACTGGAATGCTGGAGAGTGGCAGCCTGTGTGCTACTGTGCTTGGGCACTGGCTGGGAAACAATGCAGAACTCAGGCAGCCGGTGAGAGGCAGGAATGCCGGAGGCCAGAGCAACAAGCTGAAGGGACATGCTTGTTTCATGCCCGTTTCTCCTGCAGGGGGATCCGGTTTCTGCAGATCCTTCGCGTGCTCCACGTTGATCGCCAGGGTGGCACCTGGCGGCTCCTGAGCTCCGTCGTTTTCATCCATCGTCAGGTACTGGAGCTGCAAAGATCTCTTGCTTCTTTCAACGGACTTCAAACTGTAGTCTGGTTTACATGAACAGTTACTGTTGCAGGGGGAGAAGTACTTTAAAAGTCCATCACCGTTTTCCCTCTACTTTTAAACTGGGGCCAGTACAGAAAGAGTGGTTTGCCATGGGAATGGGCTGCCCAGGGAGGTGGTGGAGACGCCGTCCCTGGAGGTGTTCAAGAAAAGCCTGGATGAGGCACTTGATGCCATGGTCTAGTTGACTAGCTAGGGCTGGCTGCTAGGTTGGACTGGATGATCTTGGAGGTCTCTTCCAACCTGGTTGATTCCATGATTCTATGATTGGCTAACAGAGCATAGGCATCAGGTTTTTGGTTGGTTGGTTTGCTGCTGGTTTTTTGATTGGTTTATTCTTTGTTATCCTTAAAGATCTCTGAGGTCCCTTCCAACCTAAGCAATTCTAGGATTCTATGAGTCTATGGCTTTTTGAATTCTCTAGTCTGATGCAAGCAGAAACTGAGTCACTGAACTGCCTGGTTTGTTGGAATTGGATTTCATACCTGAAATGTAGCTTACTGCTTTTTCTGCTGTAATGCAACCTCCTCCAGGTGTTTACAGTGCTTGTATGAAACTAACTTTCTATGCTTCTTTGCTTTCTCTTTCAACAGGAACTCATAACCACATTGTACATTGGATTCCTGGGATTAATTTTCTCGTCCTATTTTGTCTATCTTGCTGAGAAGGATGCAACTGATGAAGAAGGAAAAACAGGCTTCTCCAGCTACGCTGATGCCCTTTGGTGGGGTGTGGTAAGTGTTTACCCACAAACTGGCTGTGCACACATTGCACTCCTGGCAAAGGTGGAATCTCTTTAAACACCCTGGCATTTATTTCTTTGCAGAACCTGTTTGTGTAGGAAGGGTAAGAAACCCTCTGAAAGGGTTGTAATTGAAAATACAACAAATGCATCCTATTTATTTCAGTATTTAACTTTGTTGTGGAAGGAATTCCTCAGCAAAAGATATTGAATATGTACAGATACAAAAAGCCATAGAATCATAGAATCCTAGAATGGCTCAGGCTGGAAGGGACCTCAGAGCTCATCTCCTCCAACCTCCATGGGTTGGATGCCTCTCTACTAGACTCTACTAGACTACATGGTCTGTACCATGGGCAGGGACACCTCTCAACTAGACTTGGCTGATCAAGGCCTCCCCCAAGCAGGCCTTCAACACCCCTAGGCAGGAGGCTGTCACAACCTCCTTGGACAGTCTATTCCAGAGTCTCAGCACCTTCACCCTGAAGAACTTCTTCCTAAGCTCCAATCTAACCCTGCTCTCCCTCAGCTTCAAACCATTCCCCCTTGTCCTCTGACTGGACACCCTTATCAAAGTGAGGGGATCAAGGAAGAGTTGATAGTGAAAAAGGATTTTCAGCAGTTAGGGAACTATCCACATTTCTTAGCATTCAGTTCTGCCGATGTATGTTCATGCCTGGGCTACTCCTGCATGTAACAAAACTTCCATGTGAAGCTGATCTCCTTTCTCCTGCCGTCTTTCAAATTCTTTGGTTTTTAGCTCTGGTTATGCAGGGTTTGCTTTACAAGTTGCACTGAATGTTTAAATATGAGTTAGAAAATATTTCTCAATGCTGGAAACTAGCATTTCATGGAACCCCAGGTTCCCAGGATGTCAGGGTTTGAAGGGACCTCTGGAGATCTTCTAGTCCAACCTCCCTGCCAGAGCAGGACCATAGAATCTAGTACAGATCACACAGGAATGCATCCGGAGGAATCTTGAAAGTCTTCAGAGATAACTTCTCTGGGGAGCCTGTTCCAGTGCTCTGTGACAGTAAAGAGGCTCTTCCTCATGTTGAGGTGGAACTTCCCATGCTGTAGTTTGCATCTGTTGCCCCTTGTACTGTCACAGGGCACAAGTGAGCAGAGGCTGTCCCAGCCCTCAGGTATTTATAAACATCTAGGAAATGCTCTCTCAGTCTTCTCCTCTCCAGACTAAACATCCCCAGGGCTCTCAGCCTTTCCTCATCAGGCAGTGCTCCAGTCCCTTCATCACCCTATAGCACTCCACTGGACTCTCCTAAGTAGATCCCCATCCCTCTTGAACTGGGGAGCCCAAAACTTCATGTGATATTCCAGGTGAGGTCTCACTCATTTGAATAAAGAGTTAAAAAAAAGGCTGTCTTTATCCATATTTTTTAATATTTTGGACTTCAGGAATTTAAAAGGAGTTTGCTTATGAAGACCAGCAGGTAAGTTTAAGATGTGCACTACCTTGTTGAGACAGATCCCTTGCAACCTGCATTTCAAAGTGCAATTTGCCTTACAAAGTGTTCAGTGCTTTTGGTTGGTGTTTTCCAAAACCTGACTTGTATTTTTTTGTGTGTGGCAGGAAGATCAAATCAGCTTTGCATTTCTCAGATTGTGGGAGGCACAAGAACACTGTTCCAATTGTATTTTAAGCTTTTCAGATGGTCAGGCCTCCTCAGCATCAGTGAGTCATGGTGCAGGTGCAGTTCACAGCTGGCAACAGTGATAAAGGACAAAGTGAAGCAGTCTTTCTTTTCACGTCTTCTGTAACACAGAAACACAGATGTGCAGCTACCAGGGAGTGAAATTTGATTTCACTTTTGGCTTTCAGAACTGAACCACAGGAAAAAATTCTTGGTAGCGAGTCTATGAAAATCTCTTGTGCCTGACAAGAGCCACAGAGAGTATTATGGGTAGCCTTTTGCTTTGGGTGGAAAGTGCAAGCTTGCTGAACTTGATACAAATGACCTGAAAGGTTTAAATCTGAAGCAAAGGGAAAATAAAGAAAGAATGAGAGTTGGACTGAAATGCTAACTACATTCACCTGCTCCAGTTCACTGCAAGCCTGTCTCACTTGGATTTGGCAGGCACACAGATTACACTGTAAAGACCTCTCATGAGAGCTTCTAGAGGCTGTGGCATGTTTGAAACACACACAGAAGAGTTTTCCAGCAGCATTGTCGGGGCAACTTGGGTCACAGAAGGTTTCTGTTGACTCCTAAGAAATGAAGGGTGTGTAAGAGACTTCTCTTCTGCTGGGTTTCCCATGCTCATCTCCTGATGTTGGTAATGCTCATTGGTTTTGCTGCAAACTAGGCTATTCTCTACCACTGGACCTGAGTTAAATAATCGCTCTTGTAAACTGGTGTTAAGTGGCAGAAGTATTTGCTCAGAACGTACAGTGCATTTCCATGCCCAGGGTAGCAGTTTGAACCCTCTTATATTTAATATCTTTTGAGGTGTGCTGTTCTGACACTTTAAGCTCATGACACCTGCCTGTCTTAAAGCATCTGAGAAGCTCTGCTGACTTCTTCCTTTCCTGATGCTTGTATCTATGCTTTCAGAGCCTGTGTTGCAGTGTGTGCATACTAGCTGCAAAGTGCCAGAATAAATCTGTGTTTCAGAGCAGGTGTCAGTTCCCAGAATTAGTCATTTAACCATTGTTTGAGCAGATAAAAAATAACTTTTTAATATAGAAGTACAAAAAGGTTCTGATTGTGGTTAAGCAAGCCAGGAATTACATTGTTTGTAATCTCTGCCACATACTTCAATGCACTAATTAGGTCACCAAGAAAGAACCCTCTTAATGTAGCCAGGGCAAAACATTCTGAGACACATTCAGGAACCTGCAGGAATCTGCCAGCCAAATGCCTGCTGTAGAGACAGAAAATCTTCTTTTCTGTGGTGTCAGATGTCAGGCTGCCTTCCACAGTGTAACACCCAGGCAGCTCAACATGACTGCACTTTGTGTTTAAGTCCTGAGTGTTGCAGAGCTCAAAAAAACCAACAAATCAAACAACAAAACTTCCATCAGAAAAGCCCAGCCTGCAAAAAGAGTAAGAAGCCTTTCACGAGAAAGAGAGGAAAAGGAAAGAAACCTCCCAACCTTTAAGGGGTTATCTGGGTGTACTGAGGAGCTGAAGTGCTGTTAGTGAAACACCACTTCAGCTTCTTCCTCTCCCCACTAACACAAATAATTTTCAGACTTGAATTCTCGGGGGGTCTGGTTTAATTTGGGGGGGGACTGACTGACAGACTCATCTGTGTGTACTGCTGGTGGTACACAGCACTGGAGTCACCTGATGAGCAAGCCAAATTAAAGCTGGACAGACACCTGAGAGGCAGAGCTGGTGCTGGGAGCAGTTTCTATATGTTAAAGCAGACAAAGATGGCTTCAGCAGAGTGAGAAATTAAAAATTAATAAACACAAGCCTGAATTGTTTCGAAATTGGAAAAAAATCAGTTTGGTAGGAGATAGTTTTTCCCATGCAAATCTTCCTTCCAGCACTCAATAGAAATCTTCTGAGAGGAGGAAGAAATATATTCTTCCTATGCCTTGGCTGCTGATCATTTCTTCTGCAAAGCTGCTTATTGTAGAATGTCTCAATATGTGTCAGCAAGAATTTCCACATCCTCTTTTGTAATCAGTGTAAATTCACATACTCATTTGAGTCTCTTTTAGCTGTATTTCTGCTGCCATTGAAGGCAAAGGGAAGGAAATGGGACTGGGTTTAGAGTTGGTGCCTCCAGATATTGGTTTCCAGTTTCAAGTTCTCCCCAGTGGTTGGCATTGGTATCAGAATTTCTCATTTCCTAACCAGAAGCTTTCCACTTCTCCAGGGTATAAGCTTCTCTCTCATGCCATTGTGATAGCAGCGCCATGGCATTGAGCAACCTAAAAGCCTTAATGGCTCTAATCTGCCACACCTGGGGTCACTCAAACACTCACAGCCCAGGGTGTGTCTTTAGGCTTAGCCCTCTGTATTTGTTTCCTGCTGAGCATGAGCTGATCTCCAATTCAACCGTGGTCTGCTGATCTGGAGCTCAATTTATGAGCAGCTGATGCTTGTTACATTAGAAGCCCTTCTGGTGGCCTGGCCTTCACCTGTAGCCTTCACCTGGGCTCTGATTGTGCCTCAACACCAACCCTTTGCTGATCACTGCACTTCCTAAGAGCTCTCCTCCAGTCTGCTGGGGCTTATCACAAACGGTCCCAAACTGCTGTCTCACCAGGGTCCTGCTTGGCCCTCTGGCATTTCAGGGGTGTCTGGCACCCTAGCAGTGGTTTAGCCTCACTACAGCAAGTCTCTAAGGGTTCCAGACTTGTGCAAGGACATGTAAAGGAGCTTCCAAGGAAAGGTTCTGTCCTGGACCTTGTCTTCACCAACAAGGAGAGGCTGGTGAGTGATACTAAACTTCAGGGCAGCCTCAGCTGCAACGACCATGAAATGATAGACTTTAAGACCCTCAGGGCATCAAAGAGGGTGTGAAGCAGGTTTACTGCACTGGGTTTGGCTTTTGGTCTGCTGGCATATTTATTTGGAGAGGGAAAGTGTCTTGGACTGGCTGTGTTCTTGCTCAGCGGGGATGGGATTGGTTTGATTCCTTTCCTGGCAGCACAGGGCAGAGCTCTGTCAGATGTGTGTCAGGGGCTGTGTGCAGGACAGCACTCTCAAAGCTTTGTTTTCAGCCTTGAGGAATTACACTTCCAGAAGCAGAAAAACTGCAGGTCTGTGTTTTCATGGGCAGTCTGGGGAGTGGGAAGCACCTAAGTACAAACTGTGGGAACAATCTGGCCTCAGACTGCTGCAGTACCCAAACTGGGCCAGTTGTGAGTGCCTGCTGAAGAAGTGAAACCCAGGATAGATCTGGAGTGCTGCTCGGTGACCTCGTATGGCTTCCTTGTGCCCAAATCTCAACGCTGTTACCAGTATCTCTCTCCCAGTCTGTCTGTGCTGTGCTGCCCTTTCTTTTTTCCCCCCTACTGTGCAGTGAATCAGGTGTTTGTTTCTGGCCTAGGTAACGGTGACAACAATCGGTTATGGAGACAAAGTTCCCCAGACGTGGATTGGGAAGACAATAGCTTCCTGTTTCTCAGTGTTTGCTATCTCTTTCTTTGCTCTTCCAGCGGTGAGTACCACTTCACACTATCACAGTATCACCAAGGTTGGAAGAGACCTCACAGATCATCAAGTCCAACCCTTTACCACAGAGCTCAAGGCTAGACCATGGCACCAAGTGCCACATCCAATCCTGCCTTGAACAGCTCCAGGGACGGCGACTCCACCACCTCCCCGGGCAGCCCATTTCAGTGTCCAATGACTCTCTCAGTGAAGAACTTTCTCCTCACCTCCAGCCTAAATTTCCCCTGGTGCAGCCTGAGGCTGTGTCCTCTCGTTCTGGTGCTGGCCACCTGAGAGAAGAGAGCAACCTCCTCCTGGCCACAACCACCCCTCAGGTAGTTGTAGACAGCAATAAGGTCAGCCCTGAGCCTCCTCTTCTCCAGGCTAAACAATCCCAGCTCCCTCAGCCTCTCCTCGTAGGGCTGTGCTCAAGGCCTCTCACCAGCCTCGTCGCCCTTCTCTGGACACGCTCAAGCATCTCAATGTCCTTCCTAAACTGGGGGGAAACTTGGAGCACTCCAGTAAAGTGTCTGCCTGACCTGGGCTCACAGAGGTTTAAATGGGTGCCTTTGAAGTCAGGTGTTGCCTCAAAATGTACATGGAGGCATCCTCAAATGTGTGTTTGTGTCTGCGCATACATCAGCGAGCAAGGCTGATGTCAGGATCTTTACTGCAGACAGTTCTAGAAAACTATGGCCTAGAAAAGAGTAAGACTTTCTTTGGCTAGCTACAGAACCAAAGCTCTTTTGTAAGGTGAAAAGAGAGGATTTTCTTTTGTTCATCAGCAGATTGGTGCTAGAGGTGAAACTTGCTTCATTTCTGCTGTTTTGTGATTATATAACAACAATTCTGGGTTCTGCAAGGAGAAAGCTGGCATGAAGCAGGGATCTAGGACATCTGCTTTCCTTCATGGTACTACTGTAAATCATCTGAGGGCTTTTGAGACCTTCAAATAAATGAATGGAGGTGAAATAAAGATATGAACATCAAAAGCATGAGAGAAGACAAAGTATTTCTGCAGTACCTTTTAACAGAAATGCTGAAATGATGAAGTGTATCTTTGGCTCATTGTCTCAGTTTGCCCGGAAAATCAAATGAGGGCTTATCTCTAGTTGTGTTTTGTTACTGTTTTCTGGGTCTTTTGGGTGGGTTTTTGTTTGTTTGTGGTGGTGTTAAAAAAACTAAGTGCCAAGAAAGCTGTAGATGAGTCGTGAGACATTGGAACTTGCTTCTTCCATCACTGTGTGGGGTTGCTTCTAGGGACATGACAACCTCTGATTACTGCTACCTGTAGATCAGAGCAATAAAGACATGCTGCTGACTGCAGCTGCATGATGCCAGTCTCAGTGTGCTCAGTTTGAGACCTCTCTGTTGGAATAACCAGAATTCTGCCACTGTGGGCAATGAGAAACTCAGAACATATTGGTAGGAAAATCTTTCCTAAGTGGACTGTTTCATATGCAGAGTATCTGGTCTGAACACATGAAGCTGTGTTGGAAGCCAACTAGTCATTTTACCTATTTGTAGGGTATTCTGGGGTCTGGTTTTGCCCTGAAAGTACAACAGAAGCAGCGTCAGAAGCATTTCAACAGACAAATTCCAGCTGCAGCTGCCTTAATTCAGGTAAGACTCCTGACAACCTAATGCTTAGGAGAGTACTGGAAAGGGAGAGTGGCCTAGTAATGAAAACAGTGAGGAGCAGTGTTAGTAGCCTTCTGTATAAATCTAGAACTTGTGTTTAGCCGCTTAAGCTTTTTGATCTGCCTCTGTCACTAGAGAGAAGAGCAGAACTGCTTGTCCCTCCCCTTAGGACTGAGCACAGGAGGCTTTACTCACTCAGAATTGGAGAGGGCCTTTTCATGAGGGTGTCTAGTATAAGACAAGGGGAAATGGTTTGAAGCTCAGAGGGAGCAGGGTTAGACTGAATTTTGGGAAGAAGCTCTTTGGTCAGACTCTGGAATAGGCTGCCCAGGGAGGCTGTGGCTGCCTCCTGCCTGGGAGTGTTGAAGGCCAGGTTGGATGAGGCCTTGAGCAGCTGAGTCTAGTTGAGAGGTGTCCCTGCCCATGGTGGGGAGGTTGCAGGAGGTGAGCTCTGAGGTCCCTTCCAACCTGAGCCATACTGTGGCATAATGACACTAACTGGGTGCAATAAGCCTGGCCAAATAGTGAAAAAAAAAACTTTGCTGTAATATTTAACACTTAACTTCCCTTTTATATTCCCTTCAACTGTGTACCTACAATCTGCCTAATGCTGAGGTGATGAAATATGTAGAGGCCTGGCTTTAGAAAGAGGGCACAGCATAGCATGCTCTGTGGTACTGAGAACACAATGGCACAGCATAGAAATGTTAACCTGGCACACCTCAGGAAAGGCAGATGGCAGCATTCTGCCTGTGGGCATTCACTTTATGAGGGATGTTTCTTTTGATTTTGGTGTTCTTTTTCTGGTTGTGAGTGTTTTGGGTTTGGTTTTGGTTTGGTTTTTTTTGGTTGTTTGATTGGGCTTTGTGTTTGGCATTTTTATTCCTTTGTTGGTTTCTTATAGAATCAACCAGGTTGGAAGAGACCTCCAAGATCATCCAGTCCAGCCTAGCACCCAGCCCTAGCCAGTCAACTAGACCATGGCACTAAGTGCCTCATCTGCTCTTTTCTTGAACACCTCCAGGGACAGTGACTCCACCACCTCCCTGGGCAGCCCATTCCAATGCCAATCACTCTCTCTGGCACCAACTTCCTCCTAACATCCAGCCTAGACCTCCCTCAGCACAACTTGAGACTGTGTCCCCTTGTTCTGCTGCTGGTTGCCTGGGAGAAGAGACCAACCCCACCTGGCTACAACCTCCCTTCAGGTAGTTGTAGACAGCAATGAGGTCACCCCTGAGCCTCCTCTTCTCCAGGCTGCACACCCCCAGCTCCCTCAGCCTCTCCTCATAGGGTTTGTGCTTCAGGCCTTTCACCAGCTTTGTCGCCCTTCTCTGGACACGTTCCAGCACCTCAACATCTCCAGCCACTCTGTCCCCAGCCTGTAGTACTGCTTGGCTTTGTTGTTGTGGCCAAAGTGCAGAACCCTTATGGTTGCCTGGTTGGGTTTTTTTGTTGTTGTTTTGGGTTTTCTTTTGACCTCTGACCAGGGTTAGACTGCAGCTCCTAAGCAGAATGCTATAAAGATGATACTTAAGATCTGTGTGTGCTGAGTGTGTGTTTCCTGCTACCAGCTACACTCAGCACAGTTCCATACAGGGACAAATATGTTTTTCCAGATGTGGTGTTGTGTGATACAGCACAGTGACTCTGCAGCATGTTTACTTTGAAGGTTTCACTGGCAGCTTGATGTGCACCAAGGTCTACTTTAGCTGTCCTGCTCTTCGTGCACTGAGATTATGGCTCTGGGGTTTTCTTGCAGACTCTGTGGCGGTGCTATGCAGCAGAGAAACCTTGCAGCGTTGCAGCAGTGAAAGCTTGCAGCTCTGCAGCAGCGTGGGAGATCTGCGGGGCACTCCCAGGGCACAGTCCCCGAGAGCCACCAGCGCCGTCTAGCCTCAGCCTAAGGAAGCAGGTGAGGAAGAGCTGGAGGAACTGTGCTCAGGATTCTGTTGGCAGAGCTCTGCTCTGTCATCCTGCTCGCGATTCCAGGTCTGTGGGTAAGCAGAACTTTGGAGAGCTGTTACAGTCAAGCTGCTGCATCCTCAAATGATTGAGATTTTGAGTGCCAGGAGCTTAGACCCAGACTGAGAAACTATACTTGTGACCTGATTTTCAGAATGTGCTGGGCATCTCTGTCCTGAGAAACGAATTCTTACCCAGTTGAAGCTGATAGTTCAGAAGGACCTGCTGTGGAAATACTGACCAACGTTGCCATGTTTTCATTACATTCCAGTGAACTTTTATTTTTAATAAGTAATCTCTAAAAAAAACCCAACAAACCCCAAACAAACAAAAACCCAAACCAAGCTACAACAACAACAACAAAAAAAACCCACCAAAGAAACAAAAAAACCCAAACAAAAAGCACAACCAACCAACACCTCAAAACCAACCCAAAAACCCCAACATCCCAGCTGACCCTCAAATGCCTTTCCTGTGTAGTGAAGCTCATTTGTTGTTCACATGTGTGCTTCCCTGGCTTTCATAGTCCCTTCACATATTCCTTTTCTATTACCACAGGCCAGAAGATCCAGAAGCAAAGGAAAGTTAGGCTGCACAAACAGCTCTGCCCCTGCAGTAAAGCCAGCAGAGGATACCCTGTCAGCTCCACAGATCGCTCATTACATGGATGAAGACAACAGAGCTGTGTCCTTCTATACTGATGAACCAGGAGGTAATTTACCCAGCAGGAGCAGGGAGGTCATTCTGCCCCTGTACTCTGCACTGGTTAGACCACACCTTGAGTATTGTGTTCAGTTCTGGGCCCCCCAGTTTAAAAGGGATGCTGAGATGCTTGAGTGTGTCCAGAGAAGGGTGACGAGGCTGGTGAGAGGCCTTGAGCACAAGCCCTATGAGGAGAGGCTGAGGGAGCTGGGATTGGTTAGCCTGGAGAAGAGGAGGCTCAGGGGTGACCTTATTGCTGTCTACAACTACCTGAGGGGAGGTTGTGGCCAGGGGGAGGTTGCTCTCTTCTCTCAGGTGGCCAGCACCAGAACGAGAGGACACAGCCTCAGGCTGCGCCAGGGGAAATTTAGGCTGGAGGTGAGGAGAAAGTTCTTCACTGAGAGAGTCATTGGACACTGGAATGGGCTGCCCGGGGAGGTGGTGGAGTCGCTGTCCCTGGAGCTGTTCAAGGCAAGGTTGGACGTGGCACTTGGTGCCATGGTCTGGCCTTGAGCTCTGTGGTAAAGGGTTGGACTTGATGATCTGTGAGGTCTCTTCCAACCCTGATGATACTGTGATACTGTGATTTACTGTTACTTATCTTCATGCTAGCATTTTTTAAAGAGAAAATATTAAAGTGAATTGAACTGATAAAAGGAAAACTTCCCTGAAGAAATGATCTTGAGCTGCTCTGTAAAGCCAGATGCCTCAAACCACAGACAATGACATCACAAAAGCAGGACACAAAGGAAATGTTTAGCTTGATATGTGGGGTGAACGTCGAAAGAGCTTTATTTGCTTACAGAAGCTAACTGCATTAAGGTGTTGGATATGCTGTTAAATCTGCTCAGAAGTGGATAGAAAATTTTCTCAGTTTACCTCACCTTTAAACTTTACTTCACAGGGAGCATAAAGGAAGGGAAACTAAGCAGGAAACGTATCTTACATTGTACAAATAAACTGTGACAGGGACAGATCAGTATTTTTATGCTTAGTGGCTGCTGAGAGGTTTTAGTAAGTGGGGATTTTTCTTGCCTCATTTCAAGTACTGTGTGTTGCTGTAAGTGGCTCTTGTATTTGAACCTGGAAGCTGGCTGACTTTTCACTGCTGATCCAAGGTTCTGCTTTCCTTGGGAAAATCTGCTTTTCATTAAGCTCGTGGTTGAAATGTGGGTAAGAACTTGTGGCATCATGGAGTCCAGCAAGGTCAAATTCAAGGGTTTGCACCTGGCTTGTGGCAATCCCAAGCACAAATAGAGGCTGCATGATGAGTGGATTGAGAGCAGTGATGCAAAGAGGGTCTGTGGGAATGCTGGGAGATGAAAAGCTACCAGGTGAAAGTGATGGTACCCTTGTACTCAGCACTGCTGAGGCCACAGCTTGAGCACTGGGTTCAGTTCTGGGTGCCGCAGGACAGGAAAGATGTTAGAGGGGCTGGAGGGTGTCTTGAGAAGAGTGATGAGGCTGGGGAGGGTTTTGGAGTGCATCACATGAGGAGAGGCTGAGGGAGCTGGGGTTCTTCAATGTGGAGAAGAAAAGGCTGAGGGGAGATCTCATTGCTCCCTACAGCTACCTGGAAGGAGTTTGGAGTGAAGCTGGTGTTGGTCTCTTCTCCCAAGTAACCAGTGATGGGATGAGAGGAAATGGGTTTGAATTGTGTCAGGGAAGGTTTAGGTTGGACAGGAGGGAAAACTTTAGTGGGGGAGCGGTGAGGCGTAAGAACAGGCTGCCCAGGGAGATGGTGGAGTCACCATCCCTGGAGGTGTTCAAGAAGCTGTAGATGTTGTACTTCAGGAGATGATTTAGTAGTTATGGTCAAACTTGATGATCTTAAAGGTCTTTCCCAGCCTTGGTGATTCTATGGTTGTATGAAAGGTGGACATGAGCCAGCAGTGGGCACTTGCAGCCCAGAAGGCCAGTCGCATCCTGGGCCACACCAAAAGCAGCATGGACAACAGGTTGAAGGAGGTTATTCTCCCCCTCTATTCTGTTCTTGTGAGACCACAACCAGAGAACTCTGTCCAGCTCTGGGGCCCCCAGATAAGAAAGACATAGACCTGCTCAAGCAGGTCCAGAGAAGGGTCACAAAAATGACTGGGGGGCTGGAGCACCTCACCTGTGAAGACAGTTTGAGAGACTTGGGGTGAGTTGACCTGGAGAAGAGAAAGCTTTGTGGAAACCTTACAGCAGTCTTTTAGTACTTAAAGGGGTAAGAAGACCTACAGGAATGGTGAGGAAGGACACTTTATCAAGAAGTGTTGTGGTGGGTTGGGAGTAATGGTTTCAAACTGAAAGAGGATAAACGTAGGTGAGATAATAGGAAAGAATTCTTTGCTTTGAGTATGATGAAACACTGGAACAGGTTGCCCAGAGAAGCTGTGGATGACCACTCCCTGGAAGTATTGAAGGCTGCATTGGTTGAATCTCTGAGCAACCAGATCTAGCAGAAGACGTCCCTTCCCATGGCAGGAGGGGTTGTTACAAGATGATCTGTAAGGTCCCTTCCAAACCACTTTATGGTCTTAGTGGTGATATTTCAGTTGTTGTTTGGCATTTCCAGAGCTCCTGCAGTGTTTGAGGAGAGGGGCTGGAGGCCATGATTTCTAAAGGCAGTTGTGTGGCTGCTTTGCCTACGTGTCTCAACGGAATCCTGTGTTCGCTGTCGGAATGCTTGTCAGAGCTGTGCAGCTTCCCATGCTGGTCATGCAGTGGCAGATTTTGCTGAGTGCATTTTGATGATGTGCAGCAGTCAGTGATGGACAGAAGCAGCAAAATGTTTTGTACCTTGTAACAAGGCTGTGGAGAGTTAAGGTGTTGAGGACCATGTTGTCTGCAGTTATGACTACCATTACACATTTATTCCCTTCAATGTTCACAGAGCAGAGAAGGGAAATTGTAAAACCATCTTGGGGCTTATTCTGCTTGGCAGCTTGGTAACAGGAGAAAAGGAAAGAGTTTTTCCCACTTTTTCTGCAGCAGTGTTGTACTTTCACTACAGCTGGCTTAACTTACCCCCATGTTCTGAGGGATGGACGTGCTTTCTATTCCCTTACCAGGAGAGTTTTATCTAGCTTGTATCTTCTTTCAGCCTTAGCCAAGGGCAGGGGCAAGTGACACTCCATTTGATTTCCAGATTCATTCCTTCTGTTCCAAAGTTTCCAGGCATGCATCTGGCTAACTTGACTGCTTGGATGACTGAGCACTCTTGACACCTCTCAAAAGTTTAAACCTGATTTTCCTCAGTGAACTTTTTTGCCAGAATTAACTGTCTTCTGGGTGTTGGGAAGTGGAAGTACTGGGCTTCAAGCCTGTCAATGAAGGTGATTTTTTTACTTCCTTTAAAAAGCTGAAACTAAAAAAGGCAGAGAATATTAATAATGATAGGAGCTGATGTGGTCCTCTTTAATTGAGTCTTAATTCAGTGTTTCTGTAGTGAAGTATTGTACTAATTGGTGGTGAGGGCTGGATGCTTTACAGCTGATGGGAAAGTTCAAGGTTGAATTGGATCACTTTTATAGGCTTTACCTAGGAGGGGAAGAGCTGTTGCTTTAAAACAGCTCTTCTCATCTGCTGCTCCGATCAGATGTGAGAGAGGCCTGAAACAAGTGCAGGCAACAGGGTAGCTAAGACAGTTCCTTGTTCTGGGCAGAAATAACCTGAAAGCTACAATGTCCTTGGTAAAGGAGAGCTTTAGCTCAGTTCAGGAATCAGGTAAGCACACTTGATGGTCAGGAAAATGATTTTTTTTTCTTAGGATATCTTCTTCATGTATTTGTTTCCACCCAGCATCCTCTTGGCTTGCTTAGGAGGCAGGTCTCTGAAGGCCAAACCAAAGTGTGTTCCTTTTCTCTGTAAAGATGATTGAGGCAAGGAAGCCTTTGAGAGCCTGTAGTTATGACCATCTTGAGGGTTTCTGATATCACTTTGTGTGTGCAATTAAACCTATGTTTGTATTGAAGAGTGCACATCTAGAATGTGAATCTTTACATTTCCAAACAACCACTTGATGGTCTGTAAAGAAAACAGTTCCTGGCTTGGTGCTGCACCATTCATGAGATTTCAGATGTGACTAACAGAATACTCTGGAACCCTGAGAACTTGGCTATCATTGCAGGAATAGGAAGGTCAAAATTCTTCCACAGTAAGAGCTTCCTTACATGTTCCCATACAATTCAAAGGAGGCTCTTCAGTATCAGTGTGGTGGCTGCTTATGACAGTAGGAGCAAGGGGCAGGTCAGAAAGGCTGAGTCAAATAGGAAGACCAATAACATTTGAGTTACTTGTGTGCAGCTTCCTGGAAGGAGGTTGCAGTGAGTTGGGGTTGATCTCTTTTTCCCTAGTATCAGGTGATAGAATGAGAGGAAGTGGCTTCAAATTGCACCAGAGGAGGTTTAGGTTGGGTGTTAGGAAAAAAACCAACATTTTGCTGCAAGAGTGGTCAGGTATTGGGGAGGTAGTGGAGTTGCCATCCCTGGAGGTGTTCAAGAAATGTGTGAATGTGGCACCTGGGGACATGGTTTAATGGCTGTGGTGGGTTGATGGTTGGACTTGATCATCTCAGAAGGCTTTTCCAACCCAAACAATTCAATGATTATGATTTTTATTAGAGAGGAATAAAACTATGAGAGTGCAAGTTTTTAGAGCTTGAAGGTCAGCCTCCTGGGACATCTCCAGCAGATGGCATCCGTTATTCTGTCAGTGACTGTAGGTTGTGTGTGCAACTCATTGTCAGGTGTGCCAAAGCCACAAGACACTGAGTGATAAATCTCTGCTGGCGTAGAGCTAAAATCCCATATTTATCCCTGAGCTTTACTGTTTGCTTTTTTGAGTTTCTGGCATACTGATATGTTTCTCCCCTAAACTTGTCTCCACCCTCCTCATATTTCACAGAATCAATCAGGTTGGAAAAGACCTCTGGGATCATCAAGTCCAAACCATCACCTAACCCTTCTAATTAACTAAATCATGGCACTAAGTGCCTCATCCAGGCTCCATTTAAACACCTCCAGGGACGGTGACTCCACCAACTTCCTGGGCAGCCCATTCCAATGACAGTCATTCTTTCTGTGAATAATTTCTTCCTAATGTCCACTCTAAACTTGCCCTGGCACAATTGAGCTCTGTGATAAAGGGTTGGACTTGATGATCTGTGAGGTCTCTTCCAACCTTGGTGATACTGTGTGTGATACAACTTGAGACTGCATCCTCTTGTTCTGTCGGTGGGCGCCTGGGAGAAGAGACCAACCCCTGCCTGGCTACAACTTCCATTTGGGTAATTGTAGAGAGCAGTAAGGTCTCACCTGAGGCCCCTCTTCTCCAGGCTGAACAACCCCAGCTGCTTCTCATAGATCTTAAAGCAAGACTGCACAGGAGTAACCTATCACAGAAACATGCAGGTTGGAAAAGACCCTGAAGATCACCAAGTCCAACCCATATCCCTACTCTACAAGGTTCACCCTAAACCATATCACCAAGCACCACATTCAAATGACCTTTTAACACATCTAGGGTTGGTGACTCCACCTCCCTGGGCAGCCCATTCCGATGCCTGACCACTCTTTCTGGGAAAAAATGTTTCCTAATGTCCAGTCTAAACCTACCCAGTCACAGCTTGAGGCCATTCCCTCTTGTTCTATCACTAATTACCTGTGAGAAGAGACCAGCACCAACCTCTCCACAAGGTCCTTGCAGGTAGCTGTAGACAGCAACGAGGTTTCCCTTCAGCCTCCCCAGCTCCTTCAGTCATTCTTCATAACAGCTGTGATTTATTTTCACCAGGATGGGGGAAAAAATAGTTTTCAGTGACTCTAGAATACCTTTGTAAGGCCTCTTGTCTGAAATGTAGTAGTGTTAATGTCCATTTATTCTGTCTGTATGCCAGCTTGGATGCTGACACCCCAAAGCTCACCCGTCTAGGAGTGGGTTGGCAGTTTCTGCAAACTGGTTGCAGTTGCACTGGGGAAAAGGGCTCCTTTCCCCGAGTGGTGCAGAGGGATTGCAGTCTGCAGTACACATAAAGAATTCAGAATGTTTAATTCAGATTTGTACACTTGAGTGCTGACAAGCTGAGTGAAAGGTGAGAAAATGCTCTGCTCACTTTAGCCACGTGTAAAGCAAACACCAAAGCTTTTGAGAGCCTGTGTAACTGTCAGGAAGTCAGAAACACAGAAATAGAAAGATGTACTCCAAATTAGCAAGGGAAAGTGTCCAGACACCACGATGTGAAAACCATCATGCTCTTAAGAGGGCAAGTTTAGCAGTGAGGGTGGTTTTGCAGTGAGACTCTGTATTGAGCTGAGAGCTGTTCTGAAGGTAAACGTCTCTCAATCCACAACTTGTAGGTACTTGTGGTACTTTCCTGTGAGTAAGAGTTGTGCAAACATGCCTGTCTGCCTCTACTAGAAAGTTTCCCCTCTATGCTGTTTCAGCCCTGGCTGAACTGAATGGGAACTCCCACTGAATTCTGTGGTTTCCATGCCCAGAGTGCATGGTGGAGCTGTGGTGGGAGGTTGGTGTGTAGGGTGACCAAGACTGAGAGGAGGAGAACAGCTGTGACTGCCATGCTCGCTCTTGCTTCTGACTGAGTCTGGCAGATTTTGAGAGTTAACATTTTGTTTTCATTCTGCACTTACTTAACTCCCTCTTATGCCTGATTCTGGACTGGAGTTTCAGCCACCAGGGACTTCATACCAGATGGATGGGGAGACCATAGGAGTGGATAGAAAGAAAAGGTATCTGCAGCTCCCGCCGACTTCTCTGCTTAGTGATACTGGTGAAACTAAACTGAGGCTTTTGGAATCCGGAAGACATTTTTGCTTCATGAAGAATAGTACACTTAGATGAAATTGCATCTAGATGAAAATGTTCAAACTAACTTCATTTGTCATCTAAAACTGAATTTAGCTGGTCAATAGCAAACAAAAAATACTTCCCTGCATGGTAGGTGGACATTCTGATGACTTTGGCTTAGGATAACCATTGCCCCATGTCCTGTTGCTGGGCACCCTTATGGAAAGTCCCTCTCCAGCCTTCCTGTAGGATCCCTTCAGGTACTGGAGAATGACAACCCTCCAGGATGCAGCTACAGGCTGGGGACAGAGTTTCTGGAGAGCAGCCAGGAAGAAAGTGACCTGGGGGTACTGGTAGACAGTAGCTGAAGATGAGCCAGCAGTGTGCCCAGGGGGCCAAGAGAGCCAATGGCATCCTGGCCTGGATCAGGAAGAGTGTGGCCAGTAGGACAAGGGAGGTTATTCTTGCCCTGTACTCAGCACTGGTCAGGCTACACCTTGAGTGCTGTGTCCAGTTCTGGGCTCCTCAATTCAAGAGAGATGTTGAGGTGCTGGAATGTGTCCAGAGAAGGGCGACAAAGCTGGTGAGGGGCCTGGAACACAAACCCTATGAGGAGAGGCTGAGGGAGCTGGGGGTGTGCAGCCTGGAGAAGAGGAGGCTCAGGGCAGACCTCATTGCTGTCTACAACTACCTGAACGGAGGCTGTAGCCAGGTGGGGGTTGGTATCTTCTGCCAGGCACCCAGCAACAGAACAAGGGGACACGGTCTCAAGTTGTGCCAGGGGAAGTATAGGCTGGATGTTAGGAGGAAGTTCTTCCCAGAGAGAGTGATTGGCTTTGGAATGGGCTGCCCAGGGAGGTGTTCACACAAAGCCTGGCTGAGGCACTTAGTGCCATGGTCTAGTTGACTGGCTAGGGCTGGGTGCTAGGTTGGACTGGGTGATCTTGGAGGTCTCTTCCAACCTGGTTGATTCTATGATTGGGTTGTTGGACTTTAATGCAAACCCTGCTTTGGGGTTGAGGCTGTATGTTGAAGCCTCACCTCTTTTTGAAGAGGGAGCACTGTATGAGTCAGTCTTCCTGCATTCTGTTCCTAGCTCTGTTAGTGATTTACTGTGTCTGTGGGTGGACAACTTGCTGTGCTTCAGTTGCATCATCTGTCCTGTTACAGAGATACTGGGAGCCTTAATTGTTTACGAAGTGTTTTTAGACTGACACAGCATTCCAGAAGTGAATAATGCCCTTAGAGCAATATGAAACAGCAGCCTGCACATTTATTCAGTGTGAGCATAAACAAGGAGGAGTGACCAGCAGCAATTCCAGCTTTTGCAAGAAGAGAGGCTGGGCTTGGCAGTGTCCAGGGTTAGGGAGGATTCCTCCCTCAGTAAACTCAAAGCAACACTAATTTTTTGGCAAGTGAGGAAAAATGAATTTTTGTTTCTTATAGTTTAAATATAACAGTATAGGAAGAATAAACTACTACAGAAATATAACAACCATAAGGAAGATGGAGAAGGAGTCAAGTGGCGGCAAAGCAGCAGAAGCAGCAAGGAGAAGGTCCAAGCTGTGCTTCCAGACAAAGCTCTTGATGCTCCAATGAAACTAGAATAACTTATCCATTGTTGCCATTCTATGGCCTATCCCTAGAATGTTCATCTCTCCACTCAGAGTTTCCCCTTCTAAGTTTCTCTGTTCCAATTTTTTTTTAATGTCTGAGCTAGAAATGTAGCTCAAATGGCCACATGCAGAAAATGCAACCCGTGCTCCGTGGGGAACATAAGATGTGATCCAATCTAGGGTTAGCCAGGAAGTTTGCTCTTTCTGATGAGGAATGACAAAACATTACAAAAAAATTACACATTACAGAAAAAATGGCTTTTTAAACTGGGGGCTGGGGCTGAGCAGCCTGAAGAAGAGGAGACTCCAGGGGGACCTTAGAGCTGCATTCCGGTAGCTGAATGGATCCTTCAGGAAGGCTGCAGAGGGACTTTACCTGAGTGTGTCTAGAGATAGGACAAGGGGGAATGGTTTGAAGCTAAGGGAGAGCAGGGTTAGACTGGATCTGAGGAAGAAGTTCTTCAGTGTGAGGCTGGTGAGACTCTGTCTGCCTAGGGAGGCTGTGGCTGCCTCCTTCCTGGGAATGTTGAAGGCCAGGTTGTATGAGGCCTTGAGCATTCAAGTCTAGTTGAGAGGTGTTTCTGCCTGTGGCCTCCCTCAGCCTATCCTCATAGCAGAGCTGTCCCAGATCTTGGATCATCTTTGTGGCCCACCCTGGAGTCACTCCAACAGCTCTGCGTCATCCTTATGATGGGGACACCAGAAGTGTATGCAGTATTCAGGACAGAGTCTCAGCAGAGCAGAGTAATCCTCTCTCTATTATGTTGTGAATCTTCACACTTGAAGAATTGTGAGTTTCTAGCTGCTGCATCTATGGCCGACTCAGGCTGTCTGAGTAAGATTGTCTTTCTGCTGTTCCCAGGAGTGGAGAACCTGAAAGGAAATCAGTCCTCTTAGAAAAGGAGTGATGTATTATTGGAGTGATGCTGGAATTGCCTTGAGTTGCCATCTGGCCTGGTGACACTTCTAGTATTTTCCTGGTTTAATTCTACATACTCCAGTAGAAAGCAGTGCATACAGTGAAGGTGCTTGTGCCTTGGGGATGTACCTAACTGAGGCAGTCCAAAGAGATTGCCTTTGTTTTTTTAAACTTTGGGGTTTTTTCAATCGTTGAGCTTCCTCCTGTTAGTTCTGATCTGCATCAGATCTGACAGACTGGAGGTGAAAAGGATTAGTTGGTCTGAAGGCTGTCCACATCGTGATAAGCTAGGGAAGTACTTGCTGCACTGTGTGTGTCTGCCAGTTAGAGGCAGTGAGAACTCCAAGAGGATGCTTCATAACTACTGCAAATAAAGAGAAGTAGCAGCTTGCCATTTGCTTAACCTTGTTTGGGCTGAATTCAGTCAGTGGAAAACATCTGGGACTGATTCCCCTTTGGTGTGGAGTTTTCAGTAATGTGAGTGTCCAACTGGTGCACCTTCGACATTAAAATACTTGGCTCAAAAATCTTCTGCAATGTTGTTATCTTTTGGGAGGAAAAGAGGAAATGGCAGTTATGTCCTCAGGAGCAAACATTTGCAGTGTTCTCTATAGGCTGATTTTGTGTAGCTGTTGTATGAAATCTATTGAGCAGGGTCAGTACATTTCCAAGTGAAAGACTTCTTGCTCATATTGGCTAAAACTGCCTCAAATTCTGAACTCTCTGATTTTGCTTTACAACAACTGATGAAAGTTTGACCTTGACAGTTAGTTTTATTTTATTTTCCCTGAAATTCTTAATATTTCTTGAAGAATTGGGATGTTGGACTTCTATAGTGAGCTACTGATACTGAACAGGCTTTCCAGTTGCCTGTTCTGTTCAATAAAGATATCACCCAACTGGACAGGGATAATGAATAAACTGCTAACCATTGTTAAAAAGCCACTCAGTGGGAGAGAGATGGACAAAAAGCTTCTGCATTTAAACAATGTTTGGTGGGACTGGTACCTTATTTCTTTACAAGGGAAGGTGGCAGAATTGGAATATCTCCTCTTTTTCAATGTGAACCCTGTGCACTTGCAAAAGAACATCTCTATTTAAATGAACCCCTTTGGAAACCATAATCGTAGAATCATAGAATCAACCAGGTTGGAAGAGACCTCCAAGATCATCCAGTCCAACCTAGCACCCAGCCCTAGCCAGTCAACTAGACCATGGCACTAAGTGCTTTATCCAGTCTTTTCTTGAGCACCTCCAGGGACGGTGATTCCACCACCTCCCTGGGCAGCCCATTCCAATGCCAATCACTCTCTCTGCCAACAACTTCCTCCTAACATCCAGCCTATACCTACCCCTGGCACAATTTGAGACTGTGTCCCCTTGTTCTATTGCTGGTTGCCTGGGAGAAGAGGCCATCTCCCACCTGGCTACAGTGTCCCTTCAGGTAGTTGTAGACAGTAATAAGATCACCCCTGAGCCTCCTCTTCTCCAGGCTGCACACCCCCAGCTCCCTCAGCCTCTCCTCATAGGGTTTGTGTTCCAGGCCTTTCACCAGCTTTGTTGCCCTTCTCTGGACATGCTCCAGCACCTCAACATAAGTGAGGACATGTGCCTGTAGGAAAAGCTCTTCCTTGTCAATGCACTGTAGAGAAAGTTGTAGTCACTTGGCAATACTTCCTTTGGGAATTCCTGTGGGGCGAGGAGGTGGAGGTTGATGAATTGCTGTGGACATCCCTTATTTCCTATTGTGCCTTCTCTTGGGGAGTTCTGCATTTCCTTCCCTGCTGATATGGGTAAGACTCCTCTATGGCACTCCTCTGTCTTTTATTATGAAACAGTAGAGATGTAAGCAGTGCTGCCTCCCACAGCAGAAAAATACCTAACTTGGAAATAGAAAGCAACACTGGTGGGTTTCTAAAATATGTTGTTATTTTGATGCATTCATACTAAGCATCTTCCAGTAGCCTGCAATTCACTATCAAGGAAAAACAAACCAACAGAAACCAAGAAACAAAGAACTCCTGAGTTTCCTCCTTTTTCTTTCTTGCTGTGGTCTGTAACCCATGGTCTCACCACCAAGAGAATTGTGTGTAGTTGGCATAGGCTTAGAAAAACTCCTGTGTAAAAGGAAAATATTTAATTTTTCATATTTGACTAAGGTGAACTATGGGGAGAGCATCTGTAACACAATTCTGACAGCTTATCCCAGCGGTTCCAGCTTGCACACAACCTGGTCCTGAATCTGCCTCCCAGGGCTGTAAAGTGCCACTGTGATCTGCCCCCTTGGCTCCACTTGTGTGCTTTTTGGTATTATATTGTGCTGACTTCTCAGAACTTGACTCCAGTGTGCAAAAAAGTCTTGAGCAGCATAATGCCAGTATTTGTTGCTCGTGGCTTGTTCATTCTGTTTTTAATGGAGTGAATCAGACCATGGAAATAGGATACTCTAGACCTGGTTGTACTAACTCAATTAAGATCCATTTCAAGTCAGCTTGACCTAAGTCTATCCTAGATGAGTTTGTGCTGAGTGAGCCATCATGAAACAAGCATGTGCTGGCATCCCTAGATGGAAGTCTACAAGTTTCTTTTGCTGTTTATTTGAAGGGCTCAGGCTGGCTGCTATTTCTGTAACCTTGTACAAGAGAGGGCAAGCAGGCACTGGGTTTTAGTGTACACAGGGACCTAGGAGCTTGAAGTTTACAGGGATGAATTCAGTTACCCTGATAAGCAGAAAGTATGTGCAAGCTGGCCTTAGGATAACAGTGTCACTGTTAAATGGGGACTTGCATTTTGTTGCTGGAGAAATGGTATTTCTGGAAGTTGTGTGGTAGCACTGCTTCTAATAAGGTAAAATTGCATTTATGAAACAGTAGAGCCCTGTCATGTGTCATATGGATGACATCAATTTTAACTGACAGATCTACTTGAAGATCACAGTATCACCAAGGCTGGAAGAGACCTCACAGATCATCAAGTCCAACCCTTTACCACAGAGCTCAAGGCCAGACCATGGCACCAAGTGCCACGTCCAATCCTGCCTTGAACAGCCCCAGGGACGGCGACTCCACCACCTCCCCGGGCAGCCCATTCCAGTGCCCAATGACTCTCTCAGTGAAGAACTTTCTCCTCACTTCCAGCCTAAATCTCCCCTGGCGCAGCCTGAGGCTGTGTCCTCTCGTTCTGGCGCTGGCTGCCTGAGAGAAGAGAGCAACCTCCTCCTGGCTACAACCTCCCCTCAGGTAGTTGTAGACAGCAATAAGGTCTCCCCTGAGCCTCCTCCTCTCCAGGCTAAGATAGTGATGGCTTTTGCAGGATATTATTATGTTAAAGATCTTGGGTCTTAATGCTTTGAGGTTGCAATAAGAGTCTTCACATTATTCTCTCCAAAGAAGTAATTTGCCTTTTGGGCTATGCCTTTGTCATTCCCACAACCAGATCACAAGGTACTGACCTTTGCATCCAGCAGTCTCAGTGCCTGGAGCTATCTCTCAGTTCTCTGTCTTTGTGGGCTTTGTTGCACATCAGAGAGGAACACACTTTTCTCCATGGAGATGTGTTTTATAGGTGGAGTGGGTCGGTCTAAGTGAGAAGTGCAAGGTGTGCTCGGGAGTGAGCTCCCTCTCCACCGAAGCACCTGCGTGCAGGAGGAGGGAAAGCCGAGATGCTGGGGCGAGCTGTCTCTCGTTAATCTGTCAGTGTGCTCACTCTCACTGCTGTTCTGCAAGCATAATCGTGCCTGCTGCCAGGGGAGAATCAAGGTCACCCTAAGCCTCAAGAGCTACAGGACACACTCAGATGAATTTCCATGATGTCAGAGGCTTGCAGCCTCTGACTGAGGGCAGGTGTCAGCTTAGAGTTAAATCTCAGTTCCAAATGCTCCCTTGTATTAGAAACTTCTGGCTGCTGTAAGGAGTTGTGATGGTTTGGGTGTCCCCTGCTCCCCCCCTCCACTTTAGAAATCACCCAGACTAGTCTCAGTCTGCTCTGGGAATATGAATGAAGCTATTTATTTACAGCTAGCACAATATACAAGCAGATATTTACAGTAGATACAGTTATAGACAGAAATAGACAAGGTAAAAGGTAAGACAGAAGCACAACTCCCCTCCCAGAAACCTGAGTCCCCAGGAGGGGCTCTCAACCACCCCTGCACCTTCCCCCTGCCCCTCTCAACCTTACCCCAGTCCTAAAGAAGAACAGAGGTTCAGCCAAGAGGTTAAGAAGCAAAGGTGAGTGGAAGGTGAGGTTAGGGAGCTGCAGCTCAGTCAGCAGCCCAAGGCAGAGTGAGACAAAATGGCAAGAGTGTTATCTAATGTTTTCCTTTCTTCTTCAGCAAGACTCTGAGGGAAGCAGACATCACTGTTGTGTTCCTTTCACAGCCTATAATCTAGTTCTTCTCACCAAAACATTCTAGCTAGCTTCAAACTAGCACAGGAGTGTAGAGTACTAACTAGGCTGAGTCTTCCAAAGCTAGGATTTGGAGGCTCAAAAAAATAAAGGATTAAAGTTGTACTTATTTGTAGCAGCAAAATCTCAGCATCTTCTTTGTAATGAAAAGAAATCCAAGAGGAACCTTAAAAGCAGTTCCTTATGTAAATCCTGAGCGAGCAGGATGAGAAAGTGGGAAGGTAGCATGGTGACTAATGGCACATACTGAGCCAGCTCTGAAGGACATGGCTGAAGACCCTAGGAATTTAAATAAAGTATGATCAGTTCATCTGCAACATTTCTGGGAAGATAACTACTAAGGAGGAGGATCTGTGCTCATAAGGTGTTCAGATTCTGTGATCTGAAGATCTGTCAGTCAAACTTTTTCTAGCACTGGGTAAAAATAATAATAATAATAATAATAATGACTGTTTTTAAGACCTTGGAGCTCATCTACTCCAACCTCTCCACCAGAGGCAGGGACACCTCTCAATTAGACTCAGCTCTTCAAGGTGTCCTCTAACCTGGCCTTCAACACCCTCAGGCAGAAGGCAGCCACAACCTCCCTGGGCAGCCTGTCCCAGAGTCCCAGCACCCTCACACTGAAGAACTTCTTCCTCAGATCCAGTCTAACCCTGCTCTCCCTCATCTTCAAACCGTTGCCCTTTGCCCTGTATCTAGGCGCTCTCATGAGAATCATAGAATCATAGAATCGGAATCATAGAATCAAGCAGGTTGGAAGAGACCTCCAAGATCATCCAGTCCAACCTAGCACCCAGCCCTATCCAGTCAACTAGACCATGGCACTAAGTGCCTCATCCACATGACACTTTGTTCCTAAGAATAATTTGCCTACATAAAGGAGCATCACAGAATGGTTTGAGTTGGAAGGGACCTTAAAGATGATCTAGTTCCAACTCCCTTCCATGGGCAGGGACACCTTCCACTAGACCAGGCTGCTCAAGGGCCAAGCCCACTTAGCTTTGAATGCTCCCAGGGTTGGAGCCTTCATCACTTCTTTAGGCAACCTGTTCCAGTGCATCACCACCTTTGTGGCAAAGAACTTCTTCCTAATGTCTAACTTAAATTGAGCTTCTTCCATTTTGAAGCCAATCATCCTGTCACTCCATGCCTTTGCCAAATTCCCTCTCAAGTGATCCTGTGAGCATCTTTGAATTCTGCAAGGCAACCAAAAGGTCTTCCCAGAGCCCCTCTGAAGCCATTTTGAAGCCAAGCACCCTTGGTCCTGTCACTCCATGCCTTTGCCAAATTCCCTCTCAAGTGATCCTGCGAGCCCCTTCAAATTCTGCAAGGCAACCAAAAGTCTTCCCAGAACCTTCCCTTCTCCAGGTAGATGACCACATTCTTATGGGTCACTTCCCACCTGGGATATTCCATCAATGCTATCATTATTTCAAACAAAGCTCAGCGTGTTGTGTTAGCCCAGAGAAGTCCCTCTGCAGCCTTCCTGGAGGATCCTGCCGTGGCTTTTCAAAGAGTAGTCAGAGTAAGATGCTCTCAGAAAGAAGGACTGGAAAGAAATACAGAATTGTATTTGAAAAGAAAGATACAGGAAAAGAATCAGAGCATCTACAGGATATACATAGCACCCTCCTTAAACCTTCCCCCAACCCAAAACTAACCCACAATTGCCAAAGCTCCTCTCCTTCTGCCCCAGGGCCTCTGCCACATGTAGGATCAAATGAGGCCTCCAGACAGGCCCACTCTTTACATGTTTACCTGGATTAAATAGGTCCTACCAGAGACAGCAGGCAGGAGGGGAGAGGAAAGGAGGATGACTTAGCTTGGCTTCCAGCTTATTCAATCTCATCATTCTCCTGTCTCTTCATAATAATATTGCACTTCCCTGGGCCCACCTCCTGGACTCCTCTAGTCCCTAGAATATTTTTAGCTCTGTAGTTCCCAAACCTACAACAGATCCCTTCAGCTGTTGGAAGGCAGCTCTAAGGTCCCTTTCATCACAGCTTTTACCACAGCACAACGACCAGACACTGAAAATTAATTCACTTGCTCAGATTGAATTGACCAAGGAAAATCCTCCCTTAACGTAATGCTTTTGAAAGGGTCTGTGCTGAGTGCAGAGGAAATCACAGCTCCCTATCTGAGCAGATACGAGTGGCACCAGCCTGCATACTCCTCTACTATGCTTCATTAATCTCCAGCTCTCTCCTGACAGGTCCTATCTGTGCATGAGGAGGTACTTAGAGCTCAGTGTGCAGTTGGTGCCTGGCCACTTTTCTCAGGCTATCAACAATCATGCCTGTCACTTAATGCCAAACACTGCACAGCTTCAGGGGATGCTTGCTCAATCCACAAGATACTTCATACAAATTGTTTAGCTCAATATTCTAAGCCAATGTGTTCCCTTTGGAGTTGATTTTGTGCTGAATGGACTTTTTATTGGGTAGCTGCTGTAGGAAATTTTTGGTGGTTGGTTAGTTGTTGCTGTTTTGTGTTTTCTGTAGATATGTTGCATCTTTCTTGTTTGCTTGGTCTTAGAGCATGTTCAGGCAATTGGGTAGATAACAGCATCTTCAAATGCATTCCAAAGTGTCTTTCATTTTTCTTTCTTTGTATCCAGAGCTGTGTGGGCAGCAGGGCAAGAGAGGGCATTCTACCACTTAACTCTGCTCTGCTGAGACCTCAGCTCCAATTCTGCCTTCAGGTCTGGCATCCCCAGCTTAGGAAGGACATAGAGCTGGTGGAGTGAGGCCACAAAGATGATCCAAGGAGTGGAGCACCTCTGCTCTGAGGACAGGATGAGGGAGCTGGGGTTGCTCAGCCTGGAGGAGAGAAAACTCTGGGAGGACCTTAGAGCTGCCTTCCAGTACCTGCAGGGATCCTCTAGGAAGGCTGCAGAGGGACTTTTCCTGAGGGTGTTTAGAGACAGGACAAGGGGGAATGGTTTGAAGCTGAGGGGGAGCAGGGTTAGACTGGATCTGAGGAAGAAGTTCTTCAGTGTGAGGGTGTTGAGACTCTGGAACAGGCTGCCCAGGGAGGCTGTGGCTGCCTTCTGCCTGAGGGTGTTGAAGGCCAGGTTAGATGAGGCCTTGATCAGCCAAGCCTCCTTGAGAGGTGTCCCTGCCCATGGTGAAGAGATTGGAGTAGATAAGCACTGAGGTCCCTTCCAACCTGAGCTATTTTATGAAGTTTTCCAACAGTACCTGCCTGTGTGAGTTTGAATTCTGTGTTGGTATTCATCTGTGTTTCCATGTTGTCCCACTGTGTGTGCAGTCGGTGCCTGGGTTCTGTGGGGTGCAGATCAGCATGTGAGTCAGCCTGCAGGCTTTTCCTAACAGCATGTGTGAGAAATCAAGGCACTACTGGTGCATGTGGAGTGCTCATTGTTTATATCAAATATACAGCAAAGCAGATATTGAAGTTTACCTACAACACCTGTAGCTGAACCTGTGACTAAGTGCAGCAGCAGTGCATGGCACTTGTGGTGTGTACTTAGCAGCCAAAGCCAATTCATTCTCTTCTGTCAGTTGCCCTGTTCAGATGCTTTTGTGTTTCTGTTCTATTATCAACCCAGTGTTTCACTGATTTGTGGTCTGGTGCTTCGGATCTCCTGGGAGCAAAATCAAATCGAAGGAGAATGTAGAAGAAGTGCAGTATCACCTCTCTTTTTAATGACAGGAAATTTAGAGTCTCATCAGTAGGTGAATGGTGTGGTGTTAAATATTCTGTGTTTTCAACTCATTGCTTCTAATTGTTTATGCTCAGAGAACATTCCCTGTTTTCTAACTGAATAGGTGCAACTTCTTCAGTAGTAGAATGCACAAAGGAAGGATGCTTTCCCTTTCCTAATTTCTTCCCTTCCTTGCTACTCTGCAACAGCAAAAATCAAGCACTTGTTCTCATAAAGTCAGATTGGGAAAAGGCAAGCTTATTAAAATAAATACAGAGAGGGAAGATAGTTGTGGCCTGAGCTGCAGCTGCTGAAAACATCTCATATCTAGTAGCTAGACCTTGCAACTTCAAGTTTTACTTCTGGCAAGCATCACTGCTATGTGCTGTATGTATTTTAAGGGTCCAGATTTCCTCAGAATGAAAGCATTATCATTAATTACTTAGGTACTCAGCTTATGGCTTCTTGGCATTAAAAACATATTATCCCTTTTTGTGTGTGTTTTGGGGAATTATGATTTATGACTCCACACAGCTAAGTGAGTTCTGGGAGTTCACTTGCAGAGGGAGAGACTAGGCTTAAGAAGCTGGCAGAACTCTGTGCCCGATATTGGAACCATGGCTTTAAGATGCTGTGCAATACCTGAAGCAAGGGGAAGGACTTATGTAAGTCATGTCCTAACCTGTTGTGGCTTCTTTTTGTTTGTTTTGTACAGTAAAGGGACATTTAGAAGAGGTCACCCAAGAAATGTCCCGGAAGAACAGCTTTGCTGGTGATGTTGACCTGGTACCAGAAGAGTCACCACTGCCACCTGTATCTGACATGGCACAGTAAGTGGAATAACACTTTTGGTAATTGAGAATTGCTCATTAATGGTGAGGGACAGCTGTCACTGAATAAGAGTAGTACTTCTGGAGTGTCTGCACTTGAAGCTATGAAGAGTTTGGTTTTGTTGAACTGTGTGTTAATATTCTCCAAAGTGCAAGTTTGGTTTCAAGTTGAAGGGAATCAATCAGAGGTATGGAAAGAGAAACACTGTTGTCCCATGGGTGGCTCAGAGTTTTGGTGCCTTTGCTCTGCTTTGGAAGGCAGCTGATGCTCCTGGGATTGAGTTGTACAGATTGATTCAGGATTCTACAGATCCTAAACCTGTCTGAGCTGTAAGACTCTCCTGATACGAAAAATTCTAAACTGATAGATCCATGGGTGCTAGATGTGCTTAGCATGCTTTGTGTTGTCTCTCAGCAGAAGTACTAGCAGGTAAGTCTTCGTGTCCACTTTGCTTGCTGCAGCGTGTGAGCTGTCCAAACCAGCATGACTTTTGCTTTGCACTTACTCCTGTGCTTCCTCCACTAGTGTGCCTTGGAATTTGTGATGGGAATTACCTAGTTTTTCTTGTCATGAGTTTCACTTAGATTCTACTTGTTTGCCTTGCTAGAACAAACAATTCATCTGTTTGTTCAGGTAGATATTGATCCATGCTCTGGACTTCCTTACCAGTTAGATTCCCCATCCCTCATCCTCTGCTTTTGAGTGAACTACCTCATGGAAAATAGTTTTATCTCCTTTAGGAATAAGATACATTTGATAAGTATGTGATGGTTGGGGAGTTTGGGTGTCAGTTAATGGCAATGTCCTACCATGATGACAGCTTCACATGGAGCACTTCATGAAGTTAAGCTTGATGTTGTTGAGCTGCCAAAAGGCAAAACTTTCCTTGTCTTCAACAAGTCTATGAGTTATAAAATCAGTTCCCCAGCGTACCTTTGTTTCAAAGGTAGGAGTTGGGCACTGTTTGAACTTTGCAAGCTGATGTGTTGATGGTTAACCATGAAATGTCAGGTCTGCAGCTTTCAGGTTTTGAGAGGGTTTTAGTCTGTAAATGTGAACAGTGGATTCTGAAATGTTCTGTGCTGGGCAGGTGATAAGAGAGATGTTTGTTGGCAATAACTTTCACTGTTGGACATGTTCTCTTCAAAACTTCCTTTCTGTGTGGTAACTGGAGTGGCTGCTCCACTTCCCATCTCATGCTGTTTGGAAACTGGTGGTGCTATGGTTTAAGAACACATCTGGAGTGAAAGCAAGCCACCTCAGTGGGCTGCAGCACTGCCCAGTGATTGATACATCCATCACTGCATTTCTGATCCTTGTCAGCTGAGGAGAAGATATGCTGTCCTAGTAGCAAATGTGAGCTATCAGTCATTCCAAAACCAAATGACAAACTTGGTTTACCAGATCACATTACAAGCTCAAAACCAAACTCAGCGTAAGAGAGCTTGCTGTAGAAGTGGAGCTGCTTTGGATCCTTTGGATAGTTGGGTTGATGTTTGCTAGTAGTAATCTGAGAAAAAATATGTCCAAAAAGCAGTCTCCTGAAGTAGGGAACAGAGACATCATCTTCAGTACGTAGAGTTGTGTGGCTCTCTGAAGTTCTTCCTGCATTTCTCTAGCCCTCAGGGTTAAAAATCCTGTTGCAGTTGCTGCCCTGTTTGGAGCTGTTGTTTTATGCTGGCTGTTTCTGAGGTGTCCAAAGCTATGTTAAGAGATTAATCGACTCTGACATGAAATAAGTAACTGAATTTCAATCAGTTGATGAGTATTTCTGTTTTGAGAAAGAAATACTTCAACCACCTTGTTGTGTGACTTGATTTACCCATCCAGTGGTTCCAGTTCTCTGCCAGACAGTAAGAAGATAGCTCAAGCAGTGCACAGAGAGACTGCAAAAGAAGATTGTCTCTGTTTCAAAACCCATCAAAACACAAGGATAGTGTTTGTCTCCTTACAGCACGTTAGCTTGATCCCTAGAGTTAGTGCCATGTATGGTAGCTATCTAAATGAAATTACACTGCAGGAAAGGTCTAAATGTTGAGAACTACTTCTAGAACTGGAGTATAAACTCATTTTTATCACTTTGCTCTTTGTTGTGGAGTTTAGCATTTTCTTTGTATCACATCATTTCCTTTTTTAATATTGAGGTGGAAGATGTAAAATCAAACAGCTTGAAGATGGTTTCATCATCCAACTTGATCCAACATAATGCATAGTGCTACTTCTTTCTCCATGATGTTATGTCCTTACCTCCTGCTTTATGCACACAAATGTTCAGGCAGAAGACTTGAATGATGCCTACTTGTGAATAGAATACGTGGCACATTCCTCTATCTGTACCAGCTATTTACTGATGGGAGAGACAAGAGATTGCTCCAAATGGCACTGCTTAAACAAGGCTGGGATTTCCCTTTTTATTTTTGTTGGTGAAGTTTTGTGTCCTCTCCATTGTTGTCAGGGCTCTTTGCCTGATGCAGCCTGTCATGTGTGTCACAAGGTCTCTGAGGAAGTGAGCTGATGCTGTTGAGGTCTGTAAAATGAGTAACCTCTAAGCTTGCTGATTCTTCATCTGTGTCCCTAAGGAACAAAAATAGAACCTCTCCAAATGTGCAGGAATTTGGGAAGTGTCAGAAGGAAGAAGGAAGGAGAAATGCACATCAGCATGAGAGCAAGCACGCACCTCTGGGAGGTTGTGAGTCTTCTTCCCAGACCCACCATTTAAGGCCAGCCATGGACAGTAACTGGCTCAGAGCAGAAGCTATGGTTGTGCTTTATCTCTTGCTAGATGGTATGGCCTTTGTGGGTGGATACATGCTTTGATTGACAAGCAAGGATGTGAAGATCCTTGAATGTGTCCAGAGGAGGACAGCAAAGCTGGTGAAAAGGATAGAAATCACATGCTGTGTGGAGAGACAGAGGACCAAAGTCTGTGGAGAAGACAGACTCCACAGTCTGGAGTTTGGAGAAGAGAAGGCTGAGAGGTGATCTCCTTGCTTGCTACAGCTTCCTGAGGAGATGAAGTGGAGAGGGAGGTGCTGATCTCTTCTTTCTGGCATCCAGTGATATGACATGTGGGAGTGGTTCAGAGCTGTGTCAGGGGAGATCTAGGATTGACAGGGGAAGCATTTCTTTACTGTGAGGACCAAACACTGCGACAGGCTTCCTAGAGCAGTGATCAATGCCATAGGCCTGTCATTGTTCAAGAGGAACTGGAACAAGTGCCTTTAACATGGTTTAACATGGTCAATACTGAAGTGGTCAGGCACTTGGACTGATAGTTGTAGGCCCCTTCCATCTGAAATAGTCTCTTCAGCTCGAAGTCCTGTAGATTTGTGCTAACGTGCTCTCAAAGAGTAAGAAGCAATCACATTGCCACTTGTTCATCTCTACAGATAGTGTTTGGCTCTTCCTGGATTCTTTGTGGCTGCACTGGAGCTTTACAAGGGTAAAGGAGACCACTGAACATAACTCTGAGCCTTAATGTGTTTTTTATCTCCAGCTAGTCCTACTGTTACACAGATTGTGATGACAACAGCCCTTAACCATGAACGTGTTTTGTGCTGTCACCACCAGAGTTAACTTGTGAGCAGGAAAGAGAATCTGGCCAATATTCATTCTCTAGAGAACAATTCTACCAACCTGCTCCCAGAGAGCACAGGCTCAGGAAAAGCATGCACAGGCCAGCTTCACAGACAGCCTTCCTGTTTTTGTTTTTCAGAGTGCTGTGGTTTAAAGCTGTGGTGCTTAAAGTTCTTTACATGGTGAGGAAAAGCAAAAGTTAGAAATTCTGTATGTCAGTGTGGTTAGGCAGCTGTGGTTGAGTCTGCACTTTAGAGCTCACCAAGGTCACCTAAAGGTAAATGTCAGGTGATCTCTAAGCAGAGAGCAGTATGATGCTGCAGCTCAGCAGCCATCATGTCAAATCTCTCATGGAGGTGAGAGCCACATGCAGTGACCATCCTCAGTGGTGACTACTGCAAGCTGAACAGCTGGAGCAATAATTCCTCAGCTGGAGCAGGCTGCTAGGGAAGTGATAGCTACACCTGTTCCCCGCAGGGAACCCAGCTGCATGACTCTTCATGGACTGAGAGCAAGACCAACAGTTGCTCTGCTTTTTGAGACCCTGTCCACCACAGAATAAAATCATATTAAGGAACTGTGCTTAGAAAGTATTTGTGTTCATCTGCTGCATCCCTATGGACTCACCTGCATCATGTAGCTGTGGAAATGGCTCACTATTGCAGTTTGGGTGCTTAAAATGGTATCATAGGAACACAGATCTGAACGTGACAGCACATACAGTATGGGAAGCAGTGTTTTGATTATAGGAGTGAGATCACCTCTGTAAAGTGATCAGCAGAACAACTCCATGTTAGCGTGTGTTGATTGCACATGCAAAGGAAGTGGACTGTAGCTCATTACCGTAAGCTGTGTAAGAACCCTCAAGAGGGGAGAGAATAGATAGGAGGTAAGGCAGTGGTTGCATGGCTACAAAAACTCAAGGCCTGCAATGTAGCACTCCCTTCTAGCAGGGGAAACTGACTCTGAGAGTGAGTGTGACTGAGTGCCTTGCTCTGTGCCATCACTGCTGCCTCGCAAATTGAACTGCAATGAGAAATAGAGTGTCCTGTGGGGACTGAGGCTTAATGCAGCAGAGAGGTGATTGTGGTCTGCTGGTGTCTGTGCTTGCTTTGAGCTGCCTGGAAGAATAAAGCACTAGAGCTGCTCCCCTCTGCAGCAGAACTGGGGTCTGCAGAGACTGGGGAGGAGAACACAGCTGCTGCTCACTGGAATGGAAAAGCTGCTAGGAATCCATACAAGCATGGTTAAAGGAAGATGCTTCATCATTAATCCTGGCATCTGGCTTCTCTCCTTGAACAGAAGGATAGGATCAGTGCTCAGTTTTCTTTTTTTTCCTGTTGAAAGTAGTTGGCATTGGCAGGTATGAGATGGGACTGGTTTCCTCCACCACCCACTAACACAAAGTTTGTACAGAGTGAGTGGAACAAACTGTGAAATGATTGCTAGGTCTGAAAGCTTACATGAGATGTGCTTGAACAAAATGCTGCTCTCTGTTCCTTTTGAAGTTGTTATTGGAACACACTTGTCAGGAGCAGCACTGGTCAGGTCATGCCTTGACTACTGTGTCCAGTTCTGGGCTCCTTATTTCAAGAGAGATGTTGAGATACTGGAATGCATCCAGAGAAGGGTGAAAAAGCTGGTGAGAGGCCTGCAATACAGCCCTGTGAGGAGATGTTGAGGGAGCTGGAGCTGTGCAACCTGGAGAAGAGGAGGCTCAGAGCAGACTTCATTGCTGTCTACAACTTCCTGAAGGGAGGCTGTAGCCAGGTGGGGATTGGTCTCTTCTTCCATGCAATCAGCAACAGAACAAGGGGACACAGTCTCAAATTGTGCCAGGGAAGGTCTAGGCTGGATGTCAGGAGGAAGTTCTTCCTAGAGCGAGTGATTGGCATTGGAATGGGCTGCTCAAGGAGGTGGTGGAGTCATCATCCCTGGAGGTGTTCAAGAAAAGCCTGTATGGGGCACTTAGTGCCATGGTCTGGTTGATTGGACAGGGCTGGGTGATAAATTGGACTGAATGATCGTGGAGGTCTCTTCCTCATTGATTCTATTCTACTTGAGAAAGGGGATGTTAAATCTGTCAGCTTTATTTCATCCTTTTGGTTGCAAATGGCAGTGAAGGTTTTAGCAGGGACCTAGGAATATTTGCTATGTTGCTCTTCTTTGGTTCTGCTGGAATATCCAATGATGTGCAGCTCTTGACACAAATCATATTTTCAATACTCCATTTTTGGCCTATTTGTGCAAACACCACTTATCTTTCTGTATTTATCATTTCCTTCTATAGCTTCTTTCTTTTAATACTGCTAAAGAAACAGTGCACCTGATCAGCAAATCTACCACATGAAAAATCATAGATCTACTACTTAAAGAGTAATCTTATGTAGGATGATTGGATATACTTAAACCTCATTAATAACAGTTACTGCTAAGATTGCTAAGTATTTGAAGGGGATTTTAAGAAGGCTGCTGAGAGACTGTTTCCAAAGGTCTGCAGGGACAGGATGAGGGACAATGGTTTGAAATGAGAGAAGAGCAAATTTATATTGGATGCTTGGAACAAATTCTGCACAATGAAGGTGCTGGAACACTGCAAGAGGTTGCTCCAAGAGGTAGTTGAGGCCCCATCCCTGGACATCTTCAAGGTGAGGCTGAACAAGGCTCTGAGCAACCTGCTCTATTGGAGCATGTTCCTGCTGACTGCAGGGGGGGCTGAACTTGTTGACTTTTGGAGGTCCCTTCCCATTCAAACCATTGAATGGTTCTGTGAAAAGGTCTCTTTTCAGCATCCGAAATATTTTTTATTCCCACACAATATGAGAGCTAGGCTGATGTCGGCACAAATTGGTGCTGTTCTGTAGTAAACTTTTGAAAGGTTTTGACACAACTGCTGAGGCTCTTCAGAGGTTGAGTCTGGAGTCTAACAGCTGAGATGTTTTATTCTCTAAGTGAGAACGTTTGGCCAGCGGGGGGCACTGCACCATCACACACTGAGGGACAGGAATTCCCCCTTGCAAGCCTTCCAAATCCAATTTGTCATTTCAACGAATTTATCGACTTAATTTATAGGCATCTGAATTTCGCCAATGTTAATCTGGCAAGCTGCCACACAAAGGAAAAAAATACCTCGTGTGCCAGGCCATCAGCTTAATGAGAAACTTACCCAAGCCCTTGGCACTGGGGGTGTACTTTGTCTGCTGAAATGTGGGCTACTGAAACAGCCTTCTGAAGCCTGGCAAAATGGGACTAAGTGCATGCAAGCCTCTGTGCAACACTGCTTCAAGTCTGCTGCAAGAGCCTGAATTTAAAGTTTGTTATGGAAACAGGAGCTTCTGTGAACGTGTGACATCCCATACAGTGTTTTAGTAATGACCATCCTAATTTCACAGATTTTTAGAGCAGGGATCAAGTTTTTTTTATGAAGGGAATGAGACACCTCTGGGATGTATGGCTGGAAATATCTGTCTTGTGTAAGAAATGGTTCACAAAGAACGTCTCTTTTCATGTCGAAGTAAAGATTCATTTCTGGCTTTGTTTTACTCAGGAATAGTTATTGATCTCAGTATCACAGAATAGCAGGACTTTAGAGCTTGGAAGGGACCTCTAGAGATCATCGAGTCCAACCTCCCTGCTGAGGCAGGAGTCAGTTTACTGCTTGCCCTGCAGAGGGACTCGAGAAACTCTTTTCTGCTGAAGCAGAAGGCACAATACGGAGCAAACAGAACCAATGCAAAGAAAATAATGGAATGGTTTTAAGTTGGAGGGAACCTCAAAGATCATCTGGTTCCAACTCTCCTGCCATAGGCAGGGACACCTCCCACTAAACCAGGTTACTTAAGGTTTTTAATTGCAAAGAGGCTTTTTAGAATATTTACTCACAGATTAGTATCTCTGGCTTCCCAGGGCTGCACTGTAGTTCCAGACAGTACCCACAGCACGTGGAGGGAGCTGTCAGTGGTGTAATAAAAGTGGAAGCTTTTGGAGTTTCCCCAGGGCTCTGGCAGGGTGGTGGGGCTGGCAGAGTCACTGGTCTGGTCTTTGTTCCTTCTCAGGAGGACGGTGTCCTCCCAGGGCTCCAGCCTTGGCACAGAGGTTTGCAGGTGTGCAGGCAAAGATGATGTCCTGCTGCTCTCCCACCATGCAGACTGTGGTAAGTTCTCTCAGGCAAACATGTGGCTCTCCTGGTCTCACCCCTTTTGGGTAAATCCCTTCTGCACAGTCCAGGCTGTCATTACCTGCTGGCAGGGTTTTCACACTAAGGTTTACCAATTCAGGCAATGAGTCTTGCCTGCGGTGTGAAGGATGCTTCATGCCTCTCCCTGGTAAACTGAGTAGCAAGATGAGAATGAAATGGAAGCAACTCTTTCATTTGTCATTGATAAAAGGTGCAAAGAGCTAGACCAGAGTCCTAGTCTTCAGCACTGGCACGTTTTGCCTGTATGCATGAGGATGGAATTAGTGAAGGGTGCAATAATTTCATAAAGGCTTTGTTTGGGCCTCGTTAACTCATTGAGGTTTGCAGTTATAACGCACATAGTTGTTTCCATCAAGCTCCATCCACCTAGTGATGAATGCCTTAATGTGTATCAGTGATGGAAGTCTGAAAGGTGTCACAATGAGGAATGTTCTCTGCTGCAGATGACACTACAACCCTGCTTAACAGATCACTCACAAAACAGAGGGCCAAGCTCGGTACTCCTTTTCCTGCAGAAAAATAAAAGATGTTGGAAAATTCTGACTGCAGCACATGGAGAAGTGTGGCTCTGTCCTTCACCGTGGCATAGGGAAAGATAAACCAGTGTATGTTTTCTTTTAACCTTGTTCTTTAAGATCCATTCCAACCTCAGTCATTCTATGGTTTTGTGGTCTTGTGGTTTTGCAATCATTTCAAGTTCCTAATTCTTCTTATGTGAAACTAAATTCGGTGTTCCTGAATTATGCACATACCTGTGCTAGTACCAGGTGCTTCACTCTATTCCTTGTGTCCCTCTATGTGAAGTAGGAGGCAAATGAAAAGCACTGTGATTGGACTTTGTCTGCAGACAGATCAGTGCTGATGTGGTCCAGCTCTGTCCACAAGCCATGTCACGCTGTCTGTTGGATCTTGATAGCAAGCAACAGAAAACATAAAGTGGGAAGGGCATGTGCTGGTTGTCCTTCCTTCTGCAGCTGCTTCCTTGGGCTGCTCTTCTGGCAGTAAGGCAGCCCATCTACCAGGTGGCAGGCTCTTTGTGGTGGTGCCTACAGTGATAGGACAAATAACAACGGGTACAAGCTAGAACACAAGAGGTTCTACCTCAATACGAGGAGACACTTCTTCATGGTGGAGGTGACAGAATCCTGGAGCAGGCTGCCCAGAGAGGTCTCCACTGGAGACTTTCCAAACCCACCTGGATGTGTTCCTGTGTGACTTCCTCTGGGTGATCCTGCTCTGGTAGAGGGGCTGGCCTGGATGAGCTCTGGAGGTCTCTTCCCCCTACCATTCTGTAATTCTGTGATGTTAGACTGGAGATGGGAGTTATTGGAGCTGCTTCTGTTATATAGGCATGGAGTTGAGGCTATCGCAGTATTATCAGGGTTGGAAGAGACCTCACAGATCATCAAGTCCAACCCTTTACCACAGAGCTCAAGGCTAGACCATGGCACCAAGTGCCACGTCCAATCCTGCCTTGAACAGCTCCAGGGACGGCGACTCCACCACCTCCCCGGGCAGCCCATTCCAGTGTCCAATGACTCTCTCAGTGAAGAACTTTCTCCTCACCTCCAGCCTAAATCTCCCCTGGCACAGCCTGAGGCTGTGTCCTCTTGTTCTGGTGCTGGCCACCTGAGAGAAGAGAGCAACCTCCCCCTGGCCACAACCACCCTTCAGGTAGTTGTAGACAGCAATAAGGTCTCCCCTGAGCCTCCTCTTCTCCAGGCTGAACAACCCCAGCTCCCTCAGCCTCTCCTCATAGGGCTGTGCTCAAGGCCTCTCACCAGCCTCGTCGCCCTTCTCTGGACACGCTCAAGCATCTCAATGTCCCTCCTAAACTGGGGAGCCCAGAACTGAACACAGTACTCAAGGTGTGGTCTAACCAGTGCAGAGTACAGGGGCAGAATGACCTCCCTGCTCCTGCTGACCACACCATTCCTGATGCAGGCCAGGATGCCACTGGCTCTCTTGGCCACCTGGGCACACTGCTGGCTCATGTTCAGGCGGGTATCAATCAGTACCCCCAGATCCCTCTCTGTCTGGCTGCTCTCCAGCCACTCCAACCCCAGCCTGCATCTCTGCATGGGGTTGTTGTGGCCAAAGTGCAGCACCCTGCACTTGGAGCTATTGAATGCCATCCCATTGGCCTCTGCCCATCTGTCCAGGTGGTCAAGGTCCCGCTGCAGAGCCCTTCTGCCCTCCAACCCAGCCATATCTGCCCCCAGCTTGGTGTCATCTGCAAACTTGTTGATGACTGACTCCATGCCCTCATCCAGATCATCTATGAAGATGTTAAAGAGGATGGGACCCAGCAGTGATCCCTGAGGGACACCACTAGTGACAGCCGCCAGCTGGATGTGGCACCATTCACCACCACTCTCTGGGTCCGGCCCTCCAGCCAGTTCCTAACCCAGCACAGAGTGTTGCCATCCAAGCCATGGGCTGACAGCTTAGCCAGCAGTTTGCTGTGGGGGACAGTGTCAAAGGCCTTGCTGAAGTCCAGATAGAGCACATCCACAGGCCTCCCCACATCCACCAAGCGGGTCACCTGATCATAGAAGGAGATCAGGTTGGAGAGGCAGGATCTGCCCCTCCTAAACCCATGCTGGCTGGACCTGAGCCCTTTGCCATCCCTCAGGTGCGCTCTTATCACCCCCAAGAGAACCTGCTCCATCAGTTTCCCTGGCACTGAGGTCAGGCTGACAGGTCTGTAGTTCCCAGGTTCCTCCATCCGACCCTTCTTGTGGATGGGGACCACATTGGCCATTTTCCAGTCTCCTGGGACCTCTCCGGTGAGCCAGGACTGCTGGAAAATGATGGAGAGAGGCTTGGCTATGGATCACTTACACCACCTTCAAACCCCACTTCTTTTATAAATGTTTGAATTCAAAATGTCCTATTGGCTTTTTAGAAATGCATTTCAAAGAAAAATCTTGTGAGGAAAAATAAGTTTTTTACTAAGAGAAATTTGCTGTATACATCTCTACGTCATTGTGCATTGAAATCCAAAACTGTTTTCATCCTCTGGGTGAGTAGGCTGAGCCCAGCTGCAGGAGAGATACACTGCAGATTTTTCTCCTATTGCATTTTCTCCCAATGAAACCAAACTTATTTTGCAACAAGCAGACATCTTCATCTAATAAAACTATCTCTTGTACAACAAGAGTGCTCACAACAACAACCAAAAGAAGAGCAGTAATTGGAGAGATGATTTAATGGGTGTTAATGATTATTTTCTAGGGTACTTCTACCTAATTGGAGAAATGTGTTGTGGGCCTGCTATGGCAGAGGTTCAGAGGTTTATAGAATGGGTTAGGTTGAAAGGGAATTTGAAGTCGTCCAGTTCCAACTCACTACCACAGGCGGGGACAGCTTCCTCTAGACCAAATTGCTCAGGGCCTCATCCAGCCTGGCCTTAAACACCTCCAGGGAGGGAGCATCCAGAACTTCCCTGGACAACCTGTTCCAGTGTCTCACCACCCTCACTGTTAAAAAATTCTTCCTGATCTGCAGCCTCAATCTCCCCTCCTCAAGCTTCAATCCATTCCCTCTCATCCTATCACTACAAGTCCTTGTCAGAAGTCCCTTTCACAGTATCATCACAGTATTATCAGGGTTGGAAGAGACCTCACAGATCATCAAGTCCAACCCTTTACCACAGAGCTCAAGGCCAGACCATGGCACCAAGTGCCACGTCCAATCTTGCCTTGAACAGCTCCAGGGACGGCGACTCCACCACCTCCCCGGGCAGCCCATTCCAGTGTCCAATGACTCTCTCAGTGAAGAACTTTCTCCTCACCTCCAGCCTAAATTTCCCCTGGCGCAGCCTGAGGCTGTGTCCTCTCTCATTCTGGTGCTGGCCACCTGAGAGAAGAGAGCAACCTCCTCCTGGCTACAACCTCCCCTCAGGTAGTTGTAGACAGTAATAAGATCACCCCTGAGCATCCTCTTCTCCAGGCTAAATAGGCCCAGCTCCCTCAACCTCTCCTCATAGGATTTGTGCTCCAGGCCCCTCACCAGCTTCGTTGCCCTTCTCTGGACATGTTCCAGCACCTCAACATCCTTCTTGAATTGAGGGGCCCAAAACTGGACACAGCACTCCACTCGAGGTGTGGCCTGACCAGTGTTGAGTATAGGGGCAGAATAACCTCCCTTGTCCTACTGGCCACACTGTTCCTGATGCAGGCCATGATGCCATTGGCTCTCTTGGCCACCTGGGCACACTGCTGGCTCATCTTCAACTACTATCTATCAGTACCCCCAGGTTCCTTTCCTCCTGGCTGCTCTCCAGCCACTCAGTCCCCAGCCTATAGTGCTGTTTGGGGTTGTTGTGGCCAAAGTGCAGAACCCTGCACTTGGCCTTGTTAAATCTCATCCCATTGGCCTTGCTTTTCAGGTTGGACACAGAGAAATAGATGCCAGAGAAACAGCAGTGCCAGTTTCTCGTCTGCCTTTTGATTTCTGTTTTCAGTGCACTGTCACTTAGTGAAGCACTTCCACTCTCTCTTTCACCTCCGACTCAAGCCCCTATCTCCAGGGCTGTTTTCCCCCCATCACCCAACAATGCTTTTAGATGCTATCGTTCTGTTCTCCAAAAACTTTGCCCTAATTGCTTAGCTGTTTGTTTGTATTGCTAAGACAATTTATCTCTGGTCTCTGGGTCCAAATGAAAGTATCAGACCATTAGAGTACAAAAAGCTTAGCTGTGGGCACTGGAGCTTGCAGTCGTTGCACGCTGTGTTGAGCTCTGTTCCTCTCGTTTCTCATGGCTCTTTTGCTGCTCACAGGCTGCAATGGCATTTTTCATATAAGTTACTGATGCTTATCTGCTCTGGTTTACGTTGGCTGGGCTGCCTACACCCAAGGACTGGCAAGAATGGGTTATCTTGATGGCCTTTTTGAGTCGTCTGTCTACAACTCACATAACATTAAAATATGTTTGAAAACAAAGCTTGGAGAATAACCAACACTGTTCTTGAGCTGATTTCTCTCACTGCAGCAGTTGCTGCTTGAAGGATCTCCTCCAATGTGCTCTGTGACTTGTCCCTGTAATGGAAGTTCAGTAATACAATGTAATTGGTATTTGTCTGTTTGGATACAGCTTTGCTGGAGGTTTCCACCTGTTGCTGTGCTTAACTGTTGTTATTTTTGAGACATCTAAACTGAAATGTGTGGAACTTGCAGTAGTCACCAGGCATTCCAGATAAAGAGTGCCTGAGCCCTTCCTCTATTTCTTATGCTTTCGAGGCTGTGGTTGCAGTAAATTTTGCACATCCTCATCTTAGAGTTTCATTATTTGTGGAAAGTCCTATCTAAGGTGAGCTCTAAATGAAGTACAGTTTGTGAAGCTGGCTGCCTCTGCTGCCACCCTGTGCTGCTGCTGTCAGCAAGGAAGAATTGCTTTGGGACATGAACTTTGTTTCAGCAGTAGGAATGGGCTGAGCCTGTGCTCTCTCCTGTTTTCCCTTTTTACAGCAGAGGCAGAGGAATAATGGCTGTTCCTGAGGATGGGGAATGAAATAGATGCTGCATTAGGTGGTGAGTGCAGGTCCTGCTGATTGTGGTGGTGAAGTGAACATGCCTGAATAGAGACTAGAGGCAGAGGGAACGTCACCAGTCTGGATTTAAGGAACCCTCCTGCTTTCCTAGAGCTCCCTTGCACATCTTGTTGACCACTTTAGATCTTGGTCTGGCTCATCTCAGCTTATTTTGAGACGGTTATGGATGACAGCATCTCCTTAATCCTTCTAGTTTCCCCTTCTCTTCCACATCAGATGAGAGTTGTGTGTGTGTATGTCTGGGGAAAGCCCTGGACAAGAATGTTTAGTTTTGCTTGCTCTCCTTGATATGAGATCTGATTTCTATTTCAATGATCCAGCACTGGAGTTTTATTCCTCTATCTTCAGCTTTTCCTAGGATGAATGTCTTTCATCTGGAAAAGTGCGAGAGAAGTCTCTCTCACAGGTCCCGAGGTGCAGGTGAAATTGATAGCAAGGTTTCCCCATTCCCTGCAGATTTACTCCTTTGCTACACAGAGCAGCCAGCCCTGCGTGTAGTTGGTTAAACACAGAGTTAGAGGCGTCATCAAGTAAGCAGCTCTTGAATTTCTATGCAAGAGTCTCTGCCTCTGCCTCACAGAGTTCTCTCTCTTCTATGTTATGTTACACCTTTTCAGATTCCTTTTGTTGTTTGTTTGCCTGCTTGTGAAAGCTCTTAGCCAACCTGGGTGCCTGAACCCCTGCATATTTACTTGGAGTCTAAATTTAATTTTATTGCTCATGCATAGTATTAAACCTGAGCACTAAGTCAGAATTATCCTCCTGCTTACTTTACAGCAAGGCTGTGTGTGTGATGAGTAAACACACTGTGGGTGGCCTAGGGGAAAATAAAATTTCAGTTCTTGTTCACTAGGGCAGCTTTCTTTGCCTTCAAGAGATAAACACCTAGCCATGGTTTAGTTGGTTTATTTGACATGAGGGGGGAAAAATCCCACAGATTAATTTAAAACTTGGGGGAAAAAAAGAAGTTGCTGTTTTTATAGGCACATTTGTAAGGTTTTCTGAGTCCTCTAGCACTCAAAACATGAGTCTTATTTTGGGTGTGTGGGTTGTGGGCTTTACCACAGCCTGTACCTCAGGCTATGCCCTTACCTTACCCAGTCTTTAGCTCAGGTAAGTGTTACACAATAAAATGATAGTAACTGAGAGGGAAAAATAATCATCCTGGTATCACACAGCAGCCCTCTTTTGCCATTGTAGCATTTGAGCACCACTGATGAACATCTCTCAAATCTCTGATGAGCAGAGGAATTGTGACTCCTTAATGCAGCAGCTGATAAAAAACTGGAGCTGTGACCAAGGCTATTCAGTCTTATCTTTGCCAGTTCCTCACTCAGCAAATCCTTATCTCTTTCACAAACAGCAGAGTCCTGAGCTCATTACAGAATTTGCTGTTCAAGACAATACCTTTGCTCTCACTGTTTCTTGTCTGAGGTGGCTTTTCTTCTTCTAGCACTACTTGAGCGAGGTTAATAAGTATCAAAGCCAGACAACATTTATACCTCTCCCCGAGCAAGGAACTTCTGCTTGTTCATTGGTTTCATTCTTCTTGCTTGCTAACAAAGAATCAGCATGGGATTGTCTGCCAGTTCAGGTGCATGTGTTCCCCTGGCTTGCAGAAATGTCTTCAGAATCATAAAACCATTTTGTTTGGAAAAGAGCTTTAAGATCATTGAGTCCAAGCATTATCTAACAAACTATGGGAAACGATGTGCACCACATCCCCATGTAACTTAAACATCTCCAGAGATGGTGATTCAGCCACCTTCCTGGGCACAGTAGCCACAGTCTCCTTATCTACATGTTTTTAAATGCTTTGCTTCACTGGGGGGTAAGAAAGTGAAGGAAGCAATTTGGAGCTTTTGGTTTACACTGCTAGCTCTCACTGGAGTTCTTTTATTTAAACACAGTTGGCCTGAAGTGGGGTAGCAACCAGCTGTGTTCTCTGGCAGGTGAAATCTGTAGCTGTGCTGCTGAAAACATCAATGAAAGTCTATAGGGTCAGGGAGAAACCTGAGGAGCTCCTTGATGCAGCAAATTAGATTGTGTCATTCTCAAAGTGCAGTGGAGTAACTGCTCCGTGTAGGCTCTGGACCCAAATGATGGAATGAGTTGTAAACTGTGGCATTTACACATAAGCTGTGCTGCCTGATGGTGAGCTGCAGTCCCTGAGCTGTGCTGCCCGTTGGTGAGCTACAGTCCGTGAGCTATCTGGTCGTGGATACTCTGGATGCAGGCACCGAGAGGTTTTTGCCTGTATCTGCTACCAAGATTTGACTTTAAAGAGAACTTGCTCAGCAGAGGGGTTGGAACTGCTGCACAGCAACCTGTGCAAATACAGCTTTTGTACAAATACAACCCACAAAGCCCAATTCACAAATAGGAAGCAGATTTTTGATTGTGTAGCTTCTCCTTTCATATCATTAGAGGGTATCAGTGTTGTCATCCTCAGAAACACTGCCTAAGAGATCTGTGAGCAGATGGTTTCCTATCAGGGAGATATTCTGGGAATCAAATTTCATCTTCCCTGTCTTAAACTCCACTAGTTAGTTTTGAGTAACAAACTAACAGACCTTATCTTCGTTTCCTTCAGATTCCAGACACAGAACACGGTGTTTGATCGCTGCTCAGACATGTAATGCTTACCATGTTTGTTGTAATGTTCTGTCAGCTTGCATTTTCTGCAGCTCTCATCTCTGCCTCCTGTTTTGCACATGCCATTTTGTGTGATACCTATGAAGCAAAGGGAAAGGCCATTCCTGCTTTTAACAGCAAAGGATGGGAAAAGTTATCCTGCTATGAATCATATAGAACCCTCAACATTTTTGTTACTTAAACATTTGTTTGAGGACTATTGCCATCAAGGGAGGCAATTTGACATATGCAGCAAGGCTAAGCTGTGGATAAATTTGAATTATCAATTTAAGACAAGAATGAAAGAAAACTGCCATACACTGTTCTAAAAAGAGGTTTCTCTTTGTAAGTCAAAATCAAGAGAACTTTAAACACTGATTTATTAAGGAATATTTTGGGGCTGAGGGCTGCAAGGCTTAGATGACTAAGGGTTTACTCAGACTTGTACCTATAAATAGTACCTGTGATTAACCAGAGAAGAAATTGGCATTATCTTGAGGAAGGCTCTTCTTTTTGTGTCTGTCTGTTGTTAGGCAGCAGCAGGCATTGAAACCAGTATCTCTCTGACACGAAAAAGCTTTTACTGTCTAACTGCTCCAGAGAATGCTGGTTTCCAAAAGCATCATTGTCAAAACGTGCAGGCAATGCTGTGCTGTGAGTATTTTTGGAGGGAGTAGTAAATGATGCTGGTGAGGTGTTTTCTTTTGGGGAAAAAATGTTTTCACACATTGGCAAAAATTCAAGTGAATGAAGGGATGAAGTTTGTGTTGATTTGCCAACAGAAATGACTTGTGAGCTCTGTGAACTGGAGGAGCTTGTGGCTACCTGACAAACATTGGAGTTTGGTTTTGGTTGTGTCCTCAGGGCAGAGGTGCTCCAGCCCTTGGATTGTCTTTGGAGCCTCCTCTGGACTCACTCTACCAGCTCTGTGTCCTTCTTGTGCTGGGGACAACAGAACGAGATGCAGGGTTGGAGGTGAGGTCTCAACAGAGCAGAGTCAAGGGGCAGAATCCCCTCTCTTGCTCTGCTGCCCACACTCCTCTGGATGCAGCCCAGCATAGGGCTGCCTCCTGGGCTGCCTGAGGGCACTGCTGGCTCATGAGAAGCTTCTCAGCAACCAATACCTCCAAGTCTCTTTCTTCAGAGCTGCTCTCAACCTACCCTGCACCCAGTCTGCAAACAGGGATGCCTGCTGACAAATGGCAAAACAATGTGTGTCTCATGGAGTTCAAGGAGCTTGTAGATCATATCTGAGTGTTCAGAAAGAACACTTGAGTGTTAGCCTTTCTGCCTTGGGTTTTGGCAGTAAAAATGAGCGACTCCTGGGTTTAACTAACTGTTAAGAAGTTTTGGAAAGTAGGTTTGTAGGTCATCCTCATAGATGATTCAGAAAGGAAAAGTCAATAGGATCATAGTTAGTGTAACTGTATTCACTGATGCAGCAGCAAAATCTGCCTGAAAAAAATGGGATGAGAAATTGTGTGTGGCTCTTGCATTGTTAAATAGGTGCACTGGCAATGTTCTTGCTGTGTAAATGCAATTGACCTGCCTATAGTGATTAAAATTAGAGATTGCAGCAGTACTTTGCTACTCCCTGCCTCTCCAAGGTAACGTTTTGTTCTTCGTTTTACAAGATGACTTGCAGCTGGACCACCATAGCTCTGTGAAGCTGTATTGAAGTGCAAAGAACCACGTGAGGAAGCTGCTGCTTCACACACTGTACCGTGCAGTACAGAGCAGAGCAGGCTGCTGGGGGCTGGCAGGAAGAACAAGCTATCCCTTCTCCAGGAGAAGAGTACGTTCCCTTCAAGGTTAGCTTGGGAACGTTTTGAACAGCACAGTGTGGCCCCAGTTAGAATCTAGTTCTAGGAGTGGCTATGAGAGACTGGAGTTCATGAACTTTTCCAGCTCAGTTCATGTCAGAAGCCTGGAATGCGGTGATATCATTGGGCAGTTGTGACTTCTAGAAGTAACAGTTTGTTGTTTGATCAATATCGTTTTCAGAGAGCTTTTCATCCTTCATGACACTGCCTTTGGATTTATTCAGCACAGAGAGCTCTCTAGGTGTGATTTGTAGCAATTACACATGCTAGTACATTTCCCAGAGGTATGAGCTGCTTTCTTGCTTTGCTTCTCTCCACTACTTATGGCTTTTAGTCTGAATTTTTTGAAAGATCTGGAAACAAAGGAAAAGCAAATCTGACAAAGGCCAGGAATATCACGAGTGCATAACCATCAAAACCACTTTCTGTTTATAAATGCTGCCTGTGGACAGTCCTTGAAGACATGCCCCTTATCTATGGACAGTTTCAGTGCTAGGAAGTCTATTTCCTGCTGGATTCCTGAGAAATGATCTGCTTGCTTTTGGCAAGTGGCTGTGTGTGTCAGTTACTGATCTTGTTCATCTTGAAAACTGGGCTCTCAAATGCAGCACTGCTTTTTTTTGTTGTTGTTGTTACATTTCTTGCATCCCCAAGACATGTTTAATTCAATTAGTGCTTTTCATTTCAGTCACACTGCTGCTTCGTTACTCCTTCACAGCAAGCTAGGCAACAGTTGTGATTTGGACTGTGTTTTGAGAGAGTTTACAAGCAGAAGCCTATGTACTTGCCAGCATTGTTTTGGTGGTATCATACAGGTCAATGCAGCTGTCTCCCCAAGTAGCCTCATTTTCCTGAGCTGAGTTTGCAGGCTGTAAATGGAAGAAGTTTCTTTCACCTGTGCAACTGCTCCCGCCCCAGGCAGTGCAAAAGGTGCTTGGGGTGAGCAGCCAGCGCTAGAACTGCAGCACTGTCATCTGCAACACTGGACCTGTGCCCCTGGTGCCGTTACTCATCCTGTCACTTTCTACTTCTCAGACGTGCTCCAGTGACTCATATGAGCACACATAAACCATCTGAAGAGGTTCTGCAAGTTCTTTGTTCTTTTTACTTTGTCATTTTTTAGCTGCCTTCCAATAGCTGAAGGGATCCTCCAGGAAGGCTGCAGAGGGACTTTTCCTGAGGATGTCTAGAGACAGGACAAGGGGGAATTGTTCAAAGCTGAGGGAGAGCAGAATTAAACTGGATCTGAGGAAGCAGCTCTTCATTCTGAGGGTAGTGAGACTTTGGATGAAGCTGCCCAGGGAGGCTGTGACTGCCTCCTTCCTGTGGGTGTTGAAGGCCAAGTTGGATGAAGCCTTCTCAGTTGAGCAGCTGAGTTCAGTTGAGAGGTGTCCCTGCTCATGGCAGGAGGTTGGAGGAGATGAGCTCTGAGGTCACTTCCAGGCTGAGCCAGTCTAGGATTTTTGCAAGATGTGGTAGAAGAACACATCCTCTCCTGGTGCATATGATGTGTATTTTGTTTTGAAAGTGCATTTTTATGAGGGGCTGAGCTTGGCTTTTCAAGAACCTAACATTTCAGAACACTTCTTGTAGAGGAAAGGGCTTGAAGTGCTTGTCCTTTGTCATGCCAGATCCTGTGAGATTCTGGGAAATCCAGGTTTTGGGTTTAACTGCCATGTGTTCTTCTGACAATCTGCCTGCAGCTTAGATGCTGTATCAGCATGTAACCCAGCAATTAATATCTTAGCTTAGAATTACATGGATTAAATTAATGAAATGCAATACTGACCTGACCTTGCCTGCTGCACACATACCAGGCTTAGCCCAAAACCTTCCCAGTGCCCAGAACTGGGAAGAACACCCACTACACAATGTGGAACAAGCCACAGACATCAAAATGCTTCTTGTGGAGCAGTCTTCATGGTGAGGTAGTCAAGTGTGTCCAACACAAACGCAAGGAAGAATCACTGGAGAGCACAGAAAGAAATGCCCCTGCAAGGTTTCCAGCATAGCTCAGACTAAACATCTCCCACTTTATAGGGCTCATTATTGGCTGTTTTTATATAGACTCTTTCAAAGTAGGAGAAGTACCCCAACCTGTTCAGCACAGCCTGATAGAACCTCTGTATTTCATTGTTCATTACAGGAAGCATCAGAGCCCTTGGGGGAGAAAAGCTCCCATTTGCCAAGAAGTCATCTAGTACTGACTTGAATGTTGAAGTTTTCATTTGCCACAGGTGGTGGTAAATTTTAGCCAACCTGGAATTTTGTGCAAGGTTTAGCAAAACAAACAAAACCTAACAAAAATTAAACCACAAACAAGCAAAAAAACCCAACACACACACACACAAAAAAAAACACAAAAAAACCAACAACCACCAACTTCCCCCCCCCCCCCCTTTCTTTTTGTGGCATGGTTCTGGTTAAATCAACCCTGGCAGAGATAAAGTAAAACATTGACACACATGCTTGGAATGAACAGTTCAGTCCCTTCTCTTTCAAAACCCAGCAGAAACCCCAAAACAGTTATTTTTAGCTTTTGTTTTCTCCCAGGATAGATAAATGGAATCAGCTGTGACAGAGACATGATTCACCAGCATGAAAAAGAGACTGATAAAATCCAGAACAAACAAACAAAAGCAGAAAAGGGTTTCAGGGAGGAGGGAGAGATGGGTTTATTTTTCCACAGAACTGCTTTGAGTCCATAGGGTTTGCAGAGTTGGGATTCCTCTTTCTCTCACATCTGCCCTCAAAGATGAGCAACTTCTAGACTAACAAGCAATAGGCAGGAATAAGCTCTGTTTAAGCCTGAGAAAGCCCAAACCATACACGAGTCCTTGCTATTTCTCACAGCAGGTTTCCAAAGTTATCTGCCAACGGTTTCACCTTTTCTAATAGGACTGCAGTAAAATGTTTCCTTCTTTGTATCAGCAATTAATATGTTACAGTTTCAGCGTCTTTCCAGTAACAGGAACTTGTGTTTCTGGTAAGGCAGAAAGGACCCTGAGCTGCTAAGTGGCTCCATCATTCATTGCTTTCTGTATCTCAAAGATGTGCAGCTCTGATACATGCAGAATTCAGCACAGATGGTTGATGTTTAAACCAGAGATTTGCATGAGTCCTCAACCAGAAGTCAGCAGAAAATCATGTGCAGTGTGATCTTCTCTTTAAAGTACAAATCCCTCCAGCTTCCATGTTTCAGCAGGCATTCAACCACCAGCACTGGGTTCTGCTGACTGTACTTCGGTGTGGAAACTCCATCTGGTGCTTTGTTTTGTAGCTCCTGTGTGTATTTCTTAACTTCTTCTTCATTTTTTCTCTTTTCCAACCCAAACTGTTCTGATTCTGTGATTTAGAGTTGTCCCTAAGAAGCTGGGGTTTTTTAGCAGTATATGGCTGTAACCCCTGGTCAAGACCTCATTTCCCCCCAAACAATAGCTGTTTTATTTATAAATATCCATATTTCAACTGCAAATCAAAGTGGGGAAAAAGAACTCTGGATTCTGTCTTGCAGTTTAGTCCATTTGGCTTCCTTACTGTCCACAAAATCCTTTTCTTCAGTGAGATGAGCATGTACAATTTTTACTCTCACTGCTGTTGTAATTCCAAAACACAAAGGCCTGCTAGGGCTTGTCATAGATCCTGCAAGATAACAAATACCAGCTGAGTTTCCATTCTGCTCAACAGAATGAAATGGATCAATTTTAAGGCAAAACTTTTAAAGCATAGAGTAGATCATAAGGTGCTATATAATGGGACTAGTGGTGATGTATTGAGAATAGTGGGCGGTCAGGAAGGAGACTTAGGGGTGTTGGTTGATAAGAAGCTCCCCATGAATGCCTTCATGCAGCCCAGAAGGCAGCCCTATGCTGGGCTGCATGCAGAGGAGAGTGGGCAGCAGTGCAAGAGAGTGGATTCTGCCCCTTGACTCTGCTCTGCTGAGACCTCACCTCTAATCCTGCATCTAGCTCTGGTATCTCCAGCATTAGAAGGACACAGATGATGCAAGGGCTGGAGCACCTCTGCTATGAGGATAGGCTGATGGAGCTGGGGTTGTTCAGCCTGGAGAAGAGAATACTCCAGGAGGAACTTAGAGCTGCCTTCCAATAGCTGAAGCGAAGGCTGTACAAGGACTACTCTTGAGGTTGTCTAGAGGCCGGACAAGGGGGAACAGTTTGAAGCAAAGGGGTTAGACTGGATCTTAGGAAGAAGTTCTTCAGTAGGAGGATGGTGAGACTCTGGAATAGGCTGCCCAGGGAGATTGTGGCTCCCTTTGCCCTGGATGTGTTGAAGGCCAAGTTCGTTCAGGTCTCAAGCAGCCAAGTCTAGTTGAGAGGCATCCCTGCCCATGGTGAGGGGGTTGGTGTAGATGATCTGAGGTCACTTCCACCCTGAGCCGTTCTGTGACTCTATGATATGAGGTGTGTAGTTAAGCTTGCCTTCCCCAGGCTCATAAAAACAGTATTTGATAGCTGAATAAAGTATTTTATAACTGAATGCAGCTTTGTAAACACACATCCTTGTTGAGTGCAAACAGCTTCACAGTGTTTAAAAACTGAACCAAGCTGTCTCTTGACTTTGAAAGGATCCTAGACAACAGATTTGGGCCAGAATCAAGGTATCAGTTTCAATATTTGTGTTGGATCAGATCCATTTCTTGGATCTTGACCTGGATTCTTGAATGTCAGCTCTGCAGATGTTGACAAGAGAATCATCACAGGACCTGCTTCCCTGGGCACAAGGCAGCAGCCCAAAACTATCGAGTAACATCTGTCAGTGACCTGCACTCCGTGAGCTGTGTTTCTGGAATCAGCTTAATGTATTTGCCTAAACAACCCAAGCAATTCAGAGGTAGAGGAAAGCCTAGCATTCCTGCTGCAGATAAAAATAATTGCTGAAGTGCTATCAGGAGACACTGAGTAATTGCAGGAGCGTGATGGAGCGGAGGCAGCAAGCATTTAGTGTTTCAGCTGTAACCCAGGGCATTAGGAAAGAAAACAGAAGGCCTTTACCGCGGTACTATCATTACAAACCGTGCAGTTAAGCAAGGATATTGTACCCAGAGAAGTGCTCTGTTTGTTAGCATCTGTATGGTAGGAACTGAGGATAATTAGACTTATAATAGGAGTTTCTGGCTCTGGTTCTGCTCTGTTTCAAAGGCTCAACTGTTCTTGAATCCTTAATAAGTTAAGGAATAAGTGCAGCAGAGGAGAGAGCAGGCAGAATCTGTCATAGCTGTTTGCTCACACCAGTTTGCCAAAATCTAAATGGCCATTTAAAAAAGCTTGGGTTTTTGCTGATGACATCATTTCTGCCACTGTCAAAGCATGACAAGTCCTGGCTTGCCTAAAGAAGAAGAAGAAGAAGAAAAATCTTTCTAACATTAATACTGTACAGATTTAGAACACAGACAAGGACTAGGATAGCTGTGAGGTGTTTATACCGCTTCCCATTTTTGCAGCTTTCATTCAAGAGTAGGTTTTTTTCCCAAGCATTTTGACTTTGTGCATCTTTGAACAACACATTTTAAACAGTTTGTGGTTTTGTTGTGGCTGCCTTTACTTAGACATGGACTGCTTCAGAACCTGCTCTTTTCCTGTTGTCGTTAGTTTGGACACAAGTGGAGCTGTCTGTGTCAAGCCAAGAAAACCACAGGTGTTTGTGGAGCTGATCTTACAGCACATTTTCCATAGCATCCTCCTAACCTTAGATCTTCTCTTCTAATTTCTTCTGATCTGAAGCCTTATGAGGCTGATGCTTTATGTGAGTATTTTTGAACATGCATCTTATGCCCCCCCCTCGCTTTTTTTTTAAAGCATCATCACCAGCTGTGAATTATGCAATGAATAATTAATGTTGAACGGTGACCTTGAACCTCATAAAGCTGATTGCTAAGACAATGCATCTGGGAGAACAGCTTTAAGACCGTGCTTGTAAAAGAATATCAAAACAGCTTAACACAGTAGGGAAAAGCCCCCTGGAGCCCTTTTAAAGCCAATTGCCTACAAACACTTCTGAAAAAGAACAACTCCACAGCAGAAAAGCAAAAAAAAACCAACAAAATAAGAAAGGCATGTATCAAAATCCTATGAAGTTCAGAAAAGAAAACAGCCTTTATACTTCGTTGTAACAGAGATATTGGCAGTGAACCCCTGCCTGGCATTACAGAGAGGATACGCACTCAGCATATTTGTCTGCTGTCCAGTTCCAATCATTACGGCACAGTTGTTTTCTAGTTCACTGGGTGCTAAACTCATTCATAAACAGGGCCAGTGCATGGCTTTGCTGGCACTCTAAAGCACAAAATGTTTGCCCTGGATTCCCCCTTGCAAGAGGCTACTGACGAACTGCTTATGAACCCAGCCCAAACTCCTGTCCTGATTGCAGGCTGGCAAAGATAAATGTGATGAAACTTCAGGAATAGCTAATCAGAGCTGTCTGGGGAAAAAAATGGGTGTAGAATCGGGTTGGTTCTGTGTGAAATATCTGCATGTTCAATGTGTGGTGCTGTGCCCTTCTGTCAGCCCCACTGCTGTCACTTGAAGAGAGCAGTGAGTCCTCTCATCAAGGTCCACATTGTCTGAAAGGAATTGGTTTCAAAGGGTGGGATGAAGGGAGCACCACGAGATGTAGTTCAAAGCCTGAGATGTGAAGGTGTTAAAGAGCTCACCTGAGATAATGAAGGGGCTGTGTGGCAACAAGCCTGGATTTAGGCTTCAGTGAAGGGGGCTGGAGCACAAGCCCTATGAGGAGCAGCTGAGGGAGATGGAGTTGTTCAGCCTAGAGAAGAGGAGACTCAGGGGAGGACTCACTGCTGTCTACAACTGCCTGAAAGGAGGCTGTAGCCAGGCAGGGGTTGGTCTCTTCTCCCAGGCATCCAGTGACAGAATAAGAGGATACAGTCTCAAGTTGTGCCAGGGCAGGTTTAGACTGGACATTAGGAAGAAATTCTTCACAGAAAGAGTGACTGGCATTGGAATGGGCTGCCCAGGGAGGTGGTGGAGTCACCATCCCTGGAGATGTTTAAAAGGAGGCTGGATGAAGCACTTAGTGCCATGGTTTAGTTAATTAGAAGGGTTAGGTGATAGGTTGGACTTGATGATCCCAGAGGTCTTTTCCAACCTGATTGATTCTGTCTAGCTGGCGTGGAATGGGCCCCTGTATTCCATGGCAGAGCAGTGAGTGTGTGCAGCAATTTCAGCTGACCAGCAGTGCAGCTGTCTGTGTGAAAAGGCTGGGTCAGTCTCTGGGAAAACAGGTTGAATTACAAGATCAATCCTTCCTTTCAGTACCTGTGTTCAGTGAGTGAAGGCAAGGAGAATATTCTCCTTTTTTTCATGGTTGAATTTCATATAATTAATAACAGTTTGGAGTTGGGTGGTTGTTATTTGGGGTTTTTTTTTGCTTGACTTTTATCCATAATGGTATTTATCAAATCATGGCATGTTCCAGTTGTGACTGATAGCAACTTTAAATCAAGCACATCTCCTCTTCACTTTCCTTCTCTAAACTGTGCTGTGAGATCTGAAAGATGGACCACATCATTCATACATTAGCTTTGTTTTTCTTCACAGACTGTTAATTCTGCTAATAGTTAAAATAATTAAGGAACATCTTTTTATTAAAAGCTTTTATTTACTTCAAGAACTAAATTCCAGGGTTTATGTGATGGGTTTATTTTAACAAAAAAAATTGAACAAAGAAAAAAGGTCAACATAAGCCCAAAATATTCTAAGTTGTTTTCTTCCCCCCCCCCCTCCCCCCCTCCAGTTATGTGACCCATAACACTTTAGGAGATTTTATTCCAGTTGTGGATGATTTTAAAATAAAAATCATGGAATATGTCATAGCTTGAAAAAAACATTTGCTGGGCAAGCTTAGCCTCTAAGGACCCAGGACTGCCTTAGAAAATGGCCCATAGGCCTTCAATGCGACCAAAAGAATGTCCAAGACAGGCCTGGATTTGGCAAGCAGTTGTCAGTGATGAGAACTCAGTCTGTGGCATCCTTTCAATCTGTAGTAGCAATTTCCTCATTTTAAAAATCATGACAAAAACAGTTACTCTGAAAATGATGGAAAACTTAGATTGGAGTCAGTCTGGGTTAAATCTTGTTGATGCTGTAGTCTATATCAGAGTGTGAGCACAGAGGGACAATGGCAGCCTGGGCAATGCTGCAGCCAAAGCAGCATTGCCAGCAGATGGAGAGAGGGGATTCTGCCACTCTGCTCTGCTCTGGTAAGAATTTACCTGCAGAGTTGTGTCCAGCTCTGGAGCTCTCAACACAGGAAGGATGTGAACATGATGGAGCAGGTCCAGAGGAGCACCACCAAAATGATCAGGGGCTGGAGGGCGTCTGCTACAAGGACAGGCTGAGGGAGCTGGGGGGGTTCAGCCTGGAGAAGAGAAAGATCCAGGAAGGCCTAAGAGCAGCCTTCCAGTCCTTGAGGGAGCCTCCAAGAAGGCTGCAGAGAGACTGTGTGCAAAGGCCTGCAATGACAGGACGAGGGCAATGGTTTGAAATGAGAGAAAAAGAGGTTTAGATTGGACGTGAGGAGCAAATTCTGCTCCATGTGGGCAGTGGAATACCTCAAAAGCTTGCCTAAGGAGGTAATTGAAGCCCCATCCCTGGAGATATCCAAAGTCAGGCTGGACAGGGCTCTAGAGAGTCTGCTGTAGTGGAAGATGTCCCTGCTGACTGCAGGGGGGGTTGGACTGGATGTCATTTGGAGGTCCCTCCCAACCCAAACTGTTCTATCATAACTGTGAACTACCTTCAGGTAGAGTTCCTCATTTGTACCAAATTGGTCTGATTGTGCAGATAAAAGCAGGTCACGGTCACTAAACCCACACGAGTTCTGCACTGCAGATCTAGCAGGGCTTTGAAATCTTGGTATGATATTATCACCTGCTGGGTGATTTTTTGTGTGACCTTCTTTTCTATAAATCAAGGTAAAATACCTTTAATCCTAATTTAAATTCAAAGCATAAATAATTCTGAATCTGTCACTCAATCTCAACTAAGTTTTGAAAGGTATTTAGCTTGTGGCATCTCTTGGTTTTATACTTCTAGGGCAAAGCCATTCAATTTTCACTATTTTTTATTTTAAACCAGTCTCTGAATCCCTTGGAGATTCATTTGTCAAATCTTTGAGTGGAAACCACGTTGAATTACACTGAAGCTATTTATTTTAACTAGGAGTAGAGGAGTCTGTGGAAGGGTGCACCATGAGGAATTCTGCCCTCTTTGATAAATGATTTGTCAGTCTATGGAGAGTGGGACTAGAAGTGAGCCTCAGATTTGTGCAATCTGGACTTGTTTTTTGCCTCACATTTTTGGACCACACCTGAGTCCTTTTCTGGGACTCAATCCCAAGCAGCGCTACAGGCTGGGGACTGAGTGGCTGGAGAGCAGCCAGGAGGAAAGGGACCTGGGGGTACTGATAGATAGTAAGCTGAAGATGAGCCAGCAGTGTGCCCAGGTGGCCAAGAGAGTCAATGGCATCCTGGCCTGCATCGGGAACAGTGTGGCCAGTAGGACAAGGGAGGTTATTCTGCCCCTGTACTCAGCACTGGTCAGGCCACACCTTGAGTACTGTGTCCAGTTTTGGGCCCCTCAATTCAAGAAAGATGCTGAGGTGCTGGAACATGTCCAGAGAAGGGCAACAAAGCTGGTGAGGGGCCTGGAGCACAAATCCTATGAGGAGAGGTTGAGGGAGCTGGGGGTGTGCAGCCTGGAGAAGAGGAGGCTCAGGGGTGATCTTATTACTGTCTACAACTACCTGAGGGGAGGTTGTAGCCAGGTGGGGGGTGGCCTCTTCTCCCAGGCACCCAGCAATAGAACAAGGGGACACAGTCTCAAGTTGTGCCAGGGTAGGTATAGGCTGGATATTAGGAAGAAGTTCTTCACAGAGAGAGTGATTTCCCATTGGAATGGGCTGCCCAGGGAGGTGGTGGAGTCGCCGTCCCTGGGGGTCTTCAAGAAAAGACTGGATGAGGCACTTAGTGCCATGGTCTAGTTGATTGGATGGGGCTGGGTGATAGGTTGGACTGGATGATCTTGGAGGTCTCTTCCAACCTGGCTGATTCTGTGATTCTATGATTAGCTTGCTGTGCCACCTGAGCCTGGTTGAAGACTTGCTGCTGTCTGCTTGGCATATGCCAAGTATCTTTGTGTCTTCTGAATATGGGAGCAATTGATTTCCAGTAGAATCATAGAATCAACCAGGTTGGAAGAGACCTCCAAGATCATCCACTCCAACCTAGCACCCAGCCCTAGCCAGTCAACTAGACCATGGCACTAAGTGCCTCATCCAGGCTTTTCTTGAACAGCTCCAGGGACAGCAACTCCACCACCTCCCTGGGCAGCCCATTCCAATGCCAATCACTCTCTCTGCCAACAACTTCCTCCTAACATCCAGCCTATACTTTCCTATACTTTGTAGTAGGTAGGATGAAACACCCATGTGCTGCTCCAATTTTGGTGCAAGGGCTTGAGTGAGGGTTGGGGGAGGTCAGGAGCCTTCTTATACCCCACAGGGGTAGGTTTCATTCTGCTTGAATTTTAGCTGGCTTAACTGCACACCTCTTTTATTGTGGTGTTTTCTGGTTTGCTTTTCCCCTCCTCTCAAATACTGTGCTACCAGCCAAGAATAACTTGGGACTGATTGCAGGACTGCTTTTTAATGCTTTCAAAACATTGCAGGAATGTATCTGATGCTTTTCTTTACTAGATTAATTTCTTTTTATTTTTTTTCTCTCTCTCCTTTTTTTTTCTTTAAGGCATTTAGTAAAACCAACAACTCCCTGAAAGCAGCAGCATGCTTGTGCTGGAGCTGCACAGAAAAAGTGTTCTGAACCCGAAACTGAAATGCTGGGATACAGGAGAGGTTGCCTGGCAATTTTCCAGTTTCAGGCCTGTTGATATGCAAAAAGTGTCAGTCTAGGCAATTTTTGCTCCACTTGCACCACCAATAATTTTATCAATATCAGAGCCTTTTGGCTTTTCCTGCTCTGACCTTTCTATATGCTTGTCAGAGCTCTTCATCTCCCTTTTATTACTTGACTCCTTTTCTGATACTTGAGCTGCATCCTGCGTCTGAGTCGAGGCAATCCCAAGCACAAATCCAGGCTGGGCAGTGAGTGGCTGGAGAGCAGCCCTGAGGAGAGGGACTTGGGGGTGCTGGTTGACAAGAAGCTCAACATGAGCCAGCAGTGTGCACTTGCAGCTCAGAGGGCCAACCAGAGCCTGGGCTGCATCAGGAGAAGTGTGGCCAGGAGGTCGAGGGAGGTGATTCTTTCCCTCTACTCTCCTGAGACCCCACCTGGAGTACTGCATCCAGTTCTGGAGCCCCTGTTACAAGAGGAATGTGGACATACTGGAGTGTGTCAAGAGAAGGGCCACGAGGATGATCAGAGGGCTGGAGCATTTCTCCTATGGGGACAGACTGAAAGAGTTGGGGCTGTTCAGTCTGGAGAAGAGGAGGCTCTGAGGTGACCTTCTTGTGGCCTTCCAGTATCTGAAGGGGGCCTACAAAAAAGCTGGGGAGGGACTTTTTAGGCTATCAAGGAGTGACAGGCCTAGGGGGAATGGAGCAAAGCTGGAGATGGGTAGGTTCAGCCTGGATGTGAGGAGGAAGTTGTTGAGCATGAGAGTGGTGAGAGGCTGGACTGGGTTGCCCAGGGAGGTGGTTGAGGCCCCATGCCTGGAGGTGTTTAAGGCCAGGCTGGCTGAGGCTGTGTGCAGCCTAATCTAGGGTAGGGTGTCCCTGGGCATGGCAGGGGGTTGGAACTAGATGATCTTTATGGTCCCTTCCAACCCTGACTGGTTCTGTGAACTTTTTATGATGGACTACATCTTGTGTGTGTGAGGAGGGGTAGCAGCTTTGGTTTGGGGTGGAAATGGTATGCAGTTTTGCCTTATTTCTGCCAGTGTTTTTTTCTTACGTATTAGGCAGATTTTATGAGCTGGTTTCAGCTGGGAGTGAGAGGGGAGAAGGATAGCTCCTAGGCTAACATCTCAGTTCCACCCTGACTCTTAGGTTTCCCACAGAAGGTCACAGCATGGGCTGAAAGAAGACTCTTTGGACACCTCAGGTTACAGTGACATTAAATGATATCAAAGGCTTATCTATTATGATGTAGCAGCCTACACAGGATTCCCCATGTGAACCCTGGGAAACTCAAGACCACTTTTTATGAAGTCTTGCAGGAATGTATATCCAGGGAAGCTTTTGCATTCAGTGTAGAGCCCAGGTAGGGCTGTGCATAGTTGTAAATTCTCCTTTGTGTGGTGCAGTTTGCTGCCTGTGCTGTGTGACCACTGTTTCTCTGTGTCTTCAGGACAAGACATTGCCCTGGAGCCTTTTGACATCTGGAGTATCTGGTTGGAGTTGAAGTGTAGGAGAAATGTGTTACACTTTGCAGCCTGTTCTGAGCCCTCTATGTTGCCTGATTTCACACCAGTTGTTTTTCATTGTGGGACCAAGCCCTGTGTGAAGAGCTTTGTCTGAGACTGTGAGCAGCCACTTTTGCCCAAGGGGTGTCTCTGTGTGTGCCTTACCACAGACACACACCAAAACAGATTGGCAGAGGAGGAAAGATTCAAAGCTTTCTTCCTCTCATCTGCTCTTCAAAACTGCATCACTTCTCTTACTCATGGAATTTCTTGTATCCTTGAAAGGGTCCTCCAGGAAGGCTGCAGAGGGACTTTTTCTGAGGGTGTCTAGAGATGGGACAAGTAGAAATGGTTTGAAGCTGAGGGAGAGCAGGGTTAGACTGGAGTTTAGAAAGAAGTTCTTCAGTATGAGGGTGGTGAGACTCTGGAATAGGCTGTCCAGGGAGGTTGTGGCTGCCTCTTGCCTAGGGGTCTTGAAGGCTGGATGAGGCCTTGAGTAGCTGAGTCCAGTTGAGAGATGTCCCTGCCCATGGTGTGGGGGTTGGAGTAGATGAGCTCTGAGGTCCCTTACAGCCTGGGCTATTCTGGGATTCTATGACTGATTCAAAGCAAGTCCATCTCATTACCTGATAGCAAAAGTGAGCATTACATTTACACTGAACAGCACACAGTGAGGCAAAACCTTGCTACTGTATCCTAGCTCTTCTGTGCAACTCCACAATTTAGCACCATAACCTTCTGAGAAACTGCTTTGCAATTGTTCTATAAAGCTATAGAGCAGCAGACACTTAATCAGAAAATAAGCCTAAATTACAGCATTCCATGCTATTTAAAAGGATCCTATAGTGAACTGGAGGTGAAAGTTGAACACCTAAAAGGTAGGAGAATAAACCAGGCAGGAATACCTCCTGCAGATAGGATGACTAGAAATGTGTTTGGGCTTTTTTCCAAAGCCACAGCAGAATTTGTAATGCAGAACAGATTCTGGGGACAGAAAGCCCACCAGCATGCCTTCTTTTCAGATTTGAAGGTGCGTGCTTTGTAATGAGTTGCATGAGCCAGCAGTGTGCCCAGGTGGCCAAGAGAGCCAGTGGCATCCTGGCCTGCATCAGGAATGGTGTGGTCAGCAGGGGCAGGGAGGTCATTCTGCCCCTGTACTCTGCACTGGTTAGACCTCACCTTGAGTACTGTGTTCAGTTCTGGGCCCCCCAGTTTAAAAGGGACATTGAGATGCTTGAGCGTGTCCAGAGAAGGGCAACGAGGCTGGTGAGAGGCCTTGAGCACAGCCCTACGAGGAGAGGCTGAGGGAGCTGGGATTGTTTAGCCTGGAGAAGAGGAGGCTCAGGGGTGACCTTATTGCTGTCTACAACTACCTGAAGGGTGGTTGTGGCCAGGAGGAGGTTGCTCTCTTCTCTCAGGTGGCCAGCACCAGAACGAGAGGACACAGCCTCAGGCTGCGCCAGGGGAGATTTAGGCTGGAGGTGAGGAGAAAGTTCTTCACTGAGAGAGTCATTGGGCACTGGAATGGGCTGCCCGGGGAGGTGGTGGAGTCGCCGTCCCTGGGGCTGTTCAAGGCAGGATTGGACGTGGCACTTGGTGCCATGGTCTAGCCTTGAGCTCTGTGGTAAAGGGTTGGACTTGATGATCTGTGAGGTCTCTTCCAATCCTAATAATACTGTGATACTGTGATGATCATCAATCCAATTCCTTGATCAGCAAACAGACCTCAGAAAAATAACATTTAAAGCCAGTGAACTATTCTACACTAGCAAGAAGAGCAGTCTGAATTCTTTGATCTCTGAGGTCTCTTCCAGCCTTGGTGATATTGTGATACTGTGAGTTCACCCTAGATCCAGGTGAAACCTACTCTCCCTCAGCTTCAAACTATTCCCCCTCTAGACATATTCATGGAAAGTCTCTCTCCAGTCTTGCTGTAGGATCCCTTCAGATCAACATTGTTCTGACAGGGGAGGTATTCAGTGTATTTCTCTGCTCCTGATCCCAGTTTCCCCCTCAGTAATGCAGAGTGCGGAGGTGACAGGCAAGCATGCAGGCAATGGGAGGTACTGGAAGTACAGAACAGCTTTTGTACTCCAAAATAAAATCCAAGTGGGCTCTTTTCACAGCCCAGCCTGATATCTATGCTGGCAAAATGAATCAAGTGCTGGCCAGCTACCTGGAATGTTTTCCAGCGTGCTCCATCGACCAGGGGTTCTGGAACTATCTGGGCTGTCAAAAGAGGGATTTTCTCTGGAACTGTGTGTGCCATGGGAGTAAATGACCCTGTGGTTTATTGAGGAGGATTCTCTGATCATGAACATTGGCTCCTTATTGCTATCCTAAAAAATCACTGCTGTGATGGTTTGGGGGTTACCTGCTCCCCTACTTTTATGAAATCACCCAGACTAGACTCAGCTGGCTGTAAGTTAAGGAATGAAGCTTTATATTCACAGCTTAGCACAATATGCAAGCAGATGTTTACAATATGTCACAAATATGTACAGCTATAGACAGGAATATACAAGTTAAAGGTAATACAGAAGCATAGCAGCCCTCCCAGAAATCAGAGTCTCCAGGAGGGGCTCCTAACTACCCTTCCACCTTCTTTCCACCCCTCTACCTTATCCCAGAGTATGCCTTATGTGCAAGGTGAGTTTGGAGGATCAGCAAGGGGGGTTAGAAAGCAGAAGCATTAGTTACACAGAAGCAGCCCAGGGAGAAAAGCACAGACACCGACAGAGACCCCCACACACTGTCTTATCTGTATTTGTGTTGTTGTTTTTATACATCTCAGCAAGCCTGTGAGTGAAGCAGTCATCAACACTGTTATCTTTTCACAGCCTAAAATCTAATTTTTCTCAGTGAAATATTCCACTTAGCCTCAAGTGAACACAACTGCCCACTGAGTGAGAGCTGTCAGAACAGGTTGGCAAGGAATGCCTTGTGAGCATGAATGAAGCAAGCATGTGCCAGCCACGGGGAGGTGGAATGCACCACTTAACAAATGCTTCTATTTTTAGCTCCCTAACCTTCCTCATATGCTTTCCATCAGGAGACAAGTCTTATACATGCGAGGCGGCCAAAACAAGCTGCCAGTTGTGGCCTTTCCATGAGATTTCCATGGTTTTAGTTTGCAGAAGGAGGGCTGAGAATCCTGCAGCAGCTGGCTGGGGAGCAGCCGTGGTGTGGAATTCCTCTCAGCTGAGTGTATTTAGACAGCAGCACGCTTACAAACTGCTTGTCAAACTGGACGCCTGCCGGGGAGCCTGGGGCCTCCTCGCTGTGCTTACTAAGCCCATGTTTCAATGGAGAGGCAAATTTGGGTTTTTTTCTTCTCCTTCCCTCCCCCTCCCTCCCTTTTCCTTTCTCTTTTGCCTCCTCCCCCATCCCTCCTGTGCTAAAAAGGCATCGGTGACTGGTGAGAAGAACTGACCAACTTGACCTTCTCTCCCACTGGTGGTCATGAGAGTAATAAAAGGAGAGGTCAAAGGTTAGCTTTTTGAATACATGTAGGAGCTAATTTATTACAAGGAGAGAGTTTCGCATTGGCTGAATTATTTTCTTGAAGAGAAGACCACACTTGAGTTTGTTTATGCCTTGTGTTCATTGGGAGCTTTCTGTAGGAGCCTCTCTATGCACCTGTGCGCAGTACAATAACAGCCCTTTTCTGCAGGGTGGAAGAGCTGACAGCCAAAGAAAAAAATGGGCCAGCCTGCAGCAGAACCTGAGGGTTATTTGATTACAGAATGTGGTCTGGAGGGCTTTTTTCATTGTAGCTCCTATTTTGTACCCACCCCCCAACCTTTTCTTTTTTTTTTTTGACCTTATCCTGTTGCTGGATATTTTTTGGCTGGTAGAACAGAGAGGAGCTGGATTGGGGGAGGAGGAAGGAAGGAGAGTGCATTTGCACAAAGATCTTGCTGAGAAATAAAGGCCTGGGTTCTTCAGGAAATAAGGATTGACACAGTTAGAAGTCAGTGATAGTAAGAGCTGCTGTTCTCTCAGTTATCAGTTCCATGAGCTGTTGGGATTCAGAAAAGTTCTGCATTCTGCTTGCATTTCTGGCTGCCCTGGCTGCCCAGGATGCTGCCATACCTCAGGACTTCAGAAATCATTTGCTTAGCTCTAAGTGTCCTGGCTGCCCTTAGTCTCCCTGCTGCTCAGCTGCAGCCCAGCAACCTGCTGCCTTAGACATACCTCCTGGTTTTGTACAGTGCCTTTTGCTGTGTCACTTACAGGCAGGCAAGGAAGCTGTGGCTGCAGATTCTGTTGAGACTCCCCTGGTCCAGAAAATCTTGATCTGGTGTAGAGATGTTTCTTTTTCCAAAAGCACCTCCAGCTGCAGTTTAAGGACGTTCTGCTGTATGATAGCAGACCCTGCATGTCAGACCCTCTGGGCACTGAAATCTGCAGTCTGCATGAACATTCTGCTGATAGAAAGTTGTCCGTATTGCTGCTGAAAGACTCTGAAAGCTCTCTTCAGGTAAACTGAGCAGCTTTCTTCTGAACACACTGGGATTAGAAGGCTGAGCCTGCTCAGCCCCGGAACCTAGGCTTGTTGGGGAAGTTTACAGATTCCACATTTCCAAGCACCAGGACTAGGAGAGGCTCAAGTTTTAAATGTGCTCATCAGCTTTGTCTGTGCTGGCAAGGAGGCTGAAACCACTTTGCGGGGCTTGAGAAGAATGATGTAGTTCCTGGAGCTGCAGTCAGATTTAAAGGGAGCAGACTTCCCACCCTCAGTGTCATAACCTTTCTCTGCAATTCATGTCTTGGCTTAAACATTGAGGCATTCACCTGGTAACATTTTGGAGGGAAATTTACAGTCATTTAGCAGATATGGAAGTTCTTTACTATGAGGTGGAGCAAATTGCCCGGGGAAGTAGTGGAGTCATCATCCCTGGATCCCAAGAAATTGTAGATGTGGTGCTTCAGGAGGTGGTTCAGTGGTCATGGTAGTTGGGTCATGGTTGGACTCAATCATCTTAAAGGTCTTTTCCAGCCTTAGTGATTCTATGGTTCTGTGATTAGCTGCTATGAAGCCAGAGTAGGCAGAGAGGAGGCTGTAGAAGCAATGTAGAGGCCAGAGTTCTGTGAGCTGGCAACTGTAGAGGTCAGGACATTTATGACAGACCCCACAGGGCTTGAGGGTTGAGTGTGTGCATGTATGCCTCTCCAGGTGAGACAATTACAGCTGATGCATTTGCTGTACATGTGTGTGTACTTGCATACAGGGAGCACACCCCTCCCAGTAGAACCAGCTGGAATGAAGCAGCAGCAGCCTTGCCTGTCTCAGCATTCTGGATGCAGCAGCTGAGGTATTTGTTCAGTATCTCCTGAGAGAGGAGTGAATTGCTCTGCTGGGTGCCTGGGGCCAGCAATAGTAAGAAGTCTTATTTTAGGTAGGACACTGTCACAGTCTCAGCTGTGATGGTCTGAGACCCACAGACCACAGTGATGAGGCTGAAAGGAAACAAGGACATGGCTTTTTCAGATCTAAGAGGGAAGGGGGAAACAAGACATATTTGTATGTTTTTATGGACATGCAGATTCAACCTTGCAGACTTCACAAGGAAATCATCCTGGAAAGGGGATGGATGCAGTGGTGGCCTAGTAACAGGAAAAAATAGATCTTCTGACTTCTGCCAGGGCATCTGATCAGTATCCTGAGCCAACTACTTTTCACTCTAGCCTCGTTGCTTCATGAAACTGGAAGGCATCTGAGAAAGGATGCAGTCTGTGTGCAGTGAAGGGTTGTAAGAGGGCATGTGCTAAGCATTGCCTTTACCTTGTTCACCCCACAGTGCAGCACCTGGTCCTGCCCTTTGTTCTCCATCCTTTGTCCTCCTGCAGGCCAGAAGCTGTCACCTCTCTGGCTTGGACTGTGTCCACATCTGTTACAACAGTATAAAAGACAGCAGCTATCTGCCAGCTGTGGTTACTGTTCTGTGACACCAGCTGAGACTTTGTAGGGCAAAATATAAAGGGGAGAACAAACCCAGGCCTGCACTGCAAGTGTGGCTCTGTTGCATATTCTCTGCTGTTCCACATGGGTTTAGCTGTGTGCAGTGCTGTCCTTTGTGTGATTACAGAACACTCGTGGCTGACTCACTGGAGCACATCGATAAGCACAGCAATCAGCATGAGCCAAGCAAACCTGGTCTGTGAACTGTCCAGAAGCAAACTAGTTGGATGCAGTGCCCATGTTGCTGGGGGTGGGGAGCTGGAGCTTGGCTGAAAAGATGTGATGGTTTGGGTGTTCCCCCCACACACACACTTTTAGAAATGACCCAGACTAGACTCAGCTGGCTCTGGGAATATGAATGAAGCTATTTATTTACAGCTAGCACAATAGACAAGCAGATATTTACAGTAGATACAGTTATAGACAGAAATAGACAAGGTAAAAGGTAAGACAGAAACACAACTCCCCTCCCAGAAACCTGAGTCCCCAGGAGGGGCTCTCAACCACTCCTTCACCTTCCTTCCTGCCCCTCTCAACCTTACCCCAGTCCTAAAGAAGAATAGAGGTTCAGCCAAGAGGTTAAGAAAGCAAAGTGGGTTAGCCCAAATGGAAGGTGAGGCTAGGGAGTAAGATGTTGCTCCGCCAGCAGCCCAAGTGAGAGTGAGAGAAAAATGACGAGAATGTTATCTAATGTTTTCATTTCTTCTTCCCATACTCCTTAGCAAGACTGTGAGGGAAGTAGACATCACCATTGTCTTCATTTCACAGCCTGTAATCTAGTTCTTCTCAACAAAACATTCCAGCTAGCTTCAAACTAGCACATTGGCTTAATTGAAGGTTTTGACTTAAGGGTAACTTCTTTCTGCTGGATTGGATGAAGTTTGCTATGTACCAAACTGGCTTCTTGCTTCTTGACAATCCAGTTCAACTGCTAAAGTAATACCATGTTCATAGATTATGCTGATACATGAATTTTGCACTTTCATTTCTGCTTAACTAAGTGGAGCCCAGACTCTTTCACGTGCAGGAGGGAAAACGATATCCCGAGAGAGAGATAGCACCTCAGAGAGCTGCTAAACAGGGATCCTGCAGTGTTCTTCAGTGTTCCCTCTCTGATCAGCATGGACACTACGGTGTCCAGTTCTGGGCCCCTCAATTCAAGAGGGATGTTGAGGTGCTGGAACATGTCCAGAGAAGGGCAACAAAGCTGGTGAGGGGCCTGGAGCACAAATCCTATGAGGAGAGGTTGAGGGAGCTGGGCCTGTTTAGCCTGGAGAAGAGGAGGCTCAGGGGTGATCTTATTACTGTCTACAACTACCTGAAGGGGCATTGTAGCCAGGTGGGGGGTGGCCTCTTCTCCCAGGTAACCAGCAACAGAACAAGGGGACACAGTCTCAAGTTGTGCCAGGGTAGGTATAGGCTGGATATTAGGAAGAAGTTCTTCACAGAGAGAGTGATTTGCCATTGGAATGGGCTGCCCAGGGAGGTGGTGGAGGCACTGTCCCTGGGGGTCTTCAAGAAAAGCCTGGATGAGGCACTTAGTGCCATGGTCTAGTTGATTGGATGGGGCTGGGTGATGGGTTGGACTGGATGATCTTGGAGGTCTCTTCCAACCTGGTTGATTCTATGATTCTATGACACGTTATGTCAATGTACTCCCTCCACTTAACTTCTTTAGCACAGCCCAGGAAACTCAAAAGCTTGGGATTGAATTGTTTGATAGAAGCTCCAGTTCCATCTACAGAACTGACACTGCTTTTTAGTGTAACTGACAAACAATTACATCATCTCATGAGCATACTTCTCATTTTTCTTGCTCATGTATGATGGCAGCCTGCTTTATTCCATTCTGGAAAGATTTTCTCTCCTTTTCTTCTCTTTTAAAATACAGGCACTGCAGTTTAGCTGAGTTCAGTGATAATAAAGACCAAGGAAAGATGATGATCTGTGTGATCTTCTCTCATATGTGTGGCACTGAGAGTCTGCCTCATAATTTTCCTCTTTCCGTTCCTTTCATATTCCACTTGAGGAAAGCTTGGTTATTAGGGATGAGCTTACAGCTCATTAAATTCTAGAATGGCTCTGGTTGGAAGGGACCTCAGAGATCATCTACTCCAACCTCCCTGCCATGGGGGCACCTCTCAACTAGACTCAGCTGCTCAAGGCCCTCATCCAACCTGGCCTTCAACATCCCCAGGCAAGAGGCAGCCACAGCCTCCTTGGTCAGCCTATTCCAGAGTCTCATCACCCTCATACTGAAGAACTTTTTCCTAAACTCCAATCTAACCCTGCTGTTCCTCAGCTTCAAACCATTCCCCCTTGTCCTGTCTCTAGACACCCTCATGAGAAGGCCCTCTGCAGCCTTCCTGGAAGATCCTTCCAGGTACTGCAAGGCATCTCATGGGTCCCCTCAGAGTCTTCTCTTCTCCAGGCTGAAAAACCTCAGCTCCCTCATCCTGTCCTCATAGGGGAGATGTTCCACCTCCTTCAGCATCTTTGTGGCATTGGACTCTCTCAAGCAGTTCCCTGAGTTCCTTTTTGAATTGAGAGGCTCAGAACTGGACATGATATTCCAGATGCTGCCACGCCAGGGCAGAACAGAGGGGCAGGAGAACCTCTCTTGATCTACTAACCACAGCTTTTCTGATTCACCCAGTCACCAGTCCTGAAGTCAAGGCTTTGAGAGGCTGAAGCCAGTCTGCAATATTTCTGGCTGAGCTTTCTGAGACACACACTGCTGGGTCATTTCTGGAGTTTTGCCAGCTTCAGACAGGGAGGCCCCAGCAAGCCTGTTAGGTAGGAATGAGGTTGGAATGTCACTTTTGCTGCACTTGGTTTTCCACTGTCCCTGCTCTGCTGACCACTGGAGTGAAAATAAATTAGAGGACTTCTTTCCTTTTTTTTTTTTTGACCACTGTGATGTCTGCCATCCTTTATTACATGCTGTAATTCACAAATGGTTCATCTGAGTAACTCTGGGGTTTGGGTTGTTGGTTTGTTTTTTTTTTGGTTGCTGTCATTCTTTTTAATACTTAGGAATAAGAAATATTTTCCCACTGACTCCTTGTCTCTGCAAGTAGGAGGATATCCACTCAATTTTGTTAGGAAGCTGTAGATCTTTAGTAGCCTTTTGCTGGTGTAATTTAGGAGGGTCAGAATTAGGGTACAGATTTTACATACCTTTGTAATGGTTTTAAGAATGCTGTCATTAGAAAGTCTTATCACTCTAATTTATGGCTCAGTAAAGTGTTGTCTCTTGTTTCCCAGAATGGCTCAGGTTGGAAGGAACCTCAGAGACTTTTAGCCTCCCCACCTCCCAACTAGACTTAGTTGCTCAAAGCCTCATCCAGCCTGGCCTTCAACATCCCTTGGAAGGCAGCAGCCTATTCCAGAGTCTCACCACCCTCACAATGAAGAACATCTTCCCTAAATCCAGTCTAACCCTGCTCTCCCTCAGCTTCAAACCATTCCCCCTTGTCCTGTCTTAGACACCCTTAGGAAAAGTCCCTCTGCAACTTTCCTGTAGGATCCCTTCAGCTACTGGAAGGCAGCTCTATTTTCTGGAATATTTTATTAGAACAGTAACTTTATAGATCTGAGGCAGCTCCTTGCCATGCAGCATAAAGCACGAGGTGCAGTTTTGGAAAAGGCTGGTTTATTTTATTTGTGTGTGTACAGGTTGTTCGTCTTGGAGTAATTTAGCATTAGAGTGCTCTGCCGCACACAGATGTGGTTTAACACATGAACTGAACAGCCTCTTGCTCTTTTCTTCAAGCTCTCAGAACTTGATTTTATAGTTTCTGGCAGTCAGTCCCTAGAAGAGTTCAGAAACTTCTATAAGCAATATCTCATGGTCATAAATTATCACCAGCATTGTAGGTTTGTAAAAACCCTGCACAAATCTCCCTGTAAGCATAACAATAAAAAGTGCAAATGTGTTCAGCAATGTTCCTCAGGCCACCATTGCTCTGAGCTATGTGTAACAGTACCCTGAAACCTACAGCTGAAGCCTATCTTGTTACCTGTTTGTTAACTCCCAGCGTAACACACCGCAGCAGTAAAACCCCTCTGCTTTGCTGTTTATTGCCCTTCTGACATGTGGCAACACAAGCGGACTGCAGGCACTCGGAGAGAAAGCAGGAGGGAACTTTGTTCAATATTCATAGTGCAGATGTCCCATCTTTGCCTCCTTGGAGCAAACAACCCAAAGCTGATTGTTGTGGGCTTTCTGGGAAGTCTGCTTCTTCCAAGTTTGGGGGTTCATATTTTACTGGCAGAGGCAGCGTTGCTCTGCACATGGCTGGCACCACGCTCAGGCTCTTTGGAAGAAGATTATCTAAGTGACTGAGCTCTGATTGGAAACATCCCTGACAGTTCAGCTCTACTGTGTGCTTTAGGAACTTAAAGGAAAACGTGAGTCTTGCTTCAAAGAGTTTATAATGAGGTTCAAAGTGAGGCCCACCACATCAAAAGAGGGATATAACATTGGAGGGGAGAAAGACAGAAGGAACTGAGGTACTTTTGTCCAGTGGCACAACAGAATCATGCCTTTAGCTCCTAACTGGTTTAAGTTCAAGAGTTTACACTGTATTTGCTCCAGCCAGTCCTCCTTTCCATGGGAATGCCCAGTAACTTGATCTCAATCCAAAACCTGCTCTGCTTTCCGCAGCAGAACTGTCACCCACATACATTAGCAGCTCAACAGCTGCAGAGCACCAGACTGCTGCTGAAGGAGGGCTCTGAAGCAACGGGTCTGGAAGTGCAAGCAGCTGGATCAGATTTGTGTTGTGCACCTGATCTGCTGCTGCAATTCATATTGGAACTGCAAATCAGTTGTTAATGGCAATGGCTGTCTCCCTGCAGGCATGTTCCATGCAATTCTCTGGTTACCCTTTGACTTAACATAAATGTTATTTCGTGAGGAGCATGGCAAGGGTTACCCAAAGGCTTTTCTCTTTCCAAACAGTTAGTGAAACCAAATGTACCATTGTGTTCTTCAGGTGATGCTGGGGCCACAATCTCCTTCCAGTATTAACTATGATCAATGGAGTAGGTAGGACTGATGACAGACAGGATGTGTATAGAAGGACACATCTGTTGGAGCTAGTCCAAAGGAGACCACAAAGATGATCCAAGGGCTGAAGCACCTCTGCTATGAGGACAGCCTGAGGGAGCTGGGGTTGTTCAGCCTGGAGAAGAGAAAACTCTGGGGACACCTTAGAACTGCCTTACAATAGTGGAAGGGATCCTCCAGGAAGGCTGCAGAGGGGCTTTTCCTGAGGGTGTCTAGAGACAGGACAAGGGGGAATGGTTTGAAGCTGAGAGAGAACAGTGTTTCACTGGATCTGAGGAAGAAGTTCTTAAGTAGGAGGGTGGTAAGACTCAGGAATAGCCTGCCCAGGGAGGTTGTGGTTGCCTCCTGCCTGGGTGTGTTGAAGGCCAGGTTGGATCAGGCCTTGAGCAGCTGAGTGTAGTCAAGAGGTGTCTCTGCCTATGGTGGGAAGGTTGGAGTAGATGAGCTCTGAGTACTTTCCAACTTGAGCCATTCTAGGACTTCAGGCTACTATCTTTGGGTTTTTTGGTTAGGTTATTTTTGTTAGGGATTTTTGTTTGTTTTAAAAACCAAGACCAAACAGAACTGAAACCAAACCCCATACATATTTTGAGTCTTTTTCACCACATAGAATTGTTGTGCTTTGCAAAGGTCATAATCCCAAGTCACACACCTGAATCAAACAGTGTGCACACCAGCCTTGCTTGTCCCTTACCCCTCTTTGATCTTCATCTCTGCAAAGGTCATTCATCTCAGCATTCCTCTGAGCTGATCTTCATTTGTGTTTGTTGAGCTGACAGATATGGTCTGCAAGGTGAGAGTGGGCTGATTCTGTGCTCTGCAGCACACCTGTCTGTAGTCTAGGCACTAATGTTTATTTCTTGGCTTTCCCAGAACCTATAACAAGGTTTTTACTTCAATATTCTGTGTTTGTGGTGTGTGAAGGAATCAGAGAAAAGCATTACTCGGATCCAGCTCTTGTGTGTCATGGCTGAACTGTACTGATCATACTTATAGGTTTCCAGGGAGATGAGGTTGATGAGATCATTCTCTCTTTGTCTCTATTTTTGTCAGTCTCCTCTTCCCTCTCTCTCCCTTCTTTTCTCCTCTCTCCTCACCAATAATCTACAAACCTACTTGCCGAGTTCCTCTGCTGGGAAGGAAACAGCTGAAACACTAAATTTCTAGAATTATCTTGAGTAATGGCAGTCAGGTAGTGGAGAGAAACTCAAATGAATTGCCCTACAAGAAAGAAAAGGCTTCAGTTTTAAATACAATCCTTGTTAGAGTGCAGATAATCCGTACAGAGGCAGCTCTAAACAAGAAGTTGTGCAGAAGTTCTGCTGTTTGCTGAGATGTTTGAGTTTTAGAGTACTAAGTGTTGTGCTGATACCAGAATTAATCACACAAGGTGACTCACCTGCAGTACTGTGCCCAGCTCTGGGGCCCTCAGCACAACTTCCTCCAAGGAGTTGATGGAGCAGGTCCAGAGGAGAGCCACCAAAACGATCAGGGGCTCGGGCATCTCTGCTACAAGGACAGGCTGAGGGAGCTGGGGTTATTCAGCCTGGAGAAGAGAAGGATCCAGGAAGACCTAAGAGCAGCCTTCCAGTACCTGAAAGAGCCTCTAAGAAGGCTGCAGAGAGATTGTGTGCAAAGGCCTGCAGTGACAGGATGAGGGAAATGGTTTGAAACAAGAGAAAAAGAGGTTTAGATAGGATGTGAAGAACAAGTTCTGCACCCTGAAGGTGGTGGAACACTGCAACAGGTTGCCCAGAGAGGTAGCTGAAGCCCCATCCCTGGAGGTGTTCAAGGCAAGGCTGGACAAGTCTATAAGTAACCTGCTCTAGTGGAGGATGTCCCCTGCTGACTGTGGAGGACTTAAACTGGATGACCTTTGGAGGTCCCTTACAACACAAATCATTCCACTATTCTGTTGTATGGGAAGTTGTCTGTGACACCCCAACAACTGTGGATGTGCACACACAATTCATCAGCCATTCAAGATGATCTTTAAGAGGTCAGCTCTTGACTGTCTGCTCTGCATAGAATCACAGAATGGTAGGGGCTGGAACACACCTCTGGAGATCATCAACTCCAGTCCCCCTGCTAAAGCAGGTACACATGGAGCAGGTTACACAGGAACTTCTGTTTCTATCTATAAACAAACAGTAAGGTATTAACATGAGAAGCAGAAGCATTTTACAAAGCTGTGTAGCAGGTTGTGTTGAAAAAGTGAAACAGTTCAACTACGAATGCCTCTTACTGCTCAGAACCCAACTGTGATGCACAGTGGTCCTGCAGCACAAACCCATCCTCTGCAGGTATGGCACATTTTCCTCTTTCTCTTTTTTTATCTCCTTCCTCTTATGCTACATTTTCCTCTTTCAGATGATAGCAGAACTTGCCTCTTTTCACAGGATCACAGGATGCCAGGGATTGGAAGGGACCCAAGGAGATCATCGAGTCCAGCCCCCTGCCAGAGCAGGACAATCCTATCTAACACAATTCTATCTAACACAGACTTTCCTATGTAAGTTGTTGGTAATGATGATCTGGACGAGGGGATTGAGTCCAGCATCAGTAAGTTTGCAGATGACACCAAGCTAGGAGCAGGTGTTGATCTATTGAAGGGTAGGAGAGCCCTGCAGAGGGACCTGGACAGGCTGGATGGATGGGCAGAGGCCAATGGGATGAGATTGAACAGGGCCAAGTGCAGGGTTCTACGCTTTGGCCACAACAACCCCAAGCAGCACTACAGGCTGGGGACTGAGTGGCTGGAAAGCAGACAGGAAGAAAGGAACTTGGGGTACTGGTGGATAGTAGCTGAAGCTGAGCCAGCAGTGTGCCCAGGTGGCCAAGAGAGCCAATGGCATCCTGGCCTGCATCAGGAACAGTGTGGCCAGTAGGACAAGGGAGGTTATTCTTCCCCTGTACTCAGCACTGGTCAGGCCATACCTTGAGTGCTGTGTCCAGTTCTGGGCTGCTCAATTCAAGAGAGATGTTGAGGTGCTGGAAGGTGTCCAGAGAAGGGCGATGAAGCTGGTGGAAGGTCTAGAGCACAGCGCAGTGTGGAGAGGCTGAGGGAGCTGGGGTTGTTTAGCCTGGAGAAGAGGAGGCTCAGGGGTGACCTCATTGCTGTCTACAACTACCTGAAGGGAGGCTGTAGCCAGCTGGGGGTTGGCCTCTTCTGCCAGGCAACCAGCAACAGAACAAGGGAGTCACAGACTCAAGTTGTGCCAGGGGAAGTATAGGCTGGATGTTAGGAGGAAGTTGTTGGCAGAGAGAGTGATTGGCATTGGAATGGGCTGCTCGGGGATGTGGTGGAATTGCCTTCCCTTGAAGTGTTGAAGCAAAGCCTGGATGAGGCACTTAGTGCCATGGTCTGGTTGACTGGCTAGGGCTGGGTGCTAGGTTGGAGTGGATGATCTTCGGTGTCTCTTCCAATCTGGTTGATTCTATGATTCTAATACTTCAAGTGATTCTCTGATGGTAAGCACAGACTGAGGGTGAATGTTTTCCCACTTGCCAATGCCACTGGCTCCAGGAATCAATGGATGTGTCCAGAGTGGCTCCCCAAACAGCACTGCGGAGTGGCTCTGGCTGTATGCTGTAGCCATTGGCTGCTTTTTAATATCCTAATGGATATTAGCCTAGATAGGCTTCTGTACAGGCAGAACAAGTCACAATAGTGATAGCATGTGAAGTGATAGAGAAGTGGAAGACTTGAATTAGGACAAAACCAGGCACGTTTGCATGGCTCTCAAAGGTCCATATTTAGGGTTTCTTCTCAGGCAGGGTTAAACAGTCATGAGTGCCTGTGTGTTGAATGTATGTGCATGTGTATGAAACACCACCACACACACACACACGTGTGTGTGTTACCAGTGTTATTGCACTGAACAGGCTGCACAGAGCACTCTCCTTGTCAGTCTCCACTGCTAGTTTCCTCTTTCCTTGTGTTGCCTGTGCATCACAAAACTCACAGCAGGGCTTGGCTGTGTGCTCTTGACTCAGTAGCAGCTGATGTCAGCAACTGTGCAGTCTGTTTTTTTATCTTGAAGTTAAATGAGGAGTTTTATGCACAGGGCTGTACTTATTTGATATTTAATATTTCTGGTTTCATTCCCACTGACAGTCTGGAGCAGACAGGGGTCATGACTTAACTTGTCCATGAAGTAAATGGAACACTATTGATGCTATAAAGATAAGCAATGCTCATTACAAAGCCCACATTAAAGTCTTGTACTTGAGGAGGCAAGTGTTTGAAACTAGAGCATGTCAGATCTATCCTTGTCTTTGTGATATTAACTCAGTCACTGCACACACAGAGCTGGTTAATAATTCACTAACAGAATTTTTGTTTCTGCTTCTGGAAGCATCCAAGTTTTAGAGTTCTGTAGTGACTTACTTCATGCCATGTAAAATACCTTAGCAAACATGCTGCAAAGAGACATCTATTTTGGGGTCAGAATGATGCCTCAGCAAGACAGTGCCAACACTCTGGCTTTCAGCGGCTACTTATTTCAAATTGGTAGCAGTTGGGGATGCATTCTTTAATTGTCTGGCTACAGTTCTGTTAATATAGATACATAAGAAAGCTGTTTGCACGGTGAACTTCTGCAGTTCTTTCATTTGAGGTGGGATTTGGTTACCCAAGTGTAAGTATCAGTTGTCATCTGAGACGCTGAACTGTCCCACCTGGCTCCCAGCTGCTGTTTCTGAGGGGTGCACATCACTCATTCATCTTTTCTCCTGTCTGTGAGCCCTGTGCAAGCTTTGCAGATGCCTTACAGCATGTCATGTGGCACTGATGGTTACACACAGACAGTTCTTACCACAATTAATTGGCTTTGCAAGCTGGAAAATATTTTCCAGGTGTAGTTGTATGGATCATAGTGCTAATATATAGATTTTTTTCCCCACAAAACAAGAGAGCAGATCACTTGTGTAGCAGATACTGACAGCTTCAGATAGGCTGGTACTACAGAACTGTGTTAAATGGCATGGGACAGGTGCAGCAGTAAGAGAAAACAGCAAATGAATTCATGTGGCTGGGCAGTTCTGATGTCCCCAGGTCAAAGGGAGTCTGCTTGAGAGGATACAGCAAAGGTTGATGAAGATGATGGAGGGACTGCTCTCTTCTCTCAGGTGGCCAGCGCCAGAACAAGAGGACACAGCCTCAGGCTGCGCCAGGGGAGATTTAGGCTGGAGGTGAGGAGAAAGTTCTTCACTGAGAGAGTCATTGGGCACTGGAATGGGCTGCCCGGGGAGGTGGTGGAGTCGCCGTCTCTGGGGCACTTCAAGGCAAGGTTGGACGTGGCACTTGGTGCCATGGTCTAGCCTTGAGCTCTGTGGTAAAGGGTTGGACTTGATGATCTGTGAGGTCTCTTCCAACCCTGATGATACTGTGATACTGTGATCTCTCTTACGAAGAAAGGCTGAGGGGCTTGGGGCTCTTTAGCCTAGAGAAGGCTGAGGGGAGATCTTACCAATGTTGATCAGTTCTTCAGGGATGAAGCATCAGGAGGATGGGACCAGGATTTTTTCAGTGTTGCCCGGTGGTGGAACAAGAAGTGTGGAACAAACTTGAATATAGGAAGTTCCATTTAACTTGAGGAGAAACTTCACTATGGGCATGACAAGGTTACTGGAAAAGTCTGCCCAGAGATGTGGTGGAGTCTCCATCTCTGGAACAATTCAGCCTGGATGCCATCCTGTCCAGCCTGCTCTAGGTGAACCTACTCTATCAAAGATGTTGAACTGGATGTTGTCCAGAAGGTTCTTCCATCTCCTTTCATCCTGTGATTCTGTGACTGTCATCCCAGGAAGGTGTGTGAGCTGATAATGAAATAATGCAGGGCAACACTCTATGAATACAACAGTAGAAATACTCTAAATAGCAAAGGCCTGTCCAACTTCTGTCTCCATTTGTGATCAGAAGCAAAGGCTTAGAGAAGGTCATAATCAAAACAGAACAAGTGTACAGTGCTTTGCACTCCAAAGCCCTCACCAGGAGCCTGAATCCTCCAGGAATCTGTCCATGTATTTTTCATTTATGCAGTCACTTTTTAAATCACTGCCCCACTTGCTCAACCAAGACCACTGTCTACTTTGCAATCCATATGTAAGCATCTTTGGCTTCTTGATGAGCTTCTCTGGAGGATGACAGAATCTCATTCACCTTTCTGGTTTCAGCTTTTGGGTTTGGACCTACAAAGAATCTGCAATAATTTACCCAGAGCTCTTTGGCATGATATTTCTTGGTTTGCCATCAGCCATGGACCTCATCTAATTTTTCAACACTCAAAAGGAAAAGTCACTGGTGAAAGGAAAAGTCACTTAAAAAAAAAAGCTTTCAAAGCTTTCTTTTTGGGTTCTTTTGTTGTTTGGTTGGGTTTTTTTTTCCTACTTACCCTTCTACCTTAAGATCTCTAGGTCTTGGATATGCCAAAAGAGATTCCTTGGTGTGTTGCTGTGCAAGATGCACTTATTGCAGAGTGATACCTGGGCTCAGATTTTGTTGAAATCTATGAATCAGAATTGTTGAGATGTTGAATGAAGGATGAGTTGAGTTTGCATGTTTCTAGTCTTCTTAGGGTTGCCCTTCTGATTTGAAGGCAAGGAGTTGAAACATCTCCCCTGTGTTTAGCTGGTGTTTAGGAGATGAGGGTTTCACACCACTTCATCACTTTCAACATCCAGAGCAAGTTTTCTGTAAGATCCATTGTTCCTTACTCTCTAAACTTTCCTAAGCTGATGGACTTTGGGGGTTGACCAATCAGCAGACTGTAAAAGATGAAGTGTAGCAAGCCACAGGCCTTTGGGAAGCCTCTTGGGCATTGTGTTGGATTTGATTTCAAATCTCAAGGCTTCTTGAAACTCATAACTGCAGCAGCAGCATACAGCACTAAGGCTGAGGCACAGAACATTCTTCATTACTGGGGACAGACTTCTGTCTTCCCTGCAGGGACAGGTTGCTCTGAGCTAGCTACTTACACAGCCTTATCTCTTTGGATTTCTTCTGTAGCTCTCTGCATACTGATCTGAAGATGAGCATCTAAACTGGTTTAGTTCAGCTAATTAGTTATCAACACTTGAAATAGGTTCAATAGCAGAGGAAATATACAGGAGAGGTGAGAGTTCATCCTTATTAGGTATAAGATTGTGTTACTGTTCGGTAAAGTTGTTTTGCAACCATTCAGGCTGCCTCAGGTCATTGCATGAGAGAAAAAGAGAGCTTTCAAAAGTCATTGGCTGGAAAGAAGGACAGAGGTAATCCATGAAGTTCTTCAGAGTTTTTATATGTACCCAGAGAGGGAAAAAAACCCCAACCAATCCCTACACAAAAGCAGGGAACATGAGCTGTGTACAGATTTCTACCAATCAAAGTATGTGGGATGGGGATTCTGTGCTGGGGATTCTGTGCTTGGGATTCTGTGCTTGGGAGTTCAGCTGCTGGAGTTTTGGTGCCTTTCAGCATATGGAGTATTGCCTACTGCAGAGGTATAACTGTGGCAAATTATGCAAAATTAATAATCTGTATTAATTTTGCTGTCCAGGTGAAGATTATTGATAGCTGTGAGCACTGTTTATTAACATTAAATCTCTCCAGAAAACTTACTTACAGGGTTTGAAACACATGGTTTGGATATTTATACACATAGGGAACAGGCAAAGCCAGAACACTGTAAATAAGTGGCAAATGCAAACCTTATACTGGCAGAGAAGGTTCTTGTGGTCAATACACCACTTGTGGTTAATTATACCACTTATCCACTAGATGGACACGGGAAGCTCCTTTCTGCTCATGGCAGAGGGCAGTTAGTGAATTACAAGAGGCTTTAAGTATTTACTCACAAAATAGTATCAGGCAGTACCCAAAGCACGTGGAGGGGTTGCTGTCGGTGGCCTCAAAGCCATTAGAGGCTTTGGTGTTTCCCAGGCTCTTTTCTTAGGAAGCTGGGAGTCTATAGCATAGTCTCTGACCTGGTTCCTCTTGATTGCCAATTCAGCAGAAGCCTTGCAGAGGGGCAGGCAGGATGCAATGCAGTGTGCAGTGTTGGCACAATGTCACACTGGCTGTGCAGGCTGATCACATGCAGGCATTTAGAGCCTGTTCCTGGTAAGCTCGAGGCAGTGGAGTTTCCCGGCAGTTCAGGAGGCAATGAGGCAGCAGTGCACACCATGCTACCTGCTTATCTCTTTTTATCAATACATCCTCAGACTAATGGGCCTTTGGACATAGATTAACCAATCAGAATGGCGCTTTGCTAAGCTTGACCATATTAGGTGAAGCCAGGGCTTTCCTTTTCCTTTCCTATGATTGCTTCCCCCAGCACAGAAGGAGGAGCATGCCTGGACAAGCCAGAGTCCTTAGACTCAGTGGCTTCAGGTTCTTTGTTCTCTTTCTCACGGTTGCTTCTCCCCACAGCAGAAAGGGGGAGAGCAGAAAAACACGCCTGGGCAAGGTAGGACATGGATAAGCCTATTTAGGCCTACTACAACAATAGCCATCTACTTAATACACCTGTTGTTCTCCATCTTTGTCCATGTAAAAGGAAGGACAGGGTAGGGCAGCTCTCCATCTATTTTGGACTGCTTAACCTGCAGTATTTCCAGTCAATTAGCTGTTAACAAATCCAAGCCCACTGTCCAAAGACTGAGAGGAGACCTCATCAATGTGTACAAATATCTGAGGGGTGGGTGTCAAGCCCATTGGAATGGGCTGCCCAGGGAGATGGTGGAGTCACCGTCCCTGGAGGTGTTCAAGAAAAGCCTGGCTGAGGCACTTAGTGCCATGGTTTAGATGACTGGCTAGGGCTGGGTGCTAGGTTGGACTGGATGATCTTGGAGGTCTCTTCCAACCTGGTTGATTCTATGATTATAATTCTATGATTAAGTAGATGGGGCCAATCTCTTTTCAGTGGTACACAGCAGTAAGACAAAGAGCAAAGAATGCAAACTGGAACATAGAAGGTTTCACCACAACAGTAGGAGAAACTTCTTTACAGTGAGGATGACAGAGCACTGGAACAGACTGGCCAGAGAGGTTGTGGAGTCTCTTTCTCTGGATTTATTCCAAACCCACCTGGATACATTCCTGTGTGAACTACCCTAGGTGATCCTCATCTGGCAGGGGGGTTGGACTGGATGATTTCTGGAGGTCCTTTCTAATCTCTAAAAGTCTGTGATTCTCTGATTTAGCTCTTGATTAAGTCACTTGATTTTATAGAGCAAGACACACAGAAGTGTCTGGTAACCTTCTGAGTCATTGTTGTTATTAAAGTTAGAAATTAATCTTTGACTTCAGCTTGTGCTTAAGTTTCAGCCTTGATTCTCTTGATGTTCTGAGCAGTAAAGTCCCCTGCATAGGTACAGGTTCCACTTCTTCTAAATGACCTGCAGATGAATCTAACTGCCAGATATTCAGTCAGGGTGGAGCTTTCCTGTTCCCAGACCAGATTCCCTAGAGGAGGTTTTGGGTTTGATTGGTTTGATTTTGTTTCTTCAGTGATCTTGCTTTTGAATTATTTATGTCATAGAATCCTAGAATGGCTAAGGTTGGAAGTAACCTCAGAGCTCATCTACTCCAACCTCCACACCATGGGCAGGGGCACCTCTCATCTGGACTTGGATGGTCAAGACCTCATCCAACCTGTCCCTCAATACCCCTCAGACAGGAGGCAGCCACAACCTCCCTGGGCAACCTATTCCAAAGTCTCAACACCCTCACACTGAAGAACTAAGCTCCAGTCTAACCCTGCTTTCCCTCAGCTTCAAACTATTCCCCCTTGTCCTGTCTCTAGACACCCTCAGGAAAAGACCCTCTGCAGCCTTCCTGTAGGATCCATTCAGCCATTGGACAGCATCTTGTAGGTCCTCATGGGGTCTTCTCTTCTCCAAGCTGAACAACCTCAGCTCCATCATGTTTTCCACTCCTTTCTGCAATAAGATATTATATGCCTTAAATCGTGGAATAGACAATATGGGGCTTTGAAACTTTATTCTTTTCTGATCCAGCACAGAATTTATATTGCCATTTTTCATGGAGTATTTAGCAATCAAGTAGTCAGGAATAGTTATATTTTTTTAAATTCATTTAACTCTGACCCAATGCTTATTTGTACAGATTTAGTTATCCCAGTCTAGATGGCTTCAAATTAAAATGGTCATAACACAGTGTTAATGGAAAGCAGTTGGTTAAGATCTAAACATTTGTTAGGAAAATATTTTAGCTAACACTTAGCTGCTGTCCACAGGCATGAGTGTATGGATTGCCTGTAAGGAAGCACAAGCAGGCAGCTGTGGAGATGTCTCTTTGCTCTTTCTTCTTCTTGTCTTTCTCCATATTCCATGCTGTCGAGGAGCAGGACTTTTCAGAGCTGTCCTGGATCCCAGGCTTTGGAAGACTGAACAAATTCAGAGTTGTAGCTGGATGATTCAGCTATTGCTCCTGTGCTGACCAGCAGAGATTGCTTTCTGAAGGTGCAGAGGCAGCTGATACGCTGCAGGAACAGAGGAGCAGGTGTGGTCTGGTTTTGCATAAGCTCTGCAGATGTTCACAGTGAGGAGGAAAGCATGGGTTGTGACTGCTGCGATGGCTGCACTTCTCAGATCTGCCACAGGCTTCCTAATACCAGGTCAGTTAGAACTGTACTAAGACTGCAGGGTGTCTTACCTCAAGACCGTGGCCCACAGCTGCCACAGGCTTGAGTCTTTTATGTGGTAAATCAGGAGAGGTAATGAAGGTCCTAGACCACTGCTTTTCATCAGCCATCTTACGTGCTTTGGAGTCTGCACAGCATGCTGGGCTGATGATTGCTTCCCTGTGTGTGAGTACACTGGCAGAGTCTATAAATATTGGAATGAATATCCTCTATCTGAACTCATGATTTCATTGCTCAGTGGGAACAGAGCTGCTGTAGGGCTTAGCTTTGTCCTTTTCAGCCATCTCTGTGCAGGAGGATTGGAGCAGGCCTGCTTTCATCTGGCTTGCATGCACATCAAGCCAAGGGGCTTTGTTTGTTTGTTTGATGGGGCAGACTTACTCTCTTTTAGATTCTTGTGTGCCTTTTTTTTTTTAACCCTGGAATCTTTGATATTTTTTCCCTAATGCAGCAAGCAGAGCTACATGAAATCCCAACATAAGTGCAACTGCTCCTGGTGTGAACCATCAAGACACTGGGGAATTACTTTGTAAGCAAACTTGCAAAATAGAAGTGCAAGTTCCACTGGGAAAGTTACAGATACACCAAAATAATGCTGGTTTGCCTCAGTTTTCCTGAAACAGAATCTGTGTCTGTGTGGCATTGCTTTCTAAACCTAGTTTCAAACATAATGCCATAGAAAACTTTCATAGACATTGTTCTGCAGTGATTTATCCTTTAAATCACGTCTGTCCTACTGCCTGCCTTCATCTGATCCTAGAAGTATAAATGAACTCCCAGGCTTTGATCTGGAAGGTTCAAAACTCAAAGGAGATTTTCAAGGGCTTTGAAGTTGAGCTCTAGAAGGGACAATGCACTGTGCACTTATTCACTTGGGGAGTCCTGTCATCAGCCAACCAAGCCTTTGCCAGTGTAAATTCATCACAGTGTAAATTCATCACAGTGTTTGATGTAGCATTATGACATTAGCATTCATTTTGATTTAGAGTTAGAATACAGAGGGGGGGAGGGAAGTGAGAGAAAAAAAAGAGGAGCTTCTGTTGCTGTTTGACTCCATTTGTTAACTGAGATAAACAGACATTAATTTTCTTCTGCCAGAGTTGTTCAGAATTAAAAAGAAGCCTCTCCTGGTATCACCCTTTCCTGAGAAATTGTCTGGAGGGATTCTTATTCTTGTCAGTAGTTTTCACTGAATAACAGCAGGCAAGGAAAAAAAAATCTGTTGACTTTAAAAAAAAAATTGCCTCTTGAAGGCCTCTTCCAGCATTAGAAGATGCCCTGAGCCCTGAGCTCATTTCTGCTCCAATAATTGAAATCCTGTGCCTAATAAGTTGTGATTAATGTTTCAGGGACTGCCTAGTTACATGATGTTGTTGGGTGTCATCTGTGGAGTCACTGTGGAACAGTTGCTGCTTGGAATGCCAATCAGAACTCTGTGACTTTCTGCTGGCAAACTTCTGAATTAGGAATGTGGCATGGAGCCCATGGAGGCACAAAGTGACTCCTGGGGCTGAGCTCACCTTCACCAGTGCACCTGCAGCTGCCAAAGATATCTCTGCATCCTAAACTACTGCCAGAAGCACAGAGTGGGATACTGAAGCACTGAGTTTCCCCAGATAACTCGATTGAAATGTTTGGGCTGTTCTGTCACAAACTTTGATGTTTCAGTTCTTGGTCTGTGCCTTTTAGGGTGATACCTCATTGCTAAGAACGTTCAATTGAAACCACTAAGCTCATCTCTTTCATGACCTGAAGGAGATTAGAAGAGGAGCTTTTGCAGATGAAAGCCTGGTGGGTTTATCTCTTCTACCTACCCTGAGAGAGCTGCACATTTTGCTCAGTGCTTTCCTGGTCCTTTTGTTGGAAATGAGAATCTCAGGGCTGAGGTCAGGGGATGCTGTGACTGACTGCTTCAATAAAGAGAGGATTATCGTGATGAGGCTTTTTACCTCCCCCCCCCCTCCTTGTCAATTGGAACGATAAACAAAAGTGAGCTGGCATGTTCATCTTCAGCTGATACTGCCTTTTCCTCACTCCTTGTTCAGGAATGAGTTGTTCTCCAGCAGTTGCAGCCAGGAAGTGCTCGCTTCATGAAAATCACAGAGTTTGTTCTTAGTTGGTCAAGCAAAACCTTTGCTCAGACTAACTCAGTAGGGCTTTTAGAGTCTTCCTTTCAGAATTTCTGCTTGCTTGCAGGTACACCACGGCCCCACAGGTTAAATGTCACCATTTAGTTCCCACTGCATAAAGACTTTTGTTGTAGCTACCCTCTGCCTTCCTGCTAAGTGGGCTGGATCTTGGACTTGCTTCTTTGCTTCTGAACCAAATTGGTGCAGAGAGGTTGTCAGCCCTCAGCTGACTGTGAGTGCTTCTGGAAGTGTTTTTGATGCGTTCTCCTGGCATTCCAGGGAGACATGAAATACTAGGAGGAAGAACATTTCACACCTGGCATTTCATTTCCCTTTTCCAGCTTTGCCTTTCCCATCACACAGAGGGAGTGGATTTAAAGCTCAGTGGTCCATTGCCTTAGCTGCAATTCCCTTTACATCCAGTCAGTGTGCATGGAGGTGACCTGTGGAGCCAGGCCAAGGAATCTTCTTAAGGATGGTGATTCTTAACAAAGATGATAGCATGATATGGAGGCCTGAGAAATGTGCTGACTTGGGCAGAATGTGATTGCTGAGATTACAGCTCTAACCAGTCCTGTGCCCCTGAGGCCTTTAGGATCCTCTGCCCACAAGAGAAGGTGTTTCTCAGGTAAAGTGAGGCAGTGTGGCCTGGACGATCAGGCAGTGAGGTGGATATGAACTGATTGAAGGAAAGAAGCCAGAAAGTTGTGGCCAATGGGACAAAGTCTGGTTGGAGCCCAAACCATCACACCCTGTATCAAGTGGAGACCCTCAGGGGTTGGTACTAGGACCAGTACTATTCAATACATTTATCAAGGGTCTGGATGAGGGCACAAAGGGCACTGTCAGCAAGTTTGCTGAGGACACCACATTTGGGAGGAGTGGCTGACACCTCCTCAGAGGAGGTTTCATGGGAACAGAAAGGAAAACTTTTTGCATGTGAGGGTGGCAGAGCCCTGGAGCAGACTGCCCATAGAGGTTGTGGAGTCTCCTTCTCTGGAGATGTTCCAAACCTACCTGGATGTGTTCCTGTGTTCCTGCCCTGGGTGCTTCTGCTCTGGCAGGGAGGTTGGAGTGGATGATCTCTGGAGATTGCTTCCAACCCCGGTACCATTCTATGATTCTGTGACAGAGTTTGTTTGATTTGGGGCTGGGTTGTTTTTGTGTTGTTGTTGTTGTTTGATTGTTTGTTTTGTTGTGTTTTGTTTTTGTTTTTCCTATAAAGAGGAGAAAGGTAACTGCAAACCTTGCAGCTGATCACAGCAGTTTTCCTTGCACAAATGCAAGTAGCCCTTTCCCCAGAGCTCTGCTCTGAACCTATCACTGGAGGTTGCTGTAGCAGTGGCACAAACCTTGCAAATCTGTTATGAATAGAGAGTGCTGTATAATATCACTGCCTCTGAATGAGAAACAGAGTTTAGGCTGCAGTGTGGATCAGTCAAATGGCATTGCTTCGTGCCAAGTTTCAGTCCAGTGTGAATATTTATGGCCTTGGAAAATTCTGTTGTGCTGCAAAGACTGCCAGATTCTCAAGTTCAGTGGTGTTGTTGCACTCCTACTATCATACAAATGTTTGCTTTCTTCATATGATTTATGGGCCTGTCTCTCCATCTTTTCTGGGATTTTGGGTAGTGAAGCAGAGTATGAAGCATGCCAAACCTCTAACTGACAGCTGTCTTGCTGGTAGGAGGAGAGAGATTTATTGGCCAGCACAGCCAGCTGACCAAAGGAAACAGCTCAGAGTTGGCCTTCACCAGATGCAGTAAAATTATCATGAGCCCACAGATGCAAACCACAGACAACTGAAGCTAAACCTGGGACATGGTGCAACAGTTTGGAGCAGCACTTTCCTAAGAGGAAAACCAATTTGTATACTGCAGAGCTGTGAATTGAATTTGTATGCTCTGTAAAAGTACCCAGGTCTTAGAAAGCTAAGATTTCTTAACTTTTTTTAAGGTTAAGTCTTTGCCAAAATGAAATGTCTGTTGCTAAAGAAATACATGGCAGGAGTCCTTCAACAGGGCCTTTAGTAAGGCAGGGGTGATAGTCCTGCTGGTTCAACCAAGACACAAATCTATTGAAGACATTAGGTAAGTTGGGGATTTGTAATACTATAACTTACTGTGAGCCTGGAGACTGGAAGCAGGCTGCTGTTTACATTCTTGGCTTACAAACTCTGAGATGCAGTTTTGCTCTAACACCTGCAGTCCTGAGGAGGAACTGTTCTGTTAAAACACACATGCTGTGTGACCAAGGTGCTTGCAAATACAGATGATTTTCATGCTGCCCTCAAGGACTACACTGGGTTTGTGTCCAACTGATAATTATCAACTTTGATCCTTACAGAAAGCACTTTTACACATTGGACAACTCCTTTCATGCCAGCATCAACCTAGCCTGATCTGGCATTGTTTCAGGACACACATTTTTGCTCTCTGAGTTCTCACTGATGGAGCTGTTCGGATTGGAATTTCCAGCTTAGTGTCTGCTCACCAATGGCTGCCTCATATGTGGTTTTCACTCAATCACAGGATGTGAGGGTTTGGAAGGGACCTCCACAGATCCACTCCAACCCTCCTGCCAGAGCAGGATCACTCAGAGCAGGTCACACAGGAACACATCCAGGTAGGTTTGGAATGTCTCCACAGAAGGAGACTCCACAACCTCTCTGAGCAACCTGCTCCAGGGCTCTGCCACCCTCACAGGCAGAAAGTTTTCCCTTCTGTTCCCATGGCACCTCCTCTGCTCCAGCTTGCCCCACTGCCCCTTGTCCTGTCATTAGACATCCCTGAGCAGAGCCTGGCTCTGTCCTCCCCACACTGCCCTGCACATCTTTATCCACATGAATGAGGGCAGCCCTCAGGCTCCTCTGCTGCAAGCTCAAGAGCCCCAGCTCCCTCAGCCTGTCCTCACAGGGAGATGTTCCATTGCCTTCAGCATCTTTGTGGCTCTGTGCTGAACTCTCTCAAGCAGTTACCTGAGGTCCTTCTTGAACTGCTCACAGAGAACCCAGAGAAATTAGAAGACCTTCTCATAACTGTGAGATAAGAACCGCTCATAATGAGCAAATTGAGCATTTTGAAAGCTCTGAATTCTCCCTGCTGGAACTGTTCAGGATGGGGGTTGCCAGTTTAGTGTCTGTTCACTAATCACTTTGAGCCAAGGCTGACCCATGTGGTAGTTTTCTTTCTTTTCAGAACTGCAACTGAATTGGCTGAGGAAGAAGAGCTGTGTCAGGTCTATAGTGGTGTACGAGGGTGTCCTCAGGGCCTTTGAAAAATGCATCCACCACCCATTGGCCTTCTGAACACAGAGCAGTTTGCAGAATCACCTGTCACAATCTTCAGAAAGCATGCTGCAGAACAGAGAGGAGATATTCTCATGCCACATGCTTGGATAGAAGGAATACTTTTTGACAGTTGTTTTACCTATGAAACTTGAAGGGAGGTGCAATGTTAACCGTTTCAAGTCTGCTTTCATTTTGTGATCTACTTAAGTTACATCACAACAGCATCCTGAATTTTCAGTGCTTTCACTCTTTTGGAACGAAGCTGACTGTATCTTGCTACTCACAAAAAAACCCAAACTTGCTTTCAGTTGTGAATGTTTCACAGCTGGGCTTGGTTACCTCCTTAGATGAGTGGAAGGCAGCAATTTGTAGCATGCCTGATTGGAGCAGAGAAACAGGGCTGCATAACAGCATCCACGCTTCCTACCCATCTGACAGACCTTCTCTGCTCTTCTGTGAGGACTGCTCCAGTGAAGAGTAAGGGCTTGCTGGTGGTTTCCAAGCTTCTGCCTCCCTTGCATGTTGTCCATGCTTCCACTGCTTGTGCAGAGGTTGGTGCAGGAAAGCACAGAGCAGTTGTGGGTCCAAAATTCTGGCAGCGATCAAGCCATAAAGGACTGCAAGTGCATGGATCAGCCCTGAGATCCACAAGCAAAGGTCTTGTCTCCTTAATCCATAATTCACAAATCAAGCTCTTTAAGCCTTCTCTTAGCAGTGGGCTTCTGCAAGCTAGGCCAGTGACTGCTGGTGAGATTGATGCCTTCTGGCATAGCTGCTAAGAAAAGCCAAATCCCCTGTCAGTGCTGGACCTGATACCACTGCCAGAGGCTTTTTCAACTTTCTAGATCTTGACTAGATCAAAGAATCCAGACTGCTCTTCTTACTAGTGTAGAATACTTCACTGGCTTTAAATGTTATTTTTCTGAGGTCTGTTTGCTGATCAAGGAATTGGTTTGATGATCATGTCCAAAGGATGAACAGCTTGATGTCGAGGTGGAAATGGGTGCAAATGGTGTCCCTCAAGGATCTGTACTGGGACCAGTGCTGTTCAGTCTCTTCATCAATAATACAGACAGTGAGACTGAGGCACCCTCAGCAAGTTTGCAAATGATACCAAGCTGAGTGGTGTGGCTGATAAGACTAGATTGAAGGGCAGGATGGGTGCCGTCCAGAGGGACCTGGACAGGCTGGAAGGATGGGCTGAGGAGAATCTCATGAAGTTCAGTAAGGCCAAGTGCAAGATCCTGCACCTAGGTTGGGGCAATCCTAGATACCAATCCAGGCTGGATGATGATGAGATTGTGAGCAGCTCTGCAGAGAAGGACTTGGGGTGCTGGTGGGTGAGAAGCTGGACATGAGCCAGCAATGGGCACTTGCAGCCCAGAAGGCTGATGGCAGCCTGGGCTACATTAAAAGCAGAGTGGCCAGAGATGGAGACAGGGGATTCTACCCCTCTGCTGTGCTCTGGGGAGACCTCACCTGCAGTGCTGTGTCCAGCTCTGGACTCCTCAACACATGAAGGACATGGACCTGATGGAGAGGGTCCAGAGAAGGGCCATGAAGATGATCAGGGGGCTGGAGCATTGGAAGCTGCATCAGAGATTTTTATTTTTTAAGGTGTATTTCTCTCTCTTCCATCTGTGCTTTAAGTACCTCTCTTCTTACCAAGCTTTGTCCTGGATATCTAAAACAAGTTTAGGGGTTTTAATCTCCTGTCCAGCTGTGCAATAAGGTCAATTAGAAAACATCCCAATGGTGCAGATCCAAAGGGATTGATGTGGGGTTAAGAGTATGTGGTTGTTGTAAGGAGCACACTCACCCTCTTTTGGCTCTGCAGCCTTTCTCTTCTCTCAGTCTTACATGAGGATTAATGTGGTGAGTTGTGTCTCTGCTATGATCCAGCTGAAAACTCCTTGTGAGTCTTTTGCCCTTTCTTCTGTATAGCTAATTTTTTATAGAGCCAGGAATGCTGCCATGCTCACTCTTTAGCTACTTGCATGGCATCAAGCTGAATTTGAAAATCAACAGGTAGGAAGCAGTTCCAGACATCAAGCTGAGGTTCACATTACACAAATCCAGCCCAAATTAGTATTTTTAGCTATCTAGAACAAGGGGGATGATGGGCAGGAGGCAGATGTAGGAGGAATTAAAGTTGGTTTAATTCCAGCTGTTTGAGGCTGGGAGGAGACCTCATTGCTCTCCACAACTCCCTGAAAGGAGGTTGGAGTGAGGTGGAGGTTGGTCTTTTCTCCCTGATATCAAGTGGTAGAATGAGAGGAAATGGCCTTCAGGGGAGGTTTAGACTGGGTGTTAGGAGAAATGTCTTCACCAAAAGGGTCACTGTGCTCTGGAACAGGCTGGAATCACCATCCCCTGAGGTGTTTAAAAAACATTTGCTGACGTGCTTAGGGACATGGTCTGACATCTGTGTACAGGGAGATACCAGGTTTTAGTTGGACTCAATGATCTTAAGGTCTTTCCCAACCAGGCAGTTCTATGATTCTCTCCTTGTTTAGAATCCCCTTGGAGCAGGGTCTAGTGGTTGGTAAATTGCAGTGGAGTTTACAACAGGATTTCACAGGAGAAAAAGACAAGAGAAAAGTTTGTGATGGGTGAGAAGTAACTTGGGGACTGAGCAAGTCTCATAATTGGGGCTCAAGACTTCACAGACCTGGAGTCTTGGCTAGTGAAAAATAGTTTTGCCGCCTTCTCCATTCTAAGTCACCTTTTTGAAGGTAGCAGAAGTTTGGGACCCAACAGTAATGCAGTGAGAAACGTTCGAGTCTTTGTAGTGGAGCTTTGGTTAAGCTTCATAATCCTGGCAAGGAGGACACTGAGAATGTCCTCTGAGTCTGGCTGGGAGGATCTGTGGGTCCATTTTCGTTGTAATCACAAATTCCTCAGGTGCAGTGTGTCAAAGATGTGGATGGAGTTCCTCTTTGGCTAGGAAATGTAGTGCTGAGCACTACATCAAACCAGCATCCAGTGACTCAACTGTGTTCCTGGCTTTTCTCTCCAGTGTGAAGCATCAGCTACCTGGTGGTGAATGGTGCAAGCAGGCAAATTGTTCTTGTTCCCTGGGCTTTAATCCATACTCAGGCTTTCTAGTGCATTTTTCATGGCAATGTCCATTTTCTCTTGCATTTTCTTTTATCCATGGCATCTACACTAAAGCTGGATGAGAAAACCAAGCAAGATAGAAAACCCCACCTTGAGTTTAGTCATGCAACAAGACTAACTACTCCACTAAGGAACGTAGAGGAGATCCTCTGAACACACCACTGCAGCACAGGAACAGCTCAAAATAAATACAATAACCTGTTCATTAGTTTCTACTGTGCACCAAACTTTCTTGCCAGCTCTTTTTCCACTGTCTAATTGCATTAACAAAGCACACGGTGTTGAAGGAAGCAGAGTGCATGTCCTAGATGCGAGCTGCAGGATCCCTAACAGTTTTCAGCATTGTTTTAGGCTGTGTGTGAGCCTTGCCACAAAGTGCAGCATCACTGGCATAAATTGAGCAGTCGTTGCGTGCTGTCGGCAGAGAGTGGGGAGAGCAATAATTATCTGTGAGCACTCAGCGAGCACTTCTCTCGTTGCCCCTGTTACTGGTGTGAAAAGAGGAACCAACACAGGAGCTGTAGTGCATCACTCACCCTGCATGGATCATGGAGCTATTGCCCTGAATACACAACACAGTCAGTTCCTGTTTGCTCGGGATAAAGATAGCAAAACCAGCAACCCAGCTTCCCAGGAACAATTCTGCTGTCAGTGCTCTGCCTAAAACAGCAGTGCCTCAGCATGTTTTTCCCTTTATCAGCAGCCTCTCTGTTTCCCATGCGTACCCTGATTCATTCCTAGTGTGAGACTTCGTCTGCATCCATGTGGTAGAATTTAAGTGGCAGAAATTCCCACTGCTGCTTCTGCTGCTTCAGCAAAAGGGAACTTTGATCAGGTGGTTCCCAGCGTTTCTGCTGCTTTTGGCTGTGTCACTTTGTCCACCATGAATATAGACACTTAAGAGTTCTTTTATACTGGGACAGACACTTAGAGGTCACAGCTTCAAGTTAACCCTCGCTGTCACCTGCCGCATGCTGTTTATTGGTCCTGTCATCTGCATACCCGCACAGGCAGGAGGAATGACTTCAAAGGTTTTGCCTCCTGATTGTGTTGCTTTTGGTTCCTTTTCTTTTAAGATACAAAGCAATAGTCCAGCACACTGCATTCTTTCTGGTGGCTTCTTTCTCTGATATCTTGCTCCATTGGAATTGAATGGCAATCAAGCCATTGGACTCAGCAGCCTTTCTATGGGATCTGATAACTCCCTGTGACTTTACCTATTCCAGAAAGACATTTTTGTCTAAAAAATCTGTATCTCTTAGGAAAAAAAAAAGGTCATATTGCTATCCTTTGCCTTGAATGCACAATATCATAATAGAAGGGCCCTCGGAGATCATCTCCTCCAACCTCGCCACCATGGGCATGGACACCTCTCAACAAGACTCAGCTGCTCAAGGACTTATCCAACCTGGCCTTCAACACCTCCAGGCAGGAGGCAGACACAATTTCTGTGTGCAGCCTATTCCAGAGTCTTGCTACCCTCACACTGAAGAACAGCTTCTCCAGATTCAGTCTAACCCTGTTCTCCCTCAGCTTCAAACCATTCCCTCTTGTCCTGTCTCTAGACAGCTTTATGAAAAGTCCCTACTGCAACTTTCCTGTAGGATTCCTTCAGCTATTGGAAGGACAGCTCTAAGGGTTCCATGGAGTCTCCTCCCAGCTGAGCAAGCCCAAATGCCTCAACCTATTGGCATAGCAGAGGTGCTCCAGCCCTTGGATCTTTGCTAAATAAATAAATAAAAGTTCAGTAAGGAAAATGTTTAAGAGTTTGGAACTGAACATGATGTGACTGAGTGGATAGGAAAAAAAAAACCAACACAACTCAAACCACCAGAAACAGCAATGCTACAACTGTTAGATCACTTCATGAATGTTATTATCAGTAAGATACAGAATTAAGTCATCTGAATACCTGAACATTTTCATATCTTTGTAGTTTCAGCTTTCTCTCATAAATTAGAAGAGGCTGCAGTCTGATAGGTTTTATTTTGTCTTCTCCAGGTCTGTTGGTAAAACTCTTAACAAACCTACTCTGAAGGGATTTGTGACAGTCTTTATGAAAGTTAGCAGGAAAAAAAAAACAGGGAAGAAAGAATACACACTGGGTGTTTGTATTAATATCCTGAGCCATTATGAGTCTGTTCTGATTTAGCCTGCCTTCCCAGGGCAGTAAGCCTTAGGGGAGAGCACTGCCATTTATTGAGTAGTAGATCTTGTGGACAACTTCAACAGAAGCTCAAGACATGCAGCTATGGTTTTGCATGTTGTGCTAGTTTGAAGCAGGGTAGAACGTTTTGGTGAGAAGAACTAGATCATAGGCTGTGAAAGGAAAACAATGGTGATGTCTGCTCCCCTCAGAGTCCTGCTGAAGAAGAAAGGAAAACATTAGATAACACTCTTGCCATTTTGTCTCACTCTCTGCTTTGGGCTTTTGACTGAGCTGCAGCTCCCTAACCTCACCTTCCACTCACCTTTGCTTCTTAACCTCTTGGTTGAACCTCTATTCTTCTCTTTAGGACTGGGGTAAGGTTGAGAGGGGCAGGGGGAAGGTGCAGGGGTGGTTGAGAGCCCCTCCTGGGGACTCAGGTTTCTGGGAGGGGAGTTGTGCTTCTGTCTTACCTTTTACCTTGTCTATTTCTGTCTATAACTGTATCTACTGTAAATATCTGCTTGTATATTGTGCTAGCTGTAAATAAATAGCTTCATTTATATTCCCAGAGCCGACTGAGACTAGTCTGGGTGACTTCTACAGTGTGGGGGGGCAGGGGACACCCAAACCATCACACATGTTTTGTGCACATCTGCCACTGATGAAAAAGGGACCTTGAAGTTAAGGCCTCTACTGAACCAAGTGCCAATTGTGGCTATTAAACAGTCTGTTTGATAGGAGCCAGCCATTCCAGTCAATGTTGGCATATGGTCCCCAAGAGCCACCTGCAGATCCAGCCTAGCCACAATGGTGGTTCCTTGGCTGATACGAAGCCCCTAAAGGTGACAAACTGTTACAATGGAAAGGAGAATGTGGGGCCAGAAGACAGGAACTGAGCCTTGCTTGGAGACTGTCCATAAAACAGGTGCTTTCCATGGAGCTGTAGGTAACCTTCAGTTTACGGGGAGCAGGTTCCCTGCTTTACAGATGGCTGATATATGAAGAGGTCCTTTGTTCCTCTCCTCACTTGCAATGATCTCAGGCCAGATGCAGCACCTCGCTGTGCCTCTTCAGTAAAATCAGATGCTCCACAGACAAAAGGAGATGGGCAAATGCAGTGGTGATTAAATTCTAATGATTTACTCTGACCCAGGTAGGAGCTTGCAGTCCCTTGTTGTGGAGGCAGGTGAGAGAGCAGTCGAGGGTTCAGTGGTTTAGCTTGATCTTTTAGGCACTAACCCACACATTTTGTTCCTTTCTCTGTTCACACTGCAGTCCAAATGCAAACAGAATAATGTGAGTCTGTTAAATCCTTGTGGTATAAGCAGCTGGGGAACATGGTGGCTGCACTGTGAGAGAGACTTTAGCCCTGGTGCAAGTGAACGGGAGAAGGGGAAGGCAGGTAACTTAATACCGCAGCAGCAGAGTCTTTTGGGTTCAATAGGTTACTTTTGTCAGGACACATTCATAGGGATACCATATGGTGAGGTACTGTAAAAAAATCACCTCTCCTAGCTCTGCATATGGCACCCAGCATGTATAATAGATGTTGCTAAATGTTTAGCAAACATCATTCAAAGGCTAACAGTACAGCATCCTTTCAGAAGCACCAAAAGCCAGAGTGAGCTTACAGAGATGGCAAGATCCAGCTTTCAGCTTCATTTCCCTCAGCATTTATATAGTGTTAGTCCTACAAGAGCATGCAAAGATTGAACTTGTTTCACTATGCACAAGTGAAGATGTTTGTGCTGGTCTAGGAAGTCTGGAAGCAGTACAGATGTTAGCAGCTGACATTTGTTATTCCAAATGCCTTCATCAGGAAAACAATTTTCTTCCTTGGTTCTTTCTGTTGCAAGTGGACATTGTTTGATTGCAGCACATGCTGCCAGAGATAACTACTAGCTGAGACTGATGGTGAATGGTGCCACATCCAGTTGGCAGCTGTCACTAGTGGTGTGCCCCAGGGATCAGTGCTGGGCCCAGGCCTGTTCAGTATCTTTATTGGTGATCTGTATCAGGGGATTGAGTCCAGCAACTCTAAGTTTGCAGATGACACCAAGCTAGGAGCAGGAGTGGATCTCTTGGAGGGCAGGAGAGCCCTGCAGAGGGACCTTGCCAGGCTGGATGGGTGGGCAGAGGCCAATGGGATGAGATTTAACAAGGCCAAGTGCAGGGTTCTGCACTTTGGCCACAACAACCCCAAGCAGCACTACAGGCTGGGGACAGAGTGGCTGGAGAGCAGCCAGGCAGAAAGAGACATGGGGGTACTGGTAGAGAGGAGCTGAAGCTGAGCCAACAGTGTGGCCAGGAGAGCCAGTGGCATCCTGGCCTGCATCAGGATCAGTGTGGCCAGTAGGACAAAGGAAGTTATTCTTCCCCTGTACTCAGCACTGGTCAGGCCACACCTTGAGTGCTGTGTCCAGTTCTGGGCTCCTCAATTCAAGAGAGATGTTGAGGTGCTGGAATGTGCCCAGAGAAGGGCAACAAAGCTGGTGAGGGGCCTGGAACACAGCCCTGTGGGGAGAGGCTGAGGGAGCTGGGGTTGTTTTGCCTAGAGAAGAGGGGACTCAGGGGTGACCTCATTGCTGTCTACAACTACCTGAAGGGAGGCTGTAGCCAGATAGGGTTGGTCTCTTCTCCCAGGCAACCAGCAACAGAACAAGGGGACACAGTCTCAAGTTGTGCCAGGGGAAGTATAGGCTGGATGTTAGGAGGAAGTTGTTGGCAGAGAGAGTGATTGGCATTGGAATGGGCTGCCCAGGGAGGTGGTGGAGTTGCCATCCCTGGAGGTGTTCAACACAAGCCTGGATGAGGCACTTAGTGCCATGGTCTGGTTGATTGAACAGGGCTGGGCAACAGGTTGGCCTGGATGATCTTGGAGGTCTCTTCCAGCCTGGTTGATTCTGTGATTCTGTGAGGAGCTCTGTGCTTTGAAGGAAGAAGCAAATTTTTCTACCCCTTCTCCTGTCTTCTTCTTTATATTCCTCCCATGTCTTTGCAGGAAAGCCAGTGCCTTTCTGACAGCATTCTCACTTCCTAAGAGCTGCCTACCACTACATTACCGGAAAATGATGACATCGGTAATGGTTTTCCACAGCTTTAGTTTATCTCCTTTAGATTCTAAACGTTTTCTAGTGGCTGTGCAAAGCCTTTGGGAATGTCTCAGATATGCACAGCATAGATAGATTTGCTTTCCTTCATGACATTTCCTAATGCCTCTTACAAGTAGTCTTCAGACTCCAGGTTTCTGCTGGCAACAGGACGCATCGGTGTTTCATCCTGCAATAGACAGCCTATGGATTTGAGTGGAATTGATTGATTGATCTAAATCACCTTTTTCTTAAAACAGTTTGGAAACTGTTTCAGTTTGGAAACAATTTAAAGCTCCTGATTTTCTGTGGCTGCAGCCAAAAGCTTCCTTAGAAGCTGGATTTCAGGGCAGTCACTGTAGCGGCAGTCTAGGAAGTAGCTATTGACGCATCTTAGATTTTAAGCTGAGTTTTCCCCAGCTCAGGTTACAGAACAAACACCTCTTGTAATGCATGCAGAAATGTAAATGCACATTGTCACAATACTTCTGGCAGGAGGTTTGGGCTTGATGATCTCTGGAGGTCCCCACCAACCACTAAGATTCTGTGATTCACCGCACTCAATGACACTCTGAGATGGAGAAGTTCTCAACTGCTCTAAAAGAGCTCTGATGCATTTCACTAGGAGATAACTTGTAATGCATGCAGAAATGTAAATGCACACTGTCACAATACTTTTGGCAGGAGGTTTGGGCTTGATGATCTCTGGAGGTCCCCACCAACCTCTAACATTTTGTGATTCACCGCACTCAGTGACACTCTGAGATGGAGAAGTTCTCAACTGCTCTAAAAGAGCTCTGATGCATTTCACTAGGAGATAACTTCTAAGGTTTTGCTCTGCTGTGTTTTCCCAGAGTTTCTGTTGTGAGAGAGACAGAAATGCTTGATGGTCTGACTTGGGATTTGAATGTTTTAGGCCCTGACATTAGAAGCAGAGGTGAAGGTATTAGTGAACCAGAGCTGGTGTTGGAGGGCAAAGGGCAATGTATCAAGACATTACCTAACAAATAAAAATGGAGCCTTGCACCTTATTCATAAAAGGAAAGGGCGAAGATTTACTCTTCAGAATGATTGTAACACACGTGTAGTGCTGTTTCATGTCTCCAGCAAAGTGAAACAGATGGGCTGTGGGGAAAAAAAAATGTGCTGAAAGATTTTTATTATGTGAGAAAGAGAGAACAAAACCCAAGGAAACATCTGGACAATTAATCTCTCCAATCTTGCTATATAACACGAAGAAAATCACTCAAATCTTTCAGAAGTCTTGCTCAGAAACAAATTAACTATTGTTAGCAGAGCACCATAATTTACCATCCCACACGTAAAAAGAGCTTTGTAATTAATAATTGATTGATGTCATTTTGGTCTTTGCTCGTGGAAAACTGAAGAGCAAGGGAAGCAGCATGGTCCTCCCGAGGCTTCTACTCTGTCATTAGAAAGCGACCAATCGCTTTCACCAAGGCTGAACTGATCTGTCACCTCCCATATGTCACCGTGAGGACAACAGTTCTTTACCTATTATTCAAGTCTGCTTAGTGTCTGTTTACTGAGATGGACCTCAACATCTGGCAATTATGCCACCTCTTCCTGACCTGCCTGCAATGTGCAGTTCTGCCTCTTGGGTTTTCCTTCTCTGGAGGGTTTTGTTCTTTATTTTCAAGCCACACGGTGATAGGTGAGCGGGGAAAGGAGCACTTCTGGGGGGGGGGCTAGTGAAATGTTAGCTTTTTTGAGAGAGAAGGTGACTGTTTTTCTGGTGTTTTTCTATTAAGCTGTTGTGCTATTAAGCTGTCCTAAATGAAGAAGTTGAGAGCTGCCATCAAAGCCCTCTGGCTATTCCTCCAGATCCCCCTCAGGCAGTGCCTTTCCTGTGACTGCATCAGTGGTACCCTGCAGAGAACAGCCACAGATCAAGCAATTCTGTGCTCATTCCTTGCTCCTAGTTGTACTTTTAGCATGTTGATTTCCTCTCCATCAACTTGCCATACTTTAGGAACTGGGGAAAAGTTCATTACATTGGTTTATCCACCTATATGCTTGCAGTTCTTGCTTTGGCTTCCACTCCTAGCAACTCCACTGTGGGTTTCCTAGTCCCTGCTCCTTAAAACACTGTTAAAAATCTGTGCTTTGGCCTCTCTTCTCTTTTCCTAGCCAAATAAGAGTGCAGAGGTTTTGCACACAGTTTCAAAGCAGTGGCCTGTCTGGGCTAGTGTCCCTTTTCTGGGGCCAAAATAACAGTGTGCCTTCCAAAGCAGAACCACCAAGGAAGGCAGGCTGTGTGATCATCAGAGCCAAGAAGAGATCATTCTCACGCAGTCTGCATCATGACCAAAGCTGGAAAATCAATCTCCTTCCTGAAATTCAGGCTCATTGCTAGTGTCTGGTCTGTTGTTCTGAGGGCCTGGGTGTTTAGTTACAGGACATTTGCCTTCAAATCTCCTTTGAAATTCATTACACTCCTGAATTTGCTTTTATCATTTAAGCGATGAGTAAAAACCACTGCCTTCTTATAGACTGAATAATGAAAAGTGCCTATTTATAGATTGGAAGAGGAATCATAGAATCAATCATAGCATTGTCAGGGCTGGAAGGAACCTCAAGGATCATCTAACTCCAACCCTCCTGCCATAGGCAGGGACACCTCACACTAGATCAGGTTGCTGAAAGCCCCATCCAGCCTGGCCTTAAAGACCTCCAAGGGTGGGATTTCCACTACCTCCCTGGGCAACCTGTTCCAAGAACATAGGATTCATTTGAATTTTCTTCTTTTCAGTCTAACAGGCAGGAAAACCTCTGAATGCACAGACTTTAAAAACAGTAGGGTTCAATGCAGGCTCTTTAAGAAAAATCTAACTGGAATGGGCTGCCTGGGGAGGTGGTGGAGTCGCCATCTCTGGGGCACTTCAAGGCAAGGTTGGACATGGCACTTGGTGCCATGGTCTAGCCTTGAGCTCTGTGGTAAAGGGTTGGACTTGATGATCTGTGAGGTCTCTTCCAATCTTGGTGATACTGTGACACTGTGATACTGATGTCCAGAGTTTGTGAGACCAGTATTTATCCAGTATCTCTATGGCCAAATAGTGGGAAAAGGTATTGAAAATTGCATGGCTTGATGGCAAAATACTTTTGGTCAGACAATTTAAAGTCTGGTTTTGGTGTAACACCTCTTTCTTGTCAGCTTCAGCACCGCTAGCTGTGAGATTGCTGGTTGAGACTGATCTGCAACCAAATGTTGACAGTTCTAGGTTGGTGTAACAGAGTCTAGCAAAAAGGCTGAAACTTACCTAAAGGCTAACACTTGTCAGAATAGCTTGGGGAAACTGCTGTCATTGTGTTTAGCAATATCCTTCGCTTTGGTGTTGTCTTATGTGAAGAGACTAAGAGAACAGGCTGAGGGAGCTGGGGTTGTTCAGCCTGGAGAAGAGAAGGCTCTGGGGGACCTAAGAGCAGCCTGGCAGTGCCTGAAGGGTGGCTCCAAGAAGGCTGCAGAGGGACTGTTTGCAAAGGCCTGCAGTTTGAAATGAGAGAATAGCAGATTTAGAGTGGATGTTGGAAAGAAGTTATTTACCATGAGGGCGCTGGAACACTGCAGTAGGTTGCCCAGGGAGATTGTGACTGCCTCCTACCCGCGGCTGTTGAAGGTCAGGTTGAATGAGGCCTCAAGCAGCCAAGTCTAGTTGAGAGGTGTCCCTGCCCATGGTGGGGAGGTTGGAGTAGATGATCTCTGAGGTCCCTTCGAGCTTGAGCCATTCTAGGGTTCAATTATTTAGATATTGTGGCAAAAGATTCTGTTATCACTTGCTGCCCCAGCAGGCTCTTTGCTGAAACTCTCCTCTGCTTATTTGTTGGCCCTGTGCATAAAATACAATGAAGGGCTTTGGGGAGGTTTCACCAGGTCAGTTAGCAGTCCTGTACCAAGAGCTAGCAGTGGGCAGGGTGCTCGCTCATTGCACTGCAGAGAGCTCAGCTTTTGTTCACAGAGCCGTGGCAGCCCACAACACAAAACCACAGCATCAGCTGGATGTCAGCAGATCTGTTACCACTGCCAGAAAGAATCACTGTGATGAACTGTCCAAGTCATTATTCGGTTCCACTCCTCTGTCACAACATCCATTCAGCCCGTGTCTGGGTTGTGTTTGGGTTGTTGTTCTAACTTCGGCAGTGGAAGTCAGCTGCAGTGGAACCTTTGTCAATAGAAGACCAACGCAAACAGTTGGATTTGGTGTGTTATTGGCTGTGCTGTTGAGGACTTTTTGTTTTCCTCCCTGGTGGCTGCTGAGGTCAGACATCAGTCTCAGGGCAAGCAGAAGAGCACTGCCACGCTGCAGAGATGACCTCACTCAGTGGCTATGTGCTGTGCTAGTGGTGGCTTTGCAATGTTACTTTAGGTAAATCCTTGCTGTTTCTGTCACAGCCACAACACTGCAGCACTTCCTCTTCATTGGCAGCTTCCACCCACGCTGCCTGTAGAGCAGACAAAGTGGACCTTTAGTGGGTCCTCATTTAGTGTAGGTTATAAATTGGTGTTTATAGAACCACAGACTGGTAGGTGCTAGAAGGGACCTCCAGAGATCATTCAGTCCACACACACCCCCCCCCCCCCCCCCGCCAGAGAAGGATCACATAGGGCAGGTCACACAGGAACACATCCAGAAGGGTTTGGAATGTATCCAGAGGAGGAGACTCCTAACTTCTCTGGGCAGCCCATTCCACACTCTGACACCCACATTATAAAGAAGTTTCTCCTCATGTTGAGGTGAAACCTCCTGTGTTCTAACTTGTACCTATTGTTCCTTGTCCTGTTGCCAGCACAAAGAGCCTGGAACCTTCATCTGGACACTCACCCCTCAGATGTTTATAGACATTGGTCAGATTCCCCCTCAGACTTCTTCTCTCCAGACCAAACAGTCCTAGGTCTCTCAGTCTTTCTTCACAGCAGAGATGTTCAAGTCCCCCAGTCATTCTTGTAGCCTCCACTGGACTCTCTGCAACAGATTCCTGTCTCTCTGTAACTGGGGAGCCCCAAAACTGAACACAGTATTCCATGTGCTGCCATGATAGTGGAACAGTGCAGAACTGTGCAAGAGAGAGGTAGGGATTGAAAGGATAGAGTAGGAACAAGTTGTCTGTCTTCTATTCCTGCCTCTTCCCACATCTGAAGGGAGATGCTGAGCAGCAGTGAGCTAACTGGAGAAACATGGTGTTATCCTTGCCCACACCCTTCCTATGGAAAACTGTGTCAGTGCTGCAGAAATCCCTCCTCCAGCTGTTTGCAGGGACTTCACCCATGTGTATCCTGGGATGACCTCTCCAAGGCAGCAGACATGTGCCCTGAGGACCACAAGACGCCCTCAGTGGAATTCTTTCTTAGCTGTGCTTGCTCCTTGTCTCCACCACTGCGCTGGAGAGAGCTGAGAATCATAGAATCATAGAATCAACCAGGTTGGAAGAGACCTCCAAGATCATCCAGTCCAACCTAGCACCCAGCCCTAACCAATCAACTAGACCATGGCACTAAGTGCCCCATCCAGTCCTCTGCGAACTTACTGATGCTGGACTCAATGCCCTCATCCAGATCATCAATAAAGATATTGAACAGGACTGGGCCCAGCCCTGATCCCTGGGGAACACCACTTGTGACTGCCTGCCAACTGGATGTGGCACCATTCACCACCACTCTCTGAGCTCTGCCATCCAGCCAGTTCTTGATCCAGGACAGAGTGAATCTGTCCAAACCATGAGCTGCCAGCTTGGCTAGGAGCTTCTTGTGGCAGACAGTGTCAAAGGCTTTGCTGAAGTCCAAGTAGACTACATCCACAGCCTGCCCCACATTCACCAGGCGGGTAACCTGATCATAAAAGGAGATCAGATTGGTGAGACAGGACCTGCCCTTCCTAAACCCATGCTGGCTGGGCCTGATCCCTTGGCTATCCTGTAGGTGCTTTGTGATGGCACCCAAGATTACCTGTTCCATGACCTTGCCTGGCACTGAGGTCAGGCTGACAGGTCTGTAGTTTTCTGGCTCCTCCTTACGACCCTTCTTGTGTATGGGAATCACATTGGCCAGCTTCCAGTCTTCAGGGACCTCTCCAGTGAGCCAGGACTGCTGATAAATGATGGAGAGTGGCTTGGCCAGCTCAGCTGCCAGCTCTCTCAGCACCCTAGGGTGGATCCCATCCGGTCCCATGGACTTGTGAGGATCCAAATGACGCAGCAGGTCCCTTACTGCTTCCTCATGGATTAGAGGGGGACTGTACTGGTCCCTGACTCCATCCACCACTTCAGCTTGCTGCACTGGGTAGCTGGGATCAAATCCTGCCTTCTTTATGTGGGCTCCCTGGAAAAAAAAGTGAAAACTGGTAGGTTTACTTTAAGATTGCCCTTTAAGGAAAGAGTCTTTAGCACAAAGAGATGCGTTCAGATCTTCAAGACTCGTGTTTTGTTAGATGGAGTTCATTTTGAGAGGGCTTTGACTGGCAGGGTATAGTATCATAGTATCATAGTATCATCAGGGTTGGAAGAGACCTCACAGATCATCAAGTCCAACCCTTTACCACAGAGCTCAAGGCTAGACCATGGCACCAAGTGCCACGTCCAACCTTGCCTTGAAGTGCCCCAGGGACGGCGACTCCACCACCTCCCCGGGCAGCCCATTCCAGTGTCCAATGACTCTCTCAGGAAGTTCTTCACTGGACACTGGAATGGGCTGCCTGGGGAGGTGGTGGAGTCGCCATCCCTGGGGCACTTCAAGGCAACCTTTGCTGAGCGACTCCTGAGATGCAGAGTGTGTTCCTCTTGGGCAGCTGCTTCAGCAGATCCTTTAAGAAAACAACTCTGGAAAAACACTTTATTTTAAAGCAGTTATCTTCACCTGGATCTGTATCATTTTCTGCCTTTACAGTAAAAGTTGTCTCTGTGGATTTTAATCTGTTGTTACACTTTTCCAGTCTGTTAACCAGGGAGGGTCTCCTCACTGGGCTTGGGAAGGTTGGTAGGGAAAGGCATTCCAGACATGAAATGATTCAGCTCTGTAAACCTCCTCTTGTCACGTTATGACTCTTTGAAAGGGTCACTTGCCAGATACTTAAATATGCCCCCTGCTGTGATTACCTCGCTTGCCAGGAGGTACTCCAGGGAAGAGTTTTCACTACAGCTTTAATAAAAGAACAAGAAAAAAGAGAAGTTTCAAAACCAAAGGTTTCTCTTGTAACTTTGCCTTTTGCCACTCTCTTTAAAAGTGACATTGTTGTGAGTTTAGTGGTTCTCTAGAATGACCCTTTGGTAGTCGAAGAACAACATTGTGTGGATTTATTGAGGAGTGTGGGCAGCAGGGCAAGGGAGGGGATTCAGCTCTGCTGAGACCCCATCTTAAACACTGCCTCCAGTTCTGGCATCCCCAGCATAAGAAGGACAAAAAACTACTGGAGTGAAACTATAGGAGGCCACAGAAATGATCCAAGGGCTGGAGCACCTCTGCTATGAAGAAAGGCTGAGGGAGCTGGGGTTATTCAACCTGGAGGAGAGAAGACTCTGCAGGGGGACCTTAGAGCTGCCTTCCAGTGCCTGAAGGGATCCTCCAGGAAGGCTGCAGAGGGACTTTTCCTGAGGGTGTCTAGAGACAGACCAAGGGGGAATGGTTTGAAGCTGAGGGAGAGCAGGGTTAGACTGAATCAGAGGAAGAAATTCTTCAGTGTGAGGGTAGTGAGACTCTGGAATAGGCTGGGCAAGGAGGCTGTGTCTGTCTCCTCCCTGGGAGTGTTGAAGGCCAGGTTGAATGAGGCCTTGAGCATCTGAGTCCAGTTGAGAGGTGTCCTTGCCCATGGTGTGAAGGTTGGAGGAGATGATCTCTGAGGTCCCTTCCAACCTGAGCCATTCTGGGATTCTACAAACTCTTTTTATTCTGTTCTTTGACCTGGATTATTGTTCCCCTGTTCAGGCATTTGAAAATTATTTCCTTCTTTAATAACAAGAGTCTTTGCAATATAAAAAATTGGCAAAAAAAGTAATTTGCTGATTTCTGTTATCAACTCTTAGCTAAATGTTACTCTTCAGCACTTCCACTCCAAAGCCTGTGGTCAATTGATGGTTTTAGTCTGGACATGAAGGTTGTGAACTAGTGGAGATCAGTACACCTGCAGAAGCTGGCCACAGTGCAGCTGTGGAGAGAACTGAGTTGAAAGCATCTTGGAATTCAAACATTCTGGCATAGTGGTCAGCCAAGAGGGAAACCTGAAAGGGGAAGCCCTGAGTAGGAAAAGTTGTGTAGTTGTTATTGCTGTGGTTGTGTTGATATTGATGTTTTGGGCCTCGTTTGTTGTTTTATTTGAGCTTTTAGGTGGTTTTGGTTGGGTGGGGTTTGGGGTATTTTGGGGTGTTGTTGGGTTTTTTTGTTATTACACAGTATCACTAAGGCTGGAAGAGACCTCACAGATCATCAAGTCCAACCCTTTACCACAGAGCTCAAGGCTAGACCATGGCACCAAGTGCCACGTCCAATCTTGCCTTGAACAGCTCCAGGGACGGCGACTCCACCACCTCCCCGGGCAGCCCATTCCAGTGTCCAATGACTCTCTCAGTGAAGAACTTTCTCCTCACCTCCAGCCTAAATCTCCCCTGGCGCAGCCTGAGGCTGTGTCCTCTTGTTCTGGTGCTGGCCACCTGAGAGAAGAGAGCAACCTCCTCCTGGCCACAACCACCCCTCAGGTAGTTGTAGACAGCAATAAGGTCACCCCTGAGCCTCCTCTTCTCCAGGCTAACCAATCCCAGCTCCCTCAGCCTCTCCTCGTAGGGCTGTGCTCAAGGCCTCTCACCAGCCTCGTCGCCCTTCTCTGGACACGCTCAAGCATCTCAATGTTTTTTTCTCTGAGAGAGGCCTTCTGTAGCTGAAAAGGTTGAGTTACTGTGGAAATAACATTGAATGTTGTCACGCAGACATCTCAGAGTCAGGTGCATTGGGTAGAAAGATGAGTAGTGGCATATTGGCAGCAGACCCAAGCTTCTCCTCTTTCCTAGAGCACCTTCTAGCCAGGAATCAGACAGTGCCTTACAAACATGAACACCTAGAGATAACCCATGGGCATATTTGACTTGACCCCTGAGATTACATATTGAAGGCTGGTGAAAGAATCAGGAGAGTGTCTGCTACCAAGCCGTGTGTGCTGATGGTACCCGCCCGCATCTGCATCTGCTGGGGAGTCAGAGTAAACCAGAATGAAATCTCTGTTTATGAACATGTTGTCTGTGAGTAGTGCAGCTAATGTAGCCTGCTTGCCAAGGAATTTGAGCTTTAAGGCTGGACTTTGGTGTCCAATAAAAGCTAAGTTCCAACTGAAGATTGGGGTATTTGTGGATGCGTGCCTGGATTCTCTAGTGGCTAACGGAAAGGCAGCTTATGCTGCAGTCTTTCCTGTTCATGGGGCACCACTGATAGCAGCTCACAGTTTTAATCTTCTCTGCCTCTTACTTTCAATGAGTTTGTTAGAAAAAGACATAACTGTGATCATTACTCCCCTGTCAAACTGGTTTGAAAAGGTCCATCTCAGACATGCTAAGTTGGAAAGCCTACAGAGATGTGGAATTATGCAGTGTGTGTCCTTAGGACACAGGGATAAAAATGAGATTTGCTTTCTGAGGGACCATCCTGGTGTTCTTTCCAAGTAAAACAGGAATAAGCACTGGTGTTTACGTAAAATACAAACTGGAAATAAAGGTTTAATATGTCAAGGTAGGTTACCATCAGAGCCAGAAAAAAAATAGAGTGCTGACTGCTGGTAATGGATCTGGGACAGCAGTGTGTCTTTGTGGCCACAGGGGCAACGGTGTCCTGGGCTGTGTCCAGCAGGGCTAAGGAGGTTCTCCTGCTCTCTGCTGAGACCACACCTGCAATACTGTGTTCAGTTTGGGGCTCCCCAGTTCAAGTGAGACAGGAATCTGCTGGGGAGAATCCAACAGAGGCTGTTAGGATGACTGAGAGACTTGAACATCTCTGCTGTGAAGAAAGACTGAGAGACCTAGGACTGTTTGGTCTGGAGAGAAGAAGTCTGAGGGGAAATCTGACCAGTGTCTATAAATACCTGAGGGATGAGTGTCAAGATGAAGGTTCCAGGCTCTTTGTGCTGGTACCTAGTGACAGGACAAGGAACAGTGGGTTCAAGCTGGAACACAGCAGGTTCCACCTCAGCATGAGGAGACACTTCTTTATGGTGAGGGTGCCAGAGCTCTGGCAGAGGTTGTGGAGTCTCCTCCTCTGGATACTTTCCAAACCCTTCTGGATGTGTTCCTGTGTGACCTGCCCTATGTGATCCTTCTCTGGCAGGGGGTTTGGACTGGATGATCTCTGGGGATCTCTTCTAGCCCCTACCGTTCTGTGATACAAGTGCCTCAGGACTTGTAAGAAGAAGAGCAGCAGGCTCTGCAAAGCTAGGCAGAAATAGTGGAAATGAGGGAGTTGATCTTATCCAGAAGCCAAAGCAATTGAGCAGTCAATTGCTGCTAGAAGTTGTTTGTTTAAACATTCGGGGTAAGTGCCCCAGCTGCCCATCTGTGAGCAAATAACAACGCTGCTGTGTGGCCCTCAGCAGTTAACTACAACCTCTTAGGACCAATTCAGTTTTTATTCTCTTGAATCCACATCTTTCTGACAAAATAGCAGCAATAATGTGGGTTGTAAATTGCACTTTGTTTGAGAAAGCACAAATGAAACTGCAGTTTAGCACAGCCAATGGAAACGTTTGCTTCACAAGTTTAAACATTTCCATGGGAATGCTAGAGCCACTCTTCTGATCTCTCTGTGTGTTTAGCCAAAAGAATCACAGGACTGGTTTGTTGGAGGAGACCTTCCAGATCACTAAGGCCAACCATTAACCCACCACTGCCTGGTCACCACTAGCCCGGGTCGTTCAGCACCACATCTACATGGCTCTTTAATCCCTCCTGGAATGAGGACTCAGCTACTGCCCTGGGCAGCCTATTCCAGAGCTTAACAACCCTGAAGATATGCAAGGTCAGGGCTCTGAGCAACCTGCTCTAGTGGAGGATGTCCCTGCTGACTGCAGGGGCCTTTGACTGATGACTTTTGGAGGTCACTTCCAACCCAAACCATTCTATGCTAGTGTTTGATTTAAAACTTCATAGTCTTGTCTATCTGTTTCTCTTAGTCTGAGAAGAAAACCCAGCAGCTCAAAAAAGTCCTTGTGAAAAGATGCTCATTGCTTATCTCAGAGGACATTGAAGCTGTCTGTGGTAGTGGATAGACACCCCAATCAGAACCCTTCACTTACAGTGTTCTTGCTGGGCTGTCTCTCTGCTAAGAGTACTGAAAGAAGACTTGTATTTACAAGCATCTTCTTCATTGCCTACTCATGAGAGACGGACAAAGAGCTATGGGTGACGTGATGGGTCTACCAGACCTGGGGGTACTGGTAGATAGTAGCTGAACATGAGCCAGCAATGTGCCCAGGTGGTCAGGAAAGTCAATGGCATCCTGGCCTCTATCAGGAACAGTGTGGCCAGTAGGACAAAGGAGATCATTCTGCCCCTGTACTCAACACTGGTCAGGCCATACCTTGAGTACTGTGTCCAGTTCTGGACTCCTGAACTCAAGAGAGATGTTGAGGTACTGCAACATGTCCAGAGAAGGGCAACAAAGCTGGTGAGGGGCCTGGAACACAGCCCTCTGAGGAGAGGCTGAGGGAGCTGGGGGTGTGCAGCCTGAAGAAAAGGAGGCTCAGGTCAGACCTCATTGCTGTCTACAACTACCTGAAGGGAGGTTGTAGCCAGCTGGGGGTTGGTCTCTTCTGCCAGGCAACCAGCAACAGAACAAGGGGACACAGTCTCAAGTTGTGCCAGGGGAGGTCTAGGCTGGATGTTAGGAGGAAGTTCTTCACAGAGAGAGTGATTGGCATTGGAATGGGCTGCCCAGGGAGGTGATGGAGTCACCATCCCTGGAGGTGTTCAAGAAAAGCCTGGATGGGGCAATTAGTGCCCTGGTCTAGTTGATTGGACAGAGCTGGGTGCTAGTTTGGACTGGATGATCTTGGAGGTCTCTTCCAACCTGGTTGATTCTATGATTCTGTGTCTGTTGTTTAGTGCCCACTTTGATGTTGTCCTTTTAATTGTTTTTGTAATCTCCACAGACAGAACTGAAATGAGCCTTTGGTGTGGTTGTGTTAGGACAGGACTATCCATCTGGCTCTTTCTAGATGACCACTGTTAAAACACTTGGACCAAGTCCCCCTGTTGCTCTTATCTTCCTATTCCTATGTTTGAGTGAGCTCTTTTATATTGCAGTTGTTGGTGAATGTCTACAGTTCTCAGGAGCCTTTTGCCTTATGCCTCTCTTCCTGAAGTAAAGACACTAAGTATGCTTTATCACCAAGAACTGATGCCATTCACATAACCATATCCTCCCAGAAATCAAAGAGGAGATTTCCAGCCAGGCAGCAGTTATTTACAGCTTACTAAATATCTGTTTGGAAAGAACTTCTCTCCTTTGGTATTTTCATTGAGATTGTTGTCACAGCACTGCAGCAAATTGGGATTCCCTACTGCTGATCCACGCCACTGGCAGTGGGACTGACATCTAACTGCTTGGTCTATGGTCTGCTGTTGGCTGCATGTTTTTCCCAATGCACTTCCAATACAGTGATAATAACAGTGAGATTTACTGCAACTAATGAAACCTGCTTCTGTGATTTCTCTCCCTGTAAAGGAGTGATTTTTACGCTCTCTGATTTTCTTCTTACTGTAACCTTTTCAGCTTAGAAATCTGAAACTAGAAGCTTTTTGCTTTTTTACTCCTAGCATGCATTATCTGAGCTGTTTCAAGTTTTCCACAGTCATTAATTTTCTTCAGTGCCTTTCTCTGCATCTTGTGCACAAGCATGGTCCCTCATTTGGGTCTCCAAGTATTGAATTATGTGTGGGTAGGAGCAAGAAATGGTTTTTTTCCTCTGAATTTCAGTGTAAGACAGCTGGCAGCTCTGCCTCTTCTCCTCTTAAAACGTAACATTTATTGTCCTAGCATTTTGTCCTCAGGGGATGTCTTTATTTATGGTAGAGCCCAACATTGCCCTCAGTGAGGACACTTAAAGCCCAGAGCAGTTTATTATACTAACTGCTTTTCTTCCTGCATTGCAAATTGCAGCCTTGTTGGCCTTTTTCATTAGGGAGAGGGAACGCTGGAGGTTGAGTTATAGGTTTTTGTTTGGGTTTTGCCCTTTAGGAAAATTCTGGGCTGAAAAAAAACATTTCTTTCTCATAGCAAACCTAATAGGTGTTGCTAAAAAAATCCTCTTATGTCAGGGTGTCTAAGATGAATTGGTGAATTTCCCTAAGAACCTCCATTCCCATTTGGCTGCTGTAGGACGTGCAGATGGACGCTTAGGGCAGGCAGGCTCTGTGATGTTGGAAGCATTAGCAGTCACAGGCTGGCAAACAGCTTTTGGCAAGCTTTGGCTTTGCAGAGCACAGGAAGGCTCCTCTTGCACACCCTGCTTTGCACTGCAGTGTGGCAGCAGCAGTGGCAGGGCTCAGAGTCTCGGGCACCTCAGGCTGGTGGCCTGCGGTTTGTGCAGTCTGCTCTGCTGGCTCCCTCAGCTTGCTTTATCTTACATCTTTGTGTTGCTTGCAGAGATGTCGGGTAGTGGAATCTGTCAGGCATGAAGCCAGCAGGCAATGTGGAAGTGTAGACTGCTGGTGTCAGATTGATGAAGCCTGTGCACGTGTCTGTGGAAGGGAGGCAGCAGATTTAACCATAGGATCACAGGACGCTAGGGGTTGGGAGGGACCTCTGGAGATCTTGGAGTCCAACCCCTCTGCCAGAGCAGGACCATAGAATCTAGTGCAGGTTGCTCACAGAATCACAGAACCTTAGAGGTTGGAAGGGACCTCCAGAGGTCCTGAGGCAGGATCCCCTAGGGTAGTCCACACAGGAATTAATCCAGGCAGGTTTTAAAAGTCTCCAGAGAAGGAGACTCCACAACTTATCTGGGCAACCTGTTCCAGTGCTCTGTCACCCTCACTGTAAAGAAGTTTCTCCTCATGCTGAGGTGAAACCTGTGCTCCAGTTTGTAGCCATTGCTCCTTGCCTTATTGCTGCACACCACCAAAAAGAGACTGGCCCCCTCCACCCCTCACTTATTTGTACGCATTGATGAGATCTCCTCTCAGTCTTCTCTTCTCCAGACTACACAGCCCCAGGTGTCTCAGTCTCTCTTCATAGAGGAGATGCTCAAGTACCCCAGTCTTCCTCATGGCTCTCCACTGGACTCTTTACTGCAGGTCCCTGTCTCTCCTGAGCTGGGGAGCCTACAGTTGGACACAGTATTCCAGGTGTGGTCTGTCCAGATTTCATTACATTCCTGTCTTTTGTAGATGAATGTCTTGTGCAGTGTCTTGTGCAGATGGCAGTGGGAGCACTCCACTAGAGCAGGAAAGTAATCGAGGGGGAAAACTTAATATTTTACCTCTATTGTTTTGTTATCAGAAGTAGGTGAAGGGTGTACATCTTAAATCCAGAATTTCTGACACATTTTCTAAGCTTCCCCTAGCCATGCACCCACAGGGAGCAGTAAATGTTACACATATACTGCAAAACTATTCAAAAGCAAACATTTGCAAACACCAATCCCAGCATTTCTCAGTTTATGACTTGGAATTTGTTTGTTTGTTTGTTTTCTGTATAAAGTGGGGAAAGTATTTTGGTTATAAACTCTTCTGAGTAAAACGTGTCCAGAGAAAGGTAACAAGGCTGGTGAAGGGCCTGGAACACAAACCCTATGAGAAGAGGCTGAGGGAACTGGGGTTGTTTAGCCTGGAGGAGGCTCAGGGCAGACCTTATTGTTGTCTACAACTACCTGAAGGGAGGTTGTAGCCAGGTGGGGTTGGTCTCTTCTGCCAGGCAACCAGCAACAGAACAAGGGGGGACAGTCTCAAATTGTGCCAGGGGAGGTCTAGGCTGGATGTTAGGAGGAAGTTCTTCACAAAGAGAGTGATTGGCATTGGAATGGGCTGCCCAGGGAGGTGGTGGAGGCACCGTCCCTGGGGGTCTTCAAGACATTCCTGGCTGAGGCACTTAGTGCCATGGTCTAGTTGACTGGCTAGGGCTGGGTGCTAGGTTGGACTGGATGATCTTGGAGGTCTCTTCCAACCTGGTTGATTCTATGATTCTACATACACATCTGTTTATTCTCATTGGTTTGCAAGTGTGGAATAGTTCCCAAGTCTGCAAAGGTTTGGAGGCTGCAGCAGAAATAAGAATGCATCTTTGTTGTGCAAGATGGCAGGGAGCTCCCTGACACTGGACCTGCTGCACGTTTTACTGTGTAAAGCATTCAGCTGATTCCTTTGAGGAGCAACACGAGAGGCAAAGCACATCATATCAACAGAAACTGTAGTAAACAGAACTCCCAAACAGAGCAGTCGGTCAGTATTTCTCATCCTTTGGTTGAACTGGTGTCAGAACCCCAAACATTTGTTATCTAAAAGGCTAAATCTGCATTTTCAGCCGTGTGCTTTGTGCTATGTTCAGGCAGACAGGGCAGAATGACTTCTCTCTATCTCCAAGGATTTGTCTCCATGGTTATTGAGCTTGAACATTTTCCTCCCCACCCCCCCTTCCTTTTTATTTTTTTTTTCCTTGTTAGGTCTTGAAACAAAGCTATTTGGAGCCCTAAAATATAACTATTCCCAAATGGTTATACTACAGCATGTTTAGGTCCTTGTAAAGTAGGGGTTGCCACAAACTAAAGGAGACCAGAGACAGAACAGAGGCTCTGGTTGCAGCAGTAATAATGGAGGGTTTTACCCCAAGAGGAAGTGTGGGATAAGAACTAGAACAGACAGGCATGCAGGACTTTAATTTTCACTTGCAGATCCCATTAGGTCACAACTATTTGGCTGAATGCCAAGGGTTGCAAATTAAAAGGCTTGAAGTGAGCTGAAACTCCTTTGGTAACATTTAGGGTTAACTATTGCAGGTCTTGTTTATTGGTCTTCTAGAAGACAGCACAAGTAGAGCTGATTTAGTCAAAACTCTTCTGGTGCATGACAAAGGAGGATGTTTGCCCCAAAGATGGAAACAAAGCACCCAGCAGTTCTGATTCTTGCAGTTCCCCTGGTGTATTTGCAGAGGCTCAAGGTGTTAATCCCTGTGGCCTGGCCACAGTGCTGCTTGAGTGCTTGCCTTCTAGCCATTTCTTCACCTCTGCTGCAGCTGTGTTTGGCTCACTCATAGTTATAATGGATGTGTAGCATAGATGAGGTTTGTGCTCTGTTGCTTTGCCCGTTGCTCTCTCTCTATTCAAGGCTCACATGCTCTCACTTGGACCTGTAGATAGATGTGGCACAGCAATTGTTCATCTGTACCTCATCAGTGGAGATGCAGCAGGACTCTTGCTGGTTTTGCCTTCTGTTCTTTGAGGGCATCTTTATGTGCCACATCTAAAACATTTGCAGTTGGCACTGCTGCAGATGCCATCAACTGTGCTTCAGTTCTGTGCAGGTAGGCCCTCCAGTCCCAGAGAATTTCTCCTGTGCCTGCAGAGTCTCTCACTATGTGGAACTTTATGTCAAGGAAGAATTTTCCTCTCTGCTGGGATGGGAATTTACAGTCCTGGGTAGCTGAGCAACTCAGTGTGCTTTGCTTAGAACACAGTGACTCAACCTGGGTGCACTTCTTCAACTGTTTCCCAGAATTTGTTGCAGAAGTGAGTTCTATGAGTACACAAGTGGAATAGCAGGGGACCAGCCTCTTCTCCTTGGTGTCAAGCAGCAGAGCCAGAGGAGATGGTTCCAAGCTGCACCAGAGGAGATTCAGGATATCAGAAAATATTTTTTCACTGGAAGGGTTCACAAACATTGCCACGATCTGCCCAGGGCAGGGCAGTGCTGGAGTCATCACCCCTGGGGGTGTTCAAGCAGTGTGTGAACCTTGTGCTCAGGGGCATGGTTTGGTGTTGACCCTTCAGTGCCAGGCCACAGGTTGGATTGAATGATCTTAGATGTGACTTCCAGCCCCGTGAAGTCTGTGCCAGGGTAGGTATAGGCTGGATATTAGGAAAAAGTTCTTCACAGAGAGAGTGATTTGCCATTGGAATGGGCTGCCCAGGGAGGTGGTGGAGGCACCGTCCCTGGGGGTCTTCAAGAAAAGCCTGGCTGAGGCACTTAGTGCCATGGTCTAGTTGATTGGTTAGGGCAGGGTGCTAGGTTGGACTGGATGATCTTGGAGGACTCTTCCAACCTGGTTGATTCTATGATTCTGTGATTCAGGTGAGTGGTTTTTCTGGAGGCTGGTTTGAAGCACACCTTGAGTCAGAGATTTCCTTTGCTCAGAGGTGGGGATTTGTTTTTTTCTAATTATGCCCCATTCGAGACTTGAAACTACAGCTTCAAGTTTTATCACTCCCCTTAGGAGGCCTTCCAAGATGTTACCAGGTTGTATCCCCTCTGTAATTACTCTATAATATCAGCTTCTGCCACCCTGCTGAAGTATTTTGATGCTCCCCCCCCTCCCCTTCATTTGGCTTCCTGGCTGTGCCATATTGTGTGACAAACAGCCTGTTGTTATAAACACTGCAGGAGCAGTGCTGCACACAGACAGCCTATTGACAACTCAGGGGTGACCCAGAAGATAATTGCTAACATTGCCTGGAAAAAGCCCAGCGTGGCCAGACAAGGAAGGATATGTTTTTATGAAAGCAGACAGTCTTAATTCCAAAATTAATTGTGTCTCCAGACACTGATAATTAAAAGGGGGAGTGAGGGCTGAAGCAGTGATTTTCTCTTTGTTCTGTCACTTACCTTATCAGAAATATGCACTCACATGCAACAAGGCAGGTTTGGAGGATGGGTTGCCTGCCTTGGTTTTGGAGATGTAAGCAGCAGCAAAGGAATGGTTTAGAACCAAGTGACTGCAAGATTTGTTACCTTCCAGCTTTAAATAGCTATAGGTGACAATTCAGTGTCTGCCTGCATTCATTCCAAGTAACAGTGAGTGTGGTCATATCTCCAGAAGAGCAGAGCCAAGTGTCCCAAATCAGCTCCCTGCAAACCGTACCTGGTTAGGTCTGTCAGCAGCTGGCCCCCAGACTGTGAAGTAGATGATGAGGATGCAGAACCCACACTGTTCAAAGTGCAGGGCAGGCTGCCACAGGCTTTCTGGTTTTGCTGAACAGAATCAAAACCAGGTGGTCCTCAGGTGGAGAGCACAGTTGGGAGTTTGCTCTTTGACACACTGGGAAAATGCATCCCTTAGGATAAGGAGCAAAGCCTGAAAAAGTCTCTAGTTGGTTTGGGGGACAGTTATACACCCACTGTATCCCATGCTTCACTCCTGAGTTCATCCTTGTCTTCACACCAAAAAGGATCTGACAGCTGCTGCAGTGGAGCAACACTCAGTGCTGCTGAGGAATTTGCGTGACTCCTGCATGTTTCTGAAGCAACAGCCCCAAAGACCTCTCCTTCTTCTTAGGTCAGACACAGCATAAATACCCATTGCATTTCAAACCACATACAAACAGAAAACAGAGCTGGCAAAAGATTCCATCTGCACATACAGAATTGCTGTGCTTCAGCCTAAAGCATTATGACCAAAACAAAACAAAAGTCTCACATTTTTTGTGCTATTATTTTAAATTTTAGCTCACTACTAATATGTGAGGATAGCATTGAAATCATTGAATGTGCTGCTCTGCTCTGGTGACACCTCACCTGCAGTGCTGTGCCCAGCTCTGGGGCTCTCAGCACTTCAAGGACATGGAGCTAAAGGAGTTGGTCCAGGGAAGGCCATGGAAATTATCATGGGGCTGGAGCAGCTCTGCTACAAGAGCAGGCTGAGGGAGCTGGGGTTGTTCAGCCTGGAGAAGAGAAGTCTCCAGGGGGACCTTAGAGCTCCTCCAATACCTGAAGGAGATTACAAGAAGGCTGCAGAGGGACTATTTGCAAAGGCCTGCAGTGGCAGGATGAGGGCAATGGTTTGAAATGAGAGAAGAGAAAATTTAGATTGGATGTGAGGAACAAGTTCTGCATCATGAGGGTGATGGAACACTGCAACAGGTTGCCCAGGGAGGTAGTTGAGGCCTTCTGCATGGAGATCTTTGAGGTGAGGCTGGACAAGGCTGTGAGCAACCTGCTCTAGTGGAGGATGTCCCTGCTGATTGCAGGGGGATTGGACTGGGTGAACTTTGGAGGTCCCTCCCAACCCAAACCATTCTGTGATTCTATGCAAGTCACTCTTTTACATCTTTTGAAAGAAGAGGGCAGCTCTTCAGTAAAAAATACCTGCCTCATACTGGCGCTTAAAGTATACTCAGCTTTCATTCCAAGCAGTGTTCAGTCTTCCTTTTGAAGCCCTGTTCTGGTTTACTTCCTAAAGCTAAGGACACTTTTCTCAATCAGCATTTTAACCTTGTCTCCCCTAGCAGTAGATTTTAATTTGCAGTGAATTTCCTTTGGCTGTAGATAGATGTTTTAAGCTTACAGAAGTGAAGTATCAGGATTTTGTGCAAATGATTTGGATAAGTGCTGCAACCTGTATCTGCCAGAACTAATCCTTGGGGGCCAGGGGCTCAGAGGAGCTTAGATATTACCTTGTATCAGCAGATCTAATCAAAACATTTGCAGTCATTTTTCAGTTGTCTGCACCCTGTTTCATTGTTAGTCATTTAAAAGGTCTCATCCAACCTGGCCTTGAACACCTTCAAGGAGGGGACATTCATGACCTCCCTGATCAACCTGTTCCACTGTCTCCTCACCCTCACTGTAGGGATTTTCTTCCTAATCTCAAGCCAAGGTATTTGATATTGAACTTCAATGAGCTCAACAAGTTATAAGTTATCTCCTCCAAGACAGACTGAAAAGCCTTGCCACTCACTCTGTAAGAAAAGATTGCAACCTGGGCTGGCCACACTCCTCTGAGCCTCCTCTTCTCCAGGCTAAATGCTGCCAGCTCCCTCAGCTGCTCCTCATAGGGCTGTGCTCCAGCCCCCCACCAGCCTTGATGCCCTTCTCTGGACACATTCGAGCACCTCAACATCTTTCTTAGATCGAGGGCCTCAGAATGGACACAGTCCTCAAGTCATGGCCTATCCAGTGCTGAGGACAGGGGAAGAATGACTTCCCTTGTCTTGCTGTTTAGCCTGGAGAAGAGGAGGCTCAGGGGTGATCTTATTACTGTCTACAACTACCTGAAGGGACATTGTAGCCAGGTGGGGGGTGGCCTCTTCTACCAGGCAACCAGCAATAGAACAAGGGGACAGAGTCTCAAGTTGTGCCAGGGGAGGTATAGGCTGGATGTTAGGAAGAAGTTCTTCACAGAGAGAGTGATTGGCATTGGAATGGGCTGCCCAGGGAGGTGGTGGAGGCACCATCCCTGGGGGTCTTCAAGACATTCCTGGCTGAGGCACTTAGTGCCATGGTCTAGTTGATTGGATAGGGCTGGGTGCTAGGTTGGACTGGATGATCTTGGAGGTCTCTTCCAACCTGGTTGATTCTATGATTCTATGATTCTATGATATTACTCTTCTGGAAGAGGAAATCTACTTACATGACCTCCAGATAATTTGTTTCAAATATATTAGTCTTAATGGATTAGATTTGCCATCTCAAGAGGAAGGTGAACAGTGCAAAGCTGTGCATTAGTTTTCATTTCAGATCCAAATCTAATCTGGCAAGGCAGTTTTCATTCCCAATGGTTTTGCAAATGCTAGCAGAGTCTGAGTGTTTCTTTGCCTGGTAGTTTGTTGTAGTGGAGAAGCAGAGCTCTGCAGAATGAATTAAAATTTAGCCATAAAGGCTTTTTCTGCTGTATGGGTTCTTTAGAAGTAGTTCAGGGACAATGAATCATAGAATCTTAGAATGGCTCAGATTGGAGGGGACCTCAGAGCTCATCTACTCCAACCTCCCCACCATGGGCAAGGACACCTTTCAACTAGACTCAGATGTTCAAGGCCTCATTCAACCTGGCCTTCAACGCTCTGAGCCAAAAGGCAGCCACAAACTCCCTGGACAGCCTGTTCCAGAGTCTCACCTCCTTCCTACTTAAGAACTTCTTCCTCAGATCCAGTCTAACTCTGCTCTCCCTCAGCTTCAAACCATTTCCCCTTGTCTTGTCTCTAGACACCCTCAAGAGAAGTCCCTCTGCAGCCTTCCTGAAGGATCTCTTCAGCTATTGGAAGGCAGCTCTAAGGTTCCCCTGGAGTTTTCTCTTCTCCAGGCTGAACAACCCCAGTTCCCCCAGCCTGTCCTCATAGCAGAGGTGCTCCAGCCCTTGCATCATCTTTGTGCCTATCACAGGTGAGGCTGTGGTTTGTAATTTTGTCATGACCTGAGCAATATTTGATATTCTGCTGAAGGAATGCATGAATAGAAGCTGGGAATACTGAGGATCAATACATTAGGTTGTAGCTTCAGCTTTTGTTGTCTTTTCAAACGTATTTGAGATAAAATAACTGGTGGGAAAAGAATTGATGAGCAGAAGAGAAGGCATCATGAAACCAAGTTTTAAACTAGTTCCTTTTCAGGCCTCTAACAGTGTCTGTCTTCTGATCCTGGCAAAGCTGGTTTGTAAGGCTTTGGATTGTTTATGATGTGTGATGAGGAGCAAAGTTTCATGGGCTGGCATCCCAAACTATCTTTTAAATAAAATAGGCATCCAAAGCATCATGATCCAATGGAAATGAAGGAAGCAGTGCATGAAAACCTAGTGGCAGCTATAGTAATAGAAAAAGCAATAAATGGATAGACCTTAACTGAACAGATTTCCAGTGGAGCTGCCCAGCATGCACAGATCAGCTCATTTCATAGATCCATAGAATGGACTGAGCTGGGAGGGACTTTAAACATCATCCTGTTCCACACCCCCTGCCATGGACAGGGATACCTTCCACTAGGCCAGGTTACTCAAGGCCTCATCCAGCCTAGCTTGGAACACCTCCAGGGAAGGGACATCCACAACTTCCCTGGGCAACCTGTTCCAGTGTCTCACCACCCTCACTGGAAAGAATTTCTTCCTAACCTCCAGTCTAAACCTGTCGTCCTCAAGCTCCTCTTCCTCTTGTCCTATCACTCTTAGCCCTTGTCACAAGTCCCTTCCTGCCTTTCTTGTAGCCCCCTTCAGGTACTGGAAGGCTGCTCTAAATTCTCATCAGAGCCTTATTTTTTCCAGGCTGAACAGTCCCAGCTCTTGCAGCCTGTCTCCACAGGAGACTTTAGCTGGGGGGTTGTGCGAGCAGAGCGACTGTGCCGCTGGGACTCATTTGCTGGGTTAGAATTACCTAAAGCTGTGCTCTGTGCAACCTCTGCAGATCTCCAGATAAATTCTTTCAGTGAATTGGCAGAGCCTGGACACCTGAGTTTCTGGATTAAAACATTTCAGTCCTTGGACTGCCTCAAATGCTTTAAGTCCAACAAGAAAACAGCCACAATTACCAACTTGGCTATGAAAAAGAGTGGGTATTGAAGCTGCAGATTCCCAGGGGATACTGTGGCTTCCAGCTGCTCTTGCCTGGCCTGAGGATGTTCCTGACACACCTGCATTTCAGGCATGTGCTTTGGAAGGAACGCTGCTGGGAAAAGTCCTGCTTGCTCTGCATGTGCCTTGTTCTCTGAAACCTTAGCCTGGGTGTTGTGGCAGCTTTTTTTCCCACATTTGCCAGCAGAAGCAGACAACTCATGAAACACAGAATGTTAAGAAAGGGAAAAGTAAGAAAGCTGTGCAAATTTGTGGGGTTGGTTTGCCTTTTTCATTTCTGTTTTTGAAGAGAGGAGCAGGAAGGAACAAAATAATACCATCTGGAACAGGAAATCCCATCCTAAGTGTTAGTGAAAAACAACCTCTTCCTCCCCCACCAGTCACTTTGCAAGAGAGGTTTGAGTCCCTTGCCATGTCAGTGGCCGACATCACCGGAGAAAGCCGAGTCAGCACTTTAGCAGAACAGTCTGAACCAACCCATTAAGTCCCAGAGCAAGCTGCCCCAGAGACTTGAGGGGCGAAGGTCACCCAGGTCACGGGCCTAATAAGGGACTGTTTTAATTGGTTTCTACTTTTTCTCTACTGCCATCCCTCCTTTCCCTCCCTCCTCCTCTCCACCAGCCTCCAAACCTTTGATCCCTCAGCTGCTGTGGTTCTGAAACTGTATGGAGAGAACTGTAATTACAGAAGTGCCACCTTCCCTCTGCTGCGTTGCAGAGAGGGCCAGCACAAGGCCTCCACCCCCAAGTAATCCTGCAAATTGCTTACAATAACAACCAAGAGCACTGTGCACTGCTCTCATCCATTGTCAGCCTGAAAGAAATGGCTCTTTCTTTAACATGCCTAATCCTGCTAAACAGCACAAAATCCTATTACTCAATGAATTTTAAATCCTGCTTCAGCACCTCATTTGTCCTGGAGTGTTTCATTGTGAAAACTAGAAATTCAATACCTTATTTTAGTCACACAATCCCTACCACGACTGATTTTTCCCTTCCCCCCCCCCCCCCCCCCCCATCCTGTGCACCCTTGTTGGTTGTGCTCGGTGAGGTTTGTGTTACAGCCGCTGCAAACCTTGGTGAGGAAAGCAAGGACAGCCTTAGCCTGCTGAAAAAACAGCCTGCAGGTTTCCAACCTACATCCTTACTGTGCTCTTGTGGAAGGGAACGCAAGGCAGCTTTAAGACTTTAAGTGGATGCTGTGATGAACATCTGCCAGGTGACATTCGTTGGATGGTAGGATTGTTTTGGGTAGAAAACGCCTCTGAGCTCTTCTAGTCCAACCAGTCACCTAACACTGCCATGGACAGTCCCATGGTGCCATGTCCACACCTCCAGGGATGGTGGTTCCACCACCTCCCTGAGCAGCCTGTTCCAACACCTGACAGCTCCTGCAGGAGTCATAGACTTCAAGTCATTGCAGACCTCTGCAAACAGTTCCTCTGCAGCCTTCTTGTAGCTCCCTCAGCCTGTGCTCACAGCAGAGGTGCTCCAGACCCCTGATCATTTTCACAGCCTCCTCTGGACCCATGTCCTTCCTGTGCCAAGGGCCCCAGAGCTGGACACAGCACTGCAGGTGAGGTCTCAGCAGAGCAGCAGTGTGTTGAATTATTTCAGTGCTATTCCCACACATTAGTAGTGAACTGAATTTTAAATGTCTCATGGTTTGAGTCTTCCAAATTTGCTGGTCCTTTCAGGAAATAGGACTGTGGTTACCCAGGGAGGCTGTGGCTGCAGCTGCCTCCTCCCTGGGGGCATTGAAGGCCAGCTTGGATGAGGCTTTGAGCAGCTGAGTCTATTCAAGAGGCGTCCCTGCCCATGATGGGGGAGGTTGGAGCAGATGAGCTCTGAGGTGCTTGAGTCATTCTAGGACTCTCTGGTGACTCTGTGATTCCTTCATGAGTAATGTTAGATACCTGAACCAGTGCTGTTGTACTCGGTGGCTCGGCACATACCAGCTTGTGCTGGATTACAGCTCACAGAAGCAAGGATATGAAAAGGTGGGGGAGAGGATGCTGTGCTGAGTACTGCAGCTGGCAGGCACTGCTAGAGTGAAGCAGTGCTGAGCTGTCCGAGGCTGCACCTCCCATGGCACACACGGAAGCGTTTTTCTTTTGTCTGTCAGGATCTTGGGTTGCTTCTGACTAATCCTATCCTATGTGCTCTTTCCTTCTACTTCAGACCACGCTGTGTTGCCACAAGTAGGAAAGTGTCATTTCATGTGCTCTTGCTGCAGTGAAGCAGAGCAAAGGCTTTGTTCTTGTTAACACCTTAAACCGTGTTCTTTCAATTCTTCGTTGACTCCAGTAAACTTTAAAAGCAGCCTTTCCCCCTCTCCCTCCTTCTCTAGTCACTCCCCTCCTCTCAAAAAGAAAAGGAAGAAAATTCCCCACAGTGCCCCTAGGCAGTGGTCTGGAATGTTTGGCAAGCGCAGCTCAGGAGAGACTCGTGGATCCTCACAGCAAGGGTTGCTGCAGGTCAGGACGGAGGCTCATTTACTGAGCCATGGAGGGGCCCAGGACTGCGAAGGGAGCAGGAGGTATTGGCGAGTCCTGCAGAGGCATTCGCACAGAGCTGCACAGCAGCTCAGGGAGAGAAACGGCAGGGAGCTCGGTGCGGGGCAGAAAGGAGGTGTGGGGCAGAAAGGAGGTGCGGGCAGAAAGGAGGTGCAGGTCAGAAAGGAGGGCAGAAAGGAGGTGCGGGGCAGAAAGGAGGTGCAGATCAGAAAGGAGGGCAGAAAGGAGGGCAGAAAGGAGGTGCGGGCAGAAAGGAGGTGCGGGCAGAAAGGAGGTGGGGGCAGAAAGGAGGTGCGGGCAGAAAGGAGGTGCGGGCAGAAAGGAGGTGCGGGGCAGAAAGGAGGTGCGGGGCAGAAAGGAGGTGCGGGGCAGAAAGGAGGTGCGGGCAGAAAGGTGCGGGCAGAAAGGAGGTGCGGGGCAGAAAGGAGGTGCGGGGCAGAAAGGAGGTGCGGGCAGAAAGGAGGTGCGGGGAGAAAGGAGGTGCGGGCAGAAAGGAGGTGCGGGGCAGAAAGGAGGTGCGGGCAGAAAGGAGGTGCGGGGCAGAAAGGAGGTGCGGGCAGAAAGGAGGTGCGGGGCAGAAAGGTGCGGGGCAGAAAGGAGGTGCGGGGCAGAAAGGAGGTGCGGGGAGAAAGGAGGTGCGGGCAGAAAGGAGGTGCGGGGCAGAAAGGAGGTGCGGGGAGAAAGGAGGTGCGGGCAGAAAGGAGGTGCAGGCAGAAAGGAGGTGCGGGGCAGAAAGGAGGTGCGGGGAGAAAGGTGCGGGCAGAAAGGAGGTGCGGGCAGAAAGGAGGTGTGGGGAGAAAGGAGGTGCGGGGCAGAAAGGAGGTGCGGGGCAGAAAGGAGGTGCGGGGCAGAAAGGAGGTGCGGGGAGAAAGGTGCGGGCAGAAAGGAGGTGCGGGCAGAAAGGAGGTGCGGGGAGAAAGGAGGTGCGGGGCAGAAAGGAGGTGCGGGGCAGAAAGGAGGTGCGGGCAGAAAGGAGGTGTGGGGAGAAAGGAGGTGCGGGGCAGAAAGGAGGTGCAGGCAGAAACTTTTTGGAGTCCCAGCACTGGAACAGTGTGGTGGTTTGGGCGTTCCCCACCCACCCTGTGCTAGTTTGAAGCAGGGTAGAATGTTTTGGTGAGAAGAACTAGATCATAGGCTGTGAAAGGAAAACAATGGTGATGTCTGCTCCCCTCAGAGTCTTGCTGAAGAAGAAAGGAAAACATTAGATAAAACTCTTGCCATTTTGTCTCACTCTGCCTTGGGCTGCTGACTGAGCTGCAGCTCCCTAACCTCACCTTCCACTCACCTTTGCTTCTTAACCTCTTGGCTGAACCTCTGTTCTTCTTTAGGACTGGGGTAGGGTTGAGAGGGGTAGGGGGAAGGTGAAGGGATGGTTGAGAGCCCCTCCTGGGGACTCAGGTTTCTGGGAGGGGAGTTGTGTTTCTGTATTACCTTTTACCTTGTCTATTTCTGTCTATAACTGTATCTACTGTAAATATCTGCTTGTACATTGTGCTAGCTGTAAATAAATAGCTTCATTTATATTCCCAGAGCCAGCTGAGACTAGTCTGGGTGATTTCTAAAGTGTGGGGGGCAGGGAACACCCAAACCATCACACCCCCACACTTTGGAAATCACCCAGACTAGACCCAGCCAGCTCTGGAAGTTGAATGAAGCTTATATTTACAGCTAGCACAATATACAAGCAGATATTTACAGTGCATGCAGTTATAGACAGAAATAGACAAGGTAAAAGGTAATACAGAAACACAACTCCCCTCTCAGAAACCTGAGTCCCCAGGAGGGGCTCCCAAACGCTCTTCCACCTTCTCCCACCCCTCAACCTTACCCCAGATGTTGCCTTGTGCCCCAAGGAAGAATGGAGGGTCAGCCAGGGGGGTTAGGAAGCAAATGGATTAATCAGAGAGACAGAGGGTGAGCTTAGAGAGAAAAATGCCCAGAGCTCAGGCAGTGCCCAAAGTGCAAAAGCCCAATTGCCTTATCTATGTTTATACTCTTGTTCTTATACATCTCAGCAAGCCTATGAGTGAAGTAGACATCACCATTGTTTTCCTTTCACAGCCTGTAATCTCGTTCTTCTCACCAAAACATTCTATCTAGCTTCTAACTAGCACAAACAGTAAAAGGTGTCACAAGTCAGGTCTGAGGTGCTTTGGCCAAGTTAGCCAGAGGCCCAGGACTGCAGTAGCAGGAGGTGAAAAAAGTCATTGGCAGAGATGTGTGGGGAGAGTTGTGCAGAAGAGCCTGCTTGCCTTAGCTGAAATGCTGCTGCTCCTGCCTGCCTTAGCTGAAATACTGCTGCTCCTGCCCTGTAACAAGTGCTCTGTTTATGCCTAAATACAGAAAAGAATTCCTCCTAAGCCTGCTCCTCTAAAGTCTTAGAATGGGATTTTATGTCTGGATGAAAGGTGATATCATAAGCTACAATACTGGACCCGTTTTGTGGTGTTAATTGCTGATTTTAAAGCAAAGCAAAACCTTTCTAAGATTCTTGGAAGGTTTGGGTGTATCAAACTCCCAGGCTGAAAAGAACCCCCCTAAGGTCTGCAAATGCCAGGAGAAGTCAGTGTGCAGGTTGCCTCCGGGCTCAGAGCAATGGCTCAATAACCAAACTGCCTAGGGCAGCTGAGTTTAGCTGAGAAGTGTCCCTGCCTGTGGTGCGGTGGTTGCAGCAGATGAGCTCTGAGGTCCTTTCCAACCTGAGCTTCCCCATTCTCACCAAGGGGAAGGAGCCCACATGTATTGACTCAAGAAATCCTCCAATATCCATTCCTTTCCCTCTATCTTCTCCAGTGTCACAGAGATCTGATTATCATTATGCTTCAAAGCATGCCAGTTACCTTTGCCTCTGCACAGTCTGTGACTGTCCATCACAGAATACTTCATTATACAGCAAGTGCAAGTGAGTGTTAGTGTCTGTCTTGGTTAGGAGCATCTTAAAATCTAATTTATGCCTTCTGAATTTCAGGTCTTGGGCTCAGGTCTGGCAAGAATAACACATGGGCAGACTTCTCTTGTAATTAATTGTTTACCTGCTCTGGATGCTCTGAGGATCTGTTCTTTGTCCTGCATATCTGATAATGTCATGACTCTGAGGTTCTTTATGGGTACAGTAGCTAATGTACCTTAATGCATTTCTGTTTGAGACTCTTCAGATAGGTTCCAAGCTGTGGTCTCATTAACAGAAAGCAGAGCAGGGTGGAAGCAGCATTCCTGATAACCACACACTGGAGACCTCTCATTCTGCCTCTTCTCCTTTGCTTTTTGCATGACCTCTTCTGTTGCACTCACAGTCCAGCTGCAGTCTAATCATCCCTCTCACAGCAGCAAACATCTCACATTTTCTTGTCTAGTGTTTCTGATCTCACAGTTTGACCCTGTCTAGAATGCCACATTTATAAACACAGAGTCCAGTGCCTCCTGTCCCCACAGCACAGCCATCCACCACACCAGTGACTGAGGAGTCCTCTCGCACTGGGAGATTTAGGGTTTCTGAGTAGGGTAACAATGACTTCCAGGGCTGAGGTGCTGGATTTATATATGGAGCAAGAGAGTGTTAAAATGTAGTACACAGAGAGGAACAGTAGGTGAGGCCACTGTTATTTTTGCCCTGTTGAAATACTTGGTTTGCAAACAAACTGCAGTAGGCTTGTTGCAGTAGGTTCACACCAACAAGACTGATGGATCCCTAAGAACTATTGAATCAGGAGTCAGTTCAGCCTATTCAGTCCATTCAGTGATGTGGAGACTTAGAGAAAAACAAGAGAAGAGGCTCCCAGTGATATCCTTGCTGAGCTTCCCAGTGCCTGTGGCCTACAAGTTCCTCAGCTGTCCAGCAAAACATTCAATCTATTAAGTGCAGTAGTCAGATGCATCCAAATCCATGTTATGGACTTACTCTAGGCACACACACTGAAGTCCTTTGAGACCTGGAGGTATTTGGTTTCCTGTATGTGCCCTGGTGTTCCTTGAAATGCTTATGGGTGAAATGCTACAGCCCTGCTGCACACACTGTACCTGGCACATACCCCAGAACTTCCTTCTAGGAACCTGGTACAGAGAACAAAGGAGTGAAATGGAAACAGAACACAGAAGAGGCCTCTGCTTGAGGAAAGAATAAAGGTGCTAATGAACAGCTAAGTGCACTTTTGTCAGAGCAAGACTGCCCAAACTCCATTCATATCAAAATGCCTCCTGTAGACAGCTGCTGTTCAGTCTATAGATGACACTTTAGACACCTGCTCCTCAACCGCTACCAACCAATACCAGAGGCATGGCATGAACTAGGGTGTCTTGATCCATGGCAATGTGTGCCTCTGAGACCAGACAGATCGAACGGCTATCACCACAATCATCTCACCACCTTCTGCACAATCTAGTGAAAGTCAGGTCTAATAATCTGCAGAATCATCCATATTCATTGGAAAGTCGTCGGGTTTGGATGCTTCAAGTTTAAGTGGATGAGAAGGACAGCAAGGAAGGGTAAGAGACATTACAGGCGTGCCAGCTGGACAAGGTGAGGGTGTAGGAGCTGTAATGTTCATTGAAGACTTACAGTTTCACTGCACTGCTTGGTGAGAAACATCAAAATAAAACTAGAGGGCTACGAAAGGTAGTCAGGAGGAAGAGCAAGACAACGGAGAAGAAAGTCATGCAGGAGAAAGTGAACAGATGATGGGATGGAAGAGAGGGCTTTAAGCAAGTGATCTTTCGTCAGCCAAAGCAGAGGATGTAAAACTAGGGATCATCAGCATGGCAGCTGGATGTCCTTCCCACTCATAACCACACCAACTTTTAAAAGAGTGGGGAAATCCTCACTGAACAACCATTCCTCTTTTTAAACAAAGCATCTGACTTTCACCTTCAGAGGCTTCCTTAGAACCTCTGGCAAAGAAGTGCTAATGGGCTCAGTTTTCATGTCTGCACTCCAGAGTGAAAGCAAGCCCCCAAAGGAGGTGCATTTTCCCTCTCCTCATTTAAAAGCAGTGCTGGTTTTGAACTCGTCAGGAGCCAAGTGCAGTTCACGTGCTTAGTTTCCTCCATGCTGCAGATAAAAACAGGAAAAGGCAGGCTCTTGGCTGTGCTACTCTGTATTGTTGGCTGTTTGACATGTTTTCTATTGCAGTTCACGGCAGGGAGCCTTTCTCTGCCTTATGAGAACCAGTTGGCCCATTGTTAGGCAAGAAAGCTGCACTTCCCCGGTAGGAAGTCAAGTGTCTTGCAGTGTTGTAGAAAGGCCTTCTGCAGCTGAAGGCAGCACATGTTGGTGACAGGAGAGTGTGTGCAGGCAGCAGCAGTGCTCCTGGCTGTGATGAGAACAAGCCAGGTTCCCCTTGCATGTATCAGGCACAGGGGGCAATGGCAGATCCAGTAGCAGCCCCTCTTCCCAGCCCCGGGAGCTGGGGGAGGTTTTGGTAACAAGGCTTTGTGCAGCATTAGCCAGGAGGAGCTGTGAGGCCAGGCTGAGAGAGTGGGGGCTGTTCTGCCTCTCAGATGTATTAAGCATCTCCTCATTTTGAACGTGTTTATTTTTAACCTGCCATATCACACACTTGAACAAAACCTAACAAGCTCTGACAGGCTAGCCAAGGTATCTGTGGCAGACCCAGAGTTCATCTTCAGCCCTTAGCTTGTGTTATGGTTCACTTACACAGAATCAGAGAATTGGTTTGGTTGGAAAAATACCTCTAAAGATCGAGTCCAACCATCAACCTAAGACCACTATGGCCATTAAACCATGTCCTGAAGTGTCATGTCCACAATCTGTAAGTGACTCTATTCACAGAATACAATGCTTACATGGGGCCACCTGACCTTTCACAGGTGGCCTGAGCTTGAATGGAGACACCAGGGCTGGCATAGGGTCTCCTGGGTTCTCATAAAGCCACCTAACCTTCCATGGGGTCACTTGAGCTCACATGGACTACCTGGAATTGAATGGGCCACCAGAGCTTAGATGAGCTCCAAGAAGTTGCAAAGGGTCTTCCTGGGCTTGCTTAAGGCCACCTGACCTTGCATGGGGCTGCTTAGGGTTATCCAGGACTATAGCCCAATTCCAACCCTCCCCTTCTGGGGACACCCCCATCTGTGTCCCCTCTATATGTTTTCCTTGATGGCTTTGCCTGCTTTATTAACTGTGCAGTAGAATTGGTGGTTGTAGCAAACTCTGATATAAGATCCAGGAAAGCTTCTCATGAGAAAATCAACCCCCCCCTCATTTTTGTCTGATTTGGTTCTATCTCTGCTGTTCCTGTTGTTATTTTTGGTAATGTAATAGCATCTATAAATCTCAAGTCAGACCAGGGCCTTGCTGTGCTAGACACTGGATAAATAGAAAGTGAGAGACAGTCCCTGTCCCTAAAGCAATCCTGGTCTAAACAGACACCATAGGAAGGGAGGCAGAAGAATGGAGCACTTTATAGTGGTTGTGCCTGAGGTTCACACACCAGTTCATTAGTAGTTTCAGGGCAAGAAGCTGATCTTTCTGCTTGTGATGGTTTGGGAGTTACCTGCCCTCCCACTCTTATGAAATCACCCAGACTAGACTCAGCTGGCTGGAAGTTAAGGAGTGAAGCTTTATATTCACAGCTTAGCACAATATACAAGCAGATGTTTGCAATATATCACAGATATATACAGCTGTAGACAGAAATACACAAGTTAAAGGTAATTCAGAAGCACAGCAGCCCTCCCAGAAATCAGAGTCTCCAGGAGGGGCTCCCAACCACCCTTCCACCTTCTTTCCACCTCTCTACCTTATCCCAGAGTATACCTTACCTGCAAGGTGAGTTCAGAGGATCAGCAAGGGGGGCTAGGAGCAGAAGGGTTAGTTACACAGAAGCAGCCCAGGGATAAAAAGCTCAGACACCGACTCCAACAGCGACACACATTCTTTCCTGTCTGTGTTTGTGTTCTTGCTTTTATACATCTCAGCAAGCCTGTGAGTGAAGCAGTCATCCCCATTGTTTCCTTTTCACATTTTACAATCTATTTTCTCTCATTAAATAATTCCATTTTGCCCCAAAGTAGCACACTGCTGCTCTTGCAAGCACTCTTCCCTACGTCTCTCCTATGGTGATTGATGTTTTCCTAAACATTTATGGTTGTGCTGTTGCCCTTGCTGGAAATCACATGCAGTGTGCTGGTGATCAGGACCACAGAATGTTAGAGGTTGGACAGGACCTCCAGACATCATCAAGTCCAACCTGCCTGCCAAAGCAGGATCACCCAGGGTAGTCTTCACAGCAATGCATCCACAGGTGGGGTTTTAGTGTCTCCAGAGAAGGAGACTCCACAACCTCTTTGGGCAGCCTGTTCCAGTGCTCTGTCACCCTCACAGGTTTCTGCTCATGCTGAGGTAGAACCTTCTATGTTCAACTTTGTACTCATTGCTCCTTGTCTCATTCCTGTGCATCACCAAAAAGAGATTGACTCTCTCCACTTGTCACCCACCCCTCAGATATTTATAGACGTTGTTCCGATCCCTCCTCAGCCTTCTCTCCAGACTAAACAGCCCCAGGGCTCTCAGTCTCTCTTCCTGGGGAAGAATGGCTCAGGTTGTAAGGGAACCACAAAAACTCATCTCCTCTGACCTCCCCACTGTGGGCAGGGACATGTCTCAACTAGACTCGGATGCTCAAAGCCTCATCCAACCTGGCCTTCAACACCCTCAGGCAGGAGACGGACAGAGCCTCCCAGGGCAGCCTACTCCAGAGTCTCAGCACCCTCACACTGAAGAACTTCTTCCTCAGATCCAGTCTAACTCTGCTCTCCCTCAGCTTCAAACCATTCCCCCTTGTCCTGTCTCTAGACACACTCAGGAAAAGTTCCTCTGCAGCCTTCCTGGAGGATCCCTTCAGGCACTGGAAGGCAGCTCTAAGGTCCCCCAGAGCCTTCTCCTCTCCAGGCTGAACAACCCCAACTCTCTCAGCCTGTCCTCATAGCAGAGATACTCCAGCCCCTGGATCATATTTGTGGCCTCCTCAGGAGTCACTCCACAAGAACTTGCCACTGAAACTGTCCCTTCTCTTGCATGTTAGTGCTCACAAACCGTAAAGTTGAAATTATTTGGTCATAAAAATTGAGCAGCATCAAGATATAAACTTTATTTTGTAAATCACTGCTCCTTACAGCTGATGAATTTGCCACTTTTGGGGCCTATTTCACCATTTCCAGACCATGCTGGTGACTGTGTTCCCTCTCTTCTCCTTGCTGTAACCTCACTGCACACAGATGTGGCTACTGGCACTACTTTGGTCAGGTGAAGAGCTGACTTTTTTATGATGGCCTGAACTTTACTAGGTCTAAGTTGCAGTGTTCATTGATATCACTCATGTTAGCTGAAGAGGAGGCTCAGGGGTGATCTTGTTACTGTCTACAACTACCTGAAGGGGCATTGTAGCCAGGTGGGGGGTGGCCTCTTCTCCCAGGTAACCAGCAATAGAACAAGGGGACACAGTCTCAAGTTGTGCCAGGGTAGGTATAGGCTGGATGTTAGGAAGAAGTTCTTCCCAGAGAGAGTGATTTCCCATTGGAATGGGCTGCCCAGGGAGGTGGTGGAGGCACCGTCCCTGGAGGTCTTCAAGAAAAGCCTGGATGAGGCACTTAGTGCCATGGTCTAGTTGATTGGATAGGTCTGGGTGCTAGGTTGGACTGGATGATCTTGGAGGTCTCTTCCAACCTGGTTGATTCTATGATTCTATGATTCTATGATCTTCAGCATCCCTTGGCATTCCCAGTAGGGTTGTATTCATCACAGGTATAATTTCGTTCACTCTTCTGATGGTTCTCCAGAAGAACTCCAGTTAGAATCATAGACTCAGTCAGAGTTGGAAGGAACCACAAGGATCAGCCAGTTCCAACCCCCCTGCCATGGGCAGGGACACCCTACCCTAGATCAGGCTGGCCAGAGCCTCATCCAGCCTGGCCTTAAACACTTCCAGGCATGGGGCCTCAACCACCTCCCTGGGCAACCCATTCCAAGGCCTCACCACTCTCATGCTCAACAACTTCCTCCTCACAACCAGTCTGAACCTCCTCACCTCCAGCTTTGCTCCATTCCCCCTAGTCCTGTCACTCCTTGATAGCCTAAAAAGTGCCTCCCCACATTTTTTGTAGGCCCCCTTCAGATACTGGAAGGCCACAGTAAGGTCACCTGGGAGCCTCCTCTTCTCCAGACTGAACAGCCCAAACTCTTTCAGTCTGTCCTCACAGGAGAGGTGCTCCAGCCCTCTGATTATCCTGGTGGCCCTCTGCAATGTGTTGCTGTGTCATTGCACAGGCTGCTGATAATTTTGCATATGTCTAATGATTATTTTTTGCTGGTTTATGTGGTATTGGATTTCAACTTGTTAGCCTCTGATGTTGTTATTGCATGACAACAGGAGATTCTGTACCAAAGAATTACAGAACTTGAGCAATCTGACCCAGCTTTGACATTAGCCCTCTACTAAAAAGGGCTTGACCTGTACTTCCAGCCTGGATGAGTGCGGGATTCTGTTTGTAGTGGTGACTAAGCCTCTTCATGCTCACACTTATTTTATAGCTTTGGCAGAACATCCTCCACTTTTGGGGGTGTTTAATACTCATTCTTTCAATACAGCACCTACAAGCAGCTTAGCCCATCTTTGTACTTTGCCCTTTTTGTCTACAAAGAATCACAGAGTCACAGAATGTTAGGGGTTAGAAGGGACCTCCAGGGATCATCCAGTCTAAATCCCCATCCAGAGCAGGATCACCCAAGACAGGAACATGTCCAGGTAGGTTTGTAATGTCTCCAGAGAAGGAGACTCCACAACCTCTCTGGGCAGCCTGATGCAGGGCTCTGGCACCCTCACCATAAAGAAATGTCTCCTCGTGTTGAGGTGGAGACTCCTGTACCTTGTCCTGTCACTGGGCACCAGCACAAAGAGCCTGGCACCTTCATTTTGACACCCACCCCTCAGATATTGTAGACATTGATTAGATCTGCTGTCATCCTCCTCTCCAGACTAAACAGCCTCAGGCTTATCAGTCTTTCTTCCCAGCAGAGATGTTCAGGTCCCCCAGTCAGTCTCGTAGCCTCTGTTGGACTTTGTCCAGCAGATCCTTATCTCTCTTGAATTGGGGAACACAGTGTTTCAGGTGTGGTCTCACCAGAGCAGAGCAGAGAGGCAGGAGAACCTCCCTAACCCTGCTGGACACACTTTTCCTAGGGCTGGGTGCTAGGTTGGACTGGATGATCTTGGAGTTCTCTTCCAACCTGGTTGATTCTATGATTCCTTGATACACCCCAGGATGATGTTGGCCTCTTGGCTACAGGGGCACATGGCTAAGATCTGTGAACTCCAGGCAAGTTCAGCTTCACTTGCTGGGTGCACCCACAGGTTTTTCTTTCTTTAGTAGTTTAGAGAATGCACTGATACTCCTCACATTGCCAAGCTCTGGCATGCTCCTCATCTTGTCCTGAGGGATATGAACACGTTGCAGAAGCAGGACTGTACCTGTGTAGCAGGTCTGTAAGCCTGGCACAAAAGCAGCAGGGTCTGCTTCCCATCGCTTGGAGTCTTCCCCATTCACTCACTTGTGAGATGTTGCTAGTGTGGCAGCTTCCCATGTTAGCAGGTGCAAACTTTCAGAAGGAGACTCTCTTTAGCAGCATTTCTGTCACTTGCTGTATATCCTTTTCTCTTTCCTCCTTCTCTGTCATTCTCCACAGTCTCCTGACAGAGACACATCCCCACTTTGCATTTCCCACAGGCATGTTCCCTTAGCATCTCTTTAGGCAGACTTCATACAGCCAAAGTTAGAAGCAGATACACAGTGATTTTTTTGAGCAAACTTTTCTCTTTCCTGGCTTAGCAGACTCCATGGTACTGGGAAACAAGGATGCTGGGGAACAAGGAACTTTAAGTAGTTAGTGAGAGATCTACCTCAAAATGAAGCAACACAAGTAGGATTGCTGGTGTTCTTGAGTCTCTGGTGTTGAGATGACTCTTACCTAGTTGTGTTTGGAAGTGACATAGGAACAGAAGAAAACTGTCTTAAGTCTGAAAAGAACAAAACTGTGCCACTCCCCCGCCCCCCAGTATTATTAAATTGAGGTGAGCCAAACATGCATGGAGCTCTTGCTTGCTGCTGACATGAATGAAAGGAAGAAAAAAACTCCTTCCATCTGCTGGGCAACCTGCTAAGGCTGTGAGGGGATGAAGTGTTTGGGCACATCTGAAAGTTTCATGAGAATTAGCAAAGCTGCTGCTTTAAATTCTTAACCTTGAGTCTATGCCCACAAACCAGGAGCTTCTCTGTGCTGTCACCTGTCTGAAATGTCCACTCACTACTGGGCAGCTGCTGAATGTCTGCACCACCAACACTTTTGAAGGGAAATCAGCAGCCAGATGTGAGGGAATTCTGCAGAGCAGGCCTGCAGAGGACACTATGGACCAAGCTTTGGCAACTGGCACTTGGAGGCAGGCAAGGCTAGCCCAGATGAAAAAGGCAGGAATCCTAACAGGGGCTGCAGATGTACAATGAGGAAGGCACTCACGTGGGAGCTGAAATCTGGCCAAGTGCAACAAAATCCTACGAGTTAGGCATGAGGTTTGCTGAAGAGGTGTCTGCAGGTATGCTCAGCATGTGGTAAAACTAACTGTGAGCTGGTGGCAATTCCAGCTCACCTGACCATAGGTCTTCTGGTGATGATTTAGAGAAGGAAGAGGAGGAAGCCCCAGGTTTTCACGAAGACACACACGTTCTCCCCCTGTGCACCACCTAGGCAGACTGTTGATGCTGTGCGTATGATTTGAAGGCTGTTTGGAACCCTCCTGAGGAAAGATTACTGACATTAAAGGGACTTTTGTGCAAGCAGAAATTGTGGTGCAGAACAAGGCTCTTACTCAGCTGCCCAGGAGGCTTCCACGGTGGGTGGTAAGCCATCGGGAGTCGCCAGATGGCTGCTGAGCTTGCGATTAAGGTGTTGGGACACCCAAAGGATTGTGTTCTTGGACCACACATCACTCTGAGTGCAGCATTAGCTTGCTGTTTTGTGAGGGCTCAGGTTTAGTAACAATTTGTGTACTTGAAGCTTTGGCAACACACCCTGCCCTCAGGATTGTTCATGGCCAAGAGGCAATCAGCACAGAACCCCCTCCTGCACTGCCCAGGCAGTTTGCCTCTGACACTGGGAGTTTCTAGGAAACAAAACTGAATCATGTATGTAAGAAAAGGAAATGCTGACATTTTATCTTGCTTTCTCCTTAAACCTCCTTGGTGTATGAATCAAATTGAGCTGATTCAATTTGCCTTTTAGATATCTGCAGTGGAAACCTGTTGTATAGCTTGAAATATTGCTTCCTAGGAAGATAAAGTTGTGAGAACCCTCGACTGGGCTGCACTGAAACATTTCACTGCAATTTCATTTGCCTGAGCAAATATTTTTAGAACATTAACAGAAATGCATGGCATAAATTTCAAAGCCTGTGGAATAATTTCATGTGCAAACATTTATAGAGGTGGTCCCAGGGAAGCTGAGCATGTGATGTTTTCATAGCAAATATGCAATACAAGGAGTACTCCCCACACAGTGCTAGTATCTAAAGTGGGAGAACAGAGACATTTCTTTCAGTAAGTGCAAGAAAATGGCTTTCATCTGAAATGCAGCTGAGAGATGCTAGCAGGCAGAAGATTTAGTTTGTATCATAGAATCCTAGGATGGCTCGGATTGGAAGGGACCTCAGAGGTCATCTACTCCAACCTCTCCACTGTGGGCAGGGACACCTCTCAGTTAGACTCAGCTGCTCATAGGCTGCATCATCCAACCTGGCCTTAAACAGCCCCAGGCAGGAGACAGCTACAGCTTTCCTGCACAGCCTGTTTCCAGAGTCTCACTGAAGAACTTCTTCTCAAGCTCCAGTCTAACCCTGCTTTCCCTCAGCTTCAAATCATTCCCTCTTGTCCTGTCTCTAGACACCCTCATAAGAAGTCCCTCTCCAGCCTTCCTGAAGGATCTCTTCAGGTATTAGAAGGCAGCTCTAAGGTCCCCTCAGAGCCTTCTTTTCTCTAGGCTTGAGTGAATGTTTGCAATGGAAATTAAACCAAGGTCCGAGTCATCAACTCAAGCCTTCACCTGTCTCCTGCTGATGTTGTTAAAAACTAAACATGCATAAGTCCCTCTGACCCCCAAGCAGAAGCTTGTCAGCAGCCTTGCATTCAGCACTGGGAGCTGTGTCCTGCCCTACATTCATGCACACTGTCAGTGACACCCAGATAAGAGACCTTACAGGCAGCCATTCTCAAATCAGTGCAGACTTCTCTCACTGCTCCTTGCCCTCCTTCCCTGCCAGATGCAGTTGCCATGCTTGATTCTCAGACCTGCCAGGCCTCACCTGCTGTTCCAGCAGTTGCCAAGAGCCTGTTGCAGATACAGAGGCACCGACCTGAAGTCAGCTTGATGCTGAGGTAACAGGACAGCTGCCTGCTGCTGGCAGGGGCAGGTCCTACTCCAGCTGCACAACCCTTTCCTCCTCCTTCTGTGGTGTGACTTTGCTGTGAGCCACTTCAGATAGCACATCAGCTTGAGAACAGCGAAACAAAACCTCTGAAGTGCTTTTGTCAGGTCAGTAAAGCAAGTTGGCTCAATGAGACTGAGGGGGGGAGAGGCAGCCACCTTTCTTAAGGGAAAAGCAAAGGGCTTTGATAGATTTGTAACATAACTCCAGTGCAGAACTTATAGACTAGGTATTAGGAAGAAATTCTTCACAGTGAGGTTGGTGACACTCTGGAATAGGCTGCCCAGGAAGGTTGTGAATGCCCCTTCCCTCCAGACACCTGGGGCTGTTTAGTCTTGAGAAGTCTGAGAGGGGATCTGATCAATGTCTATAAATCTTAAGGGTAGGTGTTAAGTGCAGTCCCTGGAGGTATTCAGAGCCAAGTTGGATGAAGCCTTGAGCAACCTGGTCTAGTGGAAGATGCCACTGCCCACAGCAGTTGGGTTGGGATTAGATGACCTTTAAAGTCCTTTCCAACCTAAGCCATTCTATGAATTGATGACTCTCTGAATGAGCAGGACCTTGCCTATGCACATAGAGTGAGCACTATGTGTTAACAGAGACAAGCATCAAAATCTGTTGTCCTTCCATCTTCTGCTGTCATCTGCCCTGCAAAGGTGGCTTTGCTCAGGGAGCTTATCCAGCAGAACATGTTTTTTTTTCTCTTCAGGGTTATTTTCCTGACACCAATGACCTGACCGGAGTCAGTGTGCAGCTCTGAGGCCCTGAGTGTGAGCAAGCAGTGAGACCTGCTGACCATGCAGGCAGAAAGATTGCCTCTTCTTGGGAGGCATGGGCAAAGCTTGACCTAAGCTGATCATAAAACACCTGTCTGAATTTTTCCTTCTGTATTTAATGTCCATTAAAAACCTGTTCAAAGTGCCCTTGAAGTTGCAGGAGAAATGTGACGTACGGTCACAGGATGTTAGGGGTTGGAAGAGACCCAAGAAGATCATCGAGTCCAACCCCCCTGCCAGAGCAGGACAATGCTATCTAACACAGATCACAGAGGAGCACATCCAGACAGGCCTTCAAAGGCTCCATAGAAGACCACACAACCTCCCTGTGGAGCCTGTTCCAGTGCTCTGTGACTCTTACAGTAAAGAAGTTCCCCCTTGTGTTGAGGCAGAGCCTCTTTTGCTGCAACTTACACCCATGGCTGCTTGTCCTATCCCAGGGAGCAGTGAGCAGAGCCTGTCCCCCACTCCTGACCAGCCTTCAGACATTTATAAACATTTATCAAATCACCTCTAAGTCTTCTCTTTTGCAGACTAAAAAGTCCCAGGTCTCTCAGCCTCTCCTCATCAGGCAGTGCCCTCCAGTCCTCTAATCATCCTCATAGCCGTCTGCTGGACCCTCTCCAGCAGATCTCTGTCCCTCTTCAGCTGGGGAGCCCAAAACTGAGCACAGTGCTCAAGATGAGGTCTCACCAGGGCAGAGTAGAGGGGGAGGAGAACCTCCCTTAATCTTCTGGACGTGCTCCTCCTAATACACCCCAGGATGCCATTGGCCTTCTTGGCCACAAGGGCACATTTCTGTGCCATGGTTCATTGCTGTGGACTGGATCAGGAACAGTGTGGCCAGTAGGACAAGGGAGGTTATTCTGCCCCTGTACTCAGCACTGGTCAGGCCACACCTTGAGTGCTGTGTCCAGTTCTGGGCTCCTCAATTCAAGAGAGATGTTGAGGTGCTGGAACATGTCCAGAGAAGGGCGACAAAGCTGGTGAGAGGCCTGGAGCACAAACCCTATGAGGAGAGGCTGAGGGAGCTGGGGGTGTGCAGCCTGGAGAAGAGGAGGCTCAGAGGTGACTTCATTACTGTCTACAACTACCTGAAGGGACATTGTCACCAGGTGGGGTTGGTCTCCTCTTCCAGGCAACCAGCAGCAGAACAAGGGGACAGAGTCTCAAGTTGTGGTGGGGGAGGTCTAGGCTGGATGTTAAGAGGAAGTTGTTGGCAGAGAGAGTGATTGGCATTGGAATGGGCTGCCCAGGGAGGTGGTAGAGTCACCATCCCTGGAGGTGTTGAAGCAAAGCCTGGCTGAGGCACTTAGTGCCATGGTCTAGTTGACTGGGTGGGGCTGAGTGCTAGCTTGGACTGGATGATCTCTTCCAAGCTCATTGATTCTATGAAAACTATGAAACAAGCATTGGATGGCCTTTGGGTACATCCCTGGGTTGTGTTATTTAACAGATAGCTATGATTTCTTCTTTGCAAGTTGGTTCCTACTGTGGGACCAGGTCAGACACTGTCATCCACTGTGGGAAGAGCTGTGGGAGTTTTACTTCTGCTGCTCTTATTTCTTGAATGTCATTGCTTGTTTATTGATCATTAAGGTAACCAGCTGCTAGACCTTCAGACAGGAATGACTGCCAGGGTAAAGGCATACAGTGAAGGTAGGGCCCTTGCTAGGGATTTGTTAGCCAAGACTGTCCAGGACAAACATCTTCTGATATTCCATAGATGACAGCAGGTGCTCATACTCACATGAAATCTAAATCCTGGCAAGGCATGGAAACCTGCTTCTCATTTTTCACTGGACTTCTGCATGGTAACTCTAGGTGATTCCTAGTGATGTCAAGATCTCAGGTGGAGATTACTGCCGAGTTTGCTTTGAATCAGAGCTGAGCAGGCTAATCTGAATATACCTCCCACTAACGAGCCCAGGGCTGTGGCACTGGGCAAAACAAATAACCCTAAACACTGTGAGGATCATTAACTCTAATGGTTACCTGGTGACCAGGCTGTGTGCCTCTGCTCTCCAGTGTGGTTTGTCCAGTAGTGTGGTGGCCTTCATTTGGGAACAGTGATAGGTTCAGGATTAGTAAGTCCTGCTGTAATGCACACTTCAGTCCTGTGTGCAGAACATCTTAGTTTGCTTCTCAGTTTTGCAGTGATGTTAAGGGATGTAGCAAAGCCTGCACTGAATGAGCAGCTGCTAATATTTTGAAATGTATTTGTGCTTCTTACAACCTCTGTCAGAGCAGTTGGTGATTTCTTTGTTTTCTCCCCACACAAGATCTCAAGGTAATAGATTTTGCTTCACAAACCCAGGAGTATCCCAACTGGTGTTCATGATGAGGTCAAATTTTCTTATATCTGCACCTTTTTACATTCAGAGAATCAAAGAGTAGCAGAGGTTGGAAGGGATCTCCAGTGAGCATCCAGTCCAATGCCCCTGTCAGAGCAGGGATAGTTCATGCAGGAATGCATCCAGGTGAGTTTGGAATATCTCCAGAGAAGGAGACTCCACAGCCTCTCTGGGCAACCAGCTCCAGGGCTCTGGCACCATCATGGTAAAGAAGTTTTCTTTCACGTTGAGATAGAACTCCCTGGGTTCCAATTTGTGTCCTTTGCCCCTTGTTTTACCACTGGGCACCACTGAAAAGAACCTGGAATCTTCCTGGCAACCACTCTTCACATATTTGTAACTATCAGTAAAGGCCCCTCTCAGTCTTCTCTCTAGGCTAAACAGTCCCAGGTCGCTCAGCCTTTATGCATCATGCAGATGTTCCAGTCCCTTCATCTTCATTGTAGCCTCTGTTGGACTCTCTCCAGTAGTTTGCTGTCCATCTTGAACTGGGGAGCCCAGAACTGTACATGATACTCCAGATCCAGTCTTAGTAGGGCAGAGACAAGGGGGAGGAGAACCTCCCCGGACCTGCTGGCCACACTTTTCTTGAGATTCCATTGGCCTTCTTGGCCACAAGGGCTCATTGCTATCTGTGATGGTTTGGGAGTTACCTGCCCCCCTAAACTAGACTCAGCCAACTGGAAATTAAGGAATGAAGCTATATTTACAGCTTAGCACAAGATACAAGCAGATATATACAAATATATACAGTTACATACAAATTAAAAGGAACACAGAAACACAGTACCCCTCCCAGAAACAGACTCCCCAGGAGGGCTCCCAACCCGAACCCCCTTCCCCTTCCCTCTTTTCCTCCCTTCAGAAATAACCAGATCAATCTATGTATATCATCTCATGTGATAAATCTGGAGAGATCTGAGATGAGATGTAAAAAAAGGACAGCAAGGAGGTGAGAGGAAAAAGAGGTTAGGTGGACTAGGGAGTTAAAGGCAGAATCAGCCAGAGAGCAGACTGCCAGAAGGAAGGCACAGCCCAAAGTGACAGCTGAGCAGTATGTGTGTCTTATCTATATTTTGACTAGTTGTGTTTCTCAGCAGAAGAATGGTGATATAGGTTACTGGGTTTAATTCTTCTCACAGCTAAGGATTTAATTTCTCTCAGTGAAATATTTCAGTTAGCCTCAAACCAGCACAGCTATCCCATGCAGAGCTCGTTGTACACCAGGACTCCAAGATCTTTCTCCATTGAGCTGCTTTCCAGCAGATCAGCCACTTCTCTGTACTGATGCATGGTGTTGTTCCTCCCCAGGTGAAGGACCCTACACTTACTCTTGTAGAACCTCAGTAGGTTCCCCCTTGCCCAGCCTGTCCAGGGCTTGTTGCATGGCCACAATATCTTCTAGTATATCAGCCACTCCTCCCAGTTTGGCATCACCAGTACCTTCCTGAGGGCACACCTTATTCCTCAGCCAGCCTATTGATGTTGAAAGACCGGAGCCAGCACTGACCCCTGGGCAACACCACTAGTTACAGTTCACAGTATCACAGTGTCATCAGGGTTGGAAGAGACCTCACAGATCATCAAGTCCAACCCTTTACCACAGAGCTCAAGGCTAGACCATGGAACCAAGTGCCACGTCCAATCTTGCCTTGAACTGCCCCAGGGACAGCGACTCCACCACCTCCCCGGGCAGCCCATTCCAGTGTCCAATGACTCTCTCAGTGAAGAACTGATGGACTCTGCAGTGTTGATCACAACCCTCTGAGCTCTGTTGTTCAGCCAGTTCTCATACCATCTCACCTTCCCATCTTCTAACCCATGCTTCCTGAGCTTGCCTGTGAGGATGCTATGGAAGACTGTCAAAAGCCTTCCTGAAGTCAAGCTAGATACCATCTAATGCTTCCCCTGAGCATTCAGTCACTCCACCACAGAAGGCTCTCAGATTAGTCAAACATGATTTCCCCTTGGTAAATCCATGCTGGTTGCTCTCGGTAACCTTCTTTTCTTCCACATGTTGAGAGATGACCTCCAGAATTAGCTGCTCTATCGCCTTTCCAGGGGTGGAGGTGAGGCTGACTGGCCTGCAGTTTGCTGGATCTTCCTTCTTGCCCTGTTTTGCAGCCTGGAGTGGCACTGGCTGTCATTTGTGTCAGTGTTCTGTAGAAGCTTGGCTTCTCACAGATGTATTTGATCTTTCCATCCCTCATTTAACAGTCCTGCATTTGAGCACACTCTTATTTGAAAGGGTTAATTCCCCTTCTGCTATATTATATGACTCTATTAGTTATTAATGCAGTCAACTCATAAACACAGTTTAGGGGCACTGGCCTTGGAAGAACTTTCCAGGACACCAATATATCAAATCAGTTCTAAGTCCCTTGACCTCAGGATAGAATTACAGGTTTATGATTTACTCAGCACTTACATGACCCAGAGAACAAAGAATTGACGAGTCAGGCAAAACTAAATTACTCCTGACCTTAAATTAGTAATTTTCATGCTTTTCAAACTCCAGCTAAATCACTGTTAAGAGTATGTTGAGCTTCTAATTCAGGTTTTGTTTTTGTCCATATTTATGCTCACAACCTAGAACTATACAAAAGCTTTAATGGGTGTTTCATTATTTGCTCAAAGTTACCAGGCAGCTTCCTTCATAGAAGCATATTCAGTGTGTTTATTTGTGTCTGTAGGTCTTCAAAGTGTCCAGTTCCCTTGTGAATAAGATTAATAAGTGTAATAGAGATGAGCAAGTTGTAGCTGGTAAGGTGGAGCAGTAGAGAATCTTGCAGAGGCCTGTGGTGACAGGATGAGTGCAGTGTTTTGAAATGAGAAAAGAACAGATTTAGATTGGATGTTAGGAACAAGTTCTGCCCCAGAACACTGGAACAGATTGCCCAGAGAGGTAGTTGGGGGCCCCATCCCTGGAGACATTCAAAGTGAGCCTGGACAATGCTCTGGGCAACCTGCTTTAGTGGAGGATGTCTCTGCTGATTGCAGGGGGTTGGACTACATGACCTTTGAAGGTCCTTTCCAACCCATTCCATGATTCTATGATTCTAGTTCCTCCTTCTCTAGAAGCTTCCATGAAAACTCTGGTTTTGCAGGTGTAGGGGAGGTGTTTGGGTGCATAAATGCCTTCAGGGCATGATACTGTGGTTGCCAGAAACAGCCACGGTGTGGCCTGAGATATTTGCAAAGCACTATGCAGGGGATATGATGAAACAGCCTGTTGATGTAAAAAGAGTCTTCAGGAGACTCCATGGTCTGCAGTAGCAATGTCCTTGGGATGCTTCTTACCAAAACACGAGCTGATGACAGAAAGAATGTCTTCACTGCAGCTTTCTGAGAACCTCCACATCTGAAAGCTTCCTTTGGATTCCCAGGCCAGAAGGTAGCATCTCCACAGTGTGCTCAGAAGCTCAACAGCTGAATGCATTTCTTTATTTCATACCATCTTAGCTCTTGACATAAGGGCCAGTGGAGTCTAGCTGGGAGGTGTCCCTTTCCCATGGTGGGTGTGGAGGAGTTGGAGTAGATGAGCTCTGAGGACCGTTCCAACCTGAGCCATTGTAGGATTCTGCTCCCTCCCTGGAGGTGTTCAAGACTAGGTTGGATGAAGCCTTGAGCGACCTGCTCTAGTGGGAGGTGTTGGGAGGCCTGTGGCAGAGGGTTGGAACTAGATGATTTTTGATGTAAATTCCAAGCTAAATCATTCTTTGATTCTGTGCTAACACAGACTGGAGTTGCACTCTGGTCAGCCAGGAGTATAGGCTGAGATGCTGAAGTCTTGATTTAAAGACTGTCAGAGGCAATTTAGCAGCTAATTTAGATTAATGGTTAATTTGCACTTTCTTAGTAGAGCTCAGGTTGGGTGATACTCATTAACTTTGTCCACCAGAGCTCAGCTGAAAATTGATTATGTTTTTTTTCTTCCACTGCAGTTTCCAATCCAAACATTTGAAACTAAGTGTTTGGTTCGGTTTGACATGGACTTTTTGTCACAGAATCATAGAATCAGCCAGGTTGGAAGAGACCTCCAAGATCATCCAGTCCAACCTAGCACCCAGCCCTATCCAATCAACCAGACCATGGCACTAAGTGCCTCAGCCAGGCTTTGCTTCAACACCTCCAGGGACGGTGACTCCACCACCTCCCTGGGCAGCCCATTCCAATGCCAATCACTCTCTCTGTGAAGAACTTCCTCCTAACATCCAGCCTAGACCTCCCCTGGCACAACTTGAGACTGTGTCCCCTTGTTCTATTGCTGGTTGCCTGGGAGAAGAGACCAACCCTCACCTGGCTACAACCTCCCTTCAGGTAGTTGTAGACAACAATGAGGTCTGCCCTGAGCCTCCTCTTCTGCAGGCTGCACACCCGCAGCTCCCTCAGCCTCTCCTCATAGGGTTTGTGTTCCAGGCCCCTCACCAGCTTTGTTGCCCTTCTCTGGACATGTTCCAGCACCTCAACATCTCTCTTGAATTGAGGGGCCCAGAACTGGACACAGCACTCAAGGTGTGGCCTGACCAGTGCTGAGAAAAACAGAAATCTGCTTCCTGTTTGTGCTAGTTTGAAGCAAGCTGGAATGTTTTGGTAACAGAACTAGATAACAGGCAGTGAAATGAAAACAATTGATGTCAACTTCTCTCACAGTCACGCTGAGAGCTCTGGGAAGAAGAAGAAAACTTTCTCCATTTTGTTTCTCACTCTTGCTTTTGCCTTAGACCTGGTCACATCTCATTAACCCTGCTCCTACTAACCTTGCTCCCTAACCTCTTGGCTGCACCTCTCTTCTTCCTGAGAACTGGGGTAAGGTTGAGAGGGCCGGGGGGAGGTGTTGGGGTGGTTTGAGAGCCCCTCCTGGGGACTCAGGTTTCTGGGAGGGGAGTTGTGCTTTTGTATTGTTTATCCTTTGTATATTTCTGTATATAACTGTATATATTGTAAATAGCTGCTTGTAAATTCTGCTAGCTGTAAATAAATTGCTTCATCTATATTCCCAGGGTCCGTCTGAGTTAGCTGGGGCAAATTCAAAAGTGTGGGGGGGCGGGGTAACCCCCAAACCATCACACTGTTGGATTAAATTCTTTGACTCAAGAAGAGAACCTTTTTTTCCCTGCAAAGATGCAAAAATAGCAGAGGATTAGGAAGCTACTAGAAAAGAAGATGTCCTTCTGTCATTTTTTATCATGATGGACTCAGGTTGTGAGAGGCTTTGGTTAAATCCATCCTTCAGTTTGAAGGGATCTGAGCATGTTGCTCCCCAGAAGCAGGCTTTGCCATTAGATCACAGAATGTTCTGGGTTTGGAGGTTCAGACCCAGTGTCCAGTTCATTATCTTCCACTCTGAAATTAAACACCCACAGAGACAGAGCCTTCTGTTAGTGATGGGACAAGAGGGAACAGCCTCAAGCTGCACCAGGGGAGGTTTAGGCTGGACATAAGGAAGAATTTTTTTGCTGAAAGAGTGGTCAGGCATTGGAGGAAGAGGTGGTTGAGTCACTAACCCTGGATGTGTTTAAAAGTTGTTTGGAAGTGGTGCTTGGGGATTGGTTCAGGGGTGAACTTTGTAGAGGAGGGTCAATGGTTGGATTTGATAATCCCCAAGGTCTTTTCCTACCTGAATGTTCCTGTGATTTTGTGATTCTCCTGTCAGTGAACACCTTAAGCCATGAGACTGGAGAGTTGCCTACATTCTTTGACTTGGTGAGTTGTTCCATGGAAAGCCTCCTCCCTGGGGGTGTTGAAGGCCAGGTTGGATGAGACATTGATCAGCCGAGTCTAGATGAGAGGTGTGTGATGGTTTGGGTGTTTCCCACCACCCCACACTTTGGAAATCACCCAGACTAGACTGAGCCAGCTCTGGAAATATGAATGAAGCTATTTATTTAGAGCTAGCACAATATACAAGCAGCTATTTACAGTATATACAGTTATAGACAGAAATAGACAAGGTAAAAGGGAATACAGAAACACAACTCCCCTCCCAGAAACCTGAGTCCACAGGAGGGGCTATCAGCCACCTCTGCACCTTCCCCCTGCCACTCTCAACCTTACCCCAGTCCCAAGGAAGAATGGAGGTTTGGCCATGGGGTTAGTAAGCAAAGTGGATTAGTCCAAAATGGAGGGTGAGGTTAGGGAGTAAGATGCAGCTCAGCCAGCAGAGTGGTTATCTATGGTTTTATTTCATATTCCTATACATCTCAGCAAGCCTATGAGTGCAGTAGACATCACCATTGTTTTCCTTTCACAGCCTATAATCTAGTTCTTCTCACCAAAACATTCTAGCTAGCTTCAAACTAGCACAGAGGTGTCCCTGCCTATGGTGGGGAGGTTGGAGCAAATGAGCTCTGAGGTCCTTTCCAACCTGAGCCATTCTAGGGTTCTCTGAAACTGGGACAAGCCTATCTTGGAGAGGAATGGCAGGGTCTTAGGTGCCAAGGCTCTCTTCCCTGTGAGTACAGGCACTTCAAGGCAAGGTTGGACGTGGCACTTGGTGCCATGGTCTAGCCTTGATTTCTGTGGTAAAGGGTTGGACTTGATGATCTGTGAGGTCTCTTCCAACCCTGATGATACTGTGATACTGTGATACAGGAAAAAGAGGAAGGTGTTAGATGTAAGAGATCTAAAGGCCATTAAATGCATGCTGAGTAGATCTTTTATAAGCTTGTTAGGTAGAAATAATCTTTCAGAGTTCTGGGAATGTTTTCCCTGCTCTATATCCCAACTCATTGTATTCTGTGTTTTATAAAATTGAAGATGCAGTGAATGTGTGCAGTCATTCTAATAAATATCCTGACCAGAATATTGTTCCCTCTATCATCAACAGCTTTTAGATGCAGAATGTCTAGGAGCCAGTAACAGCTGGGGCACAGACATACCCTCACATGCCACTATGGAGGGATGCTGCTTGGGAAAAGCTATTCCTTTTTATTTTCCATGGATCCTTGAGAATACTAAACATGAGTTCTGGGGAGAGGAGTTTAAAACTTGAGGTTAGTGGGGCTTCCTGGCTAGGAAAGCTGGCAGTAGGAGAGATGAATTCTTGCTTTACTAAATGTGAGCAAAGTAAATTGTGTGCAAAAACCCATTTTTGTCTGCTTCCTGGCTTGTCAGCCTCTGCGTCACGTCCTGTGAACTGAGCAGCTTTGATCCACGGGGCATTGTGTAAATGTTTGCTGCTTTCTGTCTCTTCTGTCCTGAGGTTTTCTCTGGGTTTCAGGTTTGGCCAAACTGAGATTGTCAAAGCAAATTCAATACAAACTGCAGCGATTTAAGTGGGTTTGCTTCAAATCGGTGCCAAACCTCAGATTTCGCATCATTTCTTTGTTGCATACTTTCCAAGCACAATAAAAGAAGGTAAATTGTGTCAGAATCCTCTGGAAGGGGGTTGAAGTTTGTAGGCTTGTGAACTTTGTAGAAAACTAAGCCTGTAATGCATTACCAAACCACTTCAATACTGTGAGGAGGTATTGGAGGATGGGAGAATACTGGGAGACTTCTGCACAACAGAAATGTATTGGAAGAGAGAAACTGCATCCTAATTTCAGGGTGAAAAGGACCTGTTTGATGTTTTTGAGCACTGAAATGTTGGACTTAAGTACAGGAACACTTCAGCTGCTGCCTCTTCTCTGCAGGGAGTTCCTTCAGACCAATGCCAACTACTGGATGAGGCACTTAGTGCCACGGTCTAGTTGATTGGGCAGGGCTGGGTGATAGGTTGGACTGAATGATCTTGGAGGTCTCTTCCAACCTGATTGATTCTATGATTCTATGGCAAGATAAAGCTAGTTAGAAACAGCATCTCTATGTCTGTTGCTTGGACAAAGGTCTTGGTAGTGTCCTCTCAGATTTTATTTCATTGTTACACAGAACTTCTAAGGAGAGTTCTCAGATTGTTGGTACAGAACAATCAGTGGAAGTGTGTCAAAGGAAAGAAAAGATCCATTTTTTGTTTCGAGGGGGTTTTGGTTGTTTTGTGGTTGTTGTATTTGTTTAGGTTTTGGTATTTGGGGTGCTTTTTTTGTTGTTGTTGATTGGTTGAGGTTTTTTTTTCTTTTGTCGACTCCTAGAATGGTTCAAGTTGGAAGGGACCTCAGAGCTCATCTCCTTCAACCTCCCCACCATGGGCAGAGACACCTCTCAACTAGACTCGACTGCTCAATGTCTCATCCAACCTGGCTTTCAACATCTGGATGTGTTCCTACATGATCTGCCCTAGGTGATCCTGCTTCAGCAGGGGGGTTGGCCTCAAAGGTCCGTTCCAACTCCTACCATTCTATGCAGTCTTCATTCTGCACCAGCTGTCAGGCTGTGTAGAGTTTATTTCTTCAGGTTAGAGTTCCTGTTATTGGGAGGAGAGAGGGCATAAACCAGATGAAGTGCATTAATTGTATCAGAGGATAAAACATGGCAATGTCTATTGAAGTGGGACAGAATGAAGCCTTTGCTCATTGCAGCACTGGAGGCTTTCAGAATCTCTTGTTTCATAATGACTTTAAAAATATTTTCCTGTGAGTTAAGATGGGAACAAAGACAGGAAAGTCAGAATTCCCTAGAGCATGAAGAGACAGATTTCCTCACTTACCTTGAAAAATGGATGTTTCCTGTCCTTCCATACTAAGTCACAAGCAGTTGGTCTATGGACAATTTCTTTCTGCTCATCCACTGACTGAGCTAAAGCTCTGCCAGAAAAAAGTTATGTCAAGTGATAGCATCTTTTCCTGAAGGTGAAGAGAAGAAACCCAGTCTTTGAGCAGAAAGGGGTCTTTCAATGAGCAAGTGAAACAAGCAGCTCAGCAAAAGTTCTGCTTTCAGTGATAGTTTTGCTTGTGGTGCTCTGCACTGTCTCCTTACTAGGATGTCCTAACACTCCAGCCTTGCTTGGTGCTTTTGCTCCATCACTTCTCACTGGCTGGAGCCCTTTCTCAGTTCCTTGCTGTACCTGATCCTTTGTGTCCCTGCATCGGTTATCTTCCAAAGCTGCTCATAAATGTCCTATGATGTCCATGGTACAGGACCAACAAGTATCTTCCATCCTCACCATTTGCCCTCATTTTCTCTTTCTGACCCTTTCACATGCAGAATTTGCCATTCATTCTTCGTTCCTGCCAGTCTAAGCATTCCCATTTTGGCTCTCTCAGTTACTGGTAGCATGCCTTAAAACAAGGGAAGGAAATTAATGATAAAAATGATTTAGGATTTCAGTCTCTCCTTGCAGCTCCAGAGAGAAGTGTGCTCTCTCTTCACTGCACACCAGAACGTGGTCTCCCTGCCAGGCCAGAGGAAGTACATCTGGCACTGCTGAAAGTCTCTGGGAGAAAAACAGGGCTGGAAAAGGCAAAAAATGCTGCTACTCCAATTGGAGAGAGGAGCCTAGAAGCTGAATACTGACAAATCTAAATAAAAAATAGGGCACTTTAAAACAGTGCATAAGGGTTGTTAGATCAGGGCCAGATTCCTCTCTGGAAACTTACTTTAGTCCTACACAAGGTTTTTTGCTCAGGGCAAGGGCAGCTGTGTGAAGTGCAATTCTTTGCCCTGAGCAGGTCACATTAAGGATCTCATGGTTCTGGATTCAGCTGCTATGGATATCTTGCACTGCAGAGTATCTGGGGAATGGGGAGCTGATTCCCAAACAGATTGCTTCAGGTGGTCAGGAGAGGATGAACAGAGATGTTGAAGGTGAAGAGAGAAGAATGCTTAGGAAAATGGTTTCTGCTTAGGGGGCAGAGGCATGGCAGTTTACCCAAGCCTGCAGGTCAGGTTCCCTTGTTCTTTATTAAGGAAAACCATATTGTCACTGCTGCTTTTGCTGCTGTTCTCTAAATGCATACTCCTTCACTTGGTACCACTAGCTGCCTTAAACTCCTCTGAAGTCAGCCTCAAAGCACCTCCATGACTTAGGTTTTACACTTATTTATTAGTCCTAAAAGTTAGAGCATAGCCAGGTAAAAGGACTTGCCTAACATCACCCAGAGAGTCAGAGGTTGCTTAAATCTGTCAGTGCAAGAACCCAGAAGTTGTGTTTCCATAGCCCCTGCTGTAACTACTGCATCACAAGAGCTATTTAGGAAAGATACTGCCAAAAGCCACTGGGTTGTTTTTGGAACCACAAGGAGCATTTTACTCAATTCCCCAGGGTCTCTCCCTAGTGCTTGGTGTGGGTTAATTGATTACTAGGTTTTTTTTTAAAGGAAATGTAAAGCCTTGGGCAGCCCAAAAGCCACTGAAGCTTTAATGCTCAGAACTGTTCCCTGACTTGACTGTTACCCAGTTCCTATTCAGGCAAGATAGGAATTAAGATTAATGACCCCAAACAAACTGGCATTTCAGAGAATCAGTCTTTGGCAGGCATTATATTCTCCTGACAGAAAATCATTGAGGCATGAATACAGCACTCAGTCCTTGGTGGACACCAACAACACCACGTTGTTCCCAGAAATGCTGAACACAGCAAAGAGGAAAATGAGGTCTCAAAGTTCATTAATTTGGGTTGTGGTGTCTTCTACAAAGAGCAGACTAGAGCCTGTTGAATAACACTGTCCCATTCCAGTCTCCACTGCACCACTGTGAAGGCATCTCTGCTGCTGGGAGATTGTTTGGGCCTAATGATCATAGGATGGAATCACAAAATCACCAAGGCCTGAAAAGACCTTTAAGATCATCAAGTCCATAACCCAACTACCACAACCACTAAACCATATCCTGACACACCACATCTACAGCTTCTTGAACACTTCCAGGCATAGTGACTCCAGCACATCCCTGGACAGCCTGTTCCAACCCCTCACTGCTCTCTCACCCACAAAACTTTTCCTCATGTCCAACCTAAACCTCCCTTGGCACAACTCAAGCCCGTGTCCTCGTTGCTCTTCTTTGGACATCTTCCTGCCCCTCAATGTCTTTCCTGTCCTCTGGCACCCAGAACCAAACCCAGTGCTCAAGCTATGGTCTCACCAGGGCTGAGTACAGGGGCACCATCACAGTATCACACAGTATCACAGTATCATCAGGGTTGGAAGAGACCTCACAGATCATCAAGTCCAACCCTTTACTACAGAGCTCAAGGCTAGACCATGGCACCAAGTGCCACGTCCAACCTTGCCTTGAACAGCTCCAGGGACGGCGACTCCACCTCCCCGGGCAGCCCATTCCAGTGTCCAATGACTCTCTCAGTGAAGAACTTACTGCCTTATTCCTGCTGGACACTGGGTTTGGTACAGGTGAGGATGTCCTTGGCCCTCTTGGCCACCTGAGCACTGCTGGCTCATGTTCAGCCATCAGCACCCCCAGATCCTTTTCCACTGGGCTGCTTTCCTGCCACAGTGCCCAAGCCTGTGGCATTGCTTGGGGGTGTTGTGACCCAAGCATAGGACCCAGCACTTGGCCTTCTTCAAATTCATTCTGTGAGTCTCAGTCCATGGATTTAACCTCTCCAGATCTCTCTGCAGAGCCTTCTTCCCCTCTAGCTGCTCAACCCTCCCTGTCTCTGCAGTGCCTAGCAAGGCATTCCCCCTACTTACCACACGGAGGTTGGACTAGGTGACCTTTGGAAGTCTCTTCCAACCCAGAGCTTTCTGTGATTCTACAATTCAGTTCTATTGGCATTTGTTAAAAGGCAAGCTGATCAAGATAATTGATCTGATGAGGAGAGAGAAATGAAAATAATACCTTTATCTCCTAGCATCAGCTGCAGTTGTAATACAAAGAGCAAAAGCATCACATTGCCCTCTGTCCACCTCCCAAGAAGCTGCTTGTGTCTAGTGTCGTCCCAGGCCAATGAGAAGTGGCCAGGAGAATGTCACCTCTCCTGGCACCAGAAGCAGTCAAGGCACAGTGCTGATACAGGAGGTTATTGTGGCAATTTGTAGGAGCTCTTTGCTCAGGAAAAAGAAAAAAATCCTTCTATGTTTGTGTTTCCAGCCTGAAAAGACATCTCTGTGACATCATCTTGTTCATCCTGACACTTCAGGGAGAATGGAAGAAGTGAAATGGCAGCAAAAAGAGACCAGGCACTTTTATTTTGCTGCCAGTAAACCACAGAGGGAAGATATAACCAAAACACCCACTGGTCACTTTAGTTCTCAGAGACAGTTCAGCAGATGAATTGTTGTTCAAGGGCAGTTGGGCTCCCAGACACAAGAGCATTCTGTAGTAAGTTTAATTACTCATTTTAATTATGCATTTTAATTAGCAAGGAACTAACACAGAGCTTTTTCTCCCAATTTCTCAATAACACCACTCTGTAATAGTAACTGAAAACTTCAACTGTCTAGGGCTGAGAAAAATGACTCTGAGTTCAAGGGGTCTTCTTCCTTGTTCAGTCACATTCAGTGAGCAGGTTACATCCACCTCTGATTATTTTTAGGTGCCTTCTAATTGTTTATTCTGTTCATGGACAGCATCAAGAAAATAGCCTGCACAGCACCTTCTCCCAGTGGTGCTTCCTCTGCCAATACAGCTGAGGTCAAGAGAGGGGATTCTACCCCTTGATTCTGCTGTGCTGAGACTGCATCTCCAATACTGCCTCCAGTTCTGGTGTTCTCATCGCAGGAAAGACACAGAGATGTTGGAGTGAGTCCAGAGGAGGACCACAAAGATAGTTCAAGAGCTGGAGCACCTCTGCCATGGGCATAGGCTGAGGGAGCTGGGGTTGTTCAGCCTAGAGAAGAGAAGGCTCCAGGGGAACCTTAGAGCTCCTCCAATACCTGAAGGGTATTGAAGGCTGCAGATGAACTGTTTGCTAAGGCCTGCAGTGACAGGATGAGGGCAATGGTTTGAAATGAGAGAAGAACAGGTTTAGATAGGATGTGAGGAACAAGTTCTGCACCATGAGGGTGATGGAACACTGCAATAGGTGTTCCAGGGAGGTAGCTGAAGCCTCATCTCTGGAGGTATTCAAGGTGAGGCTGGACAAGGCTGTGAGCAACCTCATTTAGTGACAGATGTCCCTGCTGACTGCAAGGGGGTTGGACTGGATGACCTTTGGAGGTCCCTTCCAACCCAAACCATTCTATGTTTCTATGACTTTGCCTGACTTTTCTTAGCTGAAGATGATAGTAATTTTATTTCTATGTGTTCATTTGTGTTGTAATTTCCCTGATTATTTCAAACACGTTGCAGAAGATTCTCAGTGGTTCTCATGATGAGAACTTGTTTGCTCCACCACCTGTCTCCATCAGTAGAAGGTCCATGCAGTGCAGGTGACTCCTGGGGGTCCTGGTGGATAAGAAATTAACCATGGCACAGAAATGTGCCCTTGTGACCAAGAAGGCCAATGAGATCCTGGGGTGCATTAGGGGGAGTATGTCCAGCAGATCAAGGGAGGTTCTCCTCCCCCTCTACTCTGCCCTGGTGAGACCTCATCTTGAGTACTGTGCTCAGTTCTAGGCCCCCAGTTTAGGAGGGACATTGAGATGCTTGAGTGTGTCCAGAGAAGGGCGACGAGGCTGGTGAGAGGCCTTGAGCACAGCCCTACGAGGAGAGGCTGAGGGAGCTGGGGTTGGTTAGCCTGGAGAAGAGGAGGCTCAGGGGTGACCTTATTGCTGTCTACAGCTACCTGAGGGGTGGTTGTGGCCAGGAGGAGGTTGCTCTCTTCTCTCAGGCGGCCAGCACCAGAACGAGAGGACACAGCCTCAGGCTGTGCCAGGGGAGATTTAGGCTGGAGGTGAGGAGAAAGTTCTTCACTGAGAGAGTCATTGGACACTGGAATGGGCTGCCCGGGGAGGTGGTGGAGTCGCCGTCCCTGGGGCTGTTCAAGGCAGGATTGGACGTGGCACTTGGTGCCATGGTCTAGCCTTGAGCTCTGTGGTAAAGGGTTGGACTTGATGATCTATGAGGTCTCTTCCAACCTTGGTGATACTGTGATACTGATCTCTGCTAAATACTGCCCTTGAGTAACAGTGGGAATCTGCAGTTTAAGGACAAATCCTGCCTCTGCGAGTTAGCCTCCTGTACTACATGCATCTGGAGACAGAAGGTACCTTGGGATGCCAACATTTCCTCACTTGCATTGGTTCTGGGAACGCTTTTGGTGCAAGAAAGCCCTTGTGCTATGTTTTACCTGTTCAAATGTCAGTCCAGTTGAAATAGTTGAACAGGAGAAAAATTAACATTATGGGTGAGGCTCCAAGTTCTTTCCCAGAAACAGAGACAGAAAATGAACGCTCCTGGTCTAGTCTGATGGGAAAACAAAAAGGCAGATGGAGGGCTGAGCTTCTCAGATAACTTCTTTGCATTTCAGTGGCCTTCCCTGACCAAATCAGTGTTTGTGCTGGCTGAGAAGCTGGTGTCAGGTGAGTTCCAGAACAGATGATGCTGTGTGTTACTCCAGGCAGGGCTTACAGCAGCATCCAATGATCAGGAATAAAATGGAGTCGGTGTGGCTTTATGTGCATTTTCCTGCCCAGCAGTTAAAGTGTAACAAATGAATGAAGCTCAGCAGCCAGTTCTTCAAAGTGGGACAGAGAGCCAGAATTGGCCTTGCTGAAGTGGCCTTTATTTGCCACAGCTCTTGATCAAAGCAGTGAGCTTACAGTGAGCATCTTCTAACTCCTGACACCTGAACACACAGCAGGAACATCAGCCTGGAGTGCCTGTTCCACTGCCTGCAGCAATCCCACAGCTCAGCCTGAACAACGTCCTTCCCATGATTAAGGAATGCTGCACTGAGAGCTGCATCCCACTCAGAACAGGCTTGTCTGGAGACCTGAGCTGTGCCCCAGCATAGTCTCCAGTGGCTCTCGTTTTGCCTGCATTTGGGTTTGGTTTTGAATCTGGTTTTCACTTAAAATATTCCTTGGCTGTTCCATAGCACATTAAGCTGAAAACTATCAGAGTCCACAAAACAGGAGAAGAGAAGAGTAGTTCTGAATGGGCCAAGACAAGCTTCTAAGAAACAAAGTGAAGCATAAAAAGAGAAGGAAAAAAATCCCTGTGGATAGTTTCCAGTATTGCTTTGAATTTGATCTGCTCTCTGTCCTCCTCTGATTCCATTCTTTTCAACTGAAAACACTGAATTCTTTGGCTTAGGCTACCACCTTTCTGCAGCTAAAAATAAAACCTCTTAAATGCATCCAGGTTTTTTGAGCTCCACGTAGTGACTCCTCACAGGGAGCTGTGAGCAGAGGACCAAAGCTGGGGCTGCGGAGCCTCCTTGCAGCACAGCTGTCCCACCGGGCTCTGCAGCCACATAGCCTCAGGGAAAACCTACAGAGGGCAAGGTCAAGGCAGCCAGCAAAGAGAGGCTCCTTCCCCCTCACCCTCTAGAATTGCTCCAAGGGAATAACTCAATGTTGGATCAGAGTGGAAACTGCTTCTTAACAGACATTCTGAGCTCTCCACCTGCTCCTTTTTAGCCTTGCCCTATCACAGGAATACAGCAGAGATATTGAGAGAGTGCCTTATAAGTGCATCTAAAGATCTGAAGGGTGGAGGTCAAGAGGATGGGGCTGGGCTCCTGTCACTGATGCCCAGTGATAGAACAAGGGGCACTGGGTACAAACTAGAAAACAGAAGGTTTCACCTGAACTTAAAGGAAAACTTTACTTTGAGTGTGCTGGAGTACTGGAGCAGGCTGCCCAGAGAAGTTATGGAATCCCCTTCTCTAGAGGCTTTCAATGCCCACCTGAGCATGTTGCTGTGCAACCTGACCTAGGTGTACCTGCTTTAGCAGGGGAGGCTGGACACTGCTGGCTCATGTTCATCCAGTAGGTAAACTCCATTGGAGTTAGGCACCACAATACCTGTGAAAATCTGTCCATTTCTGTCTTGTTTTGGTAGAAAATGCCATGAGTCAAGGTTGTGGCAGTGGACTGTCCAGCATACCCCCCACAGGGTGTTGTTTCATAAGTTGCACACCTCAAAGACTCTAGGAGATTCACTGCAAGCAGCCTTGTGCTTCTGATGAGCATTACTGACACATCACCTAAAGCATCTCTGGCCTTTTGTTCTCTCCTCTTGTGTGCTTCTGCCATGTCACAGACGCACACTCAGAGGCTGAAAGAGATTTGCCTCATCCAAAGGTTTGGGCTGAAACCTAAGAAGGCTTAGCAGGATGAATGTATTGGGCTAAACAGAGGTCTGAGGTCTAAGATCTCCCTGGAGTTTTCTCCAGGCTGAACACCTTCAACTCTGTCAGCCTGTCCTCATAGCAAAGGTTCTCCATCCCTTGCATCATCTTTGTGGCCTCCTCTGGATTCTCTCCACCAGCTTTGTGTCCTCTTTATGTTTGAGACACTAGAACTGGAGACAGTACAGGAGGTGTGGTCTCAGCAGAGCTGAGTCAAGGGGCAGAGTCCCCTTTCTTGCCCTTCTGCCCACACTCTTCTGGCTGCAGCCCAGCTCAGGGCTGCCTTCTGGGCTGCCTGAGGGCACTGCTGGCTCATGGAGAATTTCAGTTACACTCTGTTCAGCTCTGTCGTGGAGGAGATTTCTCTGTTCCCACTCTGTTAGGGGGAGGTGAGAAATTAATTTGAGGCAGTATTAATTATTTTATAAAATTATTTATTAAAATTAATATTTACAAATTTGTACCACCCCCAACCACTGTGTAATCTAGGTTCGTTGTGCAAGATTATGAAAAAAGCTTGGGATATATTTACAGGGATTGGATTATTAAATGGAAATATCAAATTATCAACAACTATAGACAGAGAGAAAGATTCCCTTAGGCTTACTGCCTCTTAACAACTATACTGTTTGCCCAGTAGGGGCTGAAACTGTGTGTGCTCTTAAGACAGAGGTAACTTATTCTACAAAGGAATTAAAGCTTGCTTAGATGTGTTGCTCTTAAGTATTAATCATTAATCACCCTCCTGGGATTGTGTCACAGTGTGTGCCCAGTATTCGGGTCTTGGTGAGGCTGGAATCTGTCCCGGCTTGCAGAGGAATGATAAGTGTTCCCAGTCTCTGGGGTAAACAGGATTTCTCTAACCTTCTCTCCTGGTGTGGTCTCTGCCTCAGTGCTGCTGCTTCTGGATACCGTGTCCAGGGATGATCAGCTGGCAGGATTTCCAGGTGCAGGAGAAAGATTTGTCTGTGTAGCTTCTCACAGCTAGCAGGCTGTGTTTGTAGGTTAGCAGACAGTCTGGAGGTCTGCTGGGCCTGGATCTTTCCAGACTTACAGAACAGCTGGCAAGCAGGGTCTATGCTGAGCTGCAGGGAGACTTGAGCTCTGTAGACAAATGCAAGGTAGCAAGCCAGTATGTATGGCTGCTCTAGGCTTAGGAAGGGGGCTCTCGGCTCCCCATATATGTATGAAGCTCTTGAGCTTAAGCAGGGGGCTCTCGGCTCCCCATATATGTATGAAGCTCTTGAGCTTAAGCAGGGGGCTCTCGGCTCCCCATATATGTATGGAGCTCTTGAGCTTAAGCAGGGAGCTCTCGGCTCCCCATATATGTATGAAGCTCTTGAGCTTAAGCAGGGGGCTCTCGGCTCCCCATATATGTATGGAGCTCTTGAGCTTAAGCAGGGGGCTCTCGGCTCCCCATATATGTATGAAGCTCTTGAGCTTAAGCAGGGGGCTCTCAGCTCCCCATATATGTATGAAGCTCTTGAGCTTAGACAGGGGGCTCTCGGCTCCCCATATATGTATGAAGCTCTTGAGCTTAGGCAGGGGGCTCTCGGCTCCCCATATATGTATGAGGCTCTTGAGCTTAGGCAGGGGGCTCTCAGCTCCCCATATATATATGAAGCTCTTGAGCTTAGGCCGGGGGCTCTCAGCTCCCCATATATGTATGAAGCTCTTGAGCTTAAGCAGAGGGCTCTCGGCTTCCCATATATGTATGAAGCTCTTGAGCTTAGGCAGGGGGCTCTCGGCTCCCCATATATGTATGAGGCTCTTGAGCTTAGGCAGGGGGCTCTCAGCTCCCCATATATGTATGAAGCTCTTGAGCTTAGGCAGGGGGCTCTCAGCTCCCCATATATGTATGAAGCTCTTGAGCTTAGGCAGGGGGCTCTCGGCTCCCCATATATGTATGAAGCTCTTGAGCTTAGGCAGGGGGCTCTCGGCTCCCCATATATGTATGGAGCTCTTGAGCTTAGGCAGGGGGCTCTCGGCTCCCCATATATGTATGGAGCTCTTGAGCTTAGGCAGGGGGCTCTCAGCTCCCCATATATGTATGAAGCTCTTGAGCTTAGGCAGGGGGCTCTCAGCTCCCCATATATGTATGGAGCTCTTGAGCTTAAGCAGGGGGCTCTCGGCTCCCCATATATGTATGAAGTGCAGGCGTGCATGCGCTCTGCTTCTCAAAGGGTTTGCAGACAGCTTAACTGCGCCTTGAGATCAATGCAAGAGGGCTGAGCCTCATAAGTATGCAAGAGAGTAAGGGCCTGACTCTGTGTCTAGGCCATGCAAGCAGGTCAGGGCAGCAGGGTGCTGTTATGTGGATCAGAGAGCTGAGCTTGGTCCTCTGAGTCTGGACGCTCTGAATGCTCTGAACACATAGTGCTCCTTTGCACCTCTCTTTATAGACTCTGAGCCAAGATTCGTGGCTCATTTGGCCATCTAAAGAGACCAATCAGGCTGGCAGTAAGCCAAACCTTACCTTAACAGGCAGTAGCTGTTTGCCTGGACCCTCCCAATAGGGGATCACCTGGGCGGACCCCAGGGGTACACAAACTGGGCGTGTGTGTGTTACACTACCTGTTTACTGCCATGGGTCCTGGCAGAAAAACATGTCCAGGCATGTAGAGGCATAGAGAGGCCTCAGTTTTGGGGCTGCGGCCCCTCCACCACAAGCTCTGTGTTTGCACACCAGCACAACCAGTCTGGTGCACACCCCAAATGTGCTGAGGAGTTCATGTTGTGGTTCCTTTTTTAGGTATGACACTTCAATTTTCTTTCCTGCCTAGAGAATCCAAAGTACTTTTGAGATATTTCTGTGCAGCAGAGGCTGTAGGCAAGCACTCAGTAGATGCCAAAGAAGGCAGTCAGTCACATTTCTAAACCACCTCACCACTTTGGAAGTGATGCCAGTTGTGTGCATTGACAGTAATCCTGGCTGATCCCCTCCACATGGATGATCTTTGTTCACCTGCTTTCATTGTCCCATGAGTGTTTTATCCTTAGAACCACAAGTTCTAAGCATAAAGAGTTACAAGAGAGTAAGGCAACAGCACAAAATCCACGTGCACACTGTTGTGCTGCAGTTTGGCACTGCAGGCATAAACCAAAAACGTAGATTTTGGTGCTTAGAGTCAACAACTACCATGAAGATGCTTTTCCTTACTTTATTTCCCCCTCACTGGTGTAAGTCTGTGTTTCTCTCTCAGCAGATTAACTGAAGCACATGGAACAGCTGTAAAAGTCATCAGGAGAATGCAGTATTTTGTAGCCAGAAGAAAGTTTCAGGTAAGCAGCACCAGTAACCATGACTATAACTGGAGAACTTAAGCATAGGATGTCAGAAGTGCTCTGGAAGGAGCTGCTCTTTGTGCATGTGGTTGGAATCAAAGGCACTCTTTAGGCTCTCAGCCTCATACTGGCCTTATGTGGATTTTATCATCCTGTGGGCAGAACTCTGAATGATCCATGGATATGATACAAAACCCTCTGAGGCTGTGCAGTCAGCATGGTTCTTCCTCACTGTTTTACTGCATTTGGTTTATTTGGGTTCTCTTTCTTTGTTTCACCTGATGTGCTGATGTGGGGTGGATTAGAAGGGCTGTGATGAGTAGGTCAAGAGAGGTTCTCCTGCTCCTCTACTCTGCCTTGCTGAAACTGCATCTGGAATATGATGTCCAGTTATGGGCCCCTCGATTCAAGAAGAACCTCAGAGGACTGCTTGAGAGAGTCCAGAGCAGAGCCACACAACTGCTGAAGGCAGTGGAACATCTCCCTGTGAGGACAGGCTGAGGGAGGTGGGGCTCTTTAGCTTGGAGCAGAGGAGCCTGTTGATAAAGGTGTGCAGGGCAGTGTGGGGAGGACAGAGCCAGGCTGTGCTCAGGGATGTCCAATGACAGGACAAGGGGCACTGGGGGCAAGCTGGAGCAGAGGAGCTGCCACAGGAACAGAAGGGAAAACTTTTTCCCTGTGAGGGTGCCAGAGCCCTGGAGCAGGCTGCCCAGAGAGGTTGTGGAGTCTCCTCTGGAGACATTCCAAACCCACCTGGATGCGTTCCTGTATGACCTGCCCTGGGTGCTCCTGCTCTGGCAGGGGAGTTTGTCTGGATGATCTGTGGAGATCCCTTCCAACCCTTGACATTTTGTTCAAAAGTGTCTGCTGGTAGAGAGAGAGACTTTTCCTGAGGGTGTCTAGAGACAGGACAAGGGGGAATGGTTTGAAGCTGAGGGAGAGCAGAGTTAGACTGGATCTGAGGAAGAAGTTCTTCATTGTGAGGGTGCTGAGACTCTGGAATAGGCTGCCCAGGGAGGCTGTGGCTGCCTCCTCCCTGGGAGTATTGAAGGCCAGGTTGGATGAGGCCTTGAGCAGCTGAGTCTAGTTGAGAGGTGTCCCTGATGATGGTGTGGAGGCTGGAGCAGATGAGCTCTGAGGTCCCTTCCAACCTGAGCCATTCCAGCATTCTGTGGTGATTCTAGTATTATTTCAAGTTTTATAGTAGGAGGTCTGGGAACACTGGTTGTAGAAAATTGAACCCAAATGGATTTGGGATTATGGACAGGGTAGACAGAATGAAAGCTGAAGTAGTTAAGTTCTCCCTTGACCAAACTTCCCTGGAAGCCTATTACCTCCCACCTTAACTTGTATCGTGCTAACATTTCCCAATAAAAACATGACAGGAGGTTGTGCCAAAGTTTGGCAGGACATATGATGCTCAGATTTAAAGCCCTGTGGGAAAAGAGGAGAGAAAAACAATGAAAGTTCTTTAGAGAGGACTCAGGGAGCCTGCACTGAACAGTACTTTGCAGACATAGGATTCAGAACGGGTGATAAAAGGGATAGCAGACAGAGAAATTCTTTGGAGGGAGAGCAGCAATTACATTTGGAACGAGCAGAATTAATTATGCACATAGTAACCCATGGGGGAGAGGTAGAGAAAAATCCCCAACCTATCTAGGCTGTGTGCCATGCAGTGTTTAAACAGAGAGTGTCCAAAGGAGAGGGCAGAGGCTTTAGCCAAAGTGCTCTCAAAGCACCCCTGCTAGTCTATCTAAAGAGTGATACTGGCACTGCTTCCCTGGATGAAGACAATAGGCTGCTTTCCTGGCCAGAAATAGTGATGTGTCAGCGTCTGTGAAACGTGAAGCTGGGGAAGGCAAAAAAAAAAGAGAAAGCAATAAACTGAAAGCTGAAACCTGCCTCCCCCGCAGAGCATCTCACAAGTGCACACAAATGCACAGAGCCAGGAATTCCTCTGACAGTAATAACCCAGGTAAGTGCTGATGGCATTTGGTCAGAAGAGCTTTTTTGCTTCTTCATTCACTTCACAGGATTTGTTTCCATTCCAGCTCCACGCTTTCATTTGAAATTTCTAGGATCCTGTGGCTGCCTTCCAAGCATGACTGCAGCACATACTGTAGGTGTTCAATGCATGTGTGCAGTGGTGCATGCTAATGGCTCTGGATGGAGCTGTGACAGAGTGGAAGCAGACAACAAGATGACTAATGAGCTGTTTTCAGTAATTTCCAATTACTAGATTTGCAGTTTACTGGGTTTTGTTGGGCTTTTTTCCCCTTTTCTTGAATCAGAGCCAAAAAGGAGACATCTTGCCCCACATTTTCCATAGGGTTTGGTGTGGCTCTGCAAAAAGCTGGTATTTTCAAAAAGACACTATTTTCCTTTATGCCACCACACACTCATTAATTTCACTTGACTAAATGCTACCGTGCTGCACTTGCCATCATCCACATCCCTTGATGCAAATTCTCTCCCTTAGTGGAGAAGTTCTGCCTTAGCAGTTGGAGCTAGAAACCTGAGCTTGGCAAAAGCCTCTGGATTCCCATCAGAATGGCAGAAGAGCTGGGCAGAGGACAGGGATTTAGCTTTCTTCATTTTTTCATCTGTCCTTTTTTTATTAATTAGAACTGCACCCTTTTTATCTGACCTCCTAAGTATCATTACAGCAAAGGTGCCCAGACAAAAAACCTGCATGCAGGAGTCTTCAGGCTTATGCAAAGTGTCTGCCCTCCCAGTTAGTTAAGCAAAGACATCCCTGTCACCAGACATCTTTAGTCTTTAGAGGAATTGGATTCTGGATCTAAATGTTATGAGTTGTGCCTAATCTCTGTAGCTCAGTCCCCTGGCATTATGATTAACATGGGTTTGGAATGGGTCAAGAGATAGTGCACATTGATAGTCTTAGATGAATTACATCACTTGGGCTTAGATAAATCACACAACTTGAGTTTAAATAAATCATGCATCTTGCCTTTAGATAAATCATATATCTGGGTTTTAAAATAAGTCATCTGCCTTGGTCTAAAAAAAGTCATATATCCTAGGTTTAAATAAATCATATATCTTGGCTTCAGATAAATCAGATATCTTGGGCTTGTGGTTTTTAAATACACTGCAGCAGTCTGATAGTTTGCTCAGTATGAAGGAATACGAAGATATGAGTCCAGCTGACAGTAATGAGAGTCATTTGGCTTCATGTCTACAATAGATATGTACTCCTACAATCTAAGAGTCACGGAATGTCAGAGATTGAAAGAGAGCTCCAGAGATCATCCAGTCCAACCTCTCTGCCAGAGCAGGATCACCCAGGGCAGGTCGCACAGGAACACATCCAAATGGGTTTGGAATGTATCCAGAGAAGGAGACTCCACAGCCTCTCTGGGCAGCCTGCTTCAGGGCTCAGGCACTCTCACCATAAAGAAGTGTTTTCTCGTGTTGAAATGGAACCTCCTGTGTTCCACCTTGAACCCACTGTTCCTTGTCCCATCACTGGGCACCACTGCAGAGAGCCTGGCACCTTCATCTTGATGCTCACCCCTCAGATGCCCACATGTCTTTTATTCTTTGCAAAAACCATTGTGAAATGAGCAGTAAATAACCTGTGAAAGATAAGAATGGGGTGAAGGGCTGTCTGAGATGCAGCTGAAGTTTAAATGGCACTCACCTTCCCTCTGTGGGTGGCTCCTTTCACAGCAAGCTCGCAAACCCTACGATGTGCGCGATGTGATTGAGCAGTACTCGCAGGGACACCTCGACATGATGCTCCGGGTGAAGGAACTCCAGAGAAGGTAGGGCCTGTCTGCTGCGGGAGAGAGCTTATTTCTCTGGTGCCAGCTGGCTTTAGGAAAGATTTGTTCTTAATGAACAGTAATTGTCCAAAATTACAAGCACAACAGGGAGCACAATATCCAGAGGATTTAAGTTGGAGTCATTTTTAACCCTTTTGATGACCGCGTTTACAATCATCCTTTATTCTCCTCTCCTCCTCCCCCAAGTGACATTAAAAGAAATTAAGGTGCATGCTGTGAAGTTTATCTCTGAAGAGGACTTTTTCTGCTCTCTCCTTATGAAAGGAAGACTTTGCAAACAATGATTTACTTCTCTGTCTCCTCTCTGTGGTTCTCCACAACTGAGAGCAATCTGGTCCACTTGTGCTCCCTATTTTGGCTGGGATTTTCCCCTTTCCACATTCCTCCATGCACAGGCTTCCTCTGAGTTTGGGAGTAGCAGCTGAAACGTTTTGCCACAAACTTATTCTCTTTCAGCACAAAGTGTCCTTCTCTTTACAAATGAACACTGTGGACTGCCCTTAAATGAAAACCAAAACAAAACATCCTGGAATCTCCTGTGTCAACATTGTAGATATTAACTCCACCTGCGTGCCATGCAAAGAAGAGTTGCAAACGTTACTGTAAAGGCATTTTGTTTGCATGGGCTTTGTTAGTAGATTAAAATGGCACAGGAGAAATCTATTCTAGTTGCAACACAAAAGGCTGAGAAATAAAATATTTGTGCTCACGAGAATAATAATCATAGTATGGTTTGGGGAAAAAAAAAACTTCAAAGAGCTTAACTGCTCCCTGTGTGTGAAGAAAGTTCTCCTAGGCTCCTGCTTTGACTTCCTTTGCTTTAGCTTTAAAGCCACTCTAAATGCTCATGTAAATTGTGCTGCTCTGTTTCCCTAGCAAGAGAGTTTAAGTTGCTTGGTAATTGCACTGCTGGTAATACTCTGTTTGCTTTCTAGATTGGACCATTCCTTGGGAAAGCCGGGCCTGTTCCTCTCAGGTATAGTGAAAACTTATTAACTCCATAACTTTGTGAAAACACCCACAGCCCTGCTGAGGCTGTGTCTGCCATATTGTGTCCAGTTCAGGGCCACTCAGCTCAAGAAGGACCTCAGGGAACTGCTCCAGACAGTCCAGCGCAGAGCCACAAAGATGCTGAAGGCAGTGGAACATCTCCCTGTGAGGACAGACTGAGGGAGCTGGGACTCTTTAGTTGGGAGAGAAGGAGACTGCAGGAGTGACCTCTTTCATGTTTGTAAACATGTAAAGGATGAGTGCCAAGAGGCTGGAGCCAGGCTCTGCTCAGTGATGCCCAGTGACAGGACAAGGGGCAATAGGTGGAAGCTGAGGCATAGGAAGTTCCATGGAAACATGAGGAAATTTGTGAACACCCCACTGTGAGGATAGGCTGAGGGACCTGGGGATTGGACCAGAGGAACCTGAGGACTGCCCTCATTCGTGTTGATAAAGATGTGAAGGGATGGAGCCAGGCTGTGCTCAGGGATGTCCAATGACAGGACATGGGGCAATGGGGGCAAGCTGGAGCAGAGGAGGTGCCATGGGAACAGAAAGGAAAACTTTTTCCCCTGTGAGGGTGCCAGAGCTCTGGAGCAGACTGCCCAAAGAGGTTGTGGAATCTCCTCTCTGAAGACATTCCAAAACCCACCTGGATGTGTTCCTCTGTGACCTGCCCTAGGTGCCTAGGTGCTCCTGCTCTGGCAGGGGACTTGGACTGGATGCTCTCTGGAGGTCCCTTCCAAACCCTAACACTCTGTGGTTCTGTGTGATTCTGTGATGCTAATCCAGCCAATCACATGCAAATACCTCATCCCGTGAACAAGCCCTGGAAGAACTGTGGAAATATGAAAACCTGGCACTTAGGTGGTACAAAGGCAAATGGAAGTGAAGAAACAGTGTCAAAAGTGTGTCAGGCATTGGAAACACAGTGCTGCAAGTTTTACCACACAGCTCTTCTTCCTGAATCCTTTGTACTGGGGTTAGAAAATCTGTTGGTTCTACCTAAAAGACTTCCTCCTTTCTGAACAACCTGTGGCTTGCATTTTTGGAAAGCTCAGAGGAAGATCACAGGTTTTCCAGTACCTGAAGAGGGCTCCAAGCAGGCTGCAGAGGGACTGTTTGCAAAGGCCTGCAGTGACAGGATGAGGGCAATGGTTTGAAATGAGAGCAGAGCAGATTTAAATTGGATGTGAGGAACAAGTTCTGTGCCATGAGGGTGGTGGAACCCTGCGAGAAGTTGCCCAGGGAGGTAGTTGAGGCCCCATCCATGGAAAGATTCAAGGTCAGGCTGGGCAAGGCTCTGAGCAGCCTGCTGTAGTGGAGAATGTCCCTGCTGAGTGCAGGAACCTTTGGAGGTCCCTTCCAACCCAAGCCATTCTGTGCTTCTGTGGTACCTCAGATAGTACCTCCATACCCACAGACCACCTCTAACTGAGGACCAGGTTGCCCTTTAAACTGACAGTCTTGTGAATTAGACAAACTAATTCCCTTCTCTCCAACCCCCCTCTTTTACTCTGTACCCCATGGACAAATTCTTTATTGCTGTGTTCATGTCATTTATCCTCCTCTCCTATTAGCAGCTTCTCTTCTCTTTCTTTTTCTGCTTTAAATACTGTTAACTCTTAGTTTATTACACTGCCAGTGAATGTCCTATTTTTATTATTCTTTATTTAGAGAAAGGGATAGACAAAGGATACTGCACTGTAGGAGCCAGACTGATTCGTCTAGAGGATAAGGTAAGTGCCTGAAAGCTTTTTTTTTCCTTCTGGGTAATGATATCTGATCTAGAGACATGCAAGATAATATCTTGGCACGATTTACTTTACAATTACAAGGCACCATAATAAAGAATAATATCCTCATTTTTGTAAGGGGCTTGATGAAGTATCATGTGGATGTTGTTGAGAATTAACTGTTTCCCTGCCACACAGGCCTGGTTCTTGATTCTTGAAGGGATTGCTTTTGTGATGGAGCCAAATCACACATCCTATGTGTAAGGCCTGGGAACTGACAAGGTGTTTGTCAATGCAGAAAAATGAGTAGCCAGAAGGCTTTGATAATAGCTTCAAGTGATATATCAGTTAATAACCATGAGGTTCTTTACTGTTTACTGCTGGTTTTCTCCCATGCAGTCACCTTTGTCGTGATTCTGCCCCTCCTGCACTGTCTTCTCTCAAAAAATATCTCCATCTTTGTAACTAAAGTTACTCAGAAGTATGCTCAAAGACCAAAGCTCAGTGAGGCTCTGTTGGTTTACAACTCTTCCAAACATCCTCAAGAGCTTTTCCCATGCAAGTGATGCAAAGAAATGCAAGTTTGCTTAAACTTAGGAACCTGGGTTTAGTCATTTCTGTTACCCACTCCTAAAAGCTGGTGTCCCTGGAGCAGTGGTGCCTTCTGTGGGCAGCAGCATGGCAGCAGGTTTGGTATGTGGTAGGATGTAGCAGCTGAGACAAAAGCCTGTTCAAATGTAACATATTTATTGTCCCTTTTGTCTTTGTCTTTCCCAAATTTGTCACGCAAATTTTCTTTTCACTTTTTTCTGGGGAAGTGAGGCAAGAGGGAAAGAGGAAGGAAGCTTTTCATGGTTCTTCAGAACTTTGCATCTTGCCAAGAGACAGAAACCAAAATTAAGCAAATACAATTCCTCCCTCTCTTGCCTCATATTTGCTGACCATTGCTAGGACCACATTGGTGTTCTTGTGATGTCAAAGGATAGATTTTGCCTGGCTTTCAACTTTCTTGGACAGTGTTAGAGAATCAGCTTCACAGATAAATGCAAATCATGAGAGACATCTTTTCAAGTGGATTGTCCATTCAAAGTGAGAATGCCTTTTGTTTCAAGTAGCATAAGTCACTTCAGAACACAGCTCTTCCTGCCTAGCCTCTGTGCATGCTTTAGATTCACACCACTAGTGCATTCAGCTTTCTTGAAGATGCAGATACAGAGAAAGCCACAGTGTAGACTTGAAAGATTACCAAGAAGTCAGATTACTGTGGGTGAGAAATGTTGCTACTCTTGTAAGTGCTTCTAGAAGTAGTTGTTCGTGAATCTTAGAATGCTTTGGGTTGGAAGGGACCTCCAAAAGTCATCCAACCCAACACCCCTGCAGTCAGCAGGGATATCCTCCACTAGATAAGGTTGCTCACAGCCTTGTCCAGCCTCACCTTGAACCTGTCCCAGGGCCTCATCTCCCCAGGCAGCCTGTTGCAGTGTTTCACCACCCTCATGGTGCAGAATTTGTTCCTCACATCCAGTCTAAATCTGCTCTGCTCTCACTTAAAACCATTGTCCTTGTCCTGTCACTGCAGGCCTTTGCAAACAGTCCCTCTGCAGCCTTCTGGTAGTCCCCTTCAGGTACTAGAAGGCTGCTCTTAGGTCTTCCTGAAGCCTTCTCTTCTCCAGGCTGAACACACCCAGCAACCTCACCCTGTCCTCACAGCAGAGATGCTCCAGCCCCTGATCATCTTCATGGCCCTCCTCTGGACCTTCTCCACGTCCTTCCTGTGCTGAGGGTTCCAGAGCACTGCAGTTGAGGTCTCAGCAGGGCAAAGCAGAGCAGAGCATCACCTCTCTCCATCTGCTGGCCACACTGCTTTTGCTGGAGGCCAGGGTGTGACTGACCTTCTGGGCTTCAAGCTCACACTGTTGTCTTCGTGGTCTTCTCACTCATCGGTTATGAAACAGAGTGGGAGCAATTTGTTAGTGTGTCTGGCACTGGTCCAGCTTTAGCCCATGTGCTGTGGATTTCACAGCTCTTTGTTTCAAAGCTTTCATTAGTGTAATAGAATCATAGAATCAACCAGGCTGGAAGAGACCTCCAAGATCATCCACTCTGACCTAGCACCCAGCCCTAGCCAATCAACTAGACCATGGCACTAAGTGCCTCAGCCAGGCTTTGCTTCAACACCTCTAGGCACGGCGACTCCACCACCTCCCTGGGCAGCCCATTCCAATGCCAATCACTCTCTCTGTGAAGAACTTCTTCCTAACATCCAGCCTATACCTACCCTGGCACAACTTGAGACTGTGTCCCCTTGTTCTATTGCTGGTTGCCTGGGAGAAGAGGCCACCCCCCACCTGGCTACAATGTCCCTTCAGGTAGTTGTAGACAGTAATAAGATCATCCCTGAGCCTCCTCTTCTCCAGGCTAAACAGGCCCAGCTCCCTTAACCTCTCCTCGTAGGATTTGTGCTCCAGGCCCCTCACCAGCTTTGTTGCCCTTCTCTGGACACATTCCAGCACCTCAACATCCTTCTTGAATTGAGGGGCCCAGAACTGGACACAGCACTCAAGGTGTGGCCTGACCAGTGCTGAGTACAGGGGAAGAATAACTTCCCTTGACCTACTGGCCACACTGTTCCTGATGCAGGCCAGGTTGCCATTGGCTCCTGTCCTGCCCAGGTACCATGGTGTGAGAAGAGCAATAGTGCAGGAGATGCCAGTGTATGCTGGAAATGCTGCATTCACTGATCTCTGTGGCAGGTGGCTGTTTATGCCCTGCCTTTACAGCTCACACCTGCTGGAAAATGGAATTCCATCTGATTCACAAAGCTTATCAGTGCTGCCTTGCCATCAGTGCTCAGAGGGGGTGAAGCCCCACAGTTTGCCCTTGTCATGTTCTAGGTCTGCTGAAAGCCACCTGGTAACCACTCTGTAGCAGGGCACTTAGTGCCACGGTCTAGTTGTTTGGCCAGGGCTGGGTGCTAGGTTGGTCTGGATGAGCTTGGAGGTCTCTTCCAGCCTGCTTGTTTCTATGATTCTGTGAACCATGTTCTCAAGAGAACAGTCATACAAGTTGAAAACCTCCTGATGGTATAGCCATCTTATATAGTTCTAAATCTAGTTGGCACAAGCTCAAACCACTGAGTGTGGGCAAGTCTCAGCTGCTGTTTTGTTTGAAGAATCCAAGCACAGTGCTTTAGCTGCCCACACATTGTGTGGGAACTGTTGATTCCTATCTCGTATTGTTTGGGGGGAAACAAAACAGGACAGAATCAAAATATGTCAAAGTATTTTCCTAAGATGACTCTATGAAAGTCATGGCAGCTTCCTTTTTGTTCTCAGCCCGAACTGGAAATTGAAATAAAGGACCAGAATGTGAGGGAACCCAGGGGCATTTGTTCTCTCAATACCAATGAGCCTTCTTCTGAGTGTGCAGGGCTCCCTTCTGGTATTCATGCAAAGGAAGCAGATATAATGCACTGAAAGGGCAAACATTTGTTACATTGGGTTTGGTGGTGTGAGTTTTTCTGTCTTTGCATCTTTTTTGGCACATTAAGCTAAAATACTTATGTTTACATAGGGAAAACAAAGTTAAGCTTCCCAGCTATCTCTGTTCTAATGGGACAATAGAAATGACCACATCCTGCTGTCAAACGGCTTCCCCTGGACTATTTTCCCATGTCTCGTGGGCTCTCCTGATTTAACAGTTCACTGTGTAGTAGCTGCTGCGTGCCCAAATGTGAAACAACATTGGAGTCAGGAAGGACAAGCTGGGGCTGAACCTCTGAGGGGAATAAATGAAGCAAGGGCATGTCTGACATCAGGCTCCAGCTGGTGGTGAAAAACGACCTCCCCCTCAGAACTAGCAAACCTTTGGGATCTGCCTCTTCCCTCTGGAGAAATTATTTTACCATTCAGTCACCCAGTGGAGTGATGGCAGCCACCCAGACGAGTGGCACATCTGATAAAATGACAGATTTTTGGGCAAAGGCCAGGTGCTGCAGGCTGAGAGAAATGCAGTGTGGCTACGAACGCTTTGCGCCCTTACAAATCTGTATCAACGAGCTCCTGGTGCACCTCCAGACCAGGCTGCTCTTTCCCACCACTATCTTCCAGGTCATTTGTTTTAGCTGCTTCTCCAAAAGGGAGGCAGAATGTAATTTGTCCATTCAGAGCTCTGTGGTGTTTTGCATAAAATCATAATTACTCTTTTTATCAGTTTAGAGAAAGAGAGAGAGAGAGAAGAGCCCGTGGCTGATGGTTAAGATGCACTCCAGTCCCTTGAGAGGTTTGCTGCTCTTTGAGTTTCAGTGTGGGATTTACTGTGAAGAAGGGCATAGGCACAGATTTCTGAAGTGGTTGCTTAGTGATAGATAAAAGCCTTGAGACAGAAATGTTTCCAAGATTCAAAGATAGCAGCCTTCCATTCATGGAGCATGAGCAGCATTGTCTGTGGCCACTCTTTTGTGCCCATCCCAGCTCCATGTGGAAGTTTAAGGTAAGGGGGCAGAGGTAAGAAGAGGTCTCCATGTGGACGTTTCTGGTAAGGAGGCAGAGATAAGAAGAGGTTTATATAGGAGGAAGCACCGTGCAGGTCTGGCACGAAGCATACACTTGTATGACTTTGCTTTTGGGCACTGCAAAGCTGACTAGCAAGGGACAAAAAAACGTGGTTGCAGTTTCCAGCATAGCCTGGTTGTAGTTTCCAGACAGCACACACAAAGCCTTTCTGGCAACAGCAGCACAGCATAAGGCTTTGCTCCTCTCGCTAGCTCACCACACTGCCTGGTGTAACTTTACCCACTGCTTTTCAACCTGTCTGGCTCCAAGCAGGGTGTAAAAATGTGATGTTGTTGTGGTCAGAGGAACCACCCAGTGTGATTCTTTTCGTAACAGCACTGAGATGCTCACAGAAGGAATGAGGTTTCTTTTTCAGCACGTGATGTGTGCCACTTGGCCGACCCTTGCTTCAGTTCCATGGCAGGCTTTCATTTTAAACTCTGCTGCATAGCTATTGACAGATCCTTTTGAAATGCATTAAAGAGGAGGCTGATTCCAAGATGATGTTCTAGAGCTGGCCTTAGTTTCTTAGTTTCAGAATTGTAAAGTAATGCTTCTTCCTGATGAGCTGAATATTCTTCTGCTGGCTTTTCTCTGCAAAATTAGAAACAAAAATCCTGGTGTGCCATGTCAAACTGCACAGCAACCTATAAATAAGAACAGGAGAGAGAAGAATCTGCAAGTGAAAGGTTAGAAGAGACAGCTGTGTTGTCTTAGAAAAAAGAAAGCTGTTAGGTATTGTTATAATTAGATGGCAGCCTGCTTTATGTGGGATTTACAGTTATTATTTACCTCCATATCACCATAACTCTTTCCATACTCAGAGGCAACATGTGATAGTGCTGGGAGCCAAAAGCACCCATTTGGTAGCATTTTAAATAATAATAAGAAAGGGCAGGAACACTAAAGAGAAATCAGGGCAGTAAAGCAGAACCCTTCTGAGCCTGAGCCATCTGAGTAATGCAAGCCAGGACAAAAGTCTCGTCCAACATAAACAACTGCAGAGGGCAGGTTGTGATGCTGGGCAGCTCTCTTTTTACCAATTTGAACACTCCTTCTAAAGCCAGTGGCTAACAAGATGTGATCAGGGAAGAGAGGGACACTTCCCTAGTATGTTATTCCTCTGGGATAATAATGGAGAGCTGGCTGTTAGCAAATCTGACTCCCGCTGTGATTACATCAGGAGTCATTAAAGAGTGAATTGTTTATCGTGGCACTGCCTGCAAGCAGCACCACAGCCAAAACCGCTCAGAATTTCCATTACAAACCCCTCATTTGGGGGTGGGGTGGTGGACAGGAATGAGCTAGAGAAAGAGGGAAGGAAGGAAGGAAGGAAGGAAGGAAGGAAGGAAGGAAGGAAGGAAGGAAGGAAGGAAGGAAGGAAGGAAGGAAGGAAGGAAGGAAGGAAGGAAGGAAGGAAGGAAGGAAGGAAGGAAGGAAGGAAGGAAGGAAGGAAGGAAGGAAGGAAGGAAGGAAGGAAGGAGGGAAGGAGGGAAGGAGGGAAGGAGGGAAGGAGGGAAGGAAGGAAGGAAGGGGAAGGAAGGAAGGGGAAGGAAGGAAGGAAGGAAGGAAGGAAGGAAGGAAGGAAGGAAGGAAGGAAGGAAGGAAGGAAGGAAGGAAGGAAGGAAGGAAGGAAGGAAGGAAGGAAGGAAGGAAGGAAGGAAGGAAGGAAGGAAGGAAGGAAGGTGGGTGAAGAAGAAGAATTGGTGTGCAATGAGCAGGCTGCAGAATGAGTGTGCTGCATTTTAGAGGTTTCAAGAATAAGTCTGCAATAAGCCAAACAAATGCATTTGTTAACAGAAAACCTGTTTTGGCACTAAGATGTCTGTGGGCTGTTGCCCCCAGCTCCTTAAGGACTGAGGTATTCTGCAGCATAAAACTTCTCAGAAGGCTTTTTGGAAATAGGCACTGGGTGTATTTTCTTAGGCACTAAAGCAGGCTGGTAGCTTAGTGAAGCAGCTGTCCCAGCTGCACTGACATTTCTTCTTGTAAACAGAAAATGCATTTTGTAGAATCACAGAATCACCAAGGCTGGAAAATACCTTTAAGATCATCAAGTCCAACCATAACCCAGCTACTATGACCACTAAACCATCTCCTGAAGCACCACATCTGCAGCTTCTTGGACACCTCCAGGGATGGTGACTCCACCACCTCCCTGGGCAGCCTGCTCCAAGCCCTTACCACTCTCTCACCCAAGAAGTTTTTTCCTCATGTCCAACCTAAACCTCCTCTGGCACGATTCAAACCCATTTCTTCTTGTCCTGTCAGTGGTTACTTGGGAGAAGAGACCAACACCAGCCTCACTCCAACCTCCTTTCAGATAGCTGTAGAGAGCAATGAGATCTCCCCTCAGTCTTTTCTCCAGGTCGAACAACCCCAGCTCCCTCTGCTGCTCCTTCTCTGGACACCCTCCAACTCTTCAATGCCTTTCCTATCCTGTGACACCCAGAACTGAAACCAGTGCTCAAGCTGTGGCCTCACCATGGCCAAGCACAGGGACAACATCACTTCTGAAGCATATCTGAAAGAATCCTGCCTGCATTCTTCCCACTTGGTTCTTGTTATGGAGCCTTAACATAAGTGGTAGCACTCTCCTGTTATGAAGTTTGTCCTCCACTTTCCATTATAGAGCTCTGTTTCAGCTGCTTCTTTGCCATACTCCTGCCATCTGGGCTGCAATTCTCCTAGGCAGATGTCTGCCTCAGGCTGAGTTTTGTTTGAAAATGGATGTGTCAGTGTGGGTCACTCCACACTGGTTATCACAGTAACCTGACCCACTGTGAGGATCCTCCCAAAAGAAGTAATGATAAAGATGCTGATGGAAAACATTTGAGCTTCTTCTAAATTAGAGGAAGAGAACTGGACAGCAGTGGAATATTATCTGTCAGTCTTGAAACCCGGAGGCCTGATCCAAGACATAGTGAACTCAGCAGGGGGCTTTCCCGTGGCTCAGGCTCTGATATTTGATGAGTGATGGAGCAGGGTTTGGCACAGGGAATGTTTGCCAGGGTGCAACTCACCGCCATAAATCAAATGTTGAATAATTCCAAAGCCCAAGAGCTGAGCGTGCAGATGGCAGTGTTTGCTCCCCACTGTCTGCACTGCCTCCTGAGCAGAATCCAGCCTGAGTAGCTTGACCTCGTTTGTAGCAGTGTCAAGGATTGCCATGACTAGGCAACAGGCACAGTCTAATTGCTTTTCTGCTCTCTTGTCTTGAAAGTCTTTTGATGGAACCAACACCAGCCAGGAAATGCTGCACATGACACCTTGTAACAGGCTGGTGTGACTGGAGGCAGGGGCTCACAGACATGTGCTTGTGTAGCAGCCTGCAATCAGTTTCCAGCTACCTCACAGAATCACAGAAATATACAGGTTGGAAAAGCCCCTCAGGATCACCAAGTCCAACCCATATCCCTACCCTACAAGGTTCACCCTAAACCATATTCCCAAGCACCACATCCAAACAACCTTTAAACACATCCAGGCTTGATGGCTCTACCACCTCCCTGGGCAGCCCATTCCAATGCCTGACCATTCTTGCTGGGAAGAAATGTTTCCTAATGCCCAGTCTAAACCTACCCAGTGGCAGCTTCGAGTCCATTCCCTCTTGTTCTATCACTAATTACCTGTCAGAAGAGACCAGCAGCAGCCTCTCCACAATGTCCCTTCTGGTAGCTGTACACAGACATGAGGTCTCCTCTCAGCCTCCTCTTTTTCAAACTAACCATCCCCATCTCCCTTAGTTGCTCCTCATAAGAGTTAATCTCCAGGCTCTTTCCCAGCTTCATTGCTCTCCTCTGCACTTGCTCCAGCACCTCCACATCCCTCTTGTATTGAGGTGCCCAAAACTAAACACAGTACTCAAGGTGTGGCCTCACAGGAGCTAAGTCCAAGGGCACAACATTTCTAATCCAAGCCTGGATGTCACTGGCTTTCTTTGCCACTTGGACACACGGCTTTCTCATTGTGATGGCTTGGGTGTTCCCTGCCCCCCCACCCTGCTCCCAACCCCGACTTTGGAAATCACCCAGACTAGACTCAGCCAGCTCTGGAAATTGAATGAAGCTTATATTTACAGCTTAGCTCAATATACAAGCAGATATTTACAGTATATACAGTTATAGACAGAAATAGACAAGGTAAAAGGTAATACAGAAACACAACTCCCCTCCCAGAAACCTGAGTCCCCAGGAGGGGCTCTCAACCACCCCTTCACCTTCCCCCTACAACTCTCAATCTTACCTCAGTCCAAGGATGAATGGAGGTTCGGGCAGGGGGTTAGGAAGCAAAGTGGATTAGTCAAAGAAACAGCAGAGAAGGGTTAGAGATGCAGCTCAGCCAGTTCCCCAGCAGAAGTGCTGAGTGTGTTGTCTATGTTTTGATTCTTGTTCTTATACATCTCAGCAAGCCAATGAGTGAGCCTTGTTTTCCTTCCACGGTCTACAATGTAGTTCTTCTCACCAAAACATTCTAGCTAGGCTCAAACTAGCGCCCTCATGCTCAGCTGCTTGTTGACTACCTTTAGTAAGAAGCAAGGAGAGTGGCTTGCAGCAGATGGGAGTTCTGAACCGCAGAATCACCCAATGCGAGGGGTTGGAAGTGAGCTCCAGAGAGCATCCAGTCCAACCGCCCTGCCAGAGCAGGCTCACCCAGGGCAGGTCACACAGGAACACATCCAGCTCTGTTTGGAATGTCTTCAGAGAAGGAGACTGATTTCTATTGCTACACACTGCTCAAGGGAGGCAGCAAAGCAGTGGAAAGGGCAGGGACATGCTCAGAACTGGAGCACCCTGAGCTCTTTGCCGCTGCAAGTGCGCTGTCGGCTGTCCTGCACTTGGGAAGGTTGCTGTGAGTTCAGGTGTCTGGCAAGCAGCAGGCACTGCCATGCCAACGTACCCTAGGAGGCAGCAGCAGCCCACGTTCTTCTGCAGCAGCTCCAAACAGCAACCCTCTGCAGATGTCCTGCTCTGCTTTGTCCTGAGCTGTCCATTACTGGTAGTTTAGTCACTGACATTCAAAGTGCTCAGCAGCTACACCTTTCCCGTGCTTTGTCACCTTACGTGTCTGGAGTCTTTCTGAAGCCACAAGCAGCAAGACCTCTTGCCTGTGAAAGGCTAATCTTGTCACTTCTTGCAAGGCTGAATGTCAAGAGCACTAACATCCTCAACATCTTGCTGCAGTGGTCAGTTTCACAGAACCACAGAATATTAGGGGCTGGAGGGTACCCCCAGACATCATCCATTCCAAGTCCCCTGCCAGAGCAGGAGCACCCAGCGCAGGTCACACAGGAACACATCCAGGTGGGTTTGGAATGTCTCCAGAGAAGGAAACTCCACAACCTCTCTGAGCAACCTGCTCCAGGACTCTGTCATCCTCACAGGCAGAAAGTTTTCCCTTCTGTCCACATGGAACCTCCTCTTCTCCAGCTTGCCCCCATTGCCCCTTGTCCTGTCATTGGACATCCCTGAGCAGAGCCTGGCTCTGTCCTCCCCACACTGCCCTGCACATCTCTATCAGCATGAATGAGGGCAGCCCTCAGGCTCCTCTGCTCCAAGCTAACGAGCCCCAGCTCCCTCAGCCTGTCCTCACAGGGAGATGTTCCACTGCCTTCAGCATCTTTGTGGCTCTGCTCTGGACTCTCCTGAGCAGTTTCTTGAGGTCCTTCTTGATCTGAGGGTCCCATAACTGGACACAGTGTTTGCTATCAAACAGAAGAAATAGATGTTTTATCTGCTCTTGTTTCAAACCTGTGTAGTACCAGAGAAAGAAGATGGTCTTTGATGTAGTACCCATGAACTGAAGCACATCAGGCTTGTCCTAGCACCACCACACATACCTGACATTAATCTGGGCAAGCCAGTCAGAAACCATTTTTTGAAGGGCAAGACTGCATCCAAAGAGTATGATCTCCATAAAGCCAAATATCTAAGCATGATTCCCATGGAAATGGGATTTCCTTCTTCAGAGATTAAGGACTATATAGGCAGGAGCATGGCAATGTCCTGAGGGTGTGCATTTCTGAGCCCCCCCCCCCCCCCTTAACTGACCTGTCTATCACCCTCATTAAGTCAGTGGGGAGCTGCCCCAGGACAAGAGCATGTGTGCAGGGTGCTGAGCTGACAGCTGTGAGGCTGAGGAGATGGTTGGAAGATGAAGTCCAGGCAGGAGCATGAGATCTGGGAAATGGATTGACAGAGGAGAAGGATGCAGGAGAAACATGGAATCACTCTTGTCCTAGGTAGAAACTGCATACAAATCAGATGTTCCTAGAGACTTTTGGAGCCTGACCTCCAAATCATGTTTCAGGTGGGATCTTGCTTGAGTTGGGTGCTGAAGCCTTGCATGACTCTACCTTAGGCAGCAGCATTTAGATGCATGTTATCCAGTATGTGGCTATGCAGCTGTACCAAGGTGTGTGCCTGTGGGTAGCTCTGGTGGAGACTTTGTATTTTTACCTCTCCATCCACTTCTTTTCTGCCTCTCTTTTAGATTTGGTCCATTCCAGCCTCTATTATGTAGAGCCTAGAGAGCACTTCCAGCACTCAGTGAATACTGAGCATTGTTGTGATTTCTGACAGGAGCTTTTGCCAACTGCTCTCACCTTTACTCCTGAACTCGCTGTCCAGAGGGAGAGAACCATAAACTAAACCAGTGCTTCTGATAGTGACAGCAGCATTTCATTCCCACCCAAGCTACTTGGTAACTCCTAGCTGTGAGACACTACAAGTGGGTCAGATCCTAGAGTCCCAGTGAAGTTTTACTCCAGAGTGGGATTGCAGACATAGACTTCATCATCAGCTCGTGGTTTGGACAGACTCACTCTGATATGGCTCAAGAACTGGCTTGAGGGCTGGGCCCAGAGAGTGGTGGTGAATGCTGCCACATCCAGTTGGCAGCTGTCACTAGTGGTGTGCCCCAATGATCAGGGCTGGGCCCAGTCCTGTTCAATATCTTTACTGATGACCTGGATGAGGGGATTGAGTCCAGCATCAGTAAGTTTGCAGATGACACCAAGCTAGGAGCAGGTGTTGATCTGTTGGAGGGTAGGAGAGCCCTGCAGAGGGACCTGGACAGGCTGGATGGGTGGGCAGAGGCCAATGGGATGAGATTGAACAAGGCCAAGTGCAGGGTTCTACACTTTGGCCACAACAACCCCAAGCAGTGCTACAGGCTGGGGACTGAGTGGCTGGAGAGCAGCCAGGCAGGAAGAGACCTGGGGGGTATTGGTAGATAGTAGCTGAAGATGAGCCAGCAGTGTGCCCAGGGGGCCAAGAGAGCCAATGGCATCCTGGCCTGCATCAGGAACAGTGTGGCCAGTAGGACAAGGGAGGTTATTCTGCCCCTGTACTCAACACTGGTCAGGCCACACCTTGAATGCTGTGTCCAGTTCTGGGCTCCTCAATTCAAGAGAGATGTTGAGGTGCTGGAACGTGTCCAGAGAAGGGCAACAAAGCTGGTGAGGGGCCTGAAGCACAACCTGGTATGGAGAGGCTGAGGGAGCTGGGGGTGTGCAGCCTGGAGAAGAGGAGGCTCAGGGCTGACCTCATTGCTGTCTACAACTACCTGAAGGGAGGCTGTAGCCAGGTGGGGGTTGGTTTCTTCTGCCAGGCAACCAGCAACAGAACAAGGGGACACAGTCTCAAGTTGTGCCAGGGGAGGTCTAGGCTGGATGTTAAGAGGAAGTTGTTGGCAGAGAGAGTGATTGGCATTGGAATGGGCTGCCCAGGGAGGTGGTGGAGTCGACGTGCCTAGAGGTGTTGAAGCAAAGCCTGGCTGAGGCACTTAGTGCCATGGTCTAGTTGATTGAACAGGGCTGGGTGCTAGGTTGGAGTGGATGATCTTGGAGGTCTCTTCCAACTTGGTTGATTCCAGGATTCTAGATTGACTCAGGGTGGAAGGGACCTCAGAGCTCATCACCTCCAACATCCCCACCATGGGCAGGGACACCTCTCAACTAGACTCAGATGCTCAAGGCCTCATCCACCCTGGCCTTCAACAGCCCCAGGCAGGAGGCAGTGACAGTTTCCCTGAGCAGGCTATTCCAGAGTCTCACCACCCTTACACTGAAAAATTTATTCCTAAGATCTGTCTAACCCTGCTCTCTCTCTCAGCTTCAAACCATTCCTCCCGTGTCCTATTTCTAGACAGCCTTATGAAAAGTCCCTCTCCATGAAAAGCTGCTCTCCAGACTTCTAACCCTGTGGCAAAATATCTGCTTAGGGAGTAAGATACTGACTGGTGTCAGGAACTACTCTAAAGATAACACATGTTTAATCCAAAGGGATTAGAGTACTCCCTGTGCTGCTCTGCGATTTCCTTCCTTGGCATGGGAGGCACAAATGAACTGCTTGTATTTGGAAGGGCATTTTTCATCCCCAAAATAGCCTTTCTGCATTTCCTTAATTTGGCTGGGTGGGCTGAGCACAGCCTGAGCTGCCAGCAGTAGCAGTTATGTCATGCAGCAGAAAACTGCCTTGAGTGAGCAGTGTCCCTTTTTGGGTTTGGTTTTGTTTTTCTTCCATCTTCCCTTCTCCACCAAGGCCACAAGCACAGAAGAGCAACGAGGCTGGTGAGGGGTTGTATGAGGAGCAGCAGAGGGAGCAGGGGTTGTTTAGCTTGGAGAAGAGAAGGCTGAGGGGAGATCTCATTGCTCCCTACAGCTACCTGAAATGAGGTTGGAGTGAGGCTGGTGTTGATCTCTGCTCCCAAGAAACCAGTGACATGATGAGAGGAAATGGTTTTGAGTTGTGCCAGGGAAGGTTTAGGTTGGACACAGGGAAAAACTCGTCTAGTGAGAGAGTGGTGAGGAGTTGGAACAGGCTGCATGGTGGAGTCACTATGCCTGGAGGTGTTCAAGAAGCTGTAGATGTGGTGTGTCAGGAGACAGTTTGGTGGTTGTGGTAGTTGGGTTATGGTTGGAGGCAATCTTAAAGGTCTTTTCCAGCCTTTGTGATTCTGATGTTCTGTGACTCTTTAATTCTGTGGTGATTCTGTGATGCAGAGGGAGGTCTCAAAACAGAAGTAAACTGTAGTTAGAGAAATATTGAAGTTGGATTTTGAAGTACAGACAAGCATACAGCCTCTGTATACTTGTTATAATTTCTTGTTGCTGAGGTAATTGATACCAGGGCAGGAAATGTACAAAATAGCAACGGGCAGAAAAATGGAGACTCTGTAGAACACACCATAAAGAAGTGTCTCCTCGTGTTGAGGAGGAACCTCCTGTGTTCCAGCTTGGTCCCATTGTTCCTTGTCTTATCACTGAGCACCAGCACACAGAGCCTGGCACCTTCATCTTGACACCCACCCCTCAGATATTTATAGACATTGATCAGATTCCCTCTCAGCCTTCTCCTCTCCAGGCTAAACAGTCCCAGGTCTCTCTGCTATGAAGTCTTTCTTCATAGCAGAAATGAATCATCCTCATAGCCTCTGTTGGACTCTCTCCAGCAGAGCTCTGTCTTTCTTGAGCTCAGGAGCCCCAAACTGGACACAGTATTGCAGATGTGGTCTCAGCAAGGCAGGAGTCTACATTTTGAGGCTTCTGAATTTTTTTTCTTCATCTGAATGGTGACAGTAGAAGAGCTCTGTACTTGTGTTTTGAATTCATAGAATCATAGAATCAGCCAGGTTGGAAGAGACCTCCAAGGTCATCCAGTCCAACCTAGCACCCAGCCCTGTCCAATCAACTAGACCATGGCACTAAGTGCCTCAGCCAGGCTTTGCTTGAACACCTCCAGGGATGGTGACTCCACCACCTCCCTGGGCAGCCCATTCCAATGCCAATCACTTTCTCTGACAACAACTTCCTCCTAACATCCAGCCTAGACCTCCCCTGGAGCAACTTGAGACTGTGTCCCCTTGTTCTCTTGCTGTTTGCCTGGCAGAAGAGACCAACCCTCACCTGGCTACAGCCTCCCTTCAGGTAGTTGTAGACAGCAATGAGATCAGCCCTGAGCCTCCTCTTCTGCAGGCTGCACACCCCCAGCTCCCTCAGCCTCTCCTCACAGGGCTGTGCTCCAGGCCTCTCACCAGCTTCATCGCCATTCTCTGGACGCCTTCTGGACCTCCCCTGCCACAGCTTGAGACTGTGTCCCCTTGTTCTGCTGGTGGTTGCCTGGGAGAAGAGGCTGACCCCCACCTGGCTACAGCCTCCCTTCAGAGTCAGAATGGACCTCCAGAGATCATCTAGTCCAACCTCCCTCCTCTTTAGGTTCACCTAAAGAATCTAATGTGCTGCCTATAAAGAAAAGCTTCCTGCCTATTGCATATTATTTTTTTCTGTAGCATATTTTTTACTATTGCCTTTTTTCTTTCAGTCTGTCTGTAACAGCTCCTCTGTACACTCTGCACACCCCTAAGAGTAGCAGCTTTACTAGTGGCAACAGATTCCTGTGGCCTATTTTATGCAGCAGAGAGGTTTCCTTGGTATGAGTTCTTGTAGAAGGATGCAGAACCATGACAAAAAAGCTGTTAAAACGTTGTGATTGTACTGATTTCATATTTAAAGGAGTCCTTCCCTTTAAGTGATGGCTCAGAAATTACACTGCTCATTCATGCTTTGCTTTTTTTTTTCTCCTTGTATAATTGGCTGCCTCCAAAAATGTCACAGTAGGAGGGAGGGGGGAAAAAAAAGTCCATTTTCCTTGGCACTGTTTCCTGTTACTATTCCTGTCTTCATTTGGCTTGGCTCAGGCAGTGAAGTGCTGCAGCCTGAAATAGCTTTTTCTGTGTTGACATGCATGTGGAACGAGAATGAGCAGGCAGAGTGAACCAAGCTGGACTCAGCAATGAGGGAAATGGATCCTCTGTGGCACCTTCACATCTGTTAGCCTGCAGCTGTGATTCTGCTTCGTTTCTTTGTTGTAATGGCACAGCACGAAAATGTGAAGGATGCTAGGCAGTAAGTTAAGAGTGATTTGCCATTGGAATGGACTGCTGAGGGAGGTGGTGGAGGTGTTCAAGAAAAGCCTGGATGAGGCACTTAGTGCCATGGTCTAGTTGATTGGAGGAGGAGGAGGAGGAGGAGGAGGAGGAGGAGGAGGAGGAGGAGGAGGAGGAGGAGGAGGAGGAGGAGGAGGAGGAGGAGGAGGAGGAGGAGGAGGACAGGACTCCTAGAATCCTAGAATGGCCTAGGTTGGAAAGGACCTCAGAGCTCATCTACACCGAACTCCCTACTGTAGGCAAGGACACCTCCCAACTAGACTTGGCTGCTCAAAGCCTCATCCAACCTGGCCTTCAACACCTCCAGGCAGGAGGCAGCCACAGCCTTTCTGGGCAGCCTATCCCAGAGTCTCAGCACCCTCACACTGAAGAGCTTCTTCCTCAGATCCAGTCTAACTCTGCTCTCCCTTAGCTTCAAACCATTCCCCCTTGTCCTGTCTCTAGACACCCTCAGGAAAAGTCCCTCTGCAGCCTTCCTGGAGGATCTCTTCAGGTACTGGCAGGCAGCTCTAAGGTCAGGCTGGAGTCTTCTCCAGGCTGAGCAACCCCAGCTCCTTCAGCCTATCCTCACAGCAGAGGTTCTGCAGCCCTTGGGTCATCTTTGTGTCCCTCCACAAGTAAGGAGGGGAACTAAAGGAAACAATTTAGTCTCTGGATGATGGAGTTGAAAAGGGATCACTGTTAATCTGTTGAGATCTGTTTAGCCAAAAAGAAGCCTGTTGTTTTCCAGAGGAAATAGTTCTTTGCTCTCTCATTGACTGTCCCTTAGTTTGGACTAAAGGGAGACCTCTCAGTTCTCACACGTGTTGAGGTGGACCCTTGAACTTTCACCTCATGTTTCCTCCTAGCTTGGCCTGAGTCTTGACTGTATAGAGGCTTCCACTGAGCTCCAGGTCCTGAGCTAACCCTGCCAGAAGAGCCATAGTTCTCCACTGGAATGTCAGGATGCTGCTGCATGGGGCCATGCTGGGCAACAATTGGCCCCCGTCCATGTCATACCTGCTCCTCACTTCATCCTTAGCACATAGCTTGGCATGCAGGTCTCACCAGCCAGGAGGCAGCTCACCAGCAGCAATGAAACAGGGTGATAGTGATGGTCAAAATAAGTGGCTGGTGCCTTCCCATGGCTAGTGCCTGAGTGCTGGCTGCAGACAGGTGACAGCTTTGCTTCAAAGCCCTCCACACTGGGGCTGCAGCTGCATGCTGCGGGGCGCTTGTGCATCTCCTCCGTGGCTGGGGCTTTCCTCCAAGTCCAACTCAGAGGGTTGTCCTGTAGTCTGATTTGTGGTTGTGTGACTGCATCTAGAGCTTACCAGAGAGGAAATCCTGAGTGCTTACAGGTGTTTACCACAAATGCTTGATGGCAAAGGAAAGATGAGAAGCATCTCAATGACAGTCTGTAGGCAGTCCCTTGATTCTGAAGGTCTGCTTTGCTGTCTTAGCCACTGTGGTCTCCTACTTTGCTTTGCTCTGTGCATTCTCACTGGACATTATTTCTGGAGAGGAAAAAAAGTGATTCTTTACCTGCTTCCTTGCACTACCATGGGGCTGACAAATAACCACAGAGAAGCAGAGAGCTGTGCAGTGCCAGAAACGTGTCTGGGAAGCAGATGTTAAAGATCATCAGCAGGAGGTTCTCTGCTTGTTTTGCAAACCAGGACACCTTGTTCAGTCATAAACAGGAAACCTGTGCCAGGTTTGTAGAGCTTCATGCCCACAGCCACTCCTCACAGAAGCTAAGGCTGGGTGTACTTGTCAAGAAGAAAATCACGACACACCCCATGACTGCACACTGTTGGGACCTGCTGCTAACCACATCTCATCAGGGCTGTCTGCTTCTCATCTGTTAAAATTTGGTGTGCAAAGAACTGAGGGTCAGTAAAAATAAAATTAAATCTGTGTTAAAAGGTGAGCTTCAAGGAAACTTCAAAACGTGTTACTCAAATCCTACTGCACTGAGATCTTCTGGGTTGGTCTGATAGCCTGTCATAGGAAGCCCAAAGTTTGCAGGGTTTTTGTGTCCTTGTGAGCTCCGAAAGTCAGCTGGCACAACCCTCCTCCAGTCAGCAGGGGCATCCTCCACTAGAGCAGGCTGCTCAGAGCAATCTCGCCTTGGACATCTCCCAGCATGGGGCCTCAACTACCTCCCTGAGTAACCTGTTGCAGTTACTCTCATGGTACTGAACTTGTTCATCACATCCAATCTAAACCTCCTCTTCTCTCATTTCAAACCATTGTCCTCATCCTGTCACTGCAGGCCTGTGCAAACAGTCCCTCTGCAGCCTTCTTGGAGGCTCCTTCAGGTACTGGCAGGCTGCTCTTAGGTCTGCCTGGAGCCTTCTCTTCTCCAGGCTGCACTCCCAGCTCCCTCAGCCTCTCCCCACAGGGCTGTACTCCAGACCCCTCACCAGCTCCATCACCCTTCTCTGGACAGGTTCCAGTATCTCAACATCTCTCTTGAATTGAGGAGTCCAGAACTGGACACACTGTAGCCTCCTCTGGACTCAATCCAATAGCTCTGTGTCCTTCTGATGCTGGGGGCACCAGAACTGGAGACAGAATTGAAGGCAAGGTCTCAGCAGAGCAGAGTCAAGGGGCAGAATCCCCTCTATTTTCCTGCTGCCCACATTGCTCTGGATGCAGCCCAGTACAGGGCTGCCCTCTGGGCTGCATGAGGGCACTGCTGGCTCATGGAGAGCTTCTCATGAACCTCCTCTACCTCCTTTTGAAACATGTTGAAGTCCTGCCACAGAGGATATGAGTTAACTGCTCAAGTGTCTCGTGTCAGAGCACTACAGGATGCAGGTTTCCTAACTCACATGTGCTTCTCTAGTCACCAACTCACTGAAGCTTCTTAGTCTGCTGAGTGGAGATCATTTACCCAGTTTGGGCTTGCTGGCCTTCCACCAATGAATTGTTTCTTGCAGCACAGGGAAAAGTACCCATGAAAGACCTACAGCACAGCTTTCAAATTCGATGGGGCACTTAGTGCCATGGTCTGGTTGACTGGATAGGGCTGGGTGCTAGGTTGGAGTGGATGATCTTGGAGGTCTCTTCCAACCTCGTTGATTCTATGATTCTATGACTCCAGGATGTTAATTCTTTTAACATTTCCTTCAGCTGAATTCAAGATGCAGTTCTAAGCTGTGTCTAAGATGTTTTCTGATATATGAGATTCTGATGTTTTGCCCCTGTGAGATGTCTGATACTGGGTGGAAAAAAAAAAACCAAACCCACAACCAAAACCAAACCCACATTAAACAAACAAACTAATTAATTAATTAATGAATACAGTGAGCCTTGACCTGCAAATCCTCAGGAAGCCTAATTCTGAAGTCCTTTATTCTTACTTCCCTCCATACTCAAAACTGCCACCAGGACCTGAGGAAGTGATGTCCAGTTTTAAAATTAACTAACTTCTTATTTTCTGCTGTATCTGCCCCATGATGAAGGAGAAATGGCAGCAACACGAGCCACACCTTTGAAAACAGCTGTACAGTTTACAGCAAAGTAGCTTCTTACTCCTCTGCCCTTTGGGAGGGGTGCTCAGGTGTAGTGTTGGTCGGTATTTAAGCCATCTGAGTTGGACACATTTCTCTGCACACAGGCAGCTCACTGTTAAACCCTCCCCACCCCGCACCTCAAAACCATTAATGAAGTTCGTTGTCCTTAAAATAGCAGCTCCTTTTGGAACACCTAATTGCTGCCTTTCTCTTGTTGCTCCTGCCTCGGTCTGTTGGTTGAAACAAGCAGTGCAAAGAGCAGCCCAAGTGTCCCTGTGCTCAATGGGGACCTGTGTCTGCCCTCTGCTAGGCTCACAGCCTTCCCCACCCTGTGGCTGAGCAGCTCAGCTCCCTGTTTTAACCAGGCAGCTCCAGCACAAGCAGCAGAGCTTTAGGGATTGGGACTGTGAGATGACTGCATTTCTGTTTGAGCTGAGTGAGATCTTCACTTATTTATTGCTGCTTCATTTTGCTACTTCTCTATTGCCAGCCTCAAAGAAAAGCCTGCACTTTGGCTGCCTTTTCATCTTCTCCCATGTGCTGCCTGCACACTTCACTGGCCCTGCACAGAGCTATTTCCCCCCCTCTAAGTGCACTTGCTGGTTGTAACTAAATCCTCACAGGCAAATTGCAAAGCTACTGCTAAAATGTCATAATATTTCAGAGCTTATTTATAAATATTATTGCAGGGCAAATACATTTCTGCAGAGTACTTAGTCTGCTGCTAATAAATAGTTTATTTAAGCTCCTAAGAATGGTGACATTTCACTATGAATATCTTTGGCCTTTTAAAAACTCTTAGTGCAAAGAGGAAAGAAGTGAAAAAATAAACTAGGAAAAAAAAAAACATGCAGCAGATCTTTTGCTATTTTCTCTTCCCTACATTTTGGGTCTCTTAAATGAGATCTCTTGTCAGACTGTCTGTGTGAAGCTGCTTGCAGTGCTTATTTAATGTGCATTATTTGACATCACATTTAGAATCCTAGAATAGCCGACGTTGGAAGGGACCTCAGAGTTCATCCACTCCAACATCCCCGCCGTGGGCATGGACACCTCTCAACTAGACGCAGTTGCTCAAGGCCTCTTCCAACCTGGCCTTAAATACCCTCAGGGAGGAGGCAGCCACAGCCTCCTGGGCAGCCTGTTCCAGAGACTGACCACCCTCCTACTGAAGAACTTCTCCCTCAGATACAGTCTAACCCTGCTCTCCCTCAGCCTCAAACCATTCCCCCTTGTCCCTGTCTCTAGACACCCTCAAGAAAACTCCCTATGTAGCCTTCCTGGAGGATCCCTTCAGGTACTGGAAGGCAGCTCTAAGGTCCCCCCAGAGTCTTCTCCAGGCTGAAGAACCCCAGCTCCCTCAGCCTGTCCTCATAGCAGAGATGCTCCAGCCCTTGGATCATCTTTGTGGTCTCCTCTGAACTCACTCCAACACCTCTGTGTCCTTCTTACACCGGAGACACCAGAGCTGGATGCAGTGTTTAGCACATCATTCCCCCTTCTTTTCTCTTTCATAGCTGCAGGCAACCGAAGTAGTGTTTGAGCAGGTTGCCTCTCCTGTCAGTAGTGGTACATAAATCCCTTTTAGGGTAAGAATTCTGAATGTGTGATGGTCGAGGTGTTTGGTTTGCTCATTGTTTTGATGTTTTGGAGTTGGTTTAGATTTCTCATTATTATTTTTCTTGTTCTCCATTTTAAAAGGCTGGAGTTCAGTTGGATTTTTTGATAGTGATACAAAGACATCAGAACAAAAAGATTTTCTAGCATGCTCAGTCCATGTCACACTTGTGAGAAATGCTAAAGAAAAGAGGCATCACACATATATTGTGGACAAATCCAGTCCACTAGCAATGACTGGCAGAGGCATGTGGCTGCCAGTGCTGCCTTTTGGAGAATAACAGGCAAGAAGCTCTGGGTTGAGGTTTTGCTGTTGGGTTGTTTGGGAAAGGTGTTAACTCCCAGTTCTTTTCGTAGAAAAACTGATTTATTTCCCAGAATTAATGCCAAAATATCCTTGCCTTTGCTTCCCACAAAGTGTGTCCTTTAAGGAAGGCTCAGGAGGAACTGCAAAGCAGCTGTTTTTATCATAGAATCATAGAATCAACCAGGTTGGAAGAGACCTCCAAGATCATCCACTCCAACCTAGCACCCAGCCCTAACCAATCAACTAGACCATGGCACTAAGTGCCTCATCCAGGCTTTTCTTGAAGACCCCCAGGGACGGTGCCTCCACCACCTCCCTGGGCAGCCCATTCCAATGCCAATCACTCTCTCTGGGAAGAACTTCTTCCTAACATCCAGCCTAGACCTACCCTGGCACAACTTGAGACTGTCCCCTTGTTCTGTTGCTGGTTGCCTGGGAGAAGAGGCCACCCCCCACCTGGCTACAATGTCCCTTCAGGTAGTTGTAGACAGTAATAAGATCACCCCTGAGCCTCCTCTTCTCCAGGCTAAACAGGCCCAGCTCCCTCAGCCTCTCCTCATAGGGTTTATGTTCCAGGCCCCTCACCAGCTTTGTTGCCCTTCTCTGGACATGTTCCAGCACCTCAACATCTCTCTTGAATTGAGGAGCCCAGAACTGGACACAGCACTCAAGGTGTGGCCTGACCAGTGCTGAGTACAGGGCAAGAATAACCTCCCTTGTCCTACTGGCCACACTGTTCCTGATGCAGGCCAGGATGCCATTGGCTCTCTTGGCCACCTGGGCACACTGCTGGCTCATCTTCAGCCTACTATCTATCAGTACCCCCAGGTCCCTTTCCTCCTGTCTGCTCTCCAGCCACTCTGTCCCCAGCCTGTAGCGCTGCTTGGGGTTGTTGTGGCCAAAGTGCAGAACCCTGCACTTGGCCTTGTTAAATCTCATCTCATTGGCCTCTGCCCACCCATCCAGCCTGTCCAGGTCCCTCTGCAGGGCTCTCCTACCTTCCAACAGATCATCTGAGTGTTTGTGGGAGCAATCACATTGCATGGGGGGAGGGGTGTGTGTGGAAAGAAATGTTCCACTGAAATCTCCAGGGAGGTTTTAAAACAACCCTGCTCTAGAGTAACATCCCCTGCAACTCCAAAGATGGTCAATACCACCCCTGCAAGGTGCCTCCACACCAATCTCTGCCAAAGGACAAGCCATGGCCAGGCAGTCCCCAGAAATGCTGGGAACAGGCAGAGAAAAACCTCAGCAAACTCAAACAAAAGCTACAGGAGGGGAAGTGTTTGAGGTGAAGGGAGTCAGCTGGAACTTGCTCAAAGACTTCTGATGTGAAAAGCTTGGAAAATTTTGCACATACCTTAACCAAATGCTGCACAAGACCAGAGGGAAGGGAACAGGCCTCCCATGTGCTTTTTAGATGACAAATGATGGGATTTCCAAGAGCAAAGCAGGAAATTCCCTGCACTTCCTTACAAGTTTCTGACAGCACAGGTGCACTCTTCTGCAGAATTTGATGGGCACATTCTTTGGCTATTTAAAGAATTGGGGAGGAGAAAACAGCTCTTCTGACTTTGATTTCTTGGGTTTGATGCTCATGGGTGAACTTCCCCTCTGTTCCATGGACTTTACTTCAGGACACCAGGAGCTTGTCTTTTCAGTTTCCTGTGTATGAGATGTTCATGCTTGGTTTTGTCTCTTGGGAAATGTCAGCTGGCTCTCTGAGCAATTGTTTCATTCACTTCCTACCCAAAGGCAGTTGTTCTCAGGTTCTCATTGCTTTAGGCTGTAGTGTCTACCCATGGCTTCACTAGAATCCTAGAATGGCTCAGGTTGGAAAAGACCTCAGAGCTCATCTACTTCAAACTCCCCACCATGCCCAGGGACACGGACTTGATGATCTGTGAGGTCTCTTCCAACCCTGATGATACTGTGATACTGGGAACTAGATTCAGCTGCTCAAGGCCTCATCCAACCTGGCCTTCAGCACCCCCAGGCAGGAGGCAGCCACAGCCTCCCTAGGCAGCCTATTCCAGAGTCTCACCACCCTCACACTGAAGAACTTCTTCCCAAGATCCAGTCTAACCCTGCTCTCCCTTAGCTTCAAACCATTCCCCCTTGTCCTGTCTCTAGACACCCTCAGGAAAAGTTCCTCTGCAGCCTTCCTGAAGGATCTCTTCAGGTACTGGCAGGCAGCTCTAAGGTCCCTCCAGAATCTTCTCCAGGCTGAACAACCCCAGCTCCCTCAGCCTGTCCTCACAGCAGAGGTGCTCCAGCCCTTGCATCATCTTTGTGGCTTCATCTGGCCTCACTCCACCAGCTCTGTGTCCTTGTTTTGCTGGGGACACAAGACCTAGGTGCTGTGTTGTAGTTGGGGTGAATGTTCATCCCAATCCCCAGTGAGCAACAAGAATGACATTGAAGTGCAAAAGAGGAAGATTCCCTGTCTGTTAAGTGTCTGCAGTAAAAGCCAATAAAAAGAACAGTCATTTTCAGCCAGATTCATGCAGACACCCAAGAAGCCCAAAGTCTTGGTGTGCAGCAGTCAGTGAGATTGTGACAATGTTCTGGATCTGTAGCAGTCTGGCAGAACTTGCACTGGTTGCTTTCAATGAGATCCTCAGCTTTCACCCAGCTGACATCACACAGGATGCATCATAGCCACCTTGTCTGTATCCAAGCTCTAAAGAGTGTTTGGTTCCCTATTTCTTCCTGTGACCTAGCCTGATGTCATTTTCTGGCAGAGGCAATGTCTGGGAAATACAGAACTGAGTGTTTCCAGCCCAGTGCAGGTCTAGCAGCACGTGTGGTCTGCAGGCTAACACAGCTCTTCATCTTCTTATGTTTCAGATCCCAGTACTGCTGCAGCCAGTGGAGCTGCAGCAGTGCTGAGAAGTGTTAGGAGCTTTGGCTGCTGGGGAAAAGAAATAGGATTGAGGCAGGACAGGGTCATGGGCAGGAACTGCAAAGAAAGAATACTCACAGCATGGTCTGGGTTGGAAGGGACCTTCATAGGTCATCCAGTCCAACATCAGTCATGCAGTCAGCAGGGACATCCCCCACTAGAGCAGGTTGCTCACAGCCTTCTCCAGTTTCGCCTTGAATATCTCCAGAGATGGGGCCTCAACTATCTCCCTGAGCAACCTGTTGTAGTGTTCCACCACCCTCGTGGTGAAGAACTTATTCTTCACATCCAATCTAAATCTGATCTTCTTCAGTTTGAAGCCCTTGCCCCTTGTCTTGCCTCTGCAGGCCTGTGCAAACAGTTCCACGGCAGCCTTCTTGTAGCCCACTTCTGGTACTAGAAGGCTGCTCTTAGGTCTTCCTGAAGCCTTCTCTTCTCCAGGCTGAGCAACCCCAGCTCCTTCAGCCTGTCCATGCTCTCCTGGGTGAGCTGCACAAACATGACTCCAATTTGATAGGTATCCAGTCTCACAACTAAGTGCTCTCCAGCAGGAGTCCTACTAACAAGAGGAGAGAGAGCTATCTCTGCTTGGACTCTCAGAATCACAGAATGTTAGGGGTTGGAAGGAATCTCCACAGATTACCCAGTCCAGCTACCCTGGCAGAGCCATTGCCCCTTGTCCTGCCTCTGCAAGCCTTTGCAAACAGTTCCTCTGCAGCCTTCCTGTAGCCCACTTCAGCTACTGCAAAGCTGCTCTTAGGTCTGCCTGGAGCTTTCTCCAGGCTGAACAACCCCTGCTCCCTCAGCCTGTCCTCATAGCAGAGCTGCTTCAGCCCCCTGATTTTGGTGGCCCTCCTTTGGACCTGCTCCATCAGGTCCATGTCCTTCCTGTGCTGAGAGTTCCAGAACTGGACACAGCATTGCAGTTGAGGTCTCACCAGAGTGTATCTCTCTTAACAGACTGCAGGAAAACCCAAACCCAAGATGTCAAGGTTTGATGAGAATTGTGTGGAGGTAAAGTTCCTCAGCTAATCTTTCCTCTCTTTATTTGGTTGTTTGGTTTGTTGTGGGTTTTTTGTTAGCTGTGTGTAACTGTGGCTGGTGTCAGTGAAAACTGCTCTGTTCACTCAGAGAAGGGGAACATTTTTCCTGATAGTAAACCAAACCTCTATAAATACCTGGAATCCCAGCATCATAACCTCAGGGATAGCATGGGAAAGGCAGTTTGGAAGTCTTAATGCTCAGTACTGCACCAGAACAGAGCTTGCTTTCTCTGCCTCTGAGTTTTTCATAGACACCCTCAGTGGAGATGACTGTCAGCACTTTCTTCTGGTAAGACACAATTTGGCTAAATATATTTTCTGTGTGTAGCTATAAATATCTGCAGATACAGAGGAGACACTTTCTGTAGCAAGGCAACTTCCATTCCTGGCTCGGCTTTGGGTTTATTCAGTCTTATGTTGGTGTAAAGGGTGCTTTATTTTTGTTTTCCTGTGTCCAGCTGCAGGACACTTTGTGCCATGATTTTAGATGTGATGCTTTTTCAATTCCTACCCCTCTAGAGCTGAATAGGTAATTTCTGGAACTTGGATCTCCAGCTTGCTTAGGGCACAGCAGGAAGGCTGAATTTTGTGGTTTGGAGAAGCAAACTCTTGTGCCTGGACTTGATGGATGGACCACCTGATGGATGGACTCAAAGGTTGTGATCAGGGGCTCTCCAGGTGGAGACCAGTGACAACTGAAGTTCCTTAGGGATCTGTAGTGGGTCCAGTGCTGTTGACCATCTTTGTCAGTGCCATCAAGTGCACCCTCAGCAAGTTTGCTCATGACACCAAGCTGTGTGGTGTGCTGGACTTCGTTAAGGACAGGGATTTGTCCAGAAGGATCTCAGCAGGCTTGAGAAGTGTGCCAGTGCCAACTGCATGAGGCTCAACAAGTCAAAGAGCAAGGTCCTACAGCTGGTCTGGTCAATTCCACGCACAAATCCAGGGTGGGTTGAGAGCAGCTCTAAAGAAAGAGACTTGGACGTCTTGGTTGCTGAGAAGCTGCCCATGAACCAGCAGTGTCCTCAGGCAGCCCAGAAGGCAGCCCTGTGCTGGGCTGCATCCAGGGCAAGAGAGGGGGTTCTGCCCCTTGACTCTGCTCTGCTGAGACCTCACCTCCCACCCTAACTCCAGTTCTGGTGTCCCCAACATAAGAAGGACACAGAGCTGGTGGAGAGAGTCCAGAGGAGGCCACAAAGACAACGCAAGGGCTGAAGCACCTTTGCTATGAGGACAGGCTGAGGGAGCTGGGGTTGTTCAGCCTGGAGGAGAGAAGACTCCAGCCTGACCTTAGAGCTGCCTGCCAGTACCTGAAGAGATCCTTCAGGAAGGCTGCAGAGGAACTTTTCCTGAGGGTGTCTAGAGACAGGACAAGGGGGAATGGTTTGAAGCTGAGGGAGAGCAGGGTTAGACTGGATCTTGGGAAGAAGTTCTTCAGTGTGAGGGTGCTGAGACTCTGGAATAGGCTGCCCAGGGAGGCTGTGGCTGCCTCCTGCCTGGGGGTGCTGAAGGCCAGGTTGAATGAGGCCTTGAGTATCTGAGTCTAGTTGGGAGGTGTCCCTGCCCATGGTGTGAAGGTTGGAGGAGATGAGCTCTGAGGTCCCTTCCAACCTGAGCCATTCTAGGATTGTGTGTATCAGCATTTATCCTGTAGCCTCCTTGAGTTAAGACATGGCACAAGAGAGCAATACTGCTGTTGCTGGTGTTTAGTTCAGACTGTCGAATCACTCGCACACTATGATGTAAGAATGCTTTAAAGTAGCTTCAGCAGGCACCTGAGTGGGAGCAAAGGTGGGAAAGGCTTTGCAAAGTCAGGCAATTTTATGGACAAAAATGTGAAAGTCTTTAAGAAACTTCTGTCTGTCCTCAGTCTCTTTTATGTGGAGCTACACAAGGAGCAGTATACTTAGACACCTTTGTGATGGCTCTACAAGTAAGTGTCCAGAATAAGCTGGAACATTGACTCATCCTTGAGTTCCAGTGCTGCTGTTGGTCAATAATGCACAGATTTGTGCTAACCACCCAGGTACAAGTTTGTGGGTTAGACTAAAAAAAGCAAGGCCAGCAGTGACAGAAATTGACTCAAAAGTAGATTCTCAAATAGCTGTGCTCTTGTTGCAAGCTTTCAGCCTGAAATGCAAGCTGAGTGCCCTTTTGATTTGCAGCAGAGATTGATGGCTCATTACAGCAATCCCCATGATTGCATCTTCGTGCTTCAGTAACTGTTGGGTGAGGAGGAAAGCTGGAACAACTTCAGGGCTGGTTGTTACCAACAGATAGACATTCAGATATCTCAGCGTGGGTCCTTCCTTATTCCTTGTAGTGATGACAAAATCTATGCAGCACTGGGTGTTCAGCAAGCTGGCAGCAGGAGGTGGTGACTGCCTCCACTGCTTCTGTCCCTCACTGTTTCTTCTACAAATAAACTGTCCTGCATCCTCATCTGGAAAGTGACAGCAGGGGTCTAGGGTTAGCAGTGGCCTCACGCTGAGACCCTGGGTGATGCAGAAGTAACCCCCAGGAGCACACATATTGGATAATAAAGAGCCAGGCAGGTGCTGGGGATCCTGCTGTTGTGTGTGCTGGACAGCAGGGCTGCCCTGCCAAGCTGAGCAGCCAGGCAGCAGGAGCTGAAATCAGCTGGCACTCAAGGAGCTGCCAAGGTCAAGAGGCACTGTGGTGGAGACCATCGAATGGACCACACCTCTTTTGATGTAGAAAGCACTTATGTTAGTATATGCAGTAGTACCTACAGCACATATAGCAGTACCTGTAGTACATATAGAAGTGCATATAGCACATTTATCAGTGCTTGTAGTACATATTTCAGTACCTGCAGTACATGTATCAGTACTTATAGTACATGTAGCTGTGCCTACAGCACACAGAATCATAGACTCAACCAGATTGGAAGAGACCTCCAAGATCATCCAGTCCAATCTATCACCCAGCCCTATCCAGTCAGCTAGACCATGGCACTAAGTGCCTCATCCAGGCTTTTTTTGGACACCTCATTCACCAGCACCCCCAAGTCTCTCTCCTCAGGGCTGCTCTCCAGCCAGTCACTGCCCAGTCTGTATTTGTGCTTGGGATTGCCCCAACCCAGATGCAGGACCCTGCTCTTGGTCTTGTTGAACCTCATAAGTTTGGCTTGTGCCCACCTCTCCAGCCTGTCCAGCTCCCTCTGGATGGCATTCCTTCCCTCCAGCATGTCTGCTGCACATGTCAGTACCTGTAGCACATATCAATGCCTACAGCACGTATTTCAGTGCCTATAGTACATATATCAGTGCCTATAGCAAATATGTCAGTACCTGTAGTACATATATCAGTATCTGTAGCACATATTTCAGTACCTATAGTACATATATCAGAGCCTGTAGCATATATGTCAGGATCTATACCATGTGTATCAGTACTTATAATACATATAGCAGTGCCTGTGGCACATGTATCAGTACCTGCAGTACATATATCAGTAACTGCAGTGCATGTAGTGCCTGTAACACATACCATACCTGTAGTGTGTGTATCAGTACACGTAGCACATAGAGCAGTGCCTGTGGCACGTGTATCAGTACCTGCAGTACATGTATCAGTAACTGCAGTGCATGTACCAGTGCCTGTAACACATACCATACCTGTAGTATGTGTATCAGTACACGTAGCACATATAGCAGTGCCTGTAGCACATGTATCAGTACCTGCAGTACATATATCAGTAACTGCAGTGCATGTAGTGCCTGTAACACATACCATACCTGTAGTATGTGTATCAGTACACGTAGCACATATAGCAGTGCCTGTGGCACATGTATCAGTACCTGCAGTACATGTATCAGTAACTGCAGTGCATGTACCAGTGCCTGTAACACATACCATACCTGTAGTATGTGTATCAGTACACGTAGCACATATAGCAGTGCCTGTAGCACATGTATCAGTACCTGCAGTACATATATCAGTAACTGCAGTGCATGTAGTGCCTGTAACACATACCATACCTGTAGTATGTGTATCAGTACACATAGCACATAAAGCAGTGCCTGTGGCACATGTAGCAGTACCTGCAGTACATGTATCAGTAACTGCAGTGCATGTAGTGCCTGTAACACATATCATACCTGTAGTATGTGTATCAGTACACATAGCACATAGAGCAGTGCCTGTAGCACATGTATCAGTACCTGCAGTACATGTATCAGTAACTGCAGTGCATGTACCAGTGCCTGTAACACATACCATACCTGTAGTATGTGTATCAGTACACATAGCACATAGAGCAGTGCCTGTAACACATGTATCAGTACCTGCAGTACATGTATCAGTAACTGCAGTGCATGTAGTGCCTGTAACACATACCATACCTGTAGTATGTGTATCAGTACACATAACACATAGAGCAGTGTCTGTAGCACATGTATCAGTAACTGCAGTGCATGTAGTGCCTGTAGCACATATCATACCTGTAGTATGTATACCAGTACACGTAGCACATAGAGCAGTGCCTGTAGCACATGTATCAGTACCTGCAGTACATGTATCAAGTACCTATAGCACACAGATCAGTACCTACAGCACACAGATCAGTACATACAATCAATCAAAGATATTTCAAAGGTTTGGCAGAAGTTCTCATTTTTCTTACGCTTTGAAGTTGTTGCTTTAAAACAAAAACAAAGCTGCAATTGGACAAACTTCCTTTTCCTCTTGAACTCACAGACACTCTGCCACAGCAGGAGATTCTGTGTGCCACATCTTCTTAGGTACTGAGTGTCTCCAAAGTATCCTCGGGAATCTTTTGCTCTATCTCTAGTACAGCCGCAGCTATACTTGGTTAAGCCCTATCTAAAACCTGTTGTGTTCTTTAATGTTCAGTTCAGTAACATTCACTTCAGCTTTTCTACTGAAACAAAAGCAGTGTTTCCACACTCATAAAAAGTAGTGGGGGGGCGGGGGGGGGGGAGAGAGAAAGCCTTTAAACATTCAGCACAGCTATTTGGTTTTTAATCTTCTCTTTGTGTGTGAATTTAAAAGAGGAAGACACTGTTTATATAAGCCTTCAGCTAGGAGAGTAAACAAAACCTCTTTTAAATCTAGCTCCTCAGGCAACTCTAACACTAGTTATGAATCAAGGGTAGGAGCTTGCTACCACGATGCTTACTGTGCCATGTGCAGGCATATAAATTCTGCTATGAGGACAGGCCGAGGAAGCTGAGGTTGTTCAGCCTGGAGAAGAGAAGGCTCTGGTGGGGGACCTAAGAGCAGCCTGCATGTAGGAGAGAGAGTGCAGTGCCTAGGCTAGGCTGTGGCAGTTATCTGAGGGCAGGTGTGTCTTCCTTCATGCTCTGAGCACCTGAGAAATATGGGGATGACATATTTCAGCTCAGTTTAGTATGAAACAATGGTCTGCTATCTAAGTGGCGATGGGAGATAAGATAAATGGAAGTGTGACTGGAAGGAATGCGGGGGTAGGTCTGATGTAACTAACCAGTGTAATTAGTATGCACGGGGACTAAGGGATGTGATCTGAAGACTGTCTGTAGATTGCCATGTGAATGGAGCTGGAAGTGTATATATGACACCAAGCTGGGGGCAGATGTGCCTGGGTTGGAGGGCAGAAGGGCTCTGCAGCGGGACCTTGACCGCCTGGACAGATGGGCAGAGTCCAATGGGATGGGGTTCAATAGCTCCAAGTGCAGGGTGCTGCACTTTGGCCACAACAACCCCATGCAGAGATACAGGCTGGGGTCGGAGTGGCTGGAGAGCAGCCAGACAGAGAGGGATCTGGGGGTGCTGATTGATACCCGCCTGAACATGAGCCAGCAGTGTGCCCAGATGGCCAAGAGAGCCAGTGGCATCCTGGCCTGCATCAGGAATGGTGTGGCCAGCAGGAGCAGGGAGGTCATTCTGCCCCTGTACTCTGCACTGGTTAGACCACACCTTGAGTCCTGTGTTCAGTTCTGGGCCCCCCAGTTTAGGAGGGACATTGAGATGCTTGAGCGTGTCCAGAGAAGGGCGACGAGGCTGGTGAGAGGCCTTGAGCACAGCCCTACGAGGAGAGGCTGAGGGAGCTGGGATTGTTTAGCCTGGAGAAGAGGAGGCTCAGGGGTGATCTTATTGCTGTCTACAACTGCCTGAGGGGTGGTTGTGGCCAGGAGGAGGTTTCTCTCTTCTCTCAGGTGGCCAGCACCAGAACGAGAGGACACAGCCTCAGGCTGTGCCAGGGGAGATTTAGGCTGGAGGTGAGGAGAAAGTTCTTCCCTGAGAGAGTCATTGGACACTGGAATGGGCTGCCCGGGGAGGTGGTGGAGTCGCCGTCCCTGGAGCTGTTCAAGGCAGGATTGGACGTGGCACTTGGTGCCATGGTCTAGCCTTGAGCTCTGTGGTAAAGGGTTGGACTTGATGATCTGTGAGGTCTCTTCCAACCTTGGTGATACTGTGATATACTGTGAAAAGTAAACTGTGCAAAGAAATATCTTCACTTGGAAGAACTTGTGGGGTCCTTGCCCCAACAAAATGCTGCAGAGGTGATTTAATAAATTCTGGTGATGCTGTAGGTGCCATCCTTCATTGAAGGGAGGGAGAGGATTGCCCAACCTAGGCTAGAATTTGTCAATTGTGAATTTAAATCTAAGGCAGCTCCTTATAGCTGTGTAGAAAAAAAAACTGCTTGGGGTTCTGATTCATCCTCAAGCATGTTTCTGACACAGGTCAGATGAGTCTTTCTCTGGAAACTTTTCTTTCTCTCCATCAGTTGCTGGGGAGCTCTGGATGTCTAGCTCAGGTGTAAGAGAGGTGAGAGTGGTGCTGTTTCTAACAGAGTCCCATTCCATTACAAAGATGATCCAAGGGCTGGAGCACCTCTGCTGTGAGAATAGGCTGAGGGAGCTGGGGTTGTTCAGCCCAGAGGAGAGAGGACTCCAGGGGGGACCTTAGAGCTGCCTTCCAGTACCTGAGGGGATGCTCCGTGAGGGCTGCAGAGGGTGTCTAGAGATAGGATATGGGGAAATGGTTTGAAGCCGAGGGAGAGCAGGGTTAGACTGGCTCTTAGGAAGAAGTTCTTCAGTGTGAGAGTGGAGAGACTCTGGACCAGGCTGCGCAGAGAGGCTGTGGCTGCCTCCTGCCTGGTGGTGTCAAAGGAAAGGTTGAAGGAGGTCTTGATCAACAGAGTCTAGTTGAGAGATGTCCCTGGGCATGGTGGGGAGTTTGGAGTAGATGAGCTCTGAGGTCCCTTTGCTACCTGAGCCATTCTAGGATTCTCATGCCTGGTGAAGAAATAGAATTTCTGTCTCTTTCTAGCAGGGGGTGATGTCTTCCCAGGGATAGCTGAGACCTGGAGGGCAGTGGAGCCTGGGAGGCAGCAGTCTTTAAGCAGAGCATGTTCTCAACCTATCCTGGACAAGTTACTGTTGCGACGAAATAAAGCACAGTGATCAATCGTTCTCCTTTCTGTCTTGGCTGCTCAGGACATTGAAGTTAGTATTTCTGTGCTCCCAGATACATTTGGTGCATCAGAATGTCAGTATGAGAAGTAAGCATTCCTCACAGAACGGAGTTTTCTGCTCTTGACATGGTCCTCGCTTCATGGCCCTGGCGTGTTTTGCATTGGATGATGCTCCACAGCAGGCTGGAGAATCAAACCACAGTCTTCATTATGGCTGCTAAAAGATTGCTGGGCACTTTCATCTGAAACTGCAAAACAGGATGCAAAAGGCAAAGAGAATTATTTTAAGAGGACTTTAAAAAGGCCCAAGTGCTATTTTTAGTGTGTTTACTACTTGTCAAGGGATTTTCTGTCGTCTGAAGCCCAGACCACTGAGGTTTACCACTGCTTGTACAACATTCTTGCAGTCCTGCTGATCCTTTTTAAATAACTGGTGTGGCTTCATGTGGCTTTAGGAACCCTCCTCTATCCCTGCAGCCTGCAAGGGAGGGTTTACCCCATGGTGGAGGAGAGAGAAGCTGCAGTTTCTGGGTCTGGCTTTGGGCTCAGTGGGGCGGGTGGATCTCCCCTTGATTTCAGCCCTTTCTCTGATGACAGAGTTAGGCCCAGGACTGTTTTGGTTTCCTGGTAAGGATACAACTCTAATTATAGCTCCCTACACTGAATGCAGAAATGTTTGCCCATGCAAAGGCAGGCAAGGGAAATAGTTTCTTTATTTTTGTTCCTTTTTTTTTGGTCAGCATTTTTGTAGTGGAAATGAGCCTTGAAGCATATTTAGCATCATCTTGGCATGCTGCAGCTAAATACAGGGACTGTCCTCTTTTGTTGTTATCTGTTACTTCTAACTTTATTTTCACTTGTAAAAGGGTGATTTAGTGATCCTGTGCTGTAGTCTGTCAGAGTGGACACTGCAAGCTTCCAGCTTTTACATAACACAGCCCTGAATGAATCTGTTGACAGAAGCTGAGCAATTTCAAAACACATTTGAAAATATGTAATGGGATTATGAGAGAGAACTGTGCCAGGAAAAATACAGCCTCTTACTATACTCTGGGAATTGCTTAAGCACAGTGCTCCCTCCATCATAGACTCTTAGAATGGTTTGGGTTGCAAGGGACCTCTAAATATTGTCTAGTCCTGCCCTCCTGCAGTCAGCAGGGACATCCCCCACTAGAGCAGGTTGCTCAGAGACTTGTTCAGCCTCAACTTGAATAACTCCAGAGATGGGACCTCCACCACCTACCTGGGCAACCTGTTGTAGTGTTCCACCACCCTCGTGGTGAAGAACTTATTCTTCACATCCAATCTAAATCTGATCTTCTTTAGTTTGAAGCCATTGCCCCTTGTCTTGCCTCTGCAGGCCTTTGCAAACAGTTCCACGGCAGCCTTCTTGTAGCCCACTTCTGGTACTAGAAGGCTGCTCTTAGGTCTTCCTGAAGCCTTCTCCTCTCCAGGCTGAGCAACCCCAGCTCCCTCAGCCTGTCCATGCTCTCCTGGGTGAGCTGCACAAACATGACTCCGATTCGATAGGTATCCAGTCTCACAACTAAGTGCTCTCCAGCAGGAGTCCTAATAACAAGAGGAGAGAGAGCTATCTCTGCTTGGACTCTCAGAATCACAGAATGTTAGGGGTTGGAAGGAATCTCCACAGATTACCCAGTCCAGCTACCCTGGCAGAGCAGGATCACACAGGACAAGTCACACAGGAACACATCCAAGTGGGTTTTAAAAGTCTCCAGAGAAAAAGACTCCACTACCTCTCTAGGCAGCCTGCTCCAAGTCTTTGGTAGCCTCACCATAAAGAAGTGTCTCCTGATACTGAGGTGGAACATCCTGTGTTCTGTCTTGTACCTGTTGTTCCCTGCCCTCTTACTGGGCACCACCACAAAGAACCTGTCACCTTCATCTTGACATCCACCCCTTTCTCCTTCTCCTGCTGTAAGCCTGCTTTCCTGCCCAGTGCAGGAAACTCAGCAAGAGCTGACAGCAAAATGCACAATTTGGTCCTATGAGGACTCTGGAAGTGTGATACTGGAAATGAAAGTAGAACAACTGATTAAGGAGCTGAGCTCCACATTGACACCCTTGACATGACAAGGGTGACAAGGGTCATGAAAAGGCCTTTGCAAAAAGTAGAGAAGGACATTTGAGAAAGTTCCCAAGTTGCAGCAGTCCTAAACAGCAAGGATTTGACTGTAAAATCCTTCCTGAGCCTTTGGAATTGCAGAGAGAGCCATGACCAGTCCTATACAGCAGAATTGGGCTGTAAAGTCCTGCCCAAGCCTTTGGAATCTTGGAGAGAGCCACGAGCAGCACTAAACACCAGGTTTTGACTGGAAAATCCTGCCTGTGCCTTTGGAATCACAGAGAGAGCCATGACCATGCATGTCCTATGTTGACATAGAGAGAAAAATGGAGGCCCAGGCAGACTGGAGCTATTTTAGGCTCCTTGTTCCCAGCCCTGTGCTTGGCTCAGGCTGTGTGTTTGAGTCACCCCAGGGGAGCAGCCGTGGCTTTGGCAGTGACCTCCCTCCCCTGGGAGACCAGGCAGTTTGTAGCGTGGCAGTGACCAGAGGCAGCCACAGAACATTAGGCAGGCTCCTGACTGTCGAGAAGTTGAAACTGCTTGAAAACAGCAGGGTCAGCCTGCTCCCAAACAGGCTGATATTATCTCATTAGTGGTGGCATTTACTGCACAGCGCTGGGAGCAGAAAGGGGAGCTGTTTAGGGGGGAAAAAAAGGCACACAAATAGTTGGAGCACTTGGGCTGGTTGGGCAGAGGCAAGGTTATTCACATGGGGAGTATGGCTTTGGTAGAGAAAGGGGCTGTTCCCAAGGATCTATCACAGCAGCAGGCTGTCACCTCCTTAGCTTCTTGCCAGGTAACCTTCTCCTTCCAGCTAGCAGGGAACAAAGGCATTTTACCTGAAACTCAGTCCCTTCAATCTTTCTTTGTAAAATGCCTTCTTATTTTTCTTCTGGACAAGCCAAGGAATAGAGTGTTGCTTTTAAGGCATAGGTTTAGCAGTGAGAGGCAAGTCTCACTTTGTGCCCAGGTGGGCAGGAGAGCCAATGGCATCCTGGCCTGCATCAGGAACAGTGTGGCCAGTAGGACAAGGGAGGTTATTCTTCCTCTGTACTCGGCACTGGTCAGGCCACACCTTGAGTGCTGTGTCCAGTTCTGGGCCCCTCAGTTCAAGAGAGATGTTGAGGTGATGGAACATGTCCAGAGAAGGGCAATGAAGCTGATGAGGGGCCTGGAACACAAACCCTATGAGGAGAGGCTGAGGGAGCTGGGGGTGTGCAGTCTGCAGATGAGGAGGCTCAGGGGTGACCTCATTGCTGTCTACAACTACCTGAAGGGAGGCTGTAGCCAGGTGAGGGTTGGTCTCTTCTGCCAGGCAACCAGCAACAGAACAAGGGGACACAGTCTCCAGTTGTGCCAGGGTAGGTCTAGGCTGGATGTTAGGAGGAAGTTGTTGTCAGAGAGAGTGATTGGCATTGGAATGGGCTGCCCAGGGAGGTGGTGGAGTCTCCATCCCTGAAGGTGTTCAAGAAAAGCCTGGATGAGGCACTTAGTGCCCCATGGTCTAGATGACTGGCTAGGGCTGTGTGCTAGTTTGGACTGGCTGATCGTGGAGGTCTCTTCCAACCTGGTTGATTCTATGATTCTAAGTCCTGCTGGGCAGCTCTTCTCCGCTCTTCCTTCTCCTTCTCCTTATTCCCATTGCACAGTTTTGCTGTCGGCTCCCCTACTGCCAAGTATTTAGCTTTGACTTTACTGTGGTGTTGCAGTATGAAGGTTCCAGAGGATAAAAATCCTAAGTGATAGAGATTAAAAATAGCCTTTTTGTTCTTTATCTGTTCCTTATTTGCACCCCGTGGGCGCAGGGCCAGCGCCCTCCAGCCGCAAGCACTGCACATGAGCAATGAAGCATGCAAGCCTCAGGAGCCATGGGGAGTGCTGCGAGGTGTGGGAAGTGCGCAGGGAGCTTTGCTATGTCCGGCAGATGCACTTCCAGCAGCCTGTAAACACACTCACAAACACTTCAGTATCTGGGACATTTTCACAATAGGGCCTCAAAATAGAGCTGCTTAACACCAGCCCTGCTAAGTGCTTCAGGGTGGACTTGGACTTGCAGCAGCCCTGAGCCAGTAGTAGCCACACATGTGCCTAGCCCTGTGAGCTGTTGGGTTCTCGTAGCCTTCGGGGAGCTCTTCTCACATGAAGGCTTTGCAGGGGCAGAATTTTTCATTCCCTAAGTGTGTATTGAGATAACTTCCTCAGAAATCAATACTTCTTTTAGGCAGTGACTCTCTGCTGTCAGGCTACTCTCAGTTCTGAACAGAGAGTTAGTGAGTCACGCAGATAATCAGCTAGGAAAGTTATTAAAGGACCCCTCATCTTATCACAGATTCACACAACAGTAGGGGTTGGAAAGGACCCCAGAGATCATCCAGTCTAACCCCACTGCCAGAGCAGGATCACTCAGGGCAGGTCACACAGGAGCACATCCAGGTGGGTTTTGAAAGTCTCCAGAGAAGGAGACTCCACAACCTCTCTGGGCAGCCTGCTCCAGGGCTCTGGCACCCTCACTGTAAAGAGGTGTCTCCTCGTGTTGAGGTGCAACCTCCTGTGTTCCAGCTTGTCCATGTGATATCAGAGGCTGAGGAGCTTTGGAGAGAAAAAGCAGCTTATGAAATCAGAAACCAGAAGTGTATACTGGAAGAGGAAGTGGGGCAACAGGCTCTGAACTTCCCTTTGTAAGCCCTTTTCCTACTTTGCAGCCATATAAGGAGGGATTTCTTTTAACAAAGAGATACATACGAAGATGAGAGACTCCTTGGGTCTCCAGAACACAAAATAGATATTGTTTCTGGTCTCCTAAGATGTATGTCCCACTGCAGCAGGATTGGGCCAGGGCTTTGTCCCCCTGTACTTGGCACTGCTGAGGCCACCTCAATACGAGAGACACTGAGGGGCTGGAGTGGGTGCAAAGAGGAACAGCTACAGGGGGAAAGGGCCTGGAGAATGACTCTGATGAAGAGCGGCTGAGGGAACTGGGACTGTTTAGTGTGAGAAAGAGGAGGCTGAGGGGACACTTCATGGCTCTCTACAGCTGCCTGGATGGACAACAGAGAGAAGTTGGCACTGGTCTCTTCGGACAGCAAATTAGTGACAGAACAAGAGGGAATGGCCTCAAGCTGCACCAAGGGAGGTTTAGGCTGGACATTAGGACAAATGCTGTCACTGCAAGAGCGGTCAGACACTGAATGAGGCTGCCCAAGGAGGTGCTGGAGTCACTACCCCTGGAGGCGTTCGAGAAGCTTGTGGACATGGCAGTCTGGGACATGTTTTAATGACCATGGTAGTGTGCAGTTGATGGTTGGACTCAATGATCCTGGAGGGATTTTCCAACACAAACAGTTCCCTGATTCTATGAGCCACCTGTCAAAAAATATTGAGGCTTGCAGCTGCAAGCAGACATGGAAGGGTGTGAGGGACATGGGATCTCCTGTTGTTGAGTATTCGTCTTCTTACAAAGTGAGTTTGTTTGTCATCATCTGCATGTTGAGCCCACTGATAAATCCATTGACTCAACCCAGCTGTCCTGGGGCAGTGGAGGTGCAGCCTGGCACAGAGAGCAGCAGAGCTCACCACAGGGGTCTGTGCATTAAGCTGCCTTCAGACCGGCTGTAAAGACAGTTAGAATACATTGTTTATAGGTGGAACTAAGAGTGACTTGATTGATCTTGCTTCTGGGTACTGCAACGGGTTGCCTGGAGTGGTGAGAGTGTCTCAGTCTGCCTGGCAAATGTCCTGCAGTTTAATCATACTCAGGCAGGCCAAAAATACAAGGTACTGGCTGCAGCTGAGTGAGCAATCCAAAGTGGACAACACATTTAACACATTAAGGTTAGGAGTCTGGGCTGCATCATGCCTTAAGAGCTCTACTCAGGACAGCTCCAAGAAGAGAGACAGAAGTGGTACTCAGCAGGCTACAGCAGTCCTTCCCTCAGCACTTAAGCAAACTGTGGCACAGCCTTTGTTCACGCTGCATAGCAGTCTAGCTCTGCTTTTAGCACAAGGAACAGGGATGGAGGTAAGGAGGCAGGCATGTGGCATGCAGGCTGCCTGGGAATTCTCCCAAGAGCTTCTGCAGACTGAATCTTGCAGCCCATAGTCTCTCCCAAGTGCCTCTGCAGACTGAATCTTGCAGCCCATAGTCTCTCCCAAGAGCTTCTGCAGACTGAATCTTGCAGCCCATAGTCTCTCCCAAGAGCCTCTGCAGACTGAATCTTGCAGCCCATAGTCCCTCGTTGCAGTGAACTTCTCTGACCTCCTCTTACTTATGTGGTACCTCTGAGTCACAGAATCACAGACTCACAGAATGGTAGGGGTTGGATGAGACCTCCAGAGGACCAATCCAACTCCCCTGCCAGAGCAGGATCACCCAGGGCAGGTCACACAAGAACACATCCAGGTGGGTTTGGAATGTCTCCACAGAAGGAGACTCCACAACCATTCTGGGCAGCCTGCTCCAGGGCTCTGCCAACCTCACAGGGAAAAAAGTTTTCCCTTCTGTTCCCATGGAATCAACTCTGCTCCAGCTTGCCCCCATTGCCCCTTGTCCTGTCATTGGACATCCCTGAGCAGAGCCTGGCTCTGTCCTCCCCACACTGCCCTGCACATCTTTATCCCCATGAATGAGGGCAGCCCTCACTGGAGCTCATCTGCTGCAATACACAGTTTTGTTGCCATTCATAGTCCAAATGTTTAAGAGTTAGAAAAGGTACAAAACAAAGTGTCTGAAACAGCCTCTGTCAGGGAGGTGAGAAATCAATTATCAAGAAAATAGCTGAAGGGATCCTGCAGGAAGGCTGCAGAGGAACTTTTCATGAGAGTGTCTAGAGACAGGGCAAGGGGGAATGGTTTGAAGCTGAGAGAGAGCAAGGTTAGAATGGAGCTTGGGAACAAGTTCTTAAGTATGAGGGTGGTGAGACTCTGGAGTAGGCTGCCCAGGGAGGCTCTGTCTGCCATCTGCCTGGGAGTGTTGAAGGCCTTGAGCATCTGAGTCTAGCTGAGAGGTGTCCCTGCCCATGGTGGGGAGGTTGGAGTAGATTATCTCTGAGATCCCTCCCAACCTGAGCCATTCTAGGGGTTCTGTGAAAAATCAGCCAGAATTAGTGAACATTGATAACTGGAGGCTCTCAAGAGATTCACTGAGGACAACACTGAAATGGCAGAAGCAGAAGGAATGAATCACACCAATCATTTTAGCACAGTCATTGCTTTGGAGAGTCTGGGACTGAGGACAGCAAGGGGATGCCTGAGCAGTGGGAAGTGTTTCTGGTACATTTATTTAGTGTTGTTGAAATCCTGAACAAATAGACAAAGTCAGGAGCAGCAAGCCAGAGGTTTGGAAGGAGTTGGTTTGTTTTCTTTTTGTGAAGGATTTCTGAGATGACATTAGCCACATATTTGAACCTCCAACAATAAGTTCTGGGGTAATTTGTATTTATTGGGGTTATAAGGGCAGGCCTCAGGGGACCATATGGTATTTTTACAGGGCTGTTTCCATAACAAAAATGGCACAAAACTGTATTAACTTTTTAACAGATTGATAGAGAAACAAACTGTCTGCAGTTTGTGTTTGTTTACAGAAGGGTTTGAGAAGGAACTTGGAGTGGGGGAATGCCTGCATGCTTTCTATTCAAATGTGCATTTGCAGGGCTGACATTTTAATCTGGGCTTGTGTTTCCATATTCTCATAAGAATCACAGAATAGTGGAGGGTGGAAGGGACCCCCAGAGATCATCCAGTCTGACCCCACTGCCAGAGTAGGATCACCCAGGGAAGGTCACACAGGAATGCATCCGAGTGGGTTTTGAAAGTCTCCAGAGGAGACTCCACAGCCTCTTTGGGCAGCCTGCTCCAGGGCTCTGACACCCTCAGCATAAAGAAGTATCTCCTCGAGTTGAAATGGAACCTCCTGCGTTCCACCTTGTGTCCACTGGGCACCACCACAAACAGCCTGACACCTTCATCTTGACACCCACCCCTCAGGTATTTAGAGACACTGATCAGATCCTCTCTCAGCCTTCTCTCCAGAGTCAACAGCCCCAAGTCTCTCAGGGTGCCCATGTTGTAAAGCTGCCTGTGTGTCCTGAAGTGCTTATGAAAATAGAATGGATGAAATTTAGACCAGACTGGGGGTCAGTAGGTTAACTTCTTCAGGTCAGCTTTGTGCCTCAGATGTTCAGCAAAGCACAGGGTGCCTGTCTTCGCCAACCCCAGCAGCAGCAGCTTTTCCTCCAGGTCTGTCTGACCTGTGTGTTAGTTTCCAAAGGGCCTCAGCACCTCAGCAGCCTTGACAGTTTCAGACTAAATGTGTGTTAGCCTGAGAAGCAGTCCTCTGCTGAGGCATTGAACTGGTGATGAGTAGAAATGAGTTCAGTTTCCAAGTGAGAAAGACTACCCCTAACAACCTGTTTATTCCCTCTGCACATCACATCCACATCATTTGGGCAATGATACATCCTTTCTGCCAGCCATGGGCTCTGATTCTTCAGTTGACTGAAAGCTGCCTGAGTGAGCACCTAGCCCTACTAGATGCCATTGTGTGATCCACTGATCTGGAGCAGAGAAATTAATCCAAAACATTCTTCTAGGCAGAGAAGGAAGCTGACACAAGTACTCACAGTCCACCACATCCATCTCCTGCTGCAGCCTTCCAGTAGCTGAAGGGATCCTCCAGGAGGGCTGCAGAGGGACTTTTCCTGAGGATGTCTAGTGACAGGACAAGGGAGAATGGTTTGAAGCTGATGGAGAGCAGGGTCAGACTGGATCTGAGAAAGAAGTTCTTCAGTGTGAGGGTGCTGAGATTCTGGAATAGGCTGCACAGGGAGGCTGTGTCTGTCTCCTGTCTGGGGGTGTTGAAGGCCAGGTTGGATGAGGCTGAGTCTGGTCGAGAGGTGTCCTTACCCATTGTGGGGATATTGGAGTAGATGATCTCTGAGGTCCCTCCCAGTTTGAGCCATTCTAGGATTCTGTGATCTCCACTCTGCTCTTGGAGGGGAACCGAGGCTGCCTTCAGGCAGTGCAGTGCTGCCTGAGTGCCGTGGGGCAGTCCAGTGCTGGAAGAAGGCCATGCATGCGTGAGAGGACAACTTCCCTAACTTGCCTTTCCAGCACAAGGCAGCTCCCTGATGCTGGAAGCAGGTGGCTGTTCCTTCCTGTGACAGAAACCAGGCAGCAGGTTGGGAATCCACACGGCAGAGCAAATTCTTGTGTCTGAGAATAACCAGCAGGCAAACTGCAGGGAGGTAGGGGAGCTGAGGCAGGAGCAAGCTTTCTGGGCAGCAGCTATTCATTCAAAGTCCCCTGACAGATGTGGGAGAAACATCCCTGCTCCCAACCCACCTCCTCATAATCCCATCTCAGTGTTTGTTGGCAGCTAGGAGGCTTTTTTTTTTTTTTGTTAACTTCACAAGAAAAGGAAGGTAGGATTTTAGCAGAATCCTCCTGCAAAGCATGTGGTTCTCTTTTTTCTTTCCCTCCTACCATCCCCACTCCCATCCAATAAATCCTGGAGCTCCACATTGTAATAAACAGCAGGAAAGGCTCCGTTTTCTGCACCTGTGCCCCTGTTTGTCTGTGCATTTCTATAGGTGAATGGGCACTGGGGACATGGGAGGGAAGTGAGTTGAATGGATCAGGTTAAAAAACTCAGCATGCCAATCAGCAGCACTCAGGTGAACCAGCTTTAAAAGTCTGGTAAAACAGACCCGGGGTCAGGCAGGGTCTGTAACTGCAGTGCAGGCAGCTCAGGGTTGTTTGTTGGTCTGGGGAGTTCACATAAGAATGTGGCATCATTAAAAATCAGCCTCCAGTCAAGCAGCTTGTTAGCTGGGACACAGAGCCCTGCACCTGCACGGAGAAGAATGATTCTGGCTTAAATCTCTGTTTTCATCCCGTGAAAATTCAGTGATGACAACAGCTTCTGGACTGGCAGCCACAGACACCAGGGCTGGCTCAGACACTGTCACCTCCCCCACCAGCTCTTCTCCCTGGGGGGTGTCCAGCACCGAGCCTCTAAGGTGAGAGACCCAGCATGGTGCTCTGCTAGTGCCAGCAGCACCACAATTGCTTGGTACCCACAGGGTGGGTGATGCCACTAGAGCTGAGCTCCTGCCCTTTACATGCAGCACAGGAGAGCCACCCTCTGCACCTGCCCAGCTGCTGGCTGTAGGCTAGAGCTGTGGTGAGCAGTGGGAGGTTGTTTTGGTGCTAACCCCACAGTAATGCTGGTCAAAACAGGAGGGTAAAAGCCTTCCAAGAAGGCCATGGAAAACTCTGCCTGAAGGCAGTAAGTATTCCTTGCTGACAACCTGGAGTGGAGCCCAGGTGGGGTCAGGAGGCTGTGAAGGAGGTGCAGGCACAGAAGTCTGCAAGGCCTCTTTGGTCATTGCACAGCAGATGCAAGCAGAAGGCAGGTGGGCACTGCCTCTCCACATCGTGTCTGTACTTACCACAGAGTCACTGCAGGCTGGGAACAGAGATCAGCCCAGCAGAGCATCTGCCCCACGAACCCCAACATGAGCTCACTGTTTGCTCTCAGCAACCCCAGGCAGCACCACAGGCTTGGGGCAGAGTGGCTGGGAAGCAGCCCTGTGGAAAAGGATCTAGGGGTGCTGGTGGGTGGCTCAACATGAGCCAGCAGTGCCCAGGTGGCCAAGAAGGCTCAGGGCATCCTGCCCTGTACCAGACCCAGTGTGTCCAGCAGGAGTAGGGCAGTGATGGTGTCCCTGTACTTGGCCCTGGTGAGGCCACAGCTCGAGCACTGTGTTTGGTTCTGAGTGCCAGAGGGCAGGAACAACACTGATGGGCTGGAGGGTGTCCAGAGAAGAACAATGAGGCTGGGCAGGGGTTTGGAGGACATCATATGAGGAGAAGCTGAGGGAGCTAGGGTTGTTCAGTCTGGAGAAGAGAGAAGATCTCACTGTTCTCTACAGCTACCTGAAAGGAGATTTCGTAGAATCATAGAATCACTAAGACTGGTGAAGACATTTAAGATCACCAAGTCCAACCATAACCCAGTGTCTTGGGTGTTAATTAAAATTCCCAGAGACTCTAATAATTTTTTATAGACCCAATAACAATTTGTAGAGTGCCCTCCCCTCTTCCCCCTCCTTTCCCAAAGGAGGAGATTAGATATAGGGAGAGAGAGAGGTAAGCACACCCGAATAAATCAATCTCACTCGATTTGGAAGTTAACAATAACTTAGAAGAGGTATCTGAGGTAGGGAAGTTTACAAAGGATAGGGAAGGGAAAATAGCAAGATACAAAGTGTATAAGTACAACCCGAGTTGTGTGCTGGTGGCTTTGTCTGCCTTGTGTCTGCCACGGGGTATGGTGGTATGCAGGGAGAGAGTGGTGCAGGGAGAGAGAGATGCAGGGCGAGAGTGAGAGATACAAACAGGAAGTCCCCCTCATTTTATAGGGCAGAAAGGGGGGGCAGTGGACTAACCATCACCTGGTGGTGTGACCCACCCCTGGGGAGGGGTCGAGACCCCTAGGGTCAGGTTCAGGGTTACTCCCGCTGGAGTGTTAACCCTATACACCCAACTACCGTGACCACCAAACCAATCTCCTGATGTACCACATCTACAGCTTCTCAAACACCTCCAGGTATGGTGACTCCACCACCTCCCTGGGCAGCCTGTTCCAACCCCTCACTGCTCTCTCACTAAAGAAATTTTTGCCCATGTCCAACCTAAATCTCCCCTGGCACAACTCAAACCCATTTCCTCTTGTCCTGTCACTGGTTTCTTAGGAGATCAACACCAGCCTCACTCCAACCTCCTTTCAGGTAGCTGTAGAAGGCAGTAAGACCTCCCCTTAGCCTCTCTTACAAGTGCAGGGAGAAGAATTTAGAATGAAGAAACCAAACCCAACTCGTTACAAAACAATCAGGTGAAATCTCACTTTAAACTGTTGCCAAGAGTGCCAAGTGTTTCAATTGCACTGAAGGAGATGAGGAGAGGCAGAGGCTGGTTGCATGAATAGTTTTCTTTCTGACCCAAATGCCTTTCAATGCAGTGTCTGGTGGCTCTTCATCCTTAGCCTCCCTCATCTGGCTGAACAAACGAGCTCCCAGTTGTATATGTGTACTTAATCTCCAATACAAATACTCAACCATGGATATGTTTATTCAACCCTGTGTTGACTCTGGTGATCAATGGTGCAACCTCAATACTGGTTAACAGCACTGTAAATAACCCAGAGGCAGCTGTTTATTTGCTCCTGACATTTGTCAAGCATTTTTACACCACCAGGAGCATGGGATTAGCTTGCTATTGCTGCCTGGGTAGCAGAAAGAGATAACAGCCACCCGAGAGTGTGTCCAGCAGAAGCTGTCCTGTCTGCTCTGGCTGGCTACTCAAACACTTCCCTCGGGGGGAGCAGCACCTGTGTGCTGACTAAGCCTCTTTCCCAAACTTTGTGTGTAACCCTGGGCAAATTGCTTCATCTGTAGATGAAGCAACGGTCAGTTGGTCAACACCTCAGTTTGCCCACCTGTAGATGGAGGATGACTCTTAGTTACAAGCTAGGCGTGGGTACCAGCTTTGAACTTGCAAAACAGATGACTGCATGCACAGGTGTGGGGTGTGTGGGAGTGGACTGAGAGGGTTGTGGTGATTCAGTTGATCAGCAAAAATAAGATAATAGAACCCCACCAACCAGATAAAAGACATCTCTATTTATAAAGCATCTTCCTGTGAGACCCCACCTCCAGTACTGTGTCCAGGTCTGGTGTCTCCAGCATGAGGACACAGAGCTGCTGAAGAGAGTCTAGAGGAGGTCACAAAGATGATGCAAGGGCTGGAGCACCTCCGCTATGAGGACAGGCTGAGGGAGCTGCGGTTGTTAGCCTGGAGAAGACAAGACTTTGGGGGACCTCAGAGCTGCCTGCCAGTGCCTGGAGGTTACAGGAAGGCTGCAGAGGGAGTTTCCCTAGGGGCATCTAGAAACAGGACAAGGGGGAATGCTTTGAAGCTGAGGAAAAGCAGGGTTAGACTGGATCTTAGAAAGAAGTTCTTCAGTGTGAGGGTGGTGAGACTCTAGAACACGCTGCCCAGGGAGGCTGTTTAAGGCCAAGTTGGATGAGGCTTTGAGCAGCCAAGTGTAGTTGAGAGGTGTCCCTGCCTATGGTGTGGAGGTTCCTTAAAACCTGAGCCATTCTAGGGTTCTGTGATACCTTCACACTCTGCTTCTCCCAGACTTCTCTCCAGCACACACAGCTTTATCAGCACACCCCACCTGCATCACCTCCAGCACTTCAGCATCAGCCCACAGCAGTAGTCAGCAGCTGGATGTTAGAAAAACCCAAATGTCTCCTGTCATGACACTGCATTGTCTTTAGAGCAGTAAGGTCACTGGTGGGTCAGCAGAAGCAGCACACAGAGCTGGTTGGATCTTCTGTGGAAGATGGTGGAGGTTACTTTGGAATGGGAACCTTTATTGTCATTGCTTATGGCTTTGGTTCCTAATTCATAATTCTGCAGGCAAATTAGCTTCCAGCACATGGTTTGGCTGTTCTGTCACTGTGCTCCCAGAGCATTCTTATCAAGCCTCTTGCCTTTCTCTGCAGGCATTAACTCTCTGTAGTAGTTAAGTGAAGCTGTAGGGACCACTTCACTAATTCCTGATAAGCAGCTGCCAGTGAGGTGACTCCACCTCTACAGAGCTGGTTGGCAGCACACAGCAGCACTAATCAATATCTGAAGAGAAAGCATCGGGGTACTTTTCCCACCTGCTGAAAAGAGAAAGTGCTGGGCATTAGCACATTCTTGGGTACCAAAAAAACCCTCAGCTCTCTATTTCCCCTCCCTCCTCTGCCCTGTTGAGGCCACATCTGGAATGTTGTGTCCAGTTCTGGATCACTCACTTCAAGAAGGACCTTAAGGAACCACTTGAAAAGCGCAGAGCCACAAAGCTGCTGAAGGCAGCAGAACATCTCCCTGTGAGGACAGGCTGAGGCAGCTGGGGCTCTTTAGCTTCAAGGTTGCCAGAGCCCTGGAAGAGGCTGCCCAGAGAGGTTTTTGAGTCTCATTCTCTGGAAACTTTCAAAACCCACCTGGGTGTGTTCTTATGTGATACTGCTCTAGCAGGGGGGTTGGATTGGATGATCTCTGGAGGTCACTTCCAACCCCTCCATTCTGTGATCCTGTGAAAAGGTAACCTCAAATTGTGAAGGCATCTCCACTCCCTATGACACCTATGTAGTTCAGGGCTGTTGGTCTAAAACAGAGTATCATAGAATGGTTTAGGTTGAAAATGATTTAGATTGAAAGGGACCTTACTAATCATCTAGTTCCATCCTCCTGCCATGGACATGGACAACTGCTAGTAGACCAGGCTGCTCAAACCAACCTGATCCTGAACATTTTCAGGACTGGAGCCTCCACAACCTCCCTGGGAAACTCTGGAGAAAATCACAGCATGAAGTTGCTCCCACTAAAGCATTTCGTCATCTATGATCATAGAATAAACAAAAATCTAAACTTCTGCTCTCGCTTTGAAGTCTCTTTTAGGCTTAAAGACACTGATGTGCTAAGGTTTCCTTTCTCAAATGGAAAGGACCTCTATGATCATTGAGTCCCACCTTCAAGCCAATGCCACCACGGTCACTAAACCATGTCCCAAAGTGCCATGTCCTGATGTTTCTTGAACTCCCTCCAGGGATAGTGACTCAATCTTGTTCAGCACCAGACTTAGTGGAGTCAGATAATGGTTAAAGATCTTTTCCAACCCAAACCATTCTATGGTTCTGGGAAATCAGTAACTTCACCCTAGCCTACTTTGATGGCAGTCTGTTAGTTGAGGATGGCTGGGGCAGGGTAGGAGGGTTTGGGGGTTTTTTGTTTGGTTGCTTGTTGTTTGGGGGTTTTTGTTTGGAGGAAGAGGAGCTCTTTGATATGATGAATCCCAGACTGATGCTCAGCTAAACTTGAGAGCTGAGGAGAAACTCGGGTGCTACAAAGAATGACTGCAGTAGGTGGCACCCTTTGCTCTGTGTCACTCCTGAGTGCCCTCCATGGTGCGCTGGGGCTAAGGAGATGCACAGCCAAGAGCTCTGTGTGTGTGTGTGTGTGGGGGGGGGGGGGGGGGGGGGGGGGGGGGGGGGGGGGGAGGGGGGTGTGTGATTATTGAGGACCACTCTTCATCCCTCCCGGCAGTGAGGGAGGTTCTTACCGGGTGCTCACAATAAAAACTCCTCAGCCTTTCCTGCCATGGCTTTTTAAATTGATGAGGAGTTCTCTCTTGCCAGGTTGGGTTTGTTTGAGGGGGGATTCCTGAGGCTCTACCCTCAAAGGAATGTGGATTTATGTGGTGCTGTTTTAATAGCTGCTCTGTTCCAGCCCAGAAAGGCTGCAAAATGCTACGTCATGTATCTCCCTCACACACAGACCAAGTCATCCTTCATCTCTAGCATGCACAAGGGACACAGTCTCAAGTTGTGCCAGAGGAGGTCTAGGCTGGATGTTAGGAGAAAGTTGTTGGCAGAGAGAGTGATTGGCATTGGAATGGGCTGCCCAGGGAGGTGGTGGAGTCACTGTCCCTGGAAGTGTTCAAGCAAAGCCTGGCTGAGGCACTTAGTGCCATGGTCTGGTTGACTGGCTAGGGCTGGGGAATAGGTTGGCCTGGATGATCTTGGAGGTCTCTTCCAATCTCATTGGTTCTATGATTCTATTGTTGAAACTAAGTTCAACAGTGATATTACAGTGATTTAAAAGCAAGTTCAGGAAAAGCTCCTTCTTACCACAAAACAAACAATATTCTGTTGGAAACATGCAGTCTGGTAGTCAGAAAGCTCTACAGCAGTGCATAAGTACCTGCCACCCATTCCTAAAATACAGCTGGAGTTTGGTCACCTCTCCTGGCTGTTTAGCAATACAAATTCATGTACGGTGGCAGTGATTGTTTACATGTGGCTTCACTTCACACTGCCATCTAATGCTGGATTAGCTTTTTGAGATAGCTGTAGAAGTAGGTTTTGTGTTTCACAGAATCATAGGATGTCAGGGGTTGGAAGGGACCTCAAAATATCATAGAATCGTAGAATCAGCCAGGTTGGAACAGACCTCCAAGATCATCCAGTCCAACCTATCCCCCAGCCCTATGCAGTCAACTAGACCATGGCAATAAGTGCCTCATCCAGGCTTTGCTTGAACACCTCCAGGGACGGTGCCTCCACCACCTCCCTGGGCAGCCCATTCCAATGCCAATCACTCTCTCTGCCAACAACTTCCTCCTAACATCCAGCCTAGACCTCCCCTGGAGCAACTTGAGACTGTGTCCCCTTGTTCTGTTGCTGGTTGCCTGGGAGAAGAGGCCACCCCCCACCTGGCTACAACCTCCCTTCAGGTAGTTGTAGACAGCAATGAGATCTGCCCCTAAGCCTCCTCTTCTCCAGGCTCCCCTCAGCCTCTCCGCACAGGGTTTGTGTTCCAGGCCCCTCACCAGCTTTGTTGCCCTTCTCTGGACACGTTCCAGCACCTCAACATCTCTCTTGAATTGAGGAGCCCAGAACTGGACACAGCACTCAAGGTGTAGGTTTTTTTATTATTATTTGTTTGTTTTCTTTTTTAATTCAACATCACATTTATTTTGCTTTGCTATACTTCTCTCTTGCTTTGTCAATAACAAGCAAGCATGACCTGAGGGCAAGATCTGTAGAGGATTCCTCTTTCCCCTGAGCATGTTTGAAAGGAGAAGCCTCCAAGTCAGGTGGCTACATAACATGGCTGCAATTCTGAAGAATCTTGTGGCATCCAAGGGCATCTGTGCCAGACACTGACAGCACTTGGACTAGGTACATTGTATTTTCTATGAAGAGGAAAGATATTGCTTAGGAAGTGTCCAGAGAGTTTCTCAGTTTGGGCAATTCACAGCCAAAGAGATCCAGCCTGGTTTTAAACCTGGCCAGATCCTGGCCTTCAGTCTGGTTCTGTAGGCTTTGAGTTGCTTTGAATTCCCTGTTACTCATCTGGAATGCAAGCTTCCTGCTAAATTTGTGTGTTGGGCCAGCAGCAGGAGTAATTAGGAGTCAACAGCATCAAAGCAAATTTTCCATAAACCCCACCTCCTTTTGCCAAGTTTGCTCTTGGGGCCATCTTCTGTCCTTAATATTCTGCCCATGGACATTCCAGGGTATTGGCCACGCAAGGCTAAGAATAGTTCAGCCATGCACAGACCTAAGCTTACACACAGAGGCTGTGTGAGCAAAGGACCACTGGGCTGGGTTCAACCATCCTCGTGGTCCATGTTTGTCAACAAGAAAGTGATAATCAAGCACTGTCTGATGCCAGCTGGCTTACCCTAGCAAAATATTCCTTCTCTGCCAGGCTGAGGCTGGGTTCCTATGCATGAGGAAGCAGAGGTTTGTGTAATTAGCAGCTCTCTGTCCAGCTTGGTGCTGGCACTCCACCATGAATCCACTATTTGTGTGCTGTCCTCGGGTAGCTTCTGCCTCTCCAGACACTGAGTGAGCGTGCAGGCACAATGGGGTACAACCTGAAAAAATCAGTATGAGAAACCAATTTATCAAACACCCCCAAACCTCTAAAGAGAGTTTGCAAATGCATTTGCAAGTCCAAGCCTCCAGCAGCATCTTCATGCATCCCTTAAAGCAGTTTTCAGTGTTTTTCTGCCAGATGTGTAGGCTCATGACAGGAAGCCCTTGAGGAGTGGATGTCTGATGTCAGCCTGCACTGCCACCACTGCTGTGTCTTTTCCTTGCTACCACGTAGCTCCAGCATGCTTTCCCAGCAGATGACAGACCGTTTGGAACACCTGAACGGTGACAGTGATGCTGAAACTGTTTCCTCTTTTCTCCTTCCCTGCTGTGAAGATTAACCCACTCCAAAAAAACATTCCATTTCCAAACGAACATACTGAGTGCAGGCTGGATAAGGGGAAAGGAGAGAAGAATTGCTCTGCTTTCTACCAAGTCTTCTGCTGTTGAAGTGTTCAGATTTCCTGCTGGAGAAGTTCCTCAGCACTCGTGTTTGTTTTGAGGAGCATAGACTTTTGCACTGCCACCACTATTGTGGAGCAAAGCTGTTGACAGCTGAGAATATGTTTTAAGGCTGCAGGCTGATTCTTTGAGTTTCCCTAGAAAAGCACCACTGCCATCATCACTAAGTATAGGCAGGAGAAGCTAAGTACCACACAACAGTGGTTTGCAGCTTGTGATCTGTGGCTACAGAGATGACTTAGAAGGTGGCCACAGATGTTAGTGGTGAATACTAAATATGTAGTCAGGATACTTAAATTCTTCACACAGAAATCCACACCCATACCAAAAAAAAAAAAAACCAAAACCAACCAAAGAAAGAGTGGTCCAAATATTGGCAGAGTTCTGAAACCTTTCTTCAAAGGTAACCACAGAAAGAGAAGAGCAGGGAAGGGCATTCAAGGGGGGTACCAGAGACTGGGTAGCTAAGAGACCATGGGGATGTCTCTGTGCAGACCAACATACAGTGCAAGAGGCTTTAGAAGAGCAAGCCCCAGAGCTGGATCACAAAGTCACAGAACTGTAGGGGTTGGAAGGGATGTCCAGAGATCATTCAGTCCAACCTCCCTGCCAGAGCAGGATCACTCATGACAGTTCACGCAGGGCTCTGACACCCTCACAGGAAAAAGGTTTTCCCTTCTTTCCACGTGGTGCCTCCTCTGCTCCAGCTTGCCCCCATTGCCCCTTGTCATAGAATCAACCAGGTTGGAAGAGACCTCCAAGATCATCCAGTCCAACCTAGCACCCAGCCCTATCCAATCAACCAGACCATGGCACTAAGTGCCTCAGCCAGGCTTTTCTTGAAGACCCCCAGGGACGGTGCCTGCACCACCTCCCTGGGCAGCCCATTCCAATGGGAAATCACTCTCTCTGTGAAGAACTTCTTCCTAATATCCAGCCCTGTCATTGGACATCCCTGAGCAGAGCCTGGCTCTGTCCTCCCCGCACTGCCCTGCACATCTTTATCAGCATGAATGAGGGCAGCCCTCAGGCTCCTCTGCTCCAAGCTAATGAGCCCCAGCTCCCTCAGCCTGTCCTCACAGGGAGATGTTCCACTGCCTTCAGCATCCTTGTGGCTCTGCTCTGGACTCTCTCAAGCAGTCCTCTGAGGTCCTTCTTGAACCGAGAGGCCCAGAACTGGACACAGGGTTCCAGATGGATGCTTTCTATGGACCAGCCAGGTTTGCTAACTTTCTGTGAGACAACTGCTTGGTCAGGCTTTGCTGTGGCTGAACTGCTGCTGGCACAAATGGCCAAAAGCCATAGGCTTGCCTTGCAGAGTTCCACGGGGTTGGTGGAATGAACCACTAATGTGTGCAGGATCCAGGTGAGGTAAATGTGAGGAAAGGCAGGGCACAGCAGAGCCTCCAAGAGTTACAGCACAGGTGAGGAGCAGAATGGGAAGCAGGGAGTGAGGCCAAATAAAATTGTGCATTAAAATGGCTCAGTTGACATCATCTGACCAACTCCCCCCACCCCAAAGCTGTCTTTTGATCTGTGTCTCAGCCTCACTTGTTACATCAACTGGAGCAAGAAAAGGAGGTGAAATATTTGCCTCAGCGTTACAGACTGAAGCTTGCTTCAGAGAAAATGCCTTCAAATAAACTTACTGAACTCTTTTAATGACATCTTCTAGTAAATTATTCCTACTATGGCATGGAAGAATGAAAAATAAGAACAGAAACCAGAATCCAGATGGTAAGAAATTACATCCAGAAGCGAAAAAAATACTTCTGTTAGTGTAGTGTCTTACTGTTCCTTTTGAAGCCAGCCCTTTTTAAACTTCCCTCTTTGGGTGAGAACAGAGCTTTTCACATGACAAGGGGTCCAGCTAAATGCTTCCAGCAGACACTGCTGCTCACCACGCAGGATTTCCACAGTGAAGAAGCTCTTGATGCCTTTTGCAGTCCATAGAGGAAACCAAGCACCCTCTATGTGTCTGTCTGCAACAGAGCCCAGGCTGGGTTAGCAGGGGACACCTGCTGCAGCAGTTCAGGCTTTCTGTGACAGAGGTGACTCTCTGTTCTTCTCTCTTCACTGAAAACAAAGCAAATTAGGCACTTAAATGCTTTAAGTTATCCATCAAAAGCAGCACGGCCAGCAGGTCAAGAGAGGGGATTCTGCCCCTCTGCTCTGCTCTGCTCTGCTCTGCTCTGCTCTGCTCTGCTCTGCTCTGTGAGACTTCACCTGGAATGCCTCTAGAGGAGGCCACAAAGATGATCAGAGGGCTGGAGCACCTCTGCTATGAGGACAGGATGAGGTTGTTCAGCCTGGAGAAGAGAAGGCTCCAGGCAGACCTAAGAGCAGCCTACCAGTAGCTGAAGGGAGCCTCCAAGAAGGCTGCAGAGGGACTGTGTGCAAAGGCCTGCAGTGACAGGATGAGTGCAGTGGTTTGAAATGAGAGAAGAGCAGATTGAGATTGGATGTGAGGAACAAATTCTGCACCATGAGGGTGGTAGAACAATGGAAGAGGTTGCCCAGGAAGGTGGTTGAGGCCCCATCCTTGGAGATGTTCAAGGTGAGGCTGGACAAGGCTCTGAGCAATCTGCTGTGGTGGAAGGTGTTCCTGCTGAGTGCAGGGGAGTTGGACTGGATGAGCCTTAAAGGTCCTTTCAAAACCAAGCTGTTCTGTCATTCTATGATAAGGCTTATGCAGCTATTGTGGTTCATCACTGGGAAGGAACTGGCCACATCCTTGGGCATGAGACCTTTCCATGCATAGAGTCAGGGTGTGGGAAGGTGCTAGGAGGCTAGGCTGGAGAGAAGTACCAAGAAATGTACAGTGGTTGCTTGGTGGCATCAATGTCCTGCCCATGCTTAAGCATGAAGGGCTTTGTGGCTGTCTCCCCATTTTTGTGCTCATCTCAGGTTGCCCAGTTGTTGCCCAATGTTCTTCCAGTCCCACCATAAGCCTCTTGTAGCCCCTATCCTTCACCTGCCTTTCACCCCACATCATCCCCTACTCAAGAGGGACATGGTTGAGGTAGGTTTGTGGCAGGGCAGGGCAGCATTTGCCAGAGATGACAGTGCCTGTGACAAGCATTGCAATGGGGTGCCCCAGCGGGGGCTGTTTACAACTTGATAGCTCTGCAGCTGCTTTGGTCACAGCTGGGAGCTGTCAGTGCTCGTGGCTTTGTGGCACTTTCATCACCATCTGTCACTCCTTTCATGGCATGCTGTGTTTGCCCTGCCACCTTCCCCCTGCCACCCCCTGGCCCCCACCACACACACAAACACACTGTGAGGAGCTCAGCCATATGGTGCTAAGTCTCCTGGCATGCCCTCTTCTTCTGGGTCCATCTTGAGGGACTGCATGAGACAATGGCTAGATAATGTGGCCCAGGTAACCTGAAGTTGTGGCATAGGAATAGGAAACAAAATATCATCTTACTAGTATGGGACCTGTGGTATGTCCCCAGCTCTGTCTTTAGGGATGTGTCTATCATCCTATAAGAGCTAGGAGGATGACTGGGGGGACTTGAACATCTCTGCTTTGATGAGAGACCTAGGGCTAGTTAGTCTGGAGAGCAGAAAGCTGAGAGGGGATCTGATCCATGTCTACCAATATCTGAGGGGTGAGTGTCAAGATGAAGGTGCCAGGCTCCTTTTGGTGGTGCCCAGTGACAGGACAAGCAACGACAGGTAGAAGCTGGAACACAGGAAGTTCCACCTCAACATGAGGAAGCATTTCTGTGTGGTGAGGTTGCCAGAGCCCTGAAGCAGGCTGCCCAAAATGGTTGTGGAGTTGTCTCCTCTGGAGGCATTCCAAACCCACCTGGATGTGTTCCTATGTGACCTGTCCTGGGTAATCCTGTTCTGGCGGGGGGGGGGGGGGGGGGGGGGGTTGGACTGGATGATACCCAAAAGCCCCTTCCAACCCCTGACATTCCATAATTCTGTGATTCTGTGATCCTAACATGGGCCACTGGGCAGTGGTGGATGCTTAGCCTAGCCTTCTGCAAGGCAAAGTAGCCTAGAGGTTGTTCTTCTGTTGTACTTTGTGCTAGAGTGAGGCAGACATACGGCACACACGCAGAGGTTTGGGAAATTGAGTATTTCTTTATGTCCACATAGACAAGCCCAAGGCTCACTGCAGGCCCTGGCCAGGGCACATCTGCTGTTCCAGCTTGGCATGTTTTAATTGCAAAATCTGGGGTGTTCTGTGCATTGGTTCAGAACAGGAGGGGAGTCCAAGGAAGCCGTAGCGCTCACAAACCCCATGGCTTCCGTCCCTGATCTGTGTCCCTGCCTCAGGCACGTGTGGTTTGATAGCAAAGCTTTCTCAGGCCTTGCAGAAGCACTCCCAGATAGGAATGAAATGTGGCTGTCCATGCCTTAACTTCCAATTGCTGGATTTTTTAATGCCTGTAAGCTTAATGTTGTGCACTATGCTCTTATCTGGGGGGCAAAGACTACTAAGAGACCACATTGTCTGCACTGGAGGGACTCTATGCAGGTAGATCAAAATCTTGAGCTTCCCCTGCTGTAAATTCTACACCAATATTTAGTGCATCAAAATAACAAAACCTCAAATTCTCTTACAATTCCTAGGATCATAGCATATTAGGGGTTGGAAGGGACCCAAAGAGATCGTTGAGTCCAACTCCCCTGCCAGAGCAGGGCAATACTGTCTAATACAGATCACAGAGGAACACATGCAGACAGGCCTTGAAAGTCGCCAGAGGAGGAGACTCGACGACCTCTCTGGGAAGCCTAATTCCATCTTTCAAAAGCAGGAAAAGGAAAAGCAAACCCCTCAAGACAAGTCTCTGCAAATCTGAAGGCTTAATTGTTGTGTTTGCTTATCTCGGCCAGTGGAGGACACACACACACAAATCAGCTTTCCCTTCTGAAGTGTCCAGGTGCTGCATCACCAGCATGACTCTGTAGTGCATCTTTGTCACCCCTGCAACAGACTCTCAATTGTCTTACAGTGGATGTGTTCTTTAGAAAAGAATAGATATGGTTTTAATAAGATGCAATAAGATTCAAGAGAGATGTTGAGGTGCTGGAATGTGTCCAGAGAAGGGCGACAAAGCTGGTAAAAGGCCTGGAACACAAACCCTATAAGGAGAGGCTGAGGGAGCTGGGGGTGTGCAGCCTGGAGAAGAGGAGGTTCAGGGCAGACCTCATTGCTGTCTACAACTACCTGAAGGGAGGTTGTAGCCAGATGGGGGTTGGTCTCTTCTGCCAGGCAACCAACAACAGAACAAGGGGACAGAGTCTCAAGTTGTGCCAGAGGAGGTCTAGGCTGGATGTTAGGAGGAAGTTCTTCCTAGAGACAGTGACTGGCACTGGAATGGGCTGTCCAGGGACGTGGTGGAGTTGCCTTCCCTTGAAGTGTTGAAGCAAAGCCTGGCTGAGGCACTTAGTGCCATGGTCTACTTGATTGGATAGGGCTGGGTGCTAGTTTGAACTGGATGGTCTTGGAGGCCTCTGCCAACCTGGTTGATTCTATGATTCTGTGCCTTATTAATACAGTAATATTGATCCACATCTAATAGTAATATCGTGGTAATAAGTAATAACTAATATTAATATAGCCCTGGTAATCAATATCTAATGTTAATATATTACTCTTAAGTAGCAGCTAATATTAGTACACTAATATTAATTAATGTCTAATTAACAAGATGCCTTATCAAAATAATTTTCATAAGAGGCCTTGAGCAACCTGGTCTAGTGGAAGGTGTCGCTGCCCATGGAACTAGAATCATAGAATCATAGAATCAACCAGGGTGGAAGAGACCTCCAAGATCATCCAGTCCAACCTAGCACCCAGCCCTAGCCAGTCAACTAGACCATGGCACTGAGTGCCTCAGCCAGTCTTTTCTTGAACACCTCCAGGGATGGTGACTCCACCACATCCCTGGGCAGCCCATTCCAATGCCAATCACTCTCTCTGCCAACAACTTCCTCCTAACATCCAGCCTAGACCTCCCCTTGCACAACTTGAGACTGTGTCCCCTTGTTCTGTTGCTGGTTGCCTGGGAGAAGAGACCAACCCCACCTGGCTACAGCCTCCCTTCAGGTAGCTGTAGACAGCAATGAGGTCTGCCCTGAGCCTCCTCTTCTCCAGGCTGCACACCCCCAGCTCCCTTAGCCTCTCCTCATAGGCCCCTCACCAGCTTTGTTGCCCTTCTCTGGACACAAGGCTCCTTCCAACCCAATCTCTGAATTATCTTACCTGTGGGGTGTCAAGGGAGCATTTGTGGCTGGGAGCAAACTTGCCTGCAGCAATCTCTGCTCTTTGGGTTGTTTTCTCCCCTTACGTGTGGCTGCGATTGGTCACTCGGCTGTGGCGAATCCCCAAGGGGCGATGGATTAAAGACAAAGGGTGGTTTGTAAGCGAGCTGGCTGATGATGGATTAGGGCAGCGTGCCGGCTGTAACCAGATCCTCAGCACAAGTTCATTCACTTGGAGAGCAGCTCCGGGCTCGCCGTACCCCCTGTGCGCCTCGTCCTGCCCCAGTCCGCCAGGGAAACTTGACACCTCTGGGCTTTTATGGCAGCCATGGAGCTGTGGTGTGCTGGCAAAGCCATAACCAACAGCAGTGACCTTTCCAGAGACCCTGCTTTGGAGGTTCGGGGTGGGGAGGGGTGCACACACACGCAGACACGCTGCCACCCACCACAGCCAGAGGCTGCCCTAACACAGCACTCGGATGGGATGTGCCGAGCTGGCATGTCATGGCGCGCGCGGGCAAAGTCGCCTTTGGAGCACAGTGACATCAGTGTCCATGGATGCCTGTTGGATTTTTGCTCTAAAGCCAGCTGAGGCTGAGGCTGAGATGTTCTCCTGTCATTGTTGTGAAGGGGTATTTTTTGGGTTTTAGGGGATTAAATATGAGGCCGAATTTAAAAGGGTTTTAAATAATTTGATATTATACACAAAAGGAATCCCCCCCCCCCCCCCCCCCCCAACTTATATACAGTTAACCTACACAAGTTCTTTGTATGCAGTTGTGAAATTACTTTACAGAATGTCTACTTACAGCAGGAATTAGGAATTTGGTAGAGGTTTGGAAAGGTTTGGATAGAGACAGTCTTGTGGCATGAAAGTGCCACTGGTAAAGTCACTGAAAGTCTATGCTGCTCGAATAGAGATTGTTCAGTTACTCACTGGCTGGAGTCACACAGTATCACAGTATCACAGTATTATTAGGATTGGAAGAGATCTCACAGATCATCAAGTCCAACCCTTTACCACAGAGCTCAAGGCCAGACCATGGCACCAAGTGCCACGTCCAATCCTGCCTTGAATAGCTCCAGGGACGGCGACTCCACCACCTCCCCGGGCAGCCCATTCCAGTGTCCAATGACTCTCTCAGTGAAGAACTTTCTCCTCACCTCCAGCCTAAATCTCCCCTGGTGCAGCCTGAGGCTGTGTCCTCTCGTTCTGGTGCTGGCCGCCTGAGAGAAGAGAGCAACCTCCTCCTGGCCACAACCACCCCTCAGGTAGTTGTAGACAGCAATGAGGTCACCCCTGAGCCTCCTCTTCTCCAGGCTAACCAATCCCAGCTCCCTCAGCCTCTCCTCGTAGGGCTGTGCTCAAGGCCTCTCACCAGCCTCGTCGCCCTTCTCTGGACACGCTCAAGCATCTCAATGTCCCTCCTAAACTGGGGGCCCAGAACTGAGTACAGTCTCGGTGATCCCAAATATGTGTGGCAAAAGCCACGTTGTTGACCCTTGTGGGTCTGAATAGTTCAGTTCAGGTGTTTTGGGGGTGTGCTGTCTGAGGAAGCTCCACGGGCACGATCAGGCTGGGAGCGACAGGCTGGAGCGGCGGCTGGCTGGGAGCGCCTTGGTCAGTTGTTCCCTGGGCTGGTGCGAAGTGCCCTGGGCTGGAATCATGGCAGCGGCAAAGAGGCTGGGAGTGGTGGGTGGAGGAGGGTGACAGGAACACTGAATTACCCTATTTATGGGATGTGGGCCGAGATTGGTGGTCCCTTTTGGCCACAATACTGTCCAATAAGAGTCTGGCAGCAGGCCAAAACGTGCCAAATAAGGTAGAGTCCACAGGTCTGGTGCCCCCAAATATGGAGAGGGCTCAGGTGGACCCACACCCTGAGCATGTGAGCTTACACAGAGAAGAGGAGGCTCAAGGCAGACCTCATTGCTGTCTACAACTACCTGAAGGGACATTGTAGCCAGGTGGGGGTGGCCTCTTCTCCCAGGCAACCAGCAATAGAACAAGGGGACACAGTCTCAAGTTGTGCCAGGGGAGGTCTAGGCTGGATGTTAGGAGGAAGTTGTTGTCAGAGAGAGTGATTGGCATTGGAATGGGCTGCCCAGGGAGGTGGTGGAGTCGCTGTCCCTGGAGGTGTTCAAGGCAGTTAGTGCCATGGTCTAGTTGACTGGCTAGGGCTGGGTGCTAGGTTGGAGTGGATGATCTTGGAGGTCTGTTCCAACCTGGTTGATTCTATTCTATTCTATTCTATTCTATTCTATTCTATTCTATTCTATTCTATTCTATTCTATTCTATTCTATTCTATTCTATGATTCTACACAACCTGTTTACCTCGACCTTGCAAGCAAGCAGGCCAGACTTAAAGGCGCCAGGCTTATTGTGCTCCTTTGTCCACTTAACTTGTTTTCCCCTGGTTTAGATAGAAAAACACCTTTTTTTTTGGGGGGGGGGGAACATGTCTGGGCAAGAATAGACTTGTAAACAAGGCCATTTGGGCCTATGTGGGCCTCCACCACAAGGCATAGCACATTTCCATGGGGCGCAGAAGGGAACTCTCACCCCTGGGTTGTGGTTCTTTATCTCGCTCCCTGGCTTCAGCTCACGTGCCCCGCTGAGCGTTCCCCATCCTCCCAGAGTGCAAGCTTCAAGAGCTGTCATTACACTTCTCAAGTTTGACAGAAGATAAGAAAGGGAACAACTGGTTTTAATCATGACAGATTCCAAGTTCTGGAAATCTTTCCAGAAGTCACTCCCAAGAGCTGATGTTTTCTGAAGCCCCTTCTCCTTCCAGTGCCTGTGTGCACAGTCGTGCACTCCGGAGAACCTCACCTCCAGGTCCTTTTGCTTGCCAAACACTATCCCTAGTAGACAGGAAGCCTAAGCCATGATGTACTTCTGCAAATTGTGCACGATCAACTGTTTCTGTTATGGAAGGGAGCCAGACTCAGGAATGCAACAGCCCAGCAATGCAAAGCCCCAAAGAGAAGCAGTCACGCCATGGCTGCGCTGTGCTCACGAGAGTTCTGCCTGAGGAAAAAAGCCTCCTCCAAGGCCCATTTCTGGTCAGTGAGCCTGATGGCTGATGCAAGCCTCATCTGCTTTTTCCTGCCTCGAATTAGGTAGTGTCAGAAATCTTAGATAAGAGAGGCTTTCCCTGGTTTTACTTCTAGGAGCTAGAATATCCTTGCGTACTTGAAAGGGAACAGCAAGGCAGAGGAGGATGAGTTGACTTAGCAAGCTGGAAATCTGGGGCCAAGTGAGTTGTGAAACAAGATTTATGCAGGTTTGGCTTATTTCTGCTGCAAGAGCTGGACTCTGCCAGGAGGCTAAAGCGATGCTTGCTCTTCCCTTGAGGAAGCGATTTACACTAGCTATGGGTTTAGCTGTCCAACAAAAAGTAGCCAAAATTCAGGGAAGCTCTTAAATCCACTATGGATAAAACTGCCTTCTCAGCCCTGAGCCATCAGGGCTAGTGCACACCTGAAAATCCCTCTCCAAGTGCAGGAGAGGGCTATGATCCCCTAGAATGGCCCCCTGAAGCCCCTCCCCAAGCTGTGCTGGCACCAGCTGTGGGGCTGCATCCCCTTCTGAGCCCTTCACCAGCCTCTATGTCTGCTGGGCCCTTTGAGTACCATCTCTTTTCCCCATCCTCCTCCTTTCATCGTGGGTGCTCTCACCTCCTTAGGTCCCCCAGCACCATCCTCCCTGCACCAGGATGCCAGCCCACTGCAGCTACCATAGTCCAACACTGGGCCCATGGCTGGTTGATTCTATGATTCTATGTTGACTGGCTAGGGCTGGGTGCTAGGTTGGACTGGATGAGCTTGGAGGTCTCTTCCAACCTGGTTGATTCTATGATTCTATGATTCTAAATTCCCTCTGGCTGCTGCCTCTAGGCCTGCCCAGCCTGCCTCACTTTCCTCTTCCATAAGCCATCAGTTCTGTCTTGAAACAGCCTGGAGAAGAGGAGGCTCAGGGGTGATCTTATTGCTGTCTACAACTACCTGAGGGGTGGTTGTGGCCAGGAGGAGGTTGCTCTCTTCTCTCAGGTGGCCAGCACCAGAACAAGAGGACACAGCCTCAAGCTGTGCCAGGGGAAATTTAGGCTGGAGGTGAGGAGAAAGTCCTTCACTGAGAGAGTCATTGGACACTGGAATGGGCTGCCCGGGGAGGTGGTGGAGTCACCGTCCCTGGAGCTGTTCAAGGCAGGATTGGACGTGGCACTTGGTGCCATGGTCTAGCCTTGAGGTCTGTGGTAAAGGGTTGGACTTGATGATCTGTGCGGTCTCTTCCAACCCTGATGATACTAATACTGTGTGAAAGATATAAGCAGAATTCTACATTGCCTTCACAATCATCACACAGCCTGGCCTGTCACTAAGGCTTCTTTTTGCTTGAATTCTCTGAACCATTCCAACACTCTCACCGGTTTGGACATGGAAAGGAGGGACAAACAAGAGCAGCTTGTGAAATAACCTTAGTGGATGACCAACTCCTCGGTGATTTCTTGCCTTTTCTGTACAAGCAGAGATATTTCTGTGCTTACCATCTGGCAAAAGTCCCTGGAAGAACCTTTTTCTGGTAGGGTCACTCAGCAGTTTGACAGTTGGGATGTTGACAGATTGAACAGGAGGACAAAATTCCTGAGTGAGAGAGTGGTTATAGGTTGGAACAGGCTGCCCAGACAGGTGGTGGACTCACCATCCCTGGAGGCGTTCAAGAAGATGTGGTGCTTCAGGAGATGGTTTAGTGGTTGTGCAAGTTTGAGGCTAACTAGGATACTTTAATTAGAGAAATTAGGTTATAGGCTGTGAAAAGTATCACAGTAGCATCAAGGTTGGAAGAGACCTCATAGATCATCAAGTCCAACCCTTTACCACAGAGCTCAAGGCTAGACCATGGCACCAAGTGCCACGTCCAATCCTGCCTTGAACAGCTCCAGGGACGGCGACTCCACCACCTCCCCGGGCAGCCCATTCCAGTGTCCAATGACTCTCTCAGTGAAGAACTTTCTCCTCACCTCCAGCCTAAATCTCCCCTGGTGCAGCCTGAGGCTGTGTCCTCTTGTTCTGGTGCTGGCCACCTGAGAGAAGAGAGCAACCTCCTCCTGGCCACAACCACCCCTCAGGTAGCTGTAGACAGCAATAAGGTCACCCCTGAGCCTCCTCATCTCCAGGCTAAACAATCCCAGCTCCCTCAGCCTCTCCTCGTAGGGCTGTGCTCAAGGCCTCTCACCAGCCTCGTCGCCCTTCTCTGGACACGCTCAAGCATCTCAGTGTCCCTCCTAAACTGGGGGGCTCAGAACTGGACACAGTACTCAAGGTGTGGTCTAACCAGTGCAGAGTACAGGGGCAGAATGATCTCCCTGCTCCTGCTGACCACACCACTCCTGATGCAGGCCAGGATGCCACTGGCTCTCTTGGCCACCTGGGCACACTGCTGGCTCATGTTCAGGTGGGTATCAATCAGTACCCCCAGATCCCTCTCTGTCTGGCTGCTCTCCAGCCACTCCGACCCCAGCCTGTATCTCTGCATGGGGTTGTTGTGGCCAAAGTGCAGCACCCTGCACTTGGAGCTATTGAATGCCATCCCCTTGGACTCTGCCCATCTGTCCAGGTGGTCAAGGTCCCGCTGCAGAGCCCTTCTGCCCTCCAACCCAGCCACATCTGCCTCCAGCTTAGTGTCGTGAAAGGAAACAGTGCTGATGTCTACATGACTATCACAGTGGCCATGGCAGTTGGATTTTGCATGCAATGATCTTGAAGGTCTTTTCCAGCCTTGGTGACTTTGTGACCATTGGAACATTAATTTGCTTTTTAAATTTCTTTTTCTAATTATCAGTTTTTCACAGAAAACAAAAGTATCTCCTGCCCTGCTGCAAGCTCAACTGAAAGATTCCTTTAACAGATAAATTAATGCTGAGACAGCAATCACGGACCAGAGTTTCTCATGCTGCCTCCAGGCTGGGTTTGGCTGGTGTTAAAGGTTCACTTCAGTCTTCTGCACAAGAAATAAACAACAGCTACTGGAGTAAGGACTTAGGGAGTGAACTATGTTCCTTTTATGTGCCTTAGTAGTACAACCTGGAGCAGTTTGATGGAGCAGACAGGGAAATCTCCCTTCTCTGTCTTCCGGCTTAGTTTTAGTTTGCTCAAACAACATTTTATTGCTTGGCTTGGAATTTTTTATTAGCAGCTTCAAGCATTCCCAGTGCAGCCAGTTTGACCACTGCAGCAATTTGTGGTAGCTGGGCTTGTCTTCACTAAGAGATTAGCTGGAACCATGGGTCATGTGCTAAGGAAGGAAACCAAGGGGGAAAGAGAAATGCATGAAAAGGAGTGGCCAAACCTTCAATCATCAATGTCTTATACTTGGCAAGTTAAGCCTACAGCAAAGCAATAGTCTGGAGTAGCCTATCTGAAATAGCCTCACTAGAGTTGAATCATTGAATGGTTTGGGTTGAAAGGGATCTTTAAATAGGCCATCTACTCCAGCCCTCCACCCGTGCAATAATCAGGGACATCTCCAATTAGATCAGGTTGCTCAGAGTCCTGTCCAACCTGATCTTGCATGTTTCTAGGGATGAAGTTTCTACCACCTGTCTGGGAAACCTGTGCCACTGTAAAAAAGTATCTTCTTTTTATCCAGTCTTAATCTTCCTTTTCTTAGTTTAAAACTCTTGCCCTTGTCCTATTGCTAGAACCTGCTAAAAAGTCTCTCCTCATCACTTTCTTAGGCCCCCTTTAAGTACTGAAAGGCCACAATAAGATCTGCTTAGAGCCTTCTCCAGGCTGAACAGCCCAAATTCTGTCAGCCTTTCTTCATAACAGAATCATAGAATCATAGAATCAACCAGGCTGGAAGAGACCTCCAAGATCATCCAGTCCAACCTAGCACCCAGCCCTATCCAGTCAACTAGACCATGGCACCAAGTGCCTCAGCCAGGCTTTGCTTGAACACCTTCAGGGATGGTGACTCCACCACCTCCCTGGGCAGCCCATTCCAATGCCAGTCATTCTCTCTGGGAAGAATTTCCTCCTAACATCCAGCCTAGACCTCCCCCAGCACAACTTGAGACTGTGTCCCCTTGTTCTGTTGCTGGTTGCCTGGGAGAAGAGACCAACCCCCACCTGGCTACAGCCTCCCTTCAGGTAGTTGTAGACAGCAATGAGGTCTGCCCTGAGCCTCCTCTTCTCCAGGCTGCACACCCCCAGCTCCCTCAGCCTCTCCTCATAGGGTTTGTGTTCCAGGCCTCTCACAGCCCTCTGGGTTTGTGCTCAGTTTGGCACAGATCTGTGTAGGCTTTCTGCAGTTGCATATTTGAAGCAAACAATTTAACCCCAGGCACCCTTCAAGCAGCTCATGAGAGGAGCAAATCTCCTGCAGCAGAAAAATATGCTGCTAGTTTGAACCAAACCAACCTCTAACCCAACCCAGCACCAGGAAAGTGCAGAGAGATCACAGAATCTTGCTGGACCTACACTTGCACAAAGGGTGGCATGAATGCCACCTTCACACCTGGCATGCTTGGTGCTGTTTCAGCAGCAGGGTTCAACAACTGGTGAGTGCAGAGCAAATCGAAAGTCACTGAAACCAGAGGCAGACTTTCCTGTTGCACGTTGTCACTTCCAGAGCTGCTATGGATGGGACTGCAGACAAATGGTGCCTGCATCTCTTCACTCCCTGTTCTGTGGACAAATAGAGGCCAGGTGTCCATCAGATGTCTCTCACCAGAGCCACGCTCAGTGCTGAGAGGGACACACAGGCTGTTGACAAGGACTACCTGACTTGGTCAGTGCCTTCTGATAGCTGTATTATCACACCGCTGCCTCCTGGTGTACTTTACAGCCCCAGACATAGGAGTAGCACAATCCAAGGACACAGATGAGCAGGCAGAGATAATTTTAGGTTTAAAATAGTTGTATTTTCTGTATTGCAAGACCTGTGTTTGAAAAGGCTTGGAGCTGTTGATGGATGTGCTGGTGTGGGTAAGTGCACAGCTGCCAGCTGCTTCAGATAAAACACAGCAGGAAGTGGTGCCATTGCTCTAGGTGTTGGTTACAGACTTGCAGCACAAGGGTAGTGATGGCTTCATATAAAGGCACACACTTAACACACTGGCATGCCTAGGTTCATGAGAAACCTGCTGAGGTCAGGAAGCTGAGCCATTTAAAATCACAATACCTGGCACCGAGCTCTTTGGAGCTTGGTATCAGGAATGTTTATGCAGTATGGATTTTAGGTGTGCTTCCAAAAACCCTGTGATTCCCAGGAAAACTAATTTAGGTTTGTCACTGTTTTCACACAGAATCACAGAATGTTAGGGGCTGGAAGGGACCCCCAGAGAGCATCCAGTCCAACTCGCCTGCCAGAGCAGGATTACCCAGGGCAGGTCACACAGGAACACATCCAGGAGGGTTTGGAATGTCTCCAGGGGAGGAGACCACAGCCTGCTCCAGGCCTGTGGCACCCCCACAGGAAAAAGTTATCCCTTCTGTCCACATGGAACCTCCTCTGCTCCAGCTTGCCCCCATTGCCCCTTGTCCTGTCATTTGACATCCCTGAGCAGAGCCTGGCTCTGTCCTCCTGATATTGCCCTGCACATCTTTATCAACATCAATGCAGGCAGCCCTCAGGCTCCTCTGCTCCAAGTTAAAGAGCCCCAGCTCCCTCAGCCTGTCCTCACAGGGAGATGTTCCTCTGTCTTCAGCAGCTTGGTGGCTCTGTGCTGGCCTCTCTCAATCTTGAGGTCCTTCTTGAGCTGAGTGGCCCAAAACTGGACACAGTATTCCATTTGTGGCCTCTACAGGGATGAGTAGAGGAAGAGAAGAATCTCTCTTGACCTACTCACCACAGCCCTTGTAATCCACCCCAGGATGCCCTTGGCCTTCTTGGCCATGAGGGCACATTGCTGGCTCATGGGCATCCTGTTGCACTTCAGGACCCCCAGGCCCTTTTCCCCAGAGCTGCTGCCCAGGAGATCAGCCCCCACAGTTTAGCTCAGTGTAGTATTTGGAGATGATCTCGTTCTGTTTATCTTTTTCTTGTTTGTAAATTTTGGAGCATTAATTATCTCCAGACATATTTTTTCCTCTTCCTTCCATGAGTTTGATCACAGATTTGTGATTGAAGCTATTGTTGTTTCTTTATTATGGTAGATCAAACTAATTCCTGGTTGAATTCAACACTGTGTTGCATTTTGAAGGTTTGGTTTTGGCTAGAACACTTTTCAGGGCCTTGGTTTTTTGTGTTTCTGATTGTGCTAGCTCTGCTCTTTGCAGGACTTTGTAAAAGGACTGTCAGACCTTGCTAAAATAGGTCTCAGCTTCTCAAGTGAGTACACCTCTTTGTTTCTCCATGTACAGCTGCATGAAGTCAGGCTTCACAGCATACTTGAGTTTGGAGGCTCTTTCATTGTTCAAACAGTTTGTGACTCCTTTTGATATCTCCACCTTGTAAAGCTTCTGCCTTGATTTCACATGGGCTCAGATTGCATCAGGATCCTGCTTCTTGGCCCACCCAGTTCCTGTGAGTGTATCTGGTGGGTAGGGAAAAGAGAAAACCACAATCCCAGCTGGAAAACTGACCATTCATCTGTTTAGATCCTGTTTTAGACTTCAGCAAAAGTAGTTGAGCTGTGTTTCTCTTCCAGATGAAGGAAAACAAGTGCCAGGCTGAGGCCTTTCTCCAAATATTATTTTTCTTAAAAGCCTTAAAAGCTTAAAAGCTTTTCTTAAAAGCACTGCTCCATCTAGAAGTCTTAAAAAGCTCATCAGTTCAGGGCTCCCCACAGGCACACAGAGGTTTGGCTCTTTTATTACAGGTTGGAAGAGACCTCCAAGATCATCCAGTCCAACCTAGCACCCAGCCCTATCCATTCAACTAGACCATGGCACTAAGTGCCTCATCCAGTCTTTTCTTGAACACCTCCAGGGATGGTGACTCCACCACCTCCCTGGGCAGCCCATTCCAATGCCAATCACTCTCTCTGACAACAACTTCCTCCTAACCTCCAGCCTAGACCTCCCCTGGCACAACTTGAGACTGTGTCCCCTTGTTCTGTTGCTGGTTGCCTGGGAGAAGAGACCAACCCCACCTGGCTACAGCCTCCCTTCAGGTAGTTGTAGACAGCAATGAGGTCACCCCTGAGCCTCCTCTTCTCCAGGCTGCACACCCCCAGCTCCCTCAGCCTCTCCTCATAGGGCTGTGCTCCAGGCCCCTCACCAGCTTTGTTGCCCTTCTCTGGACACATTCCAGCACCTCAACATCTCTCTTGAATTGAGGGGCCCAGAACTGGACACAGCACTCAAGGTGTGGCCTGACCAGTGCTGAGTACAGGGGCAGAATAACCTCCCTTGTCCTACTGGCCACACTGTTCCTGATACAGGCCAGGATGCCATTGGCTCTCCTGGCCACCTGGGCATGCTGCTGGTTCATCTTCGGGTACTATCTACCAGCACCCCCTGATCCCTTTCTGCCTGGCTGCTCTCCAGGCACTCTTTCCCCAGCTGTTGAACTGTCCCCACAGTTGTTCCTGTGTTGTCCATCATGCAGCATTAGGTCCATCTCAGAAGTCCTGCTGAGCTCCTACTCAATGTTTAACACTGGTGAAATATGTGAAAGCTTCCCTGGAATGCACAGGGCCATGCTGGACAGGGCTTAGAGAAGCCTTCTCTGGGTGAAGCTCTTCCTACTCACTGCAGATGGGTTGGACTAGATGATTTGTCTAGATGATCTCTAAGGTCCTTTCAAACTCAAACCATTTTATAGTTTAAGGCAATGATCTGCACCTCTGGAGTCCTCTTCTGCTGTCACTGCAGATTTCTGAGTGGCAGTGGTGTGCAGCTAGTAACAGCCCTTACAGAGTCAGGGAGCAGAGAGTGCTGTGAGCTCAGAGTGTTGCTGCTTTTAGCCCCTGCCATCTCTGTGTTCCTATGCTGTACTTTTCCCTGTCTCAACTGCTTGGGGATGATACTTAACAGAAACATTGAACTTGAGCTTACCCACACTCCCCCTCCTAGAAGGGGAGTACAGCTCAGCTGATTCTGCTGAAGAGCTGCCACATTTAGCACCTGTGTGTATATATACACACACATATATAAATGCATCAATATAAATGCATCAAATGATAGAGTTATAAACACACATACACACACACACACCCCTTAGGAGTACCTTCCAAAACAATCAGATGAGCTACAATTCAACTTTAAGTATTTTTCAAACACCTAGTTCATGATATTGCACATTCTAAACCAACTCTCACAGATAAAAAATTCCAGGTCTTGGAAAATGAAGAGGTTGAGAGGTCTCAGTTGTTTCTTTCTTGCTAGGCAAGTCTCTGCTACTTGCCATCATTATTCCTGGAGCTGCTGCTGCTCTGCAGTGCCCTAAAGGCTGTTTGAAAATGTGCACACACATGAGGAGCTGCAGTAAGGCAATGTTGAGCCATCTCACATCTTCACAGTATCACAGTATCATCAGGGTTGGAAGAGACCTCACAGATCATCAAGTCCAACCCTTTACCACAGAGCTCAAGGCCAGACCATGGCACCAAGTGCCATGTCCAATCCTGCCTTGAACAGCTCCAGGGACGGCGACTCCACCACCTCCCCGGGCAGCCCATTCCAGTGTCCAATGACTCTCTCAGGGAAGAACTTTCTCCTCACCTCCAGCCTAAATTTCCCCTGGCACAGCTTGAGGCTGTGTCCTCTCGTTCTGGTGCTGGCCACCTGAGAGAAGAGAGCAACCTCCTCCTGGCCACAACCACCTCTCAGGTAGTTGTAGACAGCAATAAGGTCACCCCTGAGCCTCCTCTTCTCCAGGCTAACCAATCCCAGCTCCCTCAGCCTCTCCTCGTAGGGCTGTGCTCAAGGCCTCTCACCAGCCTCGTCGCCCTTCTCTGGACACACTCAAGCATCTCAATGTCCCTCCTAAACTGGGGGGCCCAGAACTGAACACAGGACTCAAGGTGTGGTCTAACCAGTGCAGAGTACAGGGGCAGAATGACCTCCCTGCTCCTGCTGACCACACCATTCCTGATGCAGGAATTCTCTTATTTAAAAAGAAGCAAAAAACCCCAAACCCCTAACAAAACAATTGGTGGCACTCAGTTACCCCAGAAATGAGGGTCTGTAAAGGGTTGGACTTGATGATCTATGAGGTCTCTTCCAACCTTGATGATACTGTGATACTGTGATTTGAGAGGCCCTTCAGCACCTCAGCTGGTGTCTAACGTCTGTCCAGAATGACATAGATCTTCAGCACATCCTGTGTTGTAGAATCATAGAATGGTCTGAGTTGAAAAGGACCTCCAAAGCTCATCCAGTCCAACCCCCCTGCAGTCAGCAGGGACATCCTCCACTACAGCAGGTTGCTCAGAGCCTTGTCCAGACTCACCTAGAATATCTCCAGGGATGGGTCTTCAACTACCTCTCTGGGCAACCTGTTGCAGTGTTCCAGCACCCTTGTGGTGCAGAACTTGTACCTCACATCCAATCTGAATCTTCTCTTCTCTCATTTCAAGCCATTGCCCTCACCCTGTCACTGCAGGCCTGTGCAAACAGTCCCTCTGCAGCCACCTTGGAGGCTTCCTTCAGCTACTCACAGGCTGCTCTTAGGTCCCCCTGAAGCCTTCTCTTCTCCAGACTGAACAACCCCGGCTCCCTCAGCCTGTCCTAGCAGAGATGCTTCAGCCTTTGGATCATTTCTGTGGCTTCCTCTGGATTCACTCCACCAGGATTGTGTCCTTCTTTTGCTGGGAACACCAGAACTGGAGGCAGGATTGGAGGTGAGGGTCTCAGCAGAGCAAAGTAAAGGGAAGAACGTAAGGGAATAAATGCAAGTAGGAAAGTACAGAGTGTGCAGATAGCAAGAGAATGTCAAAGGTAGAAAACTCTCAGCTATGAACTGAGGTAGCCAGTTTATCCCAGGATAGCTGAAGCAACGATGTGAAAGCAATAAGGGACCTTTTCCCAGACAACAAATCCATCTGTGATGGGTGAGGCCCATTTCTTATCTTCACAAGAAAACAGGATCATGCCAGCAGCTGGGGTGATGAACCAGTGCCAAACATCAGCCAACTGAAAGCATCCTGACTCGTAAAATACCATCAGTGCAGGCTCGTCCTGGTGCTGCTGAGTCCTTGCTCCAAGGGTCTGTGGTCATGGCGAGCTGATTCCCTATGGATAAGGCTTGCTGCCTTTGCACTTTGCTCAGGTTTTGTCTTCTTGTATACCTGTGCTGCAGGTCTTGCTCTGGGTTGCACACACGTGGGAGGCCATAGCAGAGCTGCTCATAAGCTCCCCTTGGTTTCACTGCTGTGAGCTGGATCCCCAACATGGCCTTTTTGTCCCAAACCACCTCAGTTCCTACCTCATCCTACCTCAGGCCAGCAAAAGCTGTAGCAACTAGGAAAGGGGCTGCAGGGTGGCCCACGTGGGGAAGACTTTTGGCAGTTTGCTGTTGCTGTTTGTAGGAACCATAATGTCTCTGATGACATTGTTTGTTTGATGCCATCCTACTCCTGAAGGACAAAAAGCAGCCAACAAATCTGATCTTTTCACACAAGTGTGGGCAAGACTTTACAGGTACTCCCTTTAGGGACCACATCATATTGGCATGTCATTATCTGTGGCTATATCTGCAGTATCTGCGTAAGCTGGAAAAAAATTCAGTCATTGGATGAATCCCTCTCACACCTTTCATGACCCAGAGGTCTGTTGCAATGCTCCTGTAATTGCACAACCCTAATTACAGAGGTGCTGGTGATAGCTGTGTGATTGGAAACGCCTTGTTTCAGGAGTGAGCACAGCAAAGTCCTGGGGCAAGGGCATTCACTTCATTAGCAATTCAGTTTTGGACTCAGCTTTCAACTCTGCCACAGAATTTTGGCATGACATTGAGCAAGTCACCTAGCCAGGTTCTGCTCTGGAAAATGTGGATAGTGAAGAACTCCTTTTGCTCTACTAAAAGCACAGCTGCTTCCACTGTTGAATCATACAAAGCTAGAATGGTTGCAAGGGACCTCAGAGCTCATCTACTCCAACCTCCACACCACGGGCAGGGACACCTCTCAACCACAAAGCCTCATCCAACCTGGCCTTCAACACCCCCAGGCAGGAGGCAGCCACAGCCTCTCTGCACAGCCTATTCCAGAGTCTCAGCACCCTCACACTGAAGAACTTCTTCCTGAGATCCAGCCTAACTCTGCTCTCCCTCAGCTTCAAACCATTCCCCCTTGTCTTGTCTCTAGACACCCTCATGAGAAGTCCCTCTGCAGCCTTCCTGGAGGATCCCTTCAGCTATTGGAAGGCAATAAGAGTCCCTACAAAGTCTTCTCTTCTGCAGGCTGCACAACCCCAGCTCCCTCAGCCTGTCCTCATAGCAGAGGTGCTCGAGCCCTTGGCTCATCTTTGTGGCCTCCTCTGGGCTCTCTCCACCAGCTCTGTGTCCTTCTTCTGCTGGGGACACCAGAACTGGACACAATATTGGAGGTGAGGTTTCAACACAGCAGAGTAAGGGGGCAGAATCCCCTCTGCATGAGCACACTGACAGCTCATGGCGAGCTTCTCATCAATCAGAACACTCAAGTCTCTTTTTTTCCACAACTACTCTCAACTCACCCTGTTGAGAACCCTTTACACTTCCTCTGACAGAAGCCAGGTACTGTTACTAGGCTGCTCCTGCTGGTGCCTCTTGCCTTTGTTTGCTCGTCTGTCCTCCAAGGCTGCTGAAAGCTTACCAGGTTCAAACTAATAGTTAAAAAACAAGCAACCAAACAAAAATGAGTTGCACAGAGAAAGGCTGTCCCCTGCACACAGGCCACAGAACCACTCTCAGGTGTATTATTTCCAGTGTTTCAAGTTAAGGTTTTGGAAGCAATCAGCCTCCTTGGATCATCTGTTTGTGTGTAGCTCTACTCCTTCTCTCCCTCCTCACCAGTGGAGCGAAAACCCGACAGAAATCTTTCAGCTCCAAGGTTTCTTCATCTTTTTCTAATGCTTCATGACCCCATGGGATCTCTGTCTTGACCTCAGACCATAAGGGTTATGATCTGCAGCTGGAGAACCTGCTTCTCAGAGGTGCTTTGACAGCCTTCCACATCACCTCCATCTCTTGGAGGAGAAGCTCTGAGCTGCCGCTCGGGAGATGCTGCGTTTCATCCACTGCAGGGAGTTTGGCCTGTGGAGTTTAAGGAGGAACAAAGACCACACAGCACAAAAAGGACTCTTCTGTTTAAGCTCTTGGCTTGCTATGACTGCTGGGGACCTGAAGTTCTTTTCTTCTTTATTTCATTTGTATCCTGAAATGGCTCAGATTCTACGATGAGGTCATTTCTTTAACGTGACAGTTGCTTTGCATTTATTAGACATAACACCCCATGAATTAAAAGAGAACTGGATTTTGGAAAAAGATCCAAACAAAAAGAAAGCATAAAATTTATGAGAGGATCTGTAGATACTTTGGGTGTTCTCTGTAATAAGATCTGAAGAGCTGGCAGCAGCAGTGACAGGATGAGCCAGGGAGAGCAGAGTGCAACAAAGGCAACCGGCAAAGGGGAAAATGAGTGGGTGGTGCTAGAAAGGAAAGGCAGCAGAGAGTGCAGGAAAGAAAAACCGAGGGAGGAGGAGCACTGGGGGACATACCAACATTGGCCTGGAAGGGGAGAAGAGGCAGAGGGAGGATATCTTTGGAAATGTGTGAGAAGAACATGGAGAAGGCTCCAGGCAGACCCAACAGTGGCCTTCCAGTAGCTGAAGGCAGCCTCCAAGCAGGCTGCAGAGGGACTGTGTGCAAAGGTTTGCAGTGACAGGACAAGGGCAATGGTTCAAAATGAGAGAAGAGCAGGTTTAGATTGGATGTGCAGAACAAGTTCTTTAGCATGAGGGTGCTGGAACACTGCAATAGGTTGCCCAGGGAGGCAGTTGAAGCCCCATCCCTGGAGATCTTCAAAGTGAGGCTGGACGAGGCTCTGAGCAACCTGCTGTAGTGGAGGATGTCCCTGCTGACTGCATGGGGGTTGGACTGGATGAGCTTTGGAGGTTCCTTCCAACCCAAACCATTCCACAAGGCTGTGATTCATTGAAAAACATATTAACATTGGCCTGAAGGGGAGGAGAGACAGAGGAAGGAAATTCTTGGGAACAGGTGGCTCAGGGCAGAGGCCAGCAGTGAAGGCAGATTTCTATTTGCCAAGGAGCAGGTGTGGCAGAGTTGCTGCAGAGGTGACATAGCTTCCTTTCTGGGCCACTGACTGCACTGTTGGGCCTGCAGCCTCCATGGCTAAGCTGGGAGTGACTGAGCTGTCAATCATGACCATGCCATGTTAGGGTTTCCATCCCAAAATCAGAATTCACTGCTGCAGGCAGGAACTTGGCCAGCACCTGGCAGTTGTTAGTGTCTCTCAAATAGGCAACACCTCATCTTCCTCCCATGAAGCCATATCTTGGCACTGGGACAGGCAAGAAATCCTCTGGTCTATTTGCATCAAAATCAAAGACTGGGAACTTCTGCTTCTCCCAGATCAATCTCTTGATGTACCACTGCCCATTGAACCTCAGCTGCCTTGTCTTTGCTGCTTGCAATTTGAAGTTCTCAGTCTTCAGTTGCAGTGCTACCAAGGACAGACCTGTGCCATCAGTTCCCCTGAAGCAAGTGATGCCACTGGGTTGTCAGCACTGCTTCTTTGCTTGGTCTTGGCAGGATGTGTTAGCACTGCTTGGAAAGGGGCACTCACAGGCTAGGACAGCTTGTCTTAGAGCTGATTTGGACTCCAGGTGTGCCCAGGAGCTCAAGCACACCCTGTTGCAAAGGTGCAGGTCTATGGCTGCTCTGGCTGGTAGCCCTCTTCAGGGACAGCAGCTGGCCACTGCTGACAGTGAGCAGAGAGCCTGTGCTCAGCACTCCAAAATGGTGTTTTTCTCTCTCTCTGTGGCATAAAAATAGCAAACTACAGAAAGTGATCACTTCAGTTTTCTCACCACTCAGCAGCATTATTTGGATAAAGGTTGCCCATGGTTTTTATTCTGCAGCACTCTCTTAGCTTCTGAGCCATGGGGATTTTCTGGCTAAGTTTAACTTTGGCAGGTACCTTGCATAATCCAAGCCTCTCTGCCCTCCTCACAGAAACCCCTGTGCTTCTCACCCTCTTTTTTCCTTGCTTGCCCTCTGGTTATTTTGTGCCTATGAGCTATGCATTCACTGAACATCTGCCTGATAAAGAAATATTTGGAGAGGGAGCTGATTTAAACTTCAGTCAACTTCCCCATCAAACTAATTGTTTAATCATAGAATCATCACAGAATCTTAGAATGGCTCAAACTGGAGGGGACCTCAGAGCTCATCTACTGCAACCTCCCCACCATGGGCAGGGACAACTCTCAAATAGACAAGGCCTCATCCAACTTGGCCTTCAGCACCCCCAGGCAGGAGGCAGCCACAGACTCCCTGTGCAGCCTATTCCACAGTCTCAGCACCCTCACACTGAAGAATTTCTTCCTAAGATGCAGTCTAACTCTGCTCTCCCTCAGCTTCAAACCATTCCCCCTTGTCTTGTCTCTAGACACCCTCAGGAAAAGTCCCTCTGCAGCCTTCCTGAAGGATCCCCTCAGGTACTGGAAGGCAGCTCTAAGGTTTCCCCAAGAGTCATAGAATCAACCAGGTTGGAAGAGACCTCCAAGGTCATCCAGTCCAACCTAGGACCCAGCCCTGTCCAGTCAACTGGACCATGGCACTAAGTGCCTCATCCAGGCTTTGCTTGAACACCTCCAGGGACGGTGACTCCACCACCTCCCTGGGCAGCCCATTCCAATGCCAATCACTCTCTCTGCCAACAATTTCCTCCTAACATCCAGCCTATGCCTCCCCTGGCACAACTTGAGACTGTGTCCCCTTGTTCTGTTACTGGTCTTCTCCAGGCTGAAATCCATGCACAAAGCTGTGTGCAGGATGAAGAAAATAAATACAGGGACCAAAAAAAAAAAAAAAAAAAGAAGGAGAGATAGAAAGATGAAATCTAATTTGAAAGCCAAATAAAGGCCAAACAGCTTCCAGAATCTGCAGGATTTGGTTTTGAGCAGGTTGGAATTTTCTATCAGGAGAGAAATTCAAAACTGCAATCCATCTTTGTTTGCAGATTATGAGAGTGTCAAAACAGAGGGAATGCAGTTAGGAATTCAATACCCTTTGTTAAGGGGAGCATGCCTGGTGAATCATGTTTTATAGCTGGTGGTGGATTAGACAAGCCATAACTAATTTGTCAGATTGGGACTGAATGCCAGCATTCTTGTTACATGTACAGCATTGTAATCTACTTCCTCTTTGAAGGAAGGGCCTGTTGGAGGAGGAACTTCCATCTGATCTGTCACTGGGTTTAAAAAAAAATGAAAACAAGGAAAAATAAAATTATCTAGAATCATAGAATCAACCAGGTTAGAAGAGACCTCCAGGTCATCCACTCCAACCTAGCACCCAGCCCTAGCCAGTCAACCAGACCATGGCACTAAGTGCCTCATCCAGGCTTTTGTTGAACACTTCCAGAGACGGTGACTCCATCACCTCCCTGGGCAGCCCATTCCAGTGCCAATCACTCTCTCTGACTCAAATTGCTCAGTTAGACAAAGTGTGGTGAAACATAACAAAATAATCAAAATAGATATTGAGAAGGAGATAAAAATATTTCTCATGTATCTGGCTGGGCTCCCTCTGCTGTGGCTTCCACACACTGTGGGTTAAGCAAACCCACAGCTGCTGCAAAGCCCAGGGTAGGGATGGCCTGCTGGTGATTCCCTCTGGAAAAAGCAGGCTCAGTTCAAATGCTTCAGCTCTGCCTCGTTAACCTCGTTAGTGCTCAGCAAATGGCATGCAGCTGAGAAAGAGCAGAGCTTACTTTGCAGGCACCCTGAGTTATGGATTCCCCCTGTCCCAGGACACTCTCTTCGGAGCAGTTCTCGCAGAGGCTGGCAGCGTAAGTCTCTAGTCACTCTGTTGGTCATTAATACCCAATTTGTTACTGTCCTTGGTTGAGTGCTGGACGTGCAAAACTCTGCATGTGAAAGTGCTTAATGGAATCAGGTAGTGCATTAGTGAGGTGCTGCTCAGCTGTCAGGCTGCTGGAATGTCAGGGGGTGCCAAGAAAAGCACTGCAAGTACTTAAAAAAATTAAAAAGGAAGATGGGAGGGAGAATGGAGAAGGCTGCACACCTGAGGGATGGCAAAGGGCTCAGGTGCAGCCAGCATGGGTTTAGGAAGGGCAGATCCTGCCTCTCCAGCCTGATCTCCTTCTATGATCAGGTGACCCGCTTGGTGGATGTGGGGAGGCCTGTGGATGTGGTCTGTCTGGACTTCAGCAAGGCCTTTGACACTGTCCCCCACAGCAAACTGCTGGCTAAGCTGTCAGCCCATGGCTTGGATGGCAACACTCTGTGCTGGGTTAGGAACTGGCTGGAGGGCCGGACCCAGAGAGTGGTGGTGAATGGTGCCACATCCAGCTGGCGGCTGTCACTAGTGGTGTCCCTCAGGGATCAGTGCTGGGCCCCATCCTCTTTAACATCTTCATAGATGATCTGGATGAGGGCATGGAGTCAGTCATCAGCAAGTTTGCAGATGACACTAAGCTGGGGGCAGATGTGGCTGGGTTGGAGGGCAGAAGGGCTCTGCAGCGGGACCTTGACCGCCTGGACAGATGGGCAGAGTCCAATGGGATGGGGTTCAATAGCTCCAAGTGCAGGGTGCTGCACTTTGGCCACAACAACCCCATGCAGAGATACAGGCTGGGGTTGGAGTGGCTGGAGAGCAGCCAGACAGAGAGGGATCTGGGGGTGCTGATTGATACCTGCCTGAACATGAGCCAGCAGTGTGCCCAGGTGGCCAAGAGAGCCAGTGGCATCCTGGCCTGCATCAGGAATGGTGTGGTCAGCAGGAGCAGGGAGGTCATTCTGCCCCTGTACTCTGCACTGGTTAGACCTCACCTTGAGTACTGTGTTCAGTTCTGGGCCCCCCAGTTTAGGAGGGACATTGAGATGCTTGAGCATGTCCAGAGAAGGGCGACGAGGCTGGTGAGAGGCCTTGAGCACAGCCCTACGAGGAGAGGCTGAGGGAGCTGGGATTGTTTAGCCTGGAGAAGAGGAGGCTCAGGGGAGACCTTATTGCTGTGTACAACTACCTGAAGGGAGGTTGTAGCCAGGTGGGGTTGGTCTCTTCTGCCAGGCAACCAGCAACAGAACAAGGGGACACAGTCTCAAGTTGTGCTGGGGGAGGTCTAGGCTGGATGTTAGGAGGAAGTTCTTCATGGAGAGTGATTGGCATTGGAATGGGCTGCCCAGGGCGGTGATGGAGTCACCATCCTTGGAGGTGTTCAAGAAAAGCCTGGATGAGGCACTTAGTGCCATGGTCTGGTTGACTGGACAGGGCTGGGTGCTAGGTTGGACTGGATGACCTTGGAGGTCTCTTCCAACCTGCTTGATTCTATGATTCTTCAGTATGAGTGTGGTGAGAGCCTGGAATGGATTGCTCAGAGAGGTGGTTGAGGCCAGGCTGGATGAGGCAGGGGGTTGGAGCTAAATGACCCTCGTGGTCCCTTCCAACCCTGACTGATTCTATGATTTTAATGAGGCTGTCTAGACAACTTGGACAACTTGGAATGCTTTGAAGCTGAGGGAGAGCAAGGTTAGACTGCATCTTAGGAGGAAGTTCTTCAGGAAAGGGTGGTGAAGTTCTACACTTTTTCGCTGTGAGAGTGCCAGAGTCCTGGAGCAGGCAGCCTAGTGAGGTTGTGTAGTCTCCTTCTGTGGAGGCATTCCAAACCCACCTGGATTCATTCCTGTGTGACCTGCCCTGGGTGATCCTGCTCTGGCAAGGACCTTGAACTGGATGCTCTCTGAAGGTCCTTTTCAACCTCCAGCATTCTGTGATACTGTGCTTCTGTGTATGAAGGGAAGAAAAAAAGCATGAGCAGAGGTCTGGAGGTGACAATAAATCTTATAAGGAGCAGCTGAAAGAGCTGGGGCTGTTTAGTTTGAAAAAGAGGAGGCTGAGGGGAGACCTCATTGCTGTCCACAGCTACCTCAAAGGACATTGTGGAGAAATTGGTGTTGATCTCTTGTCACAAGTAATTAGTGATAGAACAAGATGGAATGGCCTCAAGCTGCAACTGGATAAGTTTAGACTGGATGTTAGGAAACACTTTTTCCCAGCAAGAGTGGTCAGGCATTGGAATGGGATGCCCAGAGAGGTGGTGGAGTCACCAACCCTGGATGTGTTTAATTTGGATGTGGTGCCTGGGGATGTGGTTTTGGGTGAACCTTGTAGGGTAGGGATATCAGTTGGACTTGGAGATCCTGAAGGTCTTTTCCAAGCTGCATGTTTGTGCGAGAGGAGCAAGAGATAACCCAGCTTCCCTACAGGGGAGAAAGGAGAAATGGTGACTGAAGTCTTTCCTTAGCTGTTCAGTTAGTGTCAGCATCTGTTGCTGATAATTCTTTGGGTACAGTGAGCGAGCCAGCCCACCAACAGAGCCAGCCAAGGAGGAAAGAAGAGGGCAGGTTAGTGGCAGGGAGATGCACAGGATTCTGTCCAGTGGTGAACACTTTCATCCTTCCCTGCCACTTCAACGATGCATCCTGGTTTGACACAACTGTGCCGGTCACCTAGTTCACCTTGGGTTGTATCGTCACAATCTGGTCATTTCTCTCTGGTGCTGCTCAGCACTGAATCCTTTTATGTGGATAAAGGCAAGCAGCTATTCTTTTCCTTGTGGTTTTTGGCTCAGGTTGGTAGAGATGTCAGCCAAGAATAAAAATACCTTTGTAATTTTCAGCCTTTCTCCCTGCAACCCTTGTGAGCTGTGTTGCTGTTTCTTCATTGTCCTTCTAGCAGCTGGAACAGTGCTGGCTCTTTGTGCCCCTGCTGGTATAACAGTAAATGGCTCTTGTTGAGGTTTATCAAAGCATTATCCAGAACAGAAAGGTGGGCTTCAGACTGTGCCTGGCTACCCAGGAATGGCTCCAGGTTTGATATGACCCCTCTCTCTCCAGAGGTACTCAGCTGGAACTCAGCCCTATCTCAGTGCTCCACCTCCTTGTCTTGTGTCTTCTGTGACTGACAAGGTCTGGTTTTCTTTGGAAGTCTGCAAATGCCTGCAAACTGTGTGCAAATCACCTGAACTTCAGGAGGAGCTTTGCTGACAAAATCAGGAGTGCAGCATGCCAGTTACCCTTCTGCTCTGCTTTCCAGCTCTTCGTTTGTCTTTGTGCAAGAAGCTGTAGAAATTCTTGGAGAGGTGTGTGAGAGAAGAGGTCATGGCACTGAGGGGTTTTATTGCTGTGTAGAGTAATCCTCCCTCAGTATTAGAGAATCATGAAGGTTGGAAAAGCCCTTTGAGATCACCAAGTCCAACCATAATCCATCTTCCAAGACCACCAAACCATCTCCTGAAGCACCACATCTACAGCTTCTTGAACACCTCCAGGCATGGCAACTCCACCACCTCCCTGGGCAGCCTGTTCCAACCCCTCACCACTCTCTCACTCAGGAATTTTTTACTCTCATCCAACCTAAACCTCCCCTGGCACAGCTCAAACTCATTTCCTCTCATTCTGTCACTGGTTACTTGGGAGATGAGACCAACACCAGCCTCACTCCAACCTTCTTTCAGGTAGCTGCAGAGAGCAGTGAGATCTCCCTTCAGCCTTCTCTTCTCCAGACTGAACAGCCCCAGCTCCGTCACCTATTCCTCATGTGATGCCCTCCAACCCCCTGCCAAATCTTATTGCTCTTCTCTGGACACCCACCTGCCCTCAATGTCTGTCCTATGGCACCCAGAACTGAACCCAAGTTCAGTTGGCTGAACTCAAGCTGTGGCCTCGCCAGGGCCAAGAACAGGGGCACCATCACTGCCCTACTCTTGATGGATGCACTGGGTTTGGTACAGACCAAGGTGCCTTTGACCCTCTTAGTCATGTGGGCACACTGCTAGATTGCTTTCAGCCACAGACTGGGACCCTCAGGTCCTTTTCCACAGGGCTGCTTCCCAGCCACTCTACCCCAAGCCTGTGGCATTACTTGGGGTTGTTGTGATCCAAATGCAGGACCCAGCCCTTGGCCTTCTTAAAATTCATTCTGTGAGTCTCAGCCCATGGATTTAAATTCTCCAGATCTCTCTGCAGAGCCTTCTTCCCCTCCAGCAGATCAAGATTGCTGATCAATTTAGTGTCATCTGCAAACTTGTTGAGGGTGCCCTCAGTCTTCTCATCCAAATCATAAAGATGTTAAGCAGATCTGAACTAATTATGTTAGATGGGTTTAGGTAATGCCACCACCCCTTGGGTGGCAGATCTCAGTGACTCAGAAAGTCCTTGCCAGTCCTTTCTTTGCTCTAAAAGGAATGAGGTAGTAGTGCAGCCACCATGCTTCAAGTTCCACTTGCAACCTCCTCTCACAATTTTAGTGTGCTTGGCTCTTTGAGGGTAAACAATGCAAACAGCAGCAAATAGCCTTGGTGCCATCACTGTCTTTGTGAATGGAACTGCTCTGGTAGGAGAGCTGAACTCTTCTGGCTTGCTCACAGTTTAGGCATTCACTCCTCTGTGGTTTGAAGAAAGCCAGCAGACACATTTCAGATCCTAATTTAATTGGCTGTGGTCAACTTGTACAGGCTCTGCTTCAGAGAGTTTAACTGCTTGTAGTCTAGCAGGTGGGATGAAGCATTCCTGGGAGATATCATGACCACTGTGGATGGAGGGAATCTGGAAGGATAACTTCAGCTAGACAAATGGCTTGGGTTACATGAGGTGAGTTAGAATCAGTCACAGAATGTAAGGCGTTGGAAAAGACCTCCAGAGATCATCCAATCCAACCCCCCTGCCAAAGCTCAAGTACCCTGGGCAGGTCACACAGGAACACATCCAGTTGGGTTTGGAACGAGACACAGAGAAGGAGACTCCACAACCTCTCACTACAGTGGGGTTGGACTTGATAACCTTTGGAGGTCCCTTCCAACCCAAACCATTCTGCAAGTCTATGAGAGAAGGGAAAGGGTAAATCCTGGAAAACTTGGGTCTGAGGCTTTAGTCATCTTTCAAGGGTATCTTTGCAGATGGACTCAAGATTGTTCATAGAGAAGTCTGGTGCTAGGACAGTACATTGTTTAAGAAAAACAAAACCCAGCCCAGCAAAGCCAACACAAAGCAGTGCTGAGGAAATGAATAATTGTCTGTTTGGTGCTGTCTGTGGATGATGTGCAGTAAATAAAGGTACAGAGTAATTTGCAGTAGAGAAATTGTAAATACATCCCCCTGTGTTCAGCTCCAGTGAACTAGTGCACTGAACGAGGCAGGGTTGCTGTGGATAAATGAGTATATGACCATGTAATTAAAGACTCTCTCATAATTAATACCCACAAGGAAGCTGAATTAAGGCTGTGGACAACATTAACTCTGTCACTGCTGAGCTTTTGAATGCCTGACTTTCTCTCTGTATGCTTTGCAGCAGTGACTTCAGTGTGATCCAGTTCTCTTAGCCTGGTAGGGCACAAAAGGTGGCTGAGATCAATGTACCAGGTTGCTCTTGAAAGATTTAGGGTATCTGGCAAATTCAGGAGGATTTACTACATATTTATAAATGGATATACTGTAAGATGACCAAAAGCTTTTAGCCTTCAGTAAGAGTTAAACCAGAGATTAGTCTGAAGAGCCTGGTTAACTCTTGTACAATATTTTAGTCCCCAGCGTCTGCAGTGCCTGCCTCTTTCTGATGCCTGTTTCCTTTAATGTGTGGTCTGGGACAAAGCTGGAAGAGAAAGTCAGGCTGCCTCTGATGCTGAGAATGGCTACTTAGCATCCAAATATGTAATTAGAGAGCTTTTCATGCCTTTTTAATAAGTTGTAGTCATTAGTAAATTGCCAGTCTCATACCCCTGAAATGATTCACAGTCTTTAAACTTGACTGGACTGGCCCAGTTCCATGCAGAGCAGATGCTTTTTTGTCTCATTTCATTGTTTCCCTTTTGTTAGGGGCTTCAGCTGCAAAAAGAAGGAGGGGGGAAAAAAGCTAGTTGCAAATAAAAGGCAGGACTGTGAAAACACAGCTCCTGTTCTGTGCCAAAAATAGACACAGAGATGTCCCTCTGCCTTTCTCTGGCTTGGGAGTAAGATAAGTCCTAGGTCCTACCTAAATACCTCTAAAGTTGTATTTAGGCTTTAACTGTGAGGAGAAATAATGTAAGCTAACAAGTGTAGAAGTGGAGTAAAATGCACCAAAGCTGAGCAGCATGATCTCATGTAGATGCTGTTGTTCAAAATGACAGTGACTTTAATTGCCCCAGGATTCATTGTCCTCTGGTGTCAGTTCAGGCAAACAAAAGAAAACAGATGTTGCCTCTGAGTTACAATGGTTATAAATCAGTAATCACACTTAAATACATCTCTTAAGTCATAGATCCATAAAAAGGTTTAGGTTGGAAGGGTTCTTAAAGATCATCCAGTTCCAACCCCCCTGCCACGGGCAGACACCTTCCTCTAGCCCAGGTTGCTCAAGATCTCATCTAACCTGGCCTTGAACACCCCCAGGGAGGGAACATCCACAACCTGCCTGGGCAACCTGTTCCAGTGTCTCACTATCCTCACTGGGAAGAGTTTCTTCCTAATCTCCAGTCTGAATCAACCCTTCTCAAGCTTCAATCCATTGCCTCTCGTTCTGTCACTGCAGGGCTTTGCAAACAGTCCCTTCTTGCAGCCCCCTTTGACTACTGGGAGGCTGCTCTAAGGTCTCCCCGAAACCTTCTCTCTGTGTTTTTCTTACATGTTCACAATGATTTCCTTCCTCTGTCTCTTTCCCCAATGACTTACTTCCTCTGTCTCTTCTTCCCTTCAAGGCCAATGTTCAGATGCTGAATAGAATCTGAATTGGGCAGTGCCACCGTTTCTATCCTTCCCACTTGTCACTGACTTCACTGTGTGCAAGGTGTATGGCACATCACAAATCCAGAAATTACCTACAGTGAGGTCCAAGCACTTTTCCTTATTCTGCATCCAGTCCAATTTCTGTAACCTTAAATAAGGGGATGAATTTAGGGGCATCTGTTCTGGCTTGACTCCCACCACTTGGTTGCCCCCCATTGACTACACCAGGGATGTTTTCTGAAGATGCTGTCTGCAGTGTACTGGTACAGTCACTTCTTGGGCAGCTGAGTCATGCTTTTATCCCTTTTTCTTCTTTTAGCCTCTCAAAGTATGAGTGTTGGTATTTTCACTTCAGTCAGCATAGGAAACAAGACTGTGGGCACTCAGGCTCATTTCCAGGTGCCCAGGGCAGGTCACACAGGAATGCATCCAGGTGGGTTTTGAAAGTCCCCAGAGAAAGGAGGCTCTAGAGCCTCTTTGGGCAGCCTGCTCCAGGGCTTTGGCATCCTCACCATAAGAAAGTGCCTCCTTGTGTTGAGGTGGAACCTCCTGTGTTCCAGCTTGTACCTGTTGTTCCTTGTCCTATCACTGGGCACCAGCACAGAGAGCCTGGCACCTTCGTCTTGACACCCACCCCTCAGATATTTGTAGACGTTGATCAGATTCCCTCTCAGCCTTCTCCTCTCCAGCCTAACCAGACCCAGGTCTCTCAACCTTTCTTCATAGAAGTCTCCCAGTCATCCTCGTAGCCTCCTTTGGACTCTCTTCAGTAGATCCCTGCCTCTCTTGAACGGAGGAGCCCCAAACTGGTATCAGTGCATTTCCTTCAGTCTCCTCTGGATGTCATCTTGACAACTACAAAACAAGTTAAGAGGCTTGCACGGGAATGTGTTTGTTTTTATGAGCCACCTAAACCTGCCAAAAGCTTGGGAAAGGCTCCTTTTGTCTCCTGTAGTTGGCTGGCATCTCTTTCTCCCTGAAGCTCATATCCAGGCATATGGAAATCGAGCGATTACTCCACGTAACCGTTTGTGCGCTTCGGGATAAAAGATGGGCTTGTTGGCTTGTTTCTCTTGAGATGATTTGCAATACAATGGAGAGCTGAGAAAACAAAATCCAGGGATTGCCCCGATGGGCTGGCCAGCAGAGTTGTGCAGCTTTGGCAGTTGGGAGTCGTTCAGCAGCGTCTGTGGTGATAAGAAAGCGATTTGGTGGAGGTGAGGTAAAGCAGCTAATGCACAGCGAGATAAAACTGCAGTTAATTCATCCAGCAGGAAACTGGCCACTGAAAAATGCTCCTGATATGTCATTTTGAGGCAGTCCAGGTTGTGAGTTTGCTCAATCCACTCCTTGTTTAGGTTTCAGTGCTTAAGAGCCCGTTTGTCAGGCTGCCACTCAAACAAACTCCGCGCAGTGGACACAAAGCAACCCTGGCAGATCGCTGCGCCGCAGCCAGGCGCAGAGGCCCTTGCCAGTAAAGTTTTTCTTATCCTGTTTATATTTCAGCAACCTTTCCAAAAGATAAAGACCTGGTGTTGGTGGGAAACAAAACCCAGTAGCCTGGCGGCGTTTCTCAAGTGCTTAGAAGCAGGATGGTGTGAGAAGGCAAACTGGAAGTGAGTAAAGATGCTGAGCAGAATGATGGATGCACTGGCGCCTAGCGCAGGTTGTTCCAAGTCGTTGACAGGCCTGGGCATGCACAGCTGTGCTTTGGCCCTCCTGGCTCTGCCAGGCATTCTCTCTGCAAGCAGCACTGTAACTCTGAGGCCTACACCCAACAGTAAAGAAAAGCAGCTCAGAAGAGTAGAATTGTAAAATGGGTTAGGTTGGAAGTGACCTTGAAGATCATCTACTTCCAACTCTTGCCTGTCTCCTTCCTTCTTGGGATACACTCCTCTTGGGCTTGGAGGAGATGGGGTTTGAATGTTGACCAGTTTTCTTGGGCCCCTCTTCCCTCCAGCACATCCCTGGAGAGGATGAAGCCTGCTCTCTTGAGATCACAGAATCACAGATTTAACCAGGTTGGAAAAGACCTTCAAGATCATCCAGTCCAACCTAGCACCTAATACCTTCTAATTATCTAAAGCATGGCACTAAGTGCCTCATCCAGTCTCCTTCTAAACAGCTCCAGGGACAGTGTCTTCACCACCTCCCTGGGCAGCCCATTCCAATGCCAGTCTCTTTCCGTGAGGGACTTCTTCCTAATATTCAGCCTCAATCTGCCCTGACACAGCTTGAGGCTGCGTCCTCTTGTTCTGTCACTGACTGCCTGAACCCCTGAGAAGAGACTGTCCCCCCACCCAGCTACAACCTCCTTTCAGGTAGTTGAAGAGAGTAATAAGGTTTCCCCTGAGCCTCCTCTTCTCTGGGATGAACATTCAACCCCAGCTTCCTCAGCCTCTCCTCATAGGGCTTGTGGCCCCTCACCAGCCTTGTTGCCCTTCTCTGGGCAGTCAGCTTACTTTGCACCCTCTTGATGTCTGGAAGATCTTAAACTCTATCATTTGCTGCTTTCTTAAAGGCACTGAATGGAAGGTGCTTGAACAAGCCATCTCAGAGGTACTGTGAGGTGCACACTACTTGAAGCATGAAATTAGTCAGTGAGTTTCTAATAAGCAATCCAGTTAAAGATGGTCTGAGTGAGAACTTTTAAAGGAAGACAAAAGTCCCATGCCAAGATTCCTTCTAAACTCCCACTTGTGCCATCAGCTGCACAGAGCAAAGCTATGGTGCATTATGGTGGGGTTAGTTTTGCCTAACCTTTGATATCTAAATGTCCAAGCAGAATTTGTCAGCAGGTCTTCATAGCACAGATGGCAGCCTTGGCAAAATGAACCTCTCTTTGGAAGCACTGTGAGTGCTATGCAAGAGGAGCCTTATTAACGTGAAGCAGGTTAGAAGCCTCTCTTCACATGTTGTGTTCAGAGGTGAATCCTACCCTTTGAGATGTAACCATGCTTCTGTTGCAAGGAATGCCAGCTGAATGTGGTCTGTAAAATTCAGGGCAAGTTAACTTAGAGTTTTTAATGATAGATTAATACTCTTCAGAGGCAGGAGGTTATTTCTTGCAGCACTTAGCCTGGCAGAAGTCCTAATGTAAGCAAACATTACCTGGCACAAAGAGTGAGGGTGAAGGTTTGGGTTTTTTTCTGTTTTACTCTGGAGATGGATGGAGGTTTAGGCACTTCCTCCAAGTAAATGTCTCTCAGTGTAGGAGAAAATAACACCTTCACTGATGTGATGGGAAACCCAGCAGTGTGTAGAATCATAGAATCAACCAGGTTGGAAGAGACTACCAAGATCATTCAGTCCAACCTAGCACCCAGCCCTAGCCAGTCAACCAGACCATGGCACTAAGTGCCTCATCCAGGCTTTGCTTGAACACCTCCAGGGATGGCAACTCCACCACCTCCCTGGGCAGCCCATTCCAATGCCAATCACTCTCTCTGACAACAACTTCCTCCTAACATCCAGCCTAGACCTCCCCTGGCACAACTTGAGACTGTGTCTCCTTGTTCTGTTGCTGGCTGCCTGGCAGAAGAGACCAACCCCCACCTGGCTACAACCTCCCTTCAGGTAGTTGTAGACAGCAATGAGGTCTGCCCTGAGCCTCCTCTTCTCCAGGCTGCACACCCCCAGCTCCCTCAGCCTCTCCATACCAGCTTGTGCTCCAGGCCACTCACCAGCCTTGCTGCCCTTCTCTGGACACATTCCAGTATCTCAGCATCTCTTTTGAATTGAGGGGCCCAGAACTGGACACAGTACTCAAGGTGTGGCCTGACCAGTGCTGAGTACAGGGGCAGAATAACCTCCCTTGTCCTACTGGCCACACTGTTCCTGATGCAGGCCACGATGCCATTGGCTCTGCTGCCCACCTGGGCACACTGCTGGCTCATCTTCAGGTACTATCTACCAGTACCCCCAGGACTCTTTCTGCCTGGCTGCTCTCCAGCCACTCAGTCCCCAGCCTGTAGTTCTGCTTGGGGTTGTTGTGGCCAAAGTGCAGAACCCTGCACTTGGCCTTGTTCAATCTCATCCCATTGGCCTCTGCTCACCCATCCAGCCTGGCCAGGTCCCTCTGCAGGGCTCTCCTACCCTCCAACAGATCCACTCCTGCTCCAAGCTTGGTGTCATCTGCAAACTCACTGATGCTGGACTTAATCCCCTGATCCAGGTCACCAATAGATACTGAACAGGCCTGGGCCCAGCACTGATCCTTGGGGCACACCACTAGTGACAGCTGCCAACTGGATGTGGCACCATTCACCACCACTCTCTGGGCCCAGCCCTCCAGCCAGTTCTTGACCCATGTCAAGATGGATCTGGCCAAGCCAGGAGGTGCCAGCTTTGCCAGGAGCTTGTTGTGGCAGACAGTGTCAAAGGCTTTGCTGAAGTCCAGGTAGACTACACCCACAGCCTGCCCCACGTTCACCAGGCAGGGAACCTGATCATAAAAGAAGCTCAGGTTGGTGAGACAGGACCTGCCCTTCCTAAGCCCATGCTGGCTGGGCCTGATCCCTTGGGCATGCTGTAGGTGCTCTGTGATGGCACTCAGGATGACCTGTTCCATGCCATTGCCTGGCACTGAGGTCAGGCTGACAGGTCTGGAATTTCCCAGTTCCTACCTCCAGCCCTTCTTGTGGATGGCATCACATAGGCAGCTTCCAGCCTTTGGGGACCTCTCCAGTGAGCCAGGACTGTTGATAAATGATGGAGAGTGACTTGGCCAGCTCATCTGCCAGCTCTCTCAGCACCCTAGGGTGGATCCCATCTGGTCCCATGGACCTGTGAGGATCCAAGTGGCTCGTGTCCTGGAGGCAGTGTTGCTGTGGGCTAGGGAAGTGGCCATACCTGGCAGTGGGGCAGGCTCCCATTTGCTCGGATTTCCTTGGCCTCATGCCCTGTTCATACTGTGCAGATCATGGCCTCTTCCCTGCTCCACCAACCTGCCACCTAGGTGCTTCTGGGTAGTGGTTCCTAAATCAAGGTAGCCTGCTGTATCTGACATAGACCTCATGGAGGAGAGCAGTGGTCACTCTATTCTGCATACTGGAAGCAAGAGGGGAGTGCCAACACTCATCAGACAAGTGCCATGCTTACTGCAGGGGCTGTTACAGCCTGCTGAAAAAGCAATATTCACCTGATCCATCCTAAATGGTGTTAACAATATGATCACAAACACGAAGAAACACACAAAATCCTTGTAGCCTGCAGGCAGGACTTTAAAATCTGAAGGTGGAGAAGCTGTCTGCAGGGAGTGGGCTGCTGCTAGGTCTTTCTTTCAGTCCCATATCCCCGTGTCCACCCTGTGCATGGTGGTCCTTAACAGAGGTGCTGCAGTGATCAGCTTTTTATTGCTCACTAAATGTCTGCAGAATGAAATGCAGTGTTTAAACGATGCATGGAGGGCAGAAGGGCTCTGCAGGAGGACCTTGACTGCCTGCACAGATGGGCAGAGTCCAATGGGATGGGGTTCAATAGCTCCAAGTGCAGGGTGCTGCACTTTGGCCACAACAACCCCATGCAGAGATACAGGCTGGGGTTGGAGTGGCTGGAGAGCAGCCAGACAGAGAGGGATCTGGGGGTGCTGATTGATACCCACCTGAACATGAGCCAGCAGTGTGCCCAGGTGGCCAAGAGAGCCAGTGGCATCCTGGCCTGCATCAGGAATGGTGTGGTCAGCAGCAGCAGGGAGGTCATTCTGCCCCTGTACTCTGCACTGGTTAGACCACACCTTGAGTCCTGTGTTCAGTTCTGGGCCCCCCAGTTTAGGAAGGACACTGAGATGCTTGAGTGTGTCCAGAGAAGGGCAACGAGGCTGGTGAGAGGCCTTGAGCACAGCCCTACGAGGAGAGGCTGAGGGAGCTGGGATTGGTTAGCCTGGAGAAGAGGAGGCTCAGGGGTGACCTTATTGCTGTCTACAACTACCTGAGGGGTGGTTGTGGCCAGGAGGAGGTTGCTCTCTTCTCTCAGGTGGCCAGCACCAGAACGAGAGGACACAGCCTCAGGCTGCACCAGGGGAAATTTAGGCTGGAGGTGAGGAGAAAGTTCTTCACTGAGAGAGTCATTGGACACTGGAATGGGCTGCCCGGGGAGGTGGTGGAGTCGCCGTCCCTGGAGCTGTTCAAGGCAGGATTGGACGTGGCACTTGGTGCCATGGTCTAGCCTTGAGCTCTGTGGTAAAGGGTTGGACTTGATGATCTGTGAGGTCTCCTAATAACACTGTGATACTGTGATGTTGTGACCTGGCACAGAGGAGGCTCGGTTATGCAGGGTGAGCCTGACTCTGTTCTTCCACGTAGAACAAAACCCCTTTGATGTTGGAAGTTGCTCCTTGAGAACGCTGATGATTATTTCTTTATGAAACAGTTCTAGAGAGATGTGGGAAGTGCAGCCTCTCCCCGGTCTCCTTAGTGCTGGCACATCAAAGCAGCAGCCACGGGGAGACATCTGTCAGTAGTTAATGTGATGGTTATGGAGGTAGAACCTCCTCTTCTGTTTGGGCCAGTGTGGTCAGCCCTTTGATGGATGCGTTCAGTCTTCATCCAGTTTGATCACCCCGTGCAGCCCCTTGTTCAGATCTGCGTGTGAACAAGAGTGTCCTGACCTGAGATCCTTTTTAATACAGCAGGGATCCGTGGTGTAAACCATCAAAGGAAACCTTTGATCTTTTCACTATCTCTTAGTCAGCTGCTGCACAATGCAAATAAGAATGAAAACAAAGCTGAGGAGCAGAGCAGCTTCACCAAAGAATCAGGCTTGTGGCTGGCAACCAAGCTAATCACTGAGGGTTTATCCCCTCCTCAGGCTCAAAGGGAAACAGGGGGGAGGGAAGGGAGAAAAGACAAGGGTCGGGGGGAGAGGGGAGAAGCTGTGCTCAGCAGTGAAACCTCCTCAGGACACTGAAATGTTTCAGGAACACTCGAGAGATTGTGTCAGGGGAGTCGGAGACACCCAAAGGTGCAGACACTCAGGGGAGTTTGGGGGACACAGAGGTGCAGCCACTGAGGGGAGTTTGGGGGACACAGAGGTGCAGCCTCTGAGGGGAGTTTGGGGGACACAGAGGTGCAGCCTCTGAGGGGAGTTTGGGGGACACAGAGGTGCAGCCACTGAGGGGAGTTGGGGAACACAGAGGTGCAGCCACTGAGGGGAGTTTGGGGGACACAGAGGTGCAGCCTCTGAGGGGAGTTTGGGGGACACAGAGGTGCAGCCACTGAGGGGAGTTTGGGGGACACAGAGGTGCAGCCTCTGAGGGGAGTTTGGGGGACACAGAGGTGCAGCCTCTGAGGGGAGTTTGGGGGACACAAAGGTGCAGCCACTGAGGGGAGTTTGGGGGACACAGAGGTGCAGCCACTGAGGGGAGTTTGGGGGACACAGAGGTGCAGTCATTGAGGGGAGTTTGGGGGACACAGAGGTGCAGCCTCTGAGGGGAGTTTGGGGGACACAGAGGTGCAGCCACTGAGGGGAGTTGGGGAACACAGAGGTGCAGCCACTGAGGGGAGTTGGGGAACACAGAGGTGCAGCCTCTGAGGGGAGTTGGGGGACACAGAGGTGCAGCCACTGAGGGGAGTTTGGGGGACACAGAGGTGCAGCCTCTGAGGGGAGTTGGGGAACACAGAGGTGCAGCCACTGAGGGGAGTTTGGGGGACACAGAGGTGCAGCCACTGAGGGGAGTTGGGGAACAGAAAGGTGCAGCTGCTGAGGGGAGTTTGGGGACACAGAGGTGCAGCCACTGAGGGGAGTTGGGGAACAGAAAGGTGCAGCTGCTGAGGGGAGTTTGGGGACACAGAGGTGCAGCCACTGAGGGGAGTTTGGGGAACACAGAGGTGCAGCTGCTGAGGGGAGTTGGGGAACACAGAGGTGCAGCCGCTGAGGGGAGTTTGGGGGACACAGAGGTGCAGCCACTGAGGGAAGTTTGGGGGACAGAAAGGTGCAGCCACTGAGGGAAGTTTGGGGGACACAGAGGTGCAGCCACTGAGGGGAGTTGGGGGACACAGAGGTGCAGCCACTGAGGGGAGTTTGGGGGACACAGAGGTGCAGCCTCTGAGGGGAGTTGGGGGACACAGAGGTGCAGCCTCTGAGGGGAGTTTGGGGGACACAGAGGTGCAGCCACTGAGGGGAGTTTGGGGGACACAGAGGTGCAGCCACTGAGGGGAGTTGGGGAACACAGAGGTGCAGCCACTGAGGGGAGTTTGGGGGACACAGAGGTGCAGCCACTGAGGGGAGTTTGGGGGACACAGAGGTGCAGCCTCTGAGGGGAGTTTGGGGGACACAAAAGTGCAGCCACTGAGGGGAGTTTGGGGGACACAGAGGTGCAGCCACTGAGGGGAGTTTGGGGGACACAGAGGTGCAGCCACTGAGGGGAGTTTGGGGGACACAAAAGTGCAGCCACTGAGGGGAGTTTGGGGGACACAGAGGTGCAGCCACTGAGGGGAGTTTGGGGGACACAGAGGTGCAGCCACTGAGGGGAGTTTGGGGGTGCAGCCACTCTTCCCAGCAGAATTTACTGAGTGGTCCTTATGCTGGTGTGCTTCCTGGGGGGTGTTTGGTGTGGTTTGCACAGAAGTCTGTGTGAACATCACAGTCTGAACATTGCTCAGTTTAATGGTAAATTAGTAGGCAGGGAGCCATCGTTGGGAGTTGGACTTAGATGATCCTTTGAGATCCCTTTCAGCCCCTAATCTTCTGTGATTCTCTGATTGTCTTTCCTCTACCTTTTGGTTTTTAAGTTCCTTTCCTTACCCCTCCCCTCATAAGAGGCCCTTGGGATTGCAGCATGTTAATGCAGAAAGAGAATAAAGCCCTTTAGGAAAATCAGAGCTGAAAAACATGATCCTTGCGCTGAAATCTCCTTTTCTTTCTTCCCTTCTCTGAACACCCCCTAAGACATCACACATGTATGTGACTCCTGAAGCTGGAGGCAGTGGATGTGTGCCTGTAGATGGCTTTGCACACATCGGTGGCTCTTTGTCTGTGGGGTGGATTCTTTCAGCCCCCATGCTAAGCTTGTGTGGTTATAGATGTTCTTTCTTTTACACTCCTTCTGCACGTTGCTATTTAGCTCAGGTGAGAAGTTGATCTGACAGAAAGCCTCATTTATGGAGTAAGGGAACAGAAACAGCCTAGAGACACCAGGAATTAGCCCCTTTGGTGGGAGCTACTTCATCCAGCTCTGGAACCCTCAACACATAAGGACATGGACCTGACAGAGCAGGTCCTGAGAAGGGTCACCAAAATGTTCAGGGATTAGAGCACCTCTGCTATGAGGACAGGCTGAGAGCGCCGAGCTTGTTCAGCCTGGAGAAGAGAAGGCTCCAGGCAGACCTAAGAGCAGCCTCAGAGTAGCTGAAGGGGGTCTACAAGAAGGATGAAGAGAGACTGTTTGCAAAGGCCTGCAGTGACAGGATGAAGGGCAATGGTTTGAAATGAGAGCAGAGCAGATTTAGATTGGATGGGAGGAACAAGTTGTGTTAGTCTAAGCGAGAGTTTAACTCAAATACCTGAACCTGTGTAAGAAGAAAGATTTCATAGGTAGAGAGGCCAAGTTAATTCAGAATATTGACTTCAGTGGACAGATCCTATGACAGCCTTGTTAAATTCTCAATCATAATGTCAGTTATTCTGAACAGATATTTAAAAGACCTACTTGAACAAAAATTATTTCCCCTTTTTATCCTCTATCAATATCTGTGAGCTTTTTGTTGTCTCTTGTTCCTTTCTCTTTACCATTAGACTGAGATATTTGGGGGGGGGGGGGGGGGGGGTGGGGTGTTTTTTCTTACCATCTTTGGTGCCACTTTGCTTTAATTTCTCTGTATGTTTTTAGTAAGTCACCATCTGTATAATTAATGGGAAAATCCCATTTTTACAGAGGTGTTTTTTTTTCAAGTTATTGTTTCTATTGTGTTAGAACACAAAGAGATAGCTCAGGGGAGCTTCCAGGGTAAGACTTCAACAAGGAGTCTTCTCCAGGAGCTGGGGTTGTTCAGCCTGGAGAGGCAGCCTGGTGCCATGGTCTAGCCTTGAGCTCTGTGGTAAAGGGTTGGACTTGATGATCTGTGAGGTCTCTTCCAACCCTGATGATACTGTGATGATACTGTGATGAGGCTCAGGGGGAACCTCATTGCTGTCTACAACTACCTGAAGGGAGGCTGTAGCCAGGTGGGGTTGGTCTCTTCTGCCAGGCAACCAGCAACAGAACAAGGGGACACAGTCTCAAGTTGAGATAGGGTAGGTATAGGCTGGATGTTAGGAGGAAGTTGTTGTCAGAGAGAGTGATTGGCATTGGAATGGGCTGCCCAGGGAGGTGGTGGAGGCACCGTTCCTGAAGGTGTTCAAGCAAAGCCTGGCTGGGGCACTCAGTGCCATGGTCTTGTTGACTGGCTAGGGCTGGGTGCTAGGTTGGACTGGATGATCTTGGAGGTCTCTTCCAACCTGGTTGATTCTATGATTCTAAGATGCATCTACTACCTAAACAGACTCTGAATCTTTTGTGAAACATAAAATATTGCTTGTCAGAAATAATATCTAGAACTCCTTGATGGGAGAGGGGGAAAAAAATTACAAATGGCAAGTCTTTAAGTGGCCACATATCCTGCAGGAGTAATTATGTCATTCCAGAGGAAAATGAGCCATGCAGGCTTTGTCAAATCCAAGGCATTTCACACACTATCTGTTGTACAGATACAAACACCTATGGGCATACCTAAGATCTGGGATCACCTTGGAAAAGGCCCAAGTGAGGACAGATTCATCAAACATGAGAAGTATCAGGCACCCACCCAAAGCCATAAATTTCCAAGGTGAAGCCTTGGACATTCTGCATACAAGTGAAGTATGTTGGGAGAAATCTTTATGCAACCTATTTTAGACATTAATGGAAATCCCAGTTCACATGGGATGTAGCTCTTTGCTACCAGCATTAAAGTCAGTGTTGAAAGAACCACACAGTCACAGAATATTAGAGGTTGGAAGGGACCTCCAAAGGTCATTCACTCCAACCCCTCTGCCAAAAGCAGGATCCCCTAGGGTAGTCCACACAGGAATGCATCCAGGTGGGTTTTGAAAGTCTCCAGTGAAGGAGACTCCACAACTTCTCCAGGAAGCCTGCTCCAGGGCTCTGTCACCCTCACTGTAAAGATTTTCTCCTCATGTTGTGGCAAAACCTTCTGTGTTCCAGTTTGTATCCATTGCTCCTTCTCTTACTGCTGCACACCACCAAGAAGAGATTGGCCTCATCCACTTGGCACCCACCCCTTGGATTCCTTTCAGCAACTTGTTGCAGCTAAAAGAAGCTAGTGGTAAACTGGCTCCAGAAGATGTTAGGGTAGTTGAAGCAAGCCAATCTGATTAGGTCAGCAGTACTGGCAGCATACCTTTGGCATCAGCAGGCAGAAAGAGTGAGGTCTTGATGAATATTCTCAATGGCAGTGACTAATCCGCTTTGAAATCAGCTCCTGTCACCAGGTGGAATTGTCAGCAGGCTCCTCTTTGAGCAGCCAGACTGTATCTACAGCTTCAAAAAGCTGTGTGCGTCTTGGCAACCAGACACAAGGAAACCTGGAGTTTAAACAGCACAGAAAGCCTCAGCCACGTCTCACCTTGCTTCCTAGGCTACACCTGTCAGAAAGCTAGCGCATGCACCCACAGGCAGCAGCTACTAGGGGAGATCTCCCTCTCTGGAGATATCCAAAACCTGCCTGGATTTGTTCCTCTGTGACCTGGTATAGCTGATCCTGCTCTGCAGGGGAATTGGACTGGATGAGCTTTTGAGGTCCCTTCCAGCCCCTGACATTCTGTGATCCTGCGACCTCGTGCACTGGACATAGAGAGGGGAACAACTTGAAACAGGAGGTGCTTCATTTGCCAGCTTTGGTCTCTAAGGTTGGTTATGTTGGAGAGTTAAAAGTGGAAACCCAATAATGGACTGCTGCACTCCTGCAGGGAGGAAGAATGTTCACTCCCTTCAGCTGAGCACTGTTCAACCTGGCTCTTAATTTCCTGCTCATCCTCAGTTACCTCTTTGCTGGCTGCCATTTCATAAGAGGCCTGCAGTGGATTGCTCTCAGTTGTGGCCTTTTTCTCTTCTTTCTACAATCCTAGAACAGCTTAGGCTAGAAGACATCTCAGAGATCGTCTAATCCAACCTACCTGCTACAGACAGGGATGCCTTTCAATTAGACCAGGTTACTCATGGCCCCATCCAACCTGGCCTTGAACATCTTGAGGCCACACCTTGAGTACTGTGTCCAGTTCTGGGCTCCTCAATTCAAGAGAGATGCTGAGGTGCTGGAATGTGTCCAGAGGAGAGCTTCAAGGCTGGTGAGGGGCCTGGAGCACAGCCCTGTGAGGAGATGCTGAGGGAGCTGGAGGTGTGCAGCCTGCAGAATAGGAGGCTCAGGGCAGACCTCATTGCTGTCTACAACTACCTGAAGGGAGGCTGTAGCCAGGTGGGGTTGGTCTCTTCTGCCAGGCAACCAGCAACAGAACAAGGGGACAGAGTCTCAAGTTGTGCCAGGGGAGGTCTAGGCTGGATGTTAGGAGGAAGTTCTTCCCAGAGAGAGTGATTGGCATTGGAATGGGCTGCCCAGGGAGGTGGTGGAGTTGCCATCCCTGGAGGTGTTCAAGAAAAGCTTGGCTGGGGCACTTAGTGCCATGGTCTGGTTGATTGTCCAGGGCTGGGTGCTAGGTTGGACTGGATGATCTTGGAGGTCTCTTCCAACCTGCTTGATTCTATGATCTCCAGGGAGAAAGCATCCACAACCTCTCCAGACATTCCATTCTAGAGTCTTGCCACCCTCGTAGTGAATAATTTCTTCCTAAGGTCCAATCTGAACATACTCTACCTCAGTGTAAATTCACTTTTCTAACTGGACAGTTGGTGTAACTGACAAAGATTCCTTCACAGATTTCAAATGACAGCAATAGACAATGTGTTTCTGGATGTTCTTTTAAACAGCATTCAATCCAGATATTATGTTCTTGCCAAGACAGCTCAGTGTTCAGTGCCTTAAACTTTAAGGTAGTTAAAAGAAAAGAAATCTGATCTCCATAGCTGTGGGATATTACACAGAATGTTCTCCATCATGTTCCTTCCAATGCCAGAGCAGGATTAGACTGGATCTTAGGAAGGTGTTCTTCAGTGTGAGGGTGCTGAGACTCTGGAATAGGTTGCCCAGGGAGGCTGTAGCTGCCTCCTGCCTGGGGGTGTTGAAGGCCAGGTAGGATGAGGACTTGAGCAGCCAAATCTAGTTGAGAGGTGTCCCTGCCTGTGGTGGGGAGGTTGGAGTGGATGAGCTTTGAGACTCCTTCCAGCATGAGCCATTCTAGGATTCTTGATTACAAAGGAATGAATCTGTAGCAGTTAGGTTTCTCATCTTGATTCCCTCTTTAGGCACAGATATGACAGGCAATGGAGGTAGAGGACGCAGGTTGAGTAACTGATGGTGAAGCATATTCACAAGTAAGAAATGTCAGTAAAAAATCTCCCCTGACTGCAAAGCTCCTGCAGGGAATGCTGACTGAGAGAGTCAGCATTCTTCACTGAGAGAGTCATTGGACACTGGAATGGGCTGCCCGGGGAGGTGGTGGAGTCGCCGTCCCTGGGGCTGTTCAAGGCAAGGTTGGACGTTGCACTTGGTGCCATGGTCTAGCCTTGAGCTCTGTGGTAAAGGGTTGGACTTGATGATCTGTGAGGTCTCTTCCAACCCTGATAATACTGTGATACTGTGATACTGTGACTGTGGATCACTTCCGTGAAGGGCTGAAGATTGGAGGCTTCCATGGTAAATTAAGGTTGGGTTACTTGGCATTAGCTCAGCTTGAAGTTCAAACAAGTGGTAAAGGCCCCTTCAAAAACAACACAAGGAATTGGTTTTCCCTTCGTGTTTCATTTTGTGTTATCAAACTAATTATGCTCAGGTACTCCCCCTTTGCCCTGCGGCTACGATTCAAGCGTGTGTGTGTGTGTGTGTGTGTGCATGAAGGAGAGACACACATGCCCTCAGAATCCTCCCAAACCATCCCAGCAGGAAGGCAGATGGCAGGCTTCTCTTCATCAGCTGCTCCTACCAGAGCTGCTGCCTGGGAAATCAGTGCTTCTCGCGTGCTCTCTGCACAGCAGGCACGCACAGGCTGCTCTTTGGGAATGTTCTGCTGGCTGGCACATGTGCAGCACCCATCTACAGCTAAGAAAGGGCAATGACCTGAAAACCTTTGGCATTGCCATGGTTTGGGTGTTCCCTGCTCCCCCACACACTTTGGAAATCACCCAGACTAGACTCAGCCAGCTCTGGGAATTGAATGAAGCTTATATTTACAGCTTAGCTCAATAGACAAGCAGGTATTTGCAGTATATGCAGTTATAGACAGAAATAGACAAGGTAAAAGGGAATACAGAAACACAACACCCCTCTCAGAAACCTGAGTCCCCAGGAGGGGCTCCCAACCACTCTTCCACCTTCTCCCACCCCTCTCAACCTTAGCCCAGTCCAAAGAAAGAATGGGGGTTCGGGCAGGGGGTTAGGAAGCAAAGTGGATTAGTCAGAGAGATGGCAGAGAGGCTAGAGAGAGGAAAAAATGCAGCTCTGAGCTCCCCAGCAGAAGAATTGACTCCCTTATCTATGTTTGGATTCTTGTTCTTATACATCTCAGCAAGCCTATGAGTGAATTAGACATCACTCTTGTTTTCCTTTCACAGCCTGTAATCTAGTTCTTCTCACCAAAACATCCTAGCCTGCTCCAAACTAGCAGAAGCATACATTACATAGGTTTATCAGAAATACTTTGCCTAATGATAGACAGCTCTGGGGCCTTAATGTTGCTCTGTCTGAGCTATTGTAAAGGAAAATGCCTGTGGAGTCATCCTGATGTAGGGAGAGAACAACAAAATCTCTTCTGCATGAATTAGTAAAGTCTCAAAGCAAATTAACAGGCCACAGCCTGAGCACTGGGTTCAGTTCTGGGTGCCACAGGGCAAGAAAGACATTAGAGGGGCTGGAGGGTGTCCAAAGAAGAGCAACGAGGCTGAGCAGGGGTTTGAAGGGCATCATACAGGGAGCAGCTGAGGGAGCTGGGGCTGCTCAGTCTGGAGAAGAGAAGGTTGAGGAGAGATCTCATTGCTCTCTACAGCTACCTGAAAGGAGGCTGGAGTGAGGCTGCTGTTGGTCTCCTCTCCCAAGTAACCAGCAACAGGAGGAGAGGAAATGAGTTTGAGCTGTGCCAGGGAAGGTTTAGGTTGGACATGAGGAAAAACTTCTTTAGTGAGAGAGTGGTGAGCAGTTGGAACAGGCTGCCCAGGGAGGTGGTGGAGTCACCATACCTGGAGGTGTTCAAGAGGCTGTAGATGTGGTGTGTCAGGATATGGTTTAGTGGTCGTGGTAGTTGGATTATGGTTGGACTGGATGATCCTAAAGATCTTTTCCAGCCTTGGTGATTCTGTTATTCTATGAAAGCTAGGAGGAAAGAGAGAGCAGGGGAGCAGCATTTATGTATCCATTCTTACTAGTCTGGTATCTCACCACTGAAAGGAAAGAAAATAAAGGAATAAAAGGGGGTTGGGGAGGGGGAGTGGGGAGGAGAGAAGAAAGCAATGAAAGAGCAATGGCTGGGAGGCTGGACACTGTCACGGTGGCTTTCTGAAGTTAATTTACCTATCTTGCAGGCATGTATTCTAATAAGATTTAATGAGCTGCTGAAAAGAGGAGTGCTGCTTCTTTTCAACTGATGGCAGTAAGATGAAAACAAGCAGCTCAGAACGAGGTTAACTGGCACTGTAATAGCTAATGGAGTGCCTCTGAACCTGTGCTGGCAGCACCTGGGAGAAGCAGGTGGGAATTCCACTGAGATAAACAGCAAGGCAGAAGCAGAGCAAAATCATAAAACCTTATTTGCAAGATCTGGACACAACCTCAGTCCTTCTGGCAAAATCTTTGTCAAGATCACAGGATCACTGAATGTCAGGGGTCGGAAGGGACCTCCATAGATCATCCAGACCAACTCCCCTGCCAGAGCAGGAGCACCCAGGGCAGGTCACACAAGAACACATCCAGGAGCATTTGAAATGTCTCCAGAGGAGACTCCACAACCTCTCTGGGCAGCCTGCTCCAGGGCTCTGGCACCCTCACTGGCAAAAAGTTTTCCCTTCTGTTCCCGTGGCATCTCCTCTGCTCCAGTTTGCCCCCATTGCCCCTTGTCCTGTCACTGGACATCCCTGAGCACAGCCTTGCTCTGTCCTTCCCACACTGCCCTGCACATCTTTGTCCACACGAATGAGGGCAGCCCTCAGGCTCCTCTGCTCCAAGCTAATGAGCCCCAGCTCCCTCAGCCTGTCCTCACAGGGAGATGCTGCACTGCCTTCAGCATCTTAGCTCTGTGCTGGACTCTCCTGAGCAGTTCTCTGAGGTAATTCTTGAGCTGAGTGACCCAGAACTGGACACAATATTCCAGATATGGCCTCAGCAGGGGAGAGTAGAGGGGCAGGAGAACCTCTCTCGACCTACTCACCACAGCCCTTCTAATCCACCCCAGGTTGCCCTTGGCCTTCTTGGCCACAAGGGCACACTACTGGCTCATGGCCATCCTGTTGTCCATGAGGTCTCCCAGGTCCTTTTCCCCAGAGCTGCTCTCCAGCAGCTCGGTTCCCAAACTCTCCTGTCCAATGGGGTTGTTCTTTCCCATATGCCAGGCTCTACCCTTGTCCTTCTTGGTTTTCAGTTTCTCCCCCCACAACTCCCCAGCCTGTCCAGGACTCATTAGAAGTCTTTTCTGCAGTGGAAGGAAGAAAAAAATCCAAAACACATTTTGGATGAAATCTGGGCCTAGTGAAATGTTTGTAGTATTCCAACTGCAGACAGGTCTTTTAGAACACTTCCTTTTAATGTCTGTGTCTTCTGGAGTCACAAGTGCAATAGATGTGACCTGCAAACCCACCGCAGGAAACGTCCTTCTTCCACGGCAGCTGCAGGTCAGTGGCTGCAGATGTTGGGTAATGAGTTTTTAAGGATCGTGTCAGTTCTCTGCATCACAGAGCTCAAGAGAAAGGAAACCTATGCAGAAATGTGTCCAAATTCAGCCCTGAAATGCTTACATGCTCCTCCCTCAACCAGTGCCAGTGGGAAATACACCCCACTGGCTGCTGAGGGCTGAATTTTGGCCTCTTGCTTGCAATCCAAATCATAAAGGTAGAAACTGCTTTGATCTCATCTGTTCCTTCTGAGGCTTGTTTTGCAGTGTGCTGAAATACAAAGGCTCAGCTTTCCTGATTTGGCTGAGCTCCTTAAAGGGCAGCATCCAGAGGGAGTGTAGCAACAGCCATGGTTTTCAGTCCCCTGTGTTGCCTTCTGGGGCATGCTGACAGCTATGGTGTTGTGTGCACAGAGGACAAGAAGCAGCAGAAGAAAGTTCTTTCATTCTGGGCCACAGGTTGTGTCCATCAATGTGGAAAAGAGATGTCTAGGATGGGGAGGATGGAAACCTAGGTGAAAAGCTGTGCTCAGTGGGCAACTGTGTCCACTTCTGGGCCACTCAATTCAAGAGAGGTGTTGAGGTGCTGGAACGTGTCCAGAGAAGGGCAACAAAGCTGGTGAGGGGCCTGGAACACAAACCCTATGAGGAGAGGCTGAGGGAGCTGGGGGTGTGCAGCCTGCAGAAGAGGAGGCTCAGGGGTGACCTCATTGCTGTCCACATCTACCTGAAGGGAGGCTGTAGCCAGGTGGGGATTGGCCTCTTCTCCCAGGCACCCAGGGACAGAACAAGGGGACACAGTCTCAAGTTGTGCCGGGGGAAGTACAGGCTGGATGTTAGGAGGAAGTTCTTCCCAGAGAGAGTGATTGGCATTGGAATGGGCTGCCCAGGGAGGTGGTGGAGTCAGCATCCCTGCAGGTGTTCAAGAAAAGACTCAATGAGGCACTCAGTGCCATGGTCTAGTTGACTGGCTAGGGCTGGGTGCTAGGTTGGACTGGATGATCTTGGAGGTCTCTTCCAATCTGGTTGATTCTATGATTCTATGATTATCTGGGGAGCTCCAAAGAGATCCCATGCTGGGTAATGCTTACAGCAATGGAAACATGTGGGAAAACATCTTCACTGTGAGGGTGCCAGAGCCCTGGAGCAGGCTGCCCAGAATGGTTCTGGAATCTCCTTCTTGGGAGACTTTAAAACTTTCTGGATGTGTTCCTGCGAGACCTGCCTTGGGTGCTTCTTCTCTGGCAGGGGATTGGAGTGGAGGATCTCTGGAAGTCCCTTCTGTGATCCTGTGATAACGATCTTGGTGCAGGAGGAGGAGAACACACTTTCTGAATTGGCAGCTGTCAGTTTGGGAGGGACTGCAAGTGTGCTGAAGGACGGGTCTGGAATTCAGATTGCTCATGCAGAAATGAGCTGACAATATAGGATGCATTTCAACAACAATAAGTGCCAGGGATGACACTCAACAGCAGTCAGCTTTGAGGAATGAGAATAAATTAGCCAGACAGCAACTGCAGAGACAAAATGCCCAGTGGCATGCTGGATCCCTGCACTAGCGTGGTTTTCAACACAGGTAAATCACAGAATTGCTTTGGTTGGGAAGGACCTCAGCACCACATTCATGCCTTTTAAATATCTCCAGGGATGATGATTCCACCTCTTCCCTGGGCACATTTTTCAATGAAGAGATTTCTCCTAGTGTCCAGTAATTGATTTCCCAAAAAGGATGTGTGACTGCTCATGAGATTCAGATCTGCTCCCTCTCCACCCATGTCTTCCACAACACAAAGGTGAGAAGTCAAAACATTCCTCTAGTTTCAGCTATAATTAAGACTGAATTGGGCCACAGCACAACAAGTTACACAGAATCCTGAAGTCACAACTAAGAAAGTCTTCCAAGTGCACTGAGGCCATAAGAAGCTGAGCAAGAAAAGCTGAATCCTCAGTGCTGCATTTTATCCAGCACATTGGGCTTTTAGCAGCTCAGAAATCTTCAGGTGCAGTTTCATGGTTAGTGCTGTTCCACAGGCAGGTGATTTCTAGACGTGAAGGTTGTTTGCTTGAGACCAGCTTCTGTGCTAGGACCTTGCTCCCATTTTTGTTATGATTCTATGACCTCTAAGATCATCAAGTCCAACCACCAGCCTAAGACCATCACGGCCATGCCTGTCTAGGATCTGTAATGAGCAGCAGAGGTTGCTTGACATGAAGTAGTTCTTCCACTCTATTTGTTCTATCACTTGTGAACCTTTAGCTGAGGATCTGAGGGTTGTCCTGGCTGCTGTAGTGTGGGTTATTGGAGAAAGCAGAGAAGAGCAGAGGTTGTGACCAAAGGTTGGAGAGAAATGGCCCAGAGATGACTCATTGCTAGCAATTTAGTCTGATAAAGGGGAGATTGAAGGTGAAGCATGGTGCCCTAAGTACATAGAAGAGATCTGTGAGGAAGCAAAGGGTGCTTTGTTCTCCACTCACAAGCTGCCTAAGACAAACTGCATCAGGTAATATGCAGCTAAAATACTCTTTGCTTTCTAGGGACAGGGAAAAGGAAGATCTGGACTAGGCTACCTGGAGGCTTGTAGGGATCTTTAAGTCTAGGCTTGATAAACACATACCAGGAAGAAGAGAGATGCAGCCAACCTGCCTTGGGCAAAGGATGAGCCGGGTGACCTTCCAGTTCCTGCTCCTGCCACTGAGGCTGTTACACAGCACAGCCCTGCTCCAGCACCCATCCAGCCTACAAGGGCCCATGGGGATGTGCTTGGCAGGAGAACTTGGGGCTCCTCAGAGCTGCCAGGGAATGAACAGGAGTCAGCCTGCAACGACAGTAATGGAACAAAGAGTCTAAAAGTAGAAGAGCTCAGATGACTGTCTGCAGGGTGAGGTGCCAGACCCAGATGTAGGGCAAAGCTTTGCTCTGTCTCTTTCAGTCTGCCTTATCTTCATCTTCTTTCATTTTGCTCTCTCTGCCTCCTTTATCCCACGGGAGGGATTCGTTTTGAATGTTTTTTTGTGAGCAAACAAAGATCAGTGGCTTGTGGTTTTCGTAGCACGTCGCTTTGTGGTCTGGCTTTGTCTGCACATCACAAATTCCAGGAGATAAGAAAAGTGAATTAATATTTCATGTGAAGAAAAGAGTTCCACAGAAAAGAGCTAATTAGCTGGATTGATAGCAAGTTGTTCCCTGACCTGGGAAAATATGTCAGTCAGAATGCAGTTGTGGATAAACTCCATGCAAATTCATGCAGACGTGCTGGCAAGCTAGGAAAGAGCAATGTGAAGAGCAAGGAGAGGCTCTCAAGGTGAGAGTAAAAGACAGTTCAGAAGAAAGACTTTTTGTCTAAGTCGGTTCTCCCCAAAGCTGCTGCCTGCACCGTAGCCGAAGTGGGTGAATAGCCTCAGAGAGTTATGAAACTGGTGTGGTGTGATTTGTTCTGCAGAGGGTGGAGGAAGAATGAGGGCAAGGCTTGAGGTGTGGTTTTTAAATGGTGCACTTAAGGTCAGGGACCGGCTGGCTCCAGTCAGATTATTGCCCTGCCGCCTGCACAAAGCCTCTTAATGGTACACCCTGCCTTCAGACTCTGCACTGAGCCTCAGCCTGATGGAAAGCCTCAGCTGCCCCCCTCACCAGAGGCAACTCAGCGTTTTGGTCTCAGAATAGGTCACTGAAGTGAGGGCTTCTCTGCAATGGAAATGTGAGGAGTGGAAATGTGTTTTTAGAGGAAAGCAGAGGGGTGTGTAGAGGCTCCCTGTGGGGCTGCCTGCCTGTTTGTGTATTCCGTTTCATTTAGCAACCAGCAAAGTCAGGCTGTGCACAACATTTGCACTCTGGAAATCTCCTTTTAAGGCCAGGCCATCTGCCTTCCCTTAGCTCCTGCTTGCCTCCCCTGTAGCTCCTCTTTCCGTGAGGCAGAGTGGGGAGCAGCCACAAACTACACTCTCTTGGAAGCCTTTTGGTGGATTGCCTTACTGTGGCATCCCCTGCAGAGGAGAAAGCTGCTTCTTTCACCAGCCTCTCCTGAGGAACTGAACAGGCTTAGAGAAGCAAGTGTCCCAGATTTGCAAGGAAGCAAGCTAAGCCACCATCTCCTACCTTTATTATCTTGAGCACAGCCTGTGTCCTGGCAGTGAGATCTCTGCCACGGGAGCCCTGGCCTTGCTCCTGCCCATCTTGTCACAAACAACTCCACCAGGGTTGTACCTGGTCTCTGCTCTACTGTTTGGTAGATCTCATGAGTACAGTGGGATAATTTATAGAATCATAGAATCAACCAGGTTGGAAGAGACCTCCAAGATCAGCCAGTCCAACCTAGCACCCAGCCTTAGCCAGTCAACTAGACCATGGCACTAAGTGCCTCATTGAGTCTTTTCTTGAACATCTGCAGGGATGCTGACTCCACCACCTCCCTGGGCAGCCCATTCCAATGCCAATCACTCTCTCTGCCAACAACTTCCTCCTAACATCCAGCCTATACTTTCCCCGGCACAACTTGAGACTGTGTCCCCTTGTTCTGTTGCTGGTTACCTGGGAGAAGAGGCCAACCACAAGACTCCTTAAACCTCCTGAACTACTGAGTTACACCCTAATACTTCATGTCTATGAAAGATTTCCTTTACTGTAGATTTTAAAGTGATTTGGGTGAGATGGTGATGTCCTCAGATTGTGAAGGATTAGAGGTTCTGCTGCTGTTGTCAGAGTAACAGACAGAGTGATGTGATGTGCCAATAATGCCTAGTTTCCAGATGTCATTTGCCTTAATACATTTATTTGCACATGTGTGTAGAGAAACACACCCAGAAGAACCCGTTTAAAAGCTTGGGATAGAGCTTCCTCTGTTTGTTTTAGTTTAAATGTGACAGTTGCTGAGAAAAGGCTTTGGGCAGGTAAAGAGAGGAGAAATTAAGTCCTCAAGCTGTTTTCTGTGGTGTCTACTAGAGTTTTGTCTTCTGTGAGTTTAGGTTTTTGAGTCTGTCTATAGATCCAGTGTCTCTACAAAGCATATGGCATTAGGACGCTGCTCATGTCAGGAGGAACAAAGCTGTTAGCTTCTGAGTGGCAAAGAAGTCCTTTATAAATACTGAAATCATAGAGTCCTAGAATGGCTCAGGTTGGAAGGGACCTCAGAGCTCATCTTCTCCAAACTCCCCACTATGGGCAGAGACACTTCTCAACTAAGAATCGGTTGCTCGAGGGGACTCATCCAACCTGGCCTTCAGCACCCCCAGGCAGGAGGCAGCCACAGCCTCCCTGGGCAGCCTATTCCAGAGTCTCAGCACCTTCACACTGAAGAACTTCTTCCCAAGATCCAGTCTAACCTGTCTTTCAGCTTCAAACCATTCCCCATTGTCCTGTCTCTGGACACCCTCAGGAAAAGTCCCTCTGCAGCCTTCCTGTAGGGTCCCTTCAGGTAGTGGAATGCACTCTAGGGGCCCTGGAAGGAAGCCTTAGGGTCCCCCTGGAGTCTTCTCTTCCCCAGGCTGAACAACCCTTCTCTTGCCCTGCTGCCCATGCTCCTCTGGCTGCAGCCCAGTACAGGGCTGCCTTCTGGGCTGCCTGAGGGCACTGCTGGCTCATGGGGAGCTTCTCAGCAACCAGCACCCCCAAGTCTTTTTCTTCAGAGATGCTCTCAATCCACTCTACACCCAGCCTGGATTTGTGCCTGAGATTGGCCTGACCTAGCTGAAGGGCCTTGCACTTTGACTTGTTGAACCTCACACAGGTAGCACTGGCTCACTTCTCAGCCTGACAACATCCAAGATCATTTGTTATTCCCACTCAGCAGCACTCAGAGTTTCCCCAAACCATGGATCAGCATTTCCCTGGCTCAAGAAGGAGCTTGGCTTAATGCACAGAGCAGTTTTCTGCTCACTGCTGGTTCTGGATAGCATCCTATTGCAGAAGGCACCTCAATTTGCTTGTCCTCTAAAGAGTGTTACTCAGATGAAAGTGAAGTTCAGAGAACACCTAATTAGCAGCAATAATTGACTAATGAATACAAATGAATCCTGAATGGTGCAATTAATGGGTTTAATTAGCCACAGGTGGAGAGATTGTCAGCACCTTTCTGGAGCATGGCCAGCCCACGAGAGTTCTGGAAGCACAACTGCAGGCCAAGATTTCCACACTGCTGATTTCAGATGCCTTTTCAAGGGGTCCCAGTCTCAGGATGAAGTAGTGCAGAGCACTGTGTTTTGGTTTGGTTTGTTTTCAGAACAATGGTGCTCTGTGATTGCTCAGTCAGATGCCAGCATGGCATCCTGAGTTGTGCATTCCAGAATGAAGGGTCAGCAGGTGACCTTTGGGGCTCTCAGGTATATGTTGGAGCAGGTGCCCAACCTACTGGACTGTGAACATGAGGATGATTTTTAGCTAGACATAGAATCACAGAATCCTTTTGGTTGGAAAAGATCTTTGACATCATCAAGTCCAACCATTCTCTAACTCTACCAAGCCCTAGTGCTAAACTGTGCCACTCAGCACCACCTTTGTGCAGCTTTGAATCACCTCCAGGGACAGGGATTCAGCCACCTCCCTGGACAGTGTGTTCCAGGCTTTGAGAACCCTTTCAATCCAGAAGTTTCTTCTAATGTCCAACCTGAACCTCCCCCGGTGCAACTTGTAATTTCCTCTCATCCTACCATTTGTTACCTGGGAGAGGAGACCAACTCCCACCTGGCTCCAACATCCCTGCAGGGAGCTGTGGAGAGTCAGAAGGTCTCCCCTCGGCCTCCTCTTCTCCAGTTCCCTCAGCCAGTCCTCCTCAGCCCTGTTCTCCAGACCCCTCACCAGCTTCATTGCCCTTGTCTGGACACACTCCAGCACCTCTGTGTCCTTCTTAGAATAAGAGTCCCAAAACTGAAGCCAAGACTCTCAAAATCACAGAATATACCTGGTTGGAAGAGACCTCAAAGATTATCCAGACACAGACATGTTGAGAGTCTCCTTGAAGTCTGTGAGACAGATCCACCCCATTTTAAGTACAGAGTAGTAGAGACAAAGCCACAGAGAGTGAGTGCCCCTCTGTAGATTTGAAACTCTGCCTGTGCCTGATTCATGCCTTAGAGCTCAAAGCTCTAGAAGTGCTGGGTGGATCATTGTGGGTTTTCAAAATTAAGGTGTTTCATTCTTCAGAGTTCCTCCTCCTTTGTGTGTCATCACTTTCAAAGCTTTTATAGCAGGCTTAAATTGAGAGTCCTTGTGGCTTTGTTGGGGGCACCACTTTTACCCTGTGTGGTCACAATTTTCTGCTTCCTCTCTTAAGAAGGTGGAGCCAAGAGGGGAAGGAAGCATCTCAGTGAGGTGCCCAAAGATAAGCAAATGAGCAGTGAGGTGCCCAAGGATGAACAGATGAGCAGTGAGGTGCACAAGGATGAACAGATGAGCAGTGAGGTGCCCAAGGATGAACAGATGAGCAGTGAGGTGCACAAGGATAAGCAAATGAGCAGTGAGGTGCCCAAGGATGAACAGATGAGCAGTGAGGTGCCCAAAGATGGACAGATGAGCAGTGAGGTGCCCAAGGATGAGCAGGTGAGCAGTGAGGTGCCCAAAGATGAGCAAAAGACCATCACATCTCATTTATTTTCCAATTTCATGGCAAGTGGGTAGGCAAGAAGCATGCTGAGGTAGCTCACTGCATCCAGACAAACTGGTCCAAGTGTAAGTGCAGACAGCTACCTTTCAGAGTCCCACTGCTGGTTTCATGTACTGAGGTGAGTAATCCAAGATCATAGCTTCGTAGAATGGTTTGGGTTGGAAGGACCTCCAAAGGTCAGGCAGTTTAATCCCCTGCAATCAGCACAGACATCCTCTACTAGAGCAGGCTGCTCAGAGCCTTGCCCAGCCTGACCTTGAATCTTTCCATGGATGGGGCCTCAACTACCTCCCTGGACAACCTCTTGCAGTGTTCCAGCACCCTCATGGTACAGATCTTGTTCTTCAAATCCAATCTAAATTTCAAACCATTCTCATTTAGAATCATAGAATCCTGGAACCCACCAGGTTGGAAGAGACTTCCAAGATCATCCAGGCCAACCTAGCACCCAGCCCTATCCAATCAACCAGACCATGGCACTAAGTGCCTCATTGAGTCTTTTCTTGAAGACCTCCAGGGACGGTGCCTCCACCACCTCCCTGGGCAGCCCATTCCAATGCCAATCACTCTCTCTGACAACAACTTCCTCCTAACATCCAGCCTAGACCTTCTCTGGCACAACTTGAGACTGTGTCCCCTTGTTCTGTTGCTGGTTGCCTGGGAGAAGAGGCCACCCCCCACCTGGCTACAATGTCCCTTCAGGTAGTTGTGGACAGCAATAAGGTCACCCCTGAGCCTCCTCTTCTCCAGGCTGCACACCCCCAGCTCCCTCAGCCTCTCCTCATAGGGTTTGTGTTCCAGGCCTTTCACCTGCTTCATTACCCTTCTCTGGACATGTTCCAGCACCTCAACATCTCTCTTGAACTGAGGGACCCAGAACTGGACACAGTACTCAAGATGTGGCCTGACCAGTGCTGAGTACAGGGGCAGAATAACCTCCCTTGTCCTACTGGCCACACTGTTCCTGATACAGGCCAGGATGCCCTTGGCTCTTTTGGCCACCTGGGCACACTGCTGGCTCATCTTCAGCCTACTATCCACCAGTACCCCCAGGTCCCTTTCTTCCTGGCTCATCCCCAGGGCTTAGAGAATTTGCACTCAGCCTCCAGGAAAAGACCTGCTCATAACTATTCTCGTGGTTAATAGAAAGAAGCTTTTCAACTTGTTAACCAGACATAGAGTCATAGAATGCTTTGGGGGAAAAAGAAAGGCTGAGAGACCTGGGGCTGTTTAGTCTGGAGAGAAGAAGTCTGAGAAGGGATCTGATTGTTGTCTATCAATACCTGGAGGGGTGGGTGTCAAGATGAAGGTGCCATGCTCTTTGTGTTGGTGCCCAGTGATAGGATAAGGAACAACTGATTTCAGGTTCTGAAGCAGCAGCATAAAAATGGACACTCCCACAACGTCCACTCAACACCCGTGGGTTGCATGTAGTCACCAAGACAATTCATCCATCCTATGCCTTCTTTCTGGCTTTGTGATGGGACCAAAGAGCCTTAACTTTTCACCTACTCAGCAAGACATTTCAGAGTCTTTGGGAATGCTGACAGCACTCTGGTCTATTTCATGTCTGTGTCCAAGTATCCCTAGAACAAAGACTGGCGAAACTCTGGAATAGGCTGCCCAGGGAGGCCGTGGATGGTGTTGTTCAGCCTGGAGAAGGCTCCAGAAGAACCTTAGAGCTGCCTGCCAGTACCTGAAGGGATCTTCCAGGAAGGCTGCAGGGGAACTTCTCATGAGGGTGTCTAGAGACAGGACAATGGGAATGGTTTGAAGCTGAGGGGGAGCAGGGTTAGACTGGATCTGAGGAAGAAGTTCATCAGCATGAGGGTGATGGGACTCTGGAGTAGGCTGCCCAGGGAAGTTGTGGCTGCATTCTGCCTGGGAGTGTTGAAGGCCAGGTTGGATGAGGCCTTGAAGAGCAGAGTCTGGTTGAGAGGCATCCCTGGCCATGGTGGGGAGGTTGGAGGAGAGGATCCATTCTAGGATTCTGTGGATTACTTGTTCCTGTGAATCACAGAGCTAACACAGAAACCAAGTGAAGCAGCACTGCAGACTGTGGTCAAGTCTGTCCTCAGCAGATGTTTCATTCTTCAGGCACAGAAATGGTTTCATCCATGTATTGCACAGCTCTAAGAAGTGCCCTCTGCTACACAAAGACTTTTGGTGGCATCTGAGTACAAGCAGGTAGCTGGCTTCTGTCCAGCCTCCCTTCCCCCAGCCCCAGTGGCCCCATCTCTGAACCTGCGTCCTCTCCTCACGCTGCAGGCGGCACAGGTATCCTCCACACCATGGGGGTGCAGCCCTGGCACGCTGCAGCTGCCCACAGCTGCTCAGTGTTATGTCCTCTCACCAGCCAGCTGCAGCCAGAGCTCTCTTTTGCCCGGCAGTGGGGCTGGTGGGGGTCAGGAGATGAGCAGGACTGAGTCACTCTGCCGTTAGTCCTACCCTCGGGGGAGCCAAGCCCCTGACTGTGCAGCAGCATCACAAAAAGAGAGGTTCTGTGCCCCATGGAACTTCTGAGGCCATCTCAGAGCGTGGGTGATGACTTTATGGGCACAGGTGCCATTGTGGTGCTGAGTTTCCCCACAGAACACCTGCTGCAGCCCTCTCCAGGGCTCAGTGATGTATCTGCAGACATGAATCTCATTGACCAAGGGCTGAACTCCAGCAAAAAATTGCTTTGTTGCCTTCTTTGTGACCGTCACAATGATTCCAAATCTCTTCTGGCTTTTTGAGTTTGTTGGGTTTTTTGGGGGGGGCTCAGGCTAAGAGGTCCCAAACAGCAAAACCAATACTGTTCTCTTCTTAAACCCAGCTCTCAGCTCAGATAGTGTGAAAAACCTGGCTAAGGAAAAGCATGAGGAGAGTGAGCAACAGTCTTAACAGGCCTGTGTCTGGGAAGAGCTCGTTGTGGTAATAGGCACTGAAAACATGCATTGGAGAGAGCTCCTGAAGTTGGAATTACAGCATTATCAGGGTTGGAAGGGACCACAAGGATCATCTAGTTCCAACTCCCCTGCCAACCTCACACTACATCAGGTTGCTCAGATCCATATCCAGCCTGGCCTTCAAAATTTCCAGGGATGAAGCTTCCACCACCTCCCCAGGCAACCTGTTCCAGTGTCTCACCAACCTCACGGTGAAGAACTTCTTCCTAATGTCTGAATCTCCCCTACTCTAGCTTGGATCCACTCCCCAGTCCTATAACTGCCTGACACCTTAAAAACTCCCTCCCCAGCTTTCTCATAGCCCACTTCAGATACTGGAAGGCCACAGTAAGGTCTCCTTGGAGCCTTCTCTTCTCCAGGCTGAACAGCCCCAACTCTCCCAGTCTGTCTCTACAGGAGACCAGTCCAGCCCTCTGATCATCCTTGCATCCAGAGAAGGGCAACAAAGCTGGTGAGAGGCCTGGAGCACAACCCAGAGAGGAGAGGCTGAGGGAGCTGGGGGTGTGCAGCCTGCAGAAGAGGAGGCTCAGGGCAGAGCTCATTGCTGTCTACAGCTACCTGAAAGGAGGCTGTAGCCAGGTGGGGGTTGGTCTCTTCTGCCAGGCAACCAGCAACAGAGCAAGGGGACACAGTCTCAAGTTGTGACAGGGGAGGTCTAGGCTGGATGTTAAGAGGAAGTTGTTGGCAGAGAGAGTGATTGGCATTGGAATGGGCTGCCCAGGAAGGTGGTGGAGTCACCGTCCCTGGAGGTGTTGAAGCAAAGCCTGTCTGAGGCACTTAGTGCCATGGTCTGGTTGATTGGCCAGGGCTGGCTGCTAGGTTGGATGAGCTTGGGGGTATCTTCCAACATAGTTGATTCTATGACTCTGTTCTGTGATTCTCTGAACACACTCCAGCACATCCAGATCTTTCCTGGAACAAGGGATCTGGAATGGGCTCCAGGTAGGCTCTGGCAGAGGGGCCGAAATCACCTCTGTCACCCTGCTTGCCACACTTCTCTTGATGCAGCCCAGGCTCTGGTTGGGTCTCTGGGCTGCAAGTGCACACTGCTGGCTCATGTTGAGCTTCTCATCCACCAGCACCTCACTGCCCAGCCTGTATTGGTGCCTGGGATTGCCCCAACCCAGATGCAGGACACTGCACTTGGTCTTGTTGAACCTCATGAGGCTCACATGGGCACACCTCTCCAGCCTGTTGAAGTCCCTCTGGATGTATCCCTTCCCTCCAGCCTGTCAGCCACACCACACAGCTTGGTGCCGTTGGTGAACTTGCTGAGGGTGCCTCTATGCCACTGTCCCTGACACCAATGAAGATGTTAAACAAGACTGGTTCCAGTACTGATCCTTGAGGGACTCCACTTGTCACTGCCTCCACGTGGGCATGGACCCATTGACAGTCACTCTTTGGGTGCAGCCATCAAGCCAGTTCTTTGTGCACTGACTGGTCCATCCATCAAACTCGTACTGTACTGGCTTCAAAGCCAGAATGTGGTGTGGGACAGCATCGAAGGCTTTGCTCAGGTCCAGGTAAATGATGTCAGTTGCTCATCCCCCCTCTGCTGATGTTGTGACCTTGTCCTAGAAGGCCACCAGGTTTGTCGGGCAGGATTTGCCCTTGGTGAAGCTATGTTGATTTTACCAGCTCACCTCTTCCTTATTCTTCTGCCTCAGCAGTGCCTCCAGGAGGATCTGCTCCATAATCTCCCAGACACAGAGGTGAGATCGAGTGCCTATAGTTCCCTGGAACATCCTTCTTTTGCCCTCTGAAAAGTAGGGGTTATGTTTCCCCTTTCCCAGCCAGTGTGGGCTTCACCAGAATGCAAACTTCAGACAGGGAAAACCAATTTCCATCACACCTGAATTTCCACCTCTATCCCCTATGGATCCGTGATCCACTACAGTTCTGTGATCCCTGATGCTTACCACATGCCTCATGTAAGCAAGGAAGGATGCTTTAAATAGGTTTTCTTTTCCCTCCTTTGTTTTAAGAGACCAAATCCTAAGGCAAACAAACTTTGTAAGCTAGTTTCCCAACGCACTGCTCAGCTATTGCTTCCCCCAGTTTAGGAAGGACATTGAGATGCTTGAGTGCATCCAGAGAAGGGCGACGAGGCTGGTGAGAGGTCTTGAGCACAGCCCTACGAGGAGAGGCTGAGGGAGCTGGGATTGGTTAGCCTGGAGAAGAGGAGGCTCAGGGGTGACCTTATTGCTGTCTACAACTACCTGAAGGGTGGTTGTGGCCAGGAGGAGGTTGCTCTCTTCTCTCAGGTGGCCAGCACCAGAACGAGAGGACACAGCCTCAGGCTGTGCCAGGGGAGATTTAGGCTGGAGGTGAGGAGAAAGTTCTTCACTGAGAGAGTCATTGGACACTGGAATGGGCTGCCCGGGGAGGTGGTGGAGTCGCCGTCCCTGGGGCTGTTCAAGGCAGGATTGGACGTGGCACTTGGTGCCATGGTCTAGCCTTGAGCTCTGTGGTAAAGGGTTGGACTTGATGATCTGTGAGGTCTCTTCCAACCTTGGTGATACTGTGATACCTCTTCACTTAAAACCAGAGATAACTCTGCCAGCCTTTTCTCCAGTCACAGAGCATCTGTGAAATCAGCTGAACTGTTTGACACTCTTAGCACTAAATGGTTGTGTGAATGGTTTTGATGAAGGCACCAAAGTTCCCAGAGTGTTTGGAAGGGTGTTTTGTCTCTGTGCAACGCTGCTTGTCTGTCAGCTCTGTTTTTCACTTGCAGCCTAGCTCCTGACCTGCCGCATCCATCAGTAAACAGGCAGGCACACACTCGTAACCGCACCAGGACAAGTCAATGCACAAACAACCCCGGGGCTTGCACCTTCTGCTTCCAGAACCAGCAGTGCTTGCTTATTGCTACTGTGCACAGGAAGATGATTCCTTAGCATTTAGAGTCTTTTATTTCCACTCACCTTTTTCTCTGAATTATTTTTGGACTTAAAAAATCATAGGACCCTGGAATGGCTCAGGTTGGAAGGAACCTCAGAGCTCATCTCCTCCAACCTTCCCACCATGGGCAGGGACACCTCTCAACCAGACTCAGCTGCTCAAGGCCTCATCCAACCTGGCCTACAAACACACCTAGGCAGGAGGCAGCCCCAACCTCCCTGGGCAGCCTATTCCAGAGTTTCACCACCCTCACATGGAAGAATTTCTTCCTCAGATCCAGTCTAACCCTGCTCTCCCTCAGCTTCAAACCATTCCCCCTTGTCCTGTCTCTAGAGACCCTCAGGTAAAATCCCTCTGCAGCCTTCCTGAAGGATCCCTGCAGGTACTGGCAGGCAGCTCTCAGGTCCCCTCAGAGTCTTCTCTTCTCCAGGCTGACCAACCCCAGCCCCCTCAGCCTGTCCTCATAGCAGAGGTGCTCCAGTCCTTGAATCATCTTTGTGGCCTCCTCTGGCCTCACTCCAGCAGCTCTGTGTCCTCCTTATGCTGGGGACACCAGAACTGGAAGCATTACTGAAGGTGAGGTCTCGGCAGAGCAGAGTCAAGGGGCAGAATCCCCTCTCTTGCCCTGCTGCCCACACTGCTCAGGATGCAGCCCAGCTCAGGGCAGTCTTCTGGGCTGCATGAGGGCACTGCTGGCCCATGGGGAGCTTCTCAGCAACCAACACCCTCAAGTCTCTTTCTTCAGAGCAAAGTCAGGTCAGATAAAACTTGTGCACTTTCATGCCACAGCTACACTGCCTCCTTTCCCTCCCAGCAGTTTGCAACTGCAGCCCAAGCTCAGTATCACCCTTCTTTCCTCTCTCCTTTGACAGACATCTGGCAGTGTTGAGGGGTGCAGTAATCCTTCAGCAAACTTGGGGGCTGCAGGCTTTGAGAGCAAAGTGGAGAATGTCCCCATGGAAATTCCTGGTGAAGCTCAGTTACTTTGGAGAGTCTACTCCTAAATGTAGTCTGATTCAGAAAGCATAAAGGATGTGCTCAGGTTTTGGAACCAAGGCCTCAGGTGTTTTTCACAGCACCATTAGCTTCCAACTTGCTGTATCATCAGCAACAGCATGGAAAAGATGCTGACTTATAATGCTGTAAATGAAACCTTAGAGAAGCCTTGTGTTTACTGACAAAGTAAGGCTGCCTGCCAAGGGGGAGAATGCTGATGGTCTTAAAGTACATCTTTATGTCGTGAGAAGGGGAAATGAGAATGGAACACAAACACTTTTTGCTTTGCCATATCATGTCAAGCTGTGGGAGGTCTTTGGACCGTTTACAGGTGTAGTGGAGGATGGCAATTTAAAGGTCCTCCTGCCTGCAGACAAGGTGGGTTTTCTATGATTGCTGCATGGAGATCCTTCTTGGCTGCAGCCCTAGCAGCAAGTGCTGTGCAGCAGGACGTTCTGCTCTCAGGCTGCCAGAAAGCCTTAGCAAAGCTAGGCTCAGGTAAGAGCACCCTGCACTTGAAAAGCAAGGTGGGGTTTTGTGGCAGCTCTGCTCTCCCAGAAACAAACCAGCTTCACACACTGGGCTTTCCTCACCGAGCAGGAGGCACTTCTGCAGCTGACAGGGAGAATTACTTCCATACACCAGCATTCCCTGCTGGCTGCAAAGAAAACAGCAGCTGCACCGGGCAGCCAAAGGAGCTGCCAGGACGCAGGCGGCTGGGAATCCTATCTGCAAAGCAGGTAGCAGCAATGCGACAATTGCTTCACTGCATGTAAGGGAAGTTAAACAATTACTCTCTTGCTGTCCTGATTTGTTTGTCCATCTCGTATTCAAGATGTGCAGTAGATTTGGAGGCAGGACTTGTGTGTCCAAAGTTCCTCCCGAGTGGTTTAAGCTGGGATTTGTTCCACTTGTCGAACTCACAGCTAGGTCTTGGCTTTGCTTCTTCCTCAGCAGTCTTCTACATCTCCAGCTATAGGTATGGATTTAAGCACTTTCCTTTCTAGAGCTCCTGGTTCCCTTCCTGTATCAGAGTTAAACCAGATGTAGCTGAATGGGCTTCTAGCTGGTATTGTCAGTATCAGTGTGTGAACTCCTGGGTGTTTTGAGCAAGCTGGGTGAGAGCCTTCAAATTCATCCAATCCCTCTACAGCTACCTGAAAGGACAATAGAGAGAGGCTGGTGCTGGTCTCTTCTGACAGGGAATTAGTGACAGAACAAGAGGGAACAGCCTGAAGCCACACCAGGGGAGGTTTAGGCTGGACATGAGGACAAATGAGCCAGCAGTGTGCCCAGGTGGCCAAGAGAGCCAGTGGCATCCTGGCCTGCATCAGGAATGGTGTGGTCAACAGGAGCAGGGAGGTCATTCTGCCCCTGTACTCTGCACTGGTTAGACCACACCTTGAGTGCTGTGTTCAGTTCTGGGCCCCCCAGTTTAGGAGGGACATTGAGATGCTTGAGCGTGTCCAGAGAAGGGCAATGAGGCTGGGGAGAGGCCTTGAGCACAGCCCTACGAGGAGAGGCTGAGGGAGCTGGGATTGGTTAGCCTGGAGAAGAGGAGGCTCAGGGGTGACCTTATTGCTGTCTACAACTACCTGAGGGGTGGTTGTGGCCAGGAGGTTGCTCTCTTCTCTCAGGTGGCCAGCACCAGAACGAGAGGACACAGCCTCAGGCTGCACCAGGGGAGATTTAGGCTGGAGGTGAGGAGAAAGTTCTTCACTGAGAGAGTCATTGGGCACTGGAATGGGCTGCCCGGGGAGGTGGTGGAGTCACCGTCCCTGGGGCTGTTCAAGGCAAGGTTGGACGTGGCACTTGGTGCCATGGTCTAGCCTTGAGCTCTGTGGTAAAGGGTTGGACTTGATGTTCTATGAGGTCTCTTCCAACATTGGTGATACTGTGATACTGTGAAATGTTGTCATTGCAAGAGTGGTCAGGCATTGGAAGAGGCTGCCCATGGAGGTGGTGGAGTCACCGCCCCCAAGGCATTCAAAGGTCGTTCAGATGTGGTGCTTAGCAATGTTGTTCAGTGGTGACCTTGGTACAGCTGGAGTCACATTTGGACCTGATGGTCTCAAGGGGCTTTTCCAGCCTGAGTAACTCTGTGATTGATAGGTTGGGCTGGATGATCTTGGAGGTCTCTTCCAACCTGGTTGATTCTATAAGGCAGAATATACTCTCTTACACTCATTTACTATGACAGACCTAGGCTACTATTTAGCATGTAATGAAGAGATACATGCAGTAAACAGAGACTTTAGGGTTTCATGCATGACCCCAAGCTACCCAAGCTGATCACCTGCCTGGTGCCATTCATTTTAACTCATGAACACCGTACCTGAATCAGCCTTGCAGCAAGCATTCTGTCTAGTGCAGTGCACCCATATGCATCAACACTTGGCCTTCAGACTGAGCAGAGTGTCCTGTCCTTTTGAAACAGCACTAGCTCAGGTTCTCTGCAAGCACACAGCACGTCTGACCTCATCAGTGTTTGTAAGTATGTCAAGGGTGAGTGCCAGGAGGACAGAGCCAGGCTCTGCTGGGTCATGCCCAATGACAGGACAAGGGGCAGTGAGTGGAAGTTGAGGCATAGGAGGCTTCATGTAAACATGAGGAGGAATTGTATTCCTGTGAGGGTGACAGAACACTGGCACAGGCTGCCATGGGGGCTCGTGGAGTCTCCTTATCCAGAGATAGTCAAGACCTGCTGGGTGCGTTCCTGTGTGACCTTATATAGGTGATCCGGCTCTGGCAGGGCAATTGGGCTGGATGAGCTTTCAAGGTCCTTTCCAGCCCCTAACATTCTGTGATTCTGTGACTCTTGTGTGCTCTAACACTTTATTCACTGAGCCCTCGGCAGGAGTCTCGCACCTTCGTTCCACACTGACTGTGTGTTCTGAACACATCAAAGCTTAAAGCCTTCTGAAGAGTCTTCCTTCCATTTAATAACAACTTTTAAGAGCCTTAAAACATTTGGATGAATTATGAAATAACAGGAACCTGGGTATTGTGTTTGGGTGAACCCAGGCAGCTGCTCAGTACTGCAGAACTTGTGCATCCCCAAAGCAGCTTTGTTAGGGTTGGCAGCACAGAAGCCTTTCTCAGCAGTTCTCTTTTTTATCTTCCTGCATGTGGTGTCCTCCAGGTACACAGGTCTGAAAGTCTTTTATTTATTTTTAGGGGGAGGAAAGGAAAGTAAGCAGCAAGCTCAAAAGATGCTGCCAGTCCTTGTGCATGCTTCATAGGAGGCTTCCAAATGTTGTCATGTCAGTTGGGAAGTGACAAAGGCTGAGACTGTTTTCAGTTTGCTCACTGTTGTGTGTTCATCCTTCTAACTGTTGAGTACCTTTGCTCTGAAGGCTCTGCTCCTTCACTGCTGTAGCTGTGCCATCATTATTGCATACCCAGGTCAGTGTGCTCACAGCAGCAAAGGTTCTCTTTGTTTGGAAGGTACTAGAGATGCACACAGAATTTCATGCGTGCTGCCTGCTGTTAGAGCAGAAGGGCAGAATCCACTCTCTCCATCCCTGGCCATGCTGCTTTGGATGCAGCCCAGGTTGCCACTGGCTTTCTGGGCTGCAAGTGCCTACTGCTGGCTCATGTCCAGCTTCTTACTCACCAGCAACCCCAAGTCTTTTTTTGCAGGGCTGCTCTCAACTCATTCTTCAGGGTTGTCTCACTCACTCTTTGGGCAACCTGTTCCAGTATCTCATCATCTCCCAGCCTGTATTGGTATTGGAGATTGCCCCAAGCTAGATGCAGGACGTTGTCTTATTGAACCTCATGGAGTTCTCAGCCTACATCTCCAGGCTGTCCATGTCCTTCTGGGTGGCACCCATCTTGTCCCTCAGTCTTATCAACCACACCACTCAGCTTGGTATCATCTGCAGACTTGCTAAGGGGCCTCAGTCTTGCTGTTGATATCATTGGTGAAGATATTGAACAGCATTGGTCCCATGTCCATCATCTGGACATTGAGCTGTTCATCACTACCCTTTGGATGCAGTCATCCATCCATCAGCCTGGCCTCTCTAGAGGCCAGAGCAACTTTGCCCTGGACAAAAGTGGAGAAAACATTTATTTATTTATTTATTTATTTATTTATTTATGTCAGTTTACCAAAACTGATTTGCCACCAGAACTGTTAACAGATTCTCAGAATGGTTTGGGTTGGAAGGGACCTTCAAGATCATCTAGTTCTAACCCTCCCCTGCCATGGGCAGGAACACCTCCCACTAGATCAGGTTGCTCAAGGTGTCATCTGACCTGGTCTTGAACGTCTCCAGGGAGGAGGATGCATCCACAGCCTCCCAGGGCAACCTGTTCCAGTGTCTCACCACCCTCACTGTAAAGAATTTCTTCCTAATCTCCAGTCTAAATCTGCCCCCCCCCCCCCCCCCCCCTCCTCAAGCTTCAATCCATTGCCTTGATTCATATCACTACAACTGGTTTTAGAAAGTCCCTCCCCAGCTTTCGTGCAGCCCACTTCAGGGACTAGAAGGCTGCTCTAAGGTCTCACCAGAGCCTTCTCTTCTCCAGGCTGAAAAGACCCAACTCTCAGCCTGTCCCCTGAGGGGAGGTTCTCCAGCCCTCTAATATCTTGGTGGTCCTGCTCTGGGCCCACTTTTACTCAGGCCTGTGGAGATAAATGCTGTTGGAAAGATAGAGCACAGAGAGAGACCTACACAACTGGAAAAGCTGAAGCTTATCAAGCAGCTTAGCAGTCAGGGCATCCCTTTGTGTGCTAAGGCTCATCACAGGCAGAACTTCCCTCCCTAGATGGCAGCTGTCAAGGAGAAGGGGGAGTTTTTGACAGTGACAATGATGCACACATGGAGCTGGTTTAAGACAGCTGCATCATTTCTCAGCTCTAGACCTTTCTGGGTTGGTTTATTTGTTTATAATTCCCCAAGTTGAAGGGGCAGTGAACCCCTCTCCTCCCCACCTCTCTTCCTGCTTTCAAGCTCAGTTGCAGAACTATGTTATTTTTGTTGCATACATACTCTTTCAGACTTAAAATAGACAGCACCCCTTACTTCCAGGCCAGAGGTACCGAGTTTCATTTCTCAGGGACTCTCAGGCAGTACCAGAGCATTCTACCTTCCTGGGCATGCCAACAGGCAAGTGGCTGTGAGCCCTGTGCTGTGGGCAGCGCCCATCAAGCAAACGAGCTGCAAGCAGCAGCCTCACCAACATTTGTGTCCCTTCTCTCAGTGCCCAGCAGCGTTTACCTTGCAGGGTTAAGCAGCAAGGACAAGGATTCATGGCGATGAACTCACTGCTGAAACACTAAAAACAGCTCCTGGGGGGTGAGAATGTGACCTCTTTCACCCCACAGGGGACATGTCAGAACACCAGAATACGCAGGCACCGAGTCAATGCATCAGGGGGCAGTCAGGCTCCTGTTGGCATAGGTCATGGGGGTGGGTGACTGTTGAGTCTTGGGGCTTCTTTTGTGGCCTTGGTGTTGTTCAGGGATTATTTGGGGGCAATATTGGTGGCTTTTGTTGCTTCTGTGTCTTTGGCAGGGGATCCTTTTGCAGAGACTTGGGGAGACTGCTGTGTGTTGGGGTGTGGAGTACGCTTGGTTATGGTGCTGGTTGGTGGATTGGAGGTTGGGTTTGTTGTGGGGCTGTGACTGCTGATGGTGGGGGAATGTTTCATATCTGGTTAGATTTTAGTGGTGTGGCTGTGTTTTATGCAAGGCAGGGAGGAGGGTTGTGATGTTCTTGCTGGCTGGGGGTTATTGCTACCTCTGTTTGTTGTGTCAGAGTTAGCACAGGGATTTTCATGTGGGGCAGTTGGGACATTTTAGTGGGAGTGGTGAGGCAGAGGATAGTTTAATCTAGAACACCAGCTGTGGGAGCTGGAGGCTGAAGTCCTCTTTTTTCTGAGGCTGGTGCAGTCTTTGATGTCTGGTTTACAAGTTTTGTTAAACTGTTAGAGTGTTTTTAGTAGTTGAGTAGGTTTTTGTTTTCTAGAGTGCTGATGAGGGGGAAGAGGATTACAAGGATGGTAAAGTAGATGATGCAGAATAATTGGCCAGTGATGGTGAGGGGGTGTTCTACTGTTTGTCTGCCTACACAAGTGAGGATGAAGAGGCTGGTGACTAGACTTCAGAAAAGGAGTTGAGAGAGGGGTCAGAAGGTTGTTGTGCCTCCAGAACTCCTCATTAAACTGTTACAAAATAACACTCAAGTTCCTGGGTTTATGATTGCACTGAACTTGAGAAAGAAACCTCTGGGGAAGTGTCACAGAAGCAGAGTTGTGGTACCACAGCTGGATGTGCCTTGGGCTATGTTATCTCCATGGGACATGCAGAATGATGGTGTGGAAACACGCTGGCTGCAAAGGCATGCATTGGCCAAGCCTGGGAGCACATCTGCCTGGACCCTTCTGGGACTGAAGGGGTTGTAATGGTCCAATTACTGCCTTCCTGGAAGGTGTCCCTAAATTCTTTACACAATGAAGTCAAAAATAGCAGAAGGAAAATTGTTGCATTCTCTAGTTTTATTCTTTATCCTCCTTTTCTGCTTTACTTTCTTCCTTCCTTTGTGGCTTCCCCCCTCCCTCCCTCCCTTCCTCCCTTCCTTCTCCTTCCTTCCTTTTCACAGTATCACCAAGGTTGGAAGAGACCTCATAGATCATCAAGTCCAACCTTTTACCACAGAGCTCAAGGCTAGACCATGGCACCAAGTGCCACGTCCAACCTTGCCTTGAACAGCCCTAGGAACGGGGGCTGTTTCCTTCCTTCCTTTCTTCCTTCCTTCCTTCTGTAAAGGAGGAACAGAGTTCCTGTAGTTTGTAATTCTGACTATAAACATCACATTTTGAGAACCTTCCCTACCTCAGGTTAGTGCCTTCTTAAGGCAGAAGGGAGAGCTTGGATTCCTCAGGTTCCTTCTTTGGGAAGGGTTTCAGCTTTGCCAAGGCACCCACCAAGGCTGTTGCATCTTTCCCGTTTACGTGATGCTAAGTTGAGAGCAGGCACATGAACAAATGCACTGCCTGGCACTGTACCCTGTCCTGTGAGGGAGCCACGTGCCATGGGTGTGTTGAAGTGAGAAGCATACTGTTGGTTTTGGATCCTTGGTGCTTAGATAGAGGCCTTTTGGGCTGTGTGGGCCGGAAGAGAAGGCGGTGACCTGAATAGCCAAGCATGAATCTCAGTTCAAACATTTACACAGCTGAGACCAAGAATCTTTCCTGTGCATAGAGAAAACAGCTGAGGCTGTGAAATGCCTTCCAAAGCATCACTGCCTGCAAGAGCAGCATGAGGGGAGGCTGCTCTGCAGATTACATTTGGAAGCAGCAGAGAGATCTTTCCATTCCCATCACTGCCTGGTGCTCAGCTTTGGCTTTTCTTCTTCCCTTTGTTGAAGGTGCTGGGGACCAAAGCAGAGCAAAAATCGTGATGAAAGATTCTGGATAAGACCCTGAGGTTTAAACTTCTTACAGGGGTAGAATTGGCTCTGTAAGTAACAACCTCTCCCTCCTCTATTGACCGAAGAGGCTGCCTAGAGAGGTTGTGGAGTCGCTGGAGACATCCCAAACCCACCTGGATGTCTTCCTGTGTGATCTACCCTGGGTGCTCCTGCTCTGGCAGGGGGATTGGACTGGGTGATCTCTGGAGGTCCCTTCCAACCCCTGATATTTTGTGTCTCTGTGGTAAAGAAAAGAAGAAAATACCTCTCAGACAACAGTCATGGTGCTTCATCAACCACTGAAAGTCTGTGAGATGCACTTTACCAAGAACAGCTGACCTTTAGTCTTTCCTAGGAACATACATAACCCAAAAACACCTAGAAATAATCTGTCAGCTGTGAGTTCTAAGTGTGCACCAGGCCTTATAGTCTAATTACTCATAGAATCATAGAATGGTTTGGGTTAGAAGAGACAGACAAAGCTCACCTAGTCCAACACCCTGCAGTCAGCAGGGACATTCTCCACTAGATCAGGTTGCTGAGAGCCTTTTCCAACCTCACCTTGATTATCTTCAGGGATGGGGCCTCAACTACTCCCTGGGCAACCTGTTGCAGTGCTCCACCACCCTCATGGTGGAGAACTTGTACCTCACATCCAATCTAAATCTGCTCTGCTCTCATTTCAAACTATTGCCCTCATCCTGTCACTGAAGGCCTTTGCAAACAGTCCCTCTGCAGCTTTCCTGGAGGTCCTTCAAGTACTGGAGGAGACCTAAAGGAAGGCTGCAGTGGGACTGTCACACTGATTTAGCCTGGACTGAGTAGGACTAGCAGGTCTTCTCAAAGATGTAGCACCAGCCAGGCACTGGCCGAAGGAGTGGGAGAAGCAGAGCAGCAGTGGATGTGGCCATTCACAGCCCCTGCTTGGCACATTGAGGTTTTGAAGCAGTGTATGGATCTGGTGCATAGGGATATGGTTTAGAATTGACCCTAAATTGGGTCAAAGGTTGGACTGGATGATCTTTGAGGTCTCTTTCAGCTGCAGGTTTTCTGTGATTTCCCTTTACCTGGAGAGTTCCTGTTAAGGCAAAACCAGTTGTGAGCAGTGAGTCAGTTCTGCTGTGGCTGCAGCATCAAAGGACCAGAAGAGCTGCAGGAAGTTCACATGCTGCTGTGACACAACCCAACGTGAAGGCTCCTCAGCTTCATCTGATAACCCACTAAAAACACTCTGGTGCTGTCACAACCCCAGCAGATAGCTGGCAGACACAAAGCTAAAAATATTGGTGCTGTTCCCCTCCACAGGATACCAGCAACGTCACTGGGAGCCCATGTAAAGCTACTGGGAAGTCCAGTTACTCACATCCTGCATGAGTCCATGTCTCCTTGAAATCCTCCTGGACTGTTGTTATTTACCAGCCTCTGACATTTGACTTCTTTATGCTTTCTCATTCTCTTTTAACTCCTGCTTTGCCATCAAGGAAACCATCCGGGAGTGAATTCCGCCTTAGTTACTGTAAGATTATGAGTTTGGGACTCCATGGAGAGAAAGCCCTAGGAGTGATGATCTCAGTCACTTCCAGCTGAAGGCAGGGCTGCTGTGGAACATGGGGCCAAGACTGGTTTCCACAGAATCACAGAATGTTAGGGGCTGGAAGGGACCCCCAGGGAGCATCCAGTCCAACCCCCCCTGCCAGAGCAGGATCACTCAGGGCAGGTCACACAGGAGCACATCCAGGTGGGTCTGGAATGTCTCCACAGGAGACTCCACAACCTCTCTGGGCAGCCTGCTGCAGGGCTCTGCCACCCTCACAGGAAAAAAGTTTTCCTCTGCTCCAGCTTGCCCCCATTGGCCCTTGTCCTGCCACTGGACATCCCTGAGCAGAGCCTGGCTCCATCCTCCTGGCGCTGCCCTGAACATCTTTAAAACATGAATCCTTTTATAACCATCTTCATGGATTTTCTTGGTTCGTGGATGGCTTCCCTTTCTTCTGAAGAGGCCTCAAGAGCAGACCTCAAAAGGAGTCTGGGGGTTCAGCTGGCATCCTTTGTCTTCTCTGTAAGAACTCCTTAGTGCTGTGGCTGCCTGCATACAGAATATTGCTCCTGTGTGCCCACAGCCTCTTGTCCTCTGCTTTCTGCAGTCCTGGGTGGCAGAGTAGTTTCTGTTCTCAGAGCTGAAAACATGCTGGTTTACTTTCCAGGCAAGAAGCATTATACCAGGAGCTGGAAAATCAAAGCACAGAGTATATTATCCCCCATATGTTATGCCAAAGAAAACCCCACAGCAACTGTCCAAGAAACCTGACAGCAATGTGTGGAAGGTCCCATGTCCTGCTACCATTGCTCTTGATCAGAGAGCAATAACTGCTCCATGCTAAGGGAGCACTTCTGCACAGAGGTTACTCTTTTAGCTTCAGAGAGTCAATTATGGCCACCACCAAGACACAGCAGGCCACAGTTAGAGGTTAGTGGAACGGTAAGAAGCGCTCCAGGTGATGGTGCATAATCTTCATTCAGTGACAAGGTGCCTGTATGGCTCGTTTGCATGGCTGAGCAGCCTGCTGGTTCACACTTCTTCGGTGCTCAGCATTCCTAGGCAGGCTGCAGGGACACACAGTGGCATAGCCTGCAGCTGGGTGATGTTATCCTTCCCATCGACCTTGGCTCAGCTTCTGCCCTCATGCAACTGCTGCTGAAGCCAGTAAGGTTATGTGGCTGCCCCAAATGAGCTGAGATCCCTTTGATTAGGCTGTCAAGCTAGCAGCAGCGCTCTTTAGATGATAGTGCTTTTGTTGTACCTCATCAGTGTGTCTGCTGACTTCAGCTGCATGTTGCAGACACCATGCCAGTGGAATCTGCCTTGCACAGTGCCAGGACTTTCTGTTTGGAATAAGGTTTAGTAGGTAATAAACCTTCTGCTCAGTGAGTTCTATTGGTCTGAAATGATGAACAGAGAGTAGAAAGTTGGATAATGCTGACAAAATTCTGGGCAGCAGTGAAGGAAGCTTTGTTTCCAGTGCTCTTCTCTGTTTGTTTTCATGGAAAACTAAAACAGTTGCAAAAAAAAAAAGCATCTGAGAACCAGCCTGGCCATCTGGATGGGACTTACAGTGAAATAAATGCCCAAGTGTCAGGTCTGCTACTCCCCAGCTCACAATCTGGCTGTTTTCTTCAGCAGAACAGCCACATGCTCAGGTACAACGGAGGAAGCACAAGGTGCCATCACAACCCCTGAGGAGGCTGCTCAGCTTTGGCTATTCTTCATTCTCCTGTGTTCTTGTAACCCTGTCACCTGGCTGATGCCAGGCTGCTGAGCTTTGCTCCTGCAGAGCTCACCAAAATTTTAGCCTGGAGCACAGGAGGCTCAGGGGAGACCTCATGGCTCTCTACAAGTACCTGAAAGGAGGTCGCAGCTGAGTGGGGGTTGGTCTCTTCTCCGAGGCATCCAGTGACAGAAGAAGAGGATGCAGGCTCAAGCTGTGTCAAGGCAGGTTTAGGCTGGATGTTAGAAAGAAGTTCTTCAAAGAAAGAGTGGCATTGGAATGGGCTGCCCAGGGAGGTGGTGGAGGCACAGTCCCTGGAAGTGTTTAAAAAGAGACTGGATGTGGCACTTAGTGCCATGGTTTAGTTAATTAGAAGGTGTTGGGTGATGGTTTGGACTTGATAATCTTGCAGGTCTTTTCCAACCTGATTGAGTCTGATCCTGTGAAAACCTTCAGCAAAATTCAGACTGCATCCCCCCTCTGTCCTTCAGTCACTGCTGCGTGAGGGTGACAGTCTGGAACAGGCTGCCCAGAGAGGTTGTGGAGTCTCCTTCTCTGGACACATTCCAAACCCACCTGGATGTGTTCCTGTGTGACCTGCCCTGGGTGATCCTGCTCTGGCAGGAGGAGTTAAAGTGGATGATCTCTGGCTGCCCCTTCCAACCTCTACCATTCTGAAAATTCCAGGATCAGATTTGAGAATAACACAGCCTTTGTCCATGCTCTGCTCTGTGTGGGAGACAAATCCTTATGTGCCATACTTGTTTGCTCAGGGATCTCTTCTCTATAATTTCAGACCTTGCTCAAGGAGATCCAGGGTCTCCAAGCAAATTTCCCCTCCCCCTCCAAAACCAAAAATTGCAACCTGAGAAACAGCCAAGTGCTTCTGTAGAAGATGAAGGAGGTAGGCAACTGTAAACCAAGCCTGAGGTTTCCTCCATTTTAGCCATCAGAGCAGTGCCAGCAGCACCAGATTCTTCAACAGCTTAAAAAGCCCTTTCCAAGGGCACAGCTACAAAGCACAGCTCTGATCCCCACCTGGTTTAGGAGACAAAAGAAGGCCCAGCAAAGGATGCCAAGGATGGGCAAAGGAGTATGTGGTTCCACCACACAAGCAGCAGGGACTAGAAGCCTTCCCTCTGGAGAAAACCAAAATTGAGGGGAGATAGAAGGAAAGTGACTATGGTTATAGAGGGGAATAAAGAGACTGTGCTTAACCATCACTCACTACACTCAAAGGCCAGACTGGACAGGATCTTGTGCCACCTCGTCTAGTGGAAGGTGTCCCTGACATGGAACTAATTGATCTTGAAGGTCCCTTTCAACTCAAAGCATTCTTTGATTCTACAATTCTAAGTTTTACAACAGAAGCAATAAAGCACCAAAAATGGCATTAGTGGGAGGGGCAGAGGACATCTCTGTGTTTCACTGGGCACCAGAGAGTCATTTTGTAGAGCTTCTTGCCGTGGAGCAGTGAGGAGAGTGGAATTTGATTGAAGGGACACTAGCCAAATTCATGGTGGAAAGCTCAGAGTGGATGGCTGACCATACTGAATGCTCAGCTCAGGAAGTCCTGCAGTGCTGGAGGCCAAACAAGGAGATGAATAACGTGGCACATCCTCAGTCTTACCCTCTCCCATAAACGTCTGCTGCTAGCAGCTGGAAACAGAAGCTGTGCTAGGTGGCTATCTGATCATCTGCACTGCATTCCACCTCCTCCTCTCCTTGTGGCCCATTCTCCATCTTCAGTCCCTAGTAAGGGCCTGCCATGCCTTGTGCTTTTCCTTAAAAGCAACATCAGGGGTCTGCAGGTAACAGGGCCTGGGTGAATGAAGACACTGCTACTCTTTGCTCACTCTTGGATAGTGTTTCTTGTGTCCTACTGTCTTCTCAAGCCTTCAGGTCACCCCAGATTTACATGGCTTACCTTGTCTACCTTTCAGTGCTACAATGACTGATCCTCCTCTAAAGGCAAGTGCCCCCTGCCCCCTCTCACCCCTCCTAAGACTTCTGTCTCTGCAGGTCCTTCTAAGGCTTACATGCTGAGTTGAACGTTTGGTTCCTTCTCTCCCCTCCTGAAATCTGGCCACTTTCTCAAGTGCTTGTTCTCCACAGAGGAGTTCCAGGCAAATGGCTCTAACCAACCAGCAACTGCTCCTTGAGCCTGCTACAGCCAGAAGGGAGGCACCTAAACCTAATCCTAGGCAGAGGCACAAGTGACACTGACACTGTGGGCTCTGCTCCAAGTATCACATAGATCAGATGGAGCCTTCAGACTGGAGCCTCAGCAATTGGCAACCTTGTGACCACTGCCATTACATGCCCTAGAAACAATGCTTTGCTTCTGGTGTCAAACCAGTGCTGGTGGCAGCCTGGTTCTTCAAGAGGGCCCCTCATTGCTACTGTGGTGAAAACAACTTCTTGCAAAGCTGCTTGTTATTCCTGGTGTAAAAATAGATCCCTTCAGCCAATGGGATTAACCACTCCATCATTTCTTGGCTGCTTGCTTTATTGTTGTTATTGTTTTTAAATAGCTTCCCTGCTCTGTTGTTACAGATGAGCTCTGGTAAATATTTATCCTTACACTTGCCATAAACATCTTCCTTTCCTGGTGGGGCACTGTACAGCTCCAGATGTGCAGGACTGAAGCTCTGCAGAAACAAAGAGGGCTCTGAGTGCAGCCACACCACGGAAAGAGGGCAAAAGCCTTGCTGCAGGCTTTAAGAAGCTGCTGCCCATGCCTTTGCTGAATGGAGTCCTCTTGGATCTTCACAGAATCACAGAAACATTCAGGGTGGAGAAGACCTTCAGGATCACTAAGTCCAACCCTACTCTACAAGGTGCACCCTAAAACATCTCCTTAAGCACTATATCCAAATGACTCCTCCTCCCTGGGCAGCCCATTCCAATGCCTGACCACTCTTGCTGGGAAAAAAGGTTTCCTAAGGTCCAGTCTAAACCTGCCCAGTGGCAGCTTAAGACCATTCCCTCTTGTTCTATCACTATTTACCTGTGAGAAGAGATCAGCAGCAGCCTCTCCACAAGGTCCTTTCAGGTAGCTGTAGACAGCAATGAGGTCTCCTCTCAGCCTCCTCTTTTACAAACATCTTAGGAATGTTTCACTTGGCCAAGGCTGAAAAGAGTCAGGATGAAAAACTACAGACAGGAAAAGGGCAAAACCTTGTCACTCAAAAAGCCTGAGGAGAGACCAGAGGAGGCCACAAAGAGGATCCAAGGGCTGCAGGACCTCTTCTGTGAGCACAGGCTGAGGGAGCTGGGGTTGTTCAGCCTGGAGAAGAGAAGGAACAGCAGGACCTTAGAGCTGTCTGCCAGTACCTGAAGGGATCCTTCAGGAAGGCTGCAGAGGGACTTTTCCTGAGGGTGTCTAGAGACAGGACAAGGGGGAATGGTTTGAAGCTGAGGGAGAGCAGGGTTAGGTCAAGAGGTCCAACCATGAATCCTACTCTGCCAGGGTCACCACTAAACCACATTGCTAAGCGCCGCATCTGAACACCCTTTAAACACCTCCAGGGATGGTGACTCCACCACATCCCTGGGCAGCCTCTTCCAATGCCTGACCACTCTTGCAGTGACAGCATTTGTCCTAATGTCCAGCCTAAACTTACCTGGTGCAGCTTGAGGCTGTTCCTTCTTGTTCTGTCACTAATTCCCTGTCAGATGAGACCAGCACCTTCCTCTGTTGTTCTTTCAGGCAGCTGTAGAGGGCCATAAGGTCTTCCCTTAGCCTCCTCTCCCTCACACTAAACAACCCCAGCTCCCTCAACCCTTCTTCATCAGACTCATTCTCCAAACCCTTCCCCAGCTTAACTGCTCTTCTTTGCACCCACTCCTGCCCCTCAATGTCTTTCTTGTATGGAGGTGCCCAAAACTGAACCCAGCACTCAGGGGTGGCCTCACCAGTCCTGAGTCCAGGGGTACAATGCCTGCCCTGCCCCTGCTGCTCACACCATTGCTGATCCAAGCCAGGATGCTAATTGCTTTCTGTGCCACCTGGGCACACTGCTGGCTCACGTTCAGCCTCTTCTTGATCACAGCCCAGGTCCCTTTCTGCCAGACACCTTTCCAGCCACTCTGCCCCAAGCCTGTAGCATTGCCTGGGATTGTTGTGGCCCAAGTGATTGTTCTGCAGGTGTGGATTTATCCCAGGTACCTACCAGCTAAATAAAACCTTTGAGAGAAGCTGGCAATGAAATGCTGTGATGGTCAGCAGCTAACTGTGGGGATTAGGAGGACACTTTGTGCCTTGTCAGGCTGAGCTGGTTTAAGAGGTTGGGGTTTTTTTGGGAATGTTGAAAGTTACACTCTCAGATACCAGTCATGGATCACCCAGAGCTTAACTTCAGCCAAGATGGAGAAAGATACGTGGGAAGTGCAGAAAAACTGCAGGGGGGGGGAAGAATAAAAGAATCAAATAAAAAGCTTGATGAATATTTGATTTTTTTTTAAATGTGAGAAAATTCAAATGAATCTGAGAAGATCTACAAAGGAGAGATCTGCCAGCTCCAGCCCTAGAAATAATCACCTGCAAATGCACCAAAATAGTCACAGGAGCCAAGTTTTGCCTTCAGACTCTTCCCTCAGCTGAGTTCCCACCCTTCCAATATTTTTTTCTTCTTAAATATTATTTCCACTAAAAAAAGAGTGAACCACTTTTGGCTGTTGTGGTTCCACAGAGGTGATGGCAAGCTGTGTTTTGATGATGCCTTTCCAGTATTCCTGGCAGACAGTCCCAGCCTCCAGGCTGCAACTCCCTTTGATTTCAGGTGAGCTTTTTGCCTCCTGATCAACCCCCTGAGGGGGGGGAGGGGGTGGCTCCTCTGTGGCAATGTAATCAGCTAAGGAGAATTTGAATTGATAAAAAGCAGGAATAAGGGCCCAGACTGTTGGCATAGCAAATGCATGTCAGAGGGGCTGCGGAAGAAAAAGTGCTCCCTCAGAAAGAAATAACTGGGAAGGCAGGCAGTGGCCTGTCTGATACTGTGCATCCAGTTGCAATGAAAGACTCAAGGAGAGGTTCAGGCACAGCTGTCAAATGCCAAACTAGTCCAGAAACAAGTTCAGGTTGCTGAGAGAAAGTAGAATTCCATCCTTCTTTGGGACTGAGCCCTCTATGAGTTAGTGTCCATGCAGGAAATCCTACACATCCAGCACAAAGCTTTGAAAATAGGCTCCCTGTGCCTGGACATCTGCATTCCAACATCAGCAGCCACCTGATGCTGCCTGACAGTGATCACAGGATCCCAGAGTGGCTCAGGTTGGAAGGGACCTCAGAGCTCATCTACTCCAACCTCCCAACTGTGAGCAAGCAGAGACACCTCTCAACTAGACTCAGCTGCTCAAGCTTCAACTCATTCCCCTTGTCCTGCCTCTAGACACCCTCAACTGCGGCTGAACCTTCAGCACTTCCTTTCTGGGAGTAAGCAATAACTGCTGGGGTTTGTCAGCAAGTAACCCAAGGAGACTGCTCTGTCAATCCAGCCAGTTTTGGGGGTAGAGGAAAAATATCACAGCATTCTAGAATAGCTCAGGCTGGGAGGGACCGCAGAGCTCATCTACTCCAACCTCCCCACCATGCAAAGGGACACCTCTCAACCACACTCAGCTGCTCAAGGCCTCATCCAACCTGGCCTTCAACACCCCCAGGCAGGAGGCAGCCACAGCCTCCCTGAGCAGCCTGTTCCAGAATCTCACCAGCTTTCTGTTGAAGAATTTGTTCCTAAGATCCAATCTAACCCTGCTCAGCCTCAGCTTCAAACCATTCCCAGCAAGAGTGGTCAGGCATTGGAATGGGCTTCCCAGCGAGGTGGTGGAGTCAGCAACCCTGGATGTGTTTAAAAGTCATTTGGATATGGTGCTTGAGGTTTAGGGTGGACTTTGTAGAGTAGGGATAGCTGTTGGATTGGTGATCCTGAGGGTCTTGTCCAAGTGGAATGTTTCTGTGCTTACCCCTTGTCCTGTCTCTAGACTTGCTCAGGAAAAGTCTCTCTGCAGCTTTCCTATAAGATCCTCTGAGGGATTGAATTGCAGCTCTTGTGCTGAAGAACCCCATAAGAGCACACTGGTGGCTCATGAGTGTCCTTCTGTCCTGCAGGGCCCCCAGATCCTTTCTAGCTTCTCTTCTTCTGTAGGCAGCTGGAGAAGCACGGTTCTCCCTTTTGTAATCAAAGCTTTCTTGTCCAAATGCTGGACAAAAGGCACCCAGGCTCTGAGTCTGTCCTAAGGTGGCTTTTAGCCACCAAAGCTCCTGGTGTTCCTTCCCTCAGAGCATTTCCATCTTCCAAAGAGCACAAACGATGCTGCTTATCAATTGCCAAACCTATTCCATAATTTCAGCAACCTCCAGGGCACTGATTAAATCTGAAATACTTGGGCCTATTTTAAAGGGAGCCTAATCGTGTTTTGAAGTCAGCCCTGGAACACATGATTCTTTATTACCCTAATAAGCCTCCATTATCCCCTTCCCCAAGTCTCATTCAAGCCCTGTATTTAGTGTAAAGCACCGTGCACTGCTTAATTAGAGGATATTATCTAGGATGAAAATGCTGAATCTTATTCTGCAGAGTCAGTGCTTGGAGAATTTGCTAATACACTGCTTGGACCCAGCTTGGTTCTTATCTGAGCCTTGGCATGTGTCAGCAGAGCAATTACCTCCTTGCCATTGCTGCCTGCTGCTTGGCAAAGGGGAGTGCTGAACAGAGGCTTGTTTCACTAAAGATAGAAACTGACTCATTTGGATTACTCAGCCGTGGCCTCTCCTGCTTCTGCAGGCACAATGGGAGCAGGGAAAAGAGATGCAGCATGTGTTCCAGTCACTGCTCTTATTCACCTTTGCTTGTAACACAACTGAAAAAGCCAATAATGATAACATAACAAGAGCCAGGAGCAAGGCATTGAACCGCTGCGTGTTTAGAAGGCAAATCTGAATTTAAAGGGAAAGGACAATTAAAGGCAGAGAGCTTGAGGGGCTGAGGCAGCTGAGGTTGCTCAGCCTAGAGAAGTCTCCAGGAGGACCTTAGAGCTGTCTGCCAGTACCTGAAGGGATGCTTCAGAAAGGCTGCAGAGGGACTTATCCTGAGTGTGTCTAGAGACAGAACAAGAGGGAATGGTTTGAAGCTGAGGGAGAGCAGGGTTAGACTGGATCTGAGGAAGAAGTTCTTCAATGTAAAGGTGGTGAGACTCTGGAATAGGCTGCCCAGGGAGGCTGTGGCTGCCTCCTGCCTGGGGGTGCTGAAGGCCAGGTTGGACGAGGCCTTGAACAGCAGAGTCTAGTTGAGAGTTGTACCTGCCCATGGTGGAGAGATTGGAGAGGATGAGCTCTGAGGTCCCTTCCAACCTGAGCCATTCTAGGATTCTATGAAGATGGCAGGAAGTAAAGGCTGTAGATCACTCAATGTTGTGTTTGTTCATGACAGTCTGCAGTCAGTTTGCATCTCTGATCTTCCTGTAGTGTCACAGAGAGGAGCAGTGCATTTGTCCTGTCTTTAATTAGTGATCCTGTATTTTACAAGTGCATTTATAAAGTACACTTTTCCTAATCATGTCTGAGAAGGCTGAAGAGACTGTGTGTGTCAGCTAGCTTTTGAAAAGTCCTCTACTTGACTTCACAGAAGGTTAAGGGTTGGAAGGAGGCTTTTAAAATCATCCTTAAAAGGGACCGTAAAAGTTCAAGAACCTCAGGAAACTGCTTGAGAGAATCCAGCACAGAGCCACAAGGATGCTGAAGGCAGTGGAACATCTCCCAGTGAGGACAGGCTGAGGGAGCTGGGGCTTGGAGCAGAGGAGCCTGAGGGCTGCCCTCATTCATGTTGATACAGATGTGCAGGGGAGCGTCAGGAGGACAGAGCCAGGCTCTGCTCAGGGATGTCCAATGACAGGACAAGGGGCACTGGGGGCAAGCTGGAGCAGAGGAGGTTCCATGGGAACAGAAGGGAAAACTTTTGCTGTGAGGGTGGCAGAGCCCTGGAGCAGGCTGCCCAAAGAGGTTGAGAAGTCTCCTCTGGAGACATTCCAAACCCACCTGGTCGTGTTCCTGTGTGACCTGCCCTGGGTGCTCCTGCTCTGGCAGGGGGGTTGGACTGGATGACCTGTGGAGGTCCCTTCCCAGCTCTCTCATTCTGTGTTTCTACCATTCTGTGATTTCCACTAAAATAATATTTAAAAGAGCTTGTTGATTCCTTATTTCAACTGAAAAATACTTCTTTCAGGGAAGAAAAGCTGTTAACCAGCAAAGCTGCCCACACTGTTACAGTTCCTATCAAACAAAACCTCTGAGCACTGCTTCAATGAGGCTTTAATTTGCCATGGCTTTACATTTTCCTCTTACTACTTTTTTTGCCATGGCTTTACATTTTCCTCTTAGTACTTTACCCACAGCCACTTCTCAGTGGCAAAGTGCAGGCAGCCTCTACAAGTGCCAACACTAAAACCTGATTTCAGTAAAAAGAATGCATAAAATCCTGTTGCTTTCAGAATTAAAATCACTTCAATCATTCAGGTTTTTCCCCCACCACCACCAAAACATTTCCCCCTGTTTCAGCCCTCTCTAATTATAACAATAACTCGCAGGTGTTTCCTGTTAACTTGGTAATAACTGTGCCCAGGGATAATAAAACTCTTGGGCTTGGCCCATTTATCATATTTAAATTGTAACTTAAAGGTGCATCCTGTTTACAAGGTAATAATTATATATGGGACTAAACAACTCCTCTGGAGCCAGTCCAGTCTATTGTCTGGTGTTGGAGCTTGTGATCGAAGAACCCTTGCGTGGACAATGCCACAGGTAGTACAGGTTGAGTCTCCCCACCTCACAAAACGTGCAAAACAAGGAAACTCCAAAAGTTTGTGTTTTGCTTGCACTAGGAAATGAAATTTGAACAACTGAACAGCCTCCAACATGAGTGATCATAGAGCCACAGAATCCTAGAATGGCTCAGGCTGGGAGGGATCTCAGAGCTCACCTACTCCAACCTCCCTACCATGGGCAGGGACACCTCTCAACTAGACTCAGCTGCTCAAGGCCTCATCCAACCTGGCCTTCAACAGCCCCAGGCAGGACGCAGCCACAACCTCCCTGAGCAGCCTATTCCAGAGTCTCACCACCTTTACATTGAAGAACTTCTTAGAATCATAGAATCAACCAGGCTGGAAGAGACCTCCAAGATCATCCAATCCAACCTAGCACCCAGCCCTGTCCAGTCAACCAGACCATGGCACTAAGTGCCTCAGCCAGGCTTTGCTTGAACACCTCCAGGGACAGTGACTCCACCACCTCCCTGGGCAGCCCATTCCAATGCCAATCACTCTCTCTGCCAACAACTTCCTCCTAACATCCAGCCTAGACCTCCTCTGGCAGAACTTGAGACTGTGTCCCCTTGTTCTGTTGCTGGGTGCCTGGCAGAAGAAACCAACCCCCACCTGGCTACAATGTCCCTTCAGGTAGTTGTAGACAGCAATGAGGTCACCCCTGAGCCTCCTCTTCTCCAGGCTGCACACCCCCAGCTCCCTCAGCCTCTCCTCACAGATCTGTGCTCCAGGCCCCTCACCAGCCTTGCTGCCCTTCTCTGGACATGTTCCAGCACCTCAACATCTCTCTTGAACTGAGGAGCCCAGAACTGGACACAGCACTCAAGGTGTGGCCTGACCAGTGCTGAGTACAGGGCAGAATAACCTCCCTTGTCCTACTGGCCACACTGTTCCTGATGCAGGCCAGGATGCCATTGGCTGTCCTGGCCACCTGGGCACACTGCTGGCTCATCTTCAGCTACTATCTATCAGCACCCCTAGGTCCCTCTCTGCCTGGCTGCTCTCCAGACACTCTGTCCCCAGCCTGTAGTTCTGCTTGGGGTTGTTGTGGCCAAAGTGTAGAACCCTGCACTTGGCCTTGTTCAATCTCATCCTATTGGCCTCTGCCCACCCATCCAGCCTGGCAAGGTTCCTCTGCAGGGCTCTCCTGCCCTCCAACAGATCCACACCTGCTGTACTCAATCCCCTCCTCCAGATCATCAATAAAGATATTGAACAGGACTGGGCCCAGCACTGACCCCTGGGGCACACCACTAGTGACAGCTGCCAACTGGATGTGGCACCATTCACCACCACTCTCTGGGCCCAGCCCTCCAGCCATTTCTTGACCCATACCAAGATGGATCTGGCCAAGCCAGGAGGTGCCAGCTTGGCCAGGAGCTTGTTGTGGCAGACAGTGTCAAAGGCTTTGCTGAAGTCCAGGTAGACTACACCCACAGCCTGCCCCACATTCACCAGGCAGGGAACCTGATCATAAAAGGAGCTCAGGTTGGTGAGACAGGACCTGCCCTTCCTAAACCCATGCTGGCTGGGCCTGATCCCTTGGCCATCCTGTAGGTGCTCTGTGATGACACTCAGGATGACCTGTTCCATGCCCTTGCCTGGCACTGAGGTCAGGCTGACAGGTCTGGAATTTCCCAGTTCCTACCTCCATCCCTTCTTGTGGATGGCATCACATAGGCAGCTTCCAGCCTTTGGGGACCTCTCCAGTGAGCCAGGACTGTTGATAAATTGAGAGTGGCTTGGCCACCACATCCCCCACCAGCCCCTCGCTATTTGTGATCTTCCTGAGCCCCAGTCTAACTCTGCTCTCCCTCAGCTTCAAACCATTCCTCCTGTCCTGTCTCTAGACATCCTCAGGAAAAGACCCTCTGCAGCCCTTCTGGAGGACCCCTTTAGCTATTGGAAGGCAGCTTTAAGGTCCCCCCAGAGTCTTCTTTTCTGCAGGCAGAACAACCCCAGCTGCCTCAGCCTATCCTCATAGCAGAGATGTTCCAGCCCTTGGATCATCTTTGTGGCCTCCTCTGGACTCTCTCCTCCACCAGCTCTGTGTCCTCCTTATGCTGGGGACACCAGACCTGGAGGCAGGATTGGAGGTGAGGTCTCAGCAGAGCAGAGTCAAGGGGCAGAATCCCCTCTCTTGCCCTGCTGCCCACACTGCTCTGGATGCAGACCAGCACATGGGGAGCTTCTCAGCAACCAACACCCCCAAGCCTTTGCCTTCAGAGCTGATCTCAAGCTACCTGCACCCAGCCTGGATTTGTGCCTGTGGTTACTCTGAAGTGGCTGCACACAGAAATTATGCTGCCCACACTCCTCTGGATGCATCCTGTTCTGGAGCCACTCTTATAAGAGGGATGTGGAGATGCTGGAAGGTGTCCAGAGAAGGGCCACGAGGGTGTTCAGAGGGCTGGAGCAGCTCTGCTGTGAGGACAGACTGAAAGAGTTGGGGGCTGTTCAGTCTGGAGGAGGCTCCCAGGTGACCTTCCAGTATCTGAAGGGAGCCTACAAAAAAGCTGGGGAGGGACTTTTTAGGCTACCAGAGAGTGCCAGGACTAGGGGGAATGGAGCAAAGCTGGAGATGGGTAGGTTCAGCCTGGATGTGAGGAGGAAGTTGTTGAGCATGAGAGTGGTGAGAGCCTGGAATGGATTGCCCAGGGAGGTGGTTGAGGCCCCATGGCTGGAGGTGTTTAAGGCCAGGCTGGATGAGGCTGTGGGCAGCCTGCTCTAGGGTAGGGTGTCCCTGGGCATGGCAGGGGGTTGGAACTGGCTTCTCCTTGTGGTCCCTTCCAATCCTGACTGATTCTATGATTCTAGGACATGATTTGCCCTCTGGGCTGCATTAAATGATCTCAGAATGCAATGGCCAAAGGAGTCAGTTAAAAAACAAACCCAGCTGAACTCCTTAGAGTGGACATCAGCACAAGATGTAAATGCTCAGGTACATACCTTCCCATTTTGCCTTCCAAGCCCTTCCTGCAGAACTTGTGCCCACTTTTGAACACAGCCCAGTTGCAAGACAGCAGTGCCATAACCTCATTTGAAGCTTAAGGTGTCAGAGAGGATCTGAAGACCTCATTTAGACTTTATAGAAGGAAAAAAATATTTCCAGTGAAGGTGGTGAGAGCCTGGCACAGGTTGCCCAGGGAGGTTCTGTATGCCTCCTCCCTGGAGGTGTTTGAGGCCAGGTGGGATGAGGCCTTGAGCAAACCTGGTTTAGTAGAATGTGCCCATGCCCACAGCAGGGACTGAAACTAGACAGTCTTGAAGATCCCTTCCAACCCAAACCATTTTGTGATGCTGTGAGCTCAGCCTCCCACATTCCTCCTTGCTGTGTGTAGTGGCCAGGATCCTTTCTTCTCAAGGAGCAAAAACCAAGGTGGGTCAGAAACAATCCCTAGGGAAGGAGATCAGCTACTGAGCCTGAGAGTTGTGTGCTGCAGCATCGTGTTCCCCTGAGGGCTGTCCTTTCACTCTGAGCTTTCCACCTTGCCCCAGTCCCTCTGAGGGCTGCAGGCTCCTTCCCTAGCACCAGCCTGCTGACCCTCATGCAGCAGGACAACAGTCACTGCTTTGTGGAGGTCAGGACTCAGGGGCAACAGTTTGCCTTGTCCTCTCTACATAAGAGAGGACAGGTGTGGAGTGTGGCACCTGGGAAGGAACAACCCCATGGATCAATATAGGCTGGGGACTGACCTGATGGAAGGCAGCAAAGGGGAAAAAGATCTCTGGGTCCTAGTAGATGGAAGGTTGACCATGAGCCAGCATCATGCTCTGGTGACACCAGGAGGGGTGCTATTTTGGGTGCATTATAATGGCTGTGCTTAGTAGGTTGAGAGAAGTTCTCCTGTCCTTCTACTCTGCCCTGGTGAGGTTGCATCTGGAGTACTGTGTCCAGTTCTGGACCCCCAGTTCAAGAGGGACATAGAACTGCTTGAGACAGTCTAGTGCAGAGCCACAAAGATGATTAAGGGAACAGAACATCTCTGTTATGAGGAGAGCCTGAGGGAGCTGAGGCTGTGCTGCTTGGAGAGGAGGAGACTGAGAGGTGACCTCATCAGTGGTCATAAATATGTCAAGGGTGAGTGCCAGGAGGCTGGAGCCAGGCTCTGCTGGGTGCTGCCCAATGACAGGACAAGGGGCAAAGGTGGGGAGGTTGAGGCACAGGAAGTTTCATTTGAACATGAGGAGGATTTTTTCCCTGTGAGGGTGACAGAACACTGGAACAGGCTGCCCAAGGGAACTGTGTAGTCTCCCTCTCTAAAGACATTCAGAACCCACCTGGACATGTTCCTGTGTGATCTGGTCTAGGTGATCCTACTTTGGCAAGGGGGTTGGACTAGATGAGCTTTCCAGGTCCCTTGCAGCCCCCCTGGCATTCTATGAGAGTAACAACTCCAGCCAGCAGCACAGGAGAGATGCTGGCATTCCAAAACCAAAACCCACTACACAAAATTCAGTCCCAGAATGGCCAAGCAGACTCGTTCTCAGCATAGCTTTGCCTCTCAGCCTGGTGCTGCTGTTTCTGAAGAGCAAAAGAAGCCTCAAACTTTTTCTTTCTTTTCCTTTGTTGTGTTTTGGGGTTTTTTTTGGCTACATACTTCACAGTATGAGTAATTGAAAAGGAGAAGAAAGGCCAGCATTGTGTAGCACACTTTCTTATGCACACAAACCTGCTCACAGCTTCCTGAAGGAACCAAAGTGTGGAGGGAGTATCTCCAGCCACTCATAGCAATGGTGCCCTCTTTATTTCCTCTCCACTTTTAATGCCACCATCAACTCAGTGTGATGAAGCACTGACAAATAGTGAGCCCATGACACATCCTGCTTTTAGAGCAGCTCACATATTTGCCATGCCTTAGCCCACGTTTATGTCCTTCCCCTCCTCTCCCCTCCCTTGCTCAGACATGGATTTGCAAAGCCTTTTACCCTAACTAAAATGTGGGTTTAGTGGCACTTCTCAAGGAGGCCATGCTGAGCATCATAGATTCATAGGTGCACAGAATGGTCTAGGTTGGAAGAGACCTTAAGTATCATCTAGGTCCAACCCCCATGCCATGGGCAGGGACACTTTCCACTAGAGCAGGTTGCTCAAGTTCCCATCCAACCTTGCCTTCAATATCTCCAGGAAGGAGGCATCCACAACTTCCCTTGGCAGCCTGTTCCAGAGTCTCACCATCACTGCAGTGAAGAACTTCTTTCTAATATCCAGTCTAAATCTGGCCTCTTCCAGCTCAAAGCCATTGCCCCTCTTCCTATCCCCACAAGCCCTTGTCAGAAGTCCCTTCCTAGCTTTCTTGTAGCCTCTCTGAGGTATTGGAAGGCAGCTCTAAGGTCTGCTTGGAGCCTTCTCTTCTCCCAGCTCCCTCAGCCTGTCCTGAGTTGCTGCAGCTGCACCCATGCAGCTTGTCCCAGTCAGCCTCTCTCCTAAGATGCTGTGAAGCAGTAAGGTTAGCTCTTGCCCCCATCATGCTCTTGTAGCAGTCACTGCCCTGCCAGGCCAGTGGCCACCTTTAACTGGGAGGTGGCAGTGGGGCTTGTGTCTCGCTCTTGCCTCACCTTCCCAAGCACATTCCCTGAAGCAGACTGTGATGGCACTGAGCAGACATCAGGACACCCTTGTGAAGAGACACAGCTCCTTACTTACCAAAAGCCTTGGAGAGGGCTGGTAGGTTCTGGGCATTTTTTGGATGGGAGCTCCCTTTCCAGCAGTAATGGCCTGAGTGTTCTGGTAACAGCTGAACCTGTAGTGCTGGAATGCAAAACTGCCTAGGAGAGAAGCAGTGGGTAAGTCACAAGACACCAAGTGTGACCTGGATGCCAGAGTGGGACAGGGAGCTACACTGTCATCCAGGAAATGAAGAGCCCTGATTGTGGATCTCCTGTGGCAGAGGTCCTGTGAGATCTGGTATAGGTGATCCTGCTCCTCAGGGGGGTTGGACTAGATGACCTTTCCAGGTCCCTTCCAGCCCTTGATGTTCTGTGAAGTGTTTCCATCCACTTCTGCCTGTCCTAGCCCCATGGCAGGGCAGAAGCACAGAAACATACAATTCCTTTGTTTGGAAAGGACCTTTAAGATCATCAAGTTCATCCTTTAACTCTACCAAATCTGGTGCTCAACCCTGTCCCAGGTCTGTCATTTAAGATCACTTCAGCCCTGCCTGACAAAGGAAGGATCAGGGATGATCTCGTAGCAGATGTGTACCAGAGACCTCGATCTTAGCTTCTGCTCTGGCTTCCTAATAATTTGTCTTCAGCTGGTCAGGTAGACGACACCAAATGAGGACAGGCAGGATGGGGAGGCAGAAGAAAACAGTGCTAGAGGCATAGTATGGGCAAGATGTTATCCCAGGAAAGGAGGAAGCTGGATGCACTCAGCAGTTTTCATTTGGGGACCAAAAAAAGCCCATCATGGAGATGAAAAGGCTGCAAAAGCACCTGCAGAATAAAGCTTCATCTTATAAAACCCATCTGTAGAATCTAGCCCAGTGTGGAAAGTTTGCTTCCATTTGCCTTCATAATTTTGCTTCCCCTGAGACGTGGGACAATCTTCTTCTACACCTCAGTTCTCCTTAATTTCAGTAACTGAGTCTTTCAAAGCAACATAGGGGAACAGAGCATAAGAAAGCTACTTGAATGCTCACTGCCTTCCAGTGCCTGAAGGGATCCTGCAGGAAGGCTGCAGAAGGACTTTTCATCAGGGTGCCTAGAGACAGGACAAGGGGGAATGGTTTGAAGCTGAGGGAGAGCAGGGTTAGACTGAATCAGAGGAAGAAATTCTTCAGTGTGAGGGTAGTGAGACTCTGGAATAGGCTGGGCAAGGAGGCTGTGTCTGTCTGCTCCCTGGGAGTGTTGAAGGCCAGGTTGAATGAAGCCTTGAGCATCTGAGTCCAGTTGAGAGGTGTCCCTGCCCATGGTGGGGAGGTTGGAGTAGATGAACTCTGAGGTCCCTTCTAACAGCATTCTGTGCTGTTTGTTACCCTCTGCTGTCTTTGGTATCTCATCCAAAGCATCTGCAGGCCTTAGGCAAATCCCTCATGCAGTGTCTCTGCATGCATGAGCACCTTTCTGTACACACAAGTGCTTCTGTTCTGCACTCTTGTCCCTCTGAACCTGAGCCATTCTAGGATTCTGGGAATCCAGAAATCAGGATTAATCAGCCTACTGGCCTGCATCAGGAACAGTGTGGCCAGCAGGACAAGGGAGGTTATTCTTCCCCTGTACTCAGCACTGCTCAGGCCACACCTTGAGTGCTGTGTCCAGTTCTGGGCTCCTCAATTCAAGAGAGATGTTGAGGTGCTGGAACGTGTCCAGAGAAGGGCAACAAAACTGGTGAGGGGCCTGGAGCACAAATCCTATGAGGAGAGGCTGAGGGAGCTGGGGGTGTGCAGCCTGGAGAAGAGGAGGCTCAGGGATGACCTCATTGCTGTCTACAACTACCTGAAGGGAGGCTGTAGCCAGGTGGGGTTGGTCTCTTCTGCCAGGCAACCAGCAACAGAACAAGGGGACACAGTCTCAAGTAGTGCCAGGCAAGGTCTAGGCTGGATGTTAGGAGGAAGTTGTTGGCAGAGAGAGTGATTGGCATTGGAATGGGCTGCCCAGGGAGGTGGTGGAGTCACCATCCCTGGAGGTGTTCAAGCAAAGCCTGGCTGAGGCACTTAGTGCCATGGTCTGGTTGACTGGACAGGGCTGGGTGCTAGGTTGGACTGGATGATCTTGGAGGTCTCTTCCAACCTGGTTGATTCTACGACTCTATGATACTTTATCTCCTAAAAAGCCACTACCAGCAATTTCCCCCATTTTGTGACAAAGCTGCAGCAATAAATGACCCCATTCGTGCTGGCAGTGCTGCCCCTTTCATCCTCTTTTACCTTTAGGCAGGTTTCACCAAGGATTTGAAGACAGACACTAGAGGAGTTTCTTGAAATTGGCCTTTTTTTTTTTTTTTTGGCAACAAAATGTACCAGTGCTATGGAAACTGCACTGATTGAATTTAATTTGGGTGGGAATTAATTTCTTCTGGTAGAAGCAATAGTTCCTATAATTTCTAATCACTCTTTTTTGTGACAGTAATTCATATTTTAAAACTTATTAAAGGTTGAGGTTGTGCCTGAGGCTAATTATTTGCTTCTAGAAACAAATGAAGCTAAAAGCATGCTGGTAATCTGCTTCTAATCTCTCTGTGCCAACCTCCTTTGGCCCCATACAAATCTTCTGGTCAATGATAAATTTGGCAGCTCTGTTTTCAGTATTGGCTCCAGCTCAGCTGATCTGAATGCCCTTTTTGAAACCAGACCTAACTCAACTCCTCCTCTGGGAAATACAGGGTCACTGTTCCCTTCGAGCTGCAAACTCCAGGGGTTAAATGCCAGCTCTGCAGGCTCCCATGGAGCACTCCCATTTTCTTTGCCTCCCTGACTTTGTGTCACACACATGCCTGTGGTGAAGCTACAGTGCAGCCAGTGTCTGCATCCCTGACAAAGATCAGTCTTTCAGCCCTGTTATTTGGGTTCCTCTTCAGTCTCTACTGAGCAGATAAAAACAACAGCCACGGCTGGGGACTGCTTTGGGATGACCCAGGACTGATGACCCAGGACTCACCATCACGCAGCTGTTGGAGGGATATTTCAGGGTCCAGGTTCCAACTGCTGCTCCAAGGGGATTGGTGTCTTTTCAGGCAGGATTCCAGTGACTGGCATGGGAAATGCAGCAACCTGTAGTATCATAGAATCAACCAGGTTGGAAGAGACCTCCAAGATCATCCAGCCCAACCTGGCACCCAGCCCTGTCCAGTCAACCAGACCATGGCACTAAGTGCCCCATCCAGGCTTTGCTTGAACACCTCCAGGGACGGTGCCTCCACCACCTCCCTGGGCAGCCCGTTCCAATGCCAATCACTCTCTCTAGCAAGAACTTCCTCCTAACATCCAGCCTTGACCTCCCCCAGCACAACTTGAGACTCTGTCCCCTTGTTCTGTTGCTGGTTGCCTGGCAGAAGAGACCAACCCCTACAACGTCCCTTCAGGTAGTTGTAGACAGCAATGAGGTCAGCCCTGAGCCTCCTCTTCTCCAGGCTGCACACCCCCAGCTCCCTCAGCCTCTCCTCATAGGATTTGTGCTCCAGGCCCCTCACCAGCTTTGTTGCCCTTCTCTGGACACGTTCCAGCACCTCAATATCTCTCTTGAATTGAGGGGCCCAGAACTGCACACAGCACTCAAGCTGTGGCCTGAGCAGTGCCGAGTACAGGGCAAGAATAACCTCCCTTGTCCTACTGGCCACACTGTTCCTGATACAGGCCAGGATGCCATTGGCTCTCTTGGCCACCTGGGCACACTGCTGGCTCATCTTCAGCTACTATCTATCAGTACCCCCAGGTCCCTTTCCTCCTGGCTGAATTGAGTGAAGTTGTACCTTCACCCCAGGATCTGTGAGCAGGACTTTCAGAGAAGCAGCAGCCAATGGGAAGAAACACTGATTGGGTCACATCAGCCAGGGCATGTAAAGCTTCAGCTCAGCATGGTGACAGCACAGTGACACCAAGCCCATGTTACCTGCAGAGCTCTGCCAGAGAAGTTGGCTTTATTCACCACAGCCACCAAGCTTTGTCTGGGTCTGTGTCCCAGACGAGAGAAGTCACCTCTCCACCTTGTCTCTTAAAAGCTTTTTTTTGCCAGGAGGTCCTCCCAAAGCTGTCTTCAAGTCTTAGAGAGCCTGCTCCTCCCCTGCAGCACTGCTTGTCATAAACAGCTTAGATGAGGGGAACTTGGAGCTTCATTTTCACAGAGGCTGGAGCACCTCTGCTATCAGGGTAGGCTGAGGGAGCTGAGCTTGTTCAGCCTAGGGAAGAGAAGGCTCCGAGAAGACCCTAAAGTTGCCTTCCAATAGCTGAAAGGGTCCTACAGGAAAGCTGCAGAAGGACTTTACCTGAGGGCATCTAGAGACAGGACAACGGGGAACGGTTTGAAGCTAAGGGAGAGCAGGGCTAGACTGGAGCTTAGGAAGAAGTGCTGTAGGAGAGTGGTGAGACTGGAATAGGCTGATCCAGGGAGGCTGTGGCTGCCTCCTGCCTGGGGGTGTTGAAGGCCAGGCTGGATGAGGCATTGAGCAGCTGAGTCCAGTTGAGAGGTGTCCCTGCCTATGGTGGAGGTCAGAGTAGATGAGCTCTGAGGTCCCTTCCAGCCTGAGCCAGTCTAGGATTCTCTGTTAGCAGCAGACCTTGAAGGAACAGTTGGTTCCACCTCCGAGCATCCTTTTCATTAGCCTTTAGCTGTCATCCTCTTGCTAGACATTTTACATCTGTTTCTGTCACATCAAAGTGTCTGCTCAGTGCCTGTGTTTGCCAGTGGCTACCTAACAGCGCACACAGCATCACACACAACCTCCTTCCCCTCACGTTACCCATTTGGCAAGGAAACAGCATGGAATGGCTGAGAAATGATCCTCATTTCTAGGGGCGAGAGAAGTAGCCTCAGAACTTGCCTTTGGGTTACAGTGTAAACATTGTCCCAGAAGCTGAAGGAATTCACACAGATCGGGAACTTGCTGTGGTCATTTGCATGAAGGATCGAAGGGGATTTAGTAACTGACTGATCCGAAGCCCACAGAGGCCATAGAGAATCAAATGCAATAAAGGTACAAAAGAGAACTGACAGTCAAGACATCATTGTCCTTTGTTTTCATCAAACAGCTCCATCACTCTTCCCTTTTGTGCTCCACAGCCTATCCACAAACATGACCATGACACCTTCTGCTGTCTTTGCAAAAGCAGCTGAACAGCAAAACAGCCAAATCATCACTACCAATCAACCCACCCATTCATTTCAACTCAGTTAGGTAAGGAATTCATTTTGTCCTCAAAGACTTAGTGACTTGAGACTGCAAAACGGTGCCCTGTTACTGAGCTACAGTGGCAGAGGCTGGGCAAAGTAAGGAACAGCAGCTTTGAACTGCCCAGTCTGCGATGAGCTTGGGTTCAATGTCCTTCCACTGCCTCCACACAAGTACACGGACTTGGACAGCAGCTACATCTGCAACTCAGACAAGGGTATCAGGCAGCCACCAGCACACATGGGCAAGGGGTGTTTAACCAACAGAAGAGCAGTGCCCCTGCACACACTTCTGCTTCCTCCACGTTTCAGTCCAGTTTTTCTGCCCAGAAATCTTGCTTGGCCTAAAACAAACACACAAACAAAACCATAACCAACCCATTTGCCATTTGTCTGGGATAAGATTGTAACTCTTAGAGACAAGGCAGAGCTACTGCCACAGCCCATCCATAGAATCAACCAGGTTGGAAGAGACCTCCAAGATCATCCAGTCCAACCTAGCACCCAGCCCTAGCCAGTCAACTAGACCATGGCACTAAGTGCCTCAGCCAGGCTTTGCTTGAACACCTCCAGGGACAGTGACTCCACCACCTCCCTGGGCAGCCTCTACAGTCCCCAGAGATGTCTGGCCAAGCATTTGCCTATCACTGGTGCAGGCCATGCACAGACTGAAGTCACTGAATAAGTCAAGCATGCTTACATCCCTCTAGGAACCCCAAGAGGGAGAGAGGTGAGAGTCTTGCCCTCAGCCCTGTGCTTGATTTTAGCTCTTCTCCAAAGCCTAACAGATAGACAGCCTCTGTCTGATGCACTGAAAGGCAAATGCAAACTGATAAAAACTGGCATCCACCTGGGACCTGGGGGTACTGATAGATAGTATCTGAAGATGAGCCAGCAGTGTGCTCAGGTGGCCAAGAGAGCCAATGGCATCCTGGCCTGCATCAGGAACAGTGTGGCCAGCAGGACAAGGGAGGTTATTCTTCCCCTGTACTCAGCACTGGTCAGGCCACACCTTGAGTGCTGTGTCCAGTTCTGGGCTCCTCAATTCAAGAAAGATGTTGAGGTGCTGGAATGTGTCCAGAGAAGGGCAACAAAGCTGGTGAGGGGCCTGGAGCACAAACCCTATGAGGAGAGGCTGAGGGAGCTGGGGGTGTTTAGCCTGGAGAAGAGGAGGCTCAGGGCTGACCTCATTGCTGTCTACAACTACCTGAAGGGACATTGTAGCCAGGTGGGGGTTGATCTCTTCTCCCAGGCAACCAGCAACAGAACAAGGGGACAGAGTCTCAAGTTGTGCCAGGGGAGGTCTAGGCTGGATGTTAGGAGTAAGTTGTTGGCAGAGAGAGTGATTGGCATTGGAATGGGCTGCCCAGGGAGGTGGTGGAGGCACCGTCCCTGGAGGTGTTCAAGCAAAGCCTGGATGAGGCACTTAGTGCCATGGTCTGGTTGACTGGCTAGGGCTGGGTGCTAGGTTGGACTGGATGATCTTTGAAGTCTCTTCCAACCTGGTTGATTCTATGACTCTATGATTCTAATCTGCGTTCCTGAGCTGACAGCAGCCCTGTATGGCTGCCTTTGGGGCACTCCAGCTGAAGGTTGCACCTGTAAGGGCACAATGCAGGCTGTGCTCACCTGCCTGAGGAAGAGTGCCCCTGGTTTCATGCCATTGACCCTCCTCTGGCCTGGCTGCCTTCACTACAGGACAGAAATCTGCTGGCAACAGGCAAGGCAAACTCAGGGCGCACACAGTCCCAGGCTGTTGACCAGCAGAGGCAGGTGGGATGTGCAGCTGGCCCTTGTTTAGGTGATCAGCAGACTAAGTGGGAATGGCAGGAAGAACCTCTAGAGGAATTCAAACCCTAAGGCTGAGGTGTAGGGCAGGTGAAACCAGAGTGGCTTTGCCCTTCTCACCAGCACCACTTTTCCTCCTCTCTCTTTAAGATTATTCACTAACTTCCATCACCTAGGGGAGAGTCTGAGGTGGTGACTCCTGAAAGGGCTGACATCTTGAGGCTGTTTATCAGATTTCAGCTTGACTGCCTTTTACTCCTCTTTTTTACTTTTCCTCCTCAATATTTATTCGAAAAAGGTTTTTATTTTTGGCAGGATTTACAATTCACAAAGCCCTAAAGTCTTGGGGGGTGAAGGTGGGAGGGGTGTAAGGGGAGAGGGGGGAGGGAAATCTCAGGTGCTACTTAAGAAATTCCTCATTTATAAACCTCAGTGGATTAAAGTCTCTGCCCTAATGATGTGTGTGAGTGCTTTTGTGTCCCAGTTTGAATAACTTTATTGATTACATTCTGTACAGCCCAAATCTCTGCACTCTTTTCCTTGTTTTTCTGTTCTAAAAAAGCTTCTCTAAAGACATACAGTACCAGAATGGATTAGGGCATTAGCCTTTGCAGAATTACTTGCAATCCAGACAGGATTTGGATGGAGAAAGCCTTAGCAGGCAGGATCATGCTTCTCAATGGAAAATATTTCCCTACTGGAAAGTGGCAAACACAACATTCAGCACAGTTCAGCCTGTTCGATAGCCTTTGCTGTGCTGAGAGGCGCAGGGGCGGCTCTAGAACCAGCACCACCACTCAGCACCTTTGGCAGAGCTGTCTCCAAACTGGGGTAGTTCTTATCAAGAGCTGAATGGGAGACTCCAACTGGCAGGACAGAAGTTACAGGTGAAAAGTGTAGTCTGTTGGCAGAATTCTTGGGTCTCACTCCAACAGCAGCAGAGTGCTGAGTATTTTCTCTTTCCTCCTTCCCCACAACTGTGTCCTTCCTGATGCCTCCCAGCACAAAGCTCTTTCACAGAAGCAAACAGATGAGGATGAGAATACAAATTTTGGTTTTAAAATAACCTACAGGACCTTCACTCTGTATTTAGAAAGGAAACAGGATTTCTCTCTCAAAGCAGACTCTCCACCCTCCCTTTCTCCCCTCCCTTGTCCTTTCCACCTGTTTGGATGTTTTCACAGTGGGATAAGGCATTCATTCCCTACAGAGCAGGGCTCAGCTGTTAGGAATGGAAAATAAAACCCAAGTTTGCAGAGTATTTTTAGCCCAAAGCAAACAGAGAGGCTGTGAGTGGCAGACACCCACCAGCTCCTCCTGCTCCTGGAGATCCCTGCCCAGAAAGGAAACTGCCAGACCAGCCTGAGCCCATTGATCTGATGGCAATGCCAAGTATTCTGCAGTGACTCACCCAACAATCCATCCTTCTTTGTCTGCCCACTCCAAAGGTGCCCTCCCCAGCAGTCACATCAGCTGGGCTCTCCCACTGTGGTGGCACTGGTGCTTTCACTACCATATATGCACTTAGCTGACCTCAGCCCATCACCCTCATCCCTTTGTGGGAGATCATCTCTTGCTGACTGGCAAGTCAGGAGGTTGCAGATGGGTCTCCTCTTTCCCTCTGATCTGACAAATCCCCAGGGAATGGCCCTCTTAGAAGAGGCAGTGGGTAAGAGGATACAGCTCCAAACAGATGACACATAGTTCAGATCCACCTAATGGCTCCTCCCTGTTTCCAGCCGCCCTAACTGCCATTTGTTGTTAACAAATGGCCACACAGGCTGTGGAGATGATGGGTTTAAAAGGTCTTTGAAAGGGCTCACCTGTCTCCAGTGGCATTGGCAGCATGTGTGCCCCTAAGACAGGAGACCTCTGTGCTGTCAAGCTGCCTCCACTGCAGGTAGAAATTCAGTATTCTGGAAAAGGAATTATAAACTGAAAACCAAATGGGGCCAGAGAAAGGCTGTCCTGAACGGGAGAGGTGGATGATGAGCCAAAAAAAGGATGATGTGCATCTCCCTGTCATCTGTGGTTAGGTCTGAACATCCTTGGACTGTGAGCTACAAGTAAGGGTTCTGCTGGAGCTGCAGCAAAGCAGTGATTCTGCAAGAGCAACACAGGATGCTGGCAGAGGCCTCACCAAGAGCTGCTGGGAGGAAGTTATAAATCCTGAAATATCCTTTATGCAAATCCTCCCCGTTTCTGTTTCTGTCCCAGGAAAATCTGAAGAGTTCATACAACTGTTCAGGACATTCCCCACTGCACAAGGCAGGCAGGAACCCTGCAGAGCAGCTAAAAAACCCACCCTAGCTCAGCTTTGCAGCCTGTACACACTGGCCACGCTTTCATCATGAAACAAGACAGCACAGGGCCAGTTATGCCCTCACACCAAAGAGCTCAGCACAGGTCTCACCCCTTCTATTCCATCTTCCAACATGGGCAAGGGTTTCCATGCCCACATATTGTCTACAAGGGCAACAACTGGCCCAAGTAGAGTCAGCATCAAGGTACCAATTTACCAGTATGGGTACTCAGCTGCCAGGGCTTAGCCCTGTGTGACCAGCAGGGGGGCATCCTCTGAGCCTGAGGCATGACAAGGGTGTTGAACCCACTGCACCAACACAGGCATGCCAGGTCTCACAAGGGCCATAGCCATTATGAAGGCATCACAGACAACTCGGATACTTCTCATAGAATCAGCCAGGTTGGAAGAAACCTCCAAGATCATCCAGCCCAACCTAGCACCCAGCCCTATCCAGTCAACTAGACCATGGCACTAAGTGCCTCATCCAATCTTTTCTTGAAGACCTCAAGGGATGGTGCCTCTGCCACCTCCCCGGGCAGCCCATTCCAATGCCAATCACTTTCTCTGGGAAGAACTTCCTCCTAACATCCAGCCTAGACCTCCCCCAGCACAACTTGAGACTGTGTCCCCTTGTTCTATTGCTGGTTGCCTGGGAGGAGAGACCGACCCCACCTGGCTACAGCCTCCTTTCAGGTAGTTGTAGACAGCAACAAGGTCACCCCTGAGCCTCCTCTTCTCCAGGCTAAACAACCCCAAGCTAAAAAAACTGCCCAAAAAACACCTGGAAAGAAATATGGCAACTCCTCTGAACTTCCTCCTTTCATCTCCATTTACTCAGTCATCACCAGCATGCTGCTGTGGGTTGACATAGTTGTGAGAGAATTCCCAACAGCCTTCCTTAAAAAGCACTTTTCTGTCTCAGACTGGGAAGCAGCTGCTGATAATTCTGCCTTAAGGTGGCCTCTGTAGGTTGCACATTTTTCCTACCCAGCCAGCATAAGGAGCATTTTAGCTGCCATTGCCTGGGATTCCCAAAAATGCTCAGCACTGACCTGACTGATCTCACTGTAAACCCACTCAGTGTTGGTTCATTTTCTCCTCCTTTTTTGACCCTGAAAAGATGTATCTCCAATAGCTGAAGGAATCCGCCAGGGACTTTCCCTGAGGGTGCCTAGAGACAGGACAAGGGGGAATGGTTTGAAACTGAGGGAGAGCAGGGTTGGACTGGAGCTTGGGGAGAAGCTCTTCAGTGTGAGGGTGGTGAGAGTCTGGGATAGGCTGCTCAGGAAGGCTGTGGCTGCCTCCTGCCTGGGGGTTTTGAAGGCCAAGTTGGATGAAGCCTTGAGAAGCCGAGACTAGTTGAGAGTTGTCCCTGCCCATAGCGGGGAGGTTGGAGGAGATGAACTCTGAGGTCCCTTCCAACCTGAGCCATTCTGTGGTTCTCTGATTCCAGCCTCAGACTGTAAAGCACAGTGTATAAACAAAACCATATAGATCTCAGATTACAAATCACAACTGCTTTTCAGAATCTCCCACTCAGACTCCTGAAGTTCTGTTGTGATGCTGCTGGCCTAATCCACGCTCAGTTAGCACCTGGCAGTTCCAATGAATTCTTCAGAGGGATGCAGAAAGAAATCCTTGTTTGCTGTATTAATTATGTCAGAAAATGCCATGCAGCATTTGAAATTTGCCCTTTGAGATGCATGGAAATCAAAGGTAGTCCTGTCCCTTTACAGTCCATTTGTCCTACTTTAAGAAGCAAGTTCAAAGAGAGATGAAATGGCTCTGAGAGTGCAGCGAATACTGTAACATATTTTCCTGGAGAAAGGAATAATTTGGATCTTTTTTTCTCTGCAGATTGAATCTGAAGCACATTTGAAAGTGGTCATGAGCCATATGGCTGGAATCTCTAAGGAGTATTAAGGCTCCCAGGCTAAACATCTGCCTCTGAGAGGTTCTAGAGATGCAGACTGGCTAAATCATGACCAACCTTTTAAAACCTGGATGCAGTCAATTAGGTGCAGGAGAAGAGGTCCTTAATGAGTCTTTAGTACCTGTGTCTGCTGTTCAACAGCACATCTTGAGCTGGGTAAAAGATGGATATAATTTGTGATGATCTAAACCTAAGGCAGCAGCTTTTGCCCTTGTTTGCACTGCTTCAAAGGCTTCCTGTGTAGCCTTGAAGATCAAGGAACAGGGAAAGATCAAGGAGAAAGGAATGAACCAGATCAAGCTGACCTGCCCCTTGGCCAAGCTGTCTGGGGAGGTGGCATATGGGGGCTTTAAGCCATTTTGCTATCAAACCCAGCAAGGGAGCTGGGTGATACTGCTTCTGCCTGTCAACTTCATTAGCTGTACCATCAGAAACACCAGACAATTTCACAGAACCACAGAGTGGCTCAGGCTGGAAGAGACCTCAGAGCAAATCTCCTCCAACTTCCCCACCACGCACAGGGACACCTCTCAACTAGACTCAGCTGCTTAAGGCCTCATCCAGCCTGGCCTTCAGCACCGCCAAGCAGAAAGCAGCCACAACCTCCCTGGGCAGCCTACTCCAGAGTCTCACCACCCTCACACTGAAGAGCTTCTCCCCAAGCTCCAGTCTAACCCTGCTCTCCCTCAGCTTCAAACCATTCCCTCTTGTCCTGTCTCTAGGCACTCTCAGGGAAAGTCCCTGGAGGATTCCTTCAGCTATTGGAAGGCAGCTCTAAGGTCCCCCTGGAGTCATCTTTTCTGCAGGCTAAACAACCCCAGCTCTCTCAGCCTATCTTCATAGCAGAGGTGCTCCAGCCCTTGCATCATCTTTTTGGCCTCACTCTAGCAGCTCTGTGTCCTTCTTATACTGGGGACACCAGAACTGGAGGCAGGATTGGAGGTGAGGTCTCAGCAGAGCAGAGTCAAGGGGCAGAATCCTCTCTCTTGCCCTGCTGCCTACACTGCTCTGGATGCAGCCCAGCACAGGGCTGCCTTCTGGGCTGCATGAGGGCACTGCTGGCTCATGGGGAACTTTTCAGACAAATCTCTTTCTTCAGAACTGCTCTCAACCCACTCTGCACCCAGCCTGGATTTGTGCCTGGGGTTAGCCTGACTCAGCTGCAGGGTTCTGCACTTTGCTGTTGTAAAGCATCTTAATGCAGCACACGGAGCCACAGCATCCCCCTCCACGCTGTTTGTGTCCTCAGTGAGAACTCTGCCAGCTGTAAATACACATTTCATTCTGGTCACTGTGCTGAAGATTCTTTTTCCCTCTGATTTCAGCAACAGTTATTAACAGAGCTGGGACTTCTGGCAGTGACACTGTGCAGCTCACTCAGCTAATCCCATAGACAAGTTTAAAAGTGATTAAAACCCCTCCCAGCTTGTTTGATGAGTACATTGAAACCATTTGAGACTGGACATGCCTTTCATTGCTGTCTGCTTTACAATGTGATGCTTCACCAGAATGAAAGCAAGTGGGATGCTAACAGGGGTAAGGATGTTAATTACTCACATCTGAACTCCCCCAAGCTCAATACGTAGCTGCAAGCACAAGCAGCTGAAGTGACAAACAGCTTCTTGCAAGGCATTTCACCAAATGTCTCCACTCTCAATGGCTGGGTGTATCAGCATGTATCAATCAGCTCCTTAATTTCAGATGAGCACTGTGCTCTTCAGTGACTGCCTAGCACTCCTGGATGGTGGGCAGCTGGCACCAGTTTATCCTGGGCATGATTTTATCCTTAGCACTGGGACTCCTATCCTGGGGTTGCCATCTCAGTGCGGAGGACACAAAGCACTTGGGGCTGTGGCAGGGAAGGGCAGCAAACACTCCCAGCTCCGCAGGTTTTAGGGGAACACACAAATACAGAATGGCTGCTAGCACCTGAAGGGAGACTTCATTGCTCTCTATGACCTGAAGGGAGGTGGTTGTGAGGTCGCTTCCAACCTGAGCCATTCCAGGATTCTTGAGTACCTTAGACAGTACTTGGGATCAGTCTGATTTCACATGAGTCAGCTCAGAGCAGTATCACAGCATCATCAGGGTTGGAAGAGACCTCACAGATCATCAAGTCCAACCCTTTACCACAGTGCCCAAGGCTAGACCATGGCACCAAGTGCCACGTCCAATCCTGCCTTGAACAGGCCCAGGGACGGCGACTCCACCACCTCCCCGGGCAGCCCATTCCAGTGTCCAATGACTCTCTCAGTGAAGAACTTTCTCCTCACCTCCAGCCTAAATCTCCCCTGGTGCAGCCTGAGGCTGTGTCCTTTTGTTCTGGTGCTGGCCACCTGAGAGAAGAGAGCAACCTCCCCCTGGCCACAACCACCCCTCAGGTAGTTGTAGACAGCAATAAGGTCTCCCCTGAGCCTCCTCTTCTCCAGGCTAACCAATCCCAGCTCCCTCAGCCTCTCCTCGTAGGGCTGTGCTCAAGGCCTCTCACCAGCCTCGTCGCCCTTCTCTGGACACACTCAAGCATCTCAATGTCCCTCCTAAACTGGGGGGCCCAGAACTGAACACAGTACTCAAGGTGAGGTCTAACCAGTGCAGAGTACAGGGGCAGAATGACCTCCCTGCTCCTGCTGACCACACCATTCCTGATGCAGGCCAGGATGCCACTGGCTCTCTTGGCCACCTGGGCACACTGCTGGCTCATGTTCAGGCGGGTATCAATCAGCACCCCCAGATCCCTCTCTGTCTGGCTGCTCTCCAGCCACTCCGACCCCAGCCTGTATCTCTGCATGAGGTTGTTGTGGCCAAAGTGCAGCACCCTGCACTTGGAGCTATTGAACCCCATCCCATTGGACTCTGCCCATCTGTCCAGGTGGTCAAGGTCCCACTGCAGAGCCCTTCTGCCCTCTAACCCAGCCACATCTGCCCCCAGCTTGGTGTCATCTGCAAACTTGCTGATGACTGACTCCATGCCCTCATCCAGATCATCTATGAAGATGTTAAAGAGGATGGGGCCCAGCACAGATCCCTGAGGGACACCACTAGTGACAGCCACCAGCTGGATGTGGCACCATTCACCACCACTCTCTGGGCTCGGCCCTCCAGCCAGTTCCTAACCCAAACACATTTCACCCAAACACCACCCCTTGATTCCATGGAGTTTGTTACAATGCCTGCATCTGCTGAGCTCCCTGCAAGTCCCCCTCTACTCTGCCCTGGTGAGACCTCACCTGGAATACTGCGTTGAGTTTTGGGCTCCCCAGTTCAAGAGGGCCAGGGATCGATTAGAGAGAGTCCAGCAGAGGGCTATGAAGGTGATGAGTGGGCTGGAGCACTGCCTTCTGAGGAGAGGCTGAGAGACCTGGGGCTCTTTGTTCTGGTGAAGAGAAGACTGAGAGAGGATTTAATCAATGTTTATAAATATCTGAGGGTTGGGGGTCAAGAGGGAGGGGACAAACACTGCTCAGTTGTGCCCTGTCATAGGACAAGGAGTAATAGGTATAACCTACAGCACAGGAGGTTCCAGCTCAGTGTGAGGAAAAGCTTCTTTACTGTAAGGGTCACAGAGCACTGGAGCAGGCTGCCCAGAGAGGTTGTGGAGTCTCCTTCTCTGGAGACTATCAAGACCCCTCTGGATGTGTTCCTGCACAAGACTTTACAGTCCTGCTCTGGCAGGGGTGCTGGACTTGATGACCTATGGAAGTCTCTTCCAAGCCCTACCATCCTGTGATCCTGTGTAAACACAAGGACATTCTGATGTACATGAGCCCATCCTGGGGGGCTGCTGCTCAGTTTTCTTCATTCCCTGAGAGCAAATCCCACATTAAACCGCCGACACTCATTCACTGCTCTGGCTGTCATGTGGTGGGAAGACGAGACAGATTGTCTTGCCTCTGGCCCCATTCTCTCTTTCTGATCTGAAGATGTCTGCATCACTGCAGCATCTTTGGCTTGGCATTTACTTTATCTCTTGCTTGAAGAAAGCCTGTTCTGAATAGCACTTTATGTTGTGTGGTACCAAATATCTGGATATGAAAAGAGGAAAAATACTAGCAGGAGAGGCATTTGTCTTCTCTGAAGAGCAACAGACAGAACTAACTGTTGGCCCACAGCCTCCAGCTGTCTAGCAGCGTGGCTGTCCCAGGCTGCAGTAGAACTCTCCTTTCTGTAGCAGTCACCCCAAGGTTCCCATGCATTCACATGCTGAGCAACTCTGTCCAGCTCAATGCTGGTTATTCAGATCACTCAGAAGTACCCAGTGCAAATTAGTGCACATATTGACAAGATTTGTAGTCCTTGCTTCAAGTATTTCAGTTTCTTCTGCTGGGATTTACAAGTTCTCATACTTGTCCCAGAATCCTAGAATGGCTCAGGTTGGAAGGGGCTCAGAGCTCATCTACTCCAACCTCCCCACCATGGGCAAAGACACTTCTCACCTAGACTCTGCTGCTCAAGGCCTCGTCCAGTCTGGCCTTCAGCACCCCCCCACCCCCCCAAGCAGAAGGCAGCCACAACCTCCCTGGGCAGCCTATTCCAGAGTCTCAGCACCCTCACACTGAAGAACTCCTTCCTCAGATCCAGTCTAACCCTGCTCTCCCTCAGCTTCAAACCATTCCCTCTTGTCCTGTCTGTAGACACCCTCAGGAAAAGTCTCTCTGCAGCCCTCCTGGAGGAACTCTTCAGCAGTTGGAAGGCAGCTCTAAGGTCCCCCTGGAGTCTTAGCTTCTCCAGGCTGAACAACCCCAGCTCCCTCAGCCTGTCCTCACAGCAGAGGTGCTCCAGCCCTTGCATCATCTCTGTGGCTTCCTGTGGACTCTCTCCAACAGCTCTGTGTCCACCTTATGCTGGGGACACCAGAACTGGACACGGTGTTTGAGGTGGAGCCTCAGCAGAGCAGAGTCAAGGGGCAGAATCCCCTCTCTTGCCCTGCTGCCCACACTCCTGCAGATGCAGCCCAGCACAGGGCTGCCTTCTGGGCTGCACGAAACACTGTCAGCCACATTGCTCGTCCTGACACAGACTTTGATGTCACAATGAATTCTTCAGCATTTTAGAGCTCTAAGGAATTTACAAACAAACTTACATTATCCTCCAAAGATTTCCAGCCCTTGCTTACCTTGGACCAGATACAAAACTCCTATCTTCATCAGTGTGTGCACACACACCAGAAACTGTTCTCATTTCGTGGCTCTAGGGGCCAAGTCTTTTAACTTTCCATTTAACTTAAGATCAATTCTGGAGTTATGAATATGGGTAAAAGCAGCAGCCAGTCCTGCTCCAGGTGAAGGCTGAGGGATGCCTACTTTTCAGTTCCCTGCAGCTGGATCAAGCCCTCAGATGTTTGTACTCAGTATCTCAGCCACAGACCTTCTTGTGTGGGCCCTTCTACCAACCAAGTGGCATTGTGGGATGGCACAAGAGAAGCCATGAGATCAGTCATGCAGCAGGACAGACATTTTTGCTTGGTTCTGTTGTCTGGCTACAGGTTCCCAGCAGTCTTAGGGAGGAGTTCTTCAGTACAAGGGCAGGGAGACTCTGGAACAGGCTGCCCAGGGAGGTTGTGGCTGCCTCCTGCCAGTCTGACACTGTTCATAGTTTGGTGTGACCTGAGGAGAGAGGTAGCTCTTGTGGTGATCTCTCTTGCACGGAAGCAGAGGATGGCACATCCACCTCGATTCTGAAATGACTTCATTTGCTATTAAAGCCAAACTCTAGAGCAGGCAGAGCAGACCAGGACGCCAGCGTGCAACATGGGCAGCATCAGACTGGGATCACAAAGAATTATAGGCTCCCCTGGCAGTCCACTCAACTCCAAAATTCTGCTGCAGAGCACCCAGGCAGGTAGGGTGTAGGATTCGTGGGATCCACTGAGGGGGCTCCTATCTCCCCCATGCTTTGAGGGGTTTCAGGGAAGAAGGTGCAGAAGCACAGTAAGTTTGCAGATGACACCAAGCTAGGAGCAGGTGTGGATCTGTTGGAAGGCAGGAGAGCCCTGCAGAGGGACCTGGACAGGCTGGATGGGTGGGCAGAGGCCAATGGGATGGGATTTAACAAGGCCAAGTGCAGGGTTCTGCACTTTGGCCACAACAACCCCAAGCAGCACTACAGGCTGGGGACTGAGTGGCTGGAGAGCAGTCAGGAGGAAAGGGACCTGGGGGTGCTGATAGATAGTAGCTGAAGATGAGCCAGCAGTGTGCCCAGGTGGCCAAGAGAGCCAGTGGCATCCTGGCCTGCATCAGGAACAGTGTGGCCAGCAGGATAAGGGAGGTTATTCTGCCCCTGTACTCAGCACTGGTCAGACCACAGCTTGAGTGCTGTGTCCAGTTCTGGGCCCCTCAATTCAAGAGAGATGTTGAGGTGCTGGAACGTGTCCAGAGAAGGGCAACAAAGCTGGTGAGGGGCCTGGAACACAAATCCTATGAGGAGAGGTTGAGGGAGCTGGGGGTGTTTAGCCTGGAGAAGAGGAGGCTCAGGGGTGATCTTATTACTGTCTACAACTACCTGAAGGGGCATTGTAGCCAGGTGGGGGTTGATCTCTTCTCCCAGGTAACCAGCAACAGAACAAGGGGACACAGTCTCAAGTTGTGCCAGGGTAGGTATAGGCTGGATATTAGGAAGAAGTTCTTCCCAGAGAGAGTGGTTGGCATTGGAATGTGCTGCCCAGGGAGGTGGTGGAGTTGCCGTCCCTGGGGGTCTTCAAGCAAAGCCTGGATGAGGCACTTAGTGCCATGGTCTAGTTGATTGGACAGGGCTGGCTGCTAGGTTGGACTGGATGATCTTGGAGGTCTCTTCCAACCTGGTTGATTCTATGATTCTAAGCTGACCTGTAGAGGTGAGCTTTGTAATGAAGCCTCCACATGGGATTTATGCTTTGTAAGTGCTGTAAGCAGTTCCTATCTATCATCTTAAAGGCCTTCTCCAACCAAAACAATTCTGTAATTCTGTGATCACAGAAGATGCTAATGAGCCCGGGAAGGTTGGATAATCTTCAAGAAGGAAATCCTGGAGGGGCAAGAAAGGGCCATTCCCATGTGTTTCTTTCCCAGAGGGGAAGAAAACCAGCCTGGCTGAACAGAGAACTTGGGTTGGATCTCAAGAGGAAGAGGCAAGTCCATGGGCTTTGGGAGGAGGGGCAGGCAATGTGGGGGGACTATCAGCATAAAGAGAGGTCATGCAGGGAGAGAATCAGCAAGGCTAAAGCCCTGTTAGAAATGTGTTCAGTTCTGAGAGAAAGAATAGAAAATGCTTCTATAAATACATCAACAACTACAGGGGAGCCAAGGAGAACCTCCAGCCTCTTCTCAGCGCAGAGAAACCACAGCAGCAAAAGATCAGGATAAGGCTGAAGTTCTGAACGCCTTCATTACCTTGGTTTTTAATGCCAAGACTGGCTGTGCCCTGGGCACCCAGGCCCCTGTGCCAGAAGGAGGAGATGGGGAGCAGAACAAAGCTCCCATGATCCAAAAGGAAATGGTTAGGGAGCTGCTCTGCCACTTAGACGCACACAAGTCTATGGGGCAGGATGGACCCACACAAGGGTGAAGAGGTTGTTCAGCCTGGAGACAAGGAGGCTGAGGGGAGACCTTGTTGCTCTCTACATCTACCTCAAATGAGGTTGGAGTGAAGTGGATATCAGTATCTTAGCCCTAGTTTCAAGTGATAGAAGAATGAAATTGGGCTGGGAGAGGTTTAGATTGGACGTTAGCAAAATGTCTTCACCAAAAGGGGCACTGGGCACTGTAACAGGCTGCCCAGGGCAGTGGTGGAGTCACCATCCCCTGAGGTGTTCAAAATGTTTGGATAAGGTGCTTAGGAACATGGTCTACCAGTTGTGTGCAGGGAGATGTTAGGTTATGGCTGGACTCAACAATCTTAAGCTGTTTTCCAGCCAGGTGATTCCATGATATCAGAGCTGTAGGTTCTGGAAATGCAGCCTAAGAGTGCTGGACTCCACGGCCAGTTCCCTTGCTCAAAATGGTCCCTAGAGTTGTGGTGTTCAATGACAGTAGGGACTCGGTGACCATGTCAATAGATAGCTTCTCTAGCTTCACAGCTTCGGCCACAGGCGAAGGGTACAAGGCAGCATATTGAGGGTGCAGCATCTTTGTTCCAGGATGGCTCAGGTTGGAAGGGACCTCAGAGCTCACCTACTCCAACCTCCCCACCATGGGCAGGGACTAGACTCAGCTGCTCAAGGCCTTGTGCAACCTGGCCTTCAACACCCACAGGCAGCAGGCAGCCACAACCTCCCTGGGCAGCCTATTCCAGAGTCTCAGCACCCTCACACTGAAGAACTTCTTCCTCAGATCCAGTCTAACCCTGCTCTCCCTCAGCTTCACAGTATCACCAAGGTTGGAAGAGACCTCACAGATCATCAAGTCCAACCCTTTACCACAGAGCTCAAGGCTAGACCATGGCACCAAGTGCCACGTCCAATCCTGCCTTGAACAGCTCCAGGGACGGCGACTCCACCACCTCCCCGGGCAGCCCATTCCAGTGCCCAATGACTCTCTCAGTGAAGAACTTTCTCCTCACCTCCAGCCTAAATCTCCCCTGGCACAGCTTGAGGCTGTGTCCTCTCATTCTGGTGCTGGCCACCTGAGAGAAGAGAGCAACCTCCCCCTGGCCACAACCACCCCTCAGGCAGTTGTAGACAGCAATAAGGTCTCCCCTGAGCCTCCTCTTCTCCAGGCTAACCAATCCCAGCTCCCTCAGCCTCTCCTCGTAGGGCTGTGCTCAAGGCCTCTCACCAGCCTCATCGCCCTTCTCTGGACACACTCAAGCATCTCAATGTCCCTCCTAAACTGGGGGGCCCAGAACTGAACACAATACTCAAGGTGTGGTCTAACCAGTGCAGAGTACAGGGGCAGAATGACCTCCCTGCTCCTGCTGACCACACCATTCCTGATGCAGGCCAGGATGCCACTGGCTCTCTTGGCCACCTGGGCACACTGCTGGCTCATGTTCAGGTGGGTATCAATCAGCACCCCCAGATCCCTCTCTGTCTGGCTGCTCTCCAGCCACTCTGACCCCAGCCTGTATCTCTGCATGGGGTTGTTGTGGCCAAAGTGCAGCACCCTGCACTTGGAGCTATTGAACCCCATCCCCTTGGACTCTGCCCATCTGTCCAGGCGGTCAAGGTCCCGCTGCAGAGCCCTTCTGCCCTCCAACCCAGCCACATCTGCCCCCAGCTTGGTGTCATCTGCAAACTTGCTGATGACTGACTCCATGGCTTCAAACCATTCCCCCTTGTCCTGTCTCTAGACACCCTCAGGAAAAGTCCCTCTGCAGCCTTCCTGGAGGATCCCTTCAGCTATTGGAAGGCAGCTCTGAGGTCCCCCCGGAGGCTTCTAGGCTCTCCTGCTGGCAGCACACTGAAGTACTTCACCCGAATGAGTGAGAAGCACAAGGAGGAAAGAGCAGCAACAAAGCCGTAACCATCCAGCAGTGACCTGCAGCAGCTGTGACACCTTAGCGTCAGCTCACACTGCTGCACCGAGGGTGGATTTCTGTGGCAAAGAGAGAGCTGCCCCGCACGGGGCAGAGCAACACAGACCTGTACCTCCTGCTGCCACCTTTCCGGAGAGCCATAGCCAACTGCTCCCAGCACTTGTACCCAGCCCGGCTGGCTCTGCCAAACGTCACTCAGTGGCCAAGGCAAGAGATACTGCTGAAACACTACAAGGAGCCCATTGTGCCCTCGGCCACTTCCCCCGCGGCAACTGAGCAGGCTCTGCGACGCCTGGGAGACGTTTGCAGCGCGAACCCAGGCGGGACAGCTCCGCAGCAGGCGGTGCCACCTGTGGCTGCCTAATCCCACCGGGACGCTGTGCGCAGCCAGTCAGGGCCGCGAAGGAAGCCGCTCGGAGCCCTGGTCCAAAGCAGAGAGGTGACACAGCGGTGCCGTGCCGCTGACGGGGGTGTCCCGGGCAGGGCCAAACAGCAGACGATGCCCACCCTGCTGATTCCTCCTCTGTGGGACAGGCAGGCAGGATGCTCGTGGGCAGGCTGCTGAGCTGGCAAGCAACTGAGGTCAGCTTGCACCAATGCAAGGCACACATCGGTGCTCGCTCCCGGCCGCTCGCCTGCGCCGAGGGCGCCACAGCAGCTCCGCGCACAGGCTGAGCCTGGAGGAGGTCTGCTTTGAGGCAGTCCACGCTGCAAGCTGCCTAGCAAAGCTCGGCACCAGCCACAGCTGCCTTCAACAGGGACTACTCTGTGTGCATCCAGTTCAGACTCTGCACCCAGCACAAACCCAGGCTGGGTGCACAGTAGGTTGAGAGCAGCTCTAAAGAAAGAGGCTTGGGGGTGCTGGTTGCTGAGAAGCTCTCCGGGAGCCAGCAGTGCCCTGCTGCAGCCCAGAAGGCAGCCCTGTGCTGGGCTGCATCTGCAGGAATGTAGAGGGAGGGGATTCTGCCCCTTGACTCTGCTCTGCTGAGGCTCCACCTCAAACACCGTGTCCAGTTCTGGTGTCCCCAGCATAAGGAGGACACAGAGCTGCTGGAGAGAGTCCAAAGGAAGCCACAGAGATGATGCAAGGGCTGGAGCACCTCTGCTGTGAGGACAGGCTGAGGGAGCTGGGATCATTCAGCCTGGAGAAGCTAAGACTCCAGGGGGACCTTAGAGCTGCCTTCCAGTTGCTGAAGGGTTCCTCCAGGAGGGCTGCAGAGGGACTTTTCCTGAGGGTGTCTAGAGACAGGACAAGGGGGAATGGTTTGAAGCTGAGGGAGAGCAGGGTTAGACTGGAACTTGGGAAGAAGTTCTTCAGTGTGAGGGTGCTGAGACTCTGGAATAGGCTGCCCAGGGAGGTTGTGGCAGGAGCCTGGGGATGCTGAAGGCCAGACTGGATGAGGCCTTGAGCAGCAGAGTCTAGGTGAGAAGTGTCTTTGCCTATGGTGGGGAGGTTGGAGTAGATGAGCTCTGAGGTCCCTTCCAACCTGAGCCATTCTATGGTTCTCTGATTCTGTAAGATCCCTGTATTGTGACCTGACCACTGAAAACTGTGTAATAAGGTCCAGCTGCTGAACAGTGTGGGCAGCACTGCTCTTTTGGTGAATCATAGGATTAGGAATTAATGCAGATGATGTTCTTATTTAGCAGCTGGTAAGAAACAGTGGGAGCCTGGACAGCAGCATCTCACTCGGGTGAGTGCCAGGAGGCTGGAGCCAGGCTCTGCTGGGTGATGCCCAATGACAGGACAAGGGGCAGTGAGTGGAGGTTGAGGCATAGGAAGTTTCATGTAAACACGAGGAGGAATTCGTTCAACATGAGGGTGGCAGAACACTGGCACAGGCTGCCCAGGGGAGTTGTGGAGTCTCCCTCCCTGGAGGCATTCAAGGCTTGCCTGGATGCATTCCTGTGTCATCTGCTATAGGTGATCCCACTCTGGCAGGGAGCTTGGACTGGATGATCTTTTGAGGTCCCTTTCAGCCCGTGACACTCTGTGATAGGCAGGGTCTTAAATGGTGCTACAGATTCCCCTGGTGGTGGTAGATGCCCTGATTCATTAGGCCCAAATGAGGAGAGCTGTATTTTAAGTAGCTGCCAGTACCGTTATGCAGATACTGAAGTGCACAGTGGAAGAGTCCCTCTGGAGGAACTGAACATAGGAGCCCCACACTGGATGTGAAAAGTTCTCCCTTTTCCTCAGCAGCAGCCAGCCTAGGGAGGTCTGTGTACAGCTTCTGAAGGCTCAACAACAGATAACTGAGAGAAGCAAACTGCTCTAATGACTTCACTATGCAGGAGCCTCCATGTCCACAGGGAAACATTTTGATAAGCTTGAAAACCATTACTGACAGCCAGGAGAAAACAGAAGACTTGAGATAGGTGCAAAGGAGCTTTTCCATCCTCCCAGGCTTTTTCCAGCCTTCCAGAAATCCCCCCTCATTTATGTTTAGTTGAGATGTTGTATGTCAAGAAAGAAACCCAGACCCTAGAATAATCAACAGAGCTGAAATGAAGGTTGTCAGCTGGCACATGGGAGGCCCAGTTTAGCTCCCCATGTGCCCAGCACACCTGGAAGTTAAGGTTCTACAAGGGTTCTTGTCTGGCAAGCTTGGAGGAAGTTTGCTTTTCTTCCAACCAATGAATGCTCCCTTAGAGCTGGCCTCTTGGTTCCCTGCTGCCCTGAAAAATGCCCAAAACCTTGCAACTTCAGGGCACTTGTGTCTGAGATTTCAGCAAGACTCAGGCTGGAGAGTTGGGCAGAGAGAAACTGAATGCAAGTGTAGAGTCTTGCACCTGGGAAAGAACAACTCCATGCGTCAGTATAGGCTGGGGACTGACCTGTGGCATAGCAGTGAAGGGGAGAAGGACCTGGGGGTCCTGGTGGATAGGAGGTTAACCATGAGTCAGCAATGTGCTCTGGTGGCCAAGAAGGTCAATGCCATCCTGGGGTGTATCAGAAGGGATGTGGTTAGTAGGTGGAGAGAGGTTCTGCTCTGCCCTGGTGAGGCTACATCTGGAATATTGCGTCCAGTTCTGGGCCCATCAGTTCAAGAAGGACCTCAGGGAACCGCTTGAGAGCATCCAGCACAAAGCCACAAAGATGATGGAGTGGAACATCTCTCTTACAAGGAGAGACTGAGGGAGCTGGGGCTCTTGAGCTTGGGGAGGAGGAGGAGACTGAGAGGTGACCTCATCTATGTTTACAAACAATGTAAAGGATGAGTGCCAAGAGGCTGGAGCCAGGCTCTGCTCAGTGATGCCCAGTGACAGGACAAGGGGCAGTGGGTGGAAGCTGAGGCACAGGAAGCTCCACAGAAACATGAGGAAGCGTTTTTTCACTGTTAGGGTGACAGAACACTGGAACAGGCTGCCTAGAGGGTCTGTAGTGTCCCCCTCCCTGGAAGTATTCATGGCCTGCCCGGATGCACTCCTGTGTGATCTGCTCTAGGTGATCCTGCTCTGCAAAGGGGTTGGACTGGATGAACTTTCAAGGTCCCTTCCAGCCCCTAACGTTCTGCAATTCTGCACCAGTGGAGGTGCAAGGAGATGGCAGCCTTTGCACCAAACCATCTTTGAGAAATGTGCTTATTAATCAGGTCTGCTCTGAAACCTGAACCCATCTCTGCTTCCTAGAGTAAAACAAAAGACTGTATCCAGAAAATATAGCAAAATGTTTTGATCATTTGGAATCCACTCCCATATTGAAGACACAGGAGGTCTAAGAGGTTGGGCTGTTCAATGACTCTATTGCTTGTTTTTTACTTGACAGTAGAAAATACTGTTGACTACAAGGGAATTAGCAGAGACTGAATTAATGTGACAGGGAGAGAAAAGGAAAAACCATGTAGGTGTTTGTTATGAGGGGTTTCACAGAGTCCTAGAATGACTCAGGTTGGAAAGGACCTCAGAGTTCATCTCCTCCAACCTCCCCATCATGGGCAGAGACAGCTCTCAACTAGACTTGGCTGCTCAAGGCCTCATCCAACCTGGCTTACAAACACCCAGGCAGGAGGCAGCCACAGCCTCCCTGGGCAGCCCATTCAAAAGTCTCAGCACCCTCATACTGAAGAACTTCTTTCCTAGATCCAGTCTAACCCTGCTCTCCCCCAGCTTCAAACCATTCCCCCTTGTCCTGTCTCTAGACACCCTCATGAGCAGTCTCTCTGCACCCTTCCTGTAGGATCTCTTCAGGTACTGGCAGGCAGCTCTAAGGTCTCCCTGAAGCCTTCACTTCCCCAGGGTGAACAACCCCAGCTCCTTCTCTCTGCACTAGGACATGCACACACAAGGAGGGTTCCCAGGGATGCAGGTGTCATGGGCGAGAGGATGGGAGTTGCTTCCTAATGGTCTGGCACATCTTCACAGCCAAGGCCACTGCCTAGGCCTTGGAATGCCATTGAGAATGGAAGCACAGGCACTCAGCAGGGCCAGGCAGGCTTAGGAGAAGACAGAGGAAATCCTTTGATATTCAAAGTATTCAAGGATAAATAAAAGAGATTTTGTTACGTTAGCGATGACTTATGAATAGTAATGATGAGAGTTGGCTCCTCTGGAGGCCTGTGCTGGTAGTAAAACCAGTACCACAGGGAGATAAAAATGAAAGTGGGCAAACTTGCTCCTCCAAGGCATCATGAGGTTGAAAAGGGCCATTAACAGGCCTGCAAGCAGAGACCATTGTGCCAAGCCTTCTCATACGGAAGCCAGCAGATCCCCCGAGCAAAGCAAGCATTTGCTTAACAAACAGCCACGCAAAGCAGGTTGCTGTATTTGGGCATGGGTGTCCTTGCTAAGCCTCCCCCCTCTGCCCTGCCTGCCTTCCAAGTACCATCTGGGCACAGGCAGAGGTGACTCTGTTGGCTTGGGCATGCCTTCCTGCCATCAGGCCTTGCTTTAGCCTGGGATGCCAGGCTGAGTTATCCAACAGCATGAACCATGGTGGTGCCAAAGGATGAGAAACCTCTGGACAACTCTGGCATTGCCACACTCTATTTTCCTCCCTCTGACTTGAGAAGGCATCAAAGCTGAAGGTCCTCCAGAGTCTCATGACATTGACTGTTAGACCCAGAGTGCACCCTTTGCAGGGCAGGACCTGCATCCCCTGGCATAGGCTGGCTAGCTGCTGCTCCCTCTTCTTGGCCAGGCAGAAGTCTCTGGGAGCTGGGCACCTATCGGTGAGTTCAAGGCAAGTTCATACCCCTCATGCCTGTCACTGAGTCAGGGCTTCATTTAGTCCTAATCCATTCCAGCCCCACACACGGCTAGGAGGGCTTTTAGATTTCAGTGTCTGGGTTTGGATGTTGCCACATGACTTTTCCATTAAGGAGTCAAGGAGAAAGTTCAGCTCTGGCTGCTGGGAGGGCTCAGCCCTTTGCTGGCCACTCCCTGGTAGAGCAGGGCATGTGGTGGCTTGCCTGCTCCAGAAACTCCAGCCATCCTCAGGCACAACTGGGTGAAACAAGGACACTCTGCTTTATCTTTAAATTTCCTTGTTTTCTTGGGCACTGGCCAGACCCTTTGGGTTTTTTTTGAATATAGTTGTTTGTGGTTTAATTTCCTCTGGGGTTTGGTACTAAAGTATTATTATACCAGCAAAAAAAACCCAACCACCAAGCAGCTTCTCACTGGAATTGTATAAGAGGAGAAACAAAACAGAGTAAAAACTCAGGGAAACTAAACAGTTTTGCAAGGTTGTCCAGCAGATCTCACACAACAGCTGGGAAATCACTACAGGACAACCTGTCCTTGAAGACATCAGTGGCCAGCAAGAGCTAGGAGCATGGGCTGCCACTGAATCCTTACCTCCCTTCTTCTGCCTCTGCCAAGGGTCCCAAAGAGGGCATTACCTTGAAGGCTGGCTGAGCTGCAGCCCTCAGGTATGTCTGTCAGTGCTTGCTTCTGAGACTCAGTTTAGTCATGGCTGGTGAGACCTTTCCTTGGAAAACACCCTCCAACAAACCAACAGGAATCAATCAAGGGAACACCCCAGGAAGCAGCTCAGGCTGCACTTTCCTAAGCAGCAAAGGAGGAAGCCTTAGAAACCTTGTCCCACCCCTGCCCAATCCTTAGCAGCTGTGCTGGCACAGTGCAGGTGAGACCAAGCAGTGAGCTAGGAGACAGAACTGCTCCTGCTGAAAAATAACCATTTGTATTTTCTGAATTCTCTTCCACTTGAGTCAGTTTCCTACAGCAGTTTCCTGTGCACCCACAGAGACAGCTACAGGGGCCCACCAGGTGGCAAGCAGAAATAAGTGGCCCACAGGAGTAGGGGACAAAGAGCTGATGAAATTGGCTTATGAAGTTTGCATGTTGAAGGTTAGCTTTGGCCTTGGAAAGGGTCTGATATTAAAGAGTGGCACACCTAATTAACAAGCCAGGTCATTATTGATTACACCTGACCCTACAACTGGGCCAAGCCCAGGCACAAATCCAGGCAGGTGTAGAGTGAGTTGAGAGCAGCTCTGAAGAAAGAGACTTGGGGGTCTTGATTGCTGAGAAGCTCCCTAGGAGCCAGCAGTGCCCTCAGGCAGCCCAGAGGGCAGCCCTTTGCTGGGCTGCATCCAGAGCAGTGTGGGCAGCAGGGCAAGAGAGGGGATTCTGCCCCTTGACTCTGCTCTGCTGAGACCTCACCTCCAGTCCTGCCTCCAGTTTTGGTGTCCCCAGCATAAGGAGGACACAGAGCTGCTAGAGTGAGGCCAGAGGAGGCCACAGAGATGATGCAAGGGCTGGAGCACCTCTGCTATGAGGACAGGCAGAGGGAGCTGGGGTTGTTCAGCCTGAAGGAGAGAAGATTCTGGGGGGAACTTAGAGCTGCCTCCCAATAGCTGAAAGGATCCTCCAGGAAAGCTGCAGGACTTTTCCTGAGGGTGTCTAGAGACAGGACAAGGGGGAATGGTTTGAAGCGAGAAGACAGTAAGGTTAGACTGCATCTTAGGAAGAAGCTCTTCAGTGTGAGGGTGGTGAGACTCTGGAGTAGGCTGCCCAGGGAGGCTGTGGCTGCCTCCTGCCTGGGGGTGTTGAAGGCCAGGTTAGATAAGGCCTTGAGCAGCCAAATTCAGTTGAGAGATTTCCCTGCCTGTGGCATGAGGTTGGAGGAGATGAGCTCTGAGGTCTCTTCCAGCCTGAGCCATTCTGTGGTTCTGTGAAGACCATTACCATGAAATCACCACTTGCACATGCCAGTGCCTCAAGCATGCACATCAGTGGCATGAGGAAGTTGACTTGCATCAAGCACAGTTAATTCTGAGACGGACTCAAGTGCAAGCTGCAGAAGTCAGCTCTGATGTGCTCCAGGGCAACCAAACACAAGGACAAAACAAACATCATCTGTGACAATCCACCCTCCTTCTCATATTCCTCTCAGCCACCTTCTTCTCAGTGTTGTACAAACTGGTGGCCCTGCATTGCAGGCCTAGAGAAGTCAACCCCTCCCTGGAGCTCAGAGAAGCATTACAGTTCAGTTGACGAGACCCACGCCAGAACAATAACAACATCACTTTTCCCACCACTGAAACGCAGCCACCTCTAGCATCAGATCTGTCAGACTTTGAGCACTTGGGCCAGAGAAGATACTGCCATTCCCCAGCTGAGACTGCAGCACAGATTGTTGTACAAAAGGAGAAACTCAATGCCCTCTGCACCAGTGCAGATGTGAAACTGAGAGGGAGTCCAAATGCTTTAGCTATGGGAGTGGAAGCTCCTCCAGCGACACTGGGTTGCCAACCACCACAGTTAAATGCTGCCAACAGACTTCACTGTAAGGCTGGAGGTACTGGAGGGGACTGAGGCTGGGACGAGGGCACAAGCTCCTGGGAGGAAGCTGTTGTGGAGCAGTCTCAGCTTTCTTTTCAAACAAGAAGGCACTTCTTTGTCCACATGAGTGCAAAGCAAAGTCTAAAAGCTCTACGGCCTGAGTGCTCCTGAACCAGGAGAGGCTTTTTTGTTATGCCTCTGAAAAGCAAGCAAGCAGGGGGAAAAAAAAATGTTTTCAGAGGCCTTAATGAAAAACTGTTAACATTTGGGTTGCACACTGACTGGTGTGGTTTCAGTGACAGCAAACTGTTTATTCACTCCCAGCACAGAGTTCTCATTGTCTCCCCTGCAATGGGAGGGGACAGCTGAGCTTGCCCACCATCTTCACACAATCCCTCTCCTGTATAGTGACAAATGCCAGTCCCCCTGGCATGTGGGCTTGGAAAGGTTTCCTCCCTATGCTGAACCAAGGTGTGGCCACTGTGCAGACCCTTCCCCAGTGGCCTGCTCCTTCTAGGAAGGAAGCCAAGCTACAGGTAGAGGTGTTACTATTTGAATCCTGGGGGGAAATTTGAGAGCAGAGAAGGGGAACAGCCTTTGTGGAAGGACAGCACCTGGACAGAAAAAAATGGCCAGGTATTCCTGGAAAAGTCTCCTTTGGGCAGCTCCTCTGCCCTGTGGGTGCCTGTGCCCCTTGCTGTATGCAGCTGGGTTTTTGCAACAGGCTAGCAAGTCACCTTGGCCTCTCTTTCCCCAGTCTGTTGCTTTAGTAACTTAAACCTTTCAAATTATTATAACTTTCTGACCCTGCATCAGTGCAAGTCACAGAATCACAGAGCGGCTCAGGCTGGAAGGGACCTCAGAGACCACCTGCCCCAACCTCCCTGCCATGGGCAAGGACCACTCTCAACTAGTCTCAGCTACTCAAGGTCTCATCCAACCTGGCTTTCAACACTCCAAGGCAGGAGGCAGCCACAGCCTCTCCAGGCAGCCTGCTGCAGATTTTTGGACACCAGAGAGGCAAGCATTACTTTTATCAAACACTTCCATTAAGAGCCAAAGGAATCTAAGCCAGGCAGACAGCAGCATCTTACCCACCAGTACCAAGCAGTCCCTGTGTCAGAGATGGGTCTGCACCCCTGAGCTCTGAGGGTGCCACAGTCCCTCAGGAAACACATTCCTACTTCCACCCTGCTTCTCACAAACACTGGTTCTCCAAACCCAAGCAGCCTACCTTATTGAGAGAGGATGATCCTTGAAGATGCGACAACAGAATTCCCAGCTCCAGTGGAACAGCACCAAGTCCCCCTGCCAAGCTTCCACTGACAACTAACACACATTCTCCTGCTCTCCTCCTTTTGCTTTCCTGCTTCTCCTCTCCCTCCTCTCCTTTTCTTCTCAATTATCAGATGCAGCTGCTCACTGAAAAACATAAAAGGAATCACCTGGCTGTGAGCTTCAGTAGGCAGCATGTTATAAACAGTCTGATTTCAGAGTTAAGAGTCCACCTGTGGGTCTGCATGCGGTGCTGTGCACTACCCGACAATTGCCTGCCCACAGGCAGATGCCCTTTAGAAGCCTAACCCCATCCTAGTTGACTGGCAGGGAAACCCAATGAATCTGCATCGTCCTCACTGGAGCAATTTTAGCTGCATGAGAACCCACAGAATCACCACAGAATTGTTGGGTTGGGGAAGCCCTCCAAGATCATTGAGTCCAACCATCAGCCCAACACCGCCACAGCTATTAAACCACGTCCCAAAGTGCCATTCCACACAATTCCTGAATGCCTCCAGGGACAAGAGGAAACAAACTAGTTCTCTAAGCAGAAGGCCAGGCACCTTGCAAGCTCAAATCTGCACTGGAAGTTCATGGAAAGCCAGAACCTGGAACTGCTGAGGTTGCAAAAGACTAGATAGTGAGAGTGCTTTTTGGTGAAAAAACACCTGCTTCCCAAGCCTCCCAGCCCTGAGGTCTAGAAAGTCCCCTGACCACTGGAAGGGTTGTTCAGAGCACTGCAAAGTCATCATCCCCTTGCAGGAAATGTGGGGGACTTTATGTTGGGGGCAGGGAAAGGGGAAGTGGTGCTTGGTCAGGGTTAACCCTTTCTGCTCTGTCGCAGGCTCTGTGCGACGTTGGGGTTGGCAGGTCCTCTGGAATCACAGAATCACAGAAGGGACCTCCAGAGGTCATCCACTCCAACCACCCTGCTGGAGCAGGATCACACAGGGCAGGTCACACAGAGAACACATCCAGGTGGGTTTGGAATGCCTCCACAGAAAGGAGATTCCACAACCCCTCTGGGCAGCCTGCTCCAGGGCTCTGCCACTCTCATAGGGAAAAAGTTTTCCCTTCTGTTCCCATGGAATCTTCTCTGCTCCATCTTGCCTCCACTGCCCCTTTCCTATCATTAGACATCCCCAAGCAGAGTCTGGCTCACATCTTCATGACCATGAATGAAGGCAGTTCATGCTCCTCTGCTCCAAGCTAAAGAGCCCCAGCTCCCTCAGCCTGTCCTCGGCAGGCAGATGTTCCACCACTGCCAGCATCTTTCTGGCTGTGTCTCCAGGAGCCACCTGGCTTGTGCTCCCCTCTGGCTTGCCATTTCTTTCTCTCCAAGCTGTGGTGCAGCAGCAGCAGCAGGATGAGTAACCAGAGTCCCAGAAAAGAGTCATTTTCAGGGAAGGGGATGGTGCTGTGCCTGTGCCTCTCCATCCCAACCAGTGATAGTGGGTCAGTTTTAACCAGTCCTGCCAAGCTTAACAGAAACACTGCCCTGAGGTAGATGTGGGAGCCACAGCACCCTCCTGCCTTGCAGTATCACAGTGTCACAGTATCACCAAGGTTGGAAGAGACCTCACAGATCATCAAGTCCAACCCTTTACCACAGAGCTCAAGGCTAGACCATGGCACCAAGTGCCACGTCCAATCCTGCCTTGAACAGCCCCAGGGACGGCGACTCCACCACCTCCCCGGGCAGCCCATTCCAGTGTCCAATGACTCTCTCAGTGAAGAACTTTCTCCTCACCTCCAGCCTAAATCTCCCCTGGTGCAGCCTGAGGCTGTGTCCTCTCGTTCTGGTGCTGGCCACCTGAGAGAAGAGAGCAACCTCCCCCTGGCCACAACCACCCCTCAGGTAGTTGTAGACAGCAATAAGGTCACCCCTGAGCCGCCTCGTCTCAGATGATCCCAGCTGCTGCAGCCTGAGGTGGACAAAGGCTCTCGATTCCTGCTCTTAGAGCCCCTAAGCACAACCACAAAGCTGCAGAGTGCTTAGGACTCTGCAGCGTCATTTGCACAGCCGAAGTCACCTCTGCCATCCGTGGCATCTTTTTCTGCAGTCAGGCTGGCTGATGGGGTAATGAGCTGGAACTGAGGCTTTTCTCCCAGTATTTGCTTCCCCACACCTCCCAGGTTGCTCTGTTTTAAACCAAAGGTTTCAGATGAGTCAAAGTTAATATTTGCCCAGCACTTGCACTGCGCGAAGTGCCCGGATAAAGCAGAGCAGGATAAGCATTACAAGCAGCGTGCTCTGGCCTCGTTTGAACACCATACAACTGCTCACAGGGAAGGTGGGAGAAGGAAGGTGACAGATGGGGATATTTCTGGAGTTTCTGCTCTAGCAGAGGATGTCCCTGCTCACTGCAGGGGGCTTGGACTAGGCGACCTTTGGAGGTCCCTTCCAACCCATTGTCTGATCCCCTGACACTCTTAACCCACTTTTTCCCACGCTGTCTCTTTCATCCCTTTTGCCTTCCCTCTTATCCACTAACCCTTAAGTTCACCAGCAAATACTGGGCCAGTTGCAAAGCTCTTGGGAAAGGTGGAAACCAGATAACTGCCTGGTTAATCACCTCCACCAGATTTAGCTGCACCCTGTGCTGTTGTTTCTGCTTAGAAAGCTGGCAAGTGGAGACCCGATTTCAGGTTTTCAGAGATGTTCAATTTCCTTCAAGAGAAAGCAGCCAGTAGGAAAGCAGGAGAGATGAGTCCTTGCTTGGGTGTAATTATGGAGGAAACCATATTCCAACACTGGCACCGGGGAGCCTGTTTGTTTTTTCTCATCCCCGCAATTCTGACTAAGCCCTGCTTTGTGGGCAGCCTCCCCGCCTTGGGTTTGTTTTCTTTTGGCAGCCCTGATCCCGCTGGCTGCCCAGGGAGCCTGGGCCCCTTTATTTGTACTAAAATGGAGGAGAGAGGGAAAGAGAAGGGGTGGTGGGGAGGAATTTGCATCAATGGTAAATCACAATAAACCCTCTCTGATAGTGCTTGCTGTTCTCGCTTTGTGTCCTGCAAAATCTCGCTGGGGGGAAGGGATGCACCAAACCTCCAGAAGTCACAGGGCTGCAGAAAGCCCTGAGCAGACCCAGGCTTCTCAAAGCTGCCACCCCTCAGCCCTGCCTGCTCCCACAGGTGGCTGCTATCTGCTTTAGCTGACGGAGATGGACAGGCAGCTCCCAGGAGTCAGCAGAATGCCAAGTGCTGAGCACATTCCCCCCACCCCCCCCGAGATTTTTTGATTAGTCCTAACTCTGAAGCTATTCAGCAGAGCTCAGTGCCTGGCAGGATCAGGCCTATCTGTACAAAAGCAGGGTATGTGCCAGCATTTCGTGGTCAGAGTATACAGGGGGAGGGAAAAAAAACCACACAGGGAAAACCTGCAGTGGGGTGAAGTGCGGAGAGAGGTTGTTGCCATAACATGTAGTAACTGGGGCTTTTTAGGGGGTTTGATTTTTGTTTTGAACGTTGAAGAAATAGCCTGAGCAAGCTGTTTACCACATGAAACAAAGCTGGGCTGGAATATTTTCAGGCCACTAAACTTGGATTTCAGACAACCGGCTTGGATTGACGTCCTGGATGAGTTACAGCCGATTGGCATGGGGAAGGGAGGCAAAATATGCATCTGTCCTGCTGCCAACTTAGGCTAGGCTGCCGTTTTGTTTGGTGTCTAGAGAGCTGGTTTTCGTAATTAAACCAGCCTTCAAACTCCTTTTAAATACAGCTGAAGAAAAGAGGAACTGAAAGGGATTCCTCTAGAGCGTATGCACACTGCTCTAGCAACTCTTGCACCGCTTTCTCTGCGCTCCCTGGAAATGTTTCCCTTTTTCTCCTAATGCTTCCCTGCTAATACACACCCCAGCATGCACGGCCACACAGCAACACAGTGGTGGGCCAGGGGCAGAGCTGAGCCCAGGAGAGGTCTCCATCCACTCTTCCCAGGGAATTTTCATCCCCAAAGTCATTGAGGGCTCCCTCGAATTGTTCAGCAGCAGCAGGTCGCTGTACCTGCACACAAAACAACTGCCAGCACTGCAGTCAGCCCAGCTGAACGGAGCACAAAACACTCTGTTCTGTCCCAGGGAAGGGCTGGGGGCAGGCTGAGGAGAAGCTTCTTTGGGCTTCTCTCCTTTTTTTTTCCCCTTTTGTTTTTTTTTTGGGGGGTTTGCTTTTTGTTTTGTTTCCCCACCTGACTCCAGTATCGCTTGGGTTGTAACTGTCTGAATTGAATCACAAACATTACTCCCGTTCCAGAGAAGGCAAGTCTAGGGTGGGGGGGAGGATTAATCTCCATTCAGAATGTTGCTGGGCAAATAGAAAGTCACTTTAAAATGTGAACAAAAGTGCAATAACTGCAGCTGACTGTGATGTTAAACCAGGAGAGTGAGAGAATTATATACATGTGTGTATAAGTATATATATGGGTGGATAGAGATATATAAAACTGTAAAATCACAGAATGGTTTGGGGTCGAAGAGACATCCAAAAGTCATCCAGTCCAACACCCTGCAGTCAGCAGGGACATCCTCCACTACAGCAGGTTGCTCACAGCCTTGCCCGGCCTCGTCTTGAATAGCTCCAGGGATGGGGCCTCAACTACCTCCCTGAGCAACCTCTTGCAGTGTTCCATCAATCTCATGGTACAGAACTTGTTCCTCATATCCAGTCTAAATCTGCTCTGCTCTCAAACCATTGCCTTTGTCCTGTCGCTGCAGGCTTTTGCAAACAGCTCCTCTGCAGCCTGCTTGTAGCCCCCTTTCAGGCACTGGCAGGCTGCTTTTAGAATCATAGAATCATAGAATCAACCAGGTTGGAAGAGACCTCCAAGATCATCCACTCCAACCTAGCACCCAGCCCTATCCAGTCAACTAGACCATGGCACTAAGTGCCTCATCCAGGCTTTTCTTGAAGACCCCCAGGGACGGTGCCTCCACCACCTCCCTGGGCAGCCCATTCCAATGGGAAATCACTCTCTCTGTGAAGAACTTCTTCCTAATATCCAGCCTATACCTACCCTGGCACAACTTTTTAGGTCTGCCTGGAGCCTTCTCTAGGCTGAACAACCCTAGCTTGCTCAGCCTGTCCTTGTAGCAGAGCTGCTCCAGTCCCCTTATCATTTTCAGACACAATCATTTACAACAACACTTTTAACTCTCCTGTTATTTCAGTACCACATAGCCAGGGCAGGGCAATTTACCATTTCAGATTACTAATGTGTGTGAAAATATAAACTGGACAGCAAAATAGGATCTCATGAAGAGCCTTGCAAATAACTGCTCTATTTGCATAGGAAATGGATTGGTGAAAATCACTGGCAGAATTACTCCCTGGTGTTTGTTGCTTTCCCAGGAATCTGGTCCTGAGGAATGCAGGTTGACTCACTGAGGATGAAATACAGCTAGAATCAGTTTTGTGGGGCAGCATTTACAGCAGCCTGCATGCTCTGCTCTGGAGGCTTCAATTTCCTTCTTGCCTTTTACAAACTCCCTGCTGTGCTTAAGAGCAGTGACCACTGGGAACTGGATGTCACACCAAGCAAGCTAACCTCCCAGCACATCACTGACTCACAGAATGCCAAGGGTCGGAAGGGACTTCCAGACACCAACCAGTCCAAGCCCCCTGCCAGAGCAGGAGCACCCAGGGCAGGTCACACAGGAACGCATCCAGGTGGGTTTGGAATGTCTCCACAACCTCTCTGGGCAGCCTGCTGCAGGGCTCTGGCACCCTCACAGGGAATAAGTTTTCCCTTCTGTTCCTGTGGCACCTCCTCTGCTCCAGCTTGCCCCCAGTGCCCCTTCTGTCATTGGACTTCCCTGAGCAGAGCCTGGCTCTGTCGTCCTGCCACTGCCCTGCACATCTTTATCCACATACATGAGGGCAGCCCTCAGGCTTCTCTGCTCCAAGCTAAAGAGCCCCAGCTCCCTCAGCCTGTCCTCACATGGAGATGTTCCACTTCAGCACCTTTGTGGCTCTGCTCTGGACTCTTTCAAGCAGTTCCCTGAGGTCCTTGAGCTGGAGGACTCAGAATTGGACACAATATTCCAGATGTGGCCTCAGCAGAACAGAACAGGTTATCCACTTTTCCCTTCCTCTCATAAGAGCAGGCAGCTGAGAAGATCTTGCCCACTTGCTTTCATGAGCTGTGCACCACCACTTTCTCAGTGCTGTGTAATTTTCCTCCTGGCACATTTCCACCTTGGGATTCTTTTCTTCACTCCCTGCTCCCGCAGATCTGCTGCCAAACTCTGGCTCCTAACTCAACAGCCTGGGCTTCCTCCCACTGCAGCAAAATGGCAGCACTCTTTTTGACAGCTGACAGAGACATTTACACTTCAGAGGATGACAGAGCAGCCATGGTGGAGGAGCTTTGGAAAAACAAAAACTCATCAAACTGCCTTTCCAGCTCTGGCCTGATGTCAGAGCCGAGCTTTGGTGACATCTCCTCTCTCCTGCAGTGAGGTGGGCTGCAGCTCTTCATATCTATAGGGATGTGACTTAAGTGCCAGGTTTTCAACGTTGGGATCACCAAGATTTTGTCTGGGATGTTTCTAGGGCAGGTTGTACCAGATGGTGGCTGGGAATCCCAGAGTGCACCAAGTAGATTTGAGTCCTCCTCAGTGGCTGGGCTGGCGGCGCTGGGAGCTGCCCTCCCGTGGACTTGTCCCATGCATCTGTGCTGGTTCTTGCTCATGCCCATCTGCAGCAGTGTAGGAGTCTGAACAGACAGCTAGCATCAGCACTTCCAGCTCAGGAGGGACAAGGGGCAGGACTAAGGTCTGTGGGGAACAGACAGGAGGGCACCGCTCACGCTGCAGCAGCAGGCGGTGCACTGCAGTCTGCCTGGGTGTTAGGCTTAGTCCAGGCTCTGTGAAGTCCTGTGCGAGCTTCAGCCTGCAACTGGTGTTTCCTCAACAAGTGAGCAGTGTCCAGAGAGCCTTTGCTCTGTGCTGCTTGGGAACTCAGGTGCTGCCTTCGTGACTAGTGGGAGAGTCAGAGGCAAGCAGTGGAAGAGAGGGAGAGACTACGGGAAGGACCTGCAGCCTTTCTGGCTGGGGCATTGTCAGCATTCAAGTGACCATTTTGGTTATCTCAGGGAAGCAGATGCACTGCCAACCTGTGTGAAGGGCAAATGTGGGCCACAAAGTGCCTCAGCTTACATGGCAAGGCTGTGTGTGAAGAGGGAAACGGCACTATCACAGTATCATCAGGGTTGGAAGAGACCTCACAGATCATCAAGTCCAACCCTTTACCACAGAGCTCAAGGCTAGACCATGGCACCAAGTGCCACGTCCAATCCTGCCTTGAACAGCTCCAGGGACGGCGACTCCACCACCTCCCCGGGCAGCCCATTCCAGTGTCCAATGACTCTCTCAGGGAAGAACTTTCTCCTCACCTCCAGCCTAAATTTCCCCTGGCACAGCTTGAGGCTGTGTCCTCTTGTTCTGGAGCTGGCCACCTGAGAGAAGAGAGCAACCTCCCCCTGGCCACAACCACCCCTCAGGTAGTTGTAGACAGCAATAAGGTCACCCCTGAGTCTCCTCTTCTCCAGGCTAACCAATCCCAGCTCCCTCAGCCTCTCCTCGTAGGGCTGTGCTCAAGGCCTCTCACCAGCCTCGTCGCTCTTCTCTGGACACGCTCAAGCATCTCAATGTCCCTCCTAAACTGGGGGGCCCAGAACTATAGCATCATCTGAGGTAAAGCTTAAGCTGACTTCAAGGGAGATCTGCCACAACACCTGTGTGTGTCCTGCCAGGGACACTCTGCTTCTCCCAGGCAGGAGCACTCCAGCAAACATCACTCTCCAGCCCTCCTGCACAGCCCTGGATGTGCCTGACGGTTTTCCCAGCCACAGCTTGACCTCATGACTGTCCAGAAGATCCAAAGCACTTGCAGCTGACCTTCCACATAAAGGTTTAATTTAGAGCCAAAAGGCTCCTCCCTGCTTTTGGTCTCTGTCCTTTGAATCCCCACTGAGTTTGGAAGCCCAGCTCCCAGCCCAGCACACGTGATGGAGTTCCACATTTGTCCCTCACTGCTGGTGACTCAGCACTGGGGAGCAGAGCAGAGCTGCTCCCCTGCAGCTGTCCCTCGGCCACTGCTGCTCAATCAGCCCTTTGTAGTTGGGCTGGGGATGGCAAAGCAAGGGGTGTAAGAGATGGGAACAGAGGGGAGAACAGATCCAGCTATCAGTGCCACAGGAGAGCTGCCTTCTTTAGGTCCTCACTTCCTAGAACTACAGCTGCCATGAGCAGTGGGGAGCTCCACTGGTACAGGCACAGACATAGTTCATAGAATTCAAGAATGGCTTAGGCTGGAAGGACCTTAGAGCTCATCTACTCTGACCTCCCCACCATGGGCAGGCACACCTCTCAACTAGACTCAAGGCCTCAACCAACCTGGCAGGAGGCAGCCACACTCTCCCTGGGAAGCCTGTTCCAGGGTCTCACCAGCCTCACTCTGAAGAAATTCTTCCTAAGCTCCAGCCTAACTCTGCTCTGCCTCAGCTTCAACCCATTCCCCCTTGTCCTATCTCTAGACACTCTCATGAAAAATCCCTCTGCAGCCTTCCTGGAGGAAACTAAGGCCCCTCAGAGTCTTCTCCTCACCAGGCTGAACAACCCCAGCTGCCTCAGCCTGTCCTCAGAGCAGAAGTGCTCCAGTCCCTTTCCTCCCCACACTGCCCACACTGGGGTTTTTCTCCATGATGCATTTCCAGCCAGGATGCTGCCCAGGATCTAGGACAGCTGCAGATTTAAGTGCACCAAGTGACAACATTAATGTTGTGAAGGCTTCAGTAACACAGTGCAGGGCTTTTTTTACCTGCCTTTGTCTCTGGCACAAGAAGTCTCTGATGAGAAATGGGAGGTGACAATCCTGGCTTCCAGAGCCCTTCACAGCTAAGCCACAAACACTCTCTGCCACTGAATCTCTCTTCACTTCAGAGGAATGTATTTCCCTGCCTTACAAAGTGTGAAGATGAACCATGGCCACGTGTTACATGGTGAGCACAGCAGGAATTAATGGGCCTGTGGACTTTTAAGAGATAGACATTCCCTTTTTGTCACAGGAAATCACACTTTCTGGGTGCATGGCAGGATGTGCAAATAGAAGCTTGGAGACTTGAGCAGCTGAGTCCAGCTGAGAGGAGTCCTTGCCCGCGGAAGGGAGGTTGGAGCAGAGGATCTCTGAGATCTCTTCCAATCTAAGCCTTGCTAGGAATCTGTGAAGCTTCTGTGTGCCTCTACTTGGCGTCCCACAAAGTACTTTGCTCACAGAAAGATCAGTTTATGCATCAAGTAGCCCAGAGAGGCCACATTTCACAAAGTAAGGACCATTTCTGTTCCCTCAGCAGCCCTTTGACTGGCCAACTTGAAAACACCAGGAGTCTCACAACCACAAACACCTCCTGGCACTAAGAAGTCCTGAACCCAACAAAAACTTTCACAGTATCACCAAGGTTGGAAGAGACCTCACAGATCATCAAGTCCAACCCTTTACCACAGAGCTCAAGGCTAGACCATGGCACCAAGTGCCACGTCCAATCCTGCCTTGAACAGCTCCAGGGACGGCGACTCCACCACCTCCCCGGGCAGCCCATTCCAGTGCCCAATGACTCTCTCAGTGAAGAACTTTCTCCTCACCTCCAGCCTAAATCTCCCCTGGTGCAGCCTGAGGCTGTGTCCTCTTGTTCTGGTGCTGGCCACCTGAGAGAAGAGAGCAACCTCCCCCTGGCCACAACCACCCCTCAGGTAGTTGTAGACAGCAATAAGGTCACCCCTGAGCCTCCTCTTCTCCAGGCTAACCAATCCCAGCTCCCTCAGCCTCTCCTCGTAGGGCTGTGCTCAAGGCCTCTCACCAGCCTTGTCGCCCTTCTCTGGACACACTCAAGCATCTCAATGTCCCTCCTAAACTGGGGGGCCCAGAACTGAACACAGTACTCAAGGTGAGGTCTAACCAGTGCAGAGTACAGGGGCAGAATGACCTCCCTGCTCCTGCTGGCCACACCATTCCTGATGCAGGCCAGGATGCCACTGACTCTCTTGGCCACCTGGGCACACTGCTGGCTCATGTTCAGGCAGGTATCAATCAGTACCCCCAGATCCCTCTCTGTCTGGCTGCTCTCCAGCCACTCCGACCCCAGCCTGTATCTCTGCATGGGGTTGTTGTGGCCAGAAAGGTTGTGGGAAATGTTTTGATGTCCTGCCAGGAACAGACAGTTTTTCTTCACTGCCTGATCTCTTTGATATTGTATTGAGGACCTCAAGAACCACTTTTTTTTTTCCCTCCAGAGGACTTTGAGAAAAACAGGCCTTGCTCTTGGACTCTTACAATATGTCCTGCAGGGATTAAAATAAAACTTGTTTGTAAGCTATTGCTTCCTGCATTGACAGGGCTTGCAGAGGCTGCCAGAACTCACTGTGCTTTGTTGCTATTGCCACTGGGTTGGACTTTTTGCTTTGTAATTTCACCTAAGGCCAGGCAGCAGACTCAATAATCATGGCTAATGGCAAACTATAGACAAAGTTACCTCAGCATTAACTCATTCCTGTGCACAGGACTAGTTCTCAGGAGCAACATTTAAGACATGCTGGCTGTAGACCAAGAGAGTATTTTCCTGAATCACAGCATCACAGAACGTTAGGTGCTGGAAGGAACCTCCAGAGTGCATCCAAGTCTTGCCAGAGCAGGATTACCCAGGGCAGGTCACACAGAAACACATCCAGGTGGGTTTGGAAAGTCTCCAGAGGAGGAGACTCCACAACCTCTCTGGGCAGCCTGTTCCAAGACTCTGGCACCCTGACCATAAAGAAATGTCTCCTCATGTTGAGGTGGAACCATCTGTGTTCTAGCTTGTACCTGCTGTTCCTTATCCTGTCCCTGGGCACCAGCACAAAGAGCCTGGCACCTTCATCTTGACACCCACTCCTCAGATATTGATCTCCTCACAGCCTTCTCCTCTCTAGACCAAACAGCTCCAGGTCTCTCAGTTTTTCTTCACAGCAGAGATGTTCAAGTCCCTCCAATCATCTTTGTAGCCTCTGTTTGGCTCTCTACAGAAGATCCCTGTTTCTTTTGAAGTGGGTAGCCCCAAACTGGGCACAGTATTTCAGCTATGGTCTCAGCAGGGCAGAGCAGAGGAACAGGAGAACCTCCCTAGCCCTACTGGACACACTTTTCCTTGATGCATCCCAGGATGCTGTTGTCCCTCTCACCTTTCTCTAAGCACACAAACCTCAAGAAGCAGAACTGCTCAGTTTTAGGGATCTGAAGTAAATCAGCTGATGCCAGCAGACAGCAAACTTGAGTACAGGCTCCTTGGTCCCTTATCTGGGAGAATAATAGAAGTAGCCCAAACCCATCAGATGAGGCAGCAATGGGAAATCAGCCTGGCCAGAACCAGCAACAAAGGAGCAATTCACAACTGACCAGTGTGGATGAGTCCAGAGGCTTTGAACTTACAGAAATAACAGCAGCTGTAAAATAATTTCTATTCATTAAAAATCTCCTTTTTTTTTCCTATCAGCCTAGGATATCCACCTCCATTTTCCCCTTTTCTACGAACAAGTAGTTCTGGAATCAGTTTTAGATGATGTGATCCATAACCCATCGGATCCCTTCACTTGAAAGGGCTGGAAATGCAAATGAATGAATTTGCAGGATGAGCTTGGTGCAGAAAAATGTTGTTTACTGCATTATATTTTGAACAGTCCCTGGTTACTCTCTGCTTTGAGGAAAAAAAAATGGCAAAAGCCATATGACACCAGAAAAAATGGGAAGACCTTTTAGCAGCTACTGAAACTGACCTGATGAACCCAGCTCTTGCCACAGGCAAAGTAAACAAATGGACCCTATGACTTACCCAGAGCTTTGCTTTGCTTGGGAGTGGAGGATCACTGGCGTCAGGAGCTCCAGCAAGAAAACTGAAGCTCTGTTTGCTGGCACAAGAGCCCTCTTCAGAAGGGCAGGATGAAATAAAATGGCACAAGTGACCAGCACAGTGTAGACAGTTCCATTTTCATTTGCAAGTCTGTCTGAGACACTTTGTCTTTACAGCAGATTTTGTCTGGGTGAGGCACTCTTGAGTTGAAGCCTCCAAAGTCTTCAGTGGTGCTGAAGTTTAATGGCACAGTTGTACGGTGTGAGCTGTTGTGAGCTCCTTGCCTTTTCCCCTTCATCCATCTGTGGAAGAGTAATAAACCAGAAGGCTCAAGTGTATCCTTCCTTTTGGGGACTTCCCAGTTGGTCAGGCTGTTTACCTTCATACCTCTCTGTGGACATCAGCACTGGTCATGTCATGATTTGGCTGGAGGTCACCTCAGACCTCCCTTTTTAACCTTGAGAAGATGATGGTGGGCCTTGCCTAACAGTTCACACAAGCTGAGACACAGTAGAGTGAAGACCCTTGGTATAGGCTGGTTTCATCAGGTGTGGACACCCTAGTCTTGACTCATTGTGAACAAGTACAAGGACTTGTTCAGAACAGCACTGCCTTGGCTTGGTCAGCTGTGGCTCCACAAGTATGGGAAACACAGAATTACAGAATCCTACCAATGGTTCAGGCTGGAAGGGACCTCAGAGCTCACCTACTCCAATCTCCCGACCATGGGCAGAGACACCTCTCAACTAGACTCAGCTGCTCAAGGCCTTTTCCAACCTGATTTCAACACACCCAGGCAGGAGGCAGCCACTACATCCCTGGGCAACCTGTTCCAGAGTCTCACCACCCTCACGCTGAAGAACTTCTTCCTAAGCTCCAGTCTAACTCTGCTCTACCTCAGCTTCAAACCATTCCCCCTTGTCCTGTCTCTAGACACCCTCAGGAAAAGTCCCTCTGAGGCCTTCCTGGAGGATCCCTTCAGGTACTGGCAGGCAGTTCTAAGGTCCACCCAGAGTCTTCTCCAGGCTGAACAACCCCAGCTCTTGTAGCCTGTCCTCATAGCAGAGGTGCTCCAGCCCTTGGATCATCTTTGTGACCTCCTCTGGACTCTCTCCAATAGCTCTGTGTCCTCCTTATGCTGGGGACACCAGAGCTGGACACAGCACTGCAGCTGAGGTCTCAGCAGAGGAGGGTCAAGGGGCAGAGTCACCTCTCTCTATCTCTGGCCACACTGCTTTGGATACAGCCCAGGCTGCAAGTGCACACTGCTGGCCCCTTTCCAGCTTCTCCTCCAGCAGCACCTCCAAGTCCTTCTCCGCAGGGCTGCTCTCAATGTCATCATCCCCCAGCCTGGATTGGTATGAAGGATTGCCCCAACCTAGGTGCAGGACCTTTGTGTTATTGAACCTCAGGAGAGTCCTTCTCCAGGCTGCCCAGGTCCCCCTGGATGGCTGCCATCCTGTCCCCTCACACTCACCTCACTGCTGAGGAAAAAGGGCTTTTGAAAAACACCCTTAATGACAGACTGCTTACATTTGCTTTACCTTGTTCTGGACTTGCTGCCTGCTTGGCAGCTGAGGCCTTTCGATAGTTCTGGCTTTCTTCTCTTTATTTTTGAACACTGAGGGGATCCTGTCACATTTGGAAGGGCCAGGACTGGTCTGCTGCCTCTGTTTGCCAAGTCCATGTAATTCCTTGCAGAGGATATTTTCATACACGAAGGCCTCAGGAAAGCTGTTCTAAAAGAAAAATAAAATGGAATTAAATTCAAATGAAAGTGGCAGGAGCCCAGCACCTGGTGACAAGGAACACGTGGTGTGAGAGAAACCTCTGGGCAGCTCTGAAGCGTTGAGTAACCCCTGCCATGGCTATGCCTTGGCAGGCAGAAGCTGTGAGTCAGCCCCCTCCTCCCCCACTCCAAATGATGATGAGGAGGAGGTTTAAAAACCACTCATAATCATCCATGTGGGGACTTCTTTTTTGCCTGATGTCTGGACCCTTGAGGAGGCATTCTGCTTGTGCTTTTTCCTTCCTCTCACCACCCTTGTAGCCCAGCACAAAGCGACATCTCTTTTCTTTAACTCTAAGCCAAGGTTCTCATCTGATCGCTTCGCTTCGGGACAAACAATAAATATGACAAGGCTGGCAAGGAGCTCTGAGAGCCTGTGCTGCTGATTGCTGCAATAACAAACTGGGATGTTTACACAGCCTGAAAAATAGAGGCAGTGAGAAAACAGACTTCAGCTTCAAGATATAAATCTTCCTCATTGTGAGAACTGGCTTCGGAGAGCTGTTTGTTTTAATTAATAGCTTCAGAAGGGTGAATAATTGGGGTAAAACTACTGCTCCAAACCTTCACCTAAATTCTAGAAGGAAAAAAATAACCCAAAACAACAAAGCAGTCATCACAAACTTCTTGTAAGATAGGAAGTTTCCAGCTAGCTTGTGGCCAAACGTTTTCAAGTAGGAACTCAGAGCTAGACTCTGGAACCCAGTTTGAAAGAAGTAAGTGCCCTGATTTTAAGTCATAGAATCACAGCATGGGCTGTGTTAGAAGGGATCTTGAAGATTACCTAGTTCCAAGTCCCCTGCCACAGACAAGGGCACCTTCCACTAGCCCAGGTTGCCCAAGGCCCCATCTAATAATCTGGCCTTGAACACCTTCAGGGAGGGAACATCCACAACCTCCCCAGGCAACCTGTTCCAGTGTCTCACTACCCTCACTGTAAAGAATTTCTTCCTAATCTCCAGTCTCAATCTCCCCTCTTGCAGCTTCAATCCATTCCCTCTCATCCTAGCACTGCGAGTTCTTGTAAATACAAGTCCTCCCCCAGCTTTCTTGTAGGGTCCCTTCAGGTACTGGCCTGTGTAAAGCAGATCTGGCTGTTCATTTAAGCTGCCATGCAGAGATCTAGAAAATCTCACTTAGTTTGATTTCCAGAAACTGCACCTTGGGCTCTTCCATAAATAAATTTCTGTATTTGTATCATGGTGAGAGGCATCTGTGCATCTCTGAAATCTCTGGCATTAAGCCATGACTTGGCAGTCAAAAGAATATGTGAAGAGCTGTATGAAAAATCAGTCTTTGCATTCCTCTAACAGCTTTCACCTGAGTCTCTCAAAGCAGTTCAGAAGGAGGAATTACGCCAGATAGGGAAATATTCTTAGCCCTGCTCAGCCACGGAGGAACCTGCAGCACAAGGCAGCCCGGGGGCTTCTCCCAGGTTGTTGTGGTCCAGGTTTCCTGACCTGACCAAACTAAAGATTGATGTCTGTATCCTCCATCCTCCCTGCTGCTCCCTCCCCATTTCCCACCTTCTGAAGTCCTAGAACGAGTTGGGTTGGAAGGGACCTTAATGATCATCCCATTCCAACCCACTACCACGGGCAGGGACACTTTCTTCTAGACCACGTTGCTCAAGACAAAACCTGGTGGGGCTGGCCTGTGGGCTGCAAATCCTGCTGCTGTCCCCCACCACCTTTGTTTGCTGCCTTCATTTCCTGCATCCCATCATCTCCTGCTGCACTTTGGAAACCGTGGCCCTGACCCTGAATAGTGCATGGGGTGAACAGATCCAATTTTCTGTGGGGGTGAGAGAGACGCTCAGCAAAGCAGCTGCCTTGCCAACACCCCCTAATCACTTTGCTTACATGTTTCATGTCTTTCCCTCATTCTTTATCTTTCTGTTTTGGTTTGGTTTGTTTATTTAGATTATAAACTCTTCAGGCCAGGGATCCTGCCTCCTTCTGCCATTACAACACCTACCACAGCGTGGCCCCGGAGCCCGTTGGAGCCCCGTGCTGCTACCACAGTCAAACAATAATAAATAAAACCAGGGCTGTGAAGAGATTATAATTAGAGCTGTGCAAAACTCAGCAGTTTTGGTTTACATTGGTTCCTCCCTGCTGAGCCTACATTGTGATTTGGATCTCTGTGCAAAAGAAAAAAACCAAACCCAAAGCAAAACTCCCCAAATGCCAAATGTGCCTGGGTCTGGGCTCAAAACCCTGCACAAGCTCAAAACTCTGCCTTGAGCACAGCCCTACGAGGAGAGGCTGAGGGAGCTGGGATTGGTTAGCCTGGAGAAGAGGAGGCTCAGGGGAGACCTTATTGCTGTCTACAACTACCTGAGGGGTGGTTGTGGCCAGGAGGAGGTTGCTCTCTTCTCTCAGGTGGCCAGCACCAGAACAAGAGGACACAGCCTCAGGCTGCGCCAGGGGAGATTTAGGCTGGAGGTGAGGAGAAAGTTCTTCACTGAGAGAGTCATTGGACACTGGAATGGGCTGCCCGGGGAGGTGGTGGAGTCGCCGTCCCTGGGGCTGTTCAAGGCAGGATTGGACGTGGCACTTGGTGCCATGGTCTAGCCTTGAGCTCTGTGGTAAAGGGTTGGACTTGATGATCTGTGAGGTCTCTTCCAACCCTGATGATACTGTGATACTGTGCCCAGTGACTGTGGGTAAACAGAACCCTGCCTGAAATCCTCCACTGCTGCGTTTGCTCCGCCACGGACTACAGCACCCCAAACGCCTTCAGCTGAGCGGTCACTCGCCTGGCTCACCACAGTCTCTGGCAGAGGCCATTAGGAGGGAAACAATCAGCAGGAGGCTGGGAAGGGGCACCATGCCTTGGCTGGCAGCGTGGATGTGCAAGTCTTCACTGTCAGACCCTTCCACACATGGGTCCTGCTCCCCTCTGTCTCTCTTGTAGGGGTTGGAGATAGAGGTGAAGGGCTCCAGCCCCAGAATAACGGTGATGCTTATGCAGCCCAACAGTCCAGGCTTGGTACGTGGGGCAATGCCATGCACCATGGCCAAGTCAAAGAGGCAGGAAGAGTACCAAGTTCCTGAGATGGGAGGAAGCCCTGCACCCAGGCATGCACCTGGCCAAGGCCTTGAGCAGCCAAGTCTAGCTGAGAGGCAACCCTGGCCCATGGTGGGGAGGTTGTAGTAGATGATCTCTGAGGGCACTTCCAACCTGAGCCATTCTAGGATGTTCACAGCGCTCCACCTGAGGCTATCAGGATATAGAAAAGCTTCTTAAACAGCAGGCTGCCAAAAAATGCACCACACAAAAGCATTTTGAATCGTGCCACTTCCACTCCCTGCCAGTGATAAAGGGCAGCAGGCAGCTAGTGCAGAGTGGGGTAGCTGCTCTGGCCAGGAGAAAGGAAGCGCAGACATCTTGCCCCATCACCACCAGAATGAATCCACTCACCACAGAGCTCAGCACAGTGTCAGTTCTGGCCTGCTGGCCCTACCAGAGTGTCTCAGAGGAGCAGAGACCTCCTGGCTCCTGGCTTGAAGGTCTCCCACTCTTCTCCATAGGCTGCACAGGCAAGGCAGGCTCCTGGGGCAAGGCCACATCTGCTTCTGGCACCTGCTAAGTCACAAGTGGTTGAACTGGCAGGAGCCTTTGCATCCACACACATCCTCCCTGGCCAAATCTGCAGGAGCTGCTGTACTCCAGGAAAAGCTCACATGGATTTGGGTAAACCTTTTAGCTACACTAAGTAAAAATCAGCGAAGATCTGAACAGAAGTATTTTGGTGTCTGCCAGATGAGAAGTTGTGGGCCAAAGACTTCACAGTGAGTTTCACTTCTGCAAATTAGTAGCTAATAATAAAGGGAAATATTCAGGTTTCATGGCAAAAATCGATTTGTTTGCTTTTACCCAGATTTGGCATGGTCTGGGAGTCTGGAGGATTGATTTTTATTTGGGGTAGTTTTGCAGGATAGAAAAATCCTCTTGCTAATCAGCAGTAATAAAAATCTTAGCTCACAATCCTAGTGAAGAAACAGTTATGTGCCTTATCATGGACTTTTCAGCTGAGTATAACAGAGGTAAGGGAAAGCAGCTCAAAGAACTTTGGCTTTTCTGGTGAGGTGCACAGTCCTTCAGCTAGAGTGCAGGATATGAGCCTGCTTTTTCTCTCTGTTCTTTTATAACCCACAAGCAGGAAAAAGAGTCATTCAAGTGTGGAGGAAGAGGGATTCCTGGCCCTGGGATCCAGGCTGGAGGCAGCTGGGAATTCTTTACTGTGCTGCACAGCTCTCCTGGGCTTGCTCCTGAGTCCAGCCAAGGCTGGACCGTGGACCTAAGTAACACAGGGAGGGCAGGAGGGTGCAGCTGGGGCAGGCATGGCCATGCCTTTCAGCAGAGGCAGGGATAAACACACTCCTTTGTCCTGGTTTCAGGGCTGGGCATGCAAAGAAGGAAACCAAGCACAGTGGTCAGGCAGCCAAAACCAGAGCCTCCATGTCACTGGTGAAGTCATTTTTGCTTTACACCATACTGGTGCAGAAAGGCAAGCAGCTGAGATTTTGAGTATCCATTAAAACATGACAGTTAAAGCTTTCTAAAGTAACCATCAGCAAAAGCACAGATATCTTACTAGAAGAAGTTCTTCGGTACAAGGGTGACACAGACTGCCCAGGAAGGTTGTGGCTGCCTCCTGTCTAGGGGGAGTTGAAGGCCAGGTTGGAGAAGGCCTTGAGCTGCTGAGTCTAGTTGAGAGGTGTCCCTGCCCATGATGGGGAGGTTAGAGGAGATGAGCTCTGAGGTCCCTTCCAGCCTGAACCATTCTAGCATTCTATGACCTCACTTTCCTTATCACTAGTAACTTGTTCAACATGGAGTTCAACAAGCTCCTTCTAAAGGAACAAGGAAACAACAAATAACCCAGGCACTGTTAAATATGGCTTAGACATAATACAGATTCTGCTGAGGAAAGGGATCAAAGTCATGGTACCTGGTGAGTAAGAGTAATAAAAGAGTAAGCAGATGTGAAGCCAGGCAGTTAAATCTGTGGGGTTCTCAGCATCCCCAACAGGTGCCTGTTTTATTACTGAATTTTAGCCAGATGAAAAAGATCCAATTTCTCCCGTGGCAGAAAATTGCATCAAGACCTCCACAGCTTCCCAGTTCCACCTCTAGAACCTCAAAAGGGCCAGGAACCCAAACCCTTAATTAAATTGCAGCACCAGTTTGAATTCCTTTACGGAATGCTGGGACAGTGAAACCTCACCAGGCCATTCTCCCATCCCTGCACCTCACACAGTTCATGTTCATACACGTCCCTTTTCAGTGCTCTGCTTTTTCTCTGCCATTTAGATGGGGGGGGGAGAGAGGAAGAAAAGGCATGCAAAAATGTTTGCTTCTCCAAGCAAGATCTAGAACATTCTTCTCCCCAGCAGTATTCCCTGCAGGATAAGGCTAAAGAGCTGTAAGAGTGATAGGAGGCATAACTGACTCTTTTTTGTCTTAATTAACAGTACAGTGCCTTGCCACAGCAAACTGAAGCAGGTTTCTGCTGACTTAGCATAAGCCTCACGAGGAAGAAATCTATCTGACAGTTATGGCTTTGCATCTCCAGCCCTGGCTCCTGCTGTTTGTATCAGACACCAGCACTCCTGCCACAGGCTCCTTCACACAGCTGGCCTCTTAATGCCAGCTCTCATAGGTAATCCATCCAGCTCAGCAGAGTTCACAGGCAGACACCTCCCTCTCTTAGCTGTAATTAATGCTTTGTTGGAGTCTCCCCTGGGGATGCAGCCATGCAGATTTTTCACAATGGAAAGTGTTCACCATTGGGATTCTGGATCTGGAAAATCTACTGCTCTCACTCAGTGTTATGAATGCCCAGTGACATCTCTTTAGTTACAGAAGGCATTATGCAATTCATTCTCTAGCTTAAGAGGAGATTAAAGAAAACCAAATTTATTCATATTAATTCTCCATGCAACTTCTTGCAATGTTCTGCATCCACAGTTAGAGTAACTACAGCCAGTTTGTGCACTGATTTATGCTGTCACATCCCACACACCATTCAAACCTTCCAGTTGCTGAGCAGTCTCAGCTCAAGTCTTGGGCTGTTTCTTGCTGTGTGGTTCTTTTTCCTGCACAGCTCCTACCTGTGGCTTTTGCTGATCTCCAGGCAGGCACAGGATCACAGAATGGCAGGGACTGGAAGAGACCTTCAGAGAGCATCCATTCCAACCCCTCTGCCAGAGCAGAAGCACCCAGGGCAGGAACACAGGAACACATCCAGGTGGTTTTGGGATGTCTCCACAGAAGAAGACTCCACAACCTCTTTGGGCAGCCTGCTCTGAGGCTCTGGCATCCTCACAGGGAAAAAGTTTTCCCTTCCGTTCCTGTGGCACCTCCTCTGCTCCAGCTTGCCCCATTGCCCCTTGTCCTGTCACTGGACACCCCTGAGCAGAGCCTGGCTTCAATCTCCCAACACTGCCCTGCACATCTTTACTAACATGAATGAGGGTAGCCCTCAGGCTCCTCTGCTCCAAGCTCAAGAGGCCAGCTGAGTGGTGTCCCTGCCCAAGGTGGGGAGGCTGGAGTAGATGAGCTCTGAGGTCCCTTCCAACCTGAGCCATTCTATGATCCTATGAAAGTGCTACACTCTCAGTCAGTGCTCTCTGGTAATATTTTCCTTGTTTGGGATTTCTGTGTTGTAATTAGCAAACAGTGATGGTTTGTAACTCTCCCCTTTTTAAACATGCAACACCAAGTTGTGCTTCTGCAGCTTCTTTCTCAAGCTGTGCAGTGTCCCCAGATCAGGACTTGCAGCACCTTTCAAAGGGTGTGGGAGCCACAGTCAACTTGCTGCAGTAAGGTAACCCTAAAGACAGTGACTTATATCTGATCTCCAGGCAATCAGCACTCTGCTTCCTGATTAATTCTTTTTCTCTTCCTGGCATGATTCCCAAGCCACACTTCCAGCTTTGCTCTGCCACATCCATTTCCATCCTCAAAGAGCCAACAGTAGGAAAGACAGAAGGGCACCACCATCTTCTCTCCTCCTGTGCTCTTCCAACAAGGACTGATCTTCTCTTTCCTACTACAACTCACTTCCTACAGCAAACATTTCAGCTCCCATTTGAGATTCCTGCTTTGCAGGTCTGCGTCCTCTGTTTTGTACCAAGACTCAGATCTAACCAATTTCACGTGATTTCATGTCAGAAAGATAAGAAGTGGTAGAATTTTTGATACATAGGGGCTATGCCAAAGAGTAGACTGGAGCTTGGGCTGATGAAGTCCTGCTCTAGTCCTACAACAACTGGCTGGAGCTTTTCTAGTGCCTACATGTCTTGCTATCTAGATCACCATCACCGTAATGCTTGTGCTCCTCCCAGTAGTGACACTCCCTCTCTCCCTGTCTCTTTGCCTTTCTTGCCAGCCTAGCAGAAAAGATTGCCTGGCAATTTCAAGTAAAACTTTGTGCAGGCAAGCATCAGTGGAGGGCGTTTTTGTATTAATACTGGAGAAGTTCTTCAGTACAAAGGAATAGGCTGCTCAGGGAGGTTGTGAACGCCTCCCCCGGGAGGTGTTGAAGGCCAGGTTCAATGAGGCCTCAGCTGACTTCTAGCTGAGAGGTGTCCTTGCCCCTAGTGGGGAGGTAGGAGTAGATGAGCTCTGGGATCCCTTCCAGCCTGAGCTATTCTAGAGTTCTACAACAAGGCATATTTATGGCACCTGATCATACATAGTCTGCCAGCTGTGCCAAGTAGATCTTAGTTAGATGCCAGGTCAGCAGGCCTAGAGTATCAGAATTCACCCACTGATGTGGGCATCTGTAAGCAACCTGCACAACTAAGCTGTGAAGAAACAGATTATCTGCAGCATGGTCCAAGGAGTCCTCCCCATCACAGGAACTGGCGGAGCCTGTCTGGCCATAAGGGTGGTGGGGTTAGATTTTGTTCTCAAGGAGGAGATCCAATAGAGCTCCAAAACACCAAAAGTAAAGGCAAAGCAATCAGAGTGTGGAAGGCTTGATACCATCTCTTCAGAAGGTGAGGCACAAGCACTGAGTTCATCACACTCCTCCAAAATGCTGAGCTTCTCACCTCCAGCCCGTGAAGGGCTGAGGTGCCCAGCGCTCCTTTAGCATCACTGAAACCATCCCTGCTGCCTTTTCTTGTTTCTCTCTGTCCAGTATTATTTAGAGATTAAAAAAAGAATTACATTAATCAGCACCTTGGAGCATGAGTTCCAAGGGTGCTTTATTGTGAAATTCAGGTGTGACTCACAGTAGCTGCAGATCCACCTGCAAGGCTGGACCAGCTTTGTTATTTGTTTGTGTTGCTGCTTTCCGCGCTGGTCTTGCGGCAGGACTTGCAGCCACAGCGCAGGAGGAGCTGAGAACCAGCAGTGCCTCATTCAGGGTGTGGCTGAAGGGTGATGTCGCAAAAGGAGATGATAGCAAGATTACAGGGAGCAGCATCTGGGGGAGGGGAAAGAACGAGCAACAGAAAGAAACATTTATGTACTGAAATCCAGAGAAAGGTGAGGTCTGCAAAGTCTGATTTACCTGCCAAGGGAAAATCAGGGGCAAAACCCAAGCCCTAGCCGCAAACAAACACACAGGTGCAGGATGAGACAAGCTCCAGCGGTGGTGACATCACAGCCACCAGCAGAGTGCTGCTGCATGCCAGAGGCTGTGGGGAAAGTTACTTTAAGAGTGGCACCACCTGAATTTCTTCAGCCACAAGCAGGTACATCTGGGAGCACCAAGAATTATACTGCTTGGTTTCCTGTGGCATTTTGTGGCTGATTGTCTGAGGCTAACAGGAGGCAAGAGCTGGAGAAAGATTTTTCTGCAATCATAGTATCCTGTGTGGATTCTCTGGGGTCTAATAACATAAGGTCACCTTCCTCTTCCACCCTTCCTTCAATGAGGCACTAACTTGGATGTCAGTCTTCTGCCCAAGGGCTGGACTTGAAGAAATCTGTCCAAATAAACATTTTATCTGTAATGACTCTCTCTCTGGCCAAGGTGTCTGAAGCTTGCCAGCTTCCTCCAAAGCTGCTGTGGCAGCACATACACAAAGAACTCATCAGCTAGGCACAAAGACATCATCAGCCATACAGAAATACATCATCAGCTAAACCTCATTTGCTTAGGAAGCCAGGGTTCCCTTAACAAACTAAATAAATCACACACTGACTGGAGGAGCAGCACTGCTCATAGCACCTGTGTGCTGACCACAGGATCACAGAATGGGCTGGGTTGGAAGAGACCTCCAAAGGCCATCCAGTCCAACCCCTCTGCATTCAACAGTGATGTCCTCCACCACAGCAGGTTGCTCAGAGCCTTGCCGAGCCTGACATTGAACAGCTCCAAGGATGGAGCCCCAAGCACATCCCTAGGCAACCTCTTGCAATGTTCCAGCACCCTCGTGGTGCAGAACTTGTTCCCAACACCCAGTCTCAATCTCCTCCGCGCTAGATGGAAGCCATTGCCCTTTGTTCTATCACTGCAGGTCTTTGGAAACAGCCTCTCTGCAGGCCTGCTTTGGAAACCCAGGGCTGAACTCTTGAGAGTTGCTTAGTGATTAAGCAAACGACATCTTACACCAGAAGCAGCAGCCCCAGACAAGAGTCTGGCTGCAGAGCTTCATCAGTGCGACTGTGGCATAGGAAAGATAAAAATACAATGCTCACCAAAAGGGTCCTGGCAGGAAATACCCCTGGAACAAAGTGCAGAGGGATAGACCTTTCTGTTTTCATTCAAACAGGAAAGGTAAATGGAAACCAAAATAAATGAAGCTACGCTTAAAATAAAGGTTACTCTATTCTAGGCCACCAAAGGTTACAACACCTGACCTAAGAACGGGTGGGGATGTTTGGGATAAAGGAAGGGAGGCCTGGAAAATTGTGGGCTTATCTAGATAAGTTTCATGGAATGAAAACAAACAACTGCTATCTGCTGAGGGGTACAATGGAATGGGTCAAACAAGAGAGTCTGGTGGTTTCTGTGTTTGTTGGTGTTCATGGAGGATTGGGTCTGCTGTCATAGAAGGAGGCTTTGTGGAGCTTCTGCTCATGTAGCTGTTTACCTGACCCTAGAGCTTCTGTTGGCTGAAGCTGCTCATTCTGTGCTGTTTGCACCCTCAGCAGAATGAGGCTAGGTGGTGCCCAACTCAGTGCTGGGGCAGAGAGTGCTGGCAGCTGGATAAGAGAGACTGAGATGCCACAGTGAGGTGTTTCCTGCATACATCCCACTTGGCAACCTCACTTTGGGATTCAGCATCAGTTTAGGATTCAGGACCATTGCAAATCTGTTACAACTCATCCCAAAAACCAGTTGGTTAATGGGAGCCTGTCCATCACAACCCTCTTGTTGTGGTAGTTTTAACAGGAGATACAAGCTGCTAATATGAATGCCAAAGCCATTTCACAAAGGGTGCCATGGTAGATGCCAATTATCCCTCCTCAGACTCTTGAACATGCGGTGGCAGGGATCCATTTTTGTGCATAAGTGTGTATGAGCACCTCAGAACACTCCAAAAGCTTCCCTAAAGGGGAAGTCTTGCAAGCTGCTTGAGCATTCTGGCTCCAGTCCTGCAAAGCACTTACATATTTGTCAAACTCAGCAAAATCCTCCATGTGCTTCAAGCTAACCCATCCAGGAGCACTTTGTTGGACCAGGCTCACAGAGGCTGCACTAAAGCCACACCTTGCACAAGAGAAATCTCCCCAAGCTAGTCATGGTCTCTATGGCTTCTGTGGCCATTTGCTTCCGTACAGGCAGCTACCAACAAGCTACATCAACATCTCCATTGTCTGGTCATGTTAAAAAGACCTAAAAAAAAACACCCAACCTGTTTCAGTGGCTTCAGCATTTCATCTTGGGGAAATTTCTCTAACAAGGGACAGGCAAGGTGAGAAGGAGACAGCTTTGCAGGCAGTGCAGGAGAGAAAAGATTGCCCTTCCCAGATTCAGCAGGCTCTGGGCAGCAATAAATCCACTCAGGGACATGCTAAAAATAAACCAATTTCTAAACCAAACCATTCAGGCTTCGAACCCTACCACAGGCAATTAGCATGTTTGAATAATTGGGTGTGGCTGTCACCATGTAAAGCTAAACACAGGCTTTGCAGGGGCTGATCAAGCCAGTCCACCACCTGGCAGGAGAAGAGAACTCATGTGACAGCCCTGGCCAGCAGAACAAAATGGCATGAATGTGAAAACCAGAACACTGCAACAGGTTTCCCAGGGAGCTTGTTGGGCCCCCATCCCTGGACATATTCAAGGTGAAGCTGGATAAGGCTTTGGGTAACATGGTGTAGTGGAGGATGTCCCTGCTGACTGCAGGGGAGTTGGACTGGGTGAGCTTTGGAGGTCTCTTCCAACCCAAACCCTTCTGTGATTCGGTGAATTTCCTGGACAACTGGTTTAAGCTAAATCAGTCTGTTACAGGAGTCAGAAGTGGAAACATCTGTACCATGGCAATGTTGTTGCCTAACCAAACCACAACTGGGTTTACTACATTGATACTGTTTTCTGCTATGAGCTAGATCTTAGATGAGAAGTGGCATCCCTCAAGGCTCCCTACTGGGACCAGTGGTGGTTGAACCCTTCAGCAATGATATTGACAGCAGGACTGAGGCACCCTCAGCAAGTCTGCAGATGATACCAAGCTGAGTGGTGTGGTTGATAAGACTGAAGGACAAGATGGGTGTCATCCAGAGGGACCTGGACAGGCTGGAGAAGTGGGTTGAGAAGAACCTCACGAAGTTTAATAGAGGCAAAGTGCAAGGTCAGTGCCATCCTAGATACCAATCCAGACTGGGAGATTACGAGATTGAGAGCAGCCCTGCAAAAAAGAACTTGGGGATGCTGGTGGATTAGAAGCTGGATAAGAGAGAACAGTGTGCACTTGCATCCCAGAAGGCCAATGGCAGCATGGCCAGAAATGGAGAGAGAGGATTCTCTCACTTTACTGTGCTCTGGTGAGGCCTCACCTGCAGTGCTGTGTCTGTCTCTGGAGCCCTCAGCACAGGAAGAACATGGAGCTGAAGGAGTGGGTCCAGAGTAGGCCACAAAAATGATCAGGGGGCTGGAGCAGCTCTGCTTGTGAGGACAGGCTGAGGGAGCTGGGGTTGTTCAGCCTGGAGAAGAGAAGGCTACAGGGAGGCTTAAGAGCAGCCTGCCAGTACCTGAAGAGGCTACAAGAGGGCTGCAGAGGGACTGTTTGCAAAGTCCTGCTGTGACAGGACAAGGGCAATGGTTTGAAGTGAGAGAAGAGCAGATTTAGATTGGATGTGAGGAACAAGTTCTGTACCATGAGTGTGCTAGAACACTGCCACAGGTTGCCCAGGGAAGGAGTTGATGTCCCATCCCTGGAGATACTCAAGATGAGCCCGGACAAGGCTCTGAGCAACCTGCTCTAGTGGAGGATGTCCCTGCTGACTGCAGAGGGGGCTGGACTGGATGACTTTTGGAGATCCCTTCCAACTCAACCCATTCCATGATTCTATAGTCCTCAGTACCACGTAGCAGGCATGTAGCAGGCAACTGCACAAAGACTGCAGAGCTCAGTTCCTTGTGATCAGTTCCTGCAGGACTGCTACAGGCAGGAGGAGTGCAGAGCCTGACAGAGATGACAGCAACTTTATTTGATTTGTGGGGTTTAGCTTTTGATACCAATCTCCCCCTCCTTAGCAACATGTGAGTGAGTTTGTGGGTTTGCTGATTGACTTGAGTGCCCCAGCAGAGCATCTTCCCCTTCTGCTACTCCTCTGAAAACACTTCCAGTCAGTGTCTCACACACATAATCGATATTGCCTTGCCCAGCCTCTAGAAATCATCTTTAAAAGATAGGCAAAACCTGGGGGGAGGGATTTTTCTGGCTTAAAGTAAGAGGATTTGGGGGAGTCCATGATGTGGCTCCTCCAGATGAGTTTTCCAAGTGTGCATTTTGTTTATGGTGTGCATGTGCAAACCACGTCACTAGAAAAGCTCTCAGGAGAGGTAGGAATCTGCCCAGCATGTGGCAAATCCCCTGCACAATCCAACCCTCCTCCTCCTCCACACTGCTGCCATTCCTAGAGTCCCTTTCTCCACAGGGCATTTCTGCCCACAGGGGTGAAAAGAGGCTATTTAGAGACACCAGCTCTCAGAAGGAGAGCCTCAAAAGCAGCCTCCAAGTGGTGCTCCAGAATCATAGAATCAACCAGGTTGGAAGAGACCTCCAAGATCATCCACTCCAACCTAGCACCCAGCCCTAGCCAATCAACCAGACCATGGCACTAAGTGCCTCAGCCAGGCTTTGCTTGAACACCTCAAGGGACAGTGACTCCACCACCTCCCTGGGCAGCCCATTCCAATGCCAATCACTCTCTCTGACAACAACTTCCTCCTAACATCCAGCCTAGACCTCCCCTGGCACAACTTGAGACTGTGTCCCCTTGTTCTGTTGCTGGTTGCCTGGCAGAAGAGACCAACCCCACCTGGCTACAGCCTCCCTTCAGGTAGTTGTAGCCAGCAATGAGGTCTGCCCTGCAGGCTGCACACCCCCAGCTCCCTCAGCCTCTCCTCATAGGGTTTATGTTCCAGGCCCTTCACCAGCCTTGTAGCCCTTCAGAAGGAGGGGACACCCTGCATCTCACAAGCTGAATGACCCAGTTTGCCTCCACTGCTTGCTGTGGCTCTCTGGAGCTGGCTGAGAGACGTTTCCTTTGTCTAGCAGCCCTGCATGTCACCATGGAGTCCAGCCCCCTTTCACAGGGGGACGTTAAAATGAATGCCCATTTCAACACTCCTTCAGCTCACCTCACAGCACCAATAACAACAGTGCAATATTTTAAACTGCTTTTGCAAGCCTCCTTTCTACAGGGCAGTTGAAAGGCTATAAAAGCATTTTAACAATTTTATAGATGGTCTCCAGAGCACTTTTGTGCTGTGGGAGAACAGAAGTTTTGTTGCCATTTGCCCGTGGACAGCTGCCAAACTCACCTGTCTCCACCGAGCCTGCAAGGGGCCGTATCACATCTCTCTGGAAACTCTGCAGCCTGTCCTGGATGGCTTCTCACTTTACTCAGCTGAAAAACATCTTGCACAACTTAACCCTTTGCCTGCACGCTGGTGTGGCTGTAGTACTCAAAACCAACTCATTCCCTTTGGGCTTAAGGCAAGGTAAAGCAGGGCTGGACTCGATGACCTTTGGAGGTCCCTTCCAACCTCTAACGTGGTTCTGTGAAAGCCTGCCGAGTAGATTTGGGGAGAGCTAAACCCAAGACTTGTGGGAAAACCTTCACCTCTGTAGGAAGACTTCTAGTCCTGCAGGACAGGACATCTTTCTGACTTTAGGCAAGCCTTGAAGTGTCCACAGCTCTCCTCTTGTCACTGTGATTGCATAGTTAATCAGCCTCTGAATCTGACTTCTGGTTTAAAGGCTTCCATTTACATCAGGTACATCACAATTTGGTTTTCTGACTAAAGTTGTACCAGTTTAGGTGCATGTTCAAAGCAAGGCACATTTTATGGCACCTGCAGTCAGAAAGAGTTGGACTGGAGGGGGATTTTTTGTTGTTTTCCTGACTAAAGTTTTACCAGTTTAAATGCATGTTCAAAGCAAAGCACATTTTAGACCACCTGAAGTCAGAAAGTGTTGGGCTGGGGGGGGGTTGTTGTTTTCCTGACTAAAATTGCACCTGTTTAGGTGCATGCTCAAAGTAAGGCACATTTTAGGGCGCTTGAAGTCAGAAAGTGCATATTTTAGAGCATCTGAAGTCAAAAAGTGCTGTCTTGAGCCTGTGCATAAAATACAAAGCTAAGGACTAGAAGAGATCTGCTACAGACCACATCTTATGGGTTGCTTAATTTGCAGGGTCCTGCTTCTGATCTCAGAAATGATCATGAAAGCCCTCCTGTGTAGATAGCTGACAGGAGAACTGAGCTGCTTCATTTGTTAATGTCCAGGACACCTTTGCAGGTCCTTGGTGTGGAAGGTGTGACAGAAGGGTAGTGTAATCTACTCCCATGTGTATGGAGTTCTCGTTTTCTCTCCCTGCAAATGAGTATTTACATTCTCCACCCTCCTCTTCTGTAAAGAAAGGAGCATAAAGCTATTATTCCCCATCACATTGTTTCACTGAGTTGGCAAAACACAGAGAAATACATCAAGTTGGAATGATATGGAGTATGGAGGGATACCTTATCTGAGATTAAGCATTCAGATCAAAATCAACAAAGCCTCACAAAAGAAACCCCAAAAGATCTTTCATCTGCCTGATCCCATTTCCCAGCCTACACCTCTTGTAATGTATTAGCTCTGCTTCAGTTTCTGCTCCGTGCAACATTTCTGCTTAAGAGAGATTCTGTTGAGTCATGACCAGCATCAGCCAAACAGGCTTTTCAAGAACAGAGGAGAAAATAAAGGCTGTGGTTTGAAAATTAATTCCATGCTGCTTAACCCTTAAACTCCTTGTGACTCCCAGACTTCCAGCCAAATTAATGCTGAGCAGAAGATGTAGCTCTTGCACCCGAGATGAGAGCTCTGGCAGTGCTTCTGTCAGTGATCCCAGAAGAGAGAGAGATATGCCACATGCAGCACTGGCTACTGTCAACTAGCAGCTCATTAATTAGGAGAGAAGGCAGAGATGCTACTCGTGGTGTGGGGCTAGGCTGGCTGGGAGGTGGCTGCACCTCTATCAGGCACAGATTATACCCTGAGGTCCCTTCCCCTTAACCAAAGAGTGTCAATGTCTACTCAAGCTGCTCAGGCTTGTCACCAACTACCCCTCACTCAGAGGGGCTTCAGGGAGCATCTCACATTCTCCCATGTCCATACACTTTGCCCTGCCCTCCCTGGTCACCGCTCAGACAGTGCACCTGAAAGCACCTGGGCAGAAATCATAGTGAAGGGCTAAGATGTCTAATCTATGCCCTAAATATTCCTTCCTTGGTGCCTAAAAATACTGTCTCTGCTGACACCCACACTAAAGTGGAGGCAAGGAGAAGAGCTTTGCCACTAAAAGACAGCAGTCACAAAAGAAGAAATGGAAGAGAGAAGAGCACAGCTCTCCTTCTACCGGGGATACTTCCCCTAGCAGGTTGTATAAAGGAGAGAAAAGTGTTTGCCAAAGTGATGGCACTTGAATAAGCTCCTGGTACCTTGAGGTTTGAGTGGCCCCCAGGGGAGCCAACACTTGCAGTGAGAAAAGGCAGAGGGGAGGGAAAGTGGTGGTGATTTTCTGTGCCTTGGTTTCTAAAGCAGTCTCAGCCTGCTAAACTTTCACTCCATGCTGCCAATGGCTATTCCCAAAGTTATCTTTGCATAGAAACAGGCTCAGAACCTTTCCCTCTCTCCTCCTCTGTCTCTCTTTTTCATGAAAGCTCAGCTTAGATCTGATACTGCCTTAAAAGGTTTGCTATCAAACTTTGCTGGACCCACTGGGACAGATCACAGTTTTCAGAGGCTCAGAGTTTCACAGCAGATAACTGTAAAGTGAACCATCCAATGTTCTTCAAAATGCTCATTCTTCTGGGACTCATCTGTTACACAAAGATGCACTGTGTTCAGGCATCATTAGAGGCAATCCCAGATGCTTACATGATGCTGGACACAGTTTTGCCTTTAGAGCAAAGCAGAGCAATCAACAGTCCCCAGCCCCTCCCACCTGCTGATGCTAAGGTGAGTGGGATGCCATTACAATGAAGGCAAACTCTGCCAATGGAGCAGGGTAATGCCTGCTTGGCACTCAGGGGACTTCAAAAAAGCAGTAGGAAGTATAAAAGCAGCATCCCTTAGAAAAACCCAGACTGGCCTTTTCCTGCTCAAAAATCATAGAACCACAGAATGGCTCTGGCTGGAAGGGACCTCAGAGATCAGCTCCTCCAACCTCCCCACTATGGGCAGGGACACCTCTCAACTAGACTCAGCTGCTCAAGGCCTCAGCCAATCAGGCCTTTAGCACACCCAAGCAGAAGGTAGCCACAGCCTCCCTGGGCAACCTGTTCCAGAGTCTCACCATCCTCACACTGAAGAACTTCTTCCTAAGATCCAGTCTAACCCTGCTCTCTCTCAGCATTAAACCATTCCCCCTTGGCCTATCTCGAGATGCCCTCAGGAAAAGTTCCTCTGCAGCTTTCCTGGAGGATCCCTTCAGGTATTGAAAGGCAGCTCTAGGGTTTCCCCTCAGAGTCTTCTGCAGGCTGAACAACCCCAGCTCCCCCAGCCTATCCTCATAGCAGAGGTGCTCCAGCCCTTGGATCATCTGGTGAGGCTGGTGAGAGGCCTTGAGCACAGCCCTACGAGGAGAGGCTGAGGGAGCTGGGATTGGTTAGCCTGGAGAAGAGGAGGCTCAGGGGTGACCTTATTGCTGTCTACAACTACCTGAGGGGAGGTTGTGGCCAGGAGGAGGTTGCTCTCTTCTCTCAGGTGGCCAGCACCAGAACGAGAGGACACAGCCTCAAGCTATGCCAGGGGAGATTTAGGCTGGAGGTGAGGAGAAAGTTCTTCACTGAGAGAGTCATTGGACACTGGAATGGGCTGCCCAGGGAGGTGGTGGAGTTGCCGTCCCTGGGGCTGTTCAAGGCAGGATTGGACGTGGCACTTGGTGCCATGGTCTAGCCTTGAGCTCTGTGGTAAAGGGTTGGACTTGATGATCTGTGAGGTCTCTTCCAACCTTGGTGATACTGTGATCTTTGTGGCCTCCTCTGGACTCACTCCAGCAGCTCTGTGCCCTTCTTGTGCTGGGGGCACCAGAACTGGAGGCAGGATTGGAGATGAGGTCTCAGCAGAGCAGAGTGAAGGGGCAGAATCCCCTCTCTTGCTCTGCTGCCTACACTCCTCTGGGTGCAGCCCAGCACACAGCTGCCTTCTGGGCTGCATGAGGGCAATACCAGCTCACAGGGAGCTTCTCATGCTCAATAATAATAATATTTAGAACAGCATCCTCTTCCTATAGACTATGCCTAAGAAATTCCAGCTGGAAAGCAAAGAAATGAGAGAATGTCTGAGCACATCAGGATTCCTACACAAGAGTTGTTCCTTAAAAAATTAAGTCTCTGGTACTGTGCTGTGTTTTTCAGCAGGTTAGCCTCTAATGATGGCCATAACCACCCTATCTGCTGGGATCTCTGACTGTAAGGTAGCACAGAGGCAGCTGCTTGCAGTCTGAAAGGGAGGGGAGATGCTTCATTTCCCACGGCAGTAATGGAAAGCATGATGGATGTCCTATAACTAAGGGTGGTGAAACGCTGGGAGAGGTAATGGGGAAAAAAACATTCATGATGAACCAAGGAATGAAAGAGAGTTTCAGGGCAGATATTTCCAGGATGCATCATCACCAAAAGGAGTTGGCAAGCTTGGGAAAAGGCAGAGAGACCAATGGCTGACTCAAGCGGTCAGGTCCTCAGGCCAGCAACGTCCTGTCCTTCTGCTGCCACTTTGCATGGCTCTACACCCTTCCCTCTGACTTTGCAGCATCATCCAACTTTTAGGGAGCAGCAGGCTAGACAAAACTCAGAGGGGCACGTGGTGGTTCTCAGATGCTCAACATCCCTACTAGGCTTTATCCCTCCAGTGCTTGTGGCCAGCAAATGTTTCTCACCGGAAACATGTGCAACCGTTTCACAGTTGTCTGCTTTCTCATTCCTTAACAGGTCATGCAGATGGACCAGAAGCTAGATGACATCCTGAACATGCTCCAGGCTCAGTGTGAGGATCAGCCACAGATGCCAGGCCCCACTTCCCACCTGTCAGACAGCTATAAACAACCTCAGATTCCCTCCCAGTGAACCACGACATTTGAAAGACAGTGGACAGCCATGTCCCACTCCCATTCCTTTATGTATGGTCACTTTTAAGTCTTAGTGTCTCAGAATTCATCTGTTTCATGGGTGAGATTAAATATTCCACTCTAGCAGTTTAAATTTTAAATGAGAGAGGGAGAGAGGGAGGGAAGGAAGGGAGGGAGAAAGGGAGGGAGAAAGGGAGGGAGGGAGGGAGGGAGGGAGGGAGGGAGGGAGGGAGGAAGGGAAAGAGGGAGGGAGAAAGAGAGAGGGAAAGAGAGAGGGAAAGAGAGAGGGAAAGAGAGAGGGAAAGAGAGAAAGAGAGAGAGAAAGAGAGAGAGAAAGAGAGAGAGAAAGAGAGAGAAAGAGAGAGAAAGAGAGAGAAAGAGAGAGCAGCAGCAAGCCAGTGACACAACCCTGGGATGGCACACAAGTTCCACACCTGTTTTTTAGCCATTATTAGCTAACCTCTGACAGCTTAGAGCAGTCCCATGCAGCTAGCCCCATTTAAACTCCCTGCCTATGCATAGGGGCATTGTTGAGGTAAGCATCCAAGCCAGGCTTAGGATGACCCATTGGTGGAAGGGAAAGGGGGACAGGAATGGGGTTTTGGTAATGAATCGCTGAGTTCAATGCTCACAGTACGGCCAAGAGGAGGAAAAGAAGCAGCATTTGAACATGAAACAAATGGAAATCAGTGAACATGAAAATCAAACAGCGTGTTTTGACTTCTACCAAGCAGTGAGGATCAGAAGAAGGGCAGGTTTATATGCTAGTGTGAATGACAAAGTAAAGACAACAGACTGCCAGCTGAGGTGTACACAGGCTGGTTGACATATGAAAGACTGGAGCAAAGACTGCAGCTAATTAAAGCAAAGGGCTGCAAATGAGATGAGATGGGGTGCATGTTAGAACAGACAGGCAGGAGAGATAGCATCTGCGTGGGCTCCCAGCACAAGAACACTCTAATAGCTATCACCTACTCTGATGACTGGTATGCAAAAGGTTCTCAAGCTCCTACCTTCGTTCAGCAGTGTTTGTTGCTTCCACTTGCCAGCATTTTAACACCAAAAAGCTGCGTGGCCACTGGCTGTAAAATACCTGTAAAGCTGGGCTCAAGTCAGGCAAGCTGGGCTGCAGTCATAAGGGGCTGCAGCTGTGACTGGGAGTAGCAGCGGCGCTTAAAGGAAGCAGAGCTGCACAGGCTGCTGATGGAGGCTCATCACTGCTAAATAAACTGCTTGGGAGCATTTTCAATGCCACGTTTTCCGGAGCTTTTCCTTGTCATCTGGTTGCAAATCGAGCGCCTCTGTTGGCTGGTTTAGTCACTGTGAAATGGGTCCATCTCTAATACTGCCTCCAGTTTTGGTGTCCCCAGCTGCTGGAGAGAGTCTAGAGGAAGCCACAAGATGATCCAAGGGCTGGAGCACCTCTGCTGTGAGGACAGGCTGAGGCAGCTGGGGTTGTTCAGCCTGGAGAAGAGAATGCTCTGGGAAGACCTTAAAGCTGCCTGCCATTCCCCGAAGGCATCCTCCAGGAAAGCTGCAGAGGGACTTTTCCTGAGGGTGTCTAGAGACAGCACAAGGGGGAATGGTTTGAAGCTGAGGGAGAGCAGGGTTAGACTGGATCTGAGGAGGAAGTTCTTCAGTGTGAGGGTGCTGAGATGAGATCCACAGATAATGTTCAGCTGGTGTCCAGGTGCTGCCTGTCAGTTCTTCAGGTACCTTCTGCCTATCCCTTAGCTGGGGAGTTTGGAACTGATCTGACCATATAAATAGTTGTGGTGTGTGATATACACTGAAATGAAGCTTCGGTGCAAAGCACGTGGAGTTCTTAGAGTGGTTTGAAGCTGAGAGAGAGCAGGGTTAGACTGGAGCTTGGGAAGAAGTTCTGCGGTGTGAAGGTACTGAGACTCTGGAACAGGCTGCCCAGGGAGACTGTGGTTGCCTCCTGCCTAGGGGTGTTGAAGGCCAGGTTGGATGAGGCCTTGAGCATCCAAGTCTAGTTGAGAGATGTCCCTGCCAGTGGTAGGGAGGTTGGAGGAGATGAGCTCTGTGGTCCCTTCCAACCTGTGCCATTCCAATCCTCTCCAGAAAAATGGATGATACAACACTGCTGTTGCTAAATATGTAGACAATAAGCCAAGCTGGAAAGGGAGCAGTGTTATTTACTCACATCTTTTTAATCTATTTACATAATCAACCACTGGATGAGCAGCAGTCTGCAGAGGCAAGACTTGATCTGCTGGAAAATCCTAAACATATTCTATTCCCACTCCCAGCCACGGAAGCAAAGCCTGCACTGGGTTTTAAACCAACCTGAAAGACTGGTCCTTTAATAAGCACTTATTTGAACCAATGACTGGTCCACTCCAGTGTAATCAAATTAGCTTCTAACTCTTACCTGTCCCTTTAAACCTCTTTCCCAGGTTTGTGCGTCTGGGAATTCAAACTTGGAAAGAGCACAATGAGACTGATTCCTATCTTTAGATTGCAGGAACGACTTAGACAGAATATTAATGGTGTGTGAGAGGCAATAATGGGAGGGGGGAAAAGGGCAATGTGGTTTTAATTAAATCAGCTGACAAGCTGCAGTTGCATCTTGTCTAATCACTACAGTTCCCAAACACGAGCAGATACAGCACCCGACTGGGGGAAATGGAAAATAGTCCTTGTCAGAAGCACTGACCTGCTCCTGGCTTCCAGTCAGGGTCATGAGCTTCCACAGTGGTCTTCCACAGAATTACAGCAGTCACAGTATATCTCTAGTTGGAAGAGACTTCCAAGATCATCCAGCCCAACCTGTGACCCAGCACTGAAGGGTCACCACTAAGCCATGTCCCTAGGCACCAGGTCCAAATGGTTCATGAACACCCCCAGGGAGGATGACTCCAGCAGTGCCCTGGGCAGACCACTTCAATGTTTGAGAGACTGTTCAGTGAAGAAATGTTTCCTGGTATCCAGCCTGAGCCTGCTCTGGTGCAGCTTGGAACCACTTCCTCTGGTCCTGTCACTTGTCACCAAGTAGAAGAGGCTTCCCCCTCCTCACTTCAGGTAGCTGTAGAGAGTGCAACGTTCTCCCCCTCCTATAACATGCCTGACTCTCAGAGCTGAACAGACAATGGCCATGGAAGGCAGGTACCACTGCACCAGCCATGGCTCCCCGGAGGTCCCTTTGCCACAGAGATTCAGAAGATGAGCACTACAGCTTTCAGCAGAGAGTCTCAGGGACTTCTCTGGCCAATGCAAGGTGAAACTTCCTTCTGGGACACTGCAGATCAGCAGATCATAGAATCACAGAATCAGCCAGGTTGGAAGAGACCTCCAAGATCATCCAGTCCAACCTAGCACCCAAGCCTGTCCAATCAATTAGACCATGGCACTAAGTGCCTCATCCAGGCTTTGCTTGAACACCTCCAGGGACGGTGACTCCACCACCTCCCTGGGCAGCCCATTCCAATGCCAATCACTCTCTCTGACAACAACTTCCTCCTAACATCCAGCCTATGCTTTTCTCACAACTTGAGACTGTGTCCCCTTGTTCTATTGCTGGTTGCCTGGCAGAAGAGACCAACCCCCACCTGGCCACAACCTCTCTTCATGTAGTTGTAGACAGTGAGGAGGTCCCCCCTGAGCCTCCTCTTCTGCAGGATGCACACCCCCAGCTCCCTCAGCCTCTCCTCAGAGGGCTGTGCTCCAAGCCCCTCACCAGCTTGGTCAATGTTGGTGTGAGAGCTATGTGTGGTCACTGCTCAGTGGACCAAGGACTGCAACAATATTTTACTTTCCAGTGCACCTCAGTAAAAGTATTAGGACTCTACCTACAGGAGCACCTGCAGTTCAGAAGTGCCTAGAGAACACACTAAAGACCACCCTGTCCTGGTTTTCAGCCATGAGCTGCCCAGGGCAAAGGGACACAAAAGGTATTTTTACCCCCAAAGGAGTGAAATAAATACACTCACACAGAACTGGAGGTTTCGTATGTATGCTTTTGACATATATATATATATATATAAATACAAAATGTATGCAGGGAAAAGGGATGTAGAGACAAATTCTCCTTTCCAGAGTCTTCCAACATCTCTCTGCCCTCAGCCACAGCAGACCTCAGAGCAGGCTGAACTGGCAGAGGTTCTCCTCCCCCTCTACTCTGCCCTGGTGAAACCTGTGTTCAGTTTTGGACTCCCAGGGATCTACTGGAGAGAGTCCCACAGAGGGCTACGAAGATGATGAGGGGGCTGGAGCACTGCCTTCTGAGGAGAGGCTGAGGGACCTGGGGCTTTTGGGTCTGGTGAAGAGAAGACTTAGAGAGGATTTAATCAATGTTTATAAATATCTGAGGGCTGGGGGTCAAGACAGAGGGGGCAAACTCTGCTCAGTTGTGCCCTGTCATAGGACAAGGAGTAATGGGTATGAACTACAGCACAGGAGGTTCCAGCTCAGTGTAAGGAAGAGCTTCTTTACTGTAAGGGTCACAAAGCACTGGAGCAGGCTGCCCAGAGAGGCTGTGGAGTCTCCTTCTCTGGAGACTTTCAAGCCCTGTCTGGATGCCTTCCTGTGAGACCTATGCTAGATTGTATGGTCCTGCTCTGGCAGGGGGGTTGGACTCGATGATCTCTTTGGGTCCCTTCCAGCCCCTAATATCCTGTGATCCTGTGTGATCCTGTGGACTGCTCCCCAGCAAATACAGGTCTACCAGGCCACCCCAGGCTGGCTGCAGCAGGCCTCCCACCTACACGACTCCAAAACAGCATAGCAAGAAATGAGCTTGGATAGCCAAGGCTGCAATGTCTGCCACAAACCAGAGCCAAGGGAGGAGGGAGAGAAGGGAGAGAACTGCTTGTGAACTCTCCTTATATCAGAAAATACAGGAAAGTAGAATAGAATAAACAATTTTGATGCCCTGTGTCCTCCCCCCAAGACTTTCTGGTCTCTCTTGAGTACTTTTCTCTATAGTTACACCAATCAAGTCTTCATTTCCCCTAACCTACAACACACAGCTCCCCAGAAAATTCAGTTAGCAAGAGGAGCAGGGGGAATGGTTTGAAGCTGAAGGAGAGCAGGATTAGACTGGAGCTTAAGAAGGAATTCTTCAGTAGGAGGGTGGTGAGACTGGAATAGGCTGCCCAGGGAGGCTGTGGCTGCCTCCTGCCAGGAGGTTTTCAAGCCCAGATTGGATGAGGCTTTGAGCAGCTGAGTCTAGTTGAGAGGTGTCCCTGCCTATGGTGGGGAGGTTGGAGCAGATGAGCTCTGAGGTCCCTTCCAACATGAGCCATTCTAGCGTTCTGTGGTTGTGTCAGGCTTCATTATCCACAAAGAAGGCAGTGACAGCACCATTCTAGGCCACTGTCTGTAGCAACCATAACACAAAAAGAGCAGGAAAGAAGCACAGGTATGAGCTTCAGGAAACTCCAGAGCCCTGAAGAGTTCTCTACAGGCACAAGGGTTTTTTGCTATTGGAATGGGCTGCCCAGGGAGGTGGTGGAGTCACCATCCCTGGAGGTGTTCAAGCAAAGCCTGGATGAGACACTTAGTGCCATGGTCTGGTTGATTGGATAGGGCTGGGTGCCAGGTTGGACTGGATGAGCTTGGAAGTCTCTTCCAACCTGGTTGATTCTATGATTCTAAGTTCTATGAAGCCATGACACAATTTAGTCCCTTGATATCAGAATATTATCAGAAGGCCAGTTTAATACTAATAATAACACTACCAGTAATTAACATGGTCCAATTAAGTAAGCTGTGCAGCCAAGGCTGCAATGGTTTCCCATTGCCTTTGGATTCAGAACAGCAGGCAGTGAAGGTCTCTTGAGGCAGGGGTGGCTGCCAGGAATGCAGTTTACCAGTGCATCAAAAGACAAGTGCACAGGAGATGAAGGGAAGATCAGCTTTGATTTTCCAAAAGATCACGTTTTTCTACCTGATCCAATTTCACTGGGAAGATACAGGGTGTCCTCCCTTCCTGGAGACATCAACACCAACCAAAACAAGACTTTCCACATTCCTCTTAATAATGCCTGGCATCCTGAAGCCTGCTGTCTGCCCCCGATGATGCAAGATGCTCAGAAGTCATTACAGCAAAGCCTGAGGGGATTCTGTTCTCATTTCCATAATTACACTGTCAGTAATCTTATCATGCACCAATCTTATCTCCCAATGTATCCCCAGATCTTTGATGATGATATTTCTGAAGTGATGTATGGGACTGAAGTCCTGTGCAGGGTAAGGCTGCAGCAGTGGGGGAGATAAGAAGCTCAGCTTTCACAAAGCCATAGAATCACAGAATATTAGGGTTTGGAAGGGACCTTCAGAGATCATCCACACCAACAGCCCTGACAAAGAAGAATCACCCAGGGCAGGTCACACAGGTACACATCCAAGTGGGTTTGGAATGTCTCCACAGAAAGAGATTCCGCAGCCTCTCTGGGCAGCCTGCTCCAGGGCTCTGCCACCCTCACAGGGAAGAAGATTTCCTTTCTGTTCCTCCTGGAACCTCCTCTGCTCCAGCTTGCACCTACTGCCCCGTGTCCTGTCATTTGACATCCCTGAGCTCTTGACACTGCCCTGCACATCTTTATCCACATGAATGAGGGCAGCCCTCAGGCTCCTCTGCTCCAGGCTGAAGAGCCCCAGCTCTCTCACCCTGTCTTCAGCAGGGAGATGTCTCAGTCCCTATACAGACGTCTCTGGCTTGATATTTCCCAGCATGTGTCTGAATAAGCTGTTAGTAGGTTAACAGAAGACCTCACAAACATTGCTGCAACTCTGAACTGGAGCCTGCAACCCCCACCCATTAAAATGTCAGCAGATTTACCCCACGGAGAACACAGGAGTCTGGAAACAAACAGACAGACATGATGGCAATGCCCAATGACTGGCATCAATGTTCTGAGTGGCATTGCTTTGAATGGGTTCTCAAGTCCCTTTGAGCTGAAGGAATTAATGAACCCATGGCAAAAATACTGAAACTGGACCAGAACCTCCACTGGCAGAGGCATCTGTGGTTGTTCAGCCTGAAGAAGAAAAGGTTCCAGGGAAACCTAAGAGCAGCCTTCCAGTACCTGAAGGGGGCTACAAGGAGGCTGCAGGGGAGCTGTTTGCACAGGCCTGAAGTGAAATGAGAGCAGAGCAGATTGAGATTGGATGTGAGGAACAAGTTCTTTAGCATGGGGGTGCTGGAACACTGCAACAGGTTGCCCAGGGAGGCAGTTGAGGCCCTGTCCCTGGAGATATTTAAGGTCAGGCTCAACAAGGCTCTCAGCAACCTGATCTAGTGGAGAATGTCCCTGCTGACTGCAGGACTGGATGACCTTTGGAGGTCCCTTCCAACCCAAACCATTCTATGACTCTGATTCTGCCTGACTTGGGGTTGAAGTCTAAGAAGGTTGCTACATGCATGTTCAGTGCTGAATTAAAATGGTGAATCATTGAAAATGTGTCAGGAATTATCAGGTGGAAGGAAAGCTCCCAAATCATCTGGGTCTTGCCCATATACCCATTTAGTGAAACAACTTCATTCTCAACAACAACATTTTTCATGAAGCTGCAAATGAAGGTGACAGTGGAACTGTTGAAGAAGCACAACAGCAGCTTATCCCTTCCAGTATAAATAGCTAAAGGAGTGGTTCGTGGCAAGCAATCATCTATGACAGTGACACTCTTTCATGTCCTAGACAGAGCTGCTCCCTGTACTCCCCCCTCCACCCAACCCACTGCCCAGTCTGGCTGAAGCCATGTATCTGCCCATCAAGGGGCAGTCCTTATCTACAGCCTAGTTTGGAGAAGCACTGCGGTGATCTGTGGCTCCAGGGCTGGAAATTAAACCACAGGCTGAGGTTACACAGCTTCTTCTGGCTTCCCCTGAAGTGGCTTAGAGCAGGCAGTGAGGGGGGTTGGGGCTTAGCTGCTCTGTGTGAGGAAGGGAAGATGCCCGAGTTGATAACAAGGCCAGCAGAGGTCACGGTCTTACCAGCAGGCACCCAGCCCCACAAGGCTCACACAAGATCAGCAGTGTAGTTCAACCAGGAGTCCAAATCAAGTGCTAACTCCACAGTAGTGGAGCTGCATACAAACTAGAACACAGGAACTTTCACTTGAACTTAAGAAGAAACATCTTCACTTTGAGGGTGCTGGAGCCCTGGAGCAGGCTGCCTAGGGATGCTGTGGAGTTTTCTTCTCTGGAGGCTTTCAAAACCTGCCTGGACATGTTCCTAGGCAGCCTGCTCTAGGCGTAGAATCATAGAACCAACCAGGTTGGAAGAGACCTCCAAGCTCATCCAGTCCAACCTAGCACCCAGCCCTGTCCAATCAACTAGACCGTGGCACTAAGTGCCTCATCCAAGCCTCTCTTGCACACCTTCAGGGACAGTGACTCCACCACCTCCCAGGGCAAACCTGTGTTAGAAGGGCAGTTGGACTGGGTGATCTCCAGAGGTCCCTTCCAATCCCTACCATTCTATGACTCTAAGTCAAGCTGGGAAGTCAAGGCACGAGCTGAGGATCCAGATCAACAGCATGGGCATGACTACAACACCACTGCAGCCTAGCTCAGGTGGACACCAACAAGGAGAGTTCCTCAACTGAAAAGCAACATACAAGTGAAGCAGGGGACACGAGGGCATCCTCCAGGCTTCTTCAGACTAGCAGTTCCTATCAGCCAAAACCCAGGATGAGAGCAAAATGCACTCTTGTGTCTTTCCCATCAGCACCATCCTGCACATTCAGCCACATTATAGCACCAGGAGCTGGGGGGCAGAGGAGTGGGGACAGACGTGCAGCCTACAGAAGAGGAGGCTCAGGGCTGACCTCACTGCTGTCTACAACTACCTGAAGGGAGGCTGTAGCCAGGTGGGGTTGGTCTCTTCTGCCAGGCAGCCAGCAATAGAACAAGGGGACACAGTCTCAAGTTGTGCCAGGGGAGGTCTAGGCTGGATGTTAGGAGGAAACTCTTGCCAGAGAGAGTGATTGGCATTGGAATGGGCTGCCCAGGGAGGTGGTGGAGGCACCATCCCTGGAGGTGTTCAAGAAAAGCCTGGATGAGGCACTTAGTGCCATGGTCTGGTTGATTCGCCTGGGATGGGGGATAGGTTGGACTGGATGATCTTGGAGGTCTCTTCCAACGTGGTTGATTGTATGACTCTATGACTCTGTGATTCTAACTCCCTCCCTCAGTGGGTGTACCTGGCTCCTGGGAACTCAGCAGTGCTATTGATGAGGGGTTAGGGTTTCCTTGCAGGAAAGAAATGCTTAAAACAAAAGGATGATAAAATCAGCTGAAAGCTTGGAAACATGTATGAGGAAGAGATGACAAAAAGCCTCCCAGTATTGGGTGCCAGCAAGGTAAAGAGTGAAAATGTTGGGCACAGAGCACCTCAGCTGCTTGGCTTTCATAATGTGTATATTTTTTCCTCTCTCTTTTTTCTTTTATTTTTTTTCTCCAGACTTTTGGTTCTGTTTTTCTTCTTTATCTCTCTCCAGCAGCCACTGACAGATGACCCTTAAAGCCCCAGAGAGCTGCACCAGCAGGTGATTTACTAACAGCTGTGCCAGTCAACAAACCCGAGGAGGGCAGAGGTCGCCAGCAGCCAGGGCTGCCCAGCAGATTCGGGGGTGGGATTTCATTAAAGAAAGATGCATTACATTTTCTGGTGGTCTGTGTGCAGCAGCCTTTTCTTTTCTCTTCTCTTCTCTTCTCTTCTCTTCTTTTCTTTTCTTTTCTTTTCTTTTCTTTTCTTTTCTTTTCTTTTCTTTTCTTTTCTTTTCTTTTCTTTTCTTTTCTTTTCTTTTCTTTTCTTTTCTCTTTTCTTTTCTTTTCTTCTCTTTTCTCTTCTCTTCTTTTCTCTTCTTCTCTTTTCTCTTCTCTTCTTTTCTCTTCTTTTCTTTTCTTTTCTTTTCTTTTCTTTTCTTTTCTTTTCTTTTCTTTTCTTTTCTTTTCTTTTCTTTTCTTTTCTTTTCTTTTCGTTTCTCTTCTTTTCTTTTCTTTTCTTTTCTCTTTTCTTTTCTTTTCTTTTCTTCTCTTTTTTCTTTTCCTTTTTTCCCCTTTCTTTTCTTTTCTTTTCCTTTTTTCCCCTTTCTTTTCTTTTCTTTAATTTTCTTTTCCTTTCCTTACTTCTATTTTTCCTTTTCTTTCTTTTCTTTTCTTTAATTTTCTTTCATTTCCTTAGGTTTTTTTTCTTTTCTTTTCTTTTCTTTTCTTTTCTTTTCTTTTCTTTTCTTTTCTTTTCTTTTCTTTAATTTTCTTTTCCTTTCCTTACTTTTATTTTTCCTTTCTTTTTCTTTTCTTTTCTTCATTTTTTTTTTATTTCCTTACTTTTATTTTTCTTTCTTTTCTCTTTTCTTTTCTTTTCCTTTCCTTTATTTTCTTTTCCTTTCTTTTCTTTCTTTCCTTTTCCTTTCCCTTTCCCTTTCCCTTTCCCTTTCCCTTTCCCTTCTTTTCCTTTCTTTTATTTTTTCTTTTCCTTTTCTCTTTTATTTTTCTTTTCCTTTCCTTTTATTTTCCTTTCCTTTTTTTCCTTTATGTTCCTTTCCTTTCTTTTCCTTTCTTTTCCTTTTCCCTTTCCTTTCCTTTCTGATTTTTCCCCCATAAGTTTTTTTGTTGTTGTTCCTGCCTCTTGCACCTGGACATCTCCTGCTGGACGTGTCAGCCCAGCCAGTCACGCTCTGCTGCCCACACCACCCTCCCCCAGCTTGTCTCTGCTGAAATCCCATCTCACACTTGCAGAGGGGCCTGAGAACAGGTGGGGAGGAGGCAAGAGGAGGGGAACCCAGCAGCTGACAGAGCACAGCATCCCTGCCTGCCCTTTGATGGTCACGGGGTGCTGGATGGATATTTTCATAGAGTCACAGAATAGCAGGGGTTGAAGGGACCTCCAGAGATCATCTAATCCAACCCCACTGCTGATGCAGGTACACCTAGATCAGGCTGCACAAGAACACAACCAGGTGGGTTCTGAAAGTCTCCAGAGAAGGAGACTCCACAGAACACTCCACAGGGTGTTCTGTCACCCTCACAGTAAAGATATTTCTCCTTAAGTTCAAGTGAAACCTGTGCTCTACCTTGTCCTGTCACTGAGTGCCACTGAGAATAGCTCAGCCTCAAACTCATGACCTCTGCCCTTTAGATAGGTATCTGCATTTTGAGGGATGCTAATGTTTTTCCCTTTCCCTTCTTTTATCTTAGAGATGATCCAGTGCGGGGGTGGGGAGGGCATAAAAAGGCTGTTACAGCCTTTTCAGTTTGTATAGGACTGAGGCTTGTCCACTAAAGACACAGGCCACTTTAGGAACAGCAAAATGCAGAGCACAATGGGAATTCGGTGGCTCTGAATTCACAGAACCACAGAACCTTAGAGGTTGGAAGGGACCTCCAGAGATCATCCAGTCCCACTCCCTTACCAAGGCAGGATCCCCTAAGGTAGTTCACACAGGAATGCATCCAGGTGGGTTTTGAAAGTCTCAGAGGAGACTCCACAACCTCTCTGGGCAGCCTGCTCCAAGGTCTCTATCACTCTCACTGTAAAGAAGTTTCTCCTCATGTTGAGGTGAAACCTTCTGTGTTCCAGTTTGTATCCACTGCTCCTTGTCTTCTCACTGTGCACCACTGAAAGGAGGTGCACCACTTGACACCCACCCCTCAGATATATTTATAGGCATTGATCAGATATCCTCTCAGTCTTCTCCTCTCCAGACTAAACACCCCCAGGGCTCTCAGTCTCCCTCTACAGGGAAGATGCTTAGGTCCCTCAGTTATTCCCATGGCTTTCCACTGGACTCTCTCCAGCAAGTCCCTGTCTCTTTTGAACTAGGGAGTCCAAAACTGGACACAGTAGTCCAGGAGTGGTCTCACAAGCCAAAGTAATTAGTTTCTCTCTCATGCACTGATCCCCTTTCATTGCTCATATTATTAGTAGTATTAGTATTGTTACTATCATCATCATTATTACTCTGTTGTTTTTTATTTGATCTTGCAAAAGTTGACATTTGCATCCAAAAGAACTTCCATTCAAGCTAGGGCTAGAAATGAGTGAGTCTTGAAAGACCTAGCATTCAAATATGGAGATTCAGGTAAGACCAAGCTCAGTACCAGTGGAATTAAACCACAATAGTTTTGTTAAGAGTTTAATCTCACTAGGGGAAAAAAAAACAACTGCAAAGCATGGGACTGTTACTTTGAGGATTCAGGATCAGGAATGAGACCAAAAGACACAGCTACAAACTAAATAGCTGAAGAGGGATTGTCACATACTGACCTCAGATACATTAGGCAATCCTGTTTGAGAGCTCTCCAGATCTTACCCAAAACAGAGAATCCTAGAATGGCTCAGGTTGGAAGGGACCTCAGAGGTCATCTCCTCCAACCTCTCTGCCATGGGCAAGGACACCTCTCCACCAGACTTAGCTGCTCAAGGCCTCATCTAACCTCTCCTTAAACACTCCCAGGCAAGAGGCAGCCACAGCCTCCCTGGGCAGTCTCACCACCCTCACACTGAAGAACTTCTTCCTAAGCTCCAGTCTAACCCTGCTCTCCCTCAGCTTCAAACCATTCCCTCTTGTCTATAGACACCCTTAGGAAAAGTCCTTCTGCAGCCTTCCTGGACAATCCCTTCAGGTACTGGCAGGCAGCTCTAAGGTCCCTCCAGAGTCTTCTCTTCTGCAGGCAGAACAACCCCAGCTCCCTCAGCCTGTCCTCATAGGAGAGGTGCTCCAGTCCTTGGATCATCTTTGTGGCCTCACTCCAGCAGCTCTGTGTCCTTCTTATGCTGAGGACACCAGAACTGGCAGCAGGATTGGAGGTGAGGTCTCAGCAGAGCAGAGACCTGGGGCAGAATCCCTTCTCTTGCCCTGCTGCCTACACTCCTCTGGGTGCAGCCCAGCACAGGGCTGCCTTCTGGGCTGGATGAGCCCAGGACAGAGCCTGCATTCTCAGTTTGATTGTGTTTAGCTAAGTGTTGTATCCATTGTGTTAACTGATTTCATGAACAGTTGGTTAATATGTTTTCAGGACAGTGCTACAGCTCTACTGCAAGAAGTCATTTGTATGAGGAATAGAAATAAGCAACCCTAAAAGGAGTAGAGGAACTTCTAAGGCAGTGCCTGATAAAATTCTTTCTCTATTTGACTTTCCCAGCTCGTGAGTTGGAGTGCAGCACCCACCCTACCTGACACTCACACAGCACTGTCCTTTGCTGCTGGCTCAAACCAGACACTTCCAACTGGCTCAGGTCAAGGCTTTAAGAAAAGCTTCAGTTTTGCTGTCAAAACTTTTACTGATGGACAATCTACAATCTCTCCAAAAGTAATAAGATTTTGTGCCCAGATTTGTCTAAGGGCAGTTTTCTGTCACAGAATCTTACAAGGAAGGGTCAGATAAATTCAGGAAGAAAAAAACCCACCTTGCTTCTTGTCCATAGTCCTTGCCCATGCAGATGTCTCTGCTAAATCACTTTGTATCCTTCCCTTGAATACAACAGGCTCTCCACTTAAGGCATCTTGCCTAGGCTTCAGGTCACTTGGTGAGACTTTTTTTTCTGAACCCTTTCCAATTTTCCAAGCTCTTTTCTCTGCTTTGTTGGTCTCTTTCCAAGCTCATGGTGGTTGTCATTTGCCTGGAAACTCCTGTGACAGGTTGTTTTTTTCAATACCTCGATGCTTCTGGCACAGTTTGATTCAAAAGAGTTCTCCACAGCTAAGCAGCCTGGGCTTAGGTATCCAACCTTGGTGAGGTTCAGGTGGATTCCACAAGAGGCAAGAACCAGCAGCCACAGGAAGCAAAGGCAAAGAAGGTTTCAGAGTAACAGAGGTCCTGTGGGTTCCCCTTTCACTCCACTTGGTTTTAAATCCATACATTGACAGCAGACATTGTTCACAGGTCAGAACTCTGAAGTCCTAACTGGAGACAAACTCTGTCCAAAAACTGATGTTCTTGGCATAGCAGACTGGCCTGGAATGTCTAGATCTAAACTAATTACACATCCATCACAGACTTCCTGTCAAAACTGGGATGCCTGCATTTGGCTGAGCCTTTCCACACCACCAAGGCATCCATGTGTCCAGTTTCCTTTAAGATGCACGGCAAACAAACATCCAGCATCACTGCATGGCTTTGAAAACCACCCTGCAGCCTTCAGCTCGCACTTCCCATAGGTACAACAGGAATTACAGCAACTCCTGCCCCCATATCTGCTTTATCAGTCTTGCCTGTACAGACCACAAGCTCTATGAGACATGAACTGGCTGCCTCTCTACTAAATATAGGTACAATGTCTAGCAGAGTTTTTATTAGAGCCCCTAGGCACTACAGCTCCATAAATATCCACGTTTGACTTTTTCCAGATTAAGAACACATCAATGGGAACTTTGCTTGAGTAAGAACTGCAAGATCTGGCACTAATGGTTTTAAACCCTAATAGGAATGAGAGAGTCTGAAAGCTCTTCCAGCCCCATTCACTGGGAGCGGTGCTTTCAATCCCACCACGTCAGCTGTGGTGCCACAAAGGGCATGTTTCTCTTGGTGCTGTTTCTTGGAACTGAAGAGCCCTCCTGAAGTTTTCATTTTCTCTACTGAAAAGCCCTGCTATGGTAAATCATCAACCCCCCAAATTTATAGGAGGAACAGCACTCGCTATGTCATGTCTCCCAGCCCAGCCTAATGATTCACTTGCTCATGCTTTTGTTCCTCTGCTTTGTAGTTCTCTTGATTTCAGCAACTGTCCATCATTTTCATGTGGCTTGCTGGCTAGAATGCCCCCTACTATTCCAGTAATCATTGCCCTCAGAGAGTGTTTATTACTGACTGAGTGGCTGCACAAACTGGTGAAATGACCAGAGCTGGATGTATTTGCCCTCAAGTCTCTGGGGCTCAAGAAAGAAATTTAAGACAGAAATGAGAGAGAGAAAGAGAGGGGGAGAGAGAGAGAGAGAGAAAGAGGGAGAGGGAGAGGGGGAGAGAAGGAGGGAGGGAGGGAGGGAGAGAGGGAGGGAGGGAGGGAGGGAGGGAGGGAGGGAGGGAGGGAGGGAGGGAGGGAGGGAGGGAGGGAGGGAGAAAGAAGGAGAGAGGGAGAGCTGCCTTCCAGTAGCTGAAGAGATCCTCCAGGAGAGCTGCGGAGGGACTTTTCCTGAGGGTGTCTAGAGACAGGACAAGGGGGAATGGTTTGAAGCTGAGGGAGAGCAGGGTTAGACTGGATCTGAGGAAGAAGTTCTTCAGTGTGAGGATGGTGAGACTCTGGAATAGGCTGCCCAGGGAGGCTGTGGCTGCCTCTTGCCTGGGGGTGTTGAAGACCAGGCTGGATGAGGCCTTGAGCAGCTGAGTCTGGTTGAGAGGTGTCCCTGCCCATGGCAGAGAGGTTGGAGTAGATGAACTCTGAGGTCCCTTCCAAGCCATTCTAGGATTCTATGACTGAACATTCAAAGAACAGTTGTGGATTTTCCATGCAATGAGAACTGAGCTGGGTAACCTTTGCCAGCCTAAGGAGCATCCACACATCAGGAGAGTGTTGCTGAAGTTGTGAGTGCTCATCCTCTACAAAACACGCACTCTGGATAGGGTCCCAACACGCTGGTGACTGGGTGACTGGATGGTTAGATTGTTCTTGAACTGGGGTTTGTGGTAGGTGCACTGAAACAAACACCCCAACACAACCACCAGACAAACCACACAGACACAGAACAAAACCAGTGACCAGTGCAAGATAATTCTCAGCTGTGTAGAGCTGTGGGAAGACTTCCAAAACACAGACTGGCTGACTTTTATCAGTGCTTTGTTTTCCCTCGGGCTAAGACTCTCCAAAGTGGGTGCCTATAGTTAGTCTCTCCTGGGCAAAAGCTTCAAAAGCATCTTAATAACACAGGAGGGTAAGTGTCTGGTAGAACACTTCTTAGTGACTCTGGAAAATCTTAGCCTTCCACCCACAGCTTCAGCAACAGAACTTTTAAAAGCTGGGAGCTCACAGGAGCTGCCATTGCAGCTGGGGACAAGGGAAAACATCAGGGGGCTGCAGCACCTCTGCTATGAGGACAGGCTGAGGGAGCTGCGGGTGTTCAGCCTGGAGAAGAGAAGGCTCCAGCCAGACCTAGCAGCAGTCTTCCAGTACTTGAAGGAGGCTACAAGCAGGCTGCAGAGGAACTGTTTGCAAAGGCCTGCAGTGACAGGATGAGGGCAATAGTTTGAAATGAGAGCAGAGCAGATTGAGATTGGATGTGAGGAACAAGTTCTTTAGCATGAAGGTGCTGGAACACTGCAACAGGTTGCCCAGGGAGGCAGTTGAGGCCCTGTCCCTGGAGATACTCAAGGTCAGGCTCAACAAGGCTCTGAGCAACCTTCTCCAGTGGAGGATGTCCCTGCTGACTGCAGGGGAGTTGGACTGGATGACCTTTGGAGGTCCCTTCCAAACCAAACCATTCTATGACTCTGACACTGCCTGACTTGGGGTTGAAGTCTAAGAAGGTTGCTGCATGCATGCATGTTGAGTGCTGAATTAAAATGGTGAATCATTGAAAATGTGTCAGGAATTATCAGGTGGAAGGAAAGCTCCCAAATCATCTGGGTCTTGCCCATATACCCATTTAGTGAAAATCACTTCATTCTGTGATTCATGATTCTTCTGAGGAGCCTAAGGAGGTAGGGCACCCATCACACATGATCTTCTGGCCTGACACTTTCTAAAGAACTCACACCTAATTCTGGTTTCCATGTTTGACCTGAGTCTAACCTTTCCCCTCCATTTGTTCAAAACCCTGGAGACAATTTATCTGCCACAGATGGAACATGGCATTTCCAGCTATAAATGGGACCACAACTCTGACACAGGCTGCCCAGGGAGGTTGTGGCCATCTCCTCCCTGGGAGTGTTGTAAGCCAGGTTGGATGACGCCTTGAGCAGCTGAGTCTAGTTGAGAGATGTCCCTGCCCATGGGGGGGAGGTTGGAGGAGATGAGCTCTGAGGTCCTTTTCAGCCTGAGCCATTCTAGGATTCTATGCCTCTATCATTCCTGCTTGGCTGCAGAGCAAATCTGCCATGTCCTGCTGTGCATCACACTGACTAGAGAACAGCAACCAACGGCTGTGCAGAGCTGGCATGCAGCATGTTCACACAGGGCTTATTCCTCTTCTGTCTTCAAGCAACAAGCACTGCACAGTGCCTGTGGTGTGATTAACTGTGGGATTGCTGCTCATCCCAGCACAGCAGGACATCTGTGACATCCCTCTCTCCTCTGGAAGGGAAGAGCTGATTTTTGTGTCTCACTGTGAAACTGAGCAAGCTGTCTTGGGGGACTTGAGCATCTTCCCCATGAAGAGAGACTGAGAGATCTGGGGCTGTTCAGTATGGAGAAGACTGATCAATGTCTACAGACATCTGAGGGGTGGGTGTCAAGTGGCTGGGGAAATCCCTTTTTGGTGGTCAGCATCAACAGGACAAGGAGCAATGGGTACAAACTGGAACAGAGAAGGTTTCAGCTCAACATGAGGAGAAACTTCTTTGCAGTGAGGGTGACAGATCCCTGGAGCAGGCTGCCCAGGGGTGCTGTGGGGTCTCCTCTAGAGACTTTGAAAACCCAACCTAGGTGTGTTCCTTTTGTGACCTGCCCTGAGTGATCCTGCTCTAGCAGGAGGGTTGGACTGGATGATCTCTGGAGGTCCCTTCCAGCCTCTAATGTTCTGTAATTCTGTGATCTCCTGTCAGGCCTGCTCCCTGTGTCTCAGTCTTGACAGATGATGGTGTCTCATATACATCACACACCCTTTGTTATTGCAGCTGCATCTCGAAAGGAAAGCAAACAGAGGAATCTCCACCACACAAGAGCTGTAAGATGATTTTTCTTTTTGTTTTTCAGTGAGCCAGTGGTTTGCAAGGGTGTTCCAGGCTATTGTAATTTACACAGTGATTTGGTGTTGGATTTGCACAAGAGGTTTTAAACCCCACCAATGGAAAATCTAACACACATTCCCATGGGCCTGCACAAGCCCCTGCGGGTCAGAAACCTTCCTTGTGGCTTGAATTTGCCTCTCCTCATTTGAGCCATAGAATCATAGAATCCCATGGTATTTGGAAGACCAATTCAAAGATCATCCACACCAACAGCCCTGCCAGAACAGAATCACCCAGGGCAGGTCACACAGGAACACATCCAGGTGGGTTTGGAAAGTCTCCAGAGAAGAAGACTCCACAACTTCTCTGGGCAGCCTGCACAAAGACTCTGCCATCTTCACAGCAAAATACTCCAGCTCCAGCTTGCACCTACTGCCCCTTGTCCTGTCATTGGACATCCCTGAGCAGAGCCTGGCTCTGTCCTTCCCACACTGCCCTGCACATCTTTATCCACATGAATGAGGGCAGCCCTCAGGCTCCTCTGCTCCAAGCCCCAGCTCCCTCAGCCTGTCCTCACAGGGAGAGGTTCCACTGCCTTCAGCACATTTGTGGCTCTGTGCTGGACTCTCTCAGGCAGTTCCCTGACATGATTCTTCAGCTGAGGAGCCCAGAAATGGACACAGTATTCCATCCCCCACTGATAAATACCTGGTTCCTTAAGGATGATGATTTGTGTAGGGACACAAAAAAGCAAGAGACACTCACAGAGAGGACTCATGCTTGGGGCAGCAGCAGCAGCAGCGGCAGCAGCAGCAATACAGCCAGGTTGTCTCTTCCACAGCTTGCAATTAAAACCCTAACGGACCTGGACAGCGTCCTGAAAGGACTAATTAGTGTGTTAATTTGTTTTCTTCCCAGCCTATTTTTGTTTACCCATGCCCAGAGGATCTCCAGCTGTGCGAAGCAGCTTTCCAATTAACAATGCATGTGAAGGGAACAGGCTACTTTCTCTGACTCAGCCGTTTTTCCGCCCCGTTTCTTTAGCCGACTTACAGCTTGTAATTTCCACAGATTTCCCAGCAGCTGGAACCTGCTGAATGCTGCCACTGTCCCCAGGCAAAGCCTGCCTGGCACCCTCCGTGTCCTCTGCAGGGGCTGTTGTAGCCCTCTCTCTCCAAATGGAAAGGGGCTGCCTTTGGAAGCGTCCACCACCGCAGTTATGGGTTTGAAGCTTCATGATCAGCCCCTTCCAGCCCTCCCCTTTCCTGCAGTTTTTTTGCTTTGCTTTGCTTTGCTTTGCTTTGCTTTGCTTTGCTTTGCTTTGCTTTGCTTTGCTTTGCTTTGCTTTGCAGTAGTGACTCAGCTGTTTGCTTTCCTCTTCCTGCTGCTCCTTTCATTCCGTGAGCAAACCTCTGCTGCTCACTGTGCAGCAAGAGGAAGGTGAGGGACTCTTCCTCTTCTCTCACGCAGGGAAGAAGGGGGCAGGGAGAGACCGAGAACATTAAAGAAAGAAAGGAAAGGAAATAGCCTGCACCTCCTGGCTTCTTCCTTCTAATCTTCAGAAGAGTCTCTCAGGAGAGTTCCCCTCGCTGGCCTTGCTGCACTGGCTTCTCGGGGAGTGTGTCCTATGCACAGAATCATAGAATGGTTTGGGTTGGAAGGGATCTTCAAAGCTAATCCAGTCCAACTCCCCTGCAGTCATCTGGGCTATGCTCCACTAGAAGAGGCTGCTCAGAGCCTTGTAAAGCCTGACCTGGAGTATCTCCAGAGCTGGTGCCTCAACTACCTCCCTGGGCAACCCACTGCAGTGTTCCACCACCTTCATGCTAAAGAACTTGTTCTTGACATCGCCTATTCTCAGCTGGTGGTGGAAGAAGAAACCAAATCATGAGAGGGTAGTCTCATGGCTGAAATCACAAAGTGTGCACCCCAAAACAGAGGCTCAGACCTGAACCAGTTAACAACACTGCAGGCAAACCAGTCCTTCCCCAGTCATCTGGAAGAAGCCACTGGGACTCTTCGGTTTCAGACGCCCTGAGGAGAGGAAGGGTTACCCCCAGCCCGAATTAAGAAGTGTCCTGAAATCAAACAATGCATGGGAACATGAAGCACAAAGAAGACAGAAAGTGCAACGAGTGCTGTGGCCCTGGCACACCTGTTGCAACTTCCACAGGAGCAGAGAGGATTTTTGCAGCCCCCTGCACAAAAGCTGCTCTGTCCAATTCTATCACCTGGACCAAAACAGCGTGTGAGGGAGGCTTGCTAGCAAGTGCCAGAGGATGGGTAGGTCTCAGCTTTAAGCCTGCTGCCAGCCCCAGGAAAGTCCAGTTAAGAGACACCCTGTTTTCTTCTCTCCACAGCAGCTCTTGGCACAGCTAAGAAAAGAAGATGCCTTAATACAACAGCAGCAGCAGCAGCAGTAGCAGGAAAAAGAGCACTCGTGTGTTAAATCGTCAGGAGAAAAACAATTATTATTCTTTTCTCTTTTGTGTTCCTTTTGTTTTCCTGCCAAATGCCAGAGAGAACAAAATAGGAGAGCTTGCTGCTGCGCAAGGCAAACTTGTAAAGTCAGAGGGAAAACAAATCCTGGGCAAATAACTCAAAGCAAATAACTGGAGGAAGTGCGGGTGGGGAGGAAGGCAGAAGGGAAGACCAACTGGCACATTTTCAGCACTGGCTGCATCAAGCCTTGAAGTAGGAAGATGAATAAGGAATGGACAACTGCATAACCAAAGAATGCCCAACAAAACATCCCAAGTTTAAAGCTGCCACTAACAATCCACAGGGTGGCTCCAGACACTTGGAGGGCCCTCACATCAAAGCTTCCGTGGGACTGGATCTGACTGGAGAGGAAAGCTTATGCTCAGAGAAGCTCCAGCTCACCTACAACAGGGTAAAGGCCCAACTCAAAACCTTGGCTTTGTACCAATGCCTACAATTCAGGATTTTATGTGATAAACTTTCAAGGCAGAGAAGCATTTGCATCTACATCCATAGCCAGAAGAGGCTACTGGGCTTGGTGGACTACGATTCTGTCCAAAGCTACCTCCAGAGCCTGGGGATGCTCTTGAAAGTCCAAATCTGAGGGATGATCAAAATAACACATGAAGGGATCTTTCCACACCACTCTGTTCTCAGACAGGCACCCTGGAGACAGGAGCTGGTCTGATTCAGCGTGACCATGGCCACCTCAATGGGCTCACAGTCTGGTGGCCAAGCTCAACAGGCAGTCTGTATGAGCATGATCTTGCTTCCATGCACACTCTGTGCTGGGAAGCATGTCAAGAAAAATACCACCTTAAGCTGGGGAGCAAGGGCCAGCCTAGGAGACACACATCCCTTTGGGGTAAAAAGCTCCCTCCTGGGCTGACATCACCACAAGTGCCTGGTGCCACTGAGTTCTGAGTAGTAAAGCTGAGGAGCTTCTCTCTCTCTGCAGGACTGAGGCCATGCTAAAGGCAGCAGAGGGTAAGCGTGGCAGCCAGATCTCAGTATCAGTGCTTCATCCTCCCTGGACCAGGGCTCTGACTGCTCTGAGCTGTTCACTGGACCATGCTGGGAGCAGAGGTGTGTTTGTTTTCCATCCCTGCACGCAGGAACAACTCCCTGAGGCCAAGCCAAGCCAGCATCTCTTGTTCTTGGACTCCCCCACCATATTGGACTCTTTATCAGAGCGTTGCTTTCTTCCCTCAGTTACTCTTAATTTGAAAAACAAGCTCCAATGCCCACCTATTGGCACACAAAGGAAGGTTTCTCTTTCTCCTTAACCCTGGTGTGACCACAATAGTTGTTGCCACACAGGAGTACCGGCGTGCACACATTGCTTAAGCTGGATTTCCTTCTCCTTCCTTAAATACAAGAAAGGTGCCTTCCCATGCACCAGCTGAAAATCCTGCCTCTTTAAAACACAAAACAGCAGCAGGCTGAAAGAGACCTGGAGAGGCCACTGCCTGCTGTAATAGGATTAAGGGCTATATCTTAGGCAATGCTGCTGGAATCAGCTGGTTCTTATCTGGGCTTCTTTGTAGGAGCTCCGATCTCTTTGTACCAGACTCTGTTCCTGGGCTACCTAACAAATGCTCTCCTTGGCAGGCTGCAACAAGTGCCCTGCCTGTAAACCCTGAGTTTCTAGGAGGGAAGCTACCTGGTGGCTGTGAACAGCCAAAAGGCAGGTGCCTTCACTGGTGAAAACACAGCTCCTCCTGCCCCCACCTTTGCTCAAAGAGCAGGTCACACTTTCTCCCAGCTCCTCCACACCACACACAGAAGATTCCTTCTTTGTTGCCACAATTAAGTCACTCAGCTGTTTTGAAAGCTCACACAAAGCCAGTCCAGTACAACAGGCACGATGCACACATGCTTGCACATGCCTCCTGTTTGCTACCAGGCGCACCAGTGTAACCCATGCTATGTAATCTTGTACCCCAGTGGTCTCCCAGACACATCTCCTGTCTCCTATCATCAGAAAATTACAGTTCTTGCAGACAATAAGCAAGGGGGAGTAAAAGAAAAATGACATAGAGGTGACTCCTTGGTGCCTTCCTCTCTTTTCCTCCCAGAACAGCAATTTCTCTCCCACCTAACAAAACACCCAGACAGACAATTACCTCCCTCCCATCCCTGCAGTCAACACATTTCACTCTGCTGAGATGCTGCTGGTTTCCAAGAGAGGCAGTGGAGAGGAGGACTCCAGGAGACCTCTCCCACTCTCCGGAGCTGACTGTGCTTACATTTTACACAGCCACCAGTACCCGGAGCCCAGAGCCAGCGCAGAGCAGGAGGGGAGGTAAGGGTAAGAAAGTGCCAAAACTTGCAGCCCTCCTTTTCTCTTCCTGCATTCCTTGCTTAACCTGATTTTAGGAGCTGAGCTGTGTGACTCTCGCAGGCAAAAGCTGCCTGCACCACCATTTCTATTCCACTCACTCCCAGCCCTCTTCCTCCACAAGTAAGAGCTGATAAGAATCTCTTGCAATTCAATAGGTTTCATATCGTCTCCAGGAAATAATTGAACCCTTTGTGGCTTTCAGAGAAACATTTTGCTATTTTCCCTGGCATCAAAATACTGCCAGATTCTGTTCAAATGCAAGAGATGGCCAGCCCACGTGAGCTGCAGAGAGAGCCAGAAAGAAGACAAGTCAGCTGCCTGCAAACAAACAGGGTGAGCAAGGCAAAAGCAGCAGTTCCCAAAGGGAAGGACCAGTTCTTCCACCACCTGTAAACTGGCCTCTCTCTTCACCTCACCCCAAAAAGCAGAAGCATTGAGAATCTGAGCCAAAATCTGTTACTTCAAAGGGACCAATTCCCCACTTCATAGAATCAGAGAATTGTCAGGGCTGGAAGGGACTTCAAGGATCATCTGGTTCCACGGCCCTCTGCCACGGGCAGGGACACCTCACACTAGATCAGGTTGCTCAGAGCCACATCCAGCCTGGCTTTAAAGACCTCCAGGGATGGAGCTTCCGCCACCTCCCTGGGCAACCTGTTCCAGTGTCTCACCACCCTCATGGTGAAGAACTTTTTCCTAACATGCAATCTGAATCTTCCCACTTCACCTCATACCGAAATAACCTGACATCTTCCTGTTCTGGCATGGGTTTTTCCCTCTCCCCTGTCCACTGCAGAGCATCATCACCGTCACACGCCTGCAAAATCAGTCATTCCAGCTGACACAGAAATCCCAGATGACATGCCCTTTGTCAGGAACAGCTGGAGGAAGGAACTGGCCAGGCTTACCAAAGCCCATGGCCAAGGCAGCAATTTCTGTATCATGATATTGCACTGGGTTCAGGGCTGTTTAACATCTTTGTCAGTGGCGTGGGCAGTGGCATCAAGCACACCCTCAGCCAGTTTGTTGATGACACCAAGCTGTGTGGTGTGCTGGACTCACCTGAGGGCAGGGACCCATCCAGAAGGATCTTGACAAGCTTGAGAAGTGTGCCAGTGCCAGCTGCATGAGGTTCTACAAGTCAAAGTCCAAGGTCCTGCAGATGGGTCAGGCCAATCCCAGGCACAAATCCAGGCTGGGTGCAGAGTAGATTGAGAGAAGCTCTGAAGAAAGAGGCTTGGAGGTCTTGGTTGCTGAGAACCTCCCCTTGAGCCAGCAGTGCCCTCAGGCAGCCCAGAAGGCAGCCCTGTGCTGGGCTGCAGCCAGAGCAGTGTGGGCAGCAGGGCAAGAGAAGGGATTCTGCCCCAGGTCTCTGCTCTGTGAGACCTCACCTCCAATCCTGCCGCCAGTTCTGATGTCCTCAGCATAAGAAGGACACAGAGCTGCTGGAGTGAGGTCACAAAGATGATCCAAGGACTGGAACACCTCTGCTATGAGGACAGGCTGAGGGAGCTGGGGTTGTTCAGCCTGGAGAAGGGAAGACTCTGGTGGGACCTTAGAGCTGCCTGCCAGTACCTGAAGGGATTGTCCAGGAAGGCTGCAGAGGGACTTTTCCTAAGGGTGTCTATAGACAAGAGAGAATGGTTTGAAGCTGATGATGCACTTGTCTGCTGCTCTCCAGTGACAGTTTGTTGGGGACAGGAGATCCATGGATATCATCAGAGTAGAACTAGAGTCTCGCCCTGTGTCAAGCAGCCCCAGCCTCCTCACACTGGGTGAAACACCCTCACCTGAACCCTAAGCCCACAGCAGCTGATGGGACAGACCCCATGAAGGCTCTGCTACATTGAAACCACTGCAAAATGTCCAAAACCTTTTCTGCAGTACCATCCAAACACATTCCTGCAGGGCCTTCACATGCCACATCCTCTGCCTGCCTGCCTTTGACTGTGTGCCCTGTCTGCTCACTGCGGTGCCCACAGCCTTCTGCTGGAAGCATTAAAGAGCACAATGTGCAAACAAATGTGGAAAATCATCTCTAATGTCACAGGCTCCCAGGCCAGAGGAAACCAGAGGATGTTTTCTGGCAAAACAGCAGCAATGAGAACTGCTCTCTAAACAAATGATGTCTCAGCACACACAGGCTTAGCACTGGCAAAGATACCTTGGGCTTAAAGGCTCTAATGAGTGTTTCTTACCTGCCTCCAGGGAAGCACTGATGCACAAGCCCCTGTCCTTAGGCCATGCACCAGGAGGTCATGGCAAAATTTCAGTAGTCCTCACCTTTCCTGCTGTCTTTAAGAAGATGCTACAGCTATGGAGTAATTAAACCCTGCCAGCTCCGTTGTGCACAAGAAGAAACCACACCTCAGAAAGGTTACAACTAAGTGGGCACGCAGGGGAACAGGAGTACAACAAAGCTGACAGCCTGGCAAGACTCTCAACATGAGCAAAACCCCGTGTAGGTCTGGCTCCCAGACTAGCTCCTTGGACTACAGCTCCTGAGGGGCAGATCATAGGGATGCCCTCCTGCCACCAACAGCTCACACTTCAGATAGCCCTGCCCTGCCAGGAAGGACCAGCAGTGTCCTGACCCACTGGGCCAGCTCCTGCCCAATCTCTGAGCAGGGGATGACCCATGGGCAGTCCAAAGCCTGCCCACACAGGGGCATTACAGGCTGCTGGCTTCCCTCTTAGCTCCAGCAACTTGGCTCTGTGCAGCAGATGACCAGGAGTTCGTTATGAAGCACAGAGGCCACTCAGTGGCTATCACACCTTGCACCCAAATGCTATGCCAGCTGTGCAGGGAGTTGTTACCACTGTGCATCATACACACTGGGGCTGCTGAGACACAGGATGCCAAGACCAGTGGCCCATTTGTTGCCTGCCCTGATAGACATCCTATTGATAGCTCCATCTCGCACTGGCAAAGCCCTTTGTACCACTCTGGGACAGCTGCTCCAATGCCAAGAATTCCTCACAGGCTGGCCAGCCCTCGTGGTGCTACCAGGGAAGCTCCAGTTTCAGCAAAGAATCTGATGGTTGTCTGGCAAGTGTATAAATCATAAAAGCAGCTTTGTTCTGCAACACTTCAAACCTTTTGGGCTCTCTCCTATGGCTGCAGTTTGCTGGCACTTGCTGTTCAATTTGTGTAAGCTAAGCTGTGCAAACTCTTACCTTTCCAGCCTGTAGGCAGCATCTTATCCCACACAGAGATGCTGCCCTGCTACTCCAAGGTGCATTTTGCTGACAGCAGGGCCTTTTTGGAAAAGATGCAGACATTCTTTCTTCCCCCCTCTGTGTAATTTCACAGGAAACCCAGTGGAGCTCAGGCTTTTAAATCCAATTCACTCAAATAAAAGCAGCAGGCTGCATCCAGGCAAGCTGTGTGTCTGGGTAAGGAGACCCAGAGAGCAAAGCTCTCCGTTTCCCCTGAAACCAATGCAGCAGAGTGATTCACTTTACTCAGGGGACAGGGAGGATTCGAGAATGCCAGGGGCTGAGGCTGCAGAAATTTTCCAAGCTGCAGGTTAAGAAATTATCCTGAACAAAGCTGACTTCAGACACTGGGCTCCCACAAGCCTGCAGTCTGAGCGCTACTGTGCAAAAAGGCTCTGCAGAAGCGCCCTGTGTGGGTGCAGAAGAAGACCCTGACATGCCTGTCCGCAGCACGTAGCATTCACTGCCCGGGCAGTCCCCAGGGGAGGGGGCAGCAGCAGTGTGCCTGTGCCTCCACACCCACGGCGGCACCGGCAGCTGCTGCCTGCGGAGGAGAAGGCAGCAAGAGGAATTCCCTTTGTAGACACGACCTGAGGCAAAGGCAGCCTTTGAGTCTCTGGGAGCCTGCAGCAGAGGAGGAAGGGAGCAGAAGCTGCCACGCTGAGCAATGGTCCCACCCTACCCACGGCTGGCCAGGTGGGAAAGCGGAATTCCGTGGGCAGGGAATGGGTGTATCCCGAGAGGGGTGGGCCAGGCTTTTATCTGGTGAGAATCTACACAGCGTCTTTGATGTTGATGGCTCTGACTGGTAGGTTGGAGCAGCAGCCCTGTGCTAATGAGGTGAAGCCAGTGGAACCTGCTCCGACACTCTGCTCGCTTGAAAATCAGGGGGTTTGCAGGGCTGCCGACCATGGGAAGCGTCTGCACAAGGCAACGTGAGGTTGTGCAGGTACCCAAACCACAGGCAGACAATAAACGAGCAAGGAAGGGTTGGAAAGAAAAAGAACAGCTTCAGTTTTCAGCAGAAGCTCCAAGTTTCTTCCCAAAGCAAAGCCCTGAGACCTAGCAGTGGTTAGGAGTCTTTCACTCGAGATAAGCCAGGTGTTCCCACACTGCTCTTAAAACCCTCAGCTGAAAACATGGAAGGTTAGGATGAGCAGCACATAAAAAGGAACAGTTACCCTCAGCCCGGGCTCCACACACCTTGCCCTTCTCACCTCCTCAGCGACTGCACCACTGGACTCTGCTATCCTCAGAGGATGCCAGTGCTGCTTGCTGGGATGCGTTTTCCTTCTCTGCCTTCCCTCTTTCTCTTTCCTCAGAGGTGCAGGCTGTGGCACAGACTTGCCACAGTTTCTCTCTGCTGTGCCAAGGTGATCCAGGGGAATTAATCAGAATAGCTCTGTGTGTGTGTGTGTGTGTAAGTGGCAGGGCTCTGATGGACAGATCAAGACCCCTGAGCACCCATAAGCTTGGCTGTCTGGCAGCTGGAAAGGACCCTGTGAGCTGAAGGACACATGCTGAAGAAAGCCATGATTCCACCTGCTCCTTACAAAGTGATGCTTAAAGCCCCTGTGGACCACAAGGGTCCTGAGGAAGGATGATTTTATGAAGTCCTATCTTACATCCTAATGGCCAGGGACATCAGTGGGTTGGAGTGAAAGGGGAAAGGAGTATTGCTAGGATCCCTGGTGGAAAACCTTGTGTGGGGAAGAGAGCTGTTTCAAAGCTGAAGCTATGTACAGATGTTTAGGGCTGTGTCTCTGTGTACATGTGCCTCTCTTCAATCACTGTGCTACACAAACAGGCCCTGCACACACTCAAACCCATGTGCCCAGGTGTTCCTCCATTGCCTCTTTGCTAAGTGCAGTCCAGCAACACTTTACTGCTTGTTGACCCTCCCCAGAAGGTCAAGACTTGGCCTGCTGGGGAAACTGACTGCCCAAACCAATTAAATGCTGTGAACCCAGGGATGAAATGAAAGCAGAGAATGCAAAATGCCAAAGAGCAATTTTTGCTGTTAGCTTCCACTCCTGCTGATCCCCAAGCTTCCAAGCTTGATGCAAAGCTGTCAGGCTTCAGTGCCAGAGCACTGGCACCGATGGCTAGCAGTGGCAACACCATCATGTGTGTATCCCTGCCTGGGTCATCTGTGGCACAGGTGGCACCAGCCATAGCCTGTGCTGTTCTTCAGCAGGAGATAATAATGTATAAGTTTTCACTGACCAGATTTTTTCACCTCCTTCCCTCCAGCCAGGCCTCTCATACCACTACATGCTGGAGAGGGATTCTGTGATGGGTCATGTCTCAGCTCACTGAATGAGTGTCCCTTCATTCATTAGGGCACCCTGGGCCATGTCTTGCATATAGAGCAAAGGGAAATGCTACCAATCCCACCACTTCCACGCTACAGGAGGGGAAGAAAGTGCCATTAGTTTGCAGCTGCTCCTGGCTGGGGTTGTGGGCCCTCCTGCAAAGAGGGAGAGGAGGCTGTGCCAGTAGCAAGCAGCAGAAGAAATAGGTTCACAGGCAAGCAGCAGAAGAGCGGCCAAAACCATGAGGAAGACCTAGTGTGCATGAGTGATGGGGGCTGCAGGAGGCCAGGAAAGTCAGAGAGGGCTGCAAGGAGGACAAACACTGTGCTGAAGTCAGCCACTGAGCTGTGGCAGAGGAAGCATACCCCTGTGCCTTAGAAACTATAAAGGTCAAAGCAAGTTTCCCCAGGTGAAGGCCTTGATTCTTCCTGCAACTTTTCCCATTGGGGTTTTTTGTTGTTTTCTCTTTTTTTCTCTGCTTTAAACACCTTTTTTTTCCCCTGAAAGCCTCCCCTATCTAACCAACATCACACTGCCACCAGCTCACAGGACCAACCTTTCAGAGCCAACCAAGGGTGACAAAAGGCAGAGCTGCCTTTGCCCAGTTGCTGCTGCTTCTCCACACTGGTGGGAAAAGCCAAGCCTCGCAAGGAGCAGCAGTGTTAGGCTGGGCTGTCCCATTCTGTGGACAGGTACCTCAGGCCCACACCTCTTTCACAGCATCACAGTATCACAGTATCACCCAGGTTGGAAGTGACCTCACAGATCATCAAGTCCAACCCTTTACCACAGAGCTCAAGGCTAGACCATGGCACCAAGTGCCACGTCCAATCCTGCCTTGAACAGCTCCAGGGACGGCGACTCCACCACCTCCCCGGGCAGCCCATTCCAGTGTCCAATGACTCTCTCAGTGAAGAACTTTCTCCTCACCTCCAGCCTAAATTTCCCCTGGTGCAGCCTGAGGCTGTGTCCTCTCGTTCTGGTGCTGGCCACCTGAGAGAAGAGAGCAACCTCCTCCTGGCTACAACCTCCCCTCAGGTAGTTGTAGACAGCAATAAGATCTCCCCTGAGCCTCCTCTTCTCCAGGCTAAACAATCCCTTTCATCCTGCTTTTTGGGGGCAGCCACTGGAGGTAGCCCAGGACCATCTGCAGAGGGGATGGATTTTCTCCCTGGGTGGCTTAGATCAGCCATGCCTGATTGCCCTTTCTGGGGACCACCTTTTCTCCATTACCTTTGAAATCTTCCAGTCTTCTTCCCCAGTGCTGGCTGTCTCCTTGTCTCAGATACAATGCCTGCTGCTGAAGCTGTCCTGTGGAGAGCTCTCCACACTGCTGTTGAGAAGGAAAGGAGAGATACTGTCAGAGTTGTTGTAAAGGAAGAGGAAAAACACTCCACTGCCTTTTGTTTCTTATGCTTTTCTCACTTTCTGGTCATTTACACAGAATCACAGAAAGGTAGTGGGCGGAAGGGACCTCCAGAGATCATCCAGTCCAACCCCCAGCACTCATGTCTAGCGCAACTATCTGACATGGCACTGGCCTAGAGCTTCTCTACCAGCATGACCTGCACACACCAGAGAACTAAGGAAAAGTAAAAAAGGTTGCTTTGCTTCTGCTCTGGAAAATGCTTGAATGGGTTTGGTTTTTTCCCTTTAATTAAGAAAAAAAGAGACCACAACACATCACCAGATCCCACAGACACCCAAACACCACTCTGCTGGAGCACCTCTGCTATGAGGACAGGCTGAGGCAGCTGGGGTTGTTCAGCCTGGAGAAGACTGGGGGGATCTTAGAGCTGCCTTCCACTACCTGAAGGGATTGTCCAGGAAGGATGCAAAGAGACTTTTCCTGAGGTTGTCTAGAGACAAGCCAAGGGGGAATGGTTTGAAGCTGAGGGAGAGCAGGGTTAGACTGGAGCTTGGGAAGAAGTTCTTTAGTGTGAGGGTGGTGAGACTCCGGCATAGGCTGCCCAGGGAGGCTGTGGCTGCCTCCTTCCTGGGTGTGTTGAAGGCCAAGTTGGATGAAGCCTTGAGCAGCTGAGTCTAGTTGAGAGGTGTCCCTGCCCATAGTGGGGAGGTTGGAGGAGATGAGCTCTGAGGTCCCTTCCAACCTGAGCCCCGCTGTGATCCTGTGATTTTAAAGTAACATTTTTCAATCAAAGCCTTCCCTGAATTCAGCATCACAATTCTGTATGTCAGGCAGGAGTTGCCCCAGTGGGAAAGATTCAAGCTGCAGCCTGCTCAATATCCAGAGGCTTCATTAGGTGCACATTATGAAGATGTGTCTGGTCTTGGCTCTGAAGTGTTGCCTTCACAGCCCTCTGCATGGAGAGCACCTTCGAATTGCTGATTTTCCCAGGGTGCAGGTAATTTTCTGTATTCTGTGGGATTTACCTTCAGCACAGCTCTGAGTCTTGAGGGTTTTTACCTTGCTGTATCTCAGGATAGCTTTAGCCAGGATGTGTCTGAGAATAAACTGCATTTTATGATGGTTTGGGGTTTGTTGGGTTGTTGTTTTTGCTAACTAATGAGAAGTGCAACTGTAAATAAGAGATAGCAGGCTCTGTCTCTCTGCCAGATTAGCAGTAAGCCAAATAGAACTTTGTCAGCAGCCTGAAGCTTGTGTCTAAAAGGCTGAAAAGAAGATGCAATAAACCTCTGCCCTCTCCTTCAATGGGAGAGCAAGGCCTAAGGAGGTAGCAGATCTCCCTGTTCAGCTCAGATCTTTTGATCTCAGCAGCCCCTTGTTCTCAAGAAAAGAGAAGCTGGCCCCTGGGAATCAAAATGTCCAGGGCTGTAAGGGACTTTGAGAAAGAGCAGGTTGGGCTAGTAACCTGCAGTGGGCACAGAAAGCTGGAGGAGAGCCCTTTGCATCCAGCCTGCAGCAGAGTGGCAGAGCAGAGTGAGCCTGTTTAATATCTTTATTGATAATCTGGACATGGGGATTGAGTCCAGCATCAGTAAGTTTGCAGATGACACCAAGCTAGGAGCAGGTGTGGATCTGTTGGAGGGTAGGAGAGACCTGCAGAGGGACTTGGACAGGCTGGATGGGTGGGCAGAGGCCAATGGGATGAGATTTAACAAGGCCAAGTGCAGGGTTCTGCACTTTGGCCACAACAACCCCAAGCAGAACTACAGGCTGGGGACAGAGTGGCTGGAGAGCAGCCAGGCAGGAAGGGACCTGGGGGATGCTGATAGATAGCAGCTGAACATGATCCAGCAGTGTGCCCAGATGGCCAGGAGAGCCAATGGCATCCTGGCCTGCATCAGGAACAGTGTGGCCAGTAGTACAAGGGAGGTTATTCTTCCCCTGTACTCAGCACTGGTCAGGCCATACCTTGAGTCCTGTGTCCAGTTCTGGGCTCCCCAATTCAAGAGAGATGTTGAGGTGCTGGAACATGTCCAGAGAAGGGCAATGAAGCTGGTGAGGGGCCTGGAGCACAGCCCTGTGAGAAGAGGCTGAGGGAGCTGGGGGTGTGCAGCCTGGAGAAGAGGAGGCTCAGGGGTGACCTCATTGCTGTCTACAACTACCTGAAGGGAGGCTGTAGCCAGGTGGGGGTTGGTCTCTTCTGCCAGGCAACCAGCAACAGAACAAGGGGACACAGTCTCAAGTTGTGCCAGGGGAGGTCTAGGCTGGATGTTAGGAGGAAGTTGTTGGCAGAGAGAGTGATTGGCATTGGAATGGGCTGCCCAGGGAGGTGGTGGAGTCACCGTCCCTGGAGGTGTTGAAGCAAAGCCTGGCTGAGGCACTCAGTGCCATGGTAGAAGAAGGAATATTTCCTTTTTTTTTTTTCTTTTTTTTTTTTTGTCCCTAGAGTTATTTTTTACCAACACAAGAAGTCAAGACTAGGGACAGGTTTTAAAGAGTCTTCCTTCCCCCAGGTGATGGCATGACATGCTCCACCAGCTGCTTCATCATGTTGCACTCTTCTGAAAAGGGGCACTACATCAGAAAATCACAAATATCACAGAATCACAGAATGGCAGGGGTTGGAAGAGACCTCCAGAGATCATCCAGTCCAATCTCCCTGCCAGAGCAGGAGCACCCAGGACAGGTCACACAGGAACACATCCAGGTGGGTTTGGAAAGTCTCCAGAGAAGACTCCACAACCTCTCTGAGCAGCCTGCTTCAGGACTCTCCTACCCTTACCATAAAGAAGTGTCTTCTCGTGTTGAGGTGGAACCTTCTATGTTCTAGCTTGTACCTGTTATTCCTTGTGCTGTCACTGAGCACCAGCCCAAGGAGCCTGGCACCTTCACCTTGACACCCTCCCCTCAGATATTTACAGACATTGATCAGATCCCTTCTCAGCCCTCTCCTCTCCAGCCCCAGGTCTCTCAGTCTTTCTTCACAGCAGAGATGCTCAAATAAGCTCCAAATGAATCATTAATCTTGAAAAGAGAGACACATTCAACTAGAGGGGGAATAAGCCAGGAAACAACTGTGAAGAGCTTTGAACAGCTCAGCAGAGAGAGATTTCAATGTCTTTGGCTGGTGCTGTCTCCAGGGGATGAGTGGCAAGGCTCCTAGTGCCAGAACACTAAAAGAAGCTAAAACATCAGGAACAACAACACTGCCTCACACTTTCACACCTCTCACCACTCCTAGGCAAATGCTGGACCAAAGCAGCACAATGATCTTGATTTACCACAATCAGGTTGTTACCAACAACAGCCTCTGCTCACTCTTGCTCCATCACTGGCAGGTGAAACAAAGCTTTGGACACCAGCATCAAGTAAACTGCAAGCCACAGGATGCAGAGGAAGCCACCATAAATCCCAATCTGCTTCATGGCTCAGCCAGACCACAGCTTGCACCTGGGACACAAGCAGGACACAAGCCACAATGGCTCAGCCAGACCACAGCTTGCACCTGGGACACAAGCAGGACACAAGCCACAGTGAAGCTCAGCCAGACCACAGCTTGCACCTGGGACACAAGCAGGACACAAGCCACAGTGAAGCTCAGCCAGACCACAGCTTGCACCTGGGACACAAGCAGGACACAAGCCACAGTGAAGCTCAGAAAGCTTCTACAAAAGCTCTGGTGGCCCTAAAGGAGGGCAATGGTTCCTCTCATTCCCACAGAGACCTCTCTGCCCCAACTCTTTCAGTACCAGCAGCCATATAAAGCAATTCTTGGCACAAATCATCACACACAAGAACTGCAAGTCCTGTGGCTTGGGAATCTTGCACATAACACCTGCGTGTTGATGGCTCTGAGTGGTCTCAAAGAACTACACAGAGTCTTGACTGCTATTTGCACCAAAAGAGACTTGTCCCATGAAAACCTGCATGTAAATGCTGGCTGATACTGCAAAGGAAACCCAGAAATGGAGACTTTCATGGAAACTAAGCTTTATCCTGCCCTTTAAACATTCTGCCCAAGATGAGGTGCTGTGCTAGTTTGAAGCCAGCTAGAATGTTTTGGTGAGAAGAACTAGAATATAGGCTGTGGAAGGAAAACAATGCTGATGTCTGCTTCCCTCATAGGCTTGCTAAGATGTGTAAGAACAAGAATCAAAGCATAGATAAGGCACTACTGCTGGAGAGCTCCCAGCTGCATCTCTCTCGAGCCTCTCTGACTAATCCACTTTGCTTCCTAACCCCCTGGCCGAGCCTCCATTCTTCCTTGGGACTGGGGTAAGGTTGAGAGGGGTAGGGAGAAGGTGGAAGGGCAGTTGGGAGCCCCTCCTGGGGGCTCAGGTTTCTGGGAGGGAGATGTGTTTCTGTATTACCTTCTACCTTATACATTTCTGTCTATAACTGTATCTAATGTAAATATCTGCTCGTATATTGTGCCAGATGTAAATATAAGCTTCATTCAATTTCCAGAGCTGGCTGAGTCTAGTCTGGGTGATTTTCAAAGGGGGGGGGGGGGGGGGGGGGTGAGGAACACCCAAACCATCACAGGTGCCTCCTACCCCTGGAAAGAAAACCCAGCCTGCCATGGCTGGATCCAAGAGGAGATGTTCTTTCATGACCAGCCAGTCCTCCCAAACTCTCATTCTGGATGGATCCCTGCTCAGACCTGCTAACTAATTTTTATATAAACATATATGTGGGTTTTTAAACAGCATTTGAAACTCAGTTTAGGAGGAGGGAGAAAAGCAAGAATGGAGGTCTTGTTCCCGACTCCCTTTCATAGAATCATAGAATCAACCAGGTTGGAAGAGACCTCCAAGATCATCCAGGCCAACCTAGCACCCAGCCCTGGCCAATCAACTAGACCATGGCACTAAGTGCCTCATCCAGTCTTTGCTTGAACACCTCCAGGGATGGCAACTCCACCACCTCCCTGGGCAACCCATTCCAATGCCAATCACTCTCTCTGCCAACAACTTCCTCCTAACATCCAGCCTAGACCTCTCCTGGCACAACTTGAGACTTTGTCCCCTTGTGCTGTTGCTGATTGCCTGGCAGAAGAGACCAACCCCACCTGGCTACAGCCTCCTTTTAGGTAGTTGTAGACAGCAATGAGGTCCCCCCTGAGCCTCCTCCAGGCTAAACAACCCCAGCTCCCTCAGCCTCTCCTCACAGGGCTGTGTTCCATGCCTTTGTGCTGTAGCAGAACCACACTGCAGTGTAATCACTCCCATGACAATAACTCATTATCAGGCAGCTGGAAATTTAAAAGCCTAACCAGCCAGCTGCTGAGAGGCCAGATGTGAGCCCCAGGTGAACTCTATTATCCCCACCTTCAGGGCAGAAGTGGCATCTGAAGCTGAGTTCTGCAAAACACAGTCGTGCCTGGGGGAAGGGCAGCTTCAGCAGCCACGCAGGGGTGAGGAAGGAAGCTGTGAGCCTGCACTGATGGCAGAGAACAGCCTTCCAGGCTAGTCGGGTTGACAGGTTTGCTCCCTAAGCACAGTCTGGCACCTCCTTGTGACAGCTTTCCACGCCTCTGGAAACGTGTGCACTTTGCAAGGGGGCATCCGTGCCTGGAAATCCCTGCAGCACTGCCAGAGCTCCATCTGCAGCAAGGGCAGCTGTGTGAACTCTGCTGGCAAAGGGCTGTCGCTCTCCAATAGCTTCCACCGAGAGAAAGAGAAGAGAAAAAGGAAGAGGCGAAAGAAAACAACGCTGCTGTGGTTTGCTGCACTGGAGATCTGCAGACCATATGCACACAGGCTGGCAGGCAGGACTTGACTGGTGACGTGGGTTGTGGTCAGCAGAGGAAGCTGAAGAAGGAACTGGGGGTTTCTATGAATCTAATGGGGGGTGGGGTGTGAGCTGACAGGAATCCAGGGTGTGCTGCTGCAGATTTACACACAGGAGATGTGTGCCTCACAGATAGGCATGCAGCAGGCCAGCAAGAACAAGCAGTCCTGGAAACTGAAACCAGCTTCCAAGAAGCACTGAAGGTCCAAGCTGTTCTAGACAAAGATGGAAGAGACACAGGCTGGGGACAGAGTGGCTGGAGAGCAGCCAGGAAGAAAGGGACCTGAGGGTGCTGATAGATAGTAGCTGAAGATGAGCCAGCATTGTGCCCAGGTGGCCAAGAGAGTCAATGGCATCCTGGCCTGCATCAGGAACAGTGTGGCCTGTAGGACAAGGGAGGTTATTCTGCCCCTGTGCTCAGCACTGGTCAGGCCACACCTTGAGTCCTGTGTCCAGTTCTGGGCTCCTCAATTCAAGAGAGATGTTGAGGTGCTGGAACATGTCCAGAGAAGGGCAACAAAGCTGGTGAGGGGCCTGGAACACAGCCCTGTGAGGAGAGGCTGAGGGAGCTGGGCGTGTGCAGTCTGCAGAAGAGGAGGCTCAGAGGGGACCTCATTGCTGTCTACAACTACCTAAAAGGAGGCTGTAGCCAGGTGGGGTTGGTCTCTTCTGCCAGGCAACCAGCAAGAGAACAAGGGGACACAGTCTCAAGTTGTGCCAGGGGAGGTCTAGGCTGGATGTTAGGAGGAAGTTGTTGGCAGAGAGAGTGATTGGCATTGGAATGGGCTGCCCAGGGAGGTGGTGGAGTTGCCGTCCCTGGAAGTGTTCAATCAAAGCCTGGCTGACGCTTGGATGACTTAGTGCCATGGTCTAGTTGATTGGCCAGGGCTGGGTGCTAGGTTGGCCTGGATGAGCTTGGAGGACTCTTCCAACCTGGTTGTTTCTATGGTTCTATGTCTGCTGGGCTGCTGCTGGGCTCCCTATCCTGCGAGACCGCTGATAGGACCAGAGGAAATGGGTTTGAGTTGTGCCAGGGGAGGACATGAGCAAAAACTTCTTGAGTGAAAGAGTGGAAGGAGTTGGAACAGGCTGCCCAGGGAGCTGGTGGAGCAGCTATCCCTGGAGGTGTTCAAGAAGCTGTAGATGTGGTGCTTCAGGGCATGGATTAGTGGTCATGGGAGTTGGGTTACAGTCAGACTGGATGATCTTAAAGGTCTTTTCCAACCAAAACAGTGCCATGATTTTACGCTCCCTTGCTCCTCTGGGATGTTTCAGGCATCAGAAACAGTTCCCCTAAGACAAAATCAACCAGCTGGCAGCTGACAGCACTGAGCAATGGGGCCAGGTCTCCACTCATGGCAGAAATCCTGTACCTGGACTCCCTGGTCAAGGGGTTTCCTGATGGCCTCTGCTCAGCTGAGCCTTGAAAGTCTCAAGAGCTGATGGAAAAAAGAAACTGACCCAACCTAGCAGCTCATCTGCTGATTTGAGGAATGCCTTTGCCCTTCCCCTAGCAGAATTAGACTTTTCTTTAGGTACTGGTAGTCCCTGGGGCTTCCCTGTTGGTAAACATTTCATCATAAGAACTTCCTCATGTTCTCCTTGGGCTTCACAGTTACCTGATGAGCAGCTGGGAAAAAAACAGCACGATTCTTCCTGAGGGCTGCTCTGCTTGGAGACCAAGCTATCTGTTTGGAACAGCCATTGTTCTTTACAGCCACAGTTTCAGGAATTGTCCTGAATTTTCCTAGATTTAGTGTGGGAGTGTGGTGTGTGGAACCCAGCAGTGTTATTTCCAAGAACTAGTGTCACTTTCTGTAGCAACCTCAAGCCCTTCAAGTTAGACAGCACTTCCTGCCCGGTAAGAAAATGCCAGTCCCTTGTTCTCACAGCAATTCTGTGGTCTGGTCCAAAAGCTGATTGCTTTCTTAGTAATGGCAGTGAGGATGGACTTTTTCTTCCTTTTTTTTTCTTTTCACTTATTAAGAGATTCAGGCTGCCCAGAGAGGTTGTGGAGTCTCATTCTCCAGAGACATTCAAACCCCACCTGGATGTGTTCCTGTGTGACCTGCCTGTTATTGCTCTCTACCTGAAAGGAGATTGGAGTGAGGCTGATGTTGGTCTCCTCTCCCAAGTAACCAGCAATAGGAGGAGAGGAAGTGAGTTTGAGCTGTGCCAGGGGAGGTTTAGGTTGGACATGAGGAAAAACTTCTTGAGTGAGAGAAGTGGAACAAACTGCCTAGGGAGGTGGTGGAGTCACCATCCCTGGAGGTGTTGAAGAAGCTGTAGATGTGGTGCTTCAGGAGATGGTTTAGAGGTCATGGGAGTTGGGTTATGGCTGGATTTGATGACCTTAAGTCAGATTGGCTCTCAGGCTGGCCACTGCAAAAGCACAAAATGAAAATGATGATTCTTTTTCTTCACTCTCTGACGTTTCTTTAATCTTCATCTTCAACAATTGTGAAGGGCCAAAGATGGTCAACAAGTCCCAGACAAGGGCTTGGGACTGCTGAAGGGCTAGGCACAATACAAAGCAAGAAAGAAACCAAAGAAGCTGTTGGCATGACTTCAGTCACAGGTTGGCCAGGGGACCAGCTTGTCTCACACCACATCCACTATAACCTCAGGATCTAGAACACTGCCACTTCAAAACCAAGACTCAGCCTCTTACCTCCTAGCTGGGGCAAGGTGGAAGAGAGACAGTGGTGATAAAGAAAATCTTCTTCCTCTACCCACACTGTCCCAAGAGGTACAGATCCAGGAGTTCTTTCTCTAATTGTGTGTGAAACCAGAGCCCAGGAAATCAGACTTATTTCAGGAGAATTTACCATCAGCTTCCCCATGGACTCGACAAAATCAGAGTAGACCACTACCTCTTTCCATGAGTATCTGTTAAGGGAAATGGTTGACTCATGCAGTTGTCATGTACAGAGAATTAAAACCCCATTCCAGATGGATGGGGAAGACAGAACATTACTTATAGGGCTGCATATCCAGAATAGGGATCTGGAGAAGAGAAGAGAGACCTAGCAGCAGCCTTCTCCTACCTGAAGCAGGCTACAAGAGGGCTGCAGAGGGACTCCTTCCAAAGGCCTGCAGCAACAGGATGAGGGCAATGGTTTGAAATGAGAGAAGAGAAGATTTAGATTGGATGTTAGGAACAAGTTCTTTAGCATGAGGGTGCTGGAACACTGCAGCTGGTTGCCCAGGGAGGTGGTTGAGGCCCCATGCCTTGGGATACTCAAGGTGAGTCTGGACAAGGCTCTCAGCAAGCTGCTCTAATGGAAAATGTCCCTGCTGACTACAGGGGTTGGACTGGATTACCTTTGGAGGTCTCTTCCAAACAAACCATTCTGTGATTCTACCTAGCACCTACTGCTTTCCTGCATATGCTTTCCCTTGGTGAAAATTATTATCCTACAGCACATGTCACAAGAGTACAGGTGTTCTCTCCCAATGTCCTGGTCAAACTCCAGTCATCACCTTCCCCCTGCCTAAATTCCCTCTGCAGACTCAGCCAAACATGATTATTAGGTGTCCTTTGCCAAAGTGGTCTCTTGTGCAAGTGTAGAGCAGCTACCATTTAAGAGCAAGGAAACCAACTTGTCTTATGAGAGCATGAGTCCATAAAGCAGGATTAGATCCTCCTAAGTAAAAGGTGATTCTGAAATGAAAGACTTCGAGATTTGCACCCTATTGTGCCCTGTCCCCACTCAATGTACTACAGTGGCTCCAGGAGCACTGAACCTAGGTAGGTTAAGATGCCAGCTGGGTCAGGGCCAGAGATCATGAAGGATAGGACCAAGATGAAGAACCAGCAAGGTCTGGCCCTCCACTGCTGGGGGCAGAGGGGTTTTGGAGGGCTGTGGCGGTGTGGGTGGGAAGAGGAGTCATGCACAGAAGCAGCCTGGGCACCAGGAGAGGCAGCGGCAGATGCAGGGAGCCCAGCTTGCTGAAGGGGATTTATTTTAGCAGCCAGTTCAGGAAACTGCTACCATTTTAGTAGCCAGCTCCACAGAATGGGCCTAAAGTGCCTTCAGCATAGCCCTAGTCCTAATAGCATCCAAGCTGTCCCTGAAGCCTCCCCTGACCCTGCTCTGCATTTAAAATTAATTCCAGGGAGTATTATAACTGGGACAAAGAAGAAGAGAATTAGATTTAGGAGAGAGCAACTGAGGTGACTGCCCAGGCCCCAAAACTGGAGGAGAGCCCCACTAATCCACATCAGACACCAGCAAAAGTCAGCCCCTCCAAGGGGGGCAGGCAAGAAGTGACCAAGCCCTGCCTTTGCCCTGTGCCCCCAGAGTTTAATGCCGGCTGCGTGCCGAGAGAAGCAAGGCTAGGTCAACACACGCAGAAGGGGAGAGGAACAAAGACCACACACAGGATAACAGTGAGGTGACTTAAACATTTACAGGCTGACTGCAAGCAGGGGGTGAGGAGAAGTCAAGTTTTGTGCAAGAAGGCAGTAAATTTCCTGTCTGAATCTCTGCATCTTGTTTCCCAGAAGCACAGCTGCTGTTCTCAGTGCCATCCAGACTGCTGCACAGGGCATGGGCTTGGCAACTGTCGTCTGGTGCTGGGGCGGGGGGGGGGGGGGGTTGGCTTCTGGGTTGGCAGATGCTGCAAGCAGTGTCAGCCTCTCCTGAGAGACTCTGGTGGAACACAACTAGTTCTCAGACCTTCACAGCATCATAGCACACCTGGGAAAACCCCCCCAGGCCTTTCTTGTGGAACAAAGAAAAGTCATTCAGAGAGAAAAAGGCCACCAGAGAGGGGCACAGGGACCACCTAGCTGGCTAAGGCTGGTGATGTGCTCCACCAAACAGCACCTCTTTAGAGACGTGGAAGAAGGCCCATCAAAAAACAAGCTCTGAGACGGCAGCAAGAGAGGGGAGAGCTGCAAGCAAAAGTGAAGACATCCTGGTTTCAGTTCCAGCCACAAGAACTGAGTGAACCTGAACCTAACCCAAATTACGTGAAGCTATTTGCATGACAATGAAAACATGTCGCTGCTGCAAGGGTGCGGCTGCTGCCCTGCCCTCCCTACCCCACCACCTTCCCCAGCTGTCTGGAAAAGAGATTTCCATAGTGCAAGGTTTTTGCTCAGCCTTCGTCTTCCTCATCTGTCCCCAGCTACTCCTCCACCCAGGTCCGTAGGGGCTCTGCCAGAGCCCACAGGTCCAGGATTCCAGCCTCAAGAGAAAGGAAAGATTTCATCACCCTGCTTCCATCCTCGCTGCAAGCACATCAGGAGGGGAAACTAAGGAAGAATCAAAGAATCACAGAAACATTCTGGTTGGAAAAGACTCTCAGGATCACCGAGTCCAACAAAAAACTCTACAAGGTTCACCCTAAACCATATCCCCAAGCACCACACCCAAACAGCTTTTAAACACACCCAGGGTTGGTGACTCCAGCACCTCCCTGGGCAGCTCATTCCAATGCCTGACCATTCTTGCTGGGAAAAAAGGTTTCCTAATGTCCAGTCCAAACCTACCCAGTGGCAGCTTGAGGCCATTCCCTCTTGTTCTATCACTAATTACCTGTGAGAAGAGACCAGCAGCAGCCTCTCCACAAGGTCCTTTCAGGTAGCCATAGACAGCAATGAGGTCTCCTCTCAGCCTCCTCTCTTACAAACTAACCATCTCCAGCTCCTTCAGTCACTCCTCACAAGATTTATTCTCCAGGTCCTTGCCCAGCTTCATTGCCCTCTTCTGCACTCACTCCAGCACCTCCACATCCCTGCTGTAATGAGGTGCCCAAAATTGAGCACAATACTTGAGGCATGGCTTCACAAGAGCAGAGTACAAAGGGGACCATGCTGCTTCTCCCAGTTAGCCAGCAATGCAAACTGAGCAGCCAGTGAGGGGGAGCATGAAGTGCCCATGGGGTAAGGGCATCATCCCTTCTGCACCCAGGCTGCCTCAGACAGCAGCTGGAGAACCCAAATCAGCTTGCCAGGAAGTTCAGCACCTTGTTCAGAGCAACTTGTAAATAGACCAGCCAGCCACCATCTGCCTTCCTCCCTCTCTCCCTCCAGACAATCTTCTGGTCCTGCTAATTTGTTACTTCCTATGTAGAAGCCTTTTCTTCCTACATTCTCCCCTGCCTCCAGAAAAGGAGGGTTGGGTTTCCCAAACCTAGTCTCCTGGCCTCCCTTGGCATGCAGCTACTTCTGTGTCATTGGAGGACCTGTCACCCAAGCCTTCTGGAAGGGAAAAAACCTCACTGCATCAGGTTTGTTTCCTACATGCAAGACTTCTCACCTCCTTACCTCCACCAAAGAAAGAGAGGGAATGCTCAGAGGTGGGCTCAGCTGGCTGTGCTTTGTTTTCAGCAGTATCTGAAGCCAAACTCTCCCACACCCCTTATCTCAGCAAACGTGCACTCATCCTCAAACTGCAGTCTCAAGAGAAAGATTTCCTTTCTAAGAGAGAAACTCAGTGGAAGCTGAAAAGTGTCCTGCCAGCCTTGCTGCTTGCAAGTGTCTGCCATCCTCACGTGGTGTTCTCAGTACCTTCTACAAGTGATGACTGGGGAGGCTGGTAGAAGTGTGTGCTGCAGAGGGGCTGCCTCCAGGACTGGCCCAGGAGCTGCTGTAAGCCAGCACGGCTCACGCTGGGGGCGCTGGCCTGGCTGATTTACAGCACTGCACAGGTGGGCTGCGCTGCTCTGTGCTACCCTGGCACAGCAGGCACAAGTCCCTCACGCTCCTCTGGAGGTTTAGCTCTGCTGCCTTATTTCCCACGGGCAATGGCAAGTGTTTGCCCCACCAGATGGGTCACTGGACCTTAAGGTACAATGTGCCTGCTGGCCCTGCTGAGAGGGCACACAGGGAGCATCCTCTGAGGAAAACCAAGTCCTGTAGGCAAAGCAGAAGAAAAGTGAGGTGACATAACTGAGCACAACAGGGCTCTGGGCAAACTGATCTGGTTGAGAATGCCCCTGCCTGCTGCAGAGGGGGCTGTACTGGATGACCTTCGGAGGTCTCTTCCAAGCCAGACAATTCTGTGGTTCATTTTGCTTTGCTGCTTCCAGGTGTGGCACCAGACTACAGCAGACCATGTCTCTGAGGCATGTTTATATCCTTTCTGCCATACCCTACTGCATGCAGAGGATTCTTTAGGGGACATGATTTAGCATCAGACTCGGTAGTTAGATAATGGTTTGACTCTGATCTTAAAGATCTTTTCCAACTGAAATAATTCTATAACTCCATGAAAGAAAGAAGAGTAGGCTGTAGGCAAAACACCAGCCTAGGGCAGCTGAGACTGGCCCTCAAATTCTTGTCCACCACCACATTTCACAGTATCACAGTATCACCAAGGTTGGAAGAGACCTCACAGATCATCAAGTCCAACCCTTTACCACAGTGCCCAAGGCTAGACCATGGCACCAAGTGCCACGTCCAACCTTGCCTTGAACAGCCCCAGGGACGACGACTCCACCACCTCCCCAGGCAGCCCATTCCAGTGTCCAATGACTCTCTCAGTGAAGAACTTTCTCCTCACCTCAAGCCTAAATTTCCCCTGATGCAGCCTGAGGCTGTGTCCTCTTGTTCTGCTGCTGGCCACCTGAGAGAAGAGAGCAACCTCCTCCTGGCCACAACCACCCCTCAGGTAGTTGTAGACAGCAATAAAGTCACCCCTGAGCCTCCTCTTCTCCAGGCTAAACAATCCCAGCTCCCTCAGCCTCTCCTCGTAGGGCTGTGCTCAAGGCCTCTCCCCAGCCTCGTCGCCCTTCTCTGGACACGCTCAAGCATCTCAATGTCCCTCCTAAACTGGGGGGCCCAGAACTGAACACAGTACTCGAGGTGTGGTCTGACCAGTGCAGAGTACAGGGGCAGAATGACCTCCCTGCTCCTGCTGACCACACCATTCCTGATGCAGGCCAGGATGCCACTGGCTCTCTTGGCCACCTGGGCACACTGCTGGCTCATGTTCAGGTGGGTATCAATCAGTACCCCCAGATCCCTCTCTGTCTGGCTGCTCTCCAGCCACTCTGACCCTAGCCTGTATCTCTGCATGGGGTTGTTGTGGCCAAAGTGCAGCACCCTGCACTTGGAGCTATTGAACCCCATCCCATTGGACTCTGCCCATCTGTACAGGCGGTCAAGGTCCCACTGCAGAGCCCTTCTGCCTTCCAACTCAGTCACATCTGCCCCCAGCTTAGTGTTGTCTGCAAACTTGCTGATGACTGACTCGATGCCCTCATCCAGATCATCTATGAAGATGTTAAAGAGGATGGGGCCCAGCACAGATCCCTGAGGGACACCACTAGTGACAGCTGCCAGCTGGATGTGGCACCATTCACCACCACTCTCTGGGTCCGGCCCTCCAGCCAGTTCCTAACCCAGCACAGAGTGTTGCCATCCAAGCCCTGGGCTGACAGCTTAGCCAGCAGTTTGCTGAAGGGGGACAGTGTCAAAGGCCTTGCTGAAGTCCAGATAGACCACATCCACAGGCCTCCCCACATCCACCAAGCGGGTCACCTGATCATAGAAGGAGATCAGGTTAGAAAGGCAGGATCTGCCCTTCCTAAACCCATGCTGGCTGGAGGGCCACAGCTTAAAGAAAAAACACCACTGCATTTCTTCCAGCTTCAAAAACAATCTACAGGCAGTAGGTCCCTGGTCCTCAGCACAAGCCCCACACCACTGTGGCAGGATTCTTCTTTTCCCATCACCACCCAGAGCCACAAAGTATCACTGAATGGAGGCCATACAGAGACCATGCTGTAGAGAGACACCTTAAATGCCTGCACAGCTCTTGATCCAGATTTTGCAGTCACACACACACTTGGAGGTCTGTGACATGCAACCTGCACTAGATTCCATGGTCCTGCTCTGGCAGGGGGGTTGGACTTGAAGACTTCCACAGGTCCCTTCCAACATCCTGTGATCCTGTGACATTAGGCCACATGTGCCAAGTACAGGTGTGTACCTCCTGTCCCAGCCTCCCTGCCAGTCTTCTACAGTCAGACTTCATCAGTGGCACTGGACCAGGAGAAGGAAAAGAGGCCATGCCAACCTAGCCTGGGCAGCTGTGGGGAGGCTATGCTGCAGGGGAGGCTCTCTGACCATGGTGAGAGAAGGGGATGATTCTCCTCCCTGGACCAGACAGTGCTGCAGGCAGCTGGCTCCCAACCACCACAGGCAAATGGTTATGTTTTGTGGTACTTCTGCATCATAAAGACCTCAAAGGACTAGCATGAGCATGAGCACAAGAAGCAAAGTCTGTTGCAAAAGCACAAGTAAATTACTCAGGCACCAAAAGAATCTGCCCTGTCAGTCAGTGCTGATGGGCATGTCTCTCACCATCCTAGGCCAACCCCAAGAGATCCAGCTGCTGGTACAACTGTCTACAACTACCTGAAGAGAGGTTGGAGCCAGGTGGGGGTGGTCTCTTCTGCCAGGCAACCAGCAATAGAACAAGGGGACATGGTCTCAAGTTGTGCCAGGGGAAGCTGGATGTTAGGAGGAAGTTGTTGCCAGAGAGAGTGATTGGCATTGGAATGGGCTGCCCAGGGAGGTGGTGGAGTCACTGTCCCTGGAGGTGTTCAAGCAAAGCCTGGATGAGGCACTTAGTGCCATGGTCTGGTTGATTGGCCAGGGCTGGGTGCTAGGTTGGCCTGGATGATCTTGGAGGTCTCTTCCACCCTGGTTGATTCTATGATTCTATACCATCACCTCCCCCTTGCTGGTGCCTGCAAAGCACTGTCCCAGGGATGCTGCCAGAGCACCCCGAATGCTGGCAGAGGCGTGGAAGCCCAGCAGTGCTGATGCCCAGATGGGGAAGCAAGTGGGCCTAAATTGGGAAATGAGAGCAACCTTTCCTGTGCTGTTGTGCTTCTGCTTGTGCAAAGAGGAGGAAATGTTTGTGAAGCCCATTTCCCAAAATGACCTGCCCATGACTGCAGGAGGACCAGTCAAACCTGCCATGGGCATGTTCTGCCTGTGCACATACAGTGCAGGGGTCACCTGGCAAGCCTTTGCTGGGTACAGAACCAAAGAATCACAGAATGTCAGGGGCTGGAAGGGACCTCAAAAGCTCATCCAGTCCAACACCCCTGCCAGAGCATGAGCACCTACACTAGATCACACAGGAACACATTCAGGTGGGTTTTGAGTATGTCCAGAGAGGAAGACTCCACAACCTCTCTGGGCAGCCTGTGCCAGTGTTCTGCCACCCTCACAGGGAAAACATTTTTCCTCATGTTTCCATGGAACTTCCTATGCCTCAACTTCCACCTATTGCCCCTTGTCCTGTCATTGGGCATCACTGAGCAGAGCCTGGCTCCAGCCTCTTGGCACTCACACTTTACATATTTATAAATATTCATAAGGTCACCCCTCAGGCTCCTCCTCACCAAGCTAAAGAGCCCCAGCTCCCTCAGGCTCTCCTTGTAAAGATGCCCAGGTGGCCAAGAAAGCCAGTGGCATCCTGGCTTGGATTAGAAACACTGTGGCCAGCAGGGACAGGGAGGTGATCATGCCCTGTGCACTGGTGAGGGCACACCTCGAGTGTTGAGTTCAGTTCTGGGCCACTCACTCCAGGAAGGACACTGAGGGGCTGGAGTGTGTCCAGAGAAGAGCAGTGAGGATGTGAAGGCACCTGGGCTGTGAGAAGCAGCTGAAGGAGCTGGGGTTGTTTCAGTCTGGAGAAGAGGAGGCTGAGGGGAGACCTCATTGCTCTCTACAGCTACCTGAAGGGAGGCTGGAGCCAGGAAGAAGCAGCCTCTTCTCCTCGGTGGCAAGTGACAGGACCAGAGGAGATGGTTCCAACCCGTGCCAGGGGAGGGTCAGGCTGGATGCCAGGAAGTATTTCTTCACTGGAAGGGTTCTCAAACACTGGAATGGTCTGCCCAGGGCAGCGCTGGTATCACCGATAACTGGGGGTGTACAAGTACTGTGCGGACTTGGCATTTGGGGGGAATGGCTTAGTGTTGACCCTTCAGTGCTGGCTTGAGAACTGGGCTGGACCATCCTAGAAGTCTCTTCCAGCCAGATACATTCTGTGATTCTCTGCACATCTTTCTACAGTTCAGTTTGCTGCTCTGAGTACAGACACCCAAGCTGATGAGCACTGATGGTAAGCTGCATACTTTGCCTGTGTCTCAGCTAGGTGGAGTGGGGAACTCTGCCTATCAGAGGTCACCCAACTCTGCCTATCAGAGGTCACCCAGCACTTTTCCATTTACAGAATGGACTTCAGTTTGTATTCACCTTTGCCAAATTTCAGCTGTTTGGGCTGTTTTTAATCCGTGTGCATTGTCTGCCCCAGGTTAAGTGGGTTTTGGGGAAAGCTTCAGCAAAGTGGTTCTGTCACTTCCCAGCACAAAGCTAAGGGAAAACACCTTTTGCCCCAGTGCTATACACATGAAGAGGGCTGCTTGGGGCATCCTGTGATGGCTCTACACACTAGAAAAGAAATATGGCATTTGTGCAGTCCAAGCTGGGCCTCCTACTGTCCCTCTGTGATTCTGTCCCAAACAGCCACAACAGAAGCTGTAGGTGCAGGCTTCAAGATTTTTTCAGGTTTGAGAATCCCACCTGTGTGTGTTATCCATCAAGCCTGGGCTGTGATAAAAAGAAAGGAGAAGCCTCATCTGAATCAGAGGATGGGGGAAATGATGGGCAGACTATGAGGGGAGAGTCTTCCCAAGCTCTGGGCTCTCCAAAAGCTTCTAGCTGACAGAAGGTCAGTTGCTGCCAAAAGCAGCCATTGCTGGAGAAGCAAAGCCTCCAAACCCACCAACCTCCTTCCTCCTCAGTATGCTTAGCCTCTGCTTCTGTCATGCATTGCACAACACATCTTCTACTGACAGCAATGAATCATTGCTATGAAAATACAAAAGGAATGGGACTACTCCTCAAGAGTACATGGCCCTCTGCAATGAGAACTGGTTCCTTAGGTCTCACCTCCACTAAGTGCAAAACCCCCTGAGGTGTAGGTTTCCTTTAAGAGATCACTCCAGAGAGACAGATCAGCCCAGAGAGATCATCTCCTGATGCCTGACGTGAAATATTGCTTCTGCTACTCTGGATATTTATTGCAGGCAAACAGAAATTAAGCCAAGATGCACTAATAAGCCCCTGTTCAGTTAAGTCTGCTTACTAATTCCATAAGACTATTCTTAAAGGTAGCCACTGCATCTCACACTTCAGCCTAAAATGCTTCAGTAACTAAATAGCCAGGAAGAACAATTAGTGTGGAGGGCTAAGCCAAGCACAGAATCCCATTACCTTGACAGAGAAATACCCAATTTATACAAAAACATTGTGGTAAGAGCAGGAAATATCCCATCAACTGATATAAATCACTCATCTGTCTCATCCTCTGGCCCTAACCCCATTCCAAGTTAGCAGAATGCTCTAATTGGAAACTTCAAGGATAACAGAGGAAGCTGAGGATAGTGAGATGGGTTGATGAGAAGTAGGCTGGCACAGATAGGTGGTAGAGATCTGAGATGAAGTGAAAAAAAAACCCAAACTGGAATATCTCCTGGTAGCAGAGACATCCATTTTCCTAAAGAATTAACAATACTGTGATGAAGCATGAAGCAGAGCTGGAAGCACAATTTATCACAGAATCCCACAGTGGCTCAGCTTGGAATGGATCTCAGAGCTCATTTCCTCCACCTCCCCACCATGGGCAGGGACACCTCTCAACCAGACTTGGCTACTCAAGGCCTCATCCAACCTGGCCTTCAGCACCCCCAGGCAGGAGGCAGCCACAGCCTCCCTGGGCAACCTATTCCAGAGTCTCACCACCCTCACACTGAAGAGCTTCTTCCTCAGATCCAGTCTGACCTTGCTCTCCCTCGGCTTCAAACCATTCCCTGTCTCTAGACACCCTCAGGAAAAGTCCCTCTGCAGTCTTCCTGGAGGATCTCTTCAGCTATTGGCAGTTCTGAGGTCCCCCTGGAGTCTCCCCTTATCCAGGCTGAACAGCCCCAGTTCCCTCAGCCTGTCCTCATAGCAGAGGTGCTCCAGCCCTTGGATCATCTTTGTGGCCTTCTCTGGCCTCACTCCAAGGGCTCTGTGCCCTTTTCACGCTGAACACTGCATAACAAAGAATTAATGAAGCATCCTAAACACCAGCCTGCTACTGGTTATTCAAAATCTGGGGGCTTTGCTTAATCCTCCTGCCAGGTATTCCTGTCCAGCATGATTTGGACAACATAAGCCAAGCTCTCTACTTTACAGATTCACTACTAGGTAAAGAGAGGAGGAAAATATCTGCCATTGATCCTGTCACTTCTGTGTTACAACAGCACATTCAGTAGTGAGCTCAGCCTTTGAGATGCTGGCTTGGGGGGTACCAATCTGGCTCCAGGAGCAGTGGCCATTTCAGAGAGAAAAATCTTTCTGTTAACATGCCACAGCTTAGGGCTGCTGAATGTATTTTCTGATCCAATTTCTGAAGAAGAAGAAGGAAAAAAAAAAAAAGGGAGGATTTTTGCAAATTTCTCCTTAAAACAAGAAGCCAAAGTCCTTCTGTGGCATTTCTGCAGATGGCACAGGCAGAGACAACGTGGCAAATTCATCTTCACTTGAATTTCAGTCAGGGAGCAGCTGGATTCCTCCCTGGAAGAAAAGACTTTCACACTTGCCACTCTGAAAGGCACACAAGGTGGGGAAATCTGCATGGTTTATATCCCCAAATGAGACACTGCTCTGGGACTGAAGAACCACTCAGCTTTTCCTTTCCACTTCACCATTTCTCCAGCTGTGGCACTGCTGTTATCTCCTCTGCCCTGCCTTCTGAGGAAACCTGACTAACTGCTGCCAGCCTGCTGCAGTAAGAACATCACAATAGCAAACCTGCTCCCAACGGGCCCAATCCTCTGCAAACTTTTAGGCCAGCAGAAATGAGCCTGATGCAACCACACAGCACATCTTCACAGACTCTTAAAGGGCTTACATAGATTTTCTTCTGCCCAGATGGGGGAATTCAGAAGTCCTAAGACCTCACCTGCAGTGCTGCGTCCGAGTCTGGAGCCCTCAGCACAGGAAGGACATGGACCTAATGAAGCAGGTCCAGAGAAGGGCCACGAAAATGATCAGAGGATTGGAGCACCTCTGCTAGGAGGACAGCCTGAGGGAGCTCAGCCTGGAGAAAAGAAGGCTCCAGGGAGACCTAATAATGGCCTTCCAGTAACTGAAAGGGGCTACAAGAAGGCTGCAGAGGGACTGTTTGCAAAGGCCTGCAGTGCCAGGACAAGGGACAATGGTTTGAAAAGAGAGCAGAGCAGATTGAGATTGGATGTTAGGAACAAGTTCTGCACCATGAGGGTGGTGAAACACTGCAACAGGTTGCTCAGGGAGGAAGTTGAGGCCCCATGCCTGGAGATACTCCAAGTGAGTCTGGACAAGGCTCTGGGCAACCTGCTGTAGTGGAGGATGTCCCTGCTGACTGCAGGGCGATTGGACTGGATGAGCTTTGAAGATTCCTTCCAATCCAAACCATTCTATGACTCTGTGGATAGGTCTGTATGTCTGCAGTTATTTGCCCCTCCCTTTTGTCCTCCTGGGAGCTTCTCAGCTGCTTACAGAATTGCCCATCAAAGGTGACAAAAGGGCAGCTGTATCCAAGCTGGTACCAACCCTAGCACGTTCTGCAGGGAGGTGGTGAAGGACTGAAAAGAAACTTTAGTGATGCCCCCATTGATGGAACTTTACTAAAAGAGCCAAAAATGTACCTATCACAGTATCACAGTATCATCAAGGTTGGAAGAGACCTCACAGATCGTCAAGTCCAACCCTTTACCACAGAGCTCAAGGCTAGACCATGGCACCAAGTGCCACGTCCAATCCTGCCTTGAACAGCTCCAGGGACGGCGACTCCACCACCTCCCCGGGCAGCCCATTCCAGTGTCCAATGACTCTCTCAGTGAAGAACTTTCTCCTCACCTCCAGCCTAAATCTCCCCTGGCGCAGCCTGAGGCTGTGTCCTCTTGTTCTGGTGCTGGCCATCTGAGAGAAGAGAGCAACCTCCTCCTGGCCACAACCACCCCTCAGGTAGTTGTAGACAGCAATAAGGTCTCCCCTGAGCCTCCTCTTCTCCAGGCTAAACAATCCCAGCTCACTCAGCCTCTCCTCATAGGGCTGTGCTCAAGGCCTCTCACCAGCCTCGTCGCCCTTCTCTGGACATGCTCAAGCATCTCAATGTCCCTCCTAAGCTGGGGAGCCCAGAACTGAACACAGTACTCGAGGTGTGGTCTAACCAGTGCAGAGTACAGGGGCAGAATGACCTCCCTGCTCCTGCTGACCACACCATTCCTGATGCAGGCCAGGATGCCACTGGCTCTCTTGGCCACCTGGGCACACTGCTGGCTCATGTTCAGGTGGGTATCAATCAGCACCCCCAGATCCCTCTCTGTCTGGCTGCTCTCCAGCCACTCCGACCCCAGCCTGTATCTCTGCATGGGGTTGTTGTGGCCAAAGTGCAGCACCCTAACCCTAACCCTAACCTAGACATCAGAGACTCTACAGCAGCAGGCTGACCTCCACCCACGGCAGACCAGCTTGCTCAGGGGGACATTTCTAGGTTTGTTTTTTCTCTTTTCAGCATAAGGCAACCTAGAGTGAATGTCCTGATGGGCATGGGGACAGATCAGGAGACAAAAAAAAAAAAAAAACCACCAGCTTGAAATTGTGTCTACTCCTTCTGAACCAACCTGCCTGGTTATCTTAGGACTAACCATCTTGTTACACTCCATCCCGTCCTCGCCTCGCCTCGTTTTGTTCTTTAATTATGACTCCTGGCAACCTCCAGTACAAATGAGGATTTTCCTCCTTTAGGTCATGCATGTTCTTGGCTCTGAGGAGAAGGCTTGTCTGTCAAAACATCAGCTGCCTCTTTTATATGTTCAGAATTAATTCTATTTATCTTCAAATTATTTTCAAATACTGGAGGCATTCTTCCCTCCATTGGACTGCAACTGGAGCTTCATTGCAGGTTTTCATGTTATTCTTCCTCAGATATGAGGCCAAAAATGAGTAATTAAATTCTCATTTAAACCTCATTTCCTTAAATACACCTCTCCTCTTACCACACACAGCTGGAGTTGTTCAGCCTGGAGAATAGAAGGCTCTGGGGGGGACTTCACAGCTGCCTGCCAATTCTTGAAGGGATCCTCCAGGAAGGCTGCAGATAGACTTCTCATGAGGGTGTCTAAAGACAGGACAAGAAGGAATGGGTTGAAGCTGAGGGAGAGCAGAGTTAGACTGCATCTTAGAAAGAAGTTCTTTAGTGTGAGGATGGTGAGACTCTGGATTAGGATGCCCAGGGAGATCGTGGCTGCCTCCTGCCTGGGGCTGTTGAAGGCCAGGTTAGATGAGGCCTTGAGCAAGCGAGTCTAGTAGAGAGGTGTCCCTGCCAATGGTGGGGAGGTGGAGGAAATGAGCTCTGAAGTCCCTTTCAGCCTGAGCCATTCCATGGTTCCATGATTCTTTCCTAGATCCATGCTGTTTCACAGGATGCAAGAGCCTGCAGCCCATGGGAACAGGTGTAGCCCACAGTTTCACTTCAGGTGGCCTCTAACCACACTACTGTTATCCCAGCACTCACTGGGTGATACAAAGGCACATGTTCATGTGAGGCAGACCAGAGGTGCTCAAAACACTGCATTGTCCCTGAGCAAGAAAAGCATTTCTTGTTCCTGGTATAAAGGAAGGAGTTAATGGCTTACCATCACCTACTGCAGAGGTCCTTCTCCCTTGCCAGCTCGGCCCCATGACAGTCTTTACCCATGCTGACATCTGGAGCCACTGCAGGTCTCTGCTTCTAGAAGAAAAAACAAACAAAACAAACCCCAAAGGGCTATAGCTGGACTGGCCTGAGAAGAACCAAGGCATAAAGGTGTTTTCTGTGCTCTGTGCATTCAGGGCCAAAATCACTATCAGTATCCTGGTGCTGTAGGTCCACACTGACCTGGGTGCTAGCCCCCAAGCCCCTCCAATGGCTTTGGCATTACTCCTCTTGGAGGGCTTCTCCATGTAAGGCAAAGAAAGGAACATCTCTTGCTGACAAAGGATTCTCCTCCACAAACTGCCAAAGGAAGAGCCCACAGAGGGAGTGCTGGCATGACCAGTCTGCTCTGACTCCTGCTGCGACCACAGGAGATGCAGCTTCAATGCTTTGAGCTACCCAGGACCACAAACCCTAGAAATGCCTTTAGGGCACTGCAAGAGGCAGGCACCACTTAGGCAAAAGGCACAAAAGCAGACCCTTTGCATGCACAGCAGCACAAGCACATGGAAGTCAAAAACTTTAGCCTACCACTTTCTCAAGACTCCAACAAAGCTCTCCTCAGAACCAAGAGCAGATGCCTGAAGCACAAAATGCAGTCCAGAAACACTTTCCTGCACTCTTTGGAAGCCTCCCTGCTGCCTGCCTTGTGCCACCTTCCCGTTTTCTCCAGAAGCAGCCTGCCCTGCCCTGCCCTGCCTGAACAAGGAGTGCAACACCAGGGTGGTGAATCCATGTTTTCCACCAGAGGAGGAGCGTTAGTCAGAGTCCCCATTATGACCCAGTGGTTTGTGGTATCCAAAGCAAACACAGCGAGTGAGGCTCTTCAACAAACAATCAACCATCTCCTGCTAGCTGCAACTGTCCACACCAAGAATCCTAGAATGGCTCAGGTCGGAAGGGACTTCAGAGCTCATCTCCTCCAACTTCCCCACCATGGGCAGGAACACCTTTCAACTAGACTCAGTTGCTCAAGGCCTCATCCAACCTGGCCTTCAACACTCTCAGGCAAGAAGCAGCCACAGCCTCCCTGGGCAGCCCATTCCAGAGTCTCAGCAGCTTCCTAAGGAAGAACTTCTTCCTCAGATCCAGTGTAACCCTGCTCTCCCTCACCTTCAAACCATTCCCCCTTGGCCTGTCTCTAGACACCCTCAGGAAAAGTCCCAGGAAGGCTACAGAGGAGGATCCCTTCAGGTATTGAGGGACCTAACAAAACAAACCAGGCTCTAGCTCCCAGTCTGTAGTAGGTTTACCTCCACTGATGGTGCCACCTCCTTCCATGCCAGAGGCAGCCACAGAGAGGCCACATGTCAGCTTCCTAGGAGCCACAAGAAACAGCCCTGAATACTAGCAGAAACAAGCAGTAACAGGGACTTTGGATTCAGAAGTCAGCTGCAGATGGGATGAAAAGCATAAAGAAAATCAGGACACACTGCAGAGGACACAAAGAGGAACTGGGTGAGGAAAAAAGGATTAGGAACAAAAGATGTCTGAAGGTAACAAAATTACATTGGAGCATTTACGGGACTCAGTGCCTCTCCAGAATGAATCAGCCCTGCCCAATGAGCTCGCCCTAGCACAGACAAAAGCTACACAACACACCACCTCACTCTCTGCTGCAGGCAGACTGGCCTGACTTGAAACTCTGCCTTCACCTGAGCTCCACATTATAGCAAAAAAGGTTGAGAGATTTGTGTCAGGCAGGGCAGTGAGGTTGGCTCTTCCCAAGGACTTCAGACCAGAAGGAGGTTAACACATCTTTGTTCTGCCTCTACTTCATCCCCACTCGTGTGTTTTCAGGGGGAAGTGGCTGTTGGAGCAGCTGAATCTCCATCTTGCAAGCCTCCCACCAGCAGAGTCCCCTCTGGGAAGAGAATTTGCTGCTGCCCATCTCCAGCCAAAGCCTTGCCCTCTCCATTGACGCTTATCTGCCCAGCAAAGTTCACTTCAAAGGCAGCAGCTGCTCTTCGAAGAGGCAACAAACTGCAGTGAAGTGGAGAATCAGTGGCCTCCCTAGCTTGGGCCAGAGCTCCTGTAAGTCTTTGGAGAAGCCCTGACTCAGACTGCAGTGATAACTCAAGTTTGAGGGGTGGGATCAGGGGAGTAGGCTGCACAGAAAACACCCATGGTTATCTAGTCACCCTCAGCACCCCTGTAAAGCTACAGGCATCCAGCCCCTTACTGATGAAAAAGGGGGAAAGTCTGTGGAACATATTGCCAGTCTCACTAATGAAAAGTCCCTCTCTGGCCTTCCTCTACGATCCCTTTAGGTGCTGGGAAATCCCAACACCCAAACCAGCAACAAAGGGAAGGTGGGAATTCTCTGCAACACCATTCCCTGATGCAGTTCCTCAGGTGACTTCACCAGCAATGGCAGGGGCAGGAATGAGTGGGCCGGATGAGGAAGAAGGTGCCTAAGGCAGACTCAGCTGTGAAAACTCCTGCCTCTGGTGCTTTCAGATAGAGTGGCAGCTCAAAACACCAAGCTGAGTGGTGCTGTCAATATGGCAGAGGAACAGGATGGGATCCAGAGGGACCTGGACAAACTGGAGAGGTGGGCCCAGGGGAACCTCATGAGGTTCAACAAGAGCAAGCGCAGGGTTCTGCTCCTGGGCTGGAACAATCCTCACTGTCAATACAGACTAGGGGAGGAGGTGATAGAAAGCAGCCCTGTGGAAAAGGACTGCTGATGGACAAGAAGTTGGACACGAGCCAACAGCATGCACTTGCAGCCCAGAAGGCCAGTGGCAGGCTGGGCTGCACCAAAAGCAGTGCAGCCAGAAATGTAGAGAGGGGACTCTGCCCCTCTGCTCTACCTGCTCTATCCTGCTCAGGAGCCCTCAGCACAGGAAGGACATGGACCTGAAGCAGCAGGTCCAGAGGATGGCCAAAAAATGATCAGTGGCTGGAACACCTTTGCTACAAAGACAGGCTGAGGGAGCTACAGTTATTCAGCCTGGAGAAGAGAAGGCTTCAGGGAGACCTAACAGCTAGTGGCCTTCCAGTAGCTGAAAGAGGCTGCAAGGCTGCAGAAGGACTGTTTGCAAAGGCCTGCAGTGACAGGATGAGGGCAATAGTTTGAAATGAGAGCAGAGCAGATTTAGATTGGATGTGAGGAACAAGTTCTTTAGCATGAGGGTGGTGGAACACTGCAACAGGCTGCCCAAGGAGGTAGTCAAGGCCCCATCCCTGGAGATCTTCAAGGTCAGGTTGGACAAGGCTCTGGGCAACCTGCTCTAGTGGAGGATGCCCCTGCTGACTGCAGATGACCCATGAGGGCGCCTTCCAACCCAAAACATTCTATGATTCTATGACTTAAAGGCCTGAGCTTCAAGACTTACACTCCATGAGCAACCACAGCTCACTCAGCTCCATCTATTTGCAAATACCAGGCCCTCTTCTGCACTGCACTCAGACAAAGATGGCTTTGCTAGGAAAAAAACAAACAAATAAAACACAACCAACAACAACTTTTACATTAACTTTTCCCCAGAACAAGGGGGCACAGTCTCAAGTTGTGCCAGGGGAGGTATAGGCTGGATGTTAGGAGGAAGTTCTTCACAGAGTGATTGGCATTGGAACGGGCTGCCCAGGGAGGTGGTGGAGGCACCGTCCCTGGAGGTGTTCAAGCAAAGCCTGGATGAGGCACTTAGTGCCATGGTCTGGTTGATTGGCCAGGGCTGGGTGCTAAGTTGGACTGGATGAGCTTGAAGGACTCTTCCAACCTGGTTGATTCTATGATTCTATGTCTGCTGGGCTCCCCATCCTGAGAGACCACTGATAGGACCAGAGGAAATGGGTTTGAGCTGTGCCAGGGGAGGACATGAGCAAAAACTTCTTGAGTGAAAGAGTGGAAGGAGTTGGAACAGGCTGCCCAGGGAGGTGGTGGAGTAGCAATCCCTGGAAGTGTTCAAAAAAAGCCTGGATGAGGCACTTAGTGCCATGGTCTAGTTGATTGGACAGAGCTGGGTGCTAGTTTGGCCTGGGTGACCTTGGATGTCTCTTCCAACCTGGCTGATTCTATGATCAGCATCCACTGAAGCTTACCCTTTGGTACGGCCCAGGAAGGACTCAACATCTATCCAACTGCCTGACAGCAGAGACAAGATGCCAAACAGAACTGACTCAAGAGAGCTGGTCTCTGAAGCCATCCTCGTTGCAGCTCTACGCAACCATCTGGGAGGAAGAACAGAAAGAGGATAAAAGGTAACTGAAATGAGTGCTGCCTTGCTCTTCAATACTTACAAGCCTCTGATTTTCTGCTGTGCTTCAGTGCTAAAGGTTTTCATACCCCTTCCTAAAGCAAATAAAGCTACTATCAAAAATCCACAGGCAAACAATTGCAATGGAAAACGTAAAAGACTGCTTCTTAACCGTCCTTGCCAGCTGCCTGTGACCCAGGAGGACGTTTCCAAACGAGGTGAAATGAAGGCAAACAGCAGATGCCACAGGCAGCAGACCTGGGTGGCTGAGGTAGGCAGCAGCCCTTCAAGCTGAACCAGCAGAGGTCTCTGTTCCACGAATCCACTAATAAATTCACTATCTATCCATATTTACACCTTATGACCCCTGCTCCACAACTAGAATAACAAAAATACAGCAGGAAACCAACAGCTCAGATGGGAACAATTTATCACTTTGCTCCAGGAAAAGAAAAAAAAAGGCAAAAGAAAGTTTGTGGTCTGCCAGGTTTACTAAGCTTATGGCACTGCCTCCAGGCTTTGCCATCTGGCAGGAAAAATGTGTGCTATGGTCAGCCCCAAACCTCCTCACTTCCCAAGGAAAGTGAAGACCACGGCAGCCACTGCACTTGCTGTGCCTCGGCCATCTGCCTGAAGAGCTCTTCCAGTCTGCCTGGGTAGTAGGGGGTCTAGAGAGCCCTTTCTGCACTTGCAGGCCCCTGGTTTGACCCTGGGCAGAGCTAGCTATGACAGAAAGCTTTTACCTGGCAACAGTTGGAGTTTTGGCCTCCATGTAAAGGGCTGCTTGGTCTTTGTGGGAGTAGTGTCTGGAGCACACAAAATGGGGTGTCTGCCCACGACTGGAATCCTTGCTTGAAGTCTCAGATGTGAAGCCAAGGATAAAATTGGAATGAAACTTATGCTCCTGCCTGCTGGCTCCTCCAAACAGCTGCAGGCACGGTAGGACAGCCAGGTATAAAAGCCTGAACTGGCACAGCCTGTCTCTGTGGATGGGGAAGGCTAAACCACAAGGGGTGTTGCTCTCAGCCTTGCAATGGCTGATGTGGGCAAGGCAGGCAGCAGGCTGGGAAAGGTAAACAAGCTCCCTGGATAGAGAAGGTGGCCAAGCCTGGGTGAACCATAGCAAACAAGTGTGACCAGTGTGAAAAACATCTCTCTTTTTTTTTTTTCTTCCCCTTTTTAGCCCAGTAAATAAACAAACTATCGGTGATTTGGGGAGAAAAAGGGAACAGAAAATCTTCCAACGTTTTCCAACCAAAACCAAAGCAGAAAAGAGCTCATCTGGGGACAGAGAAGAAAAGAGTTCTCACCACATAACCTCATTACTTTACTCTAGCTTACACGTTTTGTTAAAAGCCGTTATACCACGAACGCTTCGTTTAGGTAATTAAAAAGGCAACGACACATCCAAACAGCCTAAGCAAAGGCTGGAACAAAACCCGCTGGCATTTCTGCAGCGGAACGTTTCCTTTCGCCCAATGTGCCGAGGGGTACGGAGGTCGGAAAAACTTCGTGTCCCGGTCGATTTCCCCATCCGAGGAAGAGCAGGGAGCGCACAGCGACGTGTACGTGTAACCAAAGGCAGGGAGGTTCCATGCGCGGCCCCGCCGCTGCCGCCGCGTTCCCGCGGAGCGGCCGCGCCTATTGCATCAGTCGGGGCGGGCCCCGCATGGGCCGTCCGTCGAGCACAAAGTGCGGGCGTTGTGCGTGTGCGTGTGTGTGTGTGTGTCCCCGGCCCCCTTTTCTTCCTCGTCCCCGCCGAGCCCAGGGCGCGGCAGCAGGCGGCGGGAAGCAGCGAGGCGAAGTGGCCTCCAGCCGCCCGAGCAGAAAATGTTGCGACGAGGAGGAAGGAGGGGGAAGAGCGGCCGGGGGTGGGAGTGAACACGACGCAATGTGTAACGTTAAACAATTCCTCCCGCCGCGCAGACAGCAGACCCGGCCTGCTACTGCCCAGCTCCACCTTAAATCTGCCTCCCGGCACAGGCCGCGTCCCCCCGCCGAGGCGCGCTGGGCTCCGCCGCAACAACAAGCAGCGACTCCGGGGGCAGGATAAGGCGCTCCCCCCGCCCCCAGGGAAGGGGCATCGGGGCGGGTTCGAGCTCGTCCCTCTCGGTGCTTCCCCTTCTCGTCGCGCTGCCTGGGGTGGTGCTATCGCGGCGGGGGCGGCCCTAGGTGAACGGGGGCTGGTGCTGGCCCAGCCTGCGGAGCGAGGTGGAAACTCCGCTGGCTGCCCGATAGCGGCGAAAAGCAATATCGCGACTGGGGCAGGGGACGCGCAGAGGGCAAGCCCAAGTCTGACACGGTGGAGCAGCAGGCTTAGACCCTCCCCAACCCGCCCCAGCCTAGGGGCTCAAGCACTCGCACTGACCTTTCCCGGCCTCCCCCCCCACTGTCCCGGGCGGCCGCTCCCCACTCCTTTCCCGCGTCCCGGGCCGTTGGCTGCCGGAGAGGCAGCTCCGTGGGGATAGGCCTGCCCGGTGGGGGCGCCGCTGTTTGTTTTCCGTCGTGATCACTTTGTTCGTGCTGGGGAAACAACAACAACAACAGAAACAACCCCAAAACCAAATAAAATCCCCCACCACCACACCAGCAAAACCACGGTTTTGTTTGCTCTTTTCCATTTTCGACACGGTTTTCCACGTTTCCCCGCCCGCACTGCACACACCTTCACACACACACGCACACGCAGCCCCCGCCATAAAGCGGCCCGGAGTCGCACTGGGTGAGGGCGGACGGGATACCGGAGCGCACTGCGGGAGGGCGCGGGGCAGGGTGTTCAGCCATCCACTGCAGCCAGAGAAGTCAATCGCAAGCACTAGCTGAGCACTCTGCTGTCGGCCCCGGGACAAGCCCGGGGTGCCGTGGGCCCGAGTGGAGGTGGGGTAGGCAGTTGGGCGGGGGGGGAGGGGGTCAGCAGAGCGGCGCGGCTGTCTCTTTTCCGCCTTCTTCCCCAGAGCAAGGCTGCTCTCGGGGCGGTTACAGAGCGAAGGCAAACCCCGGCGCAGCAGGGATAAACAACAGGCTCGGGTAGCAGTGGGAGCAGGAAGGAGCGGGGCGAGAGTCGCCCAGGGGTGTGTCCCCCTCCGCCCCCCTATTTGCGTGTCTATTTATTCCTCACAAGTCGGAGGGATGAAAGCGCCTCCTCCCCGCATCGCCCTGCATGGCTTGCGGGATGCCAGCGGTCCCCAGGCACAGTGACACGGCCCCACTCTGCCGGCTGGGAGCTGCGATGGAGAGGCTGCGGAGCCAGATAGCGCTCCCCCAAGCTCTCTGCGCCCACCTCCGCCACAGTGCCATCGCCGCCGTCCGGCGGTGACCGCCACGGCGGGGCGGTGCGGGGCGGTGCGGTGCTGCCCGGGAGGCTGGTGGCGGGGCCGGGCAGAGCTGGGGCAGGGTGGAGGAGCTGGGAGTGGCCGCTGCCGCGCCGGTGGCAGCAGCATCTCCGGGGAGAGGGGTATGAGAGGCGCCATCTTTGCTAGCAGTGAGGGCGGTGTTGGGAGCAGCCGCTCCGCGCCGGCGGGCAGAGCCGGCGGGTGCGCGGCAAGGCTACCGGCGTGGGCCCCGGCAGCACCCCCGAGGGCAGGCAGGAGCGGGGCAAGCTGGTAGATTTGGTGAGACCTTGGTCCAGAACTGCCGGCAGCCCGGCCCAGGAGGCTACTAACTGTGCTCATGTTTGAAGCCTTGCAAGTCAAAACACCCTGGTGCGAGCAGCACCTCCAGCTACCTCACCCCCCACCCCCCCACATAAAAACGATTGTGACAGAGGAAATTCCTCTCTTCTGCACTAAAAGGACACATTATTCCCAGTTACCACGGAGGAACAACCTCAGCGAGCGAGGAGAACGAGCTCTATTCCTTGCTTTCACCTGCACTGGAGACACAGGAAGAGATCCCCGAAGGAAACCTGCTCTAATTTCTTGAAGAAGTCTTCTTTCCTCCTGTGCCAGGCTGAGGGAGGTTGAAAGACACACTAATGAAGAACGTATTTCTTATATATGGCAGTTTTATTGATTGCTTGATGTGAAACAATATAAATCTGGGGGGAAAAAAAATAATTCGGACACATTACCAAAAAAAAAAAAAAAAGAAGAAAGGAAAAAAAAATTAGATTGGCTCAGTCTGCAATCCTTTAAGCACAGCCATATTAATTATCAGAAAAACAAAACCAAACGAACAAAAAAAAAAAAGGCAGCCCAAACCCAAAAACAAAGGGAAAAAAAAAAAACACAACAAAACCAAACAAAACCCCAAACAAACAAAAAAAAAAAAAACCCCACCGAACTAAAAAGTCTACCAAATAGAGCATTTACAAATGCACAAAACCATGCCACTTTGGCTTTATGGGGGGGAGGGGAAATATTGTCTTCTAGATTAAAAAAAAAAAAAAAAGGAAAAAAAAAAGGAAAAACTTTTTAACATAAATAAGTTAGTATAATTTCTCAGTGTCTTTACAGAGTTATATACACAGGTACGCTTCAAACTTCTTTTTTTGTTTTATTTTTACAGACAGGTACACAGGCAATGCAGAAATACTGATTAAAGATGTAGTATCCCTTTCCCCCTCGCACACAAAACCCTTCAGGAAGTGGGTCAGGATCAGAAAACATCAGTATTTGAGATTCAGAGAGAAGGGGAGGGAGGGATAAAAGAGGCTTCAGGGTTAGGTTAAAAAAAAAATAATAATAAATGAAACAACCAAACCTCACCAACAAACAAACCAACCCCAATTGGGAAACCAGGCAATGCAGATGGGATCAATTTACGCTTTTACAGGGATTCGAATTTGCTGCATGGACTTGAGGTGGGGATGGGGTGGGTCCACCACATAATGGAATTATCACAGCCCCCTCCACACCTTTTCAACTTAATGAAGTGTGTGTTGGGGGGGGAATTCCCAAGCAGACGGCAATAATCTGCTCTGAGCAGCATTACCACCATGGGACAGTTAAAAAAAAAATAAAAGGAGGGAAAAAAAAAATAAAGGACAAGCAGACCCACTGAAAGGGACAATACATCTTTAAGTAATAAAAACCCTACACTGCTTCTCTTCATACGTTTCTTTCCTTGCTAGACTGTGAAAGCAAGTTCCAAACGGTCACCCTCTTCCACTCCCTCCCCCTCCCCGTCCCAACAAGGTTTATGTGCTACATAAGGTAAAAACTATATACACAGGTAGTACAATGAAGCAAATAAGGAAACACCTAATTGCACAATGCTACATCCAATGCTTTTAGAGGCAGGTCTTTTAAGAGTGCCTAGAAAATCTTAGTGTTATTGTTTGCTTTCTTCTTCTTGACGTTTTTGTTTTGCTGCTATCGTTGGTTTGTTGTTTTGTTTTCAGTGCTTGTACAGGACCTCCATCCCCCGGAGATCGGCCGATATGTATTTTAGTCTCCACTACAACTTTACATCTTCCTCGCTTCATCGCCCCCCGCCGCACCCGAGGAACGAAGACACACGCACATCCTCCGTTCTGCAACGGGAGAGAGGGGGAGAAAGAAGACGGGAGAGGGCGATTAAAGAAAAAGCGTGCAAAAGAAACGTGATCCACCGCGCAACCGGTTCCAACCGACGCCGCATCCCCAGGGCAGTAGGGCCCTGCCCCGGCAGAGTCCCGTCGCCGGCCTGCATGCCCAGGGCCCCGCCGGCGGCACTCCCGCCGGCGCTCGGCCGAGAAAAGGAGAGCGGCGGGATCCCTCCTCCTCTTCGGCCCGGGGCTCGGCCCGCTTCCTCCCTGCCCCCACCCCAAACAAGCGGGCGGTAGTAGTGGCATTTGCATAGCTGACGTGCTCCGCCACGGCTCGCCCCAGCGGGACCAATTTGTTGCAACCTTCTACAGCTTCATCTCTCTCAGTACAATCGCAAATCGTGTTTGTAAACCTTCCTCCTCGACCTCGGCTCCGAAACCGCCGGCGCAATTTACCAGCTCCCTCCGCCCCAAACCCTCGCCTTAAAACAAAACAAGAAGAAGGGGGGGAGCGACCCAACCCAGCTCCCGTTAACCCGCTCCCTTCCCTTTGCCAGCGCCTAAAACCAAACCAAAACAACTGGGGCGGACGAAGAAGCAGCACAAAAAAAAACAACCCAACGCCCACTACAAAACACCAAAGAAATCAAACGAGCTCTGTCAAGCTCGAATTTTAAATAATATCCTGATTCCCCTGAAACCAAACTTATTTCTCCCGACTGCGAGGTCACAGCGACGTGCGAAGCCAACGCTGGCATTGTAGGTGAAAAAGGATGGGGAAGGGGGGCCGGGCGGGGACACACGGGAAGCTCCTCGACATCCCATGTCATCTGACATCACGTACTAGTCGAGCTGGAAGCTCGGTCCCTCCATCGCATGATTGCTGGGAAAAGGCCCTCCCTGCCGCCGGTCTGGGTGCCGGAGGGCAGGGTCGGTGCCACCACGTTCCGGGGCTCCAGCCACGGCACCATCCCCTGCCTCGCTGCGGAGCAGGGTGCTGCGTTTCGCTCCTTGTTTTGTTCGAGCCCTTCGCGTCTCAATCCCACCCTCCAACACACGCCCATCTCCGAGCGCTTGGGGAAAGCCCCCCTTCCTCCGAGAAACGACCCCGCAGCGTGCCTGGAGGGGCTCCAAGCTCTTCCCCCCCCCCCCCCCCCCATTCCTCCTCCAGTTAAGAGTACGACACCCACTCGGTAACCCTTTCTGTCCCTTATTTGCACCCTAATGCAGAGCCTAAAGGGAACCTACCTAAACAGTTTACGTTTGTTGTCGTCTTGGGCTTGATTTCTTGGGTGTTTGCTCCACTGAACTGGCACTGGGGGAGTCTTCTGAAACCTCTTCTTCTGTTGTGTTGGCTCTTTTATTTTGAGGACAGGAATCTAGGAGGGGGAAATTAAGAACAAGGGCGGGGGGGAAATGTTGTTAAAATATTTTCCTTCCAGATGTTTGCTTGTCATCCAGGGAGGGTAGATGGGGCTGGGTGGGGGAGGGGGAATACTCCTGGATCCCCATGTCAGCTATCAGCTACTTGAAAGCGAGCTGGGGGGATGGGAGATAGGCTCCTCTCTAAGTGAGAGATGCAATTTTCCTGTTTTCGGCTGAAATCTCTGTCCCTCTTTTGCTTCGCCTGCGCGTTATGAACCTTCCCCCAGCTGGCCGGGAGGCCGGGTGCCTGCGGGGTAACGATTCACGTCTAAAGGCTTTTCCTTGCGCATCAGCTACCAGCTCCCATGGAACGCGGGACCACCCCCACCACCACCCCGGGACAACAAACAGCACCTGAGCTTTTTTAGGCGAAAAGAAGCAGGGGTGGGGTGGGTAGCGGTACACTCAAGTCGGCACAGCCCACGGCGGCCAGGTCACGCATGGCCCCCGGCGAAGGGGCCGAGAGCCCCGGCGCTGAGACCGGTAGGGCAGGCGGGCGGAGAAAAGCGCTGCCGCCTTGGCGAGGGTACGTTACCATCGGTAGCAGGTCTTTTCCTCTGCCCAGTGCACTGCTCTGCAAAGTCCGTCTGATTTTCAGAAACATCAGTCTTTTGATCTACACAGTGAGTGTCCTCTGAGATTCCCTGAGAGCCGACCAAAACCACGGTTTGGCAATTCCCGTTTACATCCAAGCTCTGGCGGCCAGCGGACTTGCAGGCAGCTTTCAGTAGCCTCGGCGGTCTGAAGTAGAAGTCGGGCGAGCTCCCCTTCTCCACGGCTTGCCACTCGTACCTGCCTTCCAGCGGCTTGTGATTCTGGAAATCGAAATTCCACTTCCTCTGGCATGCCTCCTCCATCTCCTGGTGGTGCTTCATCAAGTCCCTGTTTAATTCTTCGTGGTTCACCGGCCCGAAGAGGTTCCTGCACGCAGACGGCTTCGGGTACTCCGACTGCCTGGCTTCCATGCGCTCCAGGGTAGGGCTCCCATTAGAAATACGGACGTTTGACATCTCCCCTGACCCTCTTTCTTCTGGCGGCGGTTGTTTTGCTCGCTGCTTTCTCCCCCCTCCCAGCCGCCGCCTCCTCCTCCTCCTCCTCTCCGCCTTCTTACTTCTGGGCGCTCGGCCGCTCTTCTCCGCGCCTCCTCTCCGAGCTGACCCGCTCTCCGGCCCCGCTCGCCCACGGAGAAGGGCCGAGAAAGCGCCCTTGCATAAGCGCCGGCCCGGGGGTGAGCCCCGAGAGCCGCCGCCGTGGCGGAGTCCCAGGTGGGTAGAGGCGCGGTGCGGGGTCGGGGAAGAGGCCCCGCGATGCCCCGCCGGCAGTGGTGATGACCCCGCCGCTCGCACCGGCCGCCGCGTAGTAAAAGCGTAGACGGAAAAAAACAAGAGACGAGCCCTTTTCCTCGGTTGCCCAATATGGCGATTGAAGGGAGGCTGACGAAGAAGAAAATGATTGACAGGACGAGTCTATTTAAACAGCCCGGCCGAGCCATTGGTTACGGCGGCGGGCACCGCCCCGTCGGCTCGGCCCTGCCTCGCCGCCGCCGCCGGCTCTAAAGGTGGCTCCGAGCTGGTGGGGACGGGGAGTGGTGGAGTCTAGAGGGATGAGAAGGCACCGTGTTTCCCTGTCCGCCTCCTCCCTCGGCAAAGTCCGACGGAATTTGTGTCCACGGCTCACCCTCTCCCCCAAAAGACCCCGCCCCAGCTGGTCGCTTGCCCCGAGAAGCCTGAGTAATGGTGGCGGATGGTTACGTTTTGATGGGTTCCTGTAACAGGAGGCTCTGCCACCACGCTTATCGGGTTGGACTCCGGCGATGCAGCCCCACCCGCCCCCACCTCTAGGGTCTGTGGTTAAGCTCGGGGCCAGTGGGAGAGCTGTCCCATCCGGGACATGCAGGGGAGAACAGTCCCCTGACCTCACTGCACCCTCGACCCCACTGGCAGCAGAGCCAGGCTCCGGAGGGGATGGGAGGAACTCGCTGCCTTCTCAGCAGAAAAAGGGTTCATTGAAAAATGGTCTCTAAAAAACCCTCTGCAGGGATTTCAGACCTCAGCAAGCAGGGGAAAGAAAACAAAAGCATTCCGTTTTGTCCCGTTTGTGTGCTTGGAAGATTAGATGAGACAGGACTCACAGCCAGGGGTTTTCTAAAGCAACTTCCTCGGATAGCTACAACAGGTATGGTGGAAATAAGAGCAGTATCACGTCCTTCTCTCTACCTTCCTTATCTCCAGCCACTTTCACAGCCATCTCTCCTCACAAGACAGGGCAACCCCTTCAATGGATTGCAGGACACTGTGGGTGCTCTCAGGTGCCGAAGTTTGTAACTTTTTCCAGATCCAAGGCCTGAATCTTTGAGAGGCTAAAGGCTCTTCATTCCAGTCCATCTGGCTAGGTCTCCTATGCAGAGCTGCCTCAGCAATCCTCTCCTGGTTTTGCCTCTGGGAAGGCTGCACTAGTGACAAGCTATCTCAACGAGGAAGGGGTCAACACAACTGGTTTTAGCTGGCTGAAAGAAAAGCCAGCTGATCTGGCCTCAAAACCATGGAGCTTTTTACCCAGTGCTGTACTTAGACACACAGAGTCAGTGTGGTTTGGGGTCTATGGTTTTGATGGGCCACTGAAACCTTTGCTGCAGTTGCTCCTGTGAACTAAACTCTGCACAAACTGGAGAGGGGACAAAACCATTACACAGAGCTCGAGCCCAGACCACACCTGCTACTGGGAAGTTCCAGACTGAATGCCAGAAAACAGTTTTTCACCATTGGAACTATTAGACATGGAAATAAACTCCCAAGGGAGATGGTGGATTCCCCTACATCAGACACTTTCAAGGCCCAGCTTGACAAGGTGCAGAGTGATCTCATTTAAACTATATTCTTATCCTGAAAGGTTGGACTAGATGACCCTTGAGGTCCCTTCCAATCTTGTATTCTGTGAATCAGCCTCGAGGTAGTAGCCCATGGCCTCTGCTCACACCAATCACTCATGTATCACCGGACACAAGTTCAAGGAGGTGTGCACAGGCAGAACAGGGAAAAATACACATACGAGATGGACTTAAAACCCACGAGGTTGAGATACTGTCAAACAAATAAAAATAACGTGGCTAGTATTTTTTTTTCATGGCTCAGAAGTTGTTTTCCAACTCCTCTCAGCAACCCCAAGTCCTCCCAATTCACCTCGAGGAAATCAAAGCTGACATTCTGCAGGAACAGAGACTTTTGTCTGAAGTTTTGAGTCCCTGATAAAATTGCATCAGCTGGCAAAGTGTGGCCTATTCATCTGCTTTATTTGCAGAACATCATCCTCATTTCTCCAGGCTATCCTGTCTCTGACTTCCATAGCCACCAGCCAGGAAGTGCCATTTCAAGCCTCCCTTTCTCTGTCAGGTGTGGGACACTTAGCTTGTTTCATCGGTAGGATTACAACATAGCACCAGAGAAACACATACCAGGAGGAAAAAAAAAAAACACACAATTAAAAAATGGGCTCCAAATATTTGAAAAGACAGCAGGGCAAAAGAGCCCTGAGTTATTTGCAACCTTCTGAAGAGAAAATAAAAATGGGAGGGAAATTACTGCGGGACAAGAACCTTCTTTTTTTGTTGTTGTTCTGCTTATACCTCCCCTAGCACAAGGGCCTGGGAGCAAGCCCCTGAATGCCCTAGAAGTATCTTGAAAACGAATAATTAAATCCAAAGGCGGGGGGGGGGGGGGGGGGGGGGGGGGGGGGGGGGGGGGGGGGGGGAGGGGGGGAAGAGGCAGCGAATAATTTAAGTCACTGACAGAAGCAAAAGAAAGAGGAGTGGTCTGCGCCTTGGCTTATTCCTCTCTGCTTGTCCTTCATGGATGCTGTGGAGCGGCGGCGGGGTCGCAGCATCCAAGCCCATCGGCTTTTCGGCGTTTCCCCTCACCCCGCCCTGCCTCGGCATTCCACCTTAAATCGCTGCGGCTGCAAAAGAGAAAAAAAAAAGGCTGTGTCTGCAGCGACCTTGCCATGATCTAAAGTGTTTTGTTTACAGTCAGGAACCCCCGATGGTTGCAGCAAATCGTGAGAGAGGCAGGCGCCTGCCTGCAACAGCAGCGAAGCGTGCAAAAACAAAAGGGAAAAAAAAAAAAAAAAGCCCAAACCCCAATCCCAGAGAATCCTGGAGTCAAAGATCCGGAAAGATCAGAGCGCCATCGTCTTGCAAAAGAGCGGCACAGCAGAGGAGCCGCTGCGCTGGGGTGTGCGCGGCCGCGCAGCGGGGTGGGTACGGCGAGCTCTGGGACCGACCCCCTAAACTCCTGCTTCCAATCGCCAGGTTCGCCTTCCCTCTGTCGCCGTTGAAGCTGAAGATGCAGCCAGGCGAAGATCGGAAGACGGGATTAGAGAGGGAAAGCAAAACAAACAGCGCACCCACCCCTCCCCCCACCAACTCCGACCAAAACTTGGAGGAGCGAAGGAGGAAGGAGGGAGGAGTGTTTGTAAGAGTGTCAGGAATGTCCTGGCTCTTCTAGCAGCCTCAGAACACATTGTCCCCTCTCCCCACAGTACCCCACCGCTCTCTCTTGTTTGGGCTTTTCCATTGGCAGAGCCGGTGGCTGTTTTTTCTTTCCTCCAGAACCACTTAGGCAAGCTTCCCACCCCCGTTTTGGCCACCCTCCTTCCCCAGCTCTTTATAAAGCTGTCAGTGACCCAGCAAAGCACATCCCAACTGCTCGCAGCAAGCACTTGGGTTGTTGGGGGTTTTCAGTATTCCCTCGCAAACAGCAGGGGCATTTGGAATGATACCTGAGCTCCTCTACAGGACGCATCTTTCTGTTTAGGATGAAGGAGGCAAGACACGATGTGACTCATCTGAAGGCTGGAAGCTTGAGTAAGTTTGATTCTCACACAGCTATCACTGAGCTGCTGCTGCTGCTGCTGCCGCTTCTCCACATATCCGATTTGCAGGCAAAATGCTCATTTCCTCCAGAGGTGTGGGGTGAGATTGCCATGAGATTCGAGGTACAGGCCTCGAATCAGGATGTTCCTAACATCCTTCACTGGAGCTTTTCCTTTCTGGGTGAGCTTAGGGCCCATTGAGGTTCAGCAGCAGAGACTGCTAGGGAGGAAAAAGCCATTTTGGTGTATGAAGGACTTGGGGTATCATCCAGTAGCGCCCAAGACCGGAGCAGTGCCAAAGTGTAGGGGGGCTAGGAGGTGCCAGCCCTCCTCTGCATGCCTCCCTGTAGGGGCAGGGTGCAGCACAAGCCGAGTTTGAGACCTTTTGCTCATTCGATGTAAACTCTAGAGGGAGCCTAAGGACAGCATCAAGCCAGCACCAAGACCTGGCCTCCTTCCTGACAGCATCCCCCACCCTGAGCTGCACCCCAACTCACATCACTCTCATGACTTTTGGGGGGCTTTGCTCTCTGTTTCCCTGGCTGCAGGTGGAGGGCAGTTGTGTCCAGGAGTGTCGGCCCCATGATACATCTGCAGAAGCTGTGAATAGGACCAGGGTGCAGAGGCCAGTGCAGGGGAGCTTGAGCCCTTGAGAGGATGGGCGCTGGCTGGGAGATACACCTTGGGGGTGTCCTTAATGGGATTAGTTTTCCAAAGTGGATAATCTGTCAGGTTTGCCTTCTGTGCATTAACACAAGGGGTTGGACCATCTCACCGTGCTGTAGGGCACTTTAAGCAAACAGCTGTGTCTGCAGAAGCTACATGTTCAGTTATTAGCACTGAAAGTTACTCACTGTTTTCTGTCTGGACCTCTTTGTCTTTCACCACCCTTCCCCTGACTTGCTAAAGGACTAAAGGAGCAATCCTCAACAGCCCTGATTTTATCTCAGAGATTAAACTCTTGGTGTGGTTCAGACCACCTTTCTTACCTTTTTTTTTTTAACGTTGCCTGAAGTATAAACTGAGACAGAGCTGAGACTGCTCTTGAAGCAGGTGAAGCCAGCAGACACGCACCCTTCTGGGCGATCAACTATCCCCTTTTCACATCAGGGACATATGCATTCCCTAAAAACAAACACACAGGTACAAGCTTATGGTGAGCAATCCCAGCGAACGACACTGCTGTGGAAGTGAGTCTTAAATCAGTAAAAGGATTACTAGCTGTAAGCTGCCCTCATTTTCCCAGACAAAACACAGCAACTGTAAGCAAGCAGAAGTTCGTATCTGTATGGCCTCCCATTTACACCTCATATCCCTTGCCACTTTGTTAGAAGTGCAAATTCTTTGACATGAGAATCGTAACTAGAGGCTTCGCATGGGAGCTAAGAGTCCCCTTCCCTTCCCTTCCCTTCCCTTCCCTTCCCTTCCCTTCCCTTCCCTTCCCTTCCCTTCCCTTCCCTTCCCTTCCCTTCCCTTCCCTTCCCTTCCCTTCCCTTCCCTTCCCTTCCCTTCCCTTCCCTTCCCTTCCCTTCCCTTCCCTTCCCTTCCCTTCCCCACCAAGTCTTTGCCCCAGCAGCAGCTCTGTTTCAGTCTCCAGGTAAGCTCCACTTAGGTACAACACTTCAGGAAGCTCCAGGCTCAGGAGCAGACCCTCCAACACCTCCCCCAGCACCTCCCCTCCTCCCCGCTGAGTGCAGAAGATGAACTGCTTGGTGTGGGTGAAGTCCACCTAATGCAGAAAGGATGCAAGAGCCGAGCAGTTACCACCACCAAGGATGAGCCCTAATTGTCACTGCGAGAGCAAACAGCCCTGCAGCCACTGTCTCCTCCACCTACGCCTTTAACAAAGCTTCTCCACAGCTGAATTCAATTCGGTGGAAGCGAGTTCTGTTTTCCTACCAAGCCTGAAGTGAACCTTTCTGGGAAGGGGCTGATATTTTGTAGCACTGTTTTCTCAAGTCCAATTCTTTAGGTTCCCGAGTGATGACACATTGTACAGCAACGCTCTTGGCACGAAGCAGGGACATTCAGCTGTGAGCAGGACACTGGCCTGGTTCCTTCAAGCCATTCATTAAGTAAAAACACCCTGTGTCATATGTTATGTTCCTCTGAAATGTTTAAAGGTTTCAGTGTATGAAATCATATGGAGCCTGGCTATTTTATTCCCCCCCCCCCCAAGCATCCTTGGAACAGCTTCTTACTGTTCCCTTAGCCTTGGGTTTTGTTTTCATCTGGTAGGATCCCAACTTTATGTGATAGGACTTTTAAATTCTTTTCCCAGCTAATACAGAACTCTTGAAATGTGTTGCTTACAACCCACCAAAAAAACAGCCAGCACAAAAAACATCTGCACCTGGAAGAATTTGAGGCATTCTGGGTGCCATTCAGATGACAATCTAGCCCAGCAGTTTTTTTCCTGCTCTTTTTTCCATACACACCTCCCCTGCCTCTTCCCCAATAGCCTATATTAATTGCCTTAGGATCAAGAGGTCTACAAACATCTTCCTTATTATAAACAGAGGAACTGGTCTGGCTACTTTCTAAACCCTTGAAGGGAGATGACCCGTCTCACACACAGCAAAATAATGTCTTTAAGTCAAAGACTGCTATCAGGGTTTGAGATCCCAGTTCTGCTTTTAGCTTCCCTGGGTCATGCTATGCAGATTGACGCAACTCGTGGCACCTACATCTCTCCCCTCATCCTCTTCCTAGTCAAGCTATTGGAAGCACTCTGTACAGTACTGGGTACAGTGGGAATTGGGGGTGCTGGTGGACAAGAAGCTGGGCATGAGCAGACAGTGTGAGCTGACAGCCCAGAAGGCCAATGGCAGCCTGGGCTGCATCAAAAGCAGTGTGGCCAGCAGATGGAGAAAGGGGATTCTGCCCCTTTGCTCTGCTGAGACCTCACCTGCAGTGCTGCATCCAGCTCTGGAGCCCTCAGCACACGAAGGACGTGAACCTGATGAATTGGGCCCAGAGGAGGGCCACCAAAATGATCAGAGGGCTGGAGAACCTCTGCCACGAGGATAGGCTGAGGGAGCTCAGCCTGGAGAGGAGAAGGCTCCAGGCAGAGCTACCTGATGGGGTCTACAACGATGGAGAGAGTCTTTATAAAGGCCTATAGTGATAGGACGAGAGGATAGTGATAGGACTAGTGGTAGTCCTGCCAGGGCCGAGCTCACTGACCAATGGGCTGCAGTCAGTGCTCCTAACCCTGTTGATGGCTGATACAAAGCACACACACCGAAAATAGTGGCAAGGCAGAAGCCAAAAACCATTTATCAGCTTCACAGATGCACAGAATGGTTTGGGTTGGAAGGGCCCTAAAGATCATCCAGTTCCAAACCCTCAGCCATAGGCAGGGACACCTGCCGCTAGCCCAGGTTGCTCAAAGCCTCATCCAACCTGGCCTTGAACACCTCCAGTGAAGGAGCATCCACAGCCTCCCTGGGCAACCTGTTCCAGAGTATCAGCACCCTCCCTGTCAAGAATTTCTTCCTAAGCTCCACTCTCAATCTGCCCTCCTCAAGCTTTGTTTCACTGAGGCCAGCCTATTGCAAAATGCACTGTGGCCATAATTTTAGTTGCTAATGAGAAAGATGGAAAAAAGAAAGCCCCTATAGCTGCCAGTTTGTGTTCTGGGTTTCCCTGGTAAGGAGTTCAACATTTCTCAGAGTAAAGGCCTCTTCTGCCGTGCTTTTTGACTCTAAGGGACTGCCTTTGTTCTCGCTGCCGGCAGCTAAACTGGGACACCTATTCAAAGACAAGTACCTGAAAGCATCACTGTAAAGGATTTGTCGCCTCCTTATCTCCAGTTTGAAAGGCTTTTTGAGAACGACTCCCAGTCAAAAATGTGGAAGGGGTGGGGGAAAAGTTTGCAAAGGACAGAGCATAACAAATACTGGACTTTATATTTAGTAGCTTACTTGAATGACAATGACAAAACAGAGTTGATACTAGAGAGGCCCAGGAAATTCTCCTTTTGTGCTGTTGCTCTCCACCCACAGATAGGTAGGAAATGCCAGAAGCAGTGAAAGCCAGGATCTGACTCAATAACTGCTCCTTGGGTCTCTGTAATCATAGAATCATAGAATCATAGAATCAACCAGGTTGGAAGAGACCTCCAAGATCATCCAGTCCAACCTAGCACCCAGCCCTATCCAATCAACTAGACCATGGCACTAAGTGCCTCATCCAGTCTTTTCTTGAACACCTCCAGGGACGGTGCCTCCACCACCTCCCTGGGCAGCCCATTCCAATGGGAAATCACTCTCTCTGTGAAGAACTTCTTCCTAACATCCAGCCTATACCTACCCTGGCACAACTTGAGACTGTGTCCCCTTGTTCTATTGCTGGTTACCTGGGAGAAGAGGCCACCCCCCACCTGACTACAATGTCCCTTCAGGTAGTTGTAGACAGTAATAAGATCACCCCTGAGCCTCCTCTTCTGCAGGCTAAACAGGCCCAGCTCCCTCAACCTCTCCTCATAGGATTTGTGCTCCAGGCCCCTCATCAGCTTCGTTGCCCTTCTCTGGACATGTTCCTCAAAGTCCAGAGGCTAATGGGTTCCTCAAAGTAAGTCTTCTGTTCCTAGCAGTCTCCAATACTTCCAAGCCATGTGCAGCCCCCTCAGAACTCCTTTACTCTTTCAAAACAACAAAAACTACCAAAGAATTAAATCCAATTCAATCAAGTCTTGTGGGTTTCTGAGCATCTTTGGGCCTTCAGCACCCCATCGATCCAGGGCAGCCTTGAGAACCTGAGAGCAGCCACAGGTCCTTACACCAGCGAGGAGCCCTTTCTAACATGCTCCTTGCAAGTCTCCAGAGCATTATTAGACATTTCTAGACCCTTCCTTAGGGCTGCCACGGTTGGCTTGCACAACCCCAGAGTTAGAAGCAAGAAAACCCAATTCTCATCACTCAGCAATCCAAAGACGCTAGTCAGCCAGCCACCAGGCCATATTAAACCAGCTAAGAACTCAGGACCAACCCCTCAAAGGTTTTGGGGTGTCTAAATACCTTTGAAAACTTGTCTCTAAGCTCTAGAAGATGGTTGGTCTTCTCATGGGGCCAGGCTGGACTCTTCATGGATAACCAGCTTCAAGGGTACGAGGCCACTTCAAGGACTGGATGATGCTGAGCTTTCCAGAAGAATGAGTGTTGGGGCTCTTGCTAGTCTCTTCTGCTTTGTGAGACTTCCTTCTCATCCACAGGTACCAGGAACTCATTCTACTGGAAAGGAAAGTTGCAAAACTCTCTGGCAGTAGCATGGCTTCAGGATGAAGAGCTTTAGGACAACAAAAAACAATGTGAAACAATTAATTGACACAGTAAAACAGTCAGAAGCACTCACACCAGGCACCAAGGCCCACTTCAGCCACAGGAGTGAAGGGCTGACTTCAGCTCTGAGAAGCACTGGGACACAGCCTCAAGTTGCGCCAGGGGAGGTCACTGTGGCCAGCAGGACAAGGGAAGTTATTCTGTCCCTGTGCTCAGCACTGGTCAGGCCACATCTTGAGTGCTGTGTCCAGTTCTGGGCTCCTCAATTCAAGAGAGATGTTGAGGTGCTGGAACATGTCCAGAGAAGGGCAACAAAGCTGGTGAGGGGCCTGGAGCACAGCCCTGTGAGGAGAGGCTGAGGGAGCTGGGGGTGTGCAGCCTGGAGAAGAGGAGGTTCAGGGCAGAGCTCATTGCTGTCTACAGCTACCTGAAGGGAGGCTGTAGCCAGGTGGGGGTTGGTCTCTTCTCCCAGGCAACCAGCAACAGCACAAGGGGACACAGTCTCAAGTTGTGCCAGGGGAGGTCTAGGCTGGATGTTAGGAGGAATTGTTGCCAGAGAGAGTGATTGGCATTGGAATGGGCTGCCCAGGGAGATGGTGGAGTTGCCGTCCCTGGAGGTGTTGAAGCAAAGCCTGGCTGAGGCACTTAGTGCCATGGTCTAGTTGATTGGCCAGGGCTGTGCGCTAGGTCGGAGTGGATGATCTTGGAGGTCTCTTCCAGCCTGGTTGATTCTATGATTCTATGATTAGGGAAGGCTTTGGAAAGCCCACCAGCTTTGGTTCACAGAATGACAGAATGGTAGGGTTTGAAAGAAACCTCCAGAGATCATCCAGTCCAAACTCCCTGCCAGAGCAGGATCACCCAGCACAGGTCACATCCAGCAGAACAATCCTCTGTGTGTGTGTGCAGGCATCTAATGGATAAACAGATATTGGTTCATGGAGGGAAGGAGCTAAAGAAAGACACTGGTTTTCACATGAGACTCAATTGTTGCTGCTGTTATTTCTTTTAATAAGGTACAAAATGTGCCTGTGGAACAGTGTCCCTGTGTGCTCTGCCCCTTGCCCAGGCCCAGAGCTAAGTACTGACAGGGGAAAGAAAGCATCACACTTGACTTTCTGAAGGATGGACTGTTATCAATTGTTAGAAACTGGAAAGGAGAAGAATCATATTGTTTAAAATACAGTCATAGAATGCTTTAGGTTGGAAAGGACCTCCAAAGGGCATCCAATCCAACTCCCCTGCAGTCAGCAGGGACATCCTCAACTACAGCAGGTTGCTCAGAGCCCTGTCCAGACTCACCTTGAAGATCTCCAGGCATGGGAGCTCAACCACATCCCTTGGTAACCTGTTGCAGTGTTTCAGCACCTTCATGCTAAAGAATTTGTTCCTCACATCCAATCTAAATCTGCTCTGCTCCCATTTCAAACCATTGCCCTCATCCTGTCACTGCAGGCCTGTGCAAACAGTCCCTCTGCAGCCTGCTTGTAATGCCCTTCAGGTACTGGCAGGACACTCTTAGGTCTCCCTGAAGCCTTCTCTTCTTCAGGCTGAACAACTGCAGCTCCCTCAGCCTGTCCTTGTAGCAGAGGTGTTCCAGCCCCCTGATCATTTTCACGGCCCTCCTCTGGACCCGCTCCACCAGCTTCATGTCCTTGCTGTGCTGAGAGCTCCAGAGCTGGCTGCAGCAGTCCAGGTGAGGTTTCACCAGAGCAAACTTCTTTAAAAGACTGGCCTAAGCTATTTTAAAAATAAACCTAAAAGTCTTAGGCTCTGCTTCAATGTTGTATTTTCTCCATCATCACCATTCCCAGCTGTACATTTGCGCCCTGATTCCACCTTCCCTCTTCGTGGAGTGGATGCTACAGTTTGACAAGCTGTGCTTTGAGCTGTATCACTGCAAAAAGACCCTTGTTAAATTAGTAATAATGGAGGGATAGAGATGGGAGGTTAAAACTCAGCGTAGCTCTCAGGTCTGGTTCATAGCACAGCCCCAACAACTGTGCTGGCAGGACTCACAGGTTAGTTGGAGGGTAGATCAGGCAAATGCACTGACTCCTTTGGCCACTGTAGCATCCATCTGGCCCTGGGTGCCCAGCCACAGAGAGGATTCCCAGTCCATGGCTGGGCTCCACGGGTCCCTGCCCTGCAGCCCACATTGGAATTTGCATGCAACACAAGAGGGAGATACCTCAAAGCAAATGAGAGTCTTCACTAGCTGTGAGGCTGCTGGATCCCACTGCCTTCCACAACAGGAGTGGATGTCTACAGAGAAGGTGCACTGAAGCAACATCCAACTGGGTCATTAATAAGAAAGGCAGAGATGAAAAGCTCTGGCCTGAGAGCCACCATTCTCAAGGCCTGCAGTAATTACCACTTGTGGCTGATCTCAACTCTTCTGGAAACCATCAAACTACAACAAACACCAAGCTCCTTGCAAGCCTCAAAACCCACTGGAGGAGGAGATGAGGGAGGTAAAACCTTGCTACACTGCAGCAGACAGCCTGTTTGAGACACCTAGTTCAGCTGACAGGATGAGTCTGTGCCATTTTGGGCTGCAGGGGAGACAGATGTTTGTGTCCTCTCAAGATCCACAGCCATGAAGGTGCCTAAACACCTCTGTTCCAAAAATGTGAAGGAATAAATACTTTCAAACCTTGAATATATCCCTCCCACACCACACAGCTCATACAGCATGCTCATTCCACACCCCACCTGCATCTCAACCACCAAAGTCTCATGAGTCACCCAGCCCAAAGCTTCCTCATTGTCCTTTTGGTATTGAAAGAGACTTGAGGGTGTTGGTTGCTGAGAAGCTCCCCATGAGCCAGCAGTGCCCAGAAGGCAGCCCTGTGCTGGGCTGCATCCAGAGCAGTGTGGCCAGCAGGGCAAGAGAGTGGATTCTGCCCCTTGACTCTGCTGAGACCTCAACTCTAATCCTGCCTCCAGGTCTGGCATCCCCAGCATAAGTTGGATACAGAGCTGGTGGAGAGTCCAGAGGAGGCTACAGAGATGATCCAAGAGCTGGAGCACCTCTGCTATGAGGACAGGCTGAGGTTGTTCAGCCTGGAGAAGAGAACACTCTAGGGTGACCTTAGAGCTGCCTTCCAATAGCTGAAGGGACCCTCAAGAAATGCTACAGAGGGACTTATCCTGAGGGTGTCTACAGACAGGACAAGGGGGAATGGTTTGAAGCTGAAGGAGACCAGGGTTAGACTGGGTCTTAGTTCTTCAGTGTGAAGGTGCTGAGACTCTGGAATAGGCTGCCCAGGGAGGTTGTGGCTGCCTCCTGCCTGAGGGTGTTGAAGGCCAGGTTGGATGAGGCTTTGATCATCTCAGTCTAGTTGGGAAGTGTCCCTGCCCATGGTGGGGAGGTTGGAGGAGATGATCTCTGAGGTGCCTTCCAAGCTGAGCCATTCTAGGATTCTACGATCTCTCCTGGACACCAACTCAAGGTAGGTGAGTTACCCTCTGGATATGCCTGTGTCTGTTTCTTTGTACAGATCACCTGTATGTCTAAGTCAGACTGGATGCAAACTTCTAGTCCATCAGAGTTAAGCAAGCTGAGTCCTACCCACAGCCCTGGCATCTCCCTCTGGTTTCCATTTGCAGCAGTAACTGGAACAGATGCTGAGCATACACTAAATGCTTTCCTAATGCCACATCCCCACGTCTGCAGTCATGGCCATCACCTCAGTGAAGTTTTGCAACTGCAAAGGAGCAGGAAGCTGTCTGCAAAGGAATCTGTCTCCTAAGATGTGGCCCCTACTCTGAAAGTGCCTGAAAAGCCCCAGCACATTTCTTGGGCTAAAGATAAAAAAAAATAAAGGTCAGACTCCTGCAGCAACATGGAAGGTCTCCAGAGTACACTCCAGTGATCCAAGGCCTAGACTGACTTTTTCTTCAGGACTCTGTTAATTAAATACTGCTAAGTACATCTGAAGAGAATTAAGTCTAATTTAAGGCCAACTCTGAGCTCCAGGGCAATGCAGCCTTGTCCTAAAAAAAGACATGACCAACTGCTGACAACAGGTGTCAGCAACAGAAGCAGCTGAACCAGGCTTGAATGTGAATTAGCTGCAAGTGTAGATAAAGATAAACCAAGCTCAGCACCGTTTCTGCAGCCACCACAAAGACCTCACTGGAAGCATGATGGAACATGGGGATCAAAACAGATCTGAACCACAAGAGTCCCAGGTAGAGCTACCCTTGTGAAAGCATGCAGGTACCCAGCACAGCTCTCATTTTGGTGGTGTAGACAAGGTTTGGTTTAGCACCACATGTGTCAAGAGTCCCTCAGGTTTCCATGGGAGCTCTTGAGGAGCTGCCAAGGGGAGTATTTTGCAAAGAGTGCTCACTCCCTTCCTCTTCTTTCCCTTTCCTTGCTGTCCACAGGGATTCCCTGAAGGAGGTACCAGGTGTTTCCTGCTCTTTTCCATTTTCCTAACATAATTTACCCCCCACTTCTCTATAGGTTGGAGAGAGGAGGGGGCAGCCTCTTCTCCTAGGTGGCAAGTGACAGGACCAGAGGAGATGATTCCAAACTGCACCAGGGGAGGTTCAGGCTGGATATTAGGAGATATTTCTTCACTGGAAGGGTTCTCAAACATTGGAATGGTCTGCTCAGGGCAGTTCTGGAGTCACCATCCCTGGGGGTGTCCAAGCAGTGTGTGGACCTGGCACTTGGGGACATGGCTTAGTGCTGACCCTTCAGTGCTGAGTTAGGGTTGGACTGGATAATCTTGGAGGTCTCTTCAAACCAAAAATATTCTCTGTGTGTTTCTCCTTCCCTGTGTCCTCAGGGGGATATGCTCTGCACACCACACTGCATCCTCATCAAATCCAGCAGGTAAGGTCCTACAGAGCTCTTTGCCAACCAAGAGAAGCAGAACCATTAGCCCCACAGGCCCTGTTGCTGCCAGATGGTTTGCTGTCTTTTCTTGCCAGTTCCTGCAGCATCCCTCTCATCATGTTCCTCTAGCAACATCTCCTGTCTCTTCTTGTTTTTAAATACACATTTAAGATGTTTTGTTTCCATGCCCTTCCTTGGTAATTTGTCCCATGTGTGTGCATGACTTTTCACATGAAATGCTTCTGCTCAAGTCCCTCTTTGCAGCCAGATTTTTATGTTTTGATTTCATTTTTAATATCTTTTTACCCTTGTGCTCTTTTTCTCCTCTGTTTTCAAAACCAGACCTGTTTAACCCTTCCAACTGCACTCCCCCACATCCAGAAGCACCAAACATCAGTTTGATGTGGCCTCTCATCTTCAGCTTCCTGTCCATACACCATCTTACCCTTTCCAGTAAGAGAGCAAGAAAAATGGATTTGCAGCCAGTATTTGTCAACAGGGGAAAAAGAGCAGGTTTAAATCCCTCTGGGCTTGATTTTGGGTAAAAAGAAAGAGTAAAGGCAGGACTGCCAGCTGAGGACACACACCCAGGCTCCCATCCTGAGCTGAGTGAGGCACCTGCTCTTTCACAGGCACAGAGAGGGAGAAAGGAAACAAATCCAGCTGTGGTGAAAGGCAGAGCAGTTCCATCCATTTCAAAAGAGTCTGACTCATGACATGCACTCCAAATTAACACCCCTATTCTTTTAATTCACCTGTTTGCCTCATACTAGAGGATTTTCTCCTCCAAGTCCCATTAGGAAATGAAGTTTTGCTGGGGGTTAAGGGTGCTGGAACAAGCTCAGAGGCTTTCTCCTTTTATAAGCATTCAGCATTTTCACAAAGGTTTGATTTCCTTTAAAGGAAGGAAAGTAAATTTCTGCTCCTGGTTGTGTGCTGGGCTGCAGAATGAGCTGTGATGCACACACAGGATCCCACAACAAAAGCCAATTGTGCAGATGTTCATCTTCACTGACAGCAAGCAGACTTACTGTGTTTGAAGGAAGCAGACACTGAGCACTGCCCTCAGAAAGCTTGAAAGAGAAATCACAGAACCCTAGAATGGCTTAGGTTGGAAGGGACCTCAGAGACTATTTACTTCATCCTCCCTGCCATGGGCAGGGACACCTCTCAACTACACTCAGCTGCTCAAGGCCTCATCCAACCTGGCCTTCAACACCCCCAGGTGGCAGGCAGCCATATCCTCCATGGACAACCTATTCCAGAGTCTCAGCACCTTTGGAGTGAAGAACTTCTTCCTAAGATTCAGTCTAACCCTGCTTTCTCTCAGCTCCAAACCATTCCTCCTTGTCCTGTCTCTAGACACCCTCAGGAAAAGTCTCTCTGCAGCCTTCCTGGAGGATCCCTTCAGCTATTGGAAGGCAGCTCTAAGGTGCCCCCAGAGCCTTCTCCAGTCTGAGCAACCCCAGTTCCCTCAGCCTGTTCTCACAGAAGAGGTGTTCCAGTTATTTTAGCACACAGAGAAGAAGAAAGAGGTCAGGAGGAACAACCCAGTCTCTGCTTCTGAAGCACCAGGCAGGAGCCAGCCCAGCCAGCTTTTCCCTCCAGTGAGGCTGGGGGAAGACCTCAGCTGCTGGCCAAGTGCAAAGCAATCTTCCAGCACAGATGTCAGCAGCAAAGTGCTTGAACTGGTGTGAGATTAAAAACTGATAGCTGTCTCCTTGCTGAAACCAAATGAATGAAAATACACTTTCCACTTTATTTCCCTCCCCATTTCTCCCCAGACAGTAGCAGGAGGATCTTGCCACCCACATTTGCAGTGCCCTTAGGAATGTGTATGCCTATTTTAGGATAAATCTGAAGCCTTTGGGAACATTCCTAATTAATAAACACACTTTCTGCTTTGGTTTGTTTTTTTCTCCCTGTATTGCACACTGAATTTCCTCATCTTCCTTTGTCTGCTATTGAGCCATTCACGACCCAATAGCAAGGCACTCTCTGGAACTCCAGGAATCCTAACCTGGAGAAGCACTTAGCACACAAGGGGGAAATGACTCCCTTGACTTAAGGAGCAGTTGTGTATTCAGTCAGCTCTAGGCCTAAAATGCTGCAGTCAAGATGTCTTGTCTGGAAGGAAGAAATAGGGGAACCTCAACAGGTTCTGCTCAGAAAACTCTCCAGTTGGTTGTAGGTACAAGGGGCAAAGAGAAGGAGGAACAAGTTCACGAGGCTCTTGCTGTTTACTAAAAATACTGCCAGCTTGATGGTGCTGATAATTGTGTTTGCAGTGCTGGTCCAGAAGGAGGAAGTGCAGATGGGTGAGGAGATATAAAAAGCATTTGTTTTGCTTCTCCTTGTCATAGGTTGTGTAACTGCAACCTTAGAGAGAGTTGCCAGTGAGGATCACAGAATGGTTTGGAAAGGACCTCCATCCAGTACAACTCCTTCTGCAGTCAGCAGGGACAGCCTCCATTAGAGCAGGTTGCTCACAGCCCTGTCCAGACTCATGAAGATCTCCAGGCATGGGGCCTCAACCACTTCCCTGGGCAATGCTGCAGTGTTCCAGCACCCTCATGCTAAAGAATTTGTTCCTCACATCCAATCTAAATCTGCTCTGCTCCCATTTCAAACCATTGCCCTCATCCTGTCACTGCAGGCCTGTGCAAACAGTCCCTCTGCAGCCTGCTTGTAATGCCCTTCAGGTACTGGCAGGATGCTCTTAGGTCTCCCTGAGGCCTTCTCTTCTCCAGGCTGAACAACTGCAGCTCCCTCAGCCTGTCCTTGTAGCAGAGGTGCTCCAGCCCCCTGATCTATTTGGTGGCCCTCCCTGCCCCTGCTCCATGGTGTAGAATGCAGGCATCATGAAAGCCTGCTCTGCCTTTCCCAGGTAGAATGCGGTGTCGATGTGCTCACTGTACCACACCACTATCATCCTCTCCCAGGGGCTTTAGTCTAGGATTGAGTTATGTTTTATTTTCCCTGCCCATCCTAGTTTGTTAATCACTGGACACCAAGTTAAACCAACCAACATTCACTCAGTAGTTTCCTAGAATCTGCCAGATATAGAATCACAGCATCACAAAAGGGCTGGAGTTTGAAGGGACCTTAAAGATCACCTGGAGTTGTTCAGCCTGGAGAGAAGACTCTGGGGGGATCATGGAGCTGCCTTTCAGTCCCTGAAGGGATTCTTCAAGAAGGCAGCAGAGGAACTTTTCCTGAGGGTGTCTAGAGACAGCACAAGGGGGAATGCTTTCAAGCTGAGGGAGAGCAGGGTTAGACTGGAGCTTGGGAAGAAGTTCTTCAGTGTGAGGATGGCAAGACTCTGCAACAGGCTGCCCAGGGAGGTTGTGGCTGCCTTCTGCCTGGGGGTGTTGAAGGCCAGGCTGGATGAGGCCTTGATCAACCGAGTCTAGCTGAGAGGTGTCCCTGCCCATCGTGGGGTGGCTGGAGGAGATGAGTTCTGAAGTCCTTTCCAATCTGACCCATTCTAGGATTCTATGATTTGGGAGGGGAATATGCTTCTTTTCCACACACACAGCAGAAAACTGAAGGAAGACAGTGCAAGACTCTAAGAATTCGAATAATTAATCCTTCATCTTCCCTTGTGTAGGGCACAAACAAATGAGAGTAACAACTCTGAAGCTACTGTCACACTTGGAGGGGAAGCTCATGAGTGGAATCTTGGGGCTGGGGATAATATCTGGATTTGAGCCTGACACAGCTCCTCAGTGAAGCCCTAAAAGTAAAAAGCTGTACCATCCTTTATAAAACCTTTGAGCTCAATTCTCTACTCAGGCTGTCTCCCCTCTCCCCAAACAATGGAAAAGAAGCAAAACACCAAAGAGTTTGAAGCTTAAGAAAAGCAATTCTGGTGTTTCAGAGAAAGCACCAGGAATCAGGAGATCTGAATCCACTCCTGCTTTCTTTGGAAGTTTACTTCCCCACCATTGTCTTCACAAGTTACTGGCACCCAGTAACTAACAAAAACATTTTGAAGGTTGAAGTCAGCGATGTCTGGAAGATGGTGTGGCCAGCAGGAGCAGGAAGGTCATTCTGCCCCTGTACTCTGCACTGGTTAGACCACACCTTGAGTACTGTGTTCAGTTCTGGGCCCCCCAGTTTAGGAGGGACATTGAGATGCTTGAGCGTGTCCAGAGAAGGGCGACGAGGCTGGGGAGAGGCCTTGAGCACAGCCCTACGAGGAGAGGCTGAGGGAGCTGGGATTGGTTAGCCTGGAGAAGAGGAGGCTCAGGGGTGACCTTATTGCTGTCTACAACTACCTGAAGGGTGGTTGTGGCCAGGGGGAGGTTGCTCTCTTCTCTCAGGTGGCCAGCACCAGAACAAGAGGACACAGCCTCAGGCTGTGCCAGGGGAGATTTAGGCTGGAGGTGAGGAGAAAGTTCTTCACTGAGAGAGTCATTGGGCACTGGAATGGGCTGCCCGGGGAGGTGGTGGAGTCGCCGTCCCTGGAGCTGTTCAAGGCAGGATTGGACGTGGCACTTGGTGCCATGGTCTAGCCTTGAGCACTGTGGTAAAGGGTTGGATTCGATGATCTATGAGGTCTCTTCCAACCTTGGTGATACTGTGATACTGTGATCGTTTGGAGTTCACACAAGGAGGATGCTGCAGGAGAGCTGAGCACTGTGGCAATCAGATTTTAGGCCTTTTCTTCTCCATCTCTCTGCATTATGTATCGTGTGAACACTCCTGTGAGACAAGGCAGTCCTGTTTATCCATCAGTTCATGGGGAACAGAAACTCAGATGGCTCAGTGACTTCTCCAAGGTCTCCCAGTCGCTCTCCAATGCTCTTGCAGCTAAGCCTTCCTATAACCACACATGCAACAGGACCTCAGTGACTCTCACAGTGGAAATTCCCAGTGTAGATAGTGCCTCTTTATACCAACCAGTTCATACAGGACTCTATGCTGGCTCTCTTATCTCCCTGCATCTCACATTTTAGGCTTTTGTTCCACAACAAGCAAGCAGTAAAAAGGGCAAAGTATAGTTCTGTGTTCAAGTTAAGGCACTCACCAGTATAAAGCCAAGCTTCCTGCACAGAGATGGCTTGTCTGGGGACTTGTGCCTTGCTAAAAACTTCTTCAGGATTTGCATTTATTACTTGCTGCTTCTAAAAGGATACCCGATGGACTGATATGATCACAGAGCAGGAGGTATAAGACAAGTGCCACAGCAAAGGTCTCTGGCAACAGGATAGATCTTGCTTCTGCCTGGTGCAGCTACTGGCCACAGGCAGCCCAGTGGGAAGATGTTTTGCTAGAGCTGTGATCTCACAACAGAAGAACAACCATTATTTCCTAATCCAGCAGCACAGAGCATCTCCAACACCCTGCCTTAAGACCCTTTGCTTATGATCCCCTAAGGTATACTGCTGCATGTTGGCAGCAGCTGTGCACAGCTCCAGGCCAGTCATCCAAGAGCAGCTCACTGCAAGGTTTCAGGGGCTGCAGGTGCTACTCACAGACAGGTCAAAGGCTGACCTGCACTGTCCTCTTGTGTCCCTAAAGCACCCCATAACAAAGATGTGAAAACATCAGCTGAAAAGGAGGTCTAGTTAAGTCTCTATCACCAGCTAACACAGGGGCATTCTGCTTAGTCCTGAGCTACTCAGCTGCTGAAATCAGGAACACTTCTTTCAACACGGATTGAGCAGCACATTACCTGTTAGAACTCAGCACTAGAAAGCAGTCTGTAGTGTCCAGCTTCCTCTGGAAGACGTGGAAAGCACTATGACCCCCATGGGCAGGAATGGAGGAAACATCAATGGGAGCTGAGGGGATCTGAGAGAGTTGCTGACTCTTTACACCTCCCTCAGTTAAACCCATGCTCCCCACTTAGTCTGCTCTCTGTGAAGTCAGGATATGTTTTTTGGCAGACTTCACTGCACGGTGGAGGCTTCACTTTGATGTGTAAGCAGAACTCTCGAATCATCTGGACAAACCAACATATCATTAGGAGGAGAGAGGGAGAGAAGAATACCACCAGGCAAAAGGACACCAAGAGGATAGCCTCCAGACTTAGCCCACCTGCCATGGACACAGAGAAGAGCTGTAGAGATCTGGGATCTGTGGAGACAGGGCTGCAGGAAAGAGTGCAGTGTGCACCTTGCAGAGCACAGCCCAGTTCCTTACAAGAGATCCTGCAGTGGTATCAGCAGCTGCTCTCGTTGCTGTCACCTTCAGCTCAAGTCAAGCTGCATGTGCACACACAGTGCTGCCCCTAGCTAAAGGTCCTCCACCACTGTGCCCCCAGAGCTGCTGGCATGATTCAGCCATGGCGCAGCAGTGCAGACACGGTTGAAGCTCCTGAGCCATCACACCTGTGATGGTGCAGTACGACTTCATGACCAGGGCATGGTTTGAAGAGGAAGCTCTGGTTCTGACACCCAGCTCTGTTGTACAGATGCCTGAAAACCAAGCTTTGTTCTTCCTATGTACTCAAATACCAGCAAAAACAGGGCAAGGAGTTCTGCATCAACAGAATCAAATTATTGCCTCTCCGGTACTGACACAGCTCAGCTGGGCAGTCCCCATCCTCCTGACTCCTCTCACAGCATGTTTTGGGAGGTCTTCTCTGGGAAGCCTGAAAACAGGGCCAAGATTGCCCCTTTACTCTCTTCTGCTGAGACCTCACTGGGAGCACTGCATCCAGCTCTGGAGACCTCAACAGAGTAAGGACATGGACCTGATGGAGTGGGTCCAGAGGAAGCCACCAAAATGATCAGGGGGCTGAAGCACCTCTGCTACAAGGACTGGCTGAGGGAGCTGGGGGTGTCCAGCCTGAAGAAGAGAAGGCTCCAGGCAGACCTAAGAGCATCCTGCCAGTATCTGAAGTGGGCCACAAAAAGGCTGCAGAGGGACTGATTGCAGAGGCCTGCAGTGACAGGAGGAGGGCAATGGTTTGAAATGAGAGCAGAGCAGATTTAGATTGGATGTGAGGAACAAGTTCTTTAGCATGAGGGTACTGGAACACTGCAACGTTGCCTAGGGAGGTGGTTGAGGCCACATCCCTGGAGCTATTCAAGCTGAGGGTTCCCTGCTGACTGCAGGGCAGGGGTGGACTAGAGGACCTGTGGATGTCCCTTCCAACCCAGATCACTCTGTGATTCTGTGTGGGATTGATTACACAGCCTGTCTGTCAGCCATACCCCAAGAGAAGAGCAGAGCAGACACCCAGAGTAAACCCCACAGCACAGGGGCTGCCCACCCAGGACTCTTACTTCCTGAAAGCACAGGGTGGGTGACAGATGGCTGCTTATCTCCAAGATCTGAGCATCAGCTGATAATGAATTACAGCCAGGTTTTAGTAAGCCCTCTGAGCAAACGGACTCGTCTTTGTTTCATTTCAAACCACCTGTAGTTGCTCTGAATTTCCATTGTAAACTCTGCTGACACAGTAACACCCTTATGCACACAGGCACTGAATGCTCAATCTGGCCAGGTGGGGCTTATGCCATTAGGTTTTGTGTTTGCCTGGATATTACACACGCTTATGAAACTTTCAATCCAACGGAGATACAAAAGGCAGCTGAAGTGCCAAACCCTAACATAGCTATGTGTTCTGTGTGTGGGATCAGGGCACAGGTTGCTGGGGTGAAAAAGGAAAGAGATTTTTCCAGGGAAATTGTGTTTGGCAGGAGGCAGGGAATTTCCATTGTCAAAAAGCTGAGGAGACCCCCGGCAGTCAGTCTGTGCTCATCATCCACTGATGTGTAATAGAAGATTCAACCTAAATTAGTTACTCCCAGATGTTCCTGGATATACATATGTGTCTGTCTCTGTGTTTGCACCACTGCAAATATATGCATATGTTTGCAGTGCTCCACCTGCTAATGTGTAACATACAGGCAGCTGTTTGCACTGCTCCACGTGCAAATGTGCACATGTTTCCACTGCTACACCTGCTGTGTAACATACAGGCAGCTGTTTGCACTGCTCCACGTGCAAATGTGCAACATACAGACAGGTGTCTGCACTGCTGCACATGCAGAAGTGTGATATATGGATATGTTTGCACTGCTCCATGTGCAAAGTGTAACATAGAAACAGGTGTCTGCACTGCTCCACGTGCAAATGCATACCTACTCACCAGTGTATGCAATCTTGGATGTGCAGATATCTCCAGGTGCTTGGACAATGCATCTGATAAACAGAAATAGAATCACAATGTTGGTTTGGTTGGAAAAGTCCTTCAAGATCAACCAGCCCAAGCACTGCCTTGCTGATTCCAAGGTTTGGTGCTCAACCTTGACCCTCAGCAGCACGTCTCTGCCTCCTTGAAACACCTCATTCCTGGCTAGGTCCCTGTGCAGAGCCTTCCTGCCTCCAGCCTGTCCACACTGCCTCCCAGCTTAGTGTCATCTGCAGACATACAAAGTGTGCCTCCAACCCCTCATCCAGATCATTGATCAAACTGTCACCTGCAAGTGACCTCTGAAGTTCATCTAGTCCAACCCCCCTGCAGTCAGCAGAGACATCCTCCACTAGAGCAGGTTCCTCAGAGCCTTTTCCAGCCTGACTTCTCAGGGATGTGGCCTCAGTTAAGGCAAGATGCAGGCAGGCACCTCTGTAAGGTCACTACCTCACTGTGGAAACTGCCAGGCATTACCTCCAAAGCAATCCATGCATGGAACAGGAACTGAGGAAGGCAAGAAAAGTTCAGCTGAGACACTGAGTGGGTTGCCATACACATGGCCTAGAGGTCTGCATGCCCCAGGAAGGTCTGATGGGTGAAGCAGATGAACAAGATCAGTGTTTCTGTGACCTTTAGCTTCCTGAGGTCAGTGGTATGCTCATGGAAATGGCCAACTCGGTCTGCTCCTAAGGCGGAGTTTTCTCAGTAGAGGACAGAGAAGGAATGAGGCTGCAAGGGAGGATTAGTTTTTTTCACCAACAGAAAAAGTTGTAGTTTGACAGGCTTGTAGTAAACATAAATCAACAAGCAGGTCACAGCTCAGCCCCTGAAATGTTGCAGCAACAGCTATTATAGAGTACTGGTGGGGATTTCCCTCGCCTGCCGAAGTGCAGCTATAATTAGACCATTCAGATATTATCTTTCTAACAGAAAATTGCTCCGCTCCACCATGGCTGCTGCTGCTGCTGCTGCTGCTTCTGGAAGTTCAATTTATTTATTGACACAAAAACACAGATCCAAACTCTCATGTTCTTTGCTAAAGCCAAACTCCCCCTGGCTTCACGGGTTGGCTACTCCAAAGAGATCAGGATTAGCCTTCCAGATCTTGGGAATAAGAAGATCCTCATTTACATTTTTCTCTTCTTTCCTTTCCCCTCTACTTCTATCCCTCGGGGACTTGCTCTCTTGTGAGTGCTGAGCTGTAAACAAAGCAATCTGCACTACAAATTGTGAGTGCAAAGAGGATGGGGAGTTGCTTTGAAAATATAAAATATCACCTCATCACTCTCTTTCCTGGGATCAAGGAGTTCCCTCATCTCCCAGATTGCTACCTACTGAATTCACACACGGCATGGAAGCGCCAGGTCCTCCCCCCAGCTCTTAGACAAAGGCAGGATAGCTCAGGTCTAGCCCAAAGACTCATTTCCTAGCTAGGCTCCAGCTTCCAGGGTAAGCTCATGGAGCAGATCATGCTGGTGACTGTGCTGAGAAAACAAGGTGATGCGCTAAGGCCAACACAGCTTTACAAAGGGCAAACACTGCCTGACCTATCTGGTGGCCTACAACAGAGTTACAACTCTGGTAGGTATGGCAAGAGCAAGTGACATCATCTACCTGGGCCTGGGCAAGGCATTTGACAGTGTCCCGCGTCACATCTCTGTCTCCGAGATGGAGAAGCATGGATCTTATGGATGGACCACCTGATGGATAGGAACTGGCCAAACAGATGGACTCAAAGGGTTGTGATCAGTGGTTCAATGTCCAGGTGGAGACCAGTGACAAGGTCCTCAGGGATTTGCACTGGGTCCAGAGCTGTTTAACATCTTTGTCAGTGACGTGGGCAGTGCCATTGAGCGCACCCTCAGCAAGTCTGCTGATGACACCAAGCTGTGTGGTGTGCTGGACTCACCTGAGGGCAGGGATCCATCTAGATGGATCTTGACAAGCTTGGGAAGTGTGCCAGTGCCAGCTGCATGAGGCTCAACAAGTCAAAGTGCAAGGCCCTGCAGCTGAGTCAGGCCAATCTCAGGCACAAACTCAGGCTGGGTGCAGAGTGGATTGAGAGCAGCTCTGAAGAAAGAGGCTTGGGGGACTTGGCTGCTGAGAAGCTCCCCATGAGCCAGCAGTGCCCTCATGCAGCCCAGAGGGCAGCCCTGTGCTGGGCTGCAGCCAGAGCAGTGTGGGCAGCAGGGCAAGAGAGTGGATTCTGCCTTTTTGCTCTGCTGAGACCTCACCTCCAGTAACAAGAACATAGAACTGTTGGCGAGAGGCCAGAGGAGGCCACAAAGATGATCCAAGGACTGAAGTTATGAGGAGAGGCTGAGGGAGCTGGGGTTGTTCAGCCTGGAGAACAGAGGACTCAAAGGGGACCTTAGAGCTGCCTTCCAATCCCTGATGGAATCCTTCAGAAAGGTTGCAGAGGGACCTTTCCTGAGGGTTTCTAGAGACAGGACAAGGGGGAATGGTTTGAAACTGAGGAGAGCAGGGTTAGACTGGAGCTTAGAAAGAAACTCTTCAGGAGGGTGGTGAGACTCTGGCATAGGTCATCCAGGGAGAATGTAGGCTCCCTCAGTGTATTGAAGGCCAGGCTGGACAAGGCCTTGAGCAGCTGAGTCTAGTTGAGAGGTGACCCTGCCCTAGGCAGGGGGGTTGGAGTGTATGATCTCTGAGCTCCTTTCCAGCCTGAGCCATTGTAAGATTCTATGACTTCCCCTCTATGCTTCCAAACATGCATAACCCTGCTCAGAAAAATCCTCTACCTCAGGAGCTCCTGAGTGCAGTAGCAGGACACAATGAGAGAAGGACAACTACCATTTCCCTCTTCCTGACATTTCTGGTATGTTCCTCCCACTCTTCCTCCCTTCCTTCAAACACAGCTATGGTGCTGTTGAAAGCTGGTGGCTTTGGTGCTCCTCTCCCAGCATCTCAGACATGGTTGTGCCTGCTGTGCCACCCCTCTCAATCTTCTCTTTCCGGCTGCAAGCCCTGTGACTCAGCTTCTCCAGGAAAACCCTTGGCTCAGACCATGAGGAAGAGAGATTAAAACTCATTAAAATGAGCCTGTGCCAGCCCTTTTGAGCAGGCTCTAATGAGGGGGGTGGGGAGAATACAAGCTGGGCAGACCTCTTGCCTTCCCCTTCTATACTGCAGTCATTCTTACCTACAAAGTACTGGACATGCCTACTGGGGCACTTAGATCAGCAGAGGATACCCCATCCAAAGGCCCAGTTCCCAGCATGGCCTCTTCCTGCTGGAAGCAGCTGTACCATTTCTTGAGTTTGGTGGTGAGGCTTTGTTCTGGCTTGGTTGGTTGGTTGCTTTCTTTGGTTGGTTGGGTTTTGTTTGTTTGGGGAGTGGGGTTTTACTGGGGTGGGGTTTATTTCCCCCTCTCTTCCTCTTTCACTGATCTGCATTTCCAAACTGAAAACTACAAAGTCCTAAAAGACATGCCAGCAGATGTGTATGGGAAGCAGGAATCCAGCCCTGCAGGGAGATCTCCAAGCAGTTTACCAATTAAGCAGCTTCACTTTATCTACCCTCCCACCCCTATCCCTCCCTCCGAGATGTTTCTACTCAAGAGCCAAGCCAAGAGTCACATCTCCTGCTAATTCAGCTTCAGAATGGGAGAGACTCTGAACAGGTCACTCAGGCTGCTCCAGACTGAGGGCACTCCAGAACATCAGTGGCACTCTAGAGCACTCCAGCCCACCACTGATGGGGAGGGCAGTGGGCAGAGGTGGTGCAGATGAAGTCCCATCCTCAGACACCCATCTCAGCAAAACCAGCAGAGCCTCCCTCCTCCCTCCCATTCCTCCAAAACCTAGAGAGGCAGAGGGAAGCCTTGCCAAATGAAAAGCCCAGAGGCTTTTGTAGCCATTCCTAGAGCTCACTCACTGAGGGCTAGAGAAGGCTGAGGATTGCTTTGTTTTGCTGCACAGAGGGCAGAGAAAAGCCAGCTGCTGTCACCTTGCTGGTACTGTAGCAGCTAGCTGTCCTTCTAGGGAAGCCACATGGGCTGCAAAGAAGCTACAGATTCTTTCAACAAGTCCCAAGCAAGCAGTAGATTTATCACAGGCTTGCAGCCAAACCAAGGTGAAGTTCAGAAGCCCTCATTTATTTCTCAGAGTTGAATTGCTTCTAACCTTGACTAATTTTGTGTTTCCAGTGAGGGTTCTTGCAGGCCTCTGAAGCTGTAGGTAATTCCTGTCCATAGGTGTATCTGCATCCCAGTTTCTAATGCACACAGAGTAACCTGCGGCCAAGTCTTGCCCTGGGTAGGGTGCCAGGAGATGCAGCAGTTCAGCACCACTGCCCTCACCAGTTAACTGCAGGAAGGATCTGGAGCTGACAAGTGGCAGTAGGCAGCTAGCTGTGTGATGCCACACACTTGTCTGCTCTGCTCTGCTCTGCTCAGCATAGAGTCCTAGAATAGTTTGTGTTGGAAGGGACCTCCAAAGCTCATCCAGTCCAACCCCCCTGCAGCAAGCAGAGACAACCTCCACTAGAGCAGGTTCTCAAAGACTTGTCTAACCTCACCTTGAATATCTCAACCACTTCCTTGGGCAACCTATTGCAGTGTTCAACCACCCTCACACTAAAGAACTTGTTCCATAACAAGCACAAAGTGGACAGAATCCAGGCACAGCTCCCTGCCTGCCTGGGCAACAGCCATGTCTCCAAAGTATTCCAGTATCTACAGCAGCCCAAGACAACCTGTGCCAGGCCAGGGAGGAGAAAGGTTTTCCATAATCAAGCAGAGGAGCCTGGCCTTGAGAGGCTATCACAAATGGAAGGGGCTCTACCCTGTAACATGGTGAGACACTCTCAAATGAATGCAGGGCACAGGGAGGGACTCCAGGCCCCGCAAGCACAGCCAAGCAGCAGATCACAGGGAAACTGCAGCTGGGCAAAGCCATACATGCAGGGATGCAGAAATCTGTACTTAGAACAGGCTCTAAATACCTTTTAAAAAGACTTTTGGGTATTTTAAAATACCTTCTCAAATTAAGGTATTGAAGTCTCTTTCCTTCCAGCCCTACCTTGTCTCATCTCAGGCTGTAAGCAGAGATCTTGTTCTGCATCCATGCTCAGGGCTTGATTTCAGACACTTGGTTTGGAAATGTTGGGTGTACTCAGACAGACTGCAACTGCTAAGCAGTCACCTCAAAGGAGGAGAAAGGAATTCACCTACAAAAATTCACAGCAGAAAAACATGGGATTGTCTGGGCTGCCCTGCAGGCATATTGCTAAGGAGGAACTGGTGAGGGTTGGGACTGCTCTCTGTGCTGTGTCCTTACATTACACCAAGCAGCCAGGTCTCCTGCTGAGACATGCTTTGCTGCCATCTCTTTCCTGCAAAGCAATCCCTGTATGATCACAGATGTTTCACAGAGACTCTCCTGGTAAGGATGCCATGGTGCCGTGGCTTAGCAGGGTGAGGTTAAGAATTGTTGGCCTCCTTTCCCTGTTTCCCCTTACAATATAGCCCATTTAAGAGATCATGAGCACCCTGATCCTTGTAAGAGTCCCCACAGTCACACAGGCAATGAGAGGGCATGGTGCAGTGGGAAGGCTGAGAGGAAAATCCTTCACAGTGGAGGAAAGCCCTGGCTGAAGAGAAAATCCTTCACCCTCCTATCACAAACAGCATGCATCACCCAAAGAGGGAATAGAGGCATGGGCTGAGCCACTACATCAAATCTTTCCCTTTTCCCAACACAAGAAGGACATGGACCTGATGGAGAGGGTCCAGAGGAGGGCCACCAAAAGCATCAGAGGGCCGGACCACCTCTCCCATGATAGAAGACCAGGCTAAAAGAACTGGGGTTTTTCAGCCTGGAGAAGAGAAGGCTCTGGGGAGACCTTCCAATATCTGAAAGGGACCTACATGAAGAACAGGGAGGGATTGTTCAGAAGGGCTTGTGGTGATAGGACAAGGGGCAATGGTTTGAAACTGGAGCAGAGGAGATTTAGATTGGACATCAGGCGAGAGTTCTGCACAACGAGGGTGATAAAATACTGGAACAGGTTGCCCAGGGCTGTAGTTGAGGCCCCATCCCTGAAGACATTCAAGATCAGACTTGATGTGGCCCTGGGCAGCCTGATCTAGTTGGAGGTGTCCCTGCTGCCTGCAGGAGGTTGGACAAGATGACCTTTGAGGATCCTTTCCAAACCAGTGCAATCTGTAACTCTGTGAAATGCAAACACAGAGTGCCTTCAGCTGAAGAGCTGGATTGTAACAGCAAGAACAAACCCCCTCAGTTCTGGCTACAGAGCTGAACCTCTGTGACACCTGAGATTTAACTCAAGAGGCTGTGAGTTTGCTTTCTTTGCTTGATCCCTGAACTGTGGTGTCACTTCCCCAGCACCTCTCTGTAAGTCCCTATGGGAAGCCAAGCTACCCCAGGGGCCATGTCACCCAACTAGTAGGACTCAGAGATGGATTTATCACCTTGTGGGACTGCAGTACCTACAGCAGTTGCACTTACTACCCAGAGACTCCTCCCCACCAGAGAACAGAGATCAGGAAAAGGAGAGAAGAGTCACAGGTTGAACTTAAAATGGATTTAATGGGATAGCCAAACTGGTACCAACATCAACACAAAGTAGATGAAGGTATACTCAGCCTGGCAAAGGTGCAGCAGTCACACTGAACAGGAAGGCAGGCCTCAGGAGCAGGAATGGGGTGAGGCAGAGCCCAAGCAGAAGGCTCTAGCAGAAGACCCTCCTTCTTCCTAGCTCCCTCTCCTTTATGCTGAGTGTGATGCTGATGGCCAGGGACACACTGCTGAGCCAACTCAAAGCAGCTGTCCCAGCTGACTCAGAACTGCCAGTGGCCTGCAGCCCATGGTTGGCCTGGGATTCTGTCCCAGCAATATCAGGACAGCCCAGTATCTCAACAAGTGCAAACAGGACCTTATATGGCTAAAGACCTCTAGCTCCTTTGAGATTCATAGCTGGGACTATCAAAAGGAACATGTGTGAGTTGGAAACCCATGGTGTACTGAGCTAGGCCCTAATGTGCTCAGCCATTATGCACTACACTGAGCATTTCCAATGACTGAACACCTGTAAAGGTCTGCAACCAGCCCACCAGAGAGACAAATAAGGATCCAGGCAGAATTTAGGACCTACCCCAGGGCTGACTGCATCCTTGCACATCTGCTTGTCCAGCAAAATGACAATTGATGCCCTGGAGGGAAAACTGGAGAGACAGAAGAGCAAAGGCCTTGGCTAACAAAACTGTGTAAAGTCCCAGCTCTTAGGATAGCAGTAGAGGCTCATAAAAGTATATGCAGAGAGCATGGAGCCACAAGGATGATTAGGGGACTTGAGCATCACCCCTATGGAGACTGAGAGCCCTGGGGCTGTTTAGTCTGGAGAAGGCTGAGAGGGGATCTGATCAGTGTCTATAAATATCTGAGGGGTGGGTGTCAAGTGGATGGGGCCAATCTCTTTTCGGTGGTGCACAGTAATAAGACAAGGAACAATGGATACAAACTTGAACATAGAAGGTGTCACCTCAACATGAGGAGAAACTTCTACACAGTGAGGATGACAGAGCACTGGAGCAGGCTGCCCAGAGAGGTTGTGGAGTCTCCTTCTCTGAGACTTTCAAAACCTGCCTGGATGCATTCCTGTGCAAACTACCCTAGAGGATCCTGTCTTGGCAGGAGGGTTGGACTGGATGATCTCTGGAGGACCCTTCCAACTTCTAACATTCTGTGATGGAGATTAATCTTCCACAGCCTCAGGCAGAACACCAGCTGAGCATCCCTTTGAGAGAGAGAGAAAGAATTCAGTTTAGACTCTGGATTTTCCAAAGAGTTTCAAGAGGCTTTTGCCCTGTTCTTATGATTTTGCTACAAATAGGAGGAACTGGTGTCAGATGCCTCTCTCAAGTAACAAAGAGAACCTTTTGAAAGTTACAAAGTTAGAATCTGTCAGATTCAGGGAATCTGAATCTGTTTCTTGATCCCCTAACAGTAAGTGACTCAAATTTCCAGAAGTGCTGAGCAGTTGTGGCACAGGCAGCAGAGCTGAGCTGCAGTCTGCCAGCACAGTGAAGTGAGCCACAAACTTGGAAGCCCAAATGACCCATTTTTTTTTTTCACAACTCATGGTTTCCTGACCTGGTTATTCCTGACTGCAAAAAAATTCAAGTGTGGATCCAAAGCTTGAGTCTTTAAAAAATTATCCAGGCTGGAAAATTCACCCTGAGAATGTGAACATAGAGGGTTGAGGTTTGTTGGTTGTTTTTTTTCCCCTCTCTGTATGACTAATGAAAAGCTTTCAGGACATCAAGAGAAAGAACTAAGAAAGCAACTACAACATGTGACACAGCAGTCACATTGCACAGAACTGATTCATAGCAGTAACCCCACAATCCTCCTTTATGGGTTGGGAGGGAGCAGGTGGCAAATGAGCCAATGATTTGATGCTGTAAAGGCTCTGGAGTGGAGCAACAGGCACCAGGCTCCAAGAATGTCAGCAAGGTTCAAGCCTCTGTTCAGCAGAGCACTGAGTGGGTGAGGTCTCTTGCCTGCAGGTTATTGAAGCACAGTTTGAGATCCCCAAGATAAGTAAACCTCACATTGCCTTGTTTTAACTGGAAAGAAGCCTCCAGCATAAGAGGCAGAAGTAGTGAAAAAATATATTTTCTTCTTCCACCTTATTCCCCATCCTGTAATATGTATGAATTTTGGGAGCCACATAGGAATTTGCAGTGCTTTGTCAGGGTGTAAAATATCAGACAGGGACTGGCAAAAAATGGAACTACTGAGAAATGAGAGAAAGGTTCTTTTCAAATCAAGTGACGGGAGAAATCACAGCACAGTGTCTGGGATGATCCCAGGAATACTTAGGCCACACTTAATGATAATAAAAAATGAGCACTTGGAAGACTTCATAGAATAACAGAATCCTAGAATGGCTCAGGCTGGAAGGCATCTCAGAGATCATCTACTCAAACCTCCCTGCCACAGGCAGGGACACTTCTCAACTAGACTCGGCTGCTCAAGGCCTCATCCAACCTGGCCTTCAACACTCCAAGGGAGGAGGCAGCCACAGCCTCCCTGGGCAGCCTATTCCAGAGTCTCACCACCCTCAAACTCAACTAGTAACTATGCTGTGTGGTGCTGAGTTCAGCCCTGACCTCTGGGATTCTCACTGGTTACTTTCCTCCAACCAGACTTCTTGTGGCTGACCAACCACCCCACGGGCCTCACCATTCCTGCAGTTTCCAGCTCACCTCACTGAATGCTCATCCAGCATATACTCAATCAGCTTCTCTCTGAGGTCAACCTTGAGGTCAGCCTCTCCTGAAGTAAAGGATGACAATATCCAATGCAAAGAAAGGAGCATAGCTGTGGCTAGCAACAAACCCCTCAGCTGTGGTGCAGTGCTGCAGCCACCTTCACAGCATGCACTGCTGATCACTGCTCCCAACACCCCATGTTCAGGGGCTCAGATAGGCTTGCTACATGGATAGGGGTAACAGAAGATGCTACAGGAGAGAATCTGAAGTGCTTCACTCTCTGAGATGCACCATGAGCTGTGGAGAAGTGTTAGCTGAGAACCAGCTGTGCAAGCCAACGCACAGTGTCACTGCACAAAGACAATGCACATTGTTCAAACCAACATGAAGGATTAGATCCGTGAACACCTCAGCTGGCAAAGTTAAGAGGTGAGCAACAATCTGAAGTGGCAAATAGGGCAGGCTTGGGCAAAACCATGTTGGCTCATCAGCAAAAACGACATCCAGGACACTTCTGCCACCTGAGCTAAGCACCAGGTAGTTTCAAAGCTGTTCCTGTACTACAGGCAGATGGGGCACACTGCCCTCAGGTTTCACAGTCACTTATTAGCAGGGAATAATCCAAACCTCTGGTTCCCTTCCAGTTTTGAGGGAGTAGTGCTGCTTGGCCAGGTATTTGTTACAGACCATTACAGATGAGCCCCTTTCCACATCATCTTGTTTTATCCCTTCCATATTCCTGGTCCACTCTCGCAGGACTTTTTTCCCAGTTAAGGTGCCTCTTATCTGTTTCCCAGCAAGACAACCAGATCTCCTATCTCTATTCCCATTCTCCCTCTGTGCTCCTGCTTTCACAAGTCCTCCTCCAGTCTTCCTTCTTCCTCAGCCTGGCTACCAGTTAGCCTTCTACCAACTCAGCTGTATCTTCAACAGCCTGCTCACATTCACTACCACAGCTCCTCTGTGGTGCCTGGCCTGGGTTCTGACACTGATGTGCAAAAGCTACATCCTGCATGAGGGACTGTGAGTGCCCCTTTGCCTGCCCATCTACATCCATTGCTCGGTAGGGACACTGTCATCACGCAGCACGGAGAAACTCTTGGAGTGTAGACTGTACAGCAGCTATGGTATGAATATGAAGAGCTGAAAAGTGGTCTTAGAGGTGATGTGTGCAGCTGCAGCTAGCACCGAAGCGGCCTCACTGAGAGACAGGAGGGCTGGGATGCACTGATCACACAACAGCTGCAACACTCAGAATGTGAGCCCCACAACAGTTTTGCATTCAGACATTCTCCCACTCTGCCCACAAATGAGTCAAGACCTGAAAGGGGCTCCGAGAAGGCTACAGAGGGACTGTCTGCAAAGGCCTGAAGTTACAGGTCGAGGGCAATGGTCTGAAATGAGAACAGAGCAGGTTTAGATTGGATGTGAAGAACAAGTTCTTTAGCATGAGGGTGTTGGAACACTGCAACAGGTTGCCCAGGGAGATGGTTGAGGCCTCATCCCTAGAGCTATGCAAGGTGAGAGGCTGGATAAGGCTCTGAGCAACCTGATGTCCCTGCTGACTGCAGGGGGGTTGGACTAGAAGACCTGTGGATGTCCCTTCCAACCCAAACCATTCTATGATTCTAGGATTATTCCTTGAGCAAAGGCTAAATTAAGACCACCACAGCAATACTCTACCTGCCCATAAGGCTAAGCCCTCTGGTAGAGCTCAGCACCGCTGGCAAAGCACAACAACATCCCAGTAAAGGTAATCATTCATTAACAATCCTTCCCACTCAGATCCTTTGCATTTGCATAGCTTTCTGCCTTCAGGAAGCCAGCATTTGAGTAGTGAGTGCCCACACCATCTGTCCTTTGCCTGTGGAGGAATTTATCCCTGTTTTCAGATGCCAGCAGGCAAATTGGGAATGTTTAGCATTCTCACCTAGCTGCAGTCAGCAGGCTGTGTGCCGCTACTGGAAAAAAACGTGTGCCTCTTGCCTAGACTTAGAAGATACCACCTGCCAGTGTCTTTTGGTGTTGTTTTTGTTCAATATTTCACTGAAAAGCATTATTACTGCAAAACTGGGGGACGTTTTATGGAGAATTCCTCACTTGGTAAATAATGCTACACCTGCCTGGTTTGTTTGTTGAAAGGAATGGCAGCAGTGGTTTAAATGCTTCATCCAAAGGGAAGGGAGAAGTTTCCAGCATCACTCCTAAGTCTGATCTTCCTCTGTATCATTTTTTTCCCCCTCTGTGCCACTTAACATGCTGGGAGTGCTCTGGCATTACAGATTTTCCTGACGGATAGGTCAGAGAGGAGAGCAGAAACCACGGGCTGGTGGAAAGGATTTGGGGTGGAATACCAGAGAACTGAGTCAGCCTGTTCCTGGCCTGAGCATGCCACTTCAAGTAAACCTCTTTTCTTGGCCGCCTCACAGCTTCCTCAAATAAGCAAACTGTGGATAACAGCCTTCCTCTCTCCTAGCCAGGTGCAGGGAACTGTAGGGATGAAAAACTGCCTCCAGGATAGCCACCCACTGCTGTGGAAGCAAGGCACAACGCAGTCCTCAGGGTAAGGAATTCACAATTTGAGGGGAAGATAGATCTGGAAGCAGGAGAAGACCCAGCTCAGTCCCTGGGGGCAGGTAGTGGGGTGGGAGAGGATGAGAGAGCAAGCACAAGAAGAACAGATAGTACAGAGCAGAAGGGAAGTGAGACCAGTGGAAGAGGACACGCCATGTTAACAGGCACCAGATACACTGTGGCTGCTCAGTAACAAGGGTTAATGGAGAACAATTAACTGGGGAGCACAAACCACAAAAGTCTGCAAAGAAGGGAAAGGGATCTTGGATGTCCATGTAGGAGCCAGATTTGGACTGGTTTTGTCTGTGAATTTTCTCCTTCTTTGCCCCATTTGGTTTGAAAAAATCCTGTCCTGATTTCTCCTGGGAAACCAGACAACAATCTAACAGCTGACAGAACATCCTTCCTGAAACTGAGACTAAACTTGCCTTTTGTGTATCCTACAGCCCAGCCTTTGGCTCCTCCTTACTCACAATGTGCCACGGGAAACACTGCCTTAATACACTTGAAATGCTCTCAACACAGTCTAACCTCCCTTGCTCCCTTTTTCCACCCATCATCTTTTAGCCATGCTGGTGTTATTTCCCACCCATCTCTCCTGCTCAAACAGACAGGGACAATGCTGAAAGCAGCACTGGTGTGCTACTGCCATCACATAGCTCTGTTGATAAACTGCTGCCACCACCATTGCTGCTGGGACACTTTCCAGCACGAATGGCTAGCTGACTGTCCTGCCTTAGGGGTTTATTTCCTGTTACAAAGGAAAACTGCTCCTCTCTCTTACTGCAGAGCATGTACAGCTAGCCTGGTACCCTCAGACACACTGATAGAATAAAAAGGTAGCAGAGTGGCTCTGCTCACTGTTTCTAAACTCCTTAAAGCTTGAGAAATGGGCCACTGCCATCTGCATGAGGTGCAACAAATGCAAGGTCCAGTACCCAGGTCGCGGCAATCCCAGGCACAAATCCAGGCTGAGTGCGGAGTGGATTGAGAACAGCTCTGAAGAAAGAGGCTTGGGGGTCTTGGTTACTGAGAAGCTCCCCATGAGCAAGCAGTGCCCTCATGCAGCCCAGAGGGCAGCCCTGTGATGGGATGCATCCAGAGCAGTGTAGGCAGCAGGACAAGAGAGGGGATTCTGCCCCTTGACTCTGCTCTGCTGAGACCTCACCTCCAATCCTGCCTCCAGGTCTGGTGTTCCCAGCACAAGGACACAGAGCTGGTAGAGTCCAGAAGAGGTCACAAAGACGATTCAAGGGTTGGAGCACCTCTGGTGTGAGAACAGGCCAAAGGACATGTGGTTGTTCAGCCTGGAGAAGAGAAGACTCCAGGGTAGACCTTAGAGCTGCCTTTCAATAGCTGAAGGGATCCTACAGAAAGGCTGCGGAGGGACTTTTCATGAGAGTGCTAGAGACAGGACAAGGGGGAATGGTTTGAAGCTAAGGGAGAACAGGGTTAGAATGGAGCTTAGGAAGAAGTTCTTCAGTAGGAGGGTGGTAAGGCTCTGGAATAGGCTGCCCAGGGAGGCTGTGGACACCTCCTGCTTGGAGGTGTTGAAGGCCAGGCTGGATGAAGCCCTGGGCAGCCAAGACTAGTTGAGAAGTGTCCCTGCCCATAGTGGGGTGGTTTGAGTAGATGACCTCTGAGATCCCTTCCAACCTAAGCCATTCTAGGATTCTGCCTAGCACAGAGACAAAAAGCTCCCCTCCTAGCATTTGCTGGAGGTCAGTGTAGCAGTCAGACTTCTGTGCCCCTTTTTCATCATCCTTGACATTTCTGAAGCAATGCAGATGCCCCCAAGACTTAACCTGTCTCAGATGGTCTGTTTCAGAGTGCACAATGTGAAAACAGGATAAAAAAAAAATCTGCTGTGTCCCTTCACAGGACAGGCCCACTTTGGGTGCTGATGAAAGCATCAGCTGTCTGACCAGATGTCCAGCCAACTGGCTAACTGCTGCAGCTAGGGATTAGCCAGGACTAGGAGCACATTTCTGGGCTGGATACTATAAAATCTATCCTGTGAAGGGTGTTACAGGCTATTGTCTGGTCCATTGCCCCTGGTCTCCAGGAGAAATGAGGCAACTGAAACAGGGAAACTGAAGTAAAAACAAATGAGTCTCAAGAAAGGTTTTCATCTGATTAATGTTGTGTTTGGCTCCTGACTCCTTTCTTCTCTTTCAACCTGCCAGGCAATGGGTTAAGGGATGGGAAACCAATCCTGAGAGCTCTTTTTGCAGATGAAGCCATCAAGGTGTTTTCTCAGTGCGGAGTAAGCACTTATTTGTGCTTTCCCAAGAAGGAGGAGGAAGGAGAAGAGGGAGGGCTTATGCCCTGGTCAGCCTTCACTAAGCTCTTCTCAATCTGCTGCCCTCGGGAGCAAAAAGGGAGCAGGAAATGGGCAGCTCCTTTCCAAACCCTTGTTTCATTCCAGCAGCTTTGGTCATACTGCACCAAGGCTGCCAACAGCTCAAGTGGGGGATGGGGCTAGAACTCTGTCCTCAGCATGTTACCAGCTGGAAGGCTATTACAGGACAGTAGCCCACCAGGGAGATAGCAACACTGCAACACCGAGGCAGATGGACACCTCATCCAGCATCCTGTCTCAGTAACCAGTGCCAGGTGCTCCAGAGGAAGGTGCAGAACATCCTCTGTGCACCTGATTGTGTGCATTATGCAAGAAGGAAAGCTCTGCACTTTGACCTGCTGGCTGTCAGACACCAACCTCTTGTGCTCTCCTTCTAGCCAGCATAGCCACAGATGCAGCTTGGTGATCAAAAGCAGGCCCACCCTAGCTCCAGGTGTGAGCAAAACTGTCAGGAAAAGGTCAAAACTGAGCAGAGGCTCTTCCAGAGACATCAGTGCTGGCCTCAACAGAAGATCAAACACGTCTTTGAGTAGCAAGTCTTTCTCCAGACATATGACAGACTAAGGGGTGCTTTGGCAGCAGAGAAGTGACAGAAGCCTTTGCACTTCTGACTGACCAAAATGGAAGGGCCTTCACAAGGGAAAGAAACATTAAAAAACCACAAACAAGACAAAGCTCTGCACTGTGAGCTCACTCCCTCCCTCATCTGCCTTGACCGGATGCTAGGTGACCGTCCATGACAGCCCCTGCAGTTTCCAGCCGGAGGTACCAGGCAGAACACCACACTGGAATGGCTGATCTGTTGTGTTGGATTTCATAGCATCATAGAATCACCCAGGGTGGAAGAGACCTCCAAGATCATCCAGTCCAACCTAGCTCAAAGCCCTGGCCAATCAACCAGACCATGGCACTAAGTGTCTCATCCAGGCTTTGCTTGAACAACTCCAGGGACAGCGACTCCACCACCTCCCTGGGCAGCCCATTCCAATGCCAATCACTCTCCCTGGCAAGAACTTCCTCCTAACATCCAGCCTAGACCTCCCCTGCCACAACTTGAGACTACATCCCCCTGTTCTGTTGCTGGCTGCCTGGGAGAAGAGATCAACCCCCACCTGGCTATAGCCTCCCTTCAGGTAGTTGTAGACAGCAATGAGGTCAGCCCTGAGCCTCCTCTTCTGCAGGCTGCACCCCCCCAGCTCCCTCAGCCTCTCCTCACAGGGCTGTGCTCCAGGCCTCTCCTTCTGTCTCTCAAGGTCCTAGCCTGTAGGAAACTGTGGGTCATCTCTTCACCACGTACTTCTCCTCCTCCAATCCCTTTTATGCTGACTCATCCCATTCACACCAGCTTTGGGAAGTTCAGTTTCATTCCCAAGTCACTCAAAGGCCTAATCCAAGTCATGGTGAACAATGGAGTGCAGTACAGTCTCAGCTATGGCCTTTCTTGGATTGAGGCTGTCTTCTGTGCTCATATTACACATTGGAAATGGCCTCTGGCACATGGGGTCCCAAACCATAGCATGGCACCACCTGAGAGCATGCAATCTAGCCCACACCAAAGCCAAGCCAGGGAGCAAGCTGACACTTCCCACAGAATCTTAGAATTATTCAGGATGGAAAAGCCCCTTGAGATCATCAGGTCCAACCATGAACCCTACTCTACCAAGGTCACCACTAAACCACAGTGCTAAATGCCACCTCTAAACCACCCTTAAGCACATCCAGGGACGGTGACTCCACTACCTCCCTGGGCAGATTCTTCCAATGCCTGATCACTTACAGTGACAACATCTGTCCTAGTATCTGGTCCAAACCTCCCCTGCTGCAGCTTCAGGCCATTACCTCTTGTTCTGTCACTAGTTCCCTCTGAGACCAGCCTCTACCTCTCTCTGTTGTTCCTTCAGATAGCTGTAGAGTCTCCTCTCAGCCTCTTCCCAGAGAGAGTGATTGGCATTGGAAAGGGCTGCCCGGGGAGGTGGTGGAGGCACCGTCCCTGGAGGTGTTCAAGCAAAGCCTGGATGAGGCACTTGGTGCCATGGTCTAGTTGACTGGATAGGGCTGGGTGCTAGGTTGGACTGGATGAGCTTGGAGGTCTCTTCCAACCTGGTTGATTCTATGATTCTATCATTCCTCAGACTAAACAGTCTCAGCTCCCTCAGCAACTCTCCATCAGACTCATTCTATTGGCACTTCACCAGCTTTGTTGCTCTTCTTTGCACCTGCTCCAGCCCCTCTATGTCTTTCTTGTGCCCAAAACTGAACCCAGATGGTTTACAGACTAGAGGGGAGCAGCAGTAACTGACACATTACAAATGCACAGCTCACTTTGGAGCAGGAAATCTAGGATAACCATGAGCACTTCTGTCTCCAGGAGGGAGCCCTCAGCCACCAAGTGCCCCTCAGATCTCAAAGGCCTCCTAGGCAAACATTAGAGGCACTGAGATGATCTGCCTTAGAGCCTATTTTCCATGGATTCATTGCCATACAGGACGAGTCAGCAAAAGGCAGCACGGGGAACAGAAAACACACTGCATCTGTCACATTTCTAAGCAGCTGCCATTTCAGCCTGCTCTCCAAAGTGGATGAGATGCCTCCTCACCCACCCTGCTGCCAAACCTCCCTTTGCTCCTTTGGAATCTGTTGAAACAGTTGGCAGAAAGGAAGAAATATCAAAGAAAATGATGTTTTTACAGGTTTTGTGCGAACTGGCAGCTGAAAAAAGGAAAAGCAACCAAATTAAAGTGCCAGGGCAGAAAGCAAACAGAGCTCAGTCATGTACTCTAATGTGGTGGCATTCAGCTGGTGAGGAAAGGAACGCAGAGCTTTAACCTTGCCAATGTCTCAGATAGCTGGGCAAGAGAGTGGGCAACGGCCTCAAATCCTTAAGAAGTAGGTTCATCACTCCAGACACTTACACAGCACTGGTTGCATTGGTGTCCACCCAAGAGAAAATGAATGAAAACCTCCAGTCATCTGACAGCCTTTAGGTTCCCACTAGCATCAGGAGAGTGAGGAAAAAAGGGCAAAAAAATATTGTCAACTTTTGAATCACAGAATGGTTGAGGTCAGAAGGGACCTTTGAATATCATCTAATTCCAAGAATTCTAGAATGGCTGGAAGGGACCTCAGAGATTATCTACTCCAACCTCCCCACCATGGGCAGGGACACCTCTCAACTAGATTTGGCTGCTCAAGGCCTCATCCAGGCAGGAGGCAGCCACAACCTCCCTGAGCAGCCTATTCCAGAGACTCACCATCCTCCTACAGAAGAACTTTTTCTTAAGAACCAGCCTAAGCCTGCTCTCCCTCAGCTTCAAAACATTCCCTCTCCCTCAGCTTCAAAACATTCCCTCTTGTCCTGTCACTAGACACCCTTATGAAAACAACCTCTCTGCCACAGGCACAGACATCTTTCACTAGATCAGGTTGCTCAAACCCCATCCAACATGACATGGAACACTTCCAGGAGAGAGACATCATCGTGGTTTTAGGCCCAACTGTAGCTGAGCCCCATGTAGCCACTCACATAACTTCTCCCCTCCCATCATCTCCCAGTAAGATGGGAAGGAGAACTCTGGAGCAAAATAACCAAACTCTGTGGGCTGAGAAGAGTTCAACAGAACAACACAAAGAACGAACGAACAACAGGAGTAAAAACAAGAGTAAAGCACATGGAAAAGGAGTAACAGAAAATGCAACACACTCACCTAACCCCAACACACCAAAATCCCTCATAACAGCCACAGCCCCTCCTCCCCTTCTATTGTGGACATGAATGCCTGATGGGCTGTTCCAGATGGATATCCTGAGTGTGGACCCTCCCAGCCCTAATTCATATGGATAAAGATGTGCAGGGCAGTGTGGGGAGGATAGAGCCAGGCTCTGCTCAGGCATGTCCAATGACAGGTCAAGGGGCAATGGGGGCAAGCTGGAGCAGAGGAGGTCCCACAGAAACAGAAGGGAAAACTTTTTCCCTGTGAGGGTGCCAGAGCCCTGGAGCAGGCTGCCCAGAGAGGACCTGGAGTCTCCTTCTGTGGAGACATTCCAAACCCACCTGGATGTGTTCCTGTGTGACCTGCCCTGGGTGCTCTTGCTCTGGCAGGGGAGTTGCAGTGGATGATCTCTGAGGGTCCTTCCTAACCCCTAACATTCTGTGATTCTGTAAATGGCTCATCTCTAACACCACATATCCTAACTAACAAATACACTCAGCTGTATTTTCTGTATCTTAAGTTACTCAGAATCTCTTCCTCACCCTGAAGAAAGCAGAAGTAGCTTTGTTTCAGCGAGGTACAAAGCACTCATGAACACTAATGGCAAACCTGTTTGCTGAGGTAGAGTTTAGGGGCAGGGAGAATTCTGGAGTTTTCCTGTGCCCTAGGGTCTAATTTCTGTGTAAGAGGATAAATGGAGTGTGAAAGTGTCTAGCCCTCAATTTTTCCTGTGTTTTATGTTCCAGTTTTATGCTGTGGTCAATACTCTTAAGCCTATTCTAAAAAAATGACTCTTCAGTGAACAGGTGAATAGATAATGCAGCAGTGATCCTTCTGCCTGCATTCCTGCCTGCACTTAGAGAGTTAACTGAAAATAGGAACACCCTTGGTTAACATTTCTCAAGGCACACACTATTAGAGAGCTCTGGCACCATGCAGCAATTTGCCTTTTGGTTCACTAGCACTTCATAAAGGCTACAAAGAACACAAACCCTTAGCTTTGCACAGAAACCAGAACTGATAGAATAATAAGGTAGCTGTCACCCTTCACATTTATCACACTTGCCCTAAATGAACAACTCTTCCCCACCAAACCAACCATCTTCCCTTGTTTTTCATCAGCTTTTGGGCTGAGCTGCCACATAAGGCCCAGGAATACAGGCACTGTATAGATATAGGTATTTTTTTTTACTACTATTTAATTCTTATCAGCATGCACAAAAACAGGAAGCTGCAAAACCCAACACAACCACACTTGAGAAAAAAAACCACCACCAAACAGCCACCTCTGTAAAGATCTGCTGTGTTGGAGCTTCTGCCTTTCTTAACCTGCTTTTCCCCCTCTAGAACTTCAGCAGGAGACTGGGGAGACCCTGGAACGGATTGCCCAGAGAGGTGGTTGAAGCCTCATCCCTGGAAGTGTTTAAGGCCAGGCTGGATGAGGCTCTGGCCAGCCTGATTTAGGGTGGGGTGTCCGTGCCCATGGCAGGGGGGATGGAACTGGCTGATCCTTGTGGTCCCTTCCAACCCTGACTGATTCTATGAGTCTAACTACAAAGGCAGCAGCACACCTCAGAGTGCAATCCCAGTGGATTAAAGAACAAAAAGGGTTCAACTAGTACATGACTGTAAAGGGGACACTTACTTACAGCCCTCCTGCTGCTGCAAACCCTTGCAGCATCCCACTGCCAATTAACTGTAAAGCTGCAACCAGGTATCAAGTTGATTTTGAGAGACATCCAGGCATGAGTGACCTCAGAATTTCAGAACTTACTCAGAGAATAATCCCTTGGGGAGTAACCCACAGTAAAAAAGCACACTGCAAAGCAAAACCCTGAGAACAAGGTGATGCTTAAACGTGAATTACCTTAATAACCTCAGCTGATGACTGGAAACAGCTAAAAAGGTGATGCACAGCATTTGGCACAAATAAATCCGTGTGCTAAAAGAAGGCACCTGAGTACACGCAGCTACAACACAAACTGTGTTATTAATTTGACCTTCCCTGATTCCTCAGTGCAGGTTTCCCAGGGAATCACTGAATTACAGAATGGTAGGGGTTGGAAGGGACCTCTGGAGATCATCTAGACCCTCTGCTAAAGTAGGCTCACCTAGATCAGGTGGACAAGTTCAAGTGGCTTTTGAAAGTCTCCAGAGAAGAAGACTGCACAGCCATTCCGGGCAGCCTGTCCATTGCTCCATCACCCTCATAGTAAAGTATGTTTTCCTTAAGTTCAAGTGAAACCTCCTGTGTTCTAGCTTGCCCTTTGCCCTATCAGTGGGCACCACTGAAAAGACCCCAGCTCCTCCTTATCACCTCCCCTCTTTAGGTATTCCTACACTTTTACAAGGTAACAGAATCATGAAGGTTGGAAAAGACATTTAAGATCGGCCTGTCCACCCATAACCCAGCTACCATAGAATCATAGAATCATAGAATCAACCAGGTTGGAAGAGACCTCCAAGATCATCCAGTCCAACCTAGCATCCAGCCCTAGCCAGTCAACTAGGCCATGGCACTAAGTGCCTCAGCCAGGCTTTTCTTGAAGACCTCCAGGGACAGTGCCTCCACCACCTCCCTGGTCAGCCCATTCCAATGGGAAATCACTGTCTCTGTGACCACTAAGCCATCTACAAAATATCACATCTACTGCTTCTTGAGCACCTCCAGGGACGACGACTCCACCACCTCCCTGGGCAGCCTGTTCCAACCCCTCACTGTAGAACCACAGAATCACCCAATTTTTGTGGCTTGGATAGAGCTCAAGGTCAAGTCCAGCCTATGACCTAACACCACCACATTGACCAGGCCATGTCACCAAGTGCCACACCTAATCTTTCCTTAAATGCCTCCAGAGACAGTGACTCCAACACCTCTCTGGGCAGTCCATTCCAGTGTCTAATCACCCTCTCCATGAGGAAGTGTTTCCTAACATTCAACCTAAGCCTCCCCTGGCACAGCTTCAAGCCATGCCCTCTCATCTTGTCATGAGTCACCTGGGAGAAGAGTCCAACACCCACCTTACAACAGCTTCCCTGCAGGCAGCTGCAGAGTGTGACAGCATCGCCTTTGAGTCTCCTCTTCTCCAGGCTGAACACCCTCAGCTCCATTAGCCTCTCGTAAGACTTTCTCTACAGTCCCTTCACCAAACTCACTGCTCTTCTCTGGACCTGCTCCAGCACCTCAGTATCCTCCTTGGAGCGGCCCAGATCTGCACACGGTATTGGAGGTGAGGCCTCACCAGGGCCGTGCCCAGGGGTGGAATTGGAATTACAGCCCTAGTTGTGCTGGCCACACTGTTCGTGACACAAGCCAAGATGCCGCTGGCCTTCCACACCACCTGGGCACACTGCTGGCTCCTGCTCAGCTGGCTGCCCCAGGCCCCAGGCCACTCGCACTACAGCACTATCTTCTCACGTCCAACGCACACCTCTCCGGGCACAGCTCAAACCCATTTCCTCTCAGCCTGTCGCTGGTTACTTGCGAGAAGAGACCAGCACCAGCCTCACTCCAGCCTCCTTTCAGGCAGCTGTAGAGAGCAGTAAGATCTCTCCTCAGCCTTCTCTTCTCCACACTGAACACCCCCAGCTCCTTCGGTCTGGTCTTTTCCAGGCCAAGGCGCCCCAGGGCTCTCATCCTCTCCTGAGAGAGCTGTGCCAGCCTTGAGATCATCTCGTGGCCCTCCTCTGGTTCCTCTCCAGCAGCTCCCTGCCCTTGAAGCGGGGAGCCCAGAACGGGGCGCAGCGCTTCAGACGCGGCCTCAGCAGGACGGAGCAGAGGGTGCCGAGCACCTGCTGGCCACACTCCCCTTGGTGTCCCCCACCAGACCTTTCGCCTTCTCGGCCGCCGGGGGGCACCGCTCGGGCGCTCGGCCGCAGCCCGGCCCGGGCCCGCGGGCGGCGGCGTCACGTTGCGGCGCCACGTGCGCGGCGCCTGGCCGCGCGCCCCCCGCCCGCCCCCCCGCCCCGGCGGCACGCGGGCCGCAGACGGGCCCGCCCCCGCCCCCGGCGCTGCCGCCCGCGGCCCGGCCCGCTCCGTGCGCGCTCGCTTCCCGCCGCCGCTCCGGCGGCACTCGGGACGCACACTCGCATGTAAGTGAGCTCTGAGGCGGAGGTGTCCGCGCTGCCGCCAGGCCCTGGGGCCGGGAGGGAGCGGGACAGCGGAGGGTGCCCGCCGGGACCGCTCCGGGAACGAAGTTGCCAGCTGCACTTAGTTTTGTGTACGCATCCCAGCCGCCGCCGCCGCCGCCGCCGGGGGTGTAAGGAAGAGGCGGAGCTCAGCTGCAGAGCGGCAGGGGGTATGCCCGGCGGGCTGAGCGCTCCCGGCACCGGCCCCCGCCGCGGGGAGCACCGCGGTAAACGGTGCCCGGGCGCTCCGTAACTACGGGAAGGTTAGGACACGTCAGTCCCGCTCCCACACGCGTTCCGCCGCTCCCCTTCACCTCCCCACGAACGGCGTATGTGCGGGGGACGGGTGTTGGCCGTCAGATGCCCTGCGAGGGCAGCGAGCCCCGGGGGAAGCAGAGAGGAGGTGAAAGGATGCCAAAGCTGCAGGTGCAGGGGCTTGCTTAGCACCCCGAAGGAACGGGGAGACCTCTTCTTCGGACTGCCCTGGGAAGACGCAGAATCACCATCCTTGGAAGTGTAAATGTGGCACTTAGGCAAGGTTTAGTGGGCATGTTGGCGTTGCATTGATGGTTAGACGGAATGCTCCTAGAGGTCTTGCCACCAGCATGATGCTGTGATTGAGCTCTAGTTCGAGAAAGGATGAGTTAAGGGTACCTGAGCACCCACCAGGTGTCTGAAAGTTACGTTTATAGCTAGCAACTTTCAGCATCAAAATTAGCTAGGAAGCAGACGTTCACCCAAAAAAAGTGAAGGTCAAACACCCACAGCATTCATTGCCCAGTTGCTGCCGCTGGGAATTTTTAACTCGTGCTGATACAGGAAATGCAGAAACGCAGCATTTCCCCTGGTACTCTGAAAGCCTGATGCAAGGAGCTATCCCTGAGCTCTCTAAGGAGCTTTTGCTTCTTTTCAACTCATTCAAGCCAGCACAGAGCTGGAGGAAAACCAGAGGTGGCCACTGTTAGTGCAGAGCTCCAGCCTTCAGTGCTTGTCCTGGAGAGGGGCTCAGTGAGGGTGCAAGTATGGGTAGGTACGAGCAGGACAGAACAAGGCTCACAGCTTGCTTTTGGGTGATGCAGAAGTCATGGGTTAAAAAAGGATGGACCCTACCGGTGACATTTTTGCACCTCAGAAACGTTTGAGTCTAATTTTGTTGGTGTTTTAACACGCTGCCTCTCAGCTCAGGCTGAGCTGTGGGAATAGTGGCAAGGCAGCTTTGGAGGCAAGCCCTGGAAAAAAGCAAGGAGCCGTGTTCTAGTTCTGCAGCAGTAAACTTGGGCTGACTTCCCTAGGGCTGGGATTTCAGCCTGGATGTGAGCATGACAATAGGCAGACGTGGTGATGGCAGTTTAGAAGAGTTGGAAGCATTTGTGATTCATGACGTAAGTGCGTTAGGAGGGAATTTTCCATAGGGAAAGGTTATTCTATAACTATGCTCTCTGCAGGCTTTTTATCTGCCAGCAAAACACCTGGAAGGAGATGGCTGTAAGGACAAGGCACTAGAGAAAAGAGCAGGTTTAAATTGGATGTTACAAACAAGTTCTGCACCATGAGGATGCTGGAACACTGCAAGAGGTTGCCCAGGGTTTTAGCTGAGGCCCCATGCCTGCAGCTATTCAAGGTGAGGCTGGGCAAGACTGTGAGCAACCTGAGTGGGTGAAGGATGCCCCTGCTGACTGCAGGGGAGTTGGACTAGATGAGCTTTGGAGGTGCCTTCCAACCCAAACCACTCTGATTCTGTGAGACAGCTTTCTGCATGCTTACAGAAAAAGAAACCCAGAGCAATCAAACAACATCCATTGCTTCAACTGCAGGGGGTCAGACTAGGTGACCTTTGGAGGTCCTTTCCAACCCAAACCATTCTGCAACTCTATGACTTGATGGTTCCCAGGCTGTGCTGGAATAGCCACAGTCATTACCAGAGCAAAGCAGGATGTTTAATGCTTCGTTCCTGACATTAAAATGAGCTATTGGGAAAAGCTGTAGTTGGTTGAGAAATACCTTCCTTCTTCCTATCCCTGGTTCACTGCTGTCAACAGGGTATGCCCTCAAAGCATGGTGTACCCTGCTTTGAGACCTTATGCTTTTTCCTAAGACCTGATTGCCTTTGAATGAACTCAGTTTGAACTGCCCAGGACTTGGCACTGGACGAAGAAGCGGCAGAGGTGTGATTGTTATTAACTCTAATGACAGCACCGTGGAGTATCCCGACAGCTGAACTGCTGGGAAAAGCTTTACATGAAGTTCAGGGGTGCTGGATGCCACCTAGAGGATTATCCTTGGCTGTGCTCTCGGCTGCATTTCTTCGGAACAATTGCATTTCCACCTTTCCTAGGCGTTGCCGGGGGTGAGGAGCTTACAGTGAGCATCTGCCAGCTCTTCTCCCCTTGGTAGCTGAAGGCTCACCCAGAACGAGCCGGTCTAATCGTTTGTTATGGTGCAGTACCACCCATGGGACCTGGTTGGGGTCCAGGAGACACTGTAGTCCCATCAGACCTAATGATCAGCCCCAGATGGTGTGCCAGACCAAACAGAACTGCTCTGTTTCCAATCCTGGAGCTCCACCAGACATCAGCCACCAGAAAACCACACCCAGCATTTGGAATCAATCCATGCACCACAAGGGCAGCCCAGACCTGACACTCCGTGGTTTCATTTCCTGTGGCTGTGGTCCATGCATTTCCAGAACACTGGTTCAAAGCTGCTAAAGACAGGGAATAAGGTTTATGAGTGGATGCAGGTGTCTTTGAAGCTCTGCTCCTCAGTTTATCATCTGTGTTATCAGCTATATAACTGACACTCAGCTTCCACTAGGGAGAAGGTAGCTACATCCCTCAGTATCTGAGTTTTCTGCAGCAGACTCTGTACAGAACCATCTGAGCACCAACACCATCCCATTACTGAGAAGCTCCTAGTCAGTCTTCAGGCCTTTTCCCCTGTTGAAGGTGGTGCTCATAGTGGTTTTCCCTAACTACTAGTTCTGTGCTCTCTGTCTTTTGCTGCACTACCTCTGGGACATTGTCCAGTTCCTCGTGGTCTCTTATCCCCTCAGGACAAACCCTCACTCATTGTACAGCGAAATAAGGATGCATGAAAGAGGCAAAGCTTTTTCAGTCTTCCCCATCCCTTTAGCACATCCTATAGATGAGAATTCTCACTCGAGACTGGAGACTGGGATAAGTTTCTTCCCAACCAAACCAAGGTTTCCTGTAGCAGGAACTAAAGTATCTGGGGTTCTACCACACTCCCCTTAAGGAGTAGACAGTGCTTACTAACCTGAATGTACTTATAGTCTTTATGTCCTTAACAGGGAGTCACTGCTGTACGTGCTGACCAGAGAGCAGTGCTCAGGAGAAAAGATGGAGCAGAGGCTGGGGAAGAGAACCCAAGTCCAGAGGAACCTCTTTGGCACCACAGACCGTGAGCAGCTGCAGCAGGACTTTGAGTGCATGTTGCACAGCAGCGTTGAGCAGGCCCAGCAGAAGTGGAACTTTGATTTCCTCCAGGATGTGCCAGTGGAGGGGCTCCTGAAATGGGAAGAGCTTCAAGGCCATGAGGTGCCTGCCTTCTACCACAGCCACATGGTAGGAGATTCTTGGAGACCATTGCAGCACATGAACTGCCATCTGTGCAGGGAGATCACAGGTCACCACTTTGCCCAGGTGACACTGACCAAGAAATCCAGCACTGCCAGGAAAACAGGAAGCAGGAGAATCTTGTAAGGGAAGAAAGGAAGACAGACATCTTCGACAGGTGTGTGAGAGACTGATGTGGCTCAATCAAACCTGGTCTCAGCAGATTCTTAGAGGTCCTTTAATGGGCCCATAAAGTGGTGTTGCTTTAAGAAACTGCAGCCTTTCACTGAAGGAGGAGGAAGGCACACTCCAAACTGAAGGGCGTGGGACCTATGTGTTTTTCCTGGCCCTGGGGTTCTGTTGAGGACCTGTCACAGTCAGAGCAATAAGATATTGACCACTTGAGGGTAGCTGAACTGGTTAAGAAGGCAGAGCATTTAAAAGGTAGTCTAGGAAAGGCAGAGAGGTGATGCCTCAAGTAGGAGCCCTGCAGGGAAACAGTTGCCCATCAGATAGGGAGTTACTGGGGTTTTCTGCATGCTTATAGATCTGGCTGTATGTGCCCTGTCCCCAGAGGAGCGAGGAGCACTGTCCAGCCTAGCTAAGACTTAGGAGGAATACCAGAAACCAGAGAAAGCAGCTGGGTCTCCTGCTAACTTCATCATGGGGATTATCTTTACTGAAGGCATCCAGGAATTTTAAGGGCAAATGGATCTTGGACTTGGCCAGGTGGCAGAGTGGACCACATTTTTGAAAGGTCTCTTGCCAAGTCTGGCTGCCAGGAGTGGGTTTCAGCAGCTGTAAGACCTGTAAGTTTTTGGAAGTTGTCAAGCACTCTGCATACTAAGGTCTTCTGAACATCTGGCCCCTCATTTACTCTTCAGAGTGGGATTTCAGCTTGCTGAAAAAAACTGTAGTCCCTTGGCCATAGTAGGGGTTTGGCTTATCCAGGGCTGATGTTTTCAAAGCATAGACCAGGAATTTTCTTTGGGGCATTTGGTGTGAGGTACCAGACTGAAATTACCGAGAAGATAATTGAAGCTAAGGTTTCAGGAAGCACTTTGTGAGTGGTGATGTTCTCACTCAAGTCAGACAATAGACTAATTTGCTATTTGAGGCTATGAAACTTAATTGCTACCAAGAGGTTCAGGAAGAAGTTGGGAGATTAATGAAGAGTGGAACATTATACACTGGAGTACAGAACAATGTTATTTAATGAGCCCTCTTCTCCAGAGCACATTACAGCCATTAACTAATTAACAGTATAATTTACAGGTAGGAGTACAGAAGTTTAATTCAGAGCAGTGTTGTGAAGGTTTGAAGGAACTGCTGTTCAGTTGTAAATCTCTCACTGAGTGTGTGGGAGGAAACTATGCATAGATTTCTAGGGGATATTTTTCTTCTGTTTCGTTTTCCCCAGGCAAAAAAAACCCATTTTGTCAGGGGATGTGGAAACCAAAATACCACACTGCACACTTTAACACTTTCCCAGGTGTTTTCAGAAGAGAATTGGAGAATCCTAGAATGGCTCAGGCTGGAAGGAACCTCAGAGCTCATCTCCTCCAACCTCCCCACCACGGGCAGGGACACCTCTCAACTAGACTTGGCTGCTCAAAGCCTCATCTAACCTGGATGCAGCCAGGCAGGAGGAGGCAGCCACAACCACCCTGGGCAGCCTATTCCAGAGTGTCACCACCTTCACACTGAAAAACTTCTTCCCAAGATCCAGTCTAACCCTCCTCTTCCTCAGCTTCAAACCACTTGTCCCTCTTGTCATGCCTCTAGGAAAAGTTCCTCTGCAGCCTTCCTGGAAGATTCCATCACGTACTGGAAGGCAGCTCTGAGGTGCCCCCAGAGCCTTCTCCAGGCTGATCAACCCCAGCTCCCTCAGCCTATCCTCACAGCAGAGGTGCTCCAGCCCTTGGACCATTTTTGTGGCCTTGTCTGGACTCTCTCCACCAGCTCTATGTCATCCTTATGCTGGGGACACCAGACCTGGAGGCAGGATTGGAGGCGAGGTCTCAGCAGAGTCAAGGGGCAGAATCCCCTCTCTTGCCCTGCTGCCCACACTGCTCTGGATGCAGCCCAGCACAGGGCTGCCTTCTGGGCTGCATGAGGGCACTGCTGGCTCATGGGGAGCTTCTCAGCAACCAACACCCCCGAGTCTCTTTCTTCAGAGCTGCTCTCAACCCACTCTGCACCCAGCCTGGATTTGTGCCTTCTGATGTTTTTTTTGCAGAACATTTTGTTACATTGAAGAAGGAAAAAGAAACCCTAACACCACTATTTCTATTTGGAAAGCACCACAGCAGTGGATCTAAGAGCTGGAGTGAAATGTTGCATTGCTCAGCTTGCACAAGAGGGTCCAAAGTCTTTTGATCTCAGCTGGATAAAATCCAGCACATTTCCTTTGTTTTGGTTGGTTTTACATAGCTTTATATGAACATGCTAAAGGTATTAGTTTTGTTCATTCTTGAGCCTTAGAGAAGTCTGAACAGCTTCTTCAACACAAACCCAAGACAGATGCCTTTGAGAAGCAGCCCTTGTCAGAGCTGTAGCCTTAATTCTTGTTATGTGTTGTTCTCCAGATTGCTGCTCTGCAAAGAAGCCAGGCAAAACGAATATGCAAGCTGCTGCTGCTGCAAAGACGGTCAACTTCTTGACAGCAAAGAGTCAGGGTTCAGGCCAGATCAGCTGGAATCACTTTGATCACAAATTACTGGCCTCAGAAACCACTGCTTTAACATGAATTAAAAAATCCCAGCAGACTGGATGTGAGAGTTGCAAACGGTTCAAGGTAACTGTGTGTCATGACAGGCTTGGAGAGGTCACTGTGGAGCTGAGGCCTTTCACGCCGTCACTTCTTTACATCCCCTCTTGTTTTGGTTGTAGCAGGGAGAGCTTGCTAAGTTCCACCACCTCAACCTTAACAGTGTGTGTCAAACTGACACATTAAAACAGAATAATTCCTATCCCTTTTTTTGTGATCTATTGGTCTGATTTTGTGGGTTGTTTTATTTTCAGGTGGAGGGTTTTGTGCTTGCAGCTGCTCAGCACTTGGGTGCCAAATGCTGGGATGTAAGTGGAGCAAGCTCAAATAGTTTCATAGAATCAACCAGGTTGGAAGAGACCTCCAAACTCATCCAGTCCAACCTAGCACCCAGCCCTATTCAGTCAGCTAGACCATGACACTAAGTGCTTCAGACAGGCTTTTCTTGAACACCTCCAGGGACAGTGACTTTGTTTATACCAGCAGGTTTTTTAGCCCTTCAAGTCTGTCTCACACACAAGAATTTGGTTGTGAAACCTGAAGAACTTTGCAGGTATACTCCTGTACCTTTCAGGTTATTCCTTGTTCCCAGCTGGGCCAAATGCAGCCTTTCCTTTGGATTGTGCTGTTCCATCAAGGCCAATGAATCTGCACGGTGAAAATTAAGATAGAGTTGGCTCTTTGTTTGTCCACAGTGTTTTAAAATGCCTGTTGCTTGTAAGAACACAGTGAAAATGAGAGAGATGGTTTAGTTGCCAGTTCCTGCCTGGTTTTTGTGCTATTAATCTTCCTATAAGAAAAAAAAAGGCATTAATGACACTAAAATGTTGCACAGCCTTGGTGTTGCACACACTGATTTTCTGTGACGTTTCCATGAGCCACTTTTCACTTCCCTTTTTTATTCTCCTGGATGGGACAATTGAAATCTTACAGCACATAATAACCAGTGAGAAAATCAAAAAAAGAGACCTAGAAACTCTGCACTCTAAATGCTGCTGCTTCTTGTGGCCCTAAGATGTGCACAGTGTTCATAGAATCACAGAATCAACCAGGGTGGAAGAGACCTCCAAGCTCTTCCAGTCCAACCTAGCACTCAGCCCTATCCAGTCAACTAGACCATGGCACTAAGTGCCTCATCCAGGCTTTTCTTGAACACCTCCAGGGACAGTGCCTCCACCACCTCCCTGGGCAGCCCATTCCAATGCCAATCACTCTCCCTGGCAAGAACTTCCTCCTAACATCCAGCCTAGACCTCCCCTGGCACAACTTGAGACTGTCCTCTTGTTCTGTTGCTGATTGTCTGGCAGAAGAGACCAACCCCACCTGGCTACAGCCTCCCTTCAGGTAGCTGTAGACAGCAATGAGCTCTGCCCTGAGCCTCCTCTTCTGCAGGCTGCACACCCCCAGCTCCCTCAGCCTCTCCTCACAGGGCTGTGCTCCAGGCCCCTCACCAGCTTTATTGCCCTTCTCTGGACACATTCCAGCACCTCAACATCGCTCTTGCAGATTGCAGCTAGATGTGGTTTTTCTCTCTTGGATTTTTGCTGTAGTTAATAACAAACCTTAATCCAGCTGATGTCAAAAGGGAGTTTTACCCAAATGAAGCAGGATGAGAGCCAGCCTGGCAACTGCTATTCACAGAGCTCTGGGTGTATTTGTCTGTTACAAGCTTTCCAAAGCCTGCCGAGATGTATCACAAAGGTGTATGTTGCTGGGGTTTGGGTATATATGTTTTTTAATATTTGGGGTTATTTTTAAGCCTTGCTTGAGAACAACCTAATCTATTCTCTGTTGTAAAGTTGGGTGAGCTTTTCTCTTTAATTAAGAAAGATAGCACAAACATTTCTCCACGTGTTCATAATTTTAAAGCAGACCAATGACACTGTGCACCTCTTTGGTTTGTAGCAAGATTAACTGCAGGATTCCTCTTTGACCAGGGTGACAGAAGCTGTGCATAAAAGCCCTGAAGCTGGCCATGCACAAGGTTATTGTGAACAAGCTTCTCTTTGTTAAGATATATAATGGCTAGCAACATACAGCTGCCCCTAAGAAACAAGAAGTGACTTACTATAATTGTTAATATTAATTCCCAATTGTTAATATTAATTCCCAGCTCAGTGCTTAGGTGTGCATTTGAAAGGAAATAGCTGCCTTCAATGTTTTGTAATCAGGACATTATAAAGCCACAGGTATTTGTGAAGCACAAGTTTTGCATTCCATCACAAGATATCAGCCTCAAAGTGGAATTTCACTACATTCAGGTTGAAAGGTGTGGAGATCACAGCTGTCTGTGTTTACAGCATCTCAGGTAGCTGTGATTGCGACTAGGTGTTCAGGGCTAGGGTGGAAAAGAGTTTTCTGCTGCTCAGACAAGGTGATGTTAATATTCTGTCCCTTCAAAAACAATTCTTGGAGATGAGCAATCATCTGTGGAGTGCACTGTATTATAGCTCCACTCCTCTGGGCTGGACCTGTTTGATTTACACCAGAGAAGGCTGAGGCTGAAACATTCTGCATGCGTCCTTTTAGTTTACAGAGTAACTAGGCAAGGTGGCTGTGTAGTGTCTTTGCCTCCTTTCTACCTACCCAGCTGCTAAAAGATGAAGAAAAGTGGTTTCTACTAGAGTGTGACAGCCAAAAATAACAGCAAGCCTCTGATTAGTGTCTGAGCTTCAGCAGCAGTAGGGTAGATGAAGCATATCTGTGTTTCCTTACTGTGCTGCTGAGGAAACTGAAACACGGAGCATTCTTTTGTTCAACGTGTGGATTTGCACTGCCTTGCTTAACACAGTGTGCACAAGGGCAAGTGTCAGTACAGAGCAAAGCAGTAATAATAATACTTCTTTTTAATGGTAGGCAAGGTTTAAACAGTCCCAGTTTTAAAATGAGGCAGGAGACCTGACTGAAAAAGCAGTGAACTGAAGCTTTGGGCTGCTTCATTCCCTGGGCATGCACAGTGCCTAATCCTGTTACAAAGGTCCTGAAGTTTGGTTTGCTGCCCTGTGAGTTTGAGAGGCTGTAGGAGTCTCTGGCCATCCAGCAACCCCCAAAGAGACTCTTTCTCATCGTGAGAAGCAAGGGGATGCATTCAGACTTTGGGCATTACAGACAGGGTAGCAGCACTGGTAAGGCAGGTGTATGAAGGCTGCACAGCAAAAAGGAGACTGTAACAGGAGTCCCCAGCATCCTGGAACCCTGGCACACTGCTGAGTTGGTACAACTGCACCTACCTGAGCCCAGTTCCTTCCCTTTTTTGACTGTAAGATGCATACATGACTCAGGGTGATATATTACTCAACAGCCATAACCTAGCTTCCGCTGATAGCAAGGTGTGCCCAACTTTCCATCCAAGATAAACGTGCCCTGTGTGCAGCACAACCTGAGCTGTAGACAGGACGAAGCAATTCCAGAGCATTGCTCTTCTGCTTTGTACAAACATGGAAATGATCTCTCAGGTATGGATTATTTCATTACAGCTCCTTTCAGCAGCAACTGGATGAGGTGGTTCCATTTGGATGAAGAAGCCAGAAGAGATTCTCCGCCTGGTTCTAGTTATTTTCAGGGAGATTCAAGTGCAGCTTTTTTTCCATTTCAAGCAACTCTTCTGCAAACTGTTGTGAGCTGCCCTTCTGCAGGGTCGTATTGGTTACCTGAAGAAGCTGGCAGATTGCTTTGGCAGATGGCTATGGCTGGGTTCCAGCATAGTAAAGCCTTTCCCAAGCAGGAGATGCTTTATTATCACAGTATCATCAGGGTTGGAAGAGACCTCACAGATCATCAAGTCCAACCCTTTACCACAGAGCTCAAGGCTAGACCATGGCACCAAGTGCCACGTCCAATCTTGCCTTGAACAGCTTCAGGGACAGCAACTCCACCACCTCCCCGGGCAGCCCATTCCAGTGTCCAATGACTCTCTCAGTGAAGAACTTTCTCCTCACCTCCAGCCTAAATCTCCCCTGGCGCAGCTTGAGGCTGTGTCCTCTCGTTCTGGTGCTGGCCACCTGAGAGAAGAGAGCAACCTCCTCCTGGCCACAACCACCCCTCAGGTAGTTGTAGACAGCAATAAGGTCACCTCTGAGCCTCCTCTTCTCCAGGCTAACCAATCCCAGCTCCCTCAGCCTCTCCTCGTAGGGCTGTGCTCAAGGCCTCTCCCCAGCCTCGTCGCCCTTCTCTGGACATGCTCAAGCATCTCAATGTCCCTCCTAAACTGGGGGGCCCCAGAACTGAACACTGTACTCAAGGTGTGGTCTAACCAGTGCAGAGTACAGGGGCAGAATGACCTCCCTGCTCCTGCTGACCACGCCATTCCTGATGCAGGCCAGGATGCCACTGGCTCTCTTGGCCACCTGGGCACACTGCTGGCTCATGTTCAGGCAGGTATCAATCAGCACCCCCAGATCCCTCTCTCTCTGGCTGCTCTCCAGCCACTCCGACCCCAGCCTGTATCTCTGCATGGGGTTGTTGTGGCCAAAGTGCAGCACCCTGCACTTGGAGCTATTGAATGCCATCCCCTTGGATTCTGCCCATCTGTGCAGGCGGTCAAGGTCCTGCTGCAGAGCCCTTCTGCCCTCCAACCCAGCCACATCTGCCCCCAGCTTAGTGTCATCTGCAAACTTGCTGATGACTGACTCCATGCCCTCATCCAGATCATCTATGAAGATGTTAAAGAGGATGGGGCCCAGCACTGATCCCTGAGGGACACCACTAGTGACTTGGCCGCCAGCTGGATGTGGCACCATTCACCACCACTCTCTGGGTCCGGCCCTCCAGCCAGTTCCTAACCCAGCACAGAGTGTTGCCATCCAAGCCATGGGCTGACAGCTTAGCCAGCAGTTTGCTGTGGGGGACAGTGTCAAAGGCCTTGCTGAAGTCCAGATAGACCACATCCACAGGCCTCCCCACATCCACCAAGCGGGTCACCTGATCATAGAAGGAGATCAGGTTAGAAAGGCAGGATCTGCCCTTCCTAAACCCATGCTGGCTGGACCTGAGCCCTTTGCCATCCCTCAGGATTATTTTACCATTATCATTTGAATCCTTTTTCTTAGCGATGCTTTAGGAGTGGACCTTAATGTCACAGAACCGTTTGGCTGGAAGAGGACCTAGGAAGTCACTTACACCATCCCCTTGCACTAAAGCAAGATCAGGATTTGCTTATTTCCCAAGCTTTGCAGGGTCCTGGGGGCAATTATTTGCTTTGCTCTCAGGGGTAGCCCAGGTTAACAAGGTTCCTCTGGAGATTCAGAGAGACTGGTTGCACACAGTGTTTTCTTTGACATGCTCATTTTGCTTTGCTTTGTTGCAAATTTGTGGGCACCACTGAGTCCCACCAAAGCACAAAACCTGAGTCCCCAGGAGGGGCTCTCAACCGCCCCTGCACCTTCCCCCTGCCCCTCTCAACCTTACCCCAGTCCCAAGGAAGAATGGAGGCTTGGCCAGGGGGTTAGGAAGGAAAGTGGGTTAGCCCAAAATGGAGGGTGAGGTTAGAGAGTAAGATGCAGCTCAGCCAGCAGCCCAAGCGAGAGTGGTTATCTATGGTTTTATTTCTTGTTCTCATACCTCTCAGCAAGCCTATGAGTGAAGTAGACATCACCATTGTTCTCCTTTCACAGCCTGTAATCCAGTTCTTCTCACCAAAACATTCTAGCCTGCTTCAAACTAGCACACCTGGCTTCCCTATGCTGACCCCCTGTGCTGTTCCACTTTCTGCAGTTCATCACTTCCACGCACCAAACATTGGAAGATGTATTGGGTAATATTAGCTAACAGCATTAGCACAAAATGTTGGCTAACACAGAAGGTAAGCTGACTTTCAGCCTAGAAAATGTGTTTCTGCAGTGGATATTTCCTAGTTTCCCATTGAGATGTCACAAACCATACAGGAGGAAACTACATTTTTCCTTTCTTCATTTTTCTGCTTAGGAAATTCTGCCTGTTTTACTCTGATAGGTCTGTTTCCTCAGCCAGCAATACAACTGTCAAGTGTTTCAAATTATAAGTTGTTAAAATCAAATTTGCAAAGGCAGGGGGGTTTACCCCAGTGTCCTGGACCTAATCCAACTGTAGTAATTACACCTCACATAAGTAAACGCTTCTTGCACTTCATGGGCTTCTTCATGACCCACTGAAGCTTGCTCTGGAGAACTGCTGTGACATGACATGGTAAACATCTGCTGTGTTTTGACTCAGAAGTGGCCGTGCTTCCATAGGAGGTGAAGTGATTTGTAGCACATAGCATGCATACACACAGAGTGCTGCTTCAGTACAGAGTCTTCTCCTGAACTGGAGGAGGTACTTGGGAGCAGCACTTCTGAATCATAGCATCAACCAGGTTGGAAGAGACCTCCAAGATCATCCAGTCCAACCTAGCACCCAGCCCTAGCCAGTCAACTAGACCATGGCACTAAGTGCCTCAGCCAGGCTTTGCTTGAACACCTCCAGGGACGGTGCCTCCACCACCTCCCTGGGCAGCCCATTCCAATGCCAATCACTCTCTCTGGGAAGAACTTCCTCCTAACATCCAGCCTATACTTTCCTCAGCACAACTTGAGACTGTGTCCCCTTGTTCTGGTGCTGGTTGCCTGGGAGAAGAGACCACCCCCCACCTGGCTACAACCTCCCTTCAGGTAGTTGTAGACAGCAATGAGGTCCCCCCTGAGCCTCCTCTTCTCCAGGCTGCACACTCCCAGCTCCCTCAGCCTCTCCTCATAGGGTTTGTGTTCCAGGCCCCTCACCAGCTTCATTGCCCTTCTCTGGACACATTCCAGCACCTCAACATCTCTCTTGAGTTGAGGGGCCCAGAACTGAACACAGTACTCAAGGTGTGGCCTGACCAGTGCTGAGTACAGGGGCAGAATAACCTCCCTTGTCCTACTGGCCAAAACAAACCAACCAACCAGCTCAGGAACTAAACAGATTTAAAGGCCTGTTTTTCCACATCACTCTTTCTGATCTTTTCTGACTCCATCCCTTTCTCTTAGAAGGAGGCACTGAGGAGTTGTGGGTTCATGGAATTAGTTGTGTTCATAGGATTAGAACCTTCACACTGCCCATATAATGGCCACTATAAAGGCAAGGAGCATTCTAAAGCACAGAACAGCTTCCATGTTGAGGAGGTAAAACCAGCACCTGTGCCTGCTAAATAAGTATTTCCCCCAGCTTGATACGACCATGGCATGTCTTCCTGCACAGCTACATCAAGGAGAGGCCAAAGAGGGACTGTTTGCAAAGGCCTGCAGTGACAGGACGATGGCAATGGTTTGAAATGAGAAGAGCAGATTGAGATTGGATGTGAGGAACAAGTTCTTAAGCATGAGGGTGCTGAAACACTGCAACAGGTTGCCCAGAGCCTTAGCTGAGGCTCCATGCCTGGAGATATTCAAGGTGAGGCTGGACAAGGCTCTGAGCAACTTGATCTAGTGGAGGATGTCCCTGCTGACTGCAGGGTGATTGAACTGGATGAGCTTTGGAGGTCCCTTCCAACCCAGCCCATTCTTTGTGGCAGCTGGCCCTGCTGCAGCACTGATGGGCCAAGTTAAGGGGCCATTGGAAAGGAGTGCCCTGGGCAAGTTTGCAGCACTAGCTGTGGACCACTGGTGGTCCCTGAAACATGGGGAGAGGATCCAAGGATCAGTTAAAACCATTTATAGTCAACAAGCACCACACAGATCCTCACAAAGCAAAAGCAGAAAGAGGGCAACATGGAGAAAAGAGAGATGTGCAGAGATCAACCTGGTTGTCAAGTAAATGCTGGTGCCATTGGTCTGCTGACTCAGATTCCTGACTATTTAGTGGTCCTTAGCATGAAGAAAGTGGAGAAACACTCTTATCATCCCACCTGGAATGGAAACCAAGGGAAACTTAGCAGGTGACGCCTACCACTTGCTCCTGGTTTTAAAGAATCAATTTTACACTCAAAAACATTATAGAGAGCAGAGCATCTCTGTTATGAATACTTCTAAATCTCAGATACATCCTTGGAGCTGGAGCTGTGCCACTAAATGCATGATCAATGAAGGCTCTTTAAATCACTGTGATAGGAAACCTCCCATTCTGAATGTTTCAGTTCATCTGCATCCTGTGTTTGTTCCCGTGGGGTAATAGAGTCCATCTGGCTCCCTTCTTTCCAATATTTGGATTTATATCTTTGTGTGGAGCTGCTTTCACTGGCATAGGGCACAGACCCTCCCAAATGTGCATTAAGAAGTCCCAGGAGTGGACAACCTTTCTGACCTCACAACCCATCTACCAAATTCACCATAGGGCCAAGAAGCACAAAATGAATGTTTGGCCATGCTGAGGAGAGCTGAGAACTCCAGGAATCAATGGGAAATGCTGGCAACTCCTTTTTGCTCCCTTTACTCTGTTGAGGCACCAGACTGGGTCCCAGAGGAGCACAGGGATGCCATTGTCACCGGCAGCAGCTGGCAATGTCTTTCTTCAGAGATTCAGGCAGTGTCCCTCATTCCCTCTTATCTTTCATGGGGTTTTAGACAATCATTTCCAGGCCCCACTCATACCTGGCTGTTGGAAACATGCATACAAAAACTGTGCTAGCAGTAAGGGCCCTGAGAAGCAGAGTATATTTGGCTAAGAGAGAAAGGATGGAGCTGGAGACTAGGAGTGGAGAGCCTCATGGCAGGCCCCTTGAGCCATGTAAAAAGAAAATTCAACAGCCCTTGGGGAGCAGAAGTTTATTTCTGTTCCAGACAAATGTGTGGAGGCAGTGTGTTTCCCTGTGGTTTCAGAGTAGGAAGCTGCAGTGAATGTCCCCCTTTTTTAAACACACAGGTTATTAAAAAGCATAGCAAATAGCAGCTGGCTTGGCTGGGTATGGGACAGTGGGGTCAGTGCTGCTTGGATATGGGGAGCACTGTACCCCCAGCCCTCCCTCTGTCTCCATGGCAGGCATTACCCCTGGAGGTTTCTTAGCTAAAAAAATATGGCCCAGAGGAGGCCACAAAGATGATCCAAGAGGAGCACTTGCCCTATGGGGACAGGCTGAGGCTGAAGAGAAGGCTCCAGGCAGACCTTAAAGCAGCCTTCCAGTACCTGAAAGAGGCTTCAAGAAAGCTAGAGAGGGACTTTTGACAAGGCCTTGCAGTGATAGGGTGAGAGGGAGTGGATTTGAGCTTGAGAAGGGGCAGATTTAGACTAGAGAGATGAGGAAGAAATTTTTTACAGGGAGGGTGGTGAGACACTGGAACGGGTTGCCCAGGAAAGTCGTGGATACCCCCTCCCTGGAGGTGTTCAAGGTCAGGTTGGATGAGGCTTTGAGCAAACTGGTCTAGTGAGAGGTGTCCCTGAGGGCTTGGAACTGGATGATCTTTAAGGTCCCTTCCAACTTAAGCTATTCTTTCAACCTGGGAACTGTAAATCGAGTGCAGTGGGGATAAAGAATCTTGATGGAGCAGCTACATTAACCCTAAGCTCCCCTTGCTTTGAGTGCACCTTTTGCTCTAGGATCACAATAATAGGTTTCCAGGGCAAAGAAAGAGTACAGCACATTTCTTCACTCCAGTTAAAAGCATTGTTTGAATTCTTGGGGCTAGACAATTTGTCTTGTCCTTTAGAGGGAAGGAGGGGGAAAAAAGCCATACTAAACAGCAAAGCAGTACAAAGATGCTGGGATGTAGGATTGAGAAACTTTAGGGAATTCTTATTTTACCTGCTGCAAATCAAGGTCAGCCTTTTTATTTTACCTTTCCACAGTCTTTCTCCCTTTGTTATCTGTGGTTACCATGAAATATTATTCTGAGGTTATCTCAGATGTTGGAATTAGATAATGTCTCTGGAAATCTGTGCCAGTCTGGATAAACATAGCCATGGATAACATATTTTATGTGATGATACCTTTCATCCAGCAAGACTGGGGGGAGGAGAGGGAAACAGATAAAAGCAGATATGTATTATTTAATAAGAAATGTTTATACAGACATTTTATGTGTGCATGTCTATTGTATAATCACAGAGAGATGCAGATACGGATGCACCTTAGACATGAGAACTCTTGTGGCCAATGCTAAGCAATCCTTTTCCAGGCATGAACCCAAGCAGCTGATGGGGAACGCCTAGCACTTGCATTGCCTTTTAGGCAACCATGAAGCAACACAAAGCTCTTCCTGACAGAAGAGCCTGGAAAAGGACACATCAGAAGCTCCTCTGGAACTACCTGATCTAGTTGAGGATGCCCCTGCTTACTGCAGAAGGGGTTGGACTAGATGACCTTTGGAGGTCACTTCCAACCCAGACCATTCTATGATTCTCTGATACCAAGGACCAGGAGGGTGTCTGTCACAGAACATGATTTGGAAAAGACCTATGCTAATGTGGGATTTTCTGGTGGCCAGCAGCATTTGTTTGCATCCTGCCCCAGTCCAGGGGACTGCAGGGAGTATCTGTGCTGTTGTAGGGTTGTGCTGTGCTTTTGCTACCTTAGTGGGTGCTGTTTGTCAGGGGGGAAAAAAGTGATTAAAGCATATGTGCTGAAGGAAAGACAGAAGGGGGATGTTCACACCTAAATTCTCTTACCTGGAAGAGCATAGTGTAGCTCCCCAGCACCAAAGACCCTGGCTTCAAACTAGAGAAGAATAAATTTAGATTGAATATTAGGAACAAGTTCTGTACCATGAGGGTACAGGAAGATTGCAGCAGGTTGCCCAGGGAGGTGGTTGAGTCCCCATCCCTGGAGATGTTCAAGGTGAGACTGGATAAAGCTCTGAGAAACCTGATCTAGTGGAGAATGTCCCTGCTGACTGCAGAGGTGTTTGGACTGGATGACCTGTGGAGCTCCCTTCCAACCCAAACCATTCTACAATGACAACCTCCAAAACACATCTCTCATGGCTGTTGCACCCCAAAAGCAGTGGAGCAGGCAGTGGGTAAAATTCAACAGACAGTGCATGTTCATGGGCAAAAAGCTACCTGAATTTATAAAATAAGAAAGGGAAGAAGCCACTTGTCTATAGCCACAGGAGCATCAGTCTCAGCAGTGAAGAGAAGGCCTTGCCACTGCACTAGTTTGGCACAGTCTGCTGACACAAGCAAGCCCCTCACATAAAGAGTGGGAGGGAAAGATACTCAAAAAGCCCCAGGTTGAGATAAGGAGTTCAATGCAAATAATGCAGTGTATCTGAGCTTATTTCACAGAGTAGCACAGCAAAAGCAGCAACAGCAGAAGCCAGTGATAAAGTGACTCCCCAAAACCCAGAAACCAGCAGCAGCAACTGGAAGCAGGAAGCCTCTCCAAACTACAAGTACCATGACACTTTGCTCCAGCCAGCACTTTCACTTTGAAGCTGGCATGACATCAAGGTGGGATCAGCAGGTTCACTTGGCTAAAACCATGTGTTACAGCCATGAATCCCAGAACTCCACACATCCATCCAGCTCTTCACTTGCCAGGGTATCCAAATGACTCTGACATGATTTTCTTTTAAATGGAATGTGTCTACTGTCTGCTATTTAGGGAAGAAAACAATCTGGATTGCTGAGGTATTAATCTTTCACCTGCAAACTGTTTTATGAAGGACATCTATGCTACCAGCTCAGTGATATGTAAATATTGGCATCTCACAGGGCAGAAGATGCATCTTTGCAGCCACAGACCTCCTTTAATCACATATATATGCAACATATATATTTATCACAGTATCACCAAGGTTGGAAGAGACCTCATAGATCATCAAGTCCAACCCTTTACCACAAAGCTCAAGGCTAGACCATGGCACCAAGTGCCACGTCCAATCTTGCCTTGAGCTGCCCCAGGGACAGCGACTCCACCACCTCCCCGGGCAGCCCATTCCAGTGTCCAATGACTCTCTCAGTGAAGAACTTTCTCCTCACCTCCAGCCTAAATTTCCCCTGGTGCAGCCTGAGGCTGACACACACATATATTTATATGTATAAAATGCAAACCTTACTTGTGCCTTATTTCATTCCCCAAAGGGTGTTGCAGCAGTGTGCTGTGCCTGTGCTCAGCAAGGCTGTAGGATCCAGCAGCAGCTTTGCAATTCCATCTGCCACAATTTGCTTCAGCTCACTTCCAGATTTTTGTTTTGGTTTGTTGGGTTTTTTATTGCCTCTTTCACTCCTCTGAGGGAACAGTAAGGAGATCATCTGATAGTTTGTGAAGGTGTCTGAAAGAGAGGAAATGGCAAAGCACCCAAGCTCTTGTTTTCAGAGCACAGCTTTGGGTTTTTTTAGTTTGTTTTTTCCTCTAACACCCATCAAACTCAGGGTGCCATGCTCAGTGCAGCTGAACTGGCTGCTCTGCCTTGCATCTTTGTAGATGAACCCAGCCCAGTGGAATGGGAAGGAAAAAAAAAGAAAACCACTATTGAAGGCATTGTGAAAAAAGCAACGACCAAACATTGAAATAAATTGGTGCACAGAAAGGGGCTTAATACACTCCCAACGTTATGTAGCTCTAACAAAGAGCAGCAGCCCCAGATGACCTCCTGGCTCCTGTCTCCACCCAAGTTCCTGGCCCCTGTTCAACGTCCTGGCAAAAGTTGCAGACATCCGCAGCGCGATGCCAAGGAGCTGTTTTGTCTGCAGATAGGGAACAGAGATTAGCTGAGTGGCGGTGGGGAGCTGCTACGCGGAAAGCAGCACCTCCAAACAGGGAGCTGGCATCCACCTCCCATCAAACAGCCTTTTTCCTGGCGGTGCCAAGCACCTCCTCAAGCCTTCAGTGGCTGGGTAAGAGAAAAATTTCCACCACTTCAGCTCAGGGTGGGGGGGTGTGAGGTGTGGGTGTGTTACACATCGCTTTCTCCAGCCCATCAGCGTCCGGGGGACTCTTTCATGGCAACAATTAACTCCACAGACCAGGAGCTCCGGGGCTGGCACGAAGGATGAATTGAGCCCAGAGCCCATTACATCATACTTTTCTGATGTGCTCAGCCGTGGATCACCGATTTGCCTCTAACTGCAAGCTAGCAAAGCTGACACTTGAATGGCAAAGAGATCGCGACCCCCTGCACACAGCATGTTAACTCCCTTCCAGAGCAGCGGCTGAGCTCTGCGGCAGCTTTGGGCACTACGCTGGAAAAGTACAGATTTGGTTTGGCTTTAAATACTTTTTTTCCCCCCCCCTTCCCCTCCCTTTTTCGGCAAGAGACAGGAAACAGAGCTTACAGGAGTGCAGAAACACAGATCAGGACTGGCAGAACATTAGAGTGCAGAAAAAGAGCTTTTGAAGGGGGTCCTGGAGAAGCGAAGGAGGCAAATGGAAGGTCAGACCCTGCACCTTGCCAGCCAGCTTCCCCGAGTGCCACCCCCAGCTCCTGGGACTCTGTATTTTCACTACAGAACTGGACAGACCTGGCCTGCCATTTCAGTAACATGCACACTGCAAAGAGAAAAATGCTGGGCTTTCCTTGTTTCTCCATCTCATTTTTTCCCTTCTCCTCCTCCTTCTTTCTTCTCCTTTCCTTCTCCTCCTTCTCTCCCTCCTTCAGCTCCTTCTCTTCTCCTCCTCCTCCTGCTTTTTCTTTTTCTCCTTCTCTTCCTTTCCCTTCTCCCCCCCTTCCTCTTTCTCCTCCCTTTTATTCATGCATCATTCAAGCATCAACTATTAAACATTGTTCATTGTTACCATTTCATCCTTTTATATGACCACTGCAGTTGCGGATGACTGTGATGGAAGCTCCTCCAAAACAACATATTTGTTCTAGAGAACACTGTCTGCCCAGTTCTGTTGTATTCTATAGAGGGGTTGGAATCACATGATCTTTAAGGTCCCTACCAACCCAAACCCTTCTCTGCACCTATGTAACAGTTCTGTGCTAGTACACAGTGTTACGGCTTTGGGTGCATTTAATAATGGGCTGGCAAGAGAAACCAGACAAGAGAGCATGAGGGGCCAGTTAAGCACATGGAATCCCAGAATGACTCGGGTTGGAAGGGACCTCAGAGCTCATCTACTCCAACCTCCCCACCATGGGCAGGGACACCTCTCAACTAGACTCAGCTGCTCAAGGCCTCATCCAACCTGGCCTTTAGCACCCCCAGGAAGGAAGCAGCCACAATCCCCCTGAGCAGCCTATTCCAGAGTTTCACCACCCTCACACTGAAAAACTTCTTCCTAATATCCAGTCTAACCCTGCTCTCCTTCAGCTTCAAACCACTGCCCCTTGTCCTGCCTCTAGACACCCTCAGCAAAAGCCCCTCTGCAGCCTTCTTGTGGCCCCCTTCAGCTACTGGCAAGCAGCTCTAAGGTCCCCCCAGAGCCTTCTCTTCTCCAGGCTGAACAACCCCAGCTCCCTGAGCCTGTCCTTATAGCAGAGGTGCTACAGCCCTTGCATCATCTTTGTGGCCTCCTCTGGACTCTCTCCACCATCTCTGTGTCCTTATGATGGGAACACCAGAACTGGAGGCAAGGTCTCAGCAGAGCAGAGTCAAGGGTCAGAATCCCCTCTCTTGCTCTGCTGCCCACACCTCTCTGGATGCAGCCCAGCACAGGGCTGCCTTCTGGGCACTGCTGGCTCATGGGGAGCTTCTCAGCAAGCAAGACCTCCAAGTCTCTTCAGAGCTGCCCTCAACCCACTCTGCACCCAGCCTGGATTTATGAACTCAATCGCTTTGGGTTTGTCAGAGGTGGCCCAGGCTGCCTGCCATGAAGCCTTGCAGAATTTGTCACTCCAGACCATGGCTGAGGAGCAGAAGAGCCAGAAGACACTAGCACTTGGGAGATTTTCCTCTTTTTCCTTTTCAAAAAGGGTCTCCACTACTGGTGATCATGGCATGGGAAGGGGCATTCTCTGGAGTGCATCAAAAATACTTGGCAGAAACCTTGCTGGAATCACAGAATGTTTGGGCTTGGAAAGGACCCCCAGAAATCATCCAGTCCAACCCTCCTGTCAGAGCAGGATCACCCAGGGCAGGTCACACAGGAACACATCCTTTATGCTTTGTTCTGTGACTAAACAATACCTGATAAGAAGATGATAAAAGCTAAATAAAACACATTCATCACTAGCTACTAATCTGTAAATGAAGCAGTGACAGATGCCAAACTCACCTGGCTCTTCAGCCTGAAAGCATAAGCAAGCAGAGCATCACAGCTCCAGGTCTGATCTAAGAATGGTGGAAACCAAGGTGATATCAGAGGGTCATTCATGGAATGCAGCAAGGGGGCAGGGCTGCCCTCCCTGCTTCCAGGTTCCTTTTTCTCCACCCATGGAATTGGTTAGGATTCATCTGGCAGCACAACTTTGTGTGGGAGGACACTGCAAATACACATTGCCTCTGGGATAAATAGCAAGGAATCCTTGGGATGCAAAACTGTCAAGGAAAACACAAGCTTTACAGAAAGCTGTGCTTGCAACTCAGTGTGCTCACATCCCTCCCCGAGTCAGAAGTGAGCCCAGCCCTTCACATAGCACTAAGGACCTTTGTGAAGGTATCATTCTTGGTCATAAGCTTCATTCTTACAGAATCAATCATGTTGGAAAAGACCTCTGAGATCATCAAGTCCAACCCATCACCCAACACCTTCTAATTAACTAAACCATGGCACTAAGTGCTACATCCAGTCTCCTTTTAAACACCTCTAGGGACAGTGACTCCACCACCTCCCTGGGCAGCCCATTCCAGCGCCACTCACTCTCTCTGTGATGAACTTCTTCCTAACATCCAGCCTAGACCTGCCCTGGCACAGCTTGAGACTGTGTCCTCTTGTTCTGCCAGTGGGTGCCTGGGAGAAGAGACCAACCCCTGCCTGGCTACAACCTCCTTTCAGGTAGTTGCAGAGAGCAATAAGGTCTCCCCTGAGCCTCCTCTTCTCCGGGCTAAACCACCCCAGCCCCCTCAGCCTCTCCTCATAGGGCTGTGCTCCATCCCCCTCGCCAGCCTTGTTGCCCTTCTCTGCACAATCTCTATGCTGCAAGCCCCTGATAGCTATTCCAGACCCTGGAAACTCTGCTGAGGTTTTGTGTCTGAAGCCAGCCACCCTGCCTGCCCTCTTCTCTTCTTCCCTCTTTGCTCTGGCATTTATCCAAGCAGAAGTCTATCACTACCACCCCCATGCTCTGCTTCTGATCTCCGGGCACGTCATCATCTCCCTATCTGCTTGCACCACCCCTTGATAGGAACATGGCAGGCTGGGGGACCTCACAGCAGCTTTGGTGTGGGTTACTGGCTGTTATCCAAAGTGGATACAGCAGAATATGCAATGTGAAAGCAGTTCCAGGACTTATTTCCACAGTGGATCAGAACATGATAGCTGCTCACTTCACTTTGGCTTCTCCCACAGCAACTTCCAGCTGACCCCAAAGAGCTCAACAAGGACAGCAAGTGGAGATCCTAACAAGCTCCTGCACTTTACACAGAGGCAGGCTATTGAGGCTGAGCCATCCATGGGTTGTCATCCTGCCTGCTCAGCTCTGCCCTGCTGTTTGGGGTGTTCTCCAGCACACATAATGTTGTCTGGTACACCAGCAGGGCAAGCCTGCTCGCTGTCATTTTGCCCAAGAGATAGCAACATTTCTTTTTTAGGAGGGGTGGTCTGTATCCAGTGTGCCAAATGCTTCTGAATCCTTTGAGGAGGAGGAGGATGTTGATAAATTATTTCTGTCCTGGCTGAGGCACTCAGTGCCACAGTCTAGTTGATTGGACAGGGCTGGGTGATAGGATGATCCTGGCAGTCTCTTCCAACCTGGTTGATTCTATAATTTTAATCCTGCCCATCCTCATTTTTCCTGCAGTTCCCTATACAATTGGAAACCTTTCTGCCTTTCCTCTTCTCAAAAGGGACTGCCTGACTTTTAATTCCTTCCCTCCCCCCCCCCCGCCTCCCGCCCCAGCTAACAGCGAAAAAAACACCAAATTCATCCTGGAGACCCAAGATGTTCAGAGGAGAGGGTGAGAGAAGAGATCTTTGGCTGTGATGAGACCCAGATGTCCCATTCTGGCTGTGTCCAGGAAAGTTCTTGTGTCAGGATTTTGTTTGAATTGGGTCCCACTCCACAAACCTATCAGCAAAACAAAACTGCAGTGGCCAAAGAAAGGAAAATGGGGGGGGGGGGGGGGGGGGGGGGGGGGGGGGGAAGCCTTGCCTAATGGAAATTAATTGTGCAGCATAACCAGGTGGCACACAGGGCTCTGTCATGGTATTTAATGTCTCTCCCGCTGCTGAAAGCGTCTTGACACAGGCACCAGTGTGTCTGTAGACCCTTTGGTAGCCAGCCAGGACACACCATTTAATGCAAGGACATCATTAACTATGCTTTTGTTTTTACTGCTTTGTAATATTATTGTGCAGCTGAAATAAATCACAGCTTGCTTATCACAGAATCAACCAGGTTGGAAGAGACCTCCAAGATCATCCAGTCCAACCTAGCACCCAGCCCTATCCAGTCAACCAGACCATGGCACTAAGTGCCTCAGCCAGGCTTTGCTTGAACACCTCCAGGGACGGTGACTCCACCACCTCCCTGGGCAGCCCATTCCAATGCCAATCACTCTCTCTGCCAACAACTTCCTCCTAATATCCAGCCTAGACCTCCCCTGGCACAACTCAAGACTGTGTCCCCTTGTTCTGTTGCTGGTTGCCTGGCAGAAGAGACCAACCCCCACCTGGCTACAGCCTCCCTTCAGGTAGTTGTAGACAGCAGTGAGGTCAGCCCTGAGCCTCCTCTTCTCCAGGCTGCACAACCCCAGCTTACTTAGCACATCCTCACAGGGCTGTGCTCCAGGCTTCTCAATCTTCCTCTGCAAAGAGCAAAACTTCCATGTGAGAGTCAGCCTTTGACTTCTTGACCTTCCAATATTTATTAAATACATTGATAAATACAACTTCTTGCACTCCTAGGACTAAGTTCTAGGTACCTGAAGCCCAAGTCTGCAGCAAACAGTAGCCATAGACCAAACTGGATGGCTTGCTAATGAATGACTAGAAAACTCATTATGCCCCTGTACTCAGTACTGGTTAGGCCAGGGGAGATGATCTCATTGCTGTCTACAACTACCTGAAAGGAGGTTGTGGCCAGGTGGGGTTGGTCTCTTCTCCCAGACACCCACTGGCAGAACAAGAGGAAGCAGTCTCAAGCTGTGCCTGGGCAGGTTTAGGCTGGATGTTAGGAAGAAGTTCTTCACAGACAAGTGATTGGCATTGGAATGGGCTGCCCAAGGAGGTGGTGCAGTCACCATCCCTGGAGGTGTTTAAAAGGAGACTGGTTGGAACACTTAGTGCCATGGTTTAGTTAATTAGAAGGTGTTGGGTTGGACTTGATTATCTCAAAGGTCTTTTCCTACCTGATTGATTCTGTGAATCTATATCACCACTTCACCTGTCCAGGACTAATACATAACAAAGGAGGGATGGGAAAGATCTGGTGGAGGCCTAAGGTATTTAAGCTACCTTGCCTGGTTCCTGCATGGCTCTCAAGATCCCCTCCAAAATCAGGATGGTGCAAAGGTGCAGCATCAGTGAACTGGAGAGGGAATTTGGCTCAGCCTTTCATGGAATCTTCAGGTATGCAGCAGAGAAATCAAAAAGGAGATGTAGAAATCTGTGTTTTGACCTTTACCAAAGTGACTGACTGAAGAGTGGCTCCTGGCTTCTCTATCTCAGCTAGGATGTAACAGCAGCACATTGTTTGGTTTGAAATAGGATGGATGCCCAAAGCTCTTCTACACAGTCACTCATTTTTTTTTTCTCATGCAAGTAAGAACTTTGTGGTGCAAAACACTCTGTAGAAAAAACTAAATCTGCCATCAGGAAGTTAATTACTCATCATATGATAGCTGCAGCTTAACACATTCTGTGTTTACTCTGCTCCCAGTCCCTTCTGAAGCACTGCTGAGGTCTGCAAGTTCTCTCATGAACACTTTTTCATTTATATATGCTCAGATTACTTGAGAGGGAGGAAGAACAGCAGAGCACTGCTGAAATACCATCACTGTTTGTGCAAACCACTTGTTAGCTCCTTCTTGCCACTTTTAAGATGCCTTTTTATATCTTTTTTTTTTTTTTCCTGAGGGGTGCAGTTAAGAGGAGGTTTATCTTTAGTCATCTTTGGGGTTTGGTAAGGGTTTATTTTATTCTATTGAACTCTGTGTTTTGTGTGACTCCTTCTGTGTTCTTTAGATACAAACGATTCAGAGCTTGAGCTTTATCTAAACAGAAAGAGATAACATCTGCCTTAACCTCTAAAGGCTTAAATTTAAGTCAAGTTATGATACAAGTATCAGTAACTGGATAGTAAAATGAGATGAGTTATGCATCAGGGGAAAGAAGAAATATTAACAGTCTGACCTTGAATTTGAGGAGTTCATTTAATTCATCCACTGCATAAGTAAAAAATAATCCTCCTAGCCTGCTCTTCTCTACAATAAAGCTGTACCTCAGTCAGGTTTGTTCTCATTAGTATCATAGTATCATAGTATCATCAGGGTTGGAAGAGACCTCACAGATCATCAAGTCCAACCCTTTACCACAGAGCTCAAGGCTAGACCATGGCACCAAGTGCCACGTCCAATCCTGCCTTGAACAGCCCCAGGGACGGCGACTCCACCACCTCCCCGGGCAGCCCATTCCAGTGTCCAATGACTCTCTCAGTGAAGAACTTTCTCCTCACCTCCAGCCTAAATCTCCCCTGGCGCAGCCTGAGGCTGTGTCCTCTTGTTCTGGTGCTGGCCACCTGAGAGAAGAGAGCAACCTCCCCCTGGCCACAACCACCCCTCAGGTAGTTGTAGATAGCAATAAGGTCACCCCTGAGCCTCCTCTTCTCCAGGCTAAACAACCCCAGCTCCCTCAGCCTCTCCTCGTAGGGCTGTGCTCAAGGCCTCTCACCAGCCTCGTCGCCCTTCTCTGGACACACTCAAGCATCTCAATGTCCCTCCTAAACTGGGGGGCCCAGAACTGAACACAGTACTCAAGGTGTGGTCTAACCAGTGCAGAGTACAGGGGCAGAATGACCTCCCTGCTCCTGCTGACCACACCATTCCTGATGCAGGCCAGGATGCCACTGGCTCTCTTGGCCACCTGGGCACACTGCTGGCTCATGTTCAGGTGAGTATCAATCAGCACCCCCAGATCCCTCTCTGTCTGGCTGCTCTCCAGCCACTCCGACCCTAGCCTGTATCTCTGCATGGGGTTGTTGTGGCCAAAGTGCAGCACCCTGCACTTGGAGCTATTGAACCCCATCCCATTGGACTCTGCCCATCTGTCCAGGCGGTCAAGGTCCCGCTGCAGAGCCCTTCTGCCTTCCAACTCAGTCACATCTGCAAGGAGCAGAAGGTGAGCTCAAAATTGGATCTCACCATCCAGTGATCAAATGTTAGAAAGGAGACAAGTGAGCTGCTCTCCCAGAATTTCAGCCCATCTTTGTGACTCCAGTGAAAAGCACATCTGTTTGTGACCAGGGCTCTGCTGTTTATGATCACAGTGATTTCATTTATCTATATGACGACTCCTGCTTCGTGTTTCTCTGCCAGGAACACATAGCTCAGGTTCAAACCCTGTGCAGGTGTGAGCAGCAGCAACAGCCACAGAATAGAACCACAGAATCACTACAGCTGGTAAAGACCTTTAAGATCATCAAGTCCAACCATAACCCAACTCCCACGACCACTAAACCATCTCCTGAAGCACAACATCTACAGCTTCTTGAACACCTCCAGGGATGATGACTCCACTACCTCCCTGGCAGCTTGTCCCAACCCCTCACCACTCTCTCACTAAAGAAGTTTTTCTTAATGTCTAACCTAAACCTCCTCTGGCACAACTCAAACCTATTTCCTCTTGTCTTGTTGCTGGTTACTCGAGAGAAGAGACAAGAGCAGCCTCACTCCAGACTCCTTTCAGGGAGCTGTAGAGAACAATGAGATCTCCCCTCAGCTTTCTCCACACTAAACTTCATCCTATTGACCTCAGCCCATCCTGCACTTGCTTTGTGAGCAAACCTATGGGAGGCTTTCCCAGAAGCAAGGTCAGGCTGACAGGCCTGGAGCTTCCCAGATCCTCCTTTTGGCCCTTTTCCTAGGTGGGTGTCACACTGGCAAGCTTCCAGTTGTCTGACAACTCCCCTGTTGACCAGGACTGCTGAGAGATAATGGAGAGCTGCTTGGCAAGCTGCTCTGCCAGCTCCCTCAGCACTCTCAGGAACAGGCAGGTTCTGCTCCAGAAGTTTTCTTTCTAAAGGCAAAGGGGTTGTGGAAGAGACAACCTCAAGTAACCTACCAAAGAGAGAGTAAATCCAGGCCCAGCTGCTGATTCTGCTACAGCTCTCCCAAATCATCTTCCCATGCTCCAGAGCACGTCTCTAAGCTGATAACCACTTCGTATGGCCACAGCAGGAGGCAGCCATGAAGGAGATGAAGCAGAGTTGGGGAGCAGATGCAGCCACTCCAACAGCTCCCAGACATAAATACCCTGAGAGAGCCTTCAAAAGCACAGATCTGTGGGCAAAAATGTCCAGCACCACCTGCCAGGGCTGGCTTCACAATTAGGACTTGGTATCCTTTAGGGGAGGGGGAAGGACCCTTTTGTATGTTTTATCCTACAGCTGACCTGGAGAAATGCCTTCTTACTGCAACTTTATACCCTTCTGCTCTCCACACACGCACAGAGAGGCAAACTTCTCATTTGCATTTGGGACATGAACCCAGAAGGATTCTGTTCCTAAACATAGAGGGTCCTATGCTCCCAAGCCTGCTTCTTCAAGCACTAATTCTCCTCTCCTTCTGCAGTGTTTGCCAGTGGAAAAAATTAGCAAACCCTATTTACAAATATTTTTGCCTCTTGGCCCCCTGCCTAATGCTGTGCTGTTAAGGCTGTCCTTGTTCCACTAGACAACTGCCAAATGTTTTTGCATGCACGCATTGGCTTGCTTCTGAGTCCAGATACTCTGATTCCATCAGCTGCCACCCTTTGCTGAATTCAAGGTGAATGCTGTGAACTTCAAGCTTGGCAGAAAATTTCCCCCTTGTTACTCCACTAAAATATTCTGTGCCAGCAACAATGGTAAAGGTCCTCTACTGAGATGTTTTTCTGTCCTAGCCTCTCCCTTCATGAACAAAATTTCTCTGCTCACCTTGGAGCAGAACACCCCAAAGCCTTATGCTTACATCAGATGAGGTCACAGAGACTGTAGCCAGTGAGAGACTTCAAGGGAAATTTGGGCACCCAGTTCCTTGGCAGGCTGGATGGGTAGGCAGAGGCCAATGGGATGAGATTTAACAAGGCCAAGTGCAGGGTTCCACACTTTCGCCACAACAACCCTAAGCAGTGCTACAGGCTGGGGACAGAGTGGCTGGAGAGCAGCCAGGCAGGAAGGGACCTGGGAGTACTGACAGATAGTAGCTGAAGATGAGCCAGCAGTGTGCCCAGGTGGCCAAGAGAGCCAATGGCATCCTGGCCTGCATCAGGAACAGTGTGGCCAGTAGGACAAGGGAGGTTATTCTGCCCCTGTACTCAGCACTGGTCAGGCCATACCTTGAGTGCTGTGTCCAGTTCTGGGCCCCTCAATTCAAGAGAGATGTTGAGGTGCTGGAACATGTCCAGAGAAGGGCAATGAAGCTGGTGAGGGGCCTGGAGCACAGCCCTGTGAGGAGAGGCTGAGGGAGCTGGGGGTGTGCAGCCTGCAGAAGAGGAGGCTCAGGGCAGACCTCTCTGCTGTCTACAACTACCTGAAGGGAGGCTGTAGCCAGGTGGGGTTGGTCTCTTCTGCCAGGCAATCAGCAACAGAACAAGGGGACACAGTCTTGAGTTGTGCTGGGGGAAGTCTAGGCTGGATGTTAGGAGGAAGTTGTTGGCAGAGAGAGTGATTGGCATTGGAATGGGCTGCCCAGGGAGGTGGTGGAGTCACCGTCCCTGAAGGTGTTCAAGCAAAGCCTGGATGAGGCACTTAGTGCCATGGTCTGGTTGACTGGACAGGGCTGGGTGCTAGGTTGGACTGGAAGATCTTGGAGGTCTCTTCCAACCTGGTTGATTCTATGATTCCAAAAACTGTGACCTGGAAGAACATTTTCTCAACTGGAGCATGATCCCAGAGACAAAAAATCTCCATGTCTGCATGCCCAAAGGTGTCTCAGCAGTTTAGAGCCTAAGGAGAGTTACAATCAAGGAACACAACCTTTCTCCTCCTCTTTTCCCTGAGGCTTTTGACCCAGTGATCTTTCTCAATTTTCAAGAGTCTCCTCCCTCCAAAAGACTGTGGTGGGCAACATTTTCTCCCCAAGTACAAAGTGAAGCAGTGGTCCATGTTCATCTTCCTGCTCTCTTCTCTTCTCTTTGTGGCCCAGCTGGTTAGAGCACTGGCCTAGAAGGGTAGGTAGCTGCTTTCCTCTCTCTCCATGTACAGGGGCTCAGTCTCTTGAGATGCCCTTAAGGAGCACCTGCCACACAGATGGGGACCAGCTATCCAGCCAGCCTCCTTCCTCACTGCTCCTGATGAGCCTGGGCCAGCATTGCTCAGATGAATCTGTCACAAAGTGCCCCATTTGAAGGGCCACTGCCAGAATCACAGAATTTTAGAATGGTTTGGGTTAGAAGGCACCTCCAAAGCTCATCCAGTCCAACTGCCCTGCAGTCAGCAGGGATATCCTCCAATAGAGCAGGTTGCTCAGAGTCTTGTCCAGCCTCAACTTGAGTATCTCCAGGGATGGGGCCTCAGCTAAAACCCTGAGTAACCTTTTGCAGTGTTCCACCACCTTCATGTTGCAGAACTTATTCCTAACATCCAATCCAAATCTGCTCCTCTTTAGTTTGAAGCCATTACCCTCATCCTATCACTGCAGGCCTTCACAAACAGTCCCTCTGCAGCCTTCTTATAGTCCCCCTCAGATAACAGAAGGCCACTCTTAGGTCTCCCTGGAGCCTTTTCTTCTCCAGGCTGAACAACCCCTGCTCTCTCAGCCTGTCCTCATAGCAGAGGTGGTTCAGCCTTCCTCTGTGCCTACTCCATCAGCTCTGTGTTCTTTCTATATTGAGGGCTCCAGACCTGGACACAGTATTCCATGTGAGGTCTCACCAGAGCAGAGCAAAGTAGTAATTATTTTTCTTTCTGCCTTTTCTAAGTAGTGGAGAAATCTCTCAGGTCTATTCTGTGCTTGCACAGGCCACTTTGAATAGATATTGATGCATTAGTGTCTGGTGAGCAAAGAGCAAGGCTTTGACACATGCCCTCAACACAGGCAGCCCATGGGCAGCCTCACCTTTCTGTTTTGCACCAGTCTGGTGCTTATCTAGACAACAGAGAGAGGAGACACACAAAGTATAGTAAATCCCTCAAAAAAGGAAACTTCAGGCATTCCCATTTTATTTCTCCACTTGTGGGCATGATGTTCAGTCCCAAATGTGGGAGTGACACAGTTTATGAGCATTTCAAGAGCAGTTGGAGCTGCCACTGATAAATGGGTGTTGAAGAGCAGTCAAAGAAGACAAGTTTCATATGTATGATTGCAACTGGCAGCATGGGATGTGTGATTCTGAAACAAAAGGAAGATTGATGTCTCTGATGAGGACAGCTCTAATATAAGACACAGCAGAACTTCCCAGGCAAGAAAAATACACAAGAATTATCACCAGAAATTGCTCAGTGAAAAACTCTGAACAGCAAATTTAGCTGAGAACTTGCTCAGGCAGTGTGCAAGTGAGAAACCGGGAGGACAGAGCAGATTCCTGTTCAGACATAACAAGCACTAAGCCACTAGTCACACTTATCCAGACAAAGCCTTACCTTCTGGGACTGCACAAAGGAGGTTTTTCTCCTGAATTCCCTCGTTCTCACTTGTTTGCCACTAATGAGGACATTCATCTTCATCAGGAGGATAACAAAGCTTGTTTGGCCAGGTGTAGATACATCTGGTAGGAAGATTTCAACATGAGCCATTAAGCTAGGTTATTCCTACACTGGGCACTTCCTAAGAGTCCACTTGAACATCCATTCTGGGACAGACTGTGAAGAGAAAGTCCAGAGGCAGAGCAAGCCACAAGGACTATAGAGCATCTTGGTCTTGACCTTCCTGTCCACCTGCCAAACTCTGCTCCAAGATTGTGTCTCTAATTAGTGAGAACTAAGACACAAGTATGTGACCTTTAGGGCTACATCAAGAAAGGTTAGGACACTGCAGGAGTCAGTGAAAGTCCATTGGCATGAGGCAGGGTTTAAATTAGGTGGTCACAGGATGACAGAAACCCCCAAGTCTCTTTCCATTATTTTTCCAGTCATGCCACAAATTACCCAGGCTGCAGGGGTGGGGAATATTTTCACAACACATCCAAATTCAGTGTGGGTCTTGTACAGCCCCTATGAAAGCAGCATAGTCATTGCTATAGTGAGTGAGAAGCAAAATGTATTGTGTACCTAACTCCCAGCCTGGCCTGAGCTTCCCCATTGTGACCAGCTGCCCTTAATTAATGAGAAGGGAGCCAGCTCTATCATTACTTCATTTTTATGGGTGCTAGCAGACCCTACATGCATCTTTGACAAGATCTCCATCACGTCCAATCCTGGAATAGCTCAGGTTGGAAAGGACTTCAGAGCTCCTGCAACCTCCCCACCATGGGCAGGGACACCTCTCAACTAGACTCAGCTGCTCAAGGCCACATTCAACCTGGCCTACAACACTTACAGGCAGAGGCAGCCACAACCACCCTGGGCAGCCTATTCCAGAGTCTCACCAGCCTCCTGCTGAAGAATTTCTTCCTCAGATCCAGTCCAACTCTGCTCTCCCTCAGCTTCAAACCATTCCCCCTTGTCCTGTCTCTAGACACCCTTAGGAAAAGTCCCTCTGCAGTCTTCTTGTAGGAACCCTTCAGGTTCTGGAGGGCAGCACCAGTATCCCCCATGGAATCTCATTTGGAGAAGTTACAAGATAGCAGAAATTAGGGCTTTTAAATGCCAAAAAATCCACTGCTCTGGGGACATCTGACTCGTGAAAGAGGAGAGCCTCAGTTCTCAGAGCTGATCTGCCTAGCGTTTTCATGACACAGGCACACCTGTCCCACGAAACAGACAGCAACAGCTATCCAGAAAATGCAGGGTTGGACTGCAGCTTAGAAAGTTGTGCTTCAGGAGGAGGGTGGTGAGACTCTGGAATAGGCTGCCCAGGGAGGCTGTGATGACTGGGGATGTTGTAGGCCAGGTTGGATGAGGCCTTGAGCAGCTGAGTCTAATTGAGAGGGGTCCCTGCCCATGGTGGGGAGGTTGGAGGAGATGAGCTCTGAGGTCCCTTCCATTCTTCCCCTGAGCTATTCTAGGGTTCTGTGATAAAGCAGAGCTCAAGATTCACTAAATCTGTGGAAAGATCCTTACCTGGCATCCCAGTTTACAGGAAAAAGACAACCATAAAGGCTGCTTGCTCCAAGAGAACCAATTGAAAACCACCTTGCTGCTGGGGGCTCCATTTATACCCTAATCAAGTTTCAACTGTGGTCAGCTGGGGGCAAGTCCAGGCTAAGGGCCTAGACCCTGAGGTGCTGCTTAATGGACATCAGGTGCCAAGCTGGTCTTCATCAGGTCACTGGCAAGTCCTTGCCTTAGTCATGTGTCTGCCAGGGCAGTTGCACCTGCCAAAAGCTGATAGCCCACACTGCTCTTTGATGTGTCCAGAGAGATCCAGTGCTTTGAAAACTCATATCCACTCATGGTCCAGGGAAGAGCTGTTTGAAAACAGAGGGCTCAGGATACATTTGCAGAAAAAAAACCAACCCCAAAACACATTTCCTGTAGTATATTTCTTTCAGAGGGCAATGGGTAAACAAGAAGCCTGTATTTAAAAAACCCAAGAAAATCAGAACTGAAGAATATTTTAAAGAGCTCCAAAATGGATTTGTGCACTTGTTGTCATTGTTTTGTTTGCAAAATAGTACTTTTCCTCCATGAAAAAATGAATGCTATGTTGAGGTGGAGGTGCTGAGCTTGGCTATTGGCTATTTATTCTTTAGTATGCATTGTTAGGAAGAAGTTCTTCACAGAGAGAGTGATTTCCCATTGGAATGGGCTGCCCAAGGAGATGGTGGAGGCACTGTCCCTGGAAGTGTTCAACAGAAGCCTGGATGAGGCACTTAGTGCCATGGTCTAGTTGACTGGTTAGGGCTGGGAAATAGGTTGGACTGGATGATCTTGGAGGTCTCTTCTAACCTCTTTGATTCTATGATTTCTGGTTCATACTGGAAATCTAAATCAACACATTTAAACACTGGAGTGCAGAACAATTACTTATCATCTGAGAACTGCTTTGTTGTTTACACAGTTCTAGTTTCTGCTGTTGATTTGCTGAAAATAGATAGAATAGAATCAAGTTCGATAATGGTTGGACTTGATGACCTTTAAGGTCTTTTCCAACCCAAACTGTTCCATGATTCCATTTTGTGCCTGTGTAGTTTACCCCTTAACGTGTCCTTATCACAAACCCATCCAGCCATGCCTGGTACCGAAAGGCTATGGATGAAAACAGACACAAGAGCTCTTCCTAGTTCAACCCCTCCTCTCTAAAACTCCCTGAGTTGTGCCTGGGTAGATGTTCAACAATGCTGCCACAGAAACTCCTTGCAGAGCTGTTAGTAGAGCTTGTTGGATGTCAAAGACCTAGTTTGGATGTTGCTGGCCAAGTGGCTACAATAAACCAGAGCTTGAAGTGCTCTGTGCACCAATTATGTACCATTTTTTTGGAGGGCAGAGAGGTTACAAAATCCTGTTGCCCCTTGACTACCCACCTGGTGCATCCCCACAGGCTTTGGTGGCTTGAGGGTGAGATGTCAGCTTTGTCTTTGCCTTGGCCCCAAAAGCACATGGCAAATGCCCCTGGTATGCCAGGTTCCTCCTGGAAAGAGTATCTTGCTTCTCTTGAAAGCTTGGCAGCTGAGCTGAGTGAATGACAGTGGTGCTGGTATCCAAAGCTGTGGCTAGTGGAAGAAATGAGGTAACAGGCTCAGGTGAGGACACCATCACCTCAACAACCAGGTTGATCTTTAATGCTAGGGATTGTGATGGTTTGGGTGTACCCCACCCCCCACAGTTTAGAAATTGCCCAGACTAGACTCAGCCAGCTCTGGGAATATAAATGAAGCTATTTATTTACAGCTAGCACAATAGACAAGCAGATGTTTACAGTAGATACAGTTATAGACAGAAATGTATAAGGTAGAAGGTAAGACAGAAACACAACTCCCCTCCCAGAAACCTGAGTCCCCAGGAGAGGCTCTCAACCACCCCTGCACCTTCCCCCTGCCCCTCTCAACCTTACCCCAGTCCTAAAGAAGAACAGAGGTTCAGCCAAGAGGTTAAGAAGCAAAGGTGAGTGGAAGGTGAGGTTGGGGAGCTGCAGCTCAGTCAGCAGCCCAAGGCAGAGTGTGACAAAATGGCAAGAGTGTTATCTAATGTTTTCCTTTCTTCTTCAGCAAGACTCTGAGGGGAGCAGACATCACCACTGTTTTCCTTTCACAGCCTGTGATCTAGTTCTCACCAAAGCATTCTACCCTGCTTCAAACTAGCACAGGGGTAGCCTCACCTGCAAACTAAATGGTGAGGTCTTATTTTCACCTTTGAGCAGTCCTTTGACAGTCAGAGACCTGAGTAATTCAGTACCCCACTCCTGGAGTCCAGAGATGGTTCATGTCTGGGCTACAGCACTCAGACACCCTTTTGGAGCCAAAAGGCCAAAGGATTGTGTCTGGCTCAAGCAGAGAGGTTCTGAGCACATTTCCTCCTGATTGAGTGACTGCAGACTGCAAACCTTAAAAATTTAAATTATCCATTTAGCCATAGAAAGAATCATAGGAAATACTTTTCAATGCTCTGCAGAGATCTGTTCTTTCACTATATTTGCCCTCTTTTCCTGACTTTTATTGACTTTTCCCCACGAATCCTGCAGATGAACACACACTGCCCAATAAGGATTTAGTAGGTTTCTGCAGAAAGGGAGTTTACCACTGCTGAGTGTGGAGATTCTTGGTGGAAATCTCAGGGTCACACTCATACAACCACAGAACAGAGATGAGGTTTTTGACTATCTAAATGCATGTAGAGGAACTATAAATAAATGATTATCCAGAGAAATGATAGGCAGTATTATTTCAAACAAAAACACATTCAAGAACACCCAGGCAGGCTCACAGATAGTTTGAAAACAGAAAGAAAAAAAAAACAAAAGCCAAACATTTCTATTCAGTTACTTGCTGTAGATTATTCACACAGCTCTAATAACAGTCCCCTGTCTCTGTAAGACTGCATCAGATGAGGTCCAGAAGTGGGATGGTGATGAAAGCTCCCACTCTATCATTATGAAAACCCAGAGCTGAGGGGGTTTTGTCCATTCATTTCTGCAAAATGAAGGCAAAGGATGGGGGTTTCTTCACAGGGGTTGGTTTGAAGTTGCTTTAGTTGAGTAGTGTGCAGATATTTTCAACTGGCTTTGCAGGGTGACCAGAAGCACCTGCTGACTTCCAAAGAAAAGCACAAAATCCCTGTAAAGCCATATTTTGTTTGTCCTATAACTCCACTCTGACCAACTGCCCTTAATTAGTGAGAAGGGAGCCAGCTCCATCATTACCTCATTTTTATGGGTGCTAGCAGACCCTGCATGTATCTTGGACAGTCTCCATCATGCCCAGTCTTAGAATGGCTCAGGTTGGAAGAGACCTCAGAGCTCATCTACTCCAACCTCCCCACCATGGGCAAGGACACCTCTCAACTAGACTCAGCTGCTCAAGGCCACATCCAACCTGGCCTACAACACCTCCAGGGAGGAGGCAGCCACAGCCTCCCCGGGCAGCCTATGCCACAGTCTCACCAGCCTTGTCCTGAAGAACTTCTTCCTCAGATCCTCTCTAACCCTGCCCTTCCTCAGCTTCAAACCATTCCCCCTTGTCCTGTCTCCAGACATTCTTGGAGGATACCCTCAACTACTGGCAAGCAGCTCTAAGGTCCCCCAGAGCCTTCTCTTTTCCAGGCTGAACAACCCCAGCTCCCTCAGCCTATCCTCATAGCAGAAGTGCTCCAGACCTTGGATCATCTTTGTGGCCTCCTCTGGACTCTCTCCACCAGCTTTGTGTCCTTATGCTGGATACACCAGAAATGGAGGCAGGATGGGAGGTGAGGTCTCAGCAGAGCAGAGTCAAGGGGCAGAATCCATTCTCTTGCCCTGCTGCCCACACTGCTCCGGCTGCAGCCCATCACAGGGTTGCCTTCTGGGCAGAAGGAGGGCACTGCTGGCTCGTGGGGAGCTTCTCAGCAACCAACACCCCCAAATCTCTTTCTTCAGAGCTGCTGTCAACCCATTCTGCACCCAGCCTGGATTTATGCCTGGAAATGACAGATGTCACAGCCCAATACCCTTTCCAGTAGGGCTTGTTGTATGGCTCAAACAGGCAAAGCAGTTTAAACTCAGGTTGCAAGATTGCTGCATCAAAACTCACTATAAGACCCTGTAAGGGACAGGCTTCTCACCCACTGCAAAGAAAAACAGATAAAAGGTGAAGAAAACAGCAAGGGGGCTCACAGCAATGCCATGTCTGAATCTTTGAGCTGGGGCTTTAGCTCCTGCCCACTGCTGACACAGCTTTTTGACAACTGCTTCATCTCAGCTAGGTTATGGATAAATACATTTCAAACACCATACTCAAATCTCACTTGAAAATATTTCAGACCTTGAATTTCTGAGGGGAAGAAGAAGGAAAATTTTGTCACTACAGACTTCAGGAAAATGGCTCTTTGCTGGTTATGTTTTAAAACCATCTCTGCTTCACAGTTCCTCTCCTGAACAACAGTGAGCAGCCACAAAGGCAGGCACCACTGCCTACCCATCTTCTCCTCTGCTTCTTGGCCTGGCACAACAACAGCTTTTGTTGAACCAGGGCTGGGCACAGGGGCTGCTCAAGCACAAAACTCTCTGGAAAACAGGAAGCTTCCAAAATAAACCCCTAATTGCTGTTGAAAATAAACCCTGCTAACTTGAGAAGCAAACGTTTTGACACAATGACTGCCACAAAAACTAAAGCCTTTCAGAGGAAAGTGAAGAAATCCTAGGTTTTGACCAAAAAGATTCTGTGTGGAAAGCAGGCATTTTCTAAAAGATTCATTGAGCCAAAAGTTTGAGTTTTCAGTCAAAAAATGAACAGTCAGAAAATTCATCTCCTGCTCCAAATAGTGCCCCTGTGTGTTAGGAGAGCTGCAGACACAGTAAAGTGCCCTGCAAGATCAGTTGCACTGAGTTAATGTTTAACACAAGGAGGCCCTTTGGGAGCTGCTGTGTAGAACTGTACAGTCCTAGAATGGCTCAGGTTGGAAAGGACCTCAGAGATCATCTCCTCCAACCTCCCCACCACAGGCAGGGACACCTCTCAGTTAAACTCAGCTGCTCAAGGAAGGCCTCATCCAACCTGGCCTTCAACACCCCCAGGCAGAAGGCAGCCACAACAACCCTGGGCAGCCTATTCCAGAGTCTCACCACCCTCACACTGAAGAACTTCTTCCTAAGCTCCACTCTAACCCTGCTCTCCCTCCGCTCTCCAGACAGGTCTCTAGACACCTTCAGGAAAAGTCCCTCTGCAGCCTTCCTGGAGAATTCCTTCAGGCAATGGAAGGCAGCTCTAAGGTCACCCTGGAGTCTTCTCCAGGCTGAACAACCCCAGGTAGCTGTAAGAGCAACACCTCTGGTGCAGCCAGCACACACCAGCCTTTTAGTGGTGAAGGAATGCCAGACAGAAGGATGTTTGGACAGTTCTGAAGTACTAGAACTACACTGAATAGCAAACAAGTTTGGACAGTCCAGTCCAATTCTCTATGGAGCTCTCCTCTAGCACTCTCTTTTGCCAGAAGGGTGACAGCTTCCCCAGGGATGTGGAGAGCTCAGCTTTGGAGCACAACATCACAGGGGCAGGACCTAAGTGCTTCATACACTGCATATGTGATATAAAATATTCTGACAAACACACACACACACACACACACACACACATATATATATATATATATAAGGGAACTGTGTGATGGTGCTTGGTCATTCCAGGCTGAGCAGCAACCCCAGGCTCCCAGATGAGGGAGGGAAAGGAAAGGAGTCTTTGCTTTCTGAACTGCAGGAAGTTTGCTCCCTCCCTCTGCTCCTTGACTGAACCCAAGGCTCCCTCTGCTGAGCCTGTCACACAACTCATGTCTGCTGGGTCCAGAATATATCAGTGGTGGTTTCCAAATTCTTCCCACCTCTTGCATCTTCATCTCTCCCTCTAGGAGGGTGACAGGCCGTGAAGGAACCAGAGGAGAACCACTCACCCTGCTCCTCCGGTGGGGAAGAAGCTGGAGAGGCAGAACAGGACAGCACTGGCTCCAGGAGACAAATTTCCTCAGATAAATATTGGGGTGTGCCATGGGTTTAGCCAACTGAACCTGGGGGTAAGAATCTGATACCATGCTCATATCTTGCTGAGCAAAGTATCATGGAGCTTGAAGTTTGGATGGGAACATGAGAGTCTTCCTGTTGCTGCTTTGGAGTGCAGGTCCTTTCACCTGGGCTGGCTGTGTGGGCTTGAGGCATGGGAAGGCCATTTTATGGCTGCCTTCTGCTGCTGCTTCTGCTTTTGCTGTGCTTTTCTGCCAAGGTATTGCATGCTGGATCACCTCAGTCAACTCCTTATCTCACGTTGTTCTTTTGTGTTACTTCTCCTCGCAGTCTCTGGGGGAGGGAGGCTTCTGAGAGCTGCCTGCCTTAAAGCAGGACAACATGACTATGTATGAACCACCCTAAGAACATTGACAGACCTCCAAGCTGTTGTTAAAGGTCCTTGGTGCGGTGTCACTGAAGGATGCTCAATCAGCCACAGCATCTGGGCTGAGGAGCTGCCAGCCCCAACACTCCTCCAGTTAACTTCAGAGGTGCTGTTTCCAAGAGAAGGATAAATCAGTCCCTTCTTTCCAAGGCATGTTTTGGAGGCTTCAGCTACAGAAGTAACCAAGCTGTTGTCACAGCTGGAAGCTGACACGTGGTGTGAACTGGCAATTTTGGACCATCTTTGTGACTTTTCCATGCTATCCCAGGAAAATGGTGAATAAAAAAGTTGTTGTATACGTGGAGAGCTGTTCTCTCCCTGCTACATTACTTCTCACTTGGCTACACAACTTCATAACTATGTTGTCTTGATCTCAGAGATTTCTATCTCTACATATCCTCCATTTCCATCCCACTCATAGTGTGGCTTTTCCAAGTGAAGTGCTTTTTCCTCACTAAAAAAACCACACCTGCCTTCCACCTCCCAAAATACATTTCACATCTTGCCATCCTCCATGCAAGAACTTGCAATTACACCATTTTTTCATCCTTTTCTTCCTTTAAGCACATCTAGGTCTTCTGATTTCCACTTCCACTGCATAATCTAACTAATGTCTAAGAAAAATCTCATGCCTAAGGCTGCCCAAGGAGGTAGTTGGGGCCTCAGCCCTGGAGATATTCAACATGAGGCTCGACAGGGCTCTGGGCAACCTGATCCAGTGGAGATTGTCCAAGCTGACTGCAGATGGGGTTGGACTAGATGACCTTTGCAGGTCCCTTTCAACCCAGACCATTCTGTAATTCTATGATTCTATGAAATCCACATGAGACATTAAGCCTCGTATTAGATCCTTTCCTTTCTTAAGTCGCCTGCACAGATGGGCAGAGTCCAATGGGATGGGGTTCAATAGCTCCAAGTGCAGGGTGCTGCACTTTGGCCACAACAACCCCATGCAGAGATACAGGCTGGGGTCGGAGTGGCTGGAGAGCAGCCAGACAGAGAGGGATCTGGGGGTGCTGATTGATACCCACCTGAACATGAGCCAGCAGTGTGCCCAGGTGGCCAAGAGAGCCAGTGGCATCCTGGCCTGCATCAGGAATGGTGTGGTCAGCAGGAGCAGGGAGGTCATTCTGCCCCTGTACTCTGCACTGGTTAGACCACACCTTGACTACTGTGTTCAGTTCTGGGCCCCCCAGTTTAGGAGGGACATTGAGATGCTTGAGCGTGTCCAGAGAAGGGTGACGAGGCTGGTGAGAGGCCTTGAGCACAGCCCTACGAGGAGAGGCTGAGGGAGCTGGGATTGTTTAGCCTGGAGAAGAGGAGGCTCAGGGGGGACCTTATTGCTGTCTACAGCTACCTGAGGGGTGGTTGTGGCCAGGGGGAGGTTGCTCTCTTCTCTCAGGTAGCCAGCACCAGAACAAGAGGACACAGCCTCAGGCTGTGCCAGGGGAGATTTAGGCTGGAGGTGAGGAGAAAGTTCTTCACTGAGAGAGTCATTGGGCACTGGAATGGGCTGCCTGGGGAGGTGGTGGAGTCGCCGTCCCTGGGGCAGTTCAAGGCAGGATTGGACGTGGCACTTGGTGCCATGGTCTGGCCTTGAGCTCTGTGGTAAAGGGTTGGACTCTATGATCTATGAGGTCTCTTCCAACCTTGGTGATACTGTGATACAGTGATTTGTTGCCCACAAGTTAAGTGGATTAATCATGTATCTTCTGTGGGGTACAGGATAGTACAGTAAAGCTCCCAAGTGCTGCAGGACTTCCAAGATTCTGTCACCTGTACTCATCTCTCATGTTCAGAAGGTACAAGGTAAAGTTCCAGAATATGCTGTGGGGGTTTTTTTGTTGTTGTTGTTGTTTTGGTTTGAGGCTTTTGTTTGTTTGATTTTTGTGAAGGCTCTTTGAGCAGACAGTAGATTCCTGGTATTTTTTGACAGGCTTCTGGGCTCATGGTCGTCCTGTCCACCAGGACCCCAAGGTCTTTTTCCCCAGAGCTGCTTTCCAACAGATCAGCCCCCAGCCTATACTGGTCCATGTGGTTGTTCTTCCTCAGTTACTAAGACTCACTGAGAAGGAGCTCCCCAAACGCTTCGTCTCCCTGTCACATTATTATCCTTGCACTCCATCCTCTATGCCTTTCTTTGCCACACATTTCCTCCTGATTTCACCGGGGGTTTCTCAACGCTGGATGCCCGGGAGACAGTCTGGGAGCTCTGGACACATTGGCTGGAGCTTGCTGTCACCTACTGATCAGAGCCAGGAGTGCACAGGGGCCAGAGAAGGACAGGAAGAGAGTCATAGAATTTAGAATCGTAGAATCGACCAGGTTGGAAGAGACCTCCAAGATCTTCCAGTCCAACCTAGCACCCAGCCCTAGCCAATCAACCAGACCATGGCACTAAGTGCCTCATCCAGGCTTTGCTTGAACACCTCCAGGGACGGTGACTCCACCACCTCCCTGGGCAGCCCATTCCAATGCCAATCACTCTCTCTGACAACAACTTCCTCCTAACATCCAGCCTAGACCTCCCCCTGCACAACTTGAGACTCTGTCCCCTTGTTCTGTTGCTGGTTGCCTGGGAGAAAAGACTGACCCCCACCTGGCTACAACCTCCCTGGATGATCTTGGAGGTCTCTTCCAACCTGGTTGAGCCTATGCTTCTACGATTCTGTGATATGATAAGAGCCACCACCTTCTCCATCTGGCAACTGAGAAGTCTGATAGAGGCACAGCAGATGAAAATTTGGATTCAAGGAAGCCTGGTTATGGTTAGCACTACCCAGAATACGTGCTGGCTCTGAGGGCTATTTGGGCACTGACAGTCTTGAGTTCAGCACCCAGCCCAGGGAAGAAGGCACAGTCCCCCAAAGGGCAGTGGTGAAGGACTCAGTTAAGCTGTTACAATTCTTTGGTATACCAGCTGCGGCTTCAAACTCAGATGCCTCATTTAGGTATCAGAACGGAAAGAGACGTGGAAAACTGCAGTGTAGCAACCCCACTGCCTGGTGGCTCTCCCTCCAGGGCAGAGAAAGGCTGCGGAGAGGCTGAGGATCACCTGCGGCTCCCTCCTGGCAGGCAGCAGCCGGGGCCGCGGGGGGGCAGCATTGATTTGCTTGCCGAAGCGCAGCGCTCCTTCAGGGAGGGAGCTTCTGGGAGCATCTACACAAGAGTGCTGCGGGAGTTCGTCTGGGTGAAGTGTGAAAAGCTATCCTGGAGTGCCACTGAGCGAGCACAAATGCAGCCTTGGCACATTTCGGGTGCATTTCTTTTCTGTTTTATAGACCGTTCAGGTCAAACTGACTATGCTGAAGCCTTCTTGGCTGGAAGGCTGGGATAAAAAAGAGATCCCTTTGAACATCACTGTCCCCAAATCATGCTGATTACTGATGGTAAATAACAACACCCCCCTCTGGCCATTGTTTTCTGTGTCTCTTTGGAGTGCACTTCTCTCTCATACAGTTTTATGCACATGAGAGTTTTCTCTGCCATAGCCATGACAACCTGTTGGGGAGACAGGGGAACAGTTCAAGTCCCTGTAATGTGCATCCTTCTCCATCTTTTCCCAAGGCAAGCTGCCGAGGCACTGCTAGAGCCTTTCCTAAGAGCCACACACCTCTATGAGAACTCTCAGCTCCTAGAAGCCATCAGAAAGTTGCTCACAGAGTTAAGCCTGAACCTGTCCAAGGAAGCATTAATGACCTGGGTGCTGATTTGATGCTCCAGGAAGGAATTTACATGCTGGCACAAGGGCCTCCTCAACAAATCCAGCTCAGGCACACTGAGCAGAAGTGTACATCCTGGTTATGACCACTTCCAAACCCTTGCTTGCCCCTAGCTTGGTGCAGAGTCAGAATTGGTGTCTTTGTGGTCACCTTCAGCTTTCTGCACCAGCAGGGTCCCCATTCTCACTTTGGCACTGAGATTTGGTATGCAGCTACTGCTTCACCCAGGAGCACAAAGGACCTGAGTCCCTCAGCACAGCTATTGATACTTCAAAGGCTTGACTCCATTTAAGTTCTTTGCAGCAAGGCAGGATTCAAACTTAGTGCAGGAGTGCTTCACAAACAGCCTCAGAGTTTATTGCACAGCAGAGGAAAAGAAATTACCATTTCTATGAGGAGCACTTGGTCTTCTGAATGCTTAAGCTCATTTTTGTCTTACTGGGTAAAATTTTGTGTCAAAACCTTCACTGGGTGAAAGATGCTGAGGACTAAGGGCTGCTGGTTATCAGGATGTGAAAGGGTATTTCTGTGGCTACAGTGATTCTGTGTGTTGCAAGATCTGTGTAGTAGAACACCTTTGCTATGAAGATAGGCTGAGGGAGCTGGGGTTGTTCAGCCTGGAGAAGACTCCAGAGGAACCTTAGAGCTGCCTTCCAATGCTTGAAGGGATCCTAAAGGAAGGCTGCAGAGGGACTTTTCCTAAGGGTGTCTAGAGACAGGACAAAGGGGAATGGTTTGAAGCTGAGAAAGAGCAGAGGTAGACTGGATCTTAGGAAGAAGTTCTTCAGGACGAGGCTGGTGAGACTGTGGCATAGGCTGCCCAGGGAGGCTGTGGATGTCTTCTGCCTGGGGGTGTTAAGGCCAGGCTGGATGAGGCCTTGAGCATCTGAGTCTAGTTGAGAGGTGTGCCTGCCCATGGTGGGGAGGTTGGAGGAGATGATCTCTGAGGTCCCTTCCAACCTGAGCCATTCTATGATAATTTGTTCAAATACCTGCACACCTTAGGCACCTGTCCTTGGCACTGAACCAGGCAGACTTCCATGCTGCTGTGCCAATTCGAGGCACACATTCATATTTGAACGTGAGCATGTAACACACCAGTTAAGGAGACCACCTCCTCATGGCCCTCCATAGCCCTGTCAATTTAGACCTGCTGACAGGAGCAGTATTATATTTTACACTGTTGATGTATAGCCAGCTCAGGTTTCTGCCTCCCAGCAGCCTGCTGCTGCTGCTGCTGCTGCACAGCCAGGTTAACACTGTGGGAAACCAACCCTGCTTATTGAGCAGCATATTAAACTTACAATGGGGATAGTTCTTCTGTGGAGAGCTGTGGAACGATGCAGGCATCCACTTTTCTTTTCTGAAGGTAGGTAGACCAAAGCAGTTCATATATTTAGGGTCCACTGGGGGTTGTTTTGATCTGTTTTGGTTTAAGGTGAGTTCACATCACCAGTTCTGGTCTACGCAAAGCCCCCTAACTAAAACGTGATTCTCTGACCCGCTGTGTCTACAAGGGATCATCTCTGCCAGCTCTCTCACACCACCTCAAATCAAAAAATACTGCCCTGAAGCATGAAAGTCAAAACTCTTTTCTTTTTGCTCTGCTAAGTGGAAGGTAGGTAGCTGAACAATCAAAAAAATCTCTCCTCCTCAGTCATTTTCAGCCCAAAGTGTGTTACCAGGTTAAAATAATAAACTGTGGCTTGGTTCTCCATTGACCTTGGTTATCCACACTTCCTCTGCTTGTCACAGAACCCTTCACAGCACTTCCCCACTGCTTAGGAGTGCCTGACTGGCATTGCCAGGAATCCTTTCTGTTCTGCTTCTGGCGACATCACTGCGTGACTGAAAAGTGTCTCTGAGTAAGAGGCACAGGATCTGTGTCTCCAGGGAAAAGAGTTCTGCTTTCCAGCAGGTACAGACCTCTCTGCTGCTTCAAATACAAATTTGAAGTGGGCTTCAAATACATGCATTGATTTAAGAGCACAGAAGATGTGGCAGCCACAGACACGAAATATGACTCATCTCAGCAGCACTCTGTGCATGTAGGTCACAAGAAGTGTCATTTATTAGAATGCATAATGCAGTGTATTAACTTGAAGAGCCAGTGAGTGCTGGCTGCTTTGTGTGCAAAGTCTGCTAAAGCCCAATAGACAGTAGATGCACAGTAAATCTGCAGGTAAAATTTGGCATCTCCTGCCTCTTGCTCTCTGTAGTTAAGGACAGCCAAGAGCCATAGAATCATAGAATCATAGAATCAACCAGGTTGGAAGAGACCTCCAAAATCATCCAGTCCAACCTAGCACTCATCCCTATTCACTCAACAAGACCATGGCACTAAGTGCCTCATCCAGGCTTTTCGTGAACACCTCCAGGGACAGTGACTCCACCACCTCCCTGGGCAGCCCATTCCAATGCCAATCACTCTCTCTGCCAACAACTTCCTCCTAACATCCAGCCTATACTTCCCCCGGCACAACTTGAGACTGTGTCCCCTTGTTCTGTTGCTGGTTGCCTGGGAGAAGAGACCAACCCCATCTGGCTACAACCTCCCATCAGGTAGTTGTAGACAGCAATGAGGTCACCCCTGAGCCTCCTCTTCTCCAGGCTGCACACCCCCAGCTCCCTCAGCCTCTCCTCACAGGGCTGTGCTCCAGGCCCCTCTCCAGCTTTGTTGCCCTTCTCTGGACACGTTCCAGCACCTCAACATCTCTCTTGAATTGAGGAGCCCAGAACTGGACACAGCACTCAAGGTGTGGCCTGACCAGTGCTGAGTACAGGGGCAGAATAACCTCCCTTGTCCTACTGGCCACACTGTTCCTGATGCAGGCCAGGATGCCATTGGCTCTCTTGGCCACCTGGGCACACTGCTGGCTGGCTCATCTTCAGCTACTATCTACCAGTACCCCCAGGTCTCTTTCCTCCTGGCCAAGGAGTCACAAGGAATCTTTAGAGGGGGCAAGACTGTTCTTACAGGAGCAGGCTTTCTTGGTTACTTCTCGGTTAGTTCACAAGCAGAGAGTTTCTCAGGACTAAAATAATACATCCTTGCTTTTAAGCTTGAGGGCTAACCCAATTTTTGCAGTGTTGTGCTTCTGTGGGGCAAATGTTTGTGAGGTGCTGCTCACTGAGATTTGGAGAGAGTGGCAAATGCTCTGGTTTGCTTGGTGATACTGTGATACTGTGAAACAGTGCCAGTACCACTCCTCAAACCAGAAAATAACATGTGCCCAATGCCTCGGGTTGTGCCAGGAGAGGTTTAGATTGGATGTAGGAAAACTCCCTCTACTGCAAGAGCGGTCAGGCAGTGAAACAGGCTGCCCAGCGAGGTGGTGGACTCACCATCCCTGGAGGTGTTTAAAGACCATGTTTTCCTCTGCAAGTCTCAGTATCTACATGGGAATTCACAAAAGGGGAAGGGGGAAAAAAAAGGCGCACAGATTCCCAGAGGAAGTTAATTAAATATTCTCCCCACCTCCTTCTCCTTATTCAGCCGCTCCCTTTCTTTCAATTGGCGGGGTCCCATGGCGACCATCGGGGAAGAAAAGCATCCTCTTCAGCAGCCTCACCTCGCCATAGCAACCGGGACGTCAGCGCCGGCGGCCACAGCCCGCAGCCGGCCGAGGGGCTGCAGTGCCCCCAGAGCTGACCCTCCCGGCCCCGCTGGGGCCTTGCTGCAGGCCGGGCCGCGGCGGCAGCGCCGGCAGGACCCCGGGCGGTGCCGGGCGTGGGCAGCGGCGAGCCTGCCCCGTCGGGGCTGCGGGGCGGGGGCGAAGGAAGAGGCCACGCCGCTGTCCGTGGTGCTGACAGTCCCCGACGGGGCCGAGGGAGGAGGAGGAGGAGGACCCGGGGCGCAGGGGTCCGGGGAAGGGACTGGCACCTGATCCGCATGCCACATGACACGGAAAGAAAGGGGTGGCAGCAGCCTGCCCTGCGGAACGTCATTTTTTCCTTCCGTCAAAGAAGAGGGGCAGAATACCCACCCCCCTCCTCCTCGCCCGGGTTCACAAGTACCCGGACAGAGGCTGCTGCAGATGGGAACGCATTCCGTGGTTTCCACCTTCCCGTAGGCGCCTTCAGCTGGGACAATAAACGGAGAAAGGACGGGAACGACGCCTCCGGGATTATGCTTTGGAGCAGGTAGGTGGGCGGAGAGGTGCTGTGCTGGGCAGCACTGTGGCTAAGGGGACAGACCTCCTGGCAGAGCCGAGCGGGGTGGGCTTTTCCAGCCATGTATCTTCCCTGCGTTTCCGTACATGCATTCCAAACGCTTGGGGTTTGGCAAAGAGGACTCATTCCTCAGGAGCAAATGCTCTGCAAAGCTTGAATTTTAAGCTGCTGCTGCTGTTGTTGAATTGCTGCAGAGTAACTCCTTGTATTCTCTACACAGATTTACATTCTGTGTACCTGGGGCCATTCTTTTTAAATGATGCCACCTATTTGTCTTTAAAAATATATCTGTATAAATAAAATAAATCCCTTGCTGTGGCCAGTTCCATGAAAGCAGAAAATCACTTGTACCAAGATGGAGAAGACCAATCTGTCCATCTGCTTTTCATCTGTCTCTAGATACGTTCATCAAACAGCTTCTTCCCTCCTCATGTCACTACACTGAAAGAGTTGCTTTTGTGTTTTCAGTCATAAATTTGAAATCATCCTTTCTTGAAAGCCTTCTCTCCCATTTTCTGTGTGGATTCCTGGATGCATCTACTCAGGGAAACACCACGGGCATAGTAATCTTTGACTTCTGTAGCCAGGTGAGGCAAGAAGTATCATAGTATCACCAAGGTTGGAAGAGACCTCACAGATCATCAAGTCCAACCCTTTACCACAGAGCTCAAGGCTAGACCATGGCACCAAGTGCCACATCCAATCCTGCCTTGAACAGCCCCAGGGACAGCGACTCCACCACCTCCCCGGGCAGCCCATTCCAGTGTCCAATGACTCTCTCAATGAAGAACTTTCTCCTCACCTCAAGCCTAAATCTCCCCTAGCGCAGCCTAAGGCTGTGTCCTCTTGTTCTGGCGCTGGCCACCTGAGAGAAGATAATTCAGGCACATGCACAACATGATTTTCCATTCATACAGCATTTCAAGCAGTATGTTGGCTCCACAGAGTACAACTGCCTTCTGCTTTCAAAAGGCCATTCATGTGTGTGAGGCAGGATTCATAGCCAGTTCCTTCTGGGCAAAGATGCTCAAATGTGGTTCTTGAAGGTTTGTTGTGAAAGCCACTGTTAACTACTTAAATAAGTGGCTTGGTTTGCAGAAAAATTGGCTGCCAACCCAGAGGCATCCTTAAAAGCTGATCTGTATGGTAGGGTGTCTAAATAATGGATTTTGGAGGCTTAACTTAGTTAGTTTTAGACAGCCTGGTCTCAGCTGAGCCAGTAAGGGGAGGGACTTCTATATCTTAGCCATGTTTGGGGAGCTCTGCTCCTTAGCTTAAAGTAAGAGCTTGCAGAATCTTACTCCTCAGCAGTTCTCCTGTGAAGCCTCTTTGCAGAACTGTGCAGTGCAATTCTCCCACCTGGGCCACACTGTATGATCTCCATTCACATCTCCCTTTGCAGTCCCAGCAGGCACCCTCCCTCAGGTGTTCAACAGTTCGAGAGCAATACCAAACAGACAATGCAGAGTAATACCCTCAGGCAAAGTCTACTTAACCTCCCCACTACAAACACAGTTCCTCCAGCACCAAAACTTGACATTCATGTGTCTAAGATTTCTCCATTCCAGCAGCTTCCACCATTCTCTAGGCTTTCCTTCTGACAGGCAGCAACTGGCACCCTGCCTGAGAAGACATCTCCTGTACAGGTGGAATCAGCTCAGCTTGTCTTGGTGGCTTCTCTTGTTTTGCTTTTGTCCTCTCTGAGCCTAGCTCAGCTGAGACATCTCTTCCAGCCTGTGATCTTTACACAGCCTTCAACACTCCCAGTTTCTCCAACAAAGTTAGTAGAGGGAGGCTATTAAATGCTCTCAGTAATGGCTATTTGGATGTGGTGCTTAGGGATATGGTTTAATGTGAATCTTGTACACTAGTGTTATAGGTTGGACTTGGTGATCCTGAGGGTCTTTTCTAACCTGGATGTTTCTGTCATTCTGGGATTCTATATCCTCCAGTGGCAGTCCATGAGAATATTCTCCTGCTCATTCAAGTCTTATTCTCTTCCTAGCAGAAAAGTCCTCTTGGATGCATCTTAAGATTTCCAGCAATTCTATACTGGCATGATTATTAGCCACCAGTGCCACCCTACGCTGTCACTCTGGCAAGCACAGGTGATCCGTGTTATGCGAGCACTAGGTTCACTTTATTGTGAGGGTGAGGACCCCTGTGACAGGACATTGTCCATCCCAGCACAAATGCTTGCTCTAATGCAAAAATCCTAGTACCATATGAGCTTCACAAAAGTTAATATCAAGAATTTATGTCAATGTGACCTTTCTACATAGAAACAATTCCAAAACCTGAGGTTTTCTCTGTGCTCACTGCTAGGGAGAGGGTGAGCTAAGTTGTCAAAGTCCTCACTTGAAGCTGCTGGCATTTTCCCTGCGAGGGAGAGGACAGTGGGAAGAAGGTGAGAAATTCCAAGAGATGGGCAGAGAAATCAGCCAAGCTTGAGACTCATCACAGCTCATCTGTCAACACCCACCATGGCAAAACAGCCCTGTAAGCACCGCGTTCCTCACATCGAGCAGCAGAGCACAGTGTTTTGTGAACAGGGCCTGCTCTTGCCAAAAAGTAATGTATGTGGGAGTGCCTCTATTTTTCTACCTCTGAATCAAGAAAAGTTCCAGCCTGGCCATGTCCAAAGACAGATCCAATCCCCCATAAGGAAGGCAAGTAGCCTGCAAAGGTAGAATTCAAACTTCTTTGCACTTTTTGTGGACAACTCCAGTTAGTGGAACCTAACCTGAAAACGGAGCTGAAAATTAATTTGGTCTCTCTTCTCCTTAGTCCCACTTTTTCATGCCCCCACAGTCACACTGGGCACAGATCTGAGTTCTGCAATTATTTTTAGAACAGTGCAGCAGTAGGAGGAAAGAGTAAACCTCTAAGACACTAAAAACTCTGCAAGTGTTATCTTTGGTGAAGAAGAGTTCTTATCTGTAGCAAGAGGCCCCTAACTACTGTGTACCTGCAGAGGAGGGCAATAAAGCTGGTGAAAGGCCTAGAGAATAAATCTTGTGAGGAGCAACTGAAGGAGCTGGGGCTGTTTAGTTTGAAAAACAGAAGGCTGAGGGGAGACCTCATCGCTGTCTACAGCTACCTGAAGGGATATTGTGGAGAGGTTGGTGCTGGTCTCTTCACACAGCTAATTAGTGACAGAACAAGAGGGAATGGTGTCAGGCTCTGACTGGGAGGTTTAAACTGGATGATAGGAAATTTTTTTTCATAGAAAGAGTGGTCAGGCATTGGAATGGGCTGCCCAGAGAAGTGGTTGAGTTACCAGTCCTGGATGTGTTTAAAGGTCATTTGGATTTGGTGCTTGGGGATATGGTTTAGGGTAAACCTTGTAGAGTAGGGTTCTTGGTTGGACTTGGTGATGCTGAGGGTCTTTTCCAACCTGAGTCATTCTGTAAGCAATGAATTGCACTTGTGCTCTTAAAGGAGTAGCCAGAGCATGGTGCCGTGAGTCTCCTGTAATTAGCCAGAACAGGCAATGGGCAAGAGCTGAGGAGACAGATGGGAGAAACAGGCAGTCCAAAGGTCATGGCAAACCATGCAATTCATTTGGCACAACCCAAGTCTGTGGAAGGAAGACTGTATCCTTCCTGAGCTTTAAGGATAACCTTACCCTATAAGTACTGCAGGATCAACTTCTGGCATCAGGTGCCCTTGACTGTCTCTCCAGAAATTCATCCTATCTACAGATCAAAAAATCACAGCTCTTCAAGCTTTGGCACAGCCTTGCTTGAAGAGACTTACACCTGTTCCCTCACTCTGTAGATGCTGAGATGAAGGTGTCTATCTTGATACCACAAACCTGGCTCATATTTTACCACTGTCTGTCCCTGAACCAGAACACAATGTGGGCTATAAGCAGAATTTGCAGTTCTTGTAAGGGTTTCTTCCCACTGACAACAGAGGATAAACACACTCTTAAGGCTTAGGTGCCTGAATAAAATCCTGGGATTTAGCAACTCACTTCAGGTTAACAAACACCAAGTCCCTGCATATCAGTCCTAACCCATGAGAAAAAAATACGTGGGGAAAAATCCATTCCCTTCAGATGCAGGATAAAGCCACTGCTCCCAGAATCTTGAGCACCAAACTGAACCTCAAAAGATGGCAACACCTCTCAAGAAGACTCAGCCAAAACGCAGTGACTTGTAACTTATTTATGGCTTTGAACCCTGAATGTTCATCTAAATCATGCCACATGGATTTGACCCAATCACAGAATCACAGAATCACAGAATCACAGAATCAATTGGGTTGGAAAAGACCCTTGGGATCATCATGTCCACAGTTCTGCAGTTAGTTGCTCCCGATGTGAACGGATAGACCCAGAAGCAATAGAACAGCCCTGTTCTTGGTCTCATTGGTTACTGCATGGCTTGCCACTTACTAAGGCCAGTTGAAAGGATAAAGCTGTAAATGGATTCTTCCTCAGCTGACCAGTACAAGAAATACAAACTAGTCCCAAGCCTCAAGTGTTGCAGCATTATATCCTTGTTCTTAGCTTTCACACCTCATTCAAGCAGTCAGGAAAGAACACAAAGAGCCAGTGAAGGTTGATAGCAAAGAGACTCTCTTGTTGCCCTTACTTTCCTCAAGCATACAGCAGAAAAAAATTTGTTTGGATTGATGCTCATGTGGTAGCTGATTAGAATACACATTTCTTTCCTTTGATTGACCCTGTAGTACAGGCTAAGCTCTCAAATGCTGCTAACCTGGGCTTTATATCACAGTATCACAGTATCACCAAGGTTGGAAGAGACCTCACAGATCATCAAGTCCAACCCTTTACCACAGAGCCCAAGGCTAGACCATGGCACCAAGTGCCACATCCAACCTTGCCTTGAACAGCTCCAGGGATGGCGACTCCACCACCTCCCCGGGCAGCCCATTCCAGTGTCCAATGACTCTCTCAGTGAAGAACTTTCTCCTCACCTCAAGCCTAAATTTCCCCTGGTGCAGCCTGAGGCTGTGTCCTCTTGTTCTGGTGCTGGCCACCTGAGAGAAGAGAGCAACCTCCCCCTGGCCGCAACCACCCTTCAGGTAGTTGTAGACAGCAATAAGGTCACCCCTGAGCCTCCTCTTCTCCAGGCTAAACAATCCCAGCTCCCTCAGCCTCTCCTCGTAGGGCTGTGCTCAAGGCCTCTCACCAGCCTTGTCGCCCTTCTCTGGACACACTCAAGCATCTCAGTGTCCTTCCTAAACTGGGGGGCCCAGAACTGAACACAGCACTCAAGGTGTGGTCTAACCAGTGCAGAGTACAGGGGCAGAATGACCTCCCTGCTCCTGCTGGCCACACCGTTCCTGATGCAGGCCAGGATGCCACTGGCTCTCTTGGCCACCTGGGCACACTGCTGGCTCATGTTCAGGCGGGTATCAATCAGCACCCCCAGATCCCTCTCTGTCTGGCTGCTCTCCAGCCACTCCGACCCCAGCCTGTATCTCTGCATGGGGTTGTTGTGGCCAAAGTGCAGCACCCTGCACTTGGAGCTATTGAGCTATATCACCATGCAATCACAAAATCGCTTTGATTGGAAAAGACCCTTGAGATCATCAAGTCCAACCATTCTCTAACTCTGCTAAGTCTGCTGTTGAACTATGGCCCTCAGCACCACATCTGCAGATGGCTTTGACAGTCACCCCTCAAATATTTATAGACATTGATCAGATCCCCTCTCAGCCTTCTCAACTCCAGACTCAACAACTCCAGATCTCTCAGCCTTGCCTCATCAGACAGGTGTTCCAGTCTCTTCAGCATCTTCACAGCTTTTGTGAATGCTCTCCAGTATTTCTCTGTCCCTCTTGAACTGGGACACTGATATATGGGGCTTTAAACATTAGGGTTCTTAGTGCTAATTCAATAAGGGTAATTAAGGAAGGGATTAAGGAAGATAATTACCCCATAAGGTTATTTTCTAATGGGATTCACATGTTTTATCCTATTACAGATAGTTCTAACATGTAATTTAGCTGGTTGTATTGTCACTTTTCCAGAGACAGCAGTCCAAAAACCCTGTAGAGAGTGATGGTGGCAGGGTATCTCCAGCAGAGCAGATTCATCTGATGGAGGGTGGGGAAAGGCAAGCAGGAGGAGTTTGAGAAACCAGGATTCATCTGCCAGGCAAAGTTACTAAGAAAGAGATGAGGGAAGGCAACTAAGGGAGATGGGAAAGTGGAGACCAGGTTGGGCAGCACCCACAACCCTCCAGCAGAAGATGGGCTGAGGAGTGAGCAATGTTTCACAAACCTACCCTCCCCAGTCCCCTCAGCAATGGTGCCCCTTGCAGGTGGTTGACAATTCAGCTATCCTGAAATCATCCACTTCTGGGTCTCACTACTGATATCCCCCAATGTTGTTTTTGACAGGGAAGTGCCATGCAAAATTCCTTGTTTACCGCACCCCACTGAAACAAACCCAGTTGGTACCAGCCTCAGACTGCTTCAACTAAGATTCCAACTTTAACCTGAGTCATGTTTTCAGCTCCCCAACACTACCTGCATGTGAAAGCTGCTAAATAAAGCCAACTGCTTTGGGAGCAGCCTTGGTGACTCACGTATTGATTGACTTTCCAATGATACAGGGTCGGCAGCTGGATGCAGTGCAAAGCATGGAGGAGATGTGCAGTGGGGACCTGTGGCAACCTTTCACATACTGGCTGTGTTGCTTTGCTCTCGAACATACCCTGCCTTTTCAAGGATGCTCAACTGATGCCTGTGCTGTGCAACTGATGGCAAATCAAGCCCATTCATGTGAAACACACCATGCCATACTCAGCACAGCTACTGAATGCTCTAAAAAGCTAGAGGATAAAAAATCATCTCTAAGCACATCAAGTGATGAATATATCTTTCGCTCTTCCACGTTTGACTATATTTTTGCTTTGTGTTATTGAGGATGACTTGCAAGGCAGCACAAGGAGCAACATCTCAAACTTGTCCAGGCTGTGCTTGGAGTAGGCAGACAAGAAGGCTGCAGTTGGTGATACATGTAGACACAGAGCAGGCAGAGCATAAACCATCAGCAAAGCACTGAAATAAACCTCAAAAAGCAGAGCTGAATCCCTTGGAAAGATGAGGGATGATGATGATAGTGGCTTTTTGAATATGTCCATTTGGTTTCTGGGATGAATTTTTGATCTTCTGGTCATAAACTGAATCCTGATTTCTCTTGCACAGTATCACAACGCTAGAATTAAGTATTAACAGAGTATACCTAGGGAAAAAGTTTCAATTTCTAGTAAGACCCTTTGCATGACTACACCACAATCAAAAGGATACTTTTTAGAGCATCAGTCCTGAGGATGAGTGTGCAGACACATAGCCAATAATATTGTTTTCCACTTTATCCTTGTAGAAGGCTAAGACCAACCCAACCATCTGTCTAAACTAAAAACTCTATCTAGCAATTTACAACTCTGAGTAGGACCTCTGCTAGTTTCACTGCTTCAGACAGGCTTTTCACAGGTACCTGGCATGTCAAACCTTTTCTTTTCTCTCTGTACACAGCCTGAGCAAAAGACTTGGTCATGTCTGCCGATAGCATGGACAACAGCAGTGGTCTTTTCATTCTCCCCACCCTACCACTCCCGATGCAGAATGAGAGCTACCCTGAACCCTCCATCCCTCCTGCTGGCTACAGCACGATGGAGTCGCCCTCAGGAGCCAGTTCCAGCAGGAACCACACCGTTCTGCAGTCTGCACTGTGGCCAGGGGAAATTGCAGCAGCCAGCGTGGTTCTGGGAGCACTGTGGCTGGTTTCTTTCTTTGGAAACTCACTGGTGTGCTTAGTGATCCACAGGAGCAGGAGGACCCAATCCACCACCAACTATTTTGTCATCTCCATGGCTTGTGCAGACCTGCTCATCACTGTGGCAAGCATGCCCTTCGTGCTGCTGCAGTTTGCCTATGGCAGGTGGGTGCTGGGCACTGTGATGTGCAAGCTGGTCAGGTACATTCAGTACCTCACCCCTGGGGTCCAGATAGGTGTGCTCCTCTCCATATGCGTGGATCGCTTCTACACCATCGTCTACCCCCTGAGCTTCAAAGTGTCCAGGGAGAAAGCCAAGAAAATGATCCTGGCCTCTTGGCTCTTTGAGGCTCTGTTTGCATCTCCAACTTTCTTCTTCTATGGCTCCAATGGCAATGGCCACTGCAACTTCTTCCTCCCTGCTTCTTGGGAAGGAGCCCTCTATGGTGTCATCCACCTCCTGGTGGTGTTTTTGATCCCATCACTCCTCATTATCCTCTTCTACCAGAAGGTCATCAAGCACATTTGGAGAATAGGCACGGATGGCAGGACTGTCAGGAGGACGATGAATATTGTCCCAAGAACAAAAGTGAAAACCATCAAGATGTTCTTGATGTTAAATGCAGTGTTTCTCCTCTCCTGGCTCCCTTTTTACGTGGTGCAGCTGTGCCACCCACAGGAAACAGAGTACAGAAAGAGCAACTTGGTTTTCCTGGCAATCACCTGGACCTCCTTCAGCTCTTCAGCCTCTAAGCCAACCCTCTACTCCATGTATAATGCCAACTTCAGAAGAGGAATGAAAGAAACCTTTTGCATGTCTGCCATGAAATGCTACAGGAGCAATGCATACACCATCACCTCCAGCTCCAGGATAGCCAAAACAAACCATGTTGGGATTGCAGATATCCCAGCTCCAGCCAAAACTGTCACCAAGGACTCAATCTACGAAGCTTTTAACAGGGAGGCAAAGGAAAAAAAGCTTGCCTGGCCTATTCAGTCCAACCCCCCAAATACATTTGTCTAGCTGGCTCCAGTGCTCTCAAAAAAAGTTGCTGTGTATCCCCAAAACAAGGAGCTGTTCCTCAGTTTTGAACTCACTTAGGGTTACACATTTTTAACACAGCTTTTAGGGATGGGGAAAAAAAAAAAGATATGGTTTATTTTATTAAATGCCTTGATTTTGATGTGTCCAGTCTATGTCATTTCAGCTACACTGCTCTTTGGAATTGCTTTACCATGATCACAAGCACAAGGTTTTTTACAAACTAGAACTCTTACACTGTCTGGAAGGAAAAAAAGGAAGGAAAACTCCAGTCCTTTTTGAAATTCCTGTGCCTTGGCTACATTGTGTAAATGCAACATGCACCCTGAGCCCTCTACACTGCCTTTCATCATACCCCTGTGAATAGCATTGTACTAAGGTTTCCTTCTTGTTCTGTTCTTAGCCCAATCCAAAGTGCAAGATCCTGCATCTGGGTCAGCCAAACCCCAGGCTGGGTGCCGAGTGGGTTGCGAGCAACTCTGAAGAGTGAGACTTGGGGGTGTTGGTTACTGAGAAGCTCCCCATGAACCAGCAGTGCCCTTATACAGCCCAGAGGGCAGCCCTGTGCTGGGCTGCAGCCAGAGCAGTGTGGGCCGCAGGGCAAGAGAGGGGATTCTGCCCCTTGACTCTGTTCTGCTGAGACCTCACCTCCAATCCTGCCTCCAGTTTTGGTGTCCCCAGCATAAGAAAGTCACAGAGCTGGTGGATTGAGGCCAGAGGAGGCCACAAAGACAATCCAAGGGCTGGAGCACCTCTGCTATGAAGATAGGCTGAGGGAGCTGGGGTTGTCCAGCCTGAAGAAGAGAAAGCTCTGGAGGGACCTTAGAGCTGCTTGCCAGTAGCTGAAGGGATCCTGCAGGGAGGCTGCAGAGGGACTTTTCCTGAGGGGTCTAGAGACAGGACAAGGGATTAAAATGCTCTTATGAGTAGCTAGATATATGTGAGTACAGAGGAAAGTGATTTACAGCTGGGTTAGGGTGATATGCACAGAAGCTAGGAATAGGAAAGGTAAAGGTGGCCTCCTGTCAAGTGATCAGGTTTCCAGAATGGAGCCCCTTGCTCTCTAAATTCCATCTCAGAGAGGAGCTTAGTTGCTGCTGCATCCAATCTCAGACCAGGTCAGCAGTTTATTCCTCACACTGCATATGAGGCAGAGAGCTGTGGCAGCAGGCGGAGTCATCTCCTGCTGCTTTTCTGGTCAGGACAAGAACCCAAGGGGACCAGGGAACAAGTTCTTTAACATGAGGGTGGTGGAACACCACAACAGGTTGTCCAGAGAGGTAGTCGAGGCCCTATCCCTGGATATATTCAAGGTGAAGCTCAACAGGGCTCTGGGCAACCTGATCCAGTGGAGGATGTCCCTGCTTACTGCAGAAGGGGTTGGACTAGATGAGCTTTGGAGGTCCCTTCCAACCCAAACCATTCTATGATTCTATGACCAGAGGCAGGGTCTCCTCTGCATCACTCTGCAACCCATGACCGTGATGTGCTCAGGAGAAAAGGACACTGGTGCACAGGCATGGGGGACACAGCCACTCACGTGCAGGCCATGCAGAGGCTGATCTTGGGCTTTGTTGGCACAGGGCAGGAGGCTGGGAGGTGTTTGGCTACTAAGGCAGCTGAGTAGCTCCGTACATGGGCCATAGTGTACAAATGTATAAATACACTCAAAGGCATCAAAACACTTCCTCAAACAGAAAGCTTTTTTTTTTTAATTATTTGTTTTTCTTCCAGTTATCAACTTCATTAGTAATAACTGGACTAAGGATCTGTGTGCAATATTGATTTACTGTTGTAATTCTGATAGCAACGCCCAGAAGCACAGCAGCACGCCTTCAGAAAACACCACTATTTATCCACCACATAAGGTCAGCAACAGCATCTGGTTGGGGAATTCTCCTCACTCTGCTGGATCAATACAGCCCCAGAAGCCAGAGGTGTGGAAAATCCAGCCTAGGCTACTGCACTTCACATCTGGGATACTTTCCATTGTCTTCTTGTTGTGCCAGGGGAAGTATAGGCTGGATCTTAGGAGGAAGTTCTTCACAGAGAGAGTGATTGGCATTGGAATGGGCTGCCCAGGGAGGTGGTGGACTCACTGTCCCTGGAGGTGTTCAAGAAAAGTCTGGGTGAGGCACTTAGTGCCATGGTCTAGTTGACTGGCTAGGGCTGGGTGCTAGGTTGGCCTGGATGATCTTGGAGGTCTCTTCCAACCTGGTTGATTCTATGATTGTTACAACATGCACATGAGAACCCCAGGGGGGTTTAACCAGAAGCATGTCCATCCCAGAATCATTGACCATTGTCAGAAGCAGGTGCTTGAAGATAAAGCACAGGAAGTAGTGAAACTACAAAGCAGACTCCTGGCATCTTGTTCCAGTCTTCAGCCATCGCTGCTGAGAATTAGCACCCTTTGCAGTGTAGCTGCCAAAGAGTGATGCCATTCAGTAAATCTGGGCCAAGCCACAAAGTCCCAGAGATGGGACCACTCTCCTTGTTCAGACCCCATCTGAGCATTTTGCTTGAGTGTTTGGTCTGAGAAAAGACATGGACCTGATGGAACAGGCCCAGAGGAGGCCACAAAGACAATCAGGGGGATGGATCACCTCTGCTACAAAACAAGCTAGGAGCAGGTGTGGAGCTGTTGGAAGGTAGGAGAGCCTTGCAGAGGGACCTGGATAGGCTAGATGGGTGGGCAGAGGCCAATGGGATGAGATTTAACAAGGCCAAGTGCAGGGCTCAACACTTTGGCCACAACAACCCCAAGCAGAACGACAGGCTGGGGACTGAGTGGCTGGAGAGCAGCCAGGCAGAGAGGGATCTGGGGGTGCTGATAGATAGTAGCTGAAGATGAGCCAGCAGTGTGCCCAGGTGGCCAACAGAGACAATGGCATCCTGGCCTGCATCAGGAACAGTGTGGCCAGTAGGACAAGGGAGGTTATTCCTCCCCTGTACTCAGCACTGGTCAGGCCACACCTTGCGTGCTGTGTCCAGTTCTGGGCCCCTCAATTCAAGAGAGATGTTGAGGTGCTGGAACATGTCCAGAGAAGGGCAACAAAGCTGGTGAGGGGCCTGGAGCACAAATCCTATGAGGAGAGGCTGAGGGAGCTGGGGTTGTTTAGCCTGGAGAAGAGGAGGCTCAGGGGTGACCTCATTGCTGTCTACAACTACCTGAAGGGAGGCTGTAGCCAGGTGGGGTTGGTCTCTTCTCCCAGGCAACCACCAATAGAACAAGGGCACACAGTTTCAAGTTGTGCTGGGGGAGGTCTAGGCTGGATGTTAGGAGGAAGTTGTTGGCAGAGAGAGTGATTGGCATTGGAATGGGCTGCCCAGGGAGGTGGTGGAGTCACCGTCCCTGGAGCTGTTCAAGCAAAGCCTGGCTGAGGCACTTAGTGCCATGGTCTGGTTGACTGGATAGGGCTGGGTGCTAGGTTGGGCTGGCTGATCTTGGAGGTCTCTTCCAACCTGGTTGAGTCTATGATTCTATAAGAAAGATCATGGATGATTGAAGCAAGAAATGAAAAATGTGGCAGGATTCCCTTGAGCAATATAAACAAATCTTTCCCCATGACTCCTGCTTGCTGACAGATCATTCCAGTGACACATCTAACGGAACAGTAAAGGTAACGAGCTTGAGGAGAAATAACAGAACAGTGGTGAGAAGAACCAACAGGCTGAAGTGACTTGCAGCTGAGGTGTAGAAAAACACATTAATCACTTTAAAGGCTGTCTAGCCTCCTGTGCTGGACAAGCAGAACATCTGTGTTTCAACAACTTAAGCCTGTGGCAAAGTACTTTTGAATATTCTTGGGATTCCTGCCCTGCTGTGGGACAGATTTCAGCACAGTGCTGAACTAAGCCTGCAAAAATTAGATGCAAACAGTAGGTCTCTAGCATAGACCCAGCTCTGTCATGCCTGCTTCTTCACTTGTGTGCCTCTGCCAGGTGATGTTTTGGGGATCTTCTGCTTTGCAAGGTGACAAAATCAAATTTGCCTCTTGCTTTTCATCTGCAATTTTTATGGTTGTTCCTGCATCTCACCTGTGCCAGCTCATGCAGAGGGGTCAGGAAACTTTATCATAGAGTCATAAAGAGGTTTGGGTTGGAAGGGACCTCCAAAGGTCATCTAGTCCAACCCCCTCTGCAGTCAGCAGGGACATCCTCAACTACATCAGGTTGCCCAGAGCCCTGTCAATCCTCATTCAGAATACCTCCAGAGATGGAGATCTAACCACCAACCTGGGCATCCTGCTGCAGTGTTCCACTGCCCTCATAGTAAAGAGCTTGGTCCTAACATCCAATCTAAATCTGCTCTTCTCTAGTTTGAAGCCATTGCCCCTTGTCCTGTCACCACAGGCCTTTGCAAGTCTCACTCCACCACCACAGGCCTTACTCTTGAGCAACGGAGAGAAGCATCAAAGCCCACCTGGACGTGTTCCTGTGTGATTTACTCCGGGTGACACTTTAAGAATAAACTGAGCAACACTATTCAGACAAAGGCATCTTGAAGAAATACACTTGATGTGGGAATAGCCAGAGACTGCCCTGGAGCTTCACAAACCCAGAAAGGTTGCTTAGATGCCCCAGATGATGAGTGCTGCACGGGTACCTGTGTGTGTGTAAGTCAGGAGCAAACCAGTGTGCAGACATGGGCTGAAGCTGACAGAAGCTATTAGGGCAGGTTTGGCACTGAACAAACAAAACCTCCCCATTTACAAACATATCTTAACCCCATTTGCAAAGGAGAAGGTGTGGGACAGGACTCCTGGATCTCTGCCCCATTCACCCCTTAGTCTTGGAATGTTTTCTGTGCAGAACCATGACACGGCTCCAACTATGAAACTATTTTTCTCTGCTAGAAGGACACCCATTAAGTGGAAATTCCATCACTACTATTTACTTTTGGTATTAAGTAGCTTGCACTTGGGAATTACTATTTCAAACTGTCAAATTATGTCACCTCCTTTTTATTTCAACAGACAGCTGGATTTTTGGTTAAACACATTCCCAAGTTAAGGGCTGAGAGCTAGTGAGAAGCAGACACATGCTGCCTGAACCTGTTTTTCAGCCTGCTGCATATGACAGCAAGGTAGCTATCACCCATAATCGGACTTAAGAGTTTCCATATGCCCAGTTAAGAATTTCCTGAGTTTTCCCAGCCTCCTCAACCCAACTAGTTTGACTTCAGAATTGTCTTTGTTTTAAGAGTACGTTTTCCTAGGTGTTGAGCGCACGCCATAGACTTGAGCTGCAATTCTGAGTGCTCAGCCTGTCTCAGTATCTATTTAAGAGAACAAAAAGCAGACCTGAACTATGTTAAACCAGATCCATATGCTCAAAGGAAGGCTTATTTCCCTCCTAAACGATTCTGTAAGTTACTATGTTTTTTTTACTTGGCTCTTTTCAACCTAACAAGTGTTGTGGAATTGGCCATTATAAATTACACAGAATCACAGAAACATTCAGGTTGGAAAAGCTCCTCAGGATCACCAAGTCCAACAAATATCCCTACCCTACAAGGTTCACCCTAAACCATATCCCTAAGCACCACACCCAGACGACCTTTAAACACATCCAGGTTTGGTGACTCAACCACCTCCCTGGGCAGCTCAATCCAGTGCCTGAACTCTTGCTGGGACATTTTTTTTTCCCTAATGTCCAGTCTAAACCTATCCAATTGCAGCTCGAGTCCATTCCCTCTTGTTCTATCACTAATTACCTGTGATAAGAGACCAGCAGAAGCCTCTCCAAAGTGTCCTTTCAGGCAGTTGTAGACAGCAATGATTTCTCCTCTCAGCCTCCACTTTTTCAAACAAACCATTCCCAGCTCCCACAGTCATTCCTCATAGGATCCTCTAGGCCCTTCACCAGCTTTGCTGCCCTCCTCCGCACTTGCTCCAGCACCTCCACACCTCTCTTGTATTGAGGTGCTCAAAACTGAACACAGTACTTAAGGTGTAGCCTCACCAGAGCTGAGTACAAGGGGACAATCACCTCCCTACTCCTGCTGGGCACAGCATTTCTAATCCAAGCCAGGATGCCATTGGCTTTCTTTGCCACCTGGGCACACTGCTTGCTCATATTCAGCTGCTCATCAGTTACAACCCCAGGTGCCTTCCAGCTAAACAGGTTTCCAGCCACACTGCCCCAAGACTGTAGCATTGCTTGGAGTTGAATTACATGAGCTTTATTTGAACTGGCTTCTAATAAACCAGAACACACCTACCTTAAGATTGTTAGATAAATGCCAACCTCTGGGGAGCAGGCTGAACTGAACTATAGATTTATTCTGCACTACTGCTAACACACACACACAAAGCCGCCTTCTAGTTTCTTCATGAAACCAGTCTCTGGATAAAAAGCAGCAGTGGACTAGAGAGCAATAATTGATTTGTGTTCAGCATCTCAGCCATTTTGGACCAGCTCTTGACTTGGGTCTATGTGTGCAAGAGAACAGGAGAAAAATAAAAGATCACATCACCAAATAATTTAGTTGGTCCTTGGCTCATGTCTGACCAGACAGTAGAATCATAGAACCAACCAGGTTGGAAAAGACCTCCAAGATCATCCAGTCCAACCTAGCACCCAGCCCTGTCCAATCAACCAGACCATGGCACTAAGTGCCTCAGCCAGGCTTTGCTTGAACGCCTCCAGGGACAGTGACTCCACCACCTCCCTGGGCAGCCCATTCCAACGCCAATCACTCTCTCTGGCAACAACTTCCTCCTAACATCCAGCCTAGACCTCCCCCAGCACAACTTGAGACTGTGTCCCCTTGTTCTGTTGCTGGCTGCCTGGGAGAAGAGACCAACCTTCACCTGGCTACAGCCTCCCATCAGGTAGTTGTAGACAGCAATGAGGTCTCCCCTGAGCCTCCTCTGCTGCAGACTGCACACCCCCAGCTCCCTCAGCCTCTCCTCACAAGGCTGTGTTCTAGACCTTTCATCATCTTTGTCGCCCTTCTCTGGACATGTTCCAGTATCTCAACATCTCTCTTGAATTGAGGAGCCCAGAACTGGACACAGCACTCAAGGTGTGGCCTGACCAGTGCTGAGTACAGGGGAGGAATAACCTCCCTTGTCCTACTGGCCCCACTGTTCCTGACACAGGCCAAGATGCCATTGGCTCTCTTGGCCACCTACACACAAGAGCAAGAGATCCTCTTGTTTCTGGAGAGGAGGGATTGATGAAGGACTTCCATCATGTGTGGCCAGCAGAGGCCACATCCAGCTGTAATTACCCACCTTGTTTCCAAAGGTACTGTGGCACTTCTCTGCAGCCCTGGACAGTCACCATCTTCACGGCCATACTTCCTCTGAAGAGTCCCTCTCCCTTTTGATCCAAACACAGGAAGGAAAACAATTAAGCCCTATCCAGAGTTAGATTTCAGATTATTTTCCAGTCAGCTGTAAATGCAGCAGGAATAGCCCTGATTCTCTTAGCTCACAGCACTGACAGGAGCTCTGCCTTCTGCAGACTCTGAAACAGATCTTGCCATGTCACTCACCTGGTCTTTTATATGAATCCAGGGCATCTTTCCCATAATGAAATCTTGAGGTTGTATTTTTGTCTTCCTTAAGAAGAAGGATGCTGGCCCTTGGTCCTCATAGCAGGAGCTATGCTACCAGCAGAATGCAGCATCAGCACTGATTAAGCCAGTTGTGACTTGCAGACACACATACAGAACAGCAGGGCTAATCTTGCACTAATTAGGGAAGCAAAGCTTCCACCTCCTACGTGCTTTTTAAGGAAGGAAAACAAAGAAACTGGAAGTCAGTTGTTTAGGGAGGTTGATTTTTTAATATTTATTTACTTTTAACGAAGTGTTGCTGAGAATCATTGGATGAACAATGACAGTGTTTTCTAGCTACAATTTAAGGCCAAGAAAATACAAACAACAGCATAAATAATATCAAGCAACCAAATCTACTCAAGGCAACGGCTAAAACTGACACTAAAACTCCCCATCTGTAATTCTGTAAGTACAGGGGCAGTTGGGTTTCAGTCCACTCAAGTGAGACAGCTCAGATTTTCCTGCAGATTAGAAGCTCCTCTTTTGTCATAGAAATCCACAACAGTCATAAAAGAAACTCAGCTCCTGCCATAATCTTACAGAGAAATGAATGCTCAGTGGCACAAAGAGCAGGACACTCCCAAAGGTTACCCACAGCAGGTGTATCTACATCAGGAGACACTATAGCGTAATGAGAAAGACTAGGGTTCTTACTTCAGCTTTTCCTCTGATTTCTCTGCCTCTTTAGACTAGTCTCAAAATTTTGGTCCTTATGCTAACAGCAGTTTTGTAGCTGGCTACAGACAGAATTTCTTGGGAAGCAGTAAATGGAACTCTGATAGCAAATCTTCTCCATCTCTTCATGGCGTGACAGGGAGAACCAGATGAGTTAGTGACGTAGATTCAATCTTCACCCTACAGATGTTAAAGGGGACAACACAAAGGAAAAAGCAACTGAGTCACAGGCATTCTCACAGATCTAGGCAGGTTCCAGCTGTCAGGAAAGAGAAAAGCTTTTTGAAATGTATCTGAACCCCAAACACCTCTGATGTAAGTTATGAGCCTTCTGAAAAGCACTTCCCAGAGCACAGATTCCTTGGCAAACACTCATTATTAGACTATGAAAGCAGGCTGATGGGTTTTTTGCATGTCATTACAAAATGGACAGTGGAGTGACTTCATTGCTTAGGGTTTTCTGTACAAAGCATACAAACAGATCATAAAAACCAAGACTCCTTGCATGTTTTCCTCAGGAGGTTTTCACTGTCCTGTAAAACTTTGTGGTTCCTTCTCCTAAAGGGTCAGCAAAGCTGACTGTGCACTGCTTAACTCCAGCGGCACCATCCAGGTTCAGCCCTACCTCACCTCCATTACCATCAGATGGTTTGGGTTGGAAGGGACCTCCTAAGGTCATCTAGTCCAACATCACTGCCATCACCACTAGAACAGGTTGCTCAAAGACTTGGCAAGCCTCACCTTGAAGATCTCCAAGGATGGGACCTCAACTACCTCTCTAGGCAACCTGTTGAGTGTTCCAGCATCCTCTGCTAAAGAACTTGTTCCTCACATCCAATCTAAATCCCTTCTTCTCTCATTTCAAACCACTGCTCTCATCCTGTCATTGCAAGCCTTTGCAAACAGTCCCTCTGCAGCCTTCTTGAAGCCCACTTCATGTCATTATTAGGTATCCCTGAAGCCTTCTCTTCTCCAGGCTGAACAATCCCAACTCCCTCAGCCTGTCACTGCAGTAGTGGTTCTCCAGCCCCTTGATCATTTTCATGGCCTTACTCTGGACCCTGCTCCATCAGGTCCAAGTCCTTCCTGTTTTATACCTTTCTGTAACAGAGTTCAAGTGCTGTAAACACCAAATATTACAGACTTTCTTGAGGACTGTGGATAGTTTCCAAGAGATACCCACCTCAGCAAGTAATTCTAGATGACCATTAGACTTCCATGGCAAGTGGGAAAATGAAGCATTTCCAGGATTATTTCCTTTCCAATATTTGTGAGAGTGAACTAGCTGCACATACTCACTGCAGGATAAATGGGTGGAAGGCTGCACCTCTCTGGAGAAAAGGAACCTGAGGGAAGACCTTAGCATTCTCTACAGCTACCTAAAGGGAGGTTATAGCAAGGCGGATGTTTGTCTCTTTGCCCTAGCAAAAAGTGACAGGACAAGAGAAAATGGCCTCAAGTTGTGTCAGGACAGGTTTAGGTTGGCTATGAGAAGAAGCATCTTCACTGAAAGGATTCACAAAAACTGGAACTGGCTGCCTAGGGAGGTGGTCACTGGAACAGTCTCTAGTTGGAGGCCTGTAGCTAGCGGGGTCCCTCAGGGGTCAGTCTTGGAACCAGTACTATTCAATATATTCATCAATGACCTGGATGAGGGAACAGAGAGCACTGCCAGCAAGTTTGCTGAGACACAAAACTGGGTGCAGTGGCTGACAGACCAGAGGGCTGGTGCTGCCATTCAGCGAGACTCAGACAGGCTGGAGAAACTGAATGAAGTTCAACAAGGGCAAGTGTAGAGTCTTGCACCTGGGAAAGAACAACCCCATGTGTCAGTATAGGTTGGGCATTGACCTGTTAGAGAGCAGGGAAGGGGAGAGGGACCTGGGGTTTCTGGCTGATGGAAGATTGACCATGAGCCAACAATGTGCTCTGGTGGCCAAGGTGAATACAATCCTGGGGTGCATTAGAATGGCTGTGCTTGGTAAGTGGAAAGAGGTTCTCCTCCTCCTCTACTCTGCCCTGGTGAGGTCTCATCTGGAATATAGTGTCCAGTTCTGGGCTCCTCAGTTCAAGAAGAACCTCAGGGAACTGTTTGAAAGAGTCCAGAATGGAGACATAAAAATGATTAAGGGAATGGAACATCATCATTACAAAGAGAGGCTGCGGAAACTGTGGCTTTTTAGCTGGGAGAGGAGGAGACTGAGATGTGACCTCATTCATGTTTATAAATATGAAAAAGGCAAGTGTCAAGAGGATGGAGCCAGGCTCTCTTGGTGATGTCCAATGACAGGACAAGGGGCAACAGGAGGAAGTTGAGGCACAGGAAATTCTATGTAAACATGAGAAAGTTTTTTCACTGTGAGGGTGATGGAACACTGGAACAGGCTGCCCAAGGGAGTTGTGGATTCTCCCTCTCTGGAGATAAAGACCTTAATGAATGCATTCCAGTGTGATCTGGTGTAGGTCATCCTGCTCTGACAGGGGTGTTGGACTAGATGATCTGTCAAAGTCCCTTCCAGCCCCTAACCTTCTGTGATGCTGTGGTTGAATCCCCATCCCTGGAGGTGTCTAAAAGAGGCAGAGATGTGGTGCTAAGAGTATAACCCCAGCTCACTCAGCCTATCCTCATGGCAGAGGTGTTGCAGTTCTTGGCCTCCTCCAGACTCTCTCCACCAGGTGTGTCCTCCTTATGCTGGGGACACCAGACCTGGATGCAAGACTGGAGGTGAGGTCTCAGCAGAGAAGAGTAAAGGGGCAGAATCCCCTTTCCTGCTCTGCTGCTTACCCTCCTCCGGATGCAGTCCATCACAGGGCTGCCTTCTGGGCTGCTTGAGGACACTGCTGGCTGGAGAGATCAAAACTGAGTGGAGCTGTTCTGGTCACGCAAACCATAACCCCCCTGCATGTTTTCTGTGTCCTTGATTAAATAAGACACTGAAGCACACAGATAGCATTTGAAATACCATGAACCACAATAGATACTTTACATTTGAAACTAGAATGTGCTATTCTAATAAAAAATAATGCACTACACTTCTGGCATGATCACCTTACAAAATCCAATTTGTTCATATAATTCTGGACATCTAGCCAAGGGGTAGGTTTTTTCCCCTTCAGTGTCTGTGAATCCAGAAAAAATGACAGGCAAGCACTCAGCAGACAAAAAATCCCAACACTTACAGGCTGGCTTTGTGGCTGTCTTTCAGAACAAACTGCAGCTCAGAGCTTAACATACCAGGTCTGTGAGGACATGATTGTCACACCCTTCCCAACTCTGCCTCGACGTTACTTCATCTTTCATAACAGTTTTCCATGTCCATGCAGTTTGAGGGTAGGGGCCTCTACAGACAGATTGGATCAGTGGGCTAAGGTCAGTGGGATGAACTTCAACAAGGCCAAGTGCTGCATCCTGCACTTGGGCCACAATAACCCCAGGCAATGCTACAGGCTTGAGGCAGAGTGGCTGGAAAGGTGTCTGGCAGAAAGAGACCTATGGTGCTGATCAACGAATGGCTGAACATGAGACAGCAGTGACACAGAAAGCCAACGGCATCCTGGCTTGGATCAGCAATGATGTGACCAGCAGAAGTAGAGCAGGGATTGTCACTGTACATGGCACTAGTGAGACTATCCCTTGAGTGCTGGATGCAGTTTTGGGCACTTTCGTACAAGAAAGACATCAAGGGGTTGGAATAGGTGCAAAGAGGAGCAGCTAAGGTGGGGAAGAGCCTGGAGGAGGAGTCTGACAAAGAGGGGTTTGAGGGAATTGGGACTGTTTAGTGTGAGGAAGTGGAGGCTGAGGGGAGACCTCATGGCCCTCTACAGCTGCCTGAAAGGACAGAGGGAGGCTGGTGCTAGTCTCTTCCCACTGGGAATCAGTGACAGAACAAGAAGGAATAGCCTCAAGCTGCACCAGGGGAGATTTAGGCTGGACATTAGGACAAAATTTTTTACTCCAAGAATGGCCAAGCACTGCAATAGCCTGCCCAGGAAGATGAAGTCACCATCCCTGGATGTGTTTAAAGGTTGTTTAGATGTGGTACTTAGCACCATAGTTTATTGGTGACCTTGGCAGAGTAGGGTTCATGGCTGGACCTGATGACCTCAAGGGTCTTTGCCAACCTGAATGATTCTCTGATTCCACTTCTAGCATTTGCTAAATAAGTATGTGTGTGGAGGGTCTAAAGAATAAACTTCAAATCATGCCCCAAGGACTAATATGAGTGCTCAGAATGGCATTCTGAAAACAGCTGTGTTGGACACTGGAATACAGCACTTCATTATTCTCACTGCTTCCCATTAATCCTGAGCTGAGAGAACGCTCAACAGGCCCAATTAGTCCAACAAAAAGAAGGCGACATTCAGTCTAGTGAAGCCATTCATTATAATATTTATTCTATGAAACAAAAAAGAAAACATAAGAGTAAAAAAAAAAAAGTTCCATGCATTTCACAACACACAAAGGCAGACACTGTCACAGAGTGAGCAAGCTAAACCTCTGCTGAAAATCTGGAGAGCTCCATTCTCCACATTGATCAGATCAAGGCAGAAAAGCTCATACAGGAGAAAAAGCAGTCTAAAGGAAAGCGGGGAGTTACCTGTCAATAGCTAGGATGAGGAAATCAGCTCACAAGACTTTTGCCATCAGTTTGCATCAGAAAACCAAATCAGTGCAGCTTATTTTTCCTTGCTACCAGTTCTTGGCATTCTTTTTGGCCGAGAAACCATAGCACAGCAGGATTCAGGTGAAGCTGCAGCCTAGAAAGGGCCCAAAGTGTAGGTAGATACAGAAATATAGCAGGGCACAAGGGGTAGGAGACAGAGGTTGTTCCACTGCTTGAAGCAATGTGGAAAGACAGGCTTTGACTCCCTTACTGAGAGTATGGGGGGGTGAGAAATGCATCCTGTGAAAGAAGTATGGGCAAAGTCCTGAGTAGATCTAGTACTTCTTTTTGAGGGTCCCAATAATATCAAACCCATACTGCATTAGAAAAAGATTCTGAGAGCAACATCTTTATTCAGGTTACCATTACATGCTTACTGAAAGCTTTTGATCAGGCTCCTTCTCCTTCATCCACAGTTCTTCATTCAGCCTTAGCAAAGCCATTACTAGATCCTCCTCTTGCTTTTACATTTCACAGCACCTCTCAGACTCCCACAAAGGTTACAAACCAAACTACTAGGCACAATGCCAGTCTCATTCTGGGCTCTGACACAAAAGTAGCCCACATCTCTTCTCAAGAATGCCCAGAAATTGCCCTACCTGTATATGGGGAGGGTGATGTAGAGAAAGGAAGAACAAGACTCCCCTTACACAAATGCCTATTACTTCAAAAGCCCCACTCCATGCAGGCTTAGGAACACCACAGTCAAAGAGATTCACGTGGGCAGGAACAAAGTGAAGGCAGCAGAAGGGGAATCCTTCACCCTGCATCTCGGGGTGCATCCACTTCTCCCATCACAGCATGCTTCTGCTAGCTACCAAGTTAGCACTGCTGCAGCACCAAAGGTTCTGCACTGGCCTCCTGTGAAGGATGCACCACGGGGGAAGGTTGTTACACTGACAAACGTGGGGTTCATGTGGTTTCTGAAGAAACACAAAAGCTACCCATTCCTCTTCTTACAAACCTTGAAGTGTCATTTAGCATGAAATACTATAGAATTAGACAACGTTAGACAGAGAACTGCCTGTGCTACACTGAACTCTGTTCCCTTGCACAGACTTCACATCACACAACCTTTTCCTCTTTCAGTCCCCACATTCAGTCATTTCATTCCCTGGGCAAGCACAAGTGAGGCAGAAAGAAAACTGCACAGCAATCTCTGAGTCCATTCCCTTTTGAATGCTTGCAGCTAGAAAAATGTTTTCTTGATGGAGTTTTTAAAATCCAGGTCTGTGTTCTGTGCTCCATTTACCAGAACATGGTAAAAGATGAAGCTCTGGCATCTTCGCAGGCCTCCGCAGGCCTTGGGGAAACACAAAGGCTGAGTCTTCCTTTAAACTAACTGCCCAGCTTCCTAGCTAGTGTAATTTCTGAGCTCTGCATGTAAACACTACACAGAGTCTTTGTACCACCCACTGAGCTCTTTGCTTCAATCAACCATTTGTGCCCAAAAGCACATCCTTATGCTGCTTGCTACAGCACAGCCATCCTCCTACACCACAATAGATGTAACAAAATATGAATTAATCACAGGCTGGATACTTACAGGGATTGCTGCTGTTTGCTTCTGTCTTTCCAGTCTTCACAAGTTTGGTTGAGTTCTGCTGTGTTTTGCTTTGCTCCTCTCCAGTCAGCAGGGCTTTTATTTCAGAGGGGATTTTCCCTTGGTCCATCGCCATGCACCACTGCTTGTACTGCAATATGCAAAGACATCAAGCATCAGCCAACTGCCAGGAGCACACCAGCAGACAAAACACAGCTGTAATCTTTGCCTTCACCTAGACTTATTTAAGGTTTGAGTTTTACTGGGTGAAGCTTCTTACAGAGCTGCAAGAGCACTAATGAGCCAAGCACATGCCTGTAGTGGCATACCTGTCCTTAGCAAATCCTGTTTCAGTCACTTAAGTGCTGCTCAGCAGCAGCAGACACAATGCTGTAATTATTAAACAGGATGGAACACTTTGTGCAGTGCTTGCTGCTGGCATGCCAGAACTCCGTTCCAGTTCATGGCCTGTTAAAACCAAACATTTCACACGACTGCCTGTTAAGAGGTCTCTCTGATTATGCAAGGCATGGTTACAGCACATGTGTCTTACTCCTAGTTCCCTCATTCTTCACTGGCAAACCCTAAAGCACACTGGAAAACCTGCCTGACTTCCCACTCTATCCCAACCCTTCTTCTCAACAAAGCATTCTAGCTTGCTTCAAACTAGCATGCCTACTCACCTGTGGCCATCAGCCCTGCCTATTCCAACAAACTTAATGCAAGGTCAAGGAAATATCCTGAGCTCCAGTGAATTTTTAATGCATCTCAGTATCCCTGAGGAGCTGAGCCTGCACTTCCCCATGAAACATTCTCTTCAGTTAATGTAACTTACTTGGCCAAGACACCCATCCTACATGTGCTGGAACACACCTACATGTGCTGTGCAACTATCTACACAGACTATGCTGCAGGAATTACCCTCTCTAGCAGAAACAAAGCTCTGTGTGAAGCAGTGACACACTGTGAATAATTTTCCTCCTTGATATTCAGAGAATCATAGAATTAACCATGTTGGAAAAGACCTTCAAGATCAAGTCCCATCTACTTTAACACATCGCTTTCCATCCTCTATCTCCTTCTACCTCTGTCAGAGGTTTTCCAACACAAACTTTCCCAAGTTTCCCATTGCTCAATGCAATGATGCTTTCCTTGCTTCCAGTTCAAAAATCAGCAGATAACTGGCACCATGAGGTTCATGATCAACACAGGCAATGTAGGCAAATAGCTGAGGTCATCTGTTACTGATGTTTTGATACCTTATGGCTAGCAAAATCCCACTCTCATTCACAGTCATTTCAAGAACAAATGCCCACAAAGAGAGATCCCAAATAATCACAGAATCATGGAGTGGCTTGGGTTGGAAGGGACTTTAAAGATCATCTAGTTCCAACCCCCGTGCCATGGGCGGGGACACCTCTCACTACATCAGGTTGCTCAAGGGCCCACTCAACCTGGCTATGAACACCTCCAGGGAGGAGGCATCCACAACTTCCCTGGGCAACCTGTTCCAGTGTCTCGCCACCTTCACTGCAAAGAACTTCTTCCTAATCTCCAGTCTCAAACTCCCCTCTTCCACCTCTAAGTCACTGCCTCTCACCTTATCGCTACAAGCCCTTGTCAGAAGTCCCTTCTCAGCTCTCCTGTAGCCCCTTCAGGTACTGGAAGGGATAGGATCAGTGCTGGTTGCTTACCATTTCAAGCTCTTCTCTGAGAGCACAGATGGCTCGCTCTCTGCTTGAAACCAGCTCTTCCAGGTACTGGTACCTCAGCTTCTTTCTGGCTCTGCACTCTCTCGCACTCTGACGACTTCTTTCAAGTTTTGCCTTCAAGTCTATTTTGGCTGGTTTGCGACCTCGCTTGCCTGGTTTCTTTACCTTACCTCCAACCACCTGAAAGAGAAGAGTGCAGTTAAGACCCTGCTCTGCACAGGTAATGCTGTAACCATGCCACTGTGCCTGATGAGTGTCTCCAGTAGAAAATCTTGCACACACTTTCACTGCTTCTGGAGCAAGAGGAAATAAGGGAGCTGCAGTCTGAAGTTTTCAGCAATTACATAAACACAAAAAGGGAGAGACAGAACTTCACAGTGAGGCCAGTGCTTAAGCAGTCCTATTGGAAATGCTATCAACCTGATTAATTCTGTGATTTGAAGGAGTTTCACAGAATGGCTGAGGTTGGCAGAGGCCTCTGGAGGTCATCTGGTCCAATGCCTCTGCTCAAGCAGCGCCACCTAGAAGTAGATGCCCAGGACCATGCCCAGGTGGCTTGTGAATATCTCCAAGGAGGGAGATTCCAGAAGCCTTCTGATCAACTTCTGCCAGTGCTCAGTCACCCTCACAATCAAAAGCAGTTCCCAGTGTTCAAAGGGAGCCTCCTGTATTTTGGTTTGTATCCATCAACTCTGGTCCTGGCACTGGGTGCCACTAAAGAGAGCCTGTCCTAGTCTTCCATACCCCACGACTTCCAGCATGTGTACACACTGATGAGATCTCCTGAGCTTTCTCTTCCTTCCCCTGGCCTTCTCAGCCTTTCTTCATACGAGAGATGCTCCGGTTCCTTCACCATCTTAGTGGCCTTTTGTTGGGCCCTCTCCAGCAGCCCCATTCCTCTCTTGTACTGGGTGGGGCAGAGGCAGACACACTATTTCAGATAACCAGGAGGACATCTGGCACGTGAGAAGTCAGATATAGTCAACTTGCAGTGAAACTGTTTTAATATTACCAACAACCCCTAAACCTTGCCAGCTCTAGAAATGTTATATTATGAAGTGGAACAATTTAATATGGAAGAAAACAAATAATCAAATTACTTATCCCAAGAGAATCCAAAACTTAGTTTTGCTCCAATGATGTCACCACCGTTCCAGCCTACTCTAAAGATGAAACTTGTCAGAATTACTCACCAGCCACCTGAGCTTCCTCAATTTCTTTCAAAAGGGATTTTCTGAGGGTTTTTACTCAGCAGGGAACTCAGTTACCCTGAGTCCTACTCCTGCTGCCTCCACTCTAGTTGTACATAACCACTCTAGCTATGCTTGCCTTCAATACTTTATCACACAGCCACATTTCCCTTACAGAAACATAACCTCCTAGTTATGGAGTGCAGATTTTGCAATAATTTTCCCCTCTTTGTGTTTTGAGTTTTTTGTTTTGGCCTTTTCTTTTTTTGGTTCATTGTGTTCTTTTGGGTTTTGTTTGTTTGCTTGTTGGGTTTTTGGGTTGAAAAGAGTTTTTGGGGTATGTGTTTTGTTTTTAAACAGGCCTAAAAGCTTCTTTTGCTACAGATAAAACAAATGAACAAAAGGACTAATTTCCTCAGTGTTTACTCTATGCTTTCCCACCCAAACATTTTACTCTTACCACCAGAGCACAGGAGAAGAAAGTCTTAAACGTGGCCTGAAACAGTACCCTGGCCATCAGGTAGCATCATCTGGAAGCATTACCTCAGCCACACACCCCTCTGAAATCAGTTTTTCTCCCCTTTATTTGCATTGTGATCATACTGCTTGAATGAAGGGGGTGTGGAGAAACACCTAACACATACACTCCTACACAGAAGAATTTAACTCCTGGCTTAGTGCTTCACCATACTGCATACAGAAGTAATTTTTTTCTCAATAGGTGGGGCCTGAAACAGAGTTGATGATGAAAAAAAAGCATTTTTTTTTATAGCATGGTGTGATGCTATAAAATAAGCCAGCTTTGGCATTCAAAGAAGTCACTTTTTCTACAAGCTTAGCTGTCTGCAATAAAAACAATGACAGAGTGACTTGATGTGCTAGAACAAAGGGAGAAAAAAAATCATCAAGATTATACAATTGAGGCCATTCTTTCTTTGGCAAGTGAGTCAACGATCACATGCCAACAGAATTCTACCCTCTCTATACTGCCTCAACTAATTTATTCAGTAATAACTGCCCACCATAAGCAAATAGAGAAACAAAGTACCTAAAGGAGGTCTAGAGATAATGAAAGAAGCACAATGCATTCAGAATGGCCAAGAATTGGGCCAAGAATGGCTCAATCAAACCAGAACCTTTCCATCCGAACTGCTCAATTCAGTTAAGTTACTGAATAATCCATTCGACTCCCACAAAGTGGAGTTCACCTTAAGATCTTTAGTTCAGATACTTCAACCAGCAAAGATGACCTCTGGAGGCCTCTTCCAATCCAGACCATTCTGATTCACTCCGCAGCCAGCCTGGAGAAGTGCCTGAGATTGGCCCCACCCAGCTACAGGACCTCATGCAGTTGACACTGGCACACTTCTCAAGCCCATCGAGACCCTTCTGAATGGATCCCTGCCCTCAGGTGAGTCCAGCATGCCACACAGCTTGGTGTCATCTGCAAACCTGCTGAAGGTGCACTTGATTGCACTGTCCATGCTACTGACAAAGATGTTAAACAGCCCTGAACCCAGTACAGATCCCCAAGGATCTCTACTTGACACTGGAAGAAGTTTCAAGGAAAGCAAGGTGTATGCCCCCTTTCAGGCATGCCAAGTACAGCTCTGTCCTCTGATGGAACCACACTCAGGTTTAATTTTGGTGTGACTCCTACTCCTAGCCCAGCAGGAGGTCAATGTACAAAGTAGGTACTCTCTGTTTGCTTGCTATTCTTACTTGCACTTCAAACATTTCTGGGCATTGCATTATACACAATGGCCACAGTATTTCCATTCTCAAAGACTTTCAGCACCTGAGACTTTTGTGTGCCAATAAAAAGTAGTTTAAATCTTTGAATTAATGATCTAGGTAAGGTCTGGTAGAGACACACACTCCAGCCCTCTTTAAAAAAAAAACACAACACCTTTACATTCTCACTTCTGACTCTCAAGAAGCATGAGCTAGCACTCAAGGTGTGAGTCCCAGTATTCTGAATGAACAACAAAATAATCTGAGTCTTAGTTCTGCACAAGAGGATGTCTCAGCCGTGCCCTTTCACCAGAACATGAGGCAGGTGAGTAGTTGCTACCATGCTGTTTCTCATAACCAGTGAATTAAAGCTGCTGGCAAATATCACCTGACCTTTTGTACAGCCAGCATCCTGGGCAGGAAATGGCAACAAGAAGTGATTGCAAGGCAGCACAGCTTCACATAGGTTAAAACCATCCAACACTACGATTGTAGAATGGGTTGGAAGTGACCTCCAAAGCTCATCTAGTCCAACCCCCATGCAGTCAGCAGGAACATGCTCCACTACAACATGTTGCTCGCAGCCTTGTCCAGCCTCACATTGAAGATCTCCAGGGATGAGGCCTCAACTACCTACCTGGACGACCTGCTGCAGTGTTCCACCACCCTCCTGTTAAAGAACTTGTTCCTTGCATCCAATCTAAATCTACTCTTCTGTCATTTCAAACCATTGCCCCTTGTCCTGTCACTGCAGGCCTTTGCAAACAGTCCCTCTGCAGCCTTCTTGGCTTCCCCTTCAGGTAGTCAGGCTGCTCTTAGGTCTGCCTGGAGCCTCCTCTTCTCCAGTCCAAACAACCCCAGTTCCTTCAGCTTGCCCTCATAGCGATCTGCCCCATCCCCCTGTCAAGTTTTGTGGCCCTCCTCTGGACCCACTCCATCAGGTCCATGTCCCTCCTGTGTTGAGGGCTCTAGACGCAGCACTGCGGGCAAAGTCTCACCAGAGCATTAAAGTGGCAGAATTCCCTCTCTCCACCTCTGGCCACACTGCTTTTGATGTGGCTCAAGATGCCACTGGCTCTGAGGTGTAAGTGCACACTGTAGGCTCACATTCACCAGGACAATCTCACAAAATATTTTTTCTAAGTATCTGTTATTTTTAAGCATCTTGCATGTTTAGATACAGCTGATGCCTTTTTAAAGTACAGGTCACCCCAACACAGAAAACATGCAAAGGGAAGGGAGAGAAGATCTTTATGCTAGGAGATTATTGAGTGAGCTTGTACAAACTTGAGTTTAAAGGCAGATTTTTATGAATGGCACTGAAGATGTAGACACAACTCAGCTAAAGGCACTTTGCAGTCCATAAGGTAGTCGGACACTGGACGTGAGTCTTTACACATTCAAATGCATCCTGGATCCAGCACTTTCAATCTACTGCTTTCCCTTTAGTCACTCTTAAGGAGCTTTCTACAGTTGGGTGGATTCATTGCTTTCTCTGCCCCAGTGTCTTTTCTACTGCAGCAACCCTGCACACAAGCTCTCTTATGGCAGGAAAAAGGCTTGTATCTCTTGCATCACAGCCTGCCAATGCTCTAACCACCAGGACTATTAAAAAACCAAAAAACTTCCTTCTCTTTTAACTCTGACTTTAAAGCAGTGCAGTGAGACTAATATTCTGCCTTCACACCACTTTGAAAGACTTGTGCCATTTCCATGGCTTCTGAACTGCAGGTCATTATATAGTTAGGTGCCACCCCACATGGACTACCCTAGCTGATCCTGCCTTGGCAAGGGGGGTTGGACTCTATGATCTCTGGAAGTTCCTTCCAACCTCTAATATTCTGTGATTCTGCAGTAAGTGATTTAACCACACCCTGCACCCTTAGCAGTTTTTCCTCACCAGTATTTAGATGCTTCTGCCATAATTCTAAACAATTCAGATGGAGGAGGAAAAAAAAAAGCCTGATAAAACCTTTGCCATCATCTGACATCTCCCCATTTGCCTATTGATTTGCTATGCTGATGTGACAGAAAGGAGACAAAACAGAAGTGCTGGCTGATGTTGAACGTGGCAGCAGAAAGGAGACAAAACAGAAGTGCTAGTTGATGCTGAACGTGGCAGCAGACCAAGAAAAAACAAGCAAGCAAACTTTTTTAATTCCCTTTGTATTTCTCCAGAATTTATAAAGGGATATGATCTTTTAGCATGCAGCAGGAGGGGTTAGGGTTTGTTCCCAGGGAGACATATGCAGTCAAGACCCAAAAATTGGTCACAGCAGTACTACTAATGACATAGATTTGTCCAAAATCTGACCAAACTCCTACTTCAGCTCACTTAGACTTCAGAAGACAGACAAACAGAATCCCCTTCTTAATACAGTACTTCGACCATACAATCATTCTTGCCTGGCATCAATGTTCAGGTGTAGGATTCTTATCCTAGTACAATTCCCCTGCCTCTCAATGTATATCACAGAATGGCACAAGTTGGAAGTGACCTCTAGTGATCATCCAGTCCAATCCTGCTGCCAGAGCAGAATCACCCAGGGTAGGTGTGGTAGTGTGAGGGGTCCTAGATCCCCCTTAAAACCATAGACACAGAAGCCCATCCCAGGATATTGCAATATTGTTATTCTATTCCCTTTCTGGTATCACAGCTTAAATGATAGTGCTTGACTGCACTTCTCCCCTTCCTTGCTTCCACTTCTTCTCTCTCAGAGCAGCACACATTCCTCTTATCTTATGGTTCATGAAGAAGCTGGCAAGCAGGGAGTTGAGCCACCAAGGCCTTGTAGGCCCAGTTTTGGAAGGGGTGGGGGGCAGTTCCAGCCTACCTTACAGGCTGACTGAGGGTGGGAGGGGTGGAGGATTCCAGAAGCCCAGTTTGGACCTAGTGGATTTTGTACTTATTCTACCCGATTGCCTTATATATATATATATATATATATATATATATATATATATATGTATGCTCTTATAAACAGAATCTCTCTCTAAACTTCCAATCAGTGTACAGTGTCCTCATTCTTACTCCTGGAGAAGGGTAAGAGTCGATTTTGCTCTCCAGAACTGGGTGAGCTCATGGTCCAAACTGGGACAGCAGGTCATCCGGGAACCCATCCAGGTGGGTTTGGAATGTCTCCAGAGAAGGAGACTCCATAATCTCTCTGGGCAGCCTGCTCCAGAGTTCTGCCAACCTTGTCATAAAGAAGTGTCTCCTCATGTTGAGGAGGAACCTTCTGTGTTCCAGCTTGTACCTGGTGCTCCTTGGCCTGTCACTAGGAACCAGCACAAAGAGCCTGGCACCTTCATCTTGGCACGCAGGATCACAGGATATTAGGGGTTGGAAGGGACACAAGGAGATCATCGAGTCCAACCCCCTGCCAGAGCAGGAGCACACAATCTAGCACAGATCACAGAGGAACACATCCAGACAGGCCTTGAAAGTCTCCAGGGAAGGAGATTCCACAATCTCTCTGGGGAGCCTGTTCCACTGCTCTGTGTCCCTTAAAGAAGTTCCCCCTTGTGTTGAGGTGGAATCTCTTGTGCTGCAACACGTAGCAAGTGAGCAGAGGCTGTCCCCTCACTTCTGACCAGCCCTCAGATATTTATAAACATTTACTAGATCCCCTCTCAGTCTTGTCTACTCTAGACTAAAACGACCCAGGTCACTCAGCCTCTCCTCATAAGGCAGTGCCCTCCAGTCCCCTAATCATCCTCCTAGCCCTCCACTGGACCCTCTCCAGCAGGTCCCCGTCTCTCTTAAACTGGAGAGCCTAAAACTGAAAGCAGCATTAAAGAGGAGGTCTCACCAGGGCAGAGAAGAGGGGGAGGAGAACCTCCCTTGATCTGCTGGACACACCCTTCTTAATACACCCCAAGATCCCATTGGCTTTCTTGGCCACAAGGGCATATTGCTGTGCCATGGTTAACTTGTTATCCACCAGCACTCCCAGGTCCCTCTGCACAGGGCCCATAGGTATTGAGAGACATTGATCAGATCCCCTCTCAGCCTTCTCCTCTCCAGACCAAACAGCCTCAGGTGTCTCAGCCTTTCTTTATAGCAGAGATGTTTAAGTCCCTCAGTCATCCTCCTAGCCTCCACTGGACTCTCTCCAGCAGATCCCTGTCTCTCTTGAACTGGGGAGCCCCAAACTGGACACAGTATTGCAGATACGGTCTCAGCAGGGTAGAGTAGGAGAAGAACCTTCCCACTTTCCCAAGATTATATAGCGTCCTTCTGTGGAGACATTCCAAACCCACCTAGATGTGTTCCTAAGTGACCTGCCCTGGGTGATCCTGCTCTGGCAGTGCAGTTGGACTGGATGATCTTTGGAGATCCCTTCCAACCCCTAATCTTCTGCAATTGTGTGAAAACTGGAACATCAAAGTTTTCCAGACCTGACATTCAGACATTCTTAACTGCTTCCTTCCCACTTTAAGGAACATCACAGGATGCTACAAAGAGCAATTTTCCTCATGCTCTCTTAGACCACGTGAGGCTAAATCACAGTGCAGTAACAACTAGGAAAAATCATTACAGGTGAGGTCTGAATTCCTTATGTCATGTAACTGGAAGAAAACAGTGACCTTGGGTAGCTGCAGCTATGGAATGGTTACTCCACTACAAATGTTAACTTACTTGTCGCCATTTTTCCAGGGAAATTGATTTCACAGCCACACTTCAATTCCCAGACAATTCCTCCTCTCATCAGACAGGCCAGCCCTCACAGTTAGGAGCAGAATGTGACTCAGTGCATCTTGCAGAAGGTCTTAAGGACATGCTGGCTCAGGCTGTAGGACAGCACTGGCTACAAAACGAAGTATAAATAGTGCTTGCCTCATCCTAACATAACAACAAGCAATGGGAAGCACCCTCCCAGGAGAAATGGGATCTCCTGAATGGAGCCATCAAACACTCATGGCAACTTGCAGCCTCCTTAACTGCAGCCCTTCAAAACAATTACAGTGAAGTCCTTCAGAGCAGCAGGCACTTACTAACTAAAATCAGCTAAAGAGCTGCAGAAGATATGAGGATCCACAACCCAGTATCACCCAAGATTACTGCCTGGAGTAAAATCTGCTGAGCTATCACATTCTGGGCTGTATCAAAAGCAGTGCTGACAGCAGATGCAGAAAAGGGATTCTGCCACTATGCTCTGTTCAGACCTCAGCTGGAGTGCTACATCTAGCTCTAAAACCCTCTATGCAGGAATGCCATGAATCTGAGGGAGCAGATCCAGAAGAGGACCATCAAAATTATCAGGAGGTGGAGCACCTCTGCTACGAGGACAGGCTGAAGGAACTGGGGTCGTTCAGTCTGGAGACAAGGAGGCTCCAGGCAGACCTAAGAGCAGCCTGACAGTACATGAAGGGGCCTCCAAGAAGGCTGCAGAGGGACTGACTGCAAAGGCCTGCAGTAACAGGAAAAGGGGCAATGGTTTGAAATGACAGAAGAGTAGATTTAGATTGGAAGTGAGGAACAAGTTCTTTATCAAGAGGGTGGTGGAACACTGCAACAAGTTGCCCAGGTAGGTAGTTGAGGCCCCGTCCCTTAAGATCTTCAGTGTGAGGCTGGACAAGGCTGTGAGCAACCGACTGTAGTGGAGGATGTCTCTGCTGACTGCATGGGGGTTATACTAGATGAGCTTTGGAGGTCCCTTCCAACCCAAACTATTCTATATGATAATACCATAACCACTATTGAAGTAAGCTGAAATACCCAAACTCAAGGGAGTTTCAGTTGCAAAACAAGGCACTGAATGGACACAGGAGTTATTTTTTCAGTCCTCACATGTGCCACATAGGTCGTGCTTTAAGGGCACCCCAGCACAAGTAGGCAGAGGAGACACTCCTTGTGCATCTTCTGATGTTTTGCTCTGATTGTATGGAATATCTCTAGCTCCAGAGAGGGCAGTGTGCTGTTCTCGTAAGATACAGACGGAATAGAACCACCAGCACCCATCACAGGGCTGCAGCACAAACGCCTACCCCAGTACCTTAGCACTTGTACAGTTCCTATTTACCCAAGAGATTTAGGGTGTCCTAGGAACGTGATTCACCACACACGACCAAATCACTGATCTGGACCCAAACTCTGGCTCACAGCTAGATCCTCAGAGAAAACCCTCACGAAGCAGCATTCAAGCACTGTGCCTCACCACAGGCAGCACGGAGGGAGAAGGACGGGGACAACTCTTCCTCCCTGCCGGCAAGGGCCAGAGGCCTTCCAGGCGCTTCAGAGCAGTTTATATCAAAAGCCTTTATCGGGAGCACTGAGCTCATACTCAGTTGCCCCGTAACTGCTACGAGGCTTTAAGGGGGGGTGGGTTTGGGGTGCGTGTGTGTTACATCACATAACTGCTCACCCCTGGGAGCCTATACCCATCAGGTTCAGAGGTCGGAAGGTTACCCAAGCTCCCGGCACCAACTTACCACCTCACCGTCTGCCCTCGGCCACAAACCAGCCCCAGCTCCTAGGCGCGCCCCTCAGCTTCTTACCTTGCTGTCATCCATGTGTGCCGCCGGCCCCGCACCAGACCCGCCTCGGCCCCGCGCCGACGGCACCGAGCACTCAAAAGCAGCCGCTGCCGCGGCCCGCCGCCGCCGCCATCACTCGCCGCCCTGTTTGTTTACAGCCCCCCCCGCCCCGCCCTGCGCTGGAGCGGGCCGGCGGAGCGGCGCATGCTGGGAAGAGTAGTCTCGTACGGGCCCTCCGCCACTGGTCTGCCGTAGCTGTGAGGCGAGACAAACTACAACTCCCAGCAGGCCCCGCGGAGAGAGGCGGGCAGCGGCGCGATGATTGCCCCCCCCCTCTCGGGCGGGAGAACTACATTGCCCGCACGGCTGCCGGCGTCTACTGCCGCGTTGTGGAGGCCTTGCCTCGGCCCTGCCCTCCAGCAAAGGCGCCGCGGGGAGGCTTAGGGGGTCTGCGACGGGCGCCAGCCCTCACCTGTATCTTGGCCGTGAGGGAGACTGTCTGATCCGACTCTCATACAGGCTCTCTAGACTTCGAACGCTTGTTTTAACCCAAATCCTCCCTACCGCTGATGTAGCCACTGACAGTGCCTCCTTCACCGCCAAGCTAGTGGGCAGCAGTTCTGTCAGGCAGCAACCTCTTACTGTTCCAGAACCGATAAGGTGCCAGCTGAGCAGCTGTGTAATGACTTTAAAATTAAACAACACACCCCCACCCCCCGGCCCCGAAATTCAGTTCCCTGCTATTGCCTGCCATGCTTTGCCCTGCGAGCTCCTGCAGGCCATTGAGTCTCCTTGGCCTCCTGGACACTTCACGGTGTCCATGGACTGAGGTCCCAAGCCACCCTGCCTGCGAAGAAGCAGACTCTTTAGGAATTATTCTTTGAAAAATACCTGTTTTCCCCTCTTCACGTTGACCACAAAAGGTTAACACTGGAGGCTTTTGATGCAAAGCACGAATGCCCCTCCTGGGTCCCTTGCAATTCGGCCCCTGCTAGCTCAAAAGAGGCCTGTCCCCCAGCGAACAGCCCTGTCAGCGCTGCCCGCCTTTGATGCTGGCAGCCAAAGCTGAAGCCAGGCATGTTTCATGTTGCTGCATGTTCCTTCTTTGTTCATGCAACTCTATTCACAAGAGTTTCCCATGACTTAACCTCGCTTACATGCAATTGTTCGGGCTAAAGGCTTTGCCATGGGATTTTCCCCCTGAATCACAGACCTTCCTCTTGGAGGGATACGCTTTCTGGGTGGCAGAAACAAAGAACTTTTCTCAGCTTTCTGCTTTGGTGGTGGTGGTTGTTTTTCTTTTCTAGAATCTTGTGTGCTTCTCAGTTGTTAAAGGGCAGGCAGCTTGCACGCTGCTGCCTATCTGCCTATCCAAAGCCAATGTGGTCGGTTCTTGCAGCTCTGTGCCTGAAATTAAACACACAGACGAAAAGCTTAAAGCAAGGGCGACCAGTGTGATAAACAAGAAGCAGCAGCTAAGGAAGTGGAAGGAATAGCTCTCTATCAGCTCACCAAATTTGCCTCCTCCCCCCCTCTTTGCCTTCAAATTCTTGAAGAAGGTGGTGAAGTGCCTCATACCACCTTTGGCACTATCCTGAGGCCATAAAGCTGGCTTTAAAAGCCAGTTGGGGGTTTCCCTGGTGAAGGGAAATATTGAGTGGCAAAGAGCCAACATGGCTCACTTAAGCAACCCTCTGTTGCAACATGAGTGGAGGAAGGAGATTAGGCAGAGCCCTGATGCTGATTCAGAAAGGGCAGAATCCTTCTCACCAGTAAATTAAAGTTACAGCTGCATCTTTTCCTTCCACTACATTACTCCACACTACCCAATCTTCTTTGTGTCACTTAAGAAACAGAGCTCTCAGCTTCTGACCACAATAAGCACAAGTTCCCTGCCCAAACATTTAAGAGAATCATAGAATCAGCCAGGTTGGAAGAGACCTCCAAGATCATCCAGTCCAACCTAGCACCCAGCCCTATCCAATCAACTAGACCATGGCACTAAGTGCCTCAGCCAGGCTTTTCTTGAAGACCCCCAGGGACGGTGCCTCCACCACCTCCCTGGGAAGCCCATTCCAATGGGAAATCACTCTCTCTGTGAAGAACTTCTTCCTAACATCCAGCCTATACCTACCCTGGCACAACTTGAGACTGTGTCCCCTTGTTCTATTGCTGGTTGCCTGGGAGAAGAGGGTATTCTAGCACAGAACAACTCAAAATACACATTTCAGCCTGCTTTTCCACTCTGGCTGAATATAAACATGCAAAGCAAATCGCAGTCTGTCAGAAAGAAGAGTTGTGAATGGAATTGCATCTTATATATATATATATATATATATGTATGCAGATACATGGTGCACACCAGCTCACGATGTTTAAAACTGATTTTAGCAGCTAGAAGAAAGTACTGCACAGAGCAAACGCTAAACACTTGGAGTTTACTGCTCCAGGATGCTGTAAGGCAAAAGAAAAAGGAATGGACAAGATGTCCTGACAGGTTTATTGCTAAGCCATGGTGATGCATACCAAGGAAACACTACCCTGTATTGAACCCAAAATATTGGCAGTTCCCTGCTCAAGTGAATTCTCTTTATTAAAAGAAGAGTTGCACTTCTCAGATCCAGAGAGACTTTGAGGTATGTAAACAAACTTTGTTCAGTGATGAGGCAATGGTGTAAATATCATTGCATATGTCAGTGTGACTAAAAGGGAGATAAAAATCATAGGGTGATTTAGGACCATATGCTCATATTTAACATGATGTCAACACATCTCCAAGAGATGTTCATTCTCTTTAGAACTGTAAATGTTCTAATCTGGGCAAATGGAAATTTGTTCCTCTGAAAGCCCACCTGAAATAAGAATTTTTTTTACAACCTGTTGATATCAAGGTTCAGCATTCTGCTGAAATTGCTCTACCATCCTGTGATGGTTTGGGTGTTCCCTGCCCCCCCCCCCCCACTTTAGAAATCACCCAGACTAGACTCAGCCAGCTCTGGAAATATGAATGAAGCTTATATTTACAGCTAGCACAATATACAAGCAGATATTTACAGTATATACAGTTATAGACAGAAATAGACAAGGGAAAAAGTAATACAGAAACACAACATCCCTCCCAGAAACCTGAGTCCCCAGGAGGGGCTCTCAGCCACCCCTTCACCTTCCCCCTGCCCCTCTCAACCTTACCCCAGTCCTAAGGAAGAATAGAGGTTCAGCCAAGAGGTTAAGAAGCAAAGGTGGCTTGCTCCAAATGAAGGGTGAGGTTAGAGGGTACGATGTTGCTTAGCCAGCAACCCAAGTGAGAGTGAGAGAAAAAAATGGTGAGAGTGTTATCTAATGTTTCAATTTCTTCTTCCCATACATCTCAGCGAGACGGTGAGTGAAGCAGACATCACCATTGTGTGTCTTTCACAGCTTGTAATGTAGTTCTTCTCACCAAAACATTCTAGCCTGCTTCAAACTAGCACACATCCATTTGTGGAGTCTCCACAGATTCAGAGTCTTTGAGGTCCGTTCCTTCATGGAGGAGAAAACAAGGATGCAGTTCAGATATTTTCTTGTTTGTTTCCCAGTGTTTCTAGATGCCAGTTGCTTTAGCAGAGATGCTAACTCATTTGCTAGGAGGAAGAGACTGTGCGAGAACAGCCTCTGTTTGAATGCCTGGGGTTTTTTTTGTACAACTGAGAAAGAAACTGTGTTTGCCCACACTCTTTAGTATGATAGCCAGGAAGCATTTCTAGAAGCATAAAAATCATAGAATGATACAATCATAGAATGGTCTGGGTTGAAAGGGACCTATGAAGGTCATCTAGCCCAACTCCCCCTGCAGTCTGCAGGGATATCCTCCACTAAATCAGTCTGCCCAGAGCCCTGTCAAGCCTCACCTTGAGTATCTCCAGGGATGGGGACCCACCCACCTCCCTGGGCCCTCTGTTCCAGTGTTCCATGACTCTCATAGTAAAGAACTTGTTCCTAATATCCAATCTAAATCTGCTCTTCTCTCTTTTGAAGCCACTGCCCCTTGTCCTATCACCTCAGGCCTTTGCAAACAGTCTCTCTCCATCCTTCTTGTAGTCCCCTTCAGATACTGGAAGGCCACTGTTATGTCTCCTGCCAGCCTCCTCTTCTCCAGGCTGAAGGACCCCAGCTCCCTCAGCTTGTCCTCATAGCAGAGGTGCTCCAGCCTCCTGACACTTTCATGGCCCTCCTCTGGACCTACTCCATCATGTCCATGTCCTTCCTGTGTTGAGGGCTTCAGACTCGGACGCAGTACTCAGCTGAGGTCTCCCCAGAGCAAAGTGTCAGAATCACCTCTCTGGATCTGCTGCCAATGCTGCTTTTGATGCAGCCCAGGACGTGATTTGCCTTTTGGGCTGCAAGCTCACACTGTCTGCTCATGTCCAGCTTCTCATCCATCAGCACCTCCATGTTCTTTTCCCCAGGGCTGCTTTCTATCACCTCCTCCCCCAGTCTGTATTGATAGTGAGGAACCCTGCACTTGCTCTCGTTGAACCTCATGAGGTCCACCTGGGCCCACCTCTCCAGCTTGTCCAGGTCCCTCTGGATGCCATCCTGTCCCTCTGGTGTACTGACAGCATCACTCAGCTTGGTAAGTGACAAAAAATGCTTATTTATGTACCATTCTGTGTCCTATACATATATCTATGTGCTGAAGCTCTGAAAGATCTGGTAAACACAGGAACAGCACATAGTGCTCATGAAGTTTTTATATTGCAGAAGGAGTAAACTTTTTGTAAATTAAAATACTGCATGAAAATGCTTATGGTGTAGTTGGAAGGGAACTACTCCATCCTTTCTAGCTATTAGAAGGGAGAATATAATTCACACAAGGGCTGGAGCACCTCTGCTGTGAGAACAGGCTGAGGGAGCTGGGGTTGTTCAGCCTGGAGAAGAGAAGACTCTGTGGGGACCTTAGAGCTGCCTTACAGTAACCAAAGGGATCCTCCAGGAAGGCTGCAGAGGGACTTTTCCTGAGGGTGTCTAAAGATAGGATAAGGGGAAATGGTTTGAAGCTGAGGGAGAGCAGGGTTAGACTGGATCTTAGGAAGAAGTTCTTCAGTGTGAGGGTGGTGAGATTCTGGAATAGGCTGCCCAGGGATGTTGTGGCTGCCTCCTGCCTGGGGGTGTTGAAGGCCAGGTTGGATGAGGCATTGAGCAGCCAGGTCTAGTTTGAGATGTGTCCCTGCCCGTGGTGGGGAGGTTAGAGCAAATGGTCTCCGAGGTCCCTTCCAACCTGAGCCATTCTAGGATTCTGTGATATGATTGATAGGTCCAAGTAAGACAAGAGGGTAAAACAAGGAATGATTCAAAATGTCATTTGAATAGCATGGATTGCAAGCAGAGTTTAAACTAACTCTAAAAAAAGGAGGAGCAGAAAGCAAAACAAATCTCTGGTTAAGAAGATGATGAGGAGTGGGTTAAAGTTCAATGTGGTGTGAAAGGGAAGAAAACTGAGTCTTGTTCTGAAACAACAAACAAACAGAGCAGCACAATAATGCCACGTTCAGGAATGTGAGAGCCATGTTGTATCTGGCACTTGAACAACAGAGAATTATTGATGCTGATATGGTAATTGCAGAGGTACAGAGAAAAGTGGGTGGATCATGTGAAATTCATGGAATACTTGAGGTGAGCTTACAGCAGGATTAGTCTTTTGCTTTTAATTGTGGACATTGATCTCTATGCAGAGCTGGTTTGGGTGGGGGAGGGGAAGCATACTGTTGACTCTCAAGAGGTTTAAAAATCTGCTTCAGCTCAGTGTCAGTTTTTATTCTGAAGATATTTTGCAACGTGCTTCTCCCCTTTGGCCTACGCCAACAAATATGCCTGCATATGCATACCTACTGGAGCCAGCCAAGAGCTGCTGTCTGAAGCTGGCCCTGCTTGCTTTCCAAAAGGCTATAAAATCCTTTGAAACCGTTTTGGCCAGGCCCAGATTCCATGTCGTGGGCTCTGCTCACACTCAAAACATTTACTAATCTCAGTCTGATACCATGGTCTTGTTCAAGGGCACAAACAAGGTTTCCACACAGTTTGAGCACAAAATGTCAGACTCGTACAGCAAGCTGGATATGTGCTGTAAGTGGGTCTGAGGACTTTCATGGTGACTTTAACCACTTTCATAAATCACAGAATCACAAAATGGTAGGATTTGGAAGGGACCTCTAAAGATCTCCAAATCCCACCTCCCTGCCAGAGCAGGATCACCCAAGCCAGGTCACACAGAAACACATCCAGGTGGGTTTTGAGAATCTCCATAGGAGACTCTACAACCTCTCTGGGAAGCCTGCTCCAGGGCTCTTCCTCTCTCTTGGTAACTCAGGGCCACAGAGAGTCTGTCTCTGGAGAACACCATTTCATTGTTCTGTTTCCTGGTCAAAGGCTATTATGTGCCTTTTCTGTAAAGAATATTTATTATGATCTCAAATTTCTATTCAAGATTGCTAGGATTGATCAAAAGCCCCAAAGCTTTAGAAAGCCCTTCCACAGAACCAGAAAATAGTAATTCTTCCTTAGAACACCTCTGATATGAGGACAGGTTGAGAGAGCTGGGGTTGTTCAGCCTAGAGAAGAGAAGACTCCAAGACCTTAGAGCTGCCTTCCATTACCTGAAGGGATCCTCCAAGAAGGCTGCAGAGGGGCTTTTCCTAAGGGTGTCTAGAGACAGGACAAGGGGGAATGGTTTGAAGCTGAGAGAGAACAGAGTTAGACTGGAAGAAGTTTTTCAGTGTGAGGGTGATGAGACTCTGGAATAGGCTGCCCAGGGAGGTTGTGTATGTCTTCTGCCTGGGAATGTTCAAGGCAAGGCTGGAGGAGTCCTTGAGCAGCCGAGTCTAGTTGAGGGATGTCCCTGCCCATGGTGGGGAGATTGGAGTAGATGAGCTCTGAGGTGCCTTCCAACCTGATTCATTCTAGGATTCCATGATTCTAGAAGATCAAAATTAGAAAATAGTGACTAGTTGGGGAAAAAAAAAAAAAGGAGAAAAAAAATACAAGCTCTAGGGGGGAGGTGTTTAAAAGGATCATATTTTAAACCAAAAAGACACACTCTGGACTCTCTCTCTTTTTTTTTTTTTTCATTTTAAATGTTACAATACTGCTAAATAGGTTTCAGACAAGACTGAATCAAAGGAAGAAGGAAACAGTCTCTGTGAAGCACTGGCAAACACTGAAATCAAGCTACCTTTTTTTTTAAGCAGACAGCCTTGTTTTTAACTTCTACTTCAGCATTCCTCATGAGGACTTCAAATTGGGGACTTTTACTGGGGACTGACAGCAGAGTTTCAGGAAACTGTATAAAACAGCTACTCTGTTTACATCTCTGCTTTCTTGAGTTACAAAACATCCATGGTCAGACTGTGCAGGGTAGTTCTGCAAGCAGCAGAAGCTTTCTGTGGCACTCTGCCCCTTTCCTGCACGTTCTCTGACAGACTGAGGAGCAGCATACATCAAAGCTTTATTCATTCCTGAATGGTTTCACTTCTATATCACTGCACAAGGGATCATCAGTGGCTTCAGTCTCCTGGGGCATACCTCTAGAAAAGAGCTAAATGATGCTGTGAAATAATTCAAGGATACTAAACCTGTAGCAAAAGGAGCTGTTTCCAAACAGGACATGGTTGAGTTTTCTCCACGCCTTTTCCATGATTTTAAGGTCCAGGTTAAGCTGCAGGGGGAGGCCCATACATAGGTATGTAGTGTTGGTGTCCATCTTAGGTGTTAGTCTGTGTGGTTCCAAAGGCTGATTTAAAGCCCTTACATCAGTCTGCTTCTCAAGATCACTGCAACTTGCAGGCAAGCAGCTAATTATAGATGCTGTGAGCAGACCCCACGGTGATCATCTCACTTGACCAACTGATGTCATGCTACAGAACAGATTCATAGAATTACAGCATCACATAATGACAGAATCACAGAATGGTTAGGGTTGGAAGGGACCTCCAAAGGTCATCTAGCCCAAACACCTCTGCAGTAAGCAGGAGTACCCTCATCTAGATCAGATTGCCCAGAGCCCTGTCGAGCCTGACCTTGAATATCTTCAGGGGCAACCTGTTGCAGTGTTCCACTACCCTCCTGCTAAAGAACATGTTCCTCACATCCAATCTTAATCTGCTCTGCTCTCATTTCAAACCATTTTCCTTGTCCTGTCACTGCAGGCTTTTGCAAACAGTCCCTCTGCAACCTTCCTGGAGTCTCCTTCAGGTACTGGAAGGCTGCTCTTAGGTCTTTCTGGAGCCTTCTCTTCTTCACTCTAGAGAATCCTAGAATGGCTGTATTTGGAAGGGACCTCAGAACTCATCTACTCCAACCTCCCCACCATAGGCAGGGACACCTCTCAATTAGACTTGGCTGCTCAAGGCCTCATCCAGTCTGGTGTTGAACATTTTGTGGTTGTCTCCTCCTTGGGCAGCCTATTCCAGAGTCCCAGCACCTTCGCTATCAGTCTGACAGGTATTTAACAAGATGCAGTGCATGTGGGGGACGTGTGTGTGTTTGTTACAGATTTGTTGATTGTTTTTTCCCATCCCCAGTTCCTCACACAAAGGAGCTGCTTACTAGCCAACTGCTACAATGTCAGGTATAAACATAAACCAAGGAAGTGATGAATCCATGCACAGATCATCAGCTGTTTGGTAAATGTTCATTGTGATTGCACCACTTAGCTGCCTAGTGACTTGTCTTGTTCAATCAAGTGTCAGGTCCAGAGCACTGTAAACTTTTCCAGTGAAATCATTCACTTCTATCCTCCTCCCATCCTTCTTGATGTCCTTTAAATGTCTAGCTGTATCAGGGAGGAAAGACCCTATTGCTGAGCCTGTGTTGAGACTGCTATGGAAAATTCTCCCCTGACAGTGTCAGAGATGTTATTCAGATCCCCTCAGACAGCATTCTTCAGTGGAATACAACTCACCCTTTCCCCCCTCTAATGTGTTCAGTAGACAGGTGGCAAATTCCTAAGTATTTTTATATCCTTTAACTCTCAAACTATATGGACAAGGAATAGGAAATGTCATGCTCTATGTGTATGAGTAACATTCTCATTAACCAAACATCTAGAAGAAACTGCATTGTTGTGTCTGGTTGCAGAGAGATGTTACTGAAAGAGCAAGCTTGATACTGATCAGCTCTGCTCCACTTGGAGATTGAATCTCTCACAAGTTCACCCTTCCAAACACAGTTTGGCTGGGCACAACAGAGACTCACAAATGTATGATACTACCAAGATTCAGTTGCCTGATTTCTGGTTTCACCATTTGATTCCCACTGGGACATCTTCAACTAGGTATAGGAGTTACAAAGATGCTCCTAAAGAGATCTTCAGCTGCTCTAAACTAGCCATAAGACCCAGCTTCCTATAAAAATGATCGGGATTTTGAAGGCCAGACAAAAGATTAAGTTCAAGTGTGGTAATTAACAACATGTTATATGCTCTGTTAGATAAAGGGCAAGATATGGCCAGCAGATGGAGAGAGGGGAGTCTGCCCCATTGCTCTGTTCTTTTGAGACTTCTTCTGGAGTGTTGCATCCAGTTCTGGAGCCCTCAACACAGGAAGGACATGGACCTGATAGAGCAGGTCCAGAGGAGGTCACAAAAATGATCAGGGGGCTGGAGCACCTCTGCTACAAGGACAGGCTAAGGGAGCTGGAGTTGTTCAGCCTGGAGAAGAGAAGGCTCCAGGCAGACCTAAGAGCAGCCTGCCAGTACCTGAAGGGGCCTCCAAGAAGGCTGCAGAGGGACTGTTTGCAAAGGCCTGCAGTGCCGAGGGCAATGGTTTGAAATGAGAGAAAAGCAGATTTAGATTGTGTGTTAGGAACAAATTCTTTAGCAGGTGGGTGGTGGAACACTGCAAGAGGTTGCTCAGGGAGGTAGTTGAGGCCCCATCCCTGGAGATCTTCAATGTGAGGCTTGACAGGGCTCTGGGCAACCTGGTCTACTTGAAGATGTCCCTGCTGACTGCATGGGGGTTGGATTAGATGACCTTTGGAGCTCCCTTCCAACATAGACCATTCTATGATACATTACTTCAGTAATTTTTACAGTATAAATTCATATTTAATAACATGACTTTATAATGTTTAACAAAAATGAGATCAACCCTACAATATCTCTATTTAAGTTAGTGACTTATACCATCCAAGCATCCTGCCTCCTAAAATAGTTTTGATTTAAGGAATTTATTCATAGAAATGGCATAATAATGACCAGACTACCTTGGTGTTTGACAGATACATTTCCAGCCAGGGATACTGATGCACTGAGATTTCTCAGTCTAAGATAAGGATACAAGACATGGGAATCCTGATTGTCCCCTTCATGTGATATAATTATTTAGGTTGGAAGGCATATCTGGAGGCTGGATGGTCTAAATCCCTGCACACAGCAGAGCCAACTTCAACATTAAATGCAACTCCAAAGTTTCAATGTCTTGTCCAGTCCAGCACTGACCATCCCCAAGGATGGCAAAGCCACAGCTTGTCTATATGTCTGCTCCAGTGTTTGATCATTCTCATTCTAAAGAGATCTTTTCTAATATTATTGGCGGGCAAACATCAGCCTAATGAATGCTAAAAAGAGGAACTCTGCTTCTGCTGGATTGGCAAGATGAAGCATCTCACATCATCCTCTAACAATACCATATGCACAGCAAGAGGAGGGGCAGGAACTCATGGTTAGAAACAGAGGGTAAGAAGCAGTGAGCTAGGGCACTGCTCTTGGCATGAGCAACCTATTAGATGGACTCTATCCAATCATCTGCCTGCATCTTCTCAAACTTTGTACAACCCTATGAGTAGGGCCTGCCACTGACACACATTGCTTTACTCTTTACCCATCCATCATTGTGTACCCTTGTTCCCACATTGCCCCTGCAGTGGTTCACTCACATATCATAAACCAAACAGGACCAAGCCCTTTGTTCAGTGAGGTCCAGCTGACAGTGTCTGTGCAACTGCATCCTGATCTGCTGCTAGCAGTATATGGTAAAAAGGCATTTCAAATGAATCATCACTTACAATAAATATTTTTCCTAAACTGTAGCTGACATAATTTGTCAGTTCCAGTACCAAATAACAGATGAGCGAAGATACAATTTCTGCAACTTCGTTGTTAAGCCCTTTTCCCTTTCATGTTCTGGAATTTAAGTTGTATCTACTATTTTCCTATAGAACTCTCCACTGAGAGGGTCTCAAAAGAATCTGTTCCCATATGTTCCTGTCTAGGAAGACCTTCCACGCTTATACAGTTGCTAAGAAATATCACAGAATCCTAGAATGGCTCAGGTTGGAAGGGACCTCAGAGATCATTTGCTCTAACCTCCCCACCACAGGCAGGGACACATCTCAAACTAGACCTGGCTGCTCAATGCCTCATCCAACCGGGCCTTCAACACCCCCAGGCAGGAGGCAGCCACAACATCCCTGGGCAGCCTGTTGCAGAGTTTCACCACTCTCCTACTTAGGAACTTCCTCAGATCCAGCCTAACCCTGCTCTCCCTCAGCTTGAAACCATTCCCCCTTGTCCTGTCTCTAGACACCCTCAGGAAAAGTCCCTCTGCAGCCTTCCTGGAGGATTCCTTCACCTATTGGAAGTCAGCTCTAAGGTCCCTCCAGAGTCTTTTCTCCTGCAGGCTGAACAACCCCAGCTCCCTCAGCCTATCCTCATAGCAGAGATACTCCAGCCCTTGAATCATCTTTGTGTCCTCCTCTGGACTCTCTCCATCACCTCTATGTCCTTCTTATGCTGGGGACACCAGAACTGGAGGCAGTACCGGAGGTAGAGTCTCAACAGAGCAGAGTTAAGGCGCAGAATCCCCTCTCTTGTCTTGCACTTCTCTTGATGCAGCCCAGCACAGCTGCTTCCTGGGCTGCATAAGGGCACTGCTGGCTCATGGGGAGCTTCTCATCAACCAATGCACCCAAGTCTTTTTTTTGCTCAGAGCTACTTATGTCTTGAAAAGTCAGGTCCTCCATCAGAAACTGCCCCTGTTAAAACACTTTCTGCTCAATTTGATTTCATAATATTCCATTTAGGTTTTAAATAGTCATGAAGATTCATACTCTTCAGCACAAGTTTATCTGGAGCTCATCTGATCAGTGGCTTGATTGATTTTTTTTTCTAATGAGCAGAGTATCAACAAGCCAAGTGTAGATGTGTGTAGATGAGTGTAGATGTGTGTAGATGTGAGGTGAGTGCAGCCCTGAGATGTCTGAGGCAGACTTTGCCACAGGAAATGAAGCCTTGTGTTGGCAGCCCTATGCTTTACCCTCCCTTCATTTTTTTGCAGGCTGAACACAACCCAAGGCTTTAAATATTTTTAGTATATTAATGATTCTTCTTCTGGCTCCAAGGAGAACAAGGGGCAAAATGCTCTGAAGCTGAAACATTCCTCCAAGATTTTCAACCTCCCACATGTCCCCCCCTCCCTGGAACTAAAAGAGTTGTACTCATACCTAACACAGCTCGATCCTGAGCATCAGGAGGGGAGGCAAGGAAGTTATAACAAAAATAAACAAGCAGTCCTTCACCTCACCTCCACCTTGGAGTTTTGACTCAGACTGCTACTAAAATAGGCCTATTCCAACCTGGCATCCTAAACAAAATAAAAAGGGCAGGCTCTGAAATCTTCACATGCTTCCTTTCCCTGTAACGTGATATTTTCTTCACCTGCTCCTCAAGAACCTCTGCTGGCTATTGTTCACAGTGGGGCTGGTATCAGCCTGACAGTTTTCTGACTAACAGTCTTCAGAGCTAACAGTCTTTGGTGGCTTGGATTTTTTTTTCCTCGTTAATGTTTTTACTGTGAGGACAAAATATTGATGTTCTGGGTGTTATCCACTTAAAAGATTTATATGAATGAAAGCTTCTAAATGTGGGTCATTGTAGTGATCTTGCCCTTCTTTCCCACAGCAATAACAAATAGTAATTAACTTGGGTTTATTTTCCCTTTTGGAACTTAAGGGGTTTTGTAACTTTCATTATATGTTTTGTCTATTCCCATTTTCTCTTTTGTTTTCTTTTCCTTTCTCTTTTTATTTTCTTTTTCTTTTCTCAACATGTCTTTTAATCAATTAAGTGCATTTTAATGATTCCAGAGAAGAGAGAGCCACAAGGATGATTCAAGAGCTGGAACACCTCTGCTGTGAGAACAGACTGAGGGTGCTGGGGTTGTTCAGCCTAGAGAGAAGACTCTGGGGGGATCTTAGAGCTGCTTTCCAATCCCTGAAGGGGTCCTCCAGGAAGGCTGCAGAGGGACTTTTCCTGAGGCTGTCTAGAGACAGGACAAGGGGGAATGGTTTGAAGCTGAGAGAGAGCAGGGTTACACTGGATCTGGGGAAGATGTTCTTCAGTATGAGAGTGGTGAGACTCTGGAATAGGCTGCATGGAGAGGATGTAGATGCTTCCTCCCTGGAGGTGTTAACTTCAAGGTTTTCTTGATTGTTGTGAGACAATCAGAAGATGCCTGTTGTAGTAACCTGAGAGTGAAATGTTGGCTGCTCTCTCTGTGAAGTTCTCAATGCTTCTGACATTGTGGGTGCAACATCTCCCTCCCTTGAGATTTGGAAGGCCAGGCTGGATGAGGTCTTGAGCTTTGACTAAATGATTTCTGAGATCCCTTCCAACCCTAAACATTCTGTGATTCTCTGATATGATTCTATGATCATTTGAAGAATTCAGCTGGTTAAAAAGAAGGATATGAACAGTCAAATACCTCATGCATTTTATATTGCACTCATCATAAACACAAACACATTTTAGTTCTGATTCATCACTGGCCATAAACAAAACATGAACACACAAAGCTGCTCTCCAGATAGTAGAAATTTGCATAGCAACTCCAGTGTTAGTTGAGCAATGATGACTTACAACCATCTGTGCTTACAGCCCACTACAAACTGATTTCCATCAGCCTACAGACAAGTGACTAGCAAATGAGTAAGAGCTAAAAGACAGCAGGTGAGGGAGGTGTTTATTGTGACAACTCTGGAACATGTTTGTGATTTCATTTTTTAATGTAACACTTTTTTTTTGTGGTTCTAATTTAAATATTTTATTTATATATATATGAAAGTACACAGAAAAATGAGAAAAGATAGCTGTTAAATTTCTCAGTGGCTGTAGATTTGTATGAACTTGCTGTCTCTGGAGAACACCATTTCATTGTTCTGTTTCCAGGTCAAAGGCTATTATGTGCCTTTTCTGTAAAGAATATTTATTATGATCTCAAATTTCTATTCAAGATTGCTAGGATTGATCAAAAGCCCCAAAGCTTTAGAAAGCCCTTCCACAGAACCAGAAAATAGTACTTCCTCCTTGGAACACCTCTGATATGAGGACAGGTTGAGAGAGCTGGAGTTGTTCAGCCTGGAGAAGAGAAGACTCCAGGAGGACCTTAGAGCTGCCTTCCTTAGAGCTGTCTTCCAATCCCTAAAGGATCCTATGGGATTGCTGCAGACTTTTCCTGAAAGTGTCTAGAGACAGGACAAGGGGGAATGGTTTGAAGCTGAGAGAGAGCAGGGTGATGATCTTCGGAAGTTTTTCAGTGTGAGGGTGGTGAGACTCTGGAATAGGCTGCCCAGGGGGACTGGGCAGGGAGGCTGTAGTTGAGAGGTGTCCCCGCCCATGGTGGGGAGATTGGAGTAGATGAGCTCTGAGGTCCCTTCCAACCTGAGCCATTCTAGGATTGTCTTTTCTCATTGTCTTCTGTTGTGTCTCAGCCTTTGTGTGTGTGTGTGTATCCAACTGCAAACTTAGCCATCAAACCTCTGTGCAAGTGTTTAAACTGTACAAAATGTGCCTGCTTAAGTGAGGAAAAAGATGTTATTTCTTTGGAGAGAGGGAAGAGAGGGTGAAGGATGAGGTACTGATGAGACATGGAATTGAAGAGAACTTGGTTCAGGTCTTGGTTCAGCTTGCTAGACTACCATGAATGAGTTACACTATCTCAGCAACTCATACACATAAACCACAGGATGATGATAGTCCTTCTGTTCCACAAGAGACTTACAAAAGTAAAGGGGACGCAGCAACTATAGAGATAGAAATCACATAAACTCCTCCTGAGCAATGGATATAAGATTTACAAGATAAGCAGATAGAAGGAATTAGGCAGTTGATGCTCTCCTTCCTTATTCTCTGTACTTTTTGTTACTCTGGTTCCTGGAATTCTGCCTTTCTCTTTCACTGCTCCAAATGATTCACTGTGGCCTTACGGAAGAATATTGCTCCGTCCTATCTTACACTTCTCCAAACTCAAACCCACATATCTGCACTGAACCTAGAGCTCTTTGGTTGCATACTACCTAAGCCCAGCTTGCTTGACATGCTGGCAATGCTCAAGGAGCTACAGGGAAGTAGGGGTAGGAAAAGTCCCTGCAGTGACAGACCAGTGAGACTTTTTTTTTCAAGAATTTTCCACAGATGTAGAGCTTCCCAAGGCCTCATGCACAAGTGAAAGGAAGAATGGGAGATACTGGTTGTTCTCCACTCACTGTTTTCCCCTGAGCATTGTTACTCTGCATCTCTGATGCCTGCATTTCGCATAGGACTCAAATTCCTCCTCTCTAGACTGAACTCTCTGGTCTCCCACTGATATCCTTCTGCAAATTTTTCTCCCTCTTCATCTCCTTCTCCACTCCAAAGTCCTACATCTTCTCCTCCTACCAGTTTCCAAATCCTCATGTTCCTGTTGCTGCTCTTCCATAAGTCTGTGCTGTTCCAGGTGCCATACCCTGGTCTCCATGCCAGCAAATCCAGTAGTATCTAAAATTGCTATGAAGTTTCAACGTGGGTATCTCAGCGACCCTTCTACATTTAAATATCCTGAAGAGCTGCTGGTAACAGTCATGTCTGGTACAGCAGTTTGCTCTGAAAGCAGATTAGGTCTAACTACTCACTGCCCCTGAAGCTGTCCATGAAAAGGTCATCACCTCACTTCCTGTCTGCTAACTGGGGCCTCCCTTAGTTGAGCCAAACTCCACATCCAAGCCAAAACAAACCAGTTCAGCTGACATCTACTATTTGAACTGCTTAAGCTACTCTGCCTGACTTTGGCCCAAACAAGTTTGGGAGGGGTTGCATGAACACCTTGCAGAAGAGGTAGTAACCTTTGGTAGAAGTCAACTGTGACAGCAACTGAAACCTGTCTGGAAATGGTAATCCCTTCATCAGCCCCACTTCAGCCTGTGGAGGAAGTGAGCACCCACAAGGGGATTTTGAAGTGTGATAAATTCTGTGCTGTAAGTTCAGTTCTCACTTATTTCACAAGAGGTTCCCCTGGCAAACCACTCCTTCCCAGCACGAAGCAAACATGATGACGTCACTCAGGCTGTCATTCATCTCTCTCCTGTTTAATCACTGCTAACTGATTAACCAGGTGAAGTGCCACAAGACCCATTAGCTGAGAAAGGAACAAAAAGTTAGGGCAGCTTTTATGAATAAATGAATAGAGCATTTGTAAACAAGGTGCATGACCTCCAGCTCTTGAAAGGACCCACCTAATCCCCCTTTTTGGCCCCCCAACAATAGGGGCAGTGAGGGGGATGACACAGCCACTCCTGGCAGGAGCAAGGCATGAACTGGTAGGACATGGAGGAGTGTCAAAGTTCGAGTGCTTTTACAGAGCCTGCTGGATAGCCACCAAAATGTCTTTTGCCCTTGTTTTACCCCATATAGGCACTTCGGGTCTCGTTATCTCATGAGCTTGATAAGGAGGCAATAGAAACAGAGGCTAACATTAACTCTTTCAGTACCATGTTGCCAAAAAGGGGCGGTGAATGCTGAAACAAAAAAAAAATCCATTGCCAGAAACACAAAAAAATACATTTAATAGAATTGACAGACCTCTGACAACCTGAGGGGAGGTCAGCAGGCAAGCACACCGGCAAAGCCAGGCAGTCCCTCTCTCAGATGGTTCAGGTGATTACCAGACTAAAGCCTGACTCTGTCCCTGGAGTGTGCTCTACAGCTGAGATTGTTTTCAGGAGCTTGCTGTGCAAGGAAGGAACGAAAGGAATGAAAGGCTTTCAAGAGGGAAGGGGAAAAAAAAAGTTGAGATGGAGTTAGACTCTGACATGCTCCTTCACAAGTGACCACCTGCCAGCTGAAGCATGTCAGCTGCCAGGACACGCACACTTCACCCGCTGTGAGCAGGAGGTAAAGGACGTGGCTGCTTATGTCCATAAAGCAGGGTCAGATGTTGCTGTGTCTGAGTCCTCCAGACTTCTTCTGTTTGTGTCTTCAGGTTAGCAACAAACACGAACAGTTTCACTATCTACTGCTCACCCAGAGCAGATTCTCAGCTCAAGCTCAGCTGAAAATAAAAAGTTATTCTTAGTGAGAACTTTGGCCTGCAGGAGTTAATTGTGATCTCACTGTGGCTTAGTTGCATCTTCTATTACATTAAAATAAGATAAATATTCTAACTCTGTATTGGAAAAGCTTTGGCTTGCAGTCCTAGAGGCTTCTCTACATATCCTTTTTTTTCAGCTAAAAATAAAAGCACTTCAAAAAAGATCACAACTGCTTTTTCAGTCTTACAGCTGTACAGTAAGGCAACATTTTCAGTCTCCCAGTTACATATAATTAAACCAGAAAACCCCCAACAAAGCAGAGTTATGTAAGGTGTCACTGAGCTGAGGCAGCACGAGGGAAGAGAGAACTGAAATGTCTTTCCTCCTTGCCATGCTCCCCCTCTCCACTGCTCCTCACTTCTCTTTGTGAGGATAACCATGCTGGAACTACTTGTTCCCGGACTGCTCCAGCCTGAATAAGCAGGGGCATGGGCTGTCACCTCCACTTCCTCTGGCATACTCTCTGATCCCAGCCGGCAAAATGGGTCAGGGCCTAGCTCCATTTAAGCAGCAGTTAACTGTGCAGACTTTCAACACTGTGGGCACTTGTGAGGGTTGTGAAAGGTATCCCCAGGGACACTGATGACCTGAAACAAAAAGGCAAAACTGCAAGACCAACACACACAAAATAGTGACTGGATTGCTGTAAATGGCTTTAGCATAATTTCTTCACTGCTTTTGAGCTTTTTTTTGTCACTGCCTGCTGCAGGCAGGCTTGCTTGGAACTTCTCTCTCTGCTGGCTCTACACTCTTCTTGCAGAGTAACTGTTCACTACAATTGCAAACAAGGATTCCTCAAAAGAGACACTTTGCAACTCCTTAACATCAGACCCTTAATCAAGATGGTTCTTGTTCAGTTTTGTCAGGACAGAGTCCACCATTGCATTATTTGCCTGCTTCTTGAAACACAGACCACACAAACTTCTACCGTGATAGCCATCAGCCTTTCCCGAGGCACTCTGTCTGCAAAGGTAGCCATCAAGAGCATAGGGACCCACGTCTCTTTCTCATCCTGTCGTCTAAGGTCTGTGGCATGGTGCAGGGATTCAAAAGCAATTGGCTGGCGTCTGAATTTTGCTGTGTAAGCTGTCCTGCATACCTAGCAATTCCAGCAGGACCCTCTTAGGGACAATGCCTAAGGAGGCGATGCCCCTGAGGGGGAGGGCTGCAGAATATTCTGATGTTACCTAGAGAAGGAATACTTAAGGACTCATCAGTTAACGGGCTGCCCAGGGAGACTTACCATCTCTGCAGGTGTTTAACAGGAGACTGGATGAGGCACTTAGTGCCATGGTTTAGTTAATTAGAAGGTGCTGGTGAACGGTTGGACTCTTAAGGTCTTTTCTAACCTGGTTAATTCTGTGGTTCTGTTAAACTTTCAAAGGATGTGACTTCCTAGTAAACATCGGTACTGGCCAGGACAGGTACGTGTTCGACAAAAATATTTGCATTTCTGTTATCTTCATTTTCACCATCCTCATTTGGTTTAGACTTTAAAAATGCATGGATTAGCTCATGAGGCAATTTGAAGGACAAAAGCCCTCAATGTGCCACGCAGCCAACAGCTCACATCAGCATTAACATCGAGGACGCGACACCTTCACACGGTAATGGTTCTCCACCACCCTGCCCAGCGTTGTTTTGTGAATGGAGAGAGTAGCGTTTACGCCTTCGCTGTGAGACCTAAGTTTTCTTTAGCTGGCAGTGCTGAGCAGAACATGGCTGGACCACGGGAGCGGCGACATGAGGTTGCTGAAGGACAGGACTCGCCACGGCAGCCGTGCGAGGCTCACAGCACCGCGCCCGACTGGTCGAGAGGAACCGGCGCAGGCCCCGGCGCCACGGCAGAAGGGGACCCTAAGGCGGCACGGGCCCCTGTAGAGCCAGCTCAGCAGACACAAGTGCCGAGGGGCCAGGGCAGGCCGTGCCCAGCAAGCCTTCCCAGCGGGCCGAGGGGCGGTGAAGGTCTGCGGCCCCGCCTCGTTTGAACCGCTCCGCGGCCCCGGCGCCTCCCAGGGGCCGGCTCGGCGGCTGCAGCGGAGGTCGGGGTCAGCGGCCGCGTGTGCCCCCCTCCCTGTGCCAGCCACGGTGCCCCTACCGCCATCGCCGCCCGGCTTGCGCGGCGGCTGCTGCCTCCGTCTCTTCGCAGGGATCCTCTGTCCCCGCTCCTCCCTTTCTCCTGCTTCCCTCTTCCCCCACCTTCACCCCCCGGGTGAGTTAATTCACTGGGATTGGTTTCAAATGACGCCATCGTTTTATTTTTACACCAATGACCTCATCCCAGCAGCTTCAAGTTTACTGACCAGCAAAACTCTTCTCTCGCTCGTTGCCTTCCTTCTGCCTCCCTGCTCTGCCCGCTTGTTTGTTAAGCATTTGGGTTCTTCTGGGAACCGAAGGCTTAAACCAAACAAACACACACACATACACACAAACCCACCCCCAAACCTCCTTGTCCCCTCTTCCTTAGCTTTTCGGTGCCGTGTCGCAGCCCCACGCCCCTCCATCACTGTCCCCTTTTAGTTTTCTCAAGCCATCTTGGCGGGGGGGAGGAGAAGAGGAGGGGAAAAAAAAAAAAGCTCCAAATGTTTCCTTTTTCTTCTTCTCTGCCCTCCCACCTTCACTCTTCCTCCTCTTAAAAAAAAAAAACAACCCAAAACAGCCAATACAGTTTTTCTGGGTTTTTTGGTTTTTTTTTTTTGAGTTGCTGGGGTTTGGGTTGGCTTTTTTCTTTCTTTTCTTTTTTTTTTATGGGTGTTTGGGGTTGTCCTTTTTTTTATATTTTTTTTTTTTTTTTAACTGAAGAAGGAGGCAAAAAGAACTTTCCCAGCTGCTGGAAGGAGACAAAGTTGTTCCAAGCGGCAGCGGAGAGGCCGGTGGCAGCAACTTTTATGCCCGCGGAGGGGGATAGACAGACAGACAAGACAGTCAGGGACTTAAACCGTAAGTGCCGGCAGGAGCTCTGGAACTCCTCGTCTGGGACCGGCCCGTGGTAGCCAGCGCGGACAGGGGGTCGAGGGGTGCGGGGGGGTTCTGAGCTGGGCCGGGCTGGGCGGGGAGGAGGAGGAGGGAGGTGAGGGAGAGGCGGGCGGCGGGAGCCCTTCCTCCCTGCCTCCCTCCCTCCTGCCGCATGTCCTTCCCCGCCGCCCCCTCACCTCCGGAGGAGAGCGCCCGCAGCCGACAGGTCTCTGCCCCGGCCCGGGCAGGCTCCGGCCGCCTCCGCAGGTGGTAAGGATGGGGGGCGAGAGGGAGGAGGGTACGGCACCGGCGGCTCCCACCGCGCGTCCCCTACCTGCTGCGGCCGGCCGGCAGCCTGCTGCCCGCCGCGGCTCCTGCCTTCTCGTCGTCCCTTCGTGGCTCACCTCCCGGTGTACACCTGCCTCTCCTGCTAAAGGCAGGGGAGAGGAGAGAGAGGCGGGAGCCTTCGGTGCGGGTGAGAGGAGGCAGGTCGCCGGTGGAAGGGGTGAGAAGGAAACCGCTGGCTGCTTCAGCGCGCCCCGAAACCGTCCGCAGGGGATGTCTGGGGAGGCTGCTGATCAGCTTTGGCGTGCGCGTTTGCGGTACTAAACTTTGGGGAAACAGTGTTGGCTCGGAAGAGGCTTTCTACCGCGTAAAATGCTCGAGGATGCTCCTGAAGAAACGTTGCAAGTTCTGCCTTCAACTTGGAAAACATTTAAATTGAGGCGGTTGACAAAATGGAGGGCTGCCATGGAGTCCAGGAGTGAAGCAGATTGCAAATTGTTAACCTGGTATTGGGGTCCTGTAAACTCACAGCTCCGTGGCTCATGCCAGGATGTGGCCTGACAGATGCTCTCCTGGCTTAATGCTTTTTTTCCCCTGTAGAAGCAGCAGGGATGAGGAGTTGAGCGTGCACCATTGCGTGCCAGAGAAAGGTGTATGGGATGCGCCTGCTTGCAAAGCCTGACCAATGACTGACTTTTTCAAGCGCCAGAAAACATTTAGGTAGCAGTCAGATGGGAAGCTGTTCTCTTTACAAGAGTGGAGGCAGGAGAAATTACTTTATTTCATTGTCGTTTCAACCTGCTGAAGCAAAACAGAATCAATCTTTGGGTTTTCCTTCAAGCGAAGGGTGTAGTCGTAGTGAGCTGCATTGTCTGACCTATGACTAACTATTTTTTTTTGTTCAAACACTCTGTGTATATACCCTGTAGAATAAATAGATCTGTGCTGGGGCAGAAAGCTAAGAGCGGATTGAACTGATTTTCTTTGTAAGGATATGTGTGTTTAGGGGGTTCTTGAAAAGAAGAAACCCCAACCAAAACTCCAAATTAATTTTTGCAGTCCTTGCTTTAAGATGGAAGCTATTCCTGGAAGCATGTGGTTTGGTAGACACAGAGCAGGATTTGGTTTAAACTCTTGTGTTTTGAGAGGAGAGGGAAAACCAGTAAGTTTTAACTTCTTAGGGTGTTCACCCCACTTCCCACTGGAGGTCGAAGCATTCATCACGGTTGGTTGTGCTGGTTTCCATTTGAATGTGAAAGAAGTGTGCAGCAGGGAGCATGTACAGGTATTTTTAGCTTTAATATTTACTGAGAAAAGATACAAAGAACAGTGGTTATTCAAGAAAAAATAAAAATCCTGCATGTGCTGAGTATGCTCATTAATACCTATTTAAAAAGTCAGGTGAGATACAGTCTGGTCCTTACGCTTATTTGATACAGTAGTGCTTCACTATCTCTTAAGGCACAGTTTCAAAGTCTCTTTTAAAATGAACAAATAAGTAAAAGCAAGAGAGAAGGTGCCAGTTCCAGTGCTAATTAGAGGTGGCAGCTGCAGAAATGCTGTACAGTTTAATAAAGGGCCAGAAAATCCAAGGAAGCATTTGAAATTGCAACATGTTGTATAAAGATACAAAAATACATTCATTCCTGCTCTGGTTTTGTCAGCTGACTAAGCAGATAAAATGAAACAAAATCACACCAGCAAAACTTCTGTAGAAGAAAGTGAGCTCAATTCATCTTTGTTTCTGTAAAATGCCTACTCCTCTTTCAGTGAAGGCAACTAGCTTGGCAAGGATGTTTGCTTTTAGCCAGAATAGCTTCAACTGTCCATAGGAACGGGACCGGCAGTAGCCGTGCAGGAATGTGTTAAATGGATTTCCCTAGCAGTCCTGGCTCCCAAGCCAACCCTGGCTCCTTTGGGTCTGCAGCAGCCCTCAGGCCCTGGGAGGTGTTGTGCTTATATCTGCCGTGGGCCGTGTGCACCTTCCTTGGCAAAATAACTCTGCCCTGGGTGTCCTGTGTCTCTCTACTTGCACAGCAACTGGAGACAGGGCGAGTGATGTCATGTGGAGTTCCTGGGGACTGAATGGTGGGACGGGTCAGCCACTCTACTACCTGTAGGACAAGTTCTTCATGTAGGCCTTAGGGAGCTCTCAGAGGGCACAGTGGGGTTCCCTGGAGACTTTCAAAGTCGACCTGGATGTGTTCCTGTGTGATCTGCCCTGGGTGATCCTGCTCTGGCAGGAGAGTTTGGCTTAATGATCTCTGGAGGTCCTTTCCAACCTCTAATGTTCTGTGACTCTAGATAGCCACAGAAAGTACTGGGTAGGCAGATTAGCCATTGATTTCTGTTACTTACATTGGCCTTCAAGCAAACTTTGCATTGTGCAAGGTGAGGGCCTTGCTCAGGCACCTGTCTTTTCAAAGTCTGATGACTTAATCTTCAGACCTGTGCAGAAATATTCACAGTTTGCAAAATACAGTAAGGACAGCTGAAGTTTGGGTTTTTTTATCTTCAAGAACAAGGAGGCAGGGTGGTAGCTTTCACTTAGTAGTGTGGCTGTTGAATTTTCTAGGCTTTCTTTCTTTCTTTCTTTCTTTCTTTCTTTCTTTCTTTCTTTCTTTCTTTCTTTCTTTCTTTCTTTCTTTCTTTCTTTCTTTCTTTCTTTCTTTCTTTCTTTCTTTCTTTCTTTCAGCAATTAGGAAGGCAGCATGGATCATCTTCAAGTGCTGACAGTCCTTAAAGCCAGGTGGCATAGAGTAGTTACTGTCAAAGGATGTAATGTAGAAGGATTTGCACATCTGTTCCTTTTTCATTTCTGCTTCGCCTCTCAGGAAGATATTAGTAGATTCATATTCATGGAATGTTTTTTGTTGGAAGAGACCTTGAAGGTCATCTAGTCCCAAGCCCACTGGCATGGGCAGGGACACCTTCCACTAGACCAGGTTGCTCAAGACCTCATTCAGCTTGGCTTTGAACACCTGCAGAGAGGGGGCATCCGCAGCCTCTCTGAGCAACCTGTTCCTGTGTCTCACTACCCTCGCTGGAAAGAGTTTCTTCCTTATTTCCAGTATAAGTCTTCCCTCCTCAAGCTTCAATCCATTCCCTCTCATCCTATTACTACCAGCCCTTGTAAAAAGTCCGTTCCCAGCTTTCTTGTAGGCTCTCTTCAGGTACTGGAAGACTGCTTTTAGGTCTCCCCAGAGCTTTCTCTGGGCTGAACAACGCCAACTCTCTCAGCCTGTCCCCACAGGGGAGGTTCTCCAGCCCTCTGCTCATCTTTGTAGCTTCTTCTGTATCTTCTCCAGAAGCTCCATGTCCTTCTTATGCTGGGGACGCCAGAACTGGCTGCAGTACTTCTGGTGGGGTCTCAGCAGAGCAGAGGGGCAGAATCACCTGCCTTGTCCTGCCAGTCACAGTTCTGTTGATACAGCCCAGGACACAGGTCTGTTGCCTGCAAATCCTGTGAATCTGCCTCTACAGATTTGTTGGAGGCTGATCAAAGAACTGAATGCTTCTTGAAGTGTTTTGTGAATGGTTGTGTGTGTCCATGGTATTTAGGGAGAATGATCAAGAAGCTGCTTTTCTGTGTGATAGGGAAATAGCAGTGTCCCTGATGTGTCAAATGTTACCTTCACTTTCCCTACAATTCCGTAGGGATGGTTTGCAGGTTTAGCACAGTATCACAGAGGGTTTCTGTAGAATGTTTTAAGTATCAGTATGTTTTGTGTCAGCATTTGTGGTATTTCTCTGGTTTATTTGGTGTCCTCCTTCATAAACAAAGGGGACTGCATCATTCTATAGGGCTGTCAAATACAGATGTGGCCTCTCCTTTCTGATGAATCAAAACCCATAGGTGATGGCTGGTCTGGTGATATGTATCAGGATGTTTACCTGGACTAAAGCCAGCAATTAGCTGAAGACCAGGAGGCATTTGCATGGCGGTGGCATAGAATCTCAGAATGGTTTGGGTTGGAAGGGACCCCCAAAGGTCATCTAGTCCAACCCTCTTCTCACAGATAATTGGAGACAGAACAAGTGGGAATGGCCTCAAGCTGAGACTGGGTAGGTTTAGATTAGTTATTAGGAAAGAGTTTTTCACGGAGAGAGTGGTCAGGCACTGGCATGAGCTGCCCAGGGAGATGCTTGCGTCACCGACCCTGGGTGTGTTTAAGGGTCGTTTGAATGTGGTGCTTAGGGATATGGTTTACAGTGAATCTTGTAGAGTAAGGTTACAGGTTTGACTTGGTGATCCTGAGGGTCTTTTCCAACCTGGATGTTTCTGTGATTCTGTGGTTTTAAGCTTCCTGCAGTCACCAGGGACATCCTCCACTAGATCAGGTCACTTGGAGCTTTGTCCAGTCTCTCTTTGAGTATCTCCTGGGATGGGGCCTCAACTCCCTCCCTGGGCAACCTTTTCCAGTGTTCCACTATCCCCATGGTGCAGAACTTGTTCCTAACATCCAGTCTAATTTTGCTCTTCTCTCATTTCAAACCGGTGCCCCTTGTCCTGTCTGCAAGCCTTTGCAGACAGTCCCTCTGCAGCCTTCTGGTAGCCCACTTCAGACACTGGAAGGCTGCTCTTAGGTCTGCGTGGAGCATTCTCCAGGCAGAACACCTCCAGTTCATGAGCACTAACTTGAAGCTAGCTACTAGTCGTTAGTAAGTACCCTATCCTCAGAGTTTTCCTTATCACTAGTGTCATAGTATCAGCACCCTGATACCAAAGCTAATGGAGACTGAGCTGTTTCTGGTGGAAGGCTAGAGGTAGAGCTGTCCCCTAATGCCACAGCATTGCTGCTGTCTGAAGACAGGGAACAGGGAAGTTTGTATCACTACTTCTCTTCACTGAACCTGATCTTTCATATTGGTATTAGTTTGGCAGCTCCAGCTAAGAACTCTCCATTCCAGTTACTTTGTAACTTCCCATGACACCTGAAGCAAGCAAAAAATGCACATTAATGGTAAAGTTTGGCAACTACTGTATTTGCATAATATTAATCTGAGCAGTTCTTGATTTACTCATGGCTGGGGTCTGTTGGCAGCTGCCAGAGTCTCCAGTGGAGATGGTGTTGGCCACCAGTGAATTACTGCTCCTCAGCGATCAAAGAAGAGTTGAGTCCAGGGTGTGTGTGTGTGTGTGTGTGCGTAGGGCGAGAGGAAAGATGGGCAGGAGTTCAAGGCCTTGTGTTTCCTTTTGCTGTGCTATGTGGTCTGCTGCTGAGCCAAGACTGACCTACTCGGACTTGGCTCTGGGAAGACTGGCAGCTTTCCAGCTTGTGTCCCTACGAAATGCTCTGGCAGCTAGAAAAAAAACCAACACCAACCAAACCACCAAATTAATAATTGGACAGGCTAGGAGGGAGGGAAAGGAGTGTTCCCTCAGTTTTTAGAGGTTTCTCATGGGGCTGTGGGGATGCAGAACGATCTCTTCTGACCCAGACCTTCTCCAGATACTCTGCTGTTGCTTTTCTCTGCTGTAATGTTTGTGCTGTGTGAATATGTGAAAGGAACTGCTGAAACAAGATCTTTCTTTGAGAGGAAGTCAGTTATCTCTGCTCTTTCTTGGTCACAATATGAGCCATACATTGCAGGTCACCTATGCAGCTTCTCCTTGGTGTGTTCTTGGAACTAAGTTTGCCCTGTGCAAAAAAAGTTTTCATCCTGTTTCTCAGAAAGTAAAATCAATTCCTTGCGCTGACTTCCTCAGGTAAATCTTTGCTTATGTTTAGTCTCCAGCCTAAGTTACAAACTTCTGTCAGTTATTCAGCAAATAAAGACACAGAAGTGGTGGTGTGCAGAAGCTTTTGTTAGTTGAGAGTATATGTCATTGTTTTCTTCCATAAGGTCTTTTATGCACTGTCCTGAGTGCTAAGGCTCAGGTAGGAAGAGTTCCTCCCCTACCTCCCTGCAAAGAGATGGAGGATCTCATCTGTGCCCAGCAGGAGTAGGGAAGTGACTGTGCTCCTCTGCTGGGCACTGGTAAGGCCACACCTCAAATAATGGCTTCAGTTTTGTGGCCCTCACTCCAAGGACACCGAGGGGCTGGAGCAGGTCCAGAGAAGGGCTTTGGCACCCATGGAGGGTCTGGAGAACAGGGCTGGTGAAGAGCAGCTGAGAGAACTGGGGTTGTTTAGTCTGGAGAGGAGGAGGCTGAGGGGAGACCTCATTGCTCTGTAGTCTCAGGTGATAGAAGGAGAGGAAATGGCCTGAAATTGTGCCAGGGCAGGTTTAGATGCTCTCAGGAGGCCATCTTGCTATTGAAACAAGCCTTGGGTTCAGAGGTGGGTCATAAGCATGAAGAATGCTTTCCAAGAGAACAAGCATGAGGTTACTTTCCACTTGCATCGAAGCTGGTTAGAATAGATAGAGCACTTATCACCTCTACAGTTCCCTCAATGATTTTGTTGCAGATGGAAACCTGCTCAAGTATTGGAATTTCCTACCTTCCTTCTGTACAATTTATGCTTGGGACTCAGTGTTTTCTCTTCCTTTGCAGCTCCGCTATCCCTGATAGTTTTATGGGAGGCTGTTTGAGCTCTGGAAAACTGTGAGGGAAGAGAGTTGGAACTTTGTTACACGTCTCTCTTCTAGCCTCATCTTACTCAAAAGTACCTTGGTAAAAGAGGAGAATTGAGGTAGAGGCCTCTTACTAGGAATACTTGGGAGACAAAGAGAACAAACTTCATCTTGGTCTCAAGAAGGATTCCTAAAGCATTGCCAGTTCTTAAGCCAGGACAAAGCATATTGCAGAAAACAATTAGAGCAGGAATCTTAGGGCATTGAGTTAACATGTTTTAGGTACCAGTAAGTCTGAAGGTGTGCACTGGACTGAATCCAGATTAGCAGCAGACAGATAGTGTCACCACTTCAGTAGGATTTTCTTTGTCCCAAGTCCTTGAGTGCAAGGCTGGTGCGCTCCGAATTGAGGATAGACTCTGAATATCTCATTTCCCATAGCTCGAGTTCTGCATTGATGACAAGGCTTTTCTCATAGCAGCAGACCTGAGTAGTTCCCCTTTCTCCCACTCTACTAAGCTCTCAAACTTTACACAGAATACACTGAAACCTTACTGAGAAGAGGCAATCAAGAACTACTAACCTACAGGTTCATAGTTCCATAGCTGAGAAAGACACAGCAGGTGAAGGCAAATGGACAACCATCATAGAATCATGGAATCAACCAGGCTGGAAGAGACCTCCAAGATCATCCAGTCCAACCTATTCCCCAGCCCTATCCAGTCAACTAGACCATGGCACTAAGTGCCTCAGCTAGTCTTTTTTTGAACACCTCCAGGGATGGTGACTCCACCACCTCCCTGGGCAGCCCAAGTTCATGTTCTCCTAGCTAGTGGGAGACATAATTAGGGTGTATTTAGACAAATTAACAAAGCTTCCTCTGCTGCCTTGTTTGTTCCTCATTATCTCCCTTTTTTTATTTTGGTTTTACATGAATGTTATTTTCATACAATTCAATGTTAACTTTCATTTCCATTTAATCTGAATATGTCTGATGAGATATTTCCTTAGTATGTGGAATGAGCTGTCTTGCCCAGCTGGTGAAAATCCTTGACTTATCATAGAATGGTTTAGGTTGGAAGGGACCTCAAAGGTCATTCAGTTCCAACCCTCTGCCATAGGCAGGGACACCTCCCACTAGAACAGGTTGCCCAAGGCCTCATCCAGCCTGCCCTTGAACACCTCCAGGGAGGGAGCATCCACAACCTCTCCGGGCAACCTGTTCCAGTGTCTCACCACCCTCACTGTAAAGAACCCTTTCCTAGCATCTAGTTTGAATCTCCCCTCTGTCAGTTTAAACCCATTACTCCTTGTCCTGTCATTACAAGACCTTGTCAATAGTCCCTCCCCAGCCTTCCTGTAGGTCCCCTTCAGATACTGGAAGGCCACTGTAAGGTCTCCTTGAAGCCTTCTGTTCTCCAGGCTGAAGACCTCCAACTTTTGTAGCCTGTCCTCATAGCAGAGCTGCTCCAGCTCTCAAATCATCTTCGTGGCCCTCCTCTGGACTGGCTCCAACAGCTCAATGTCTTTTTTGTGTTGGGGGCTCCAGAACTGCGCACAGGACTCCAGGTGGGCTCTGATGAGAACAGAGTAAAAGGGCATAATCCTCTCCCTTGCCCTGCTGGCCACACTGCTCTTGCTGCAGCCCAGTACACAGTTGCTGTCTGGGCTGCACTCACACTGCAGGCTCATATTGAGCTTTTCATCACCCCAGACCCCCAGGTCCTTTTCCTCAGGGCTGGTCTCAGCCATTCACCACCCAGCCTGGATCTGTGCTTGGGATTGCACCAACTTAGGTGCAGGACCTTACACTTGGCCTTGTTGAATGTCATGAAGTTGGCCTGGGCACACCTCTCCAGCCTGTCCAGGTCCCTCTGGATAGATCCCTGCCCTCTAGCAAGTCGACTGTACCACACAGCTTGGTGTCACCTGCACACTTGCTGAGGGTGCACTGATCCCTCTGTCCATATTACTGACAAAGATGTTAAACACTACTGGTGCCAGCACTGACCCCTAAGGGATGCCACTTGGCTCTGGTCTCCACGGGGACACTGTGCCCTTGATCACCACTCTCTGACTGCCACCATCCAGCCAATTCCTTATCCAGCAGTGCTCCACCCATCCAGTCTGTGTCTTTCCAGTTCAGTGCCCAGGATGTCATGTGGGACAGAGCCAAAAGCCTTACTCAGGTCCAGGTAGATGACGTCAGTTGCCCTTCCCTTGTCCACTGTTGCTGTGAGTCCATCATAAAAAGGCACTAAATTTGCCAGGCATGATTTGCCCTTGGTGAAGCCATTGCTGGTTACCACCAATCACCTCTGCTTTGATTTCTTTAGCAAAGTCTTCAGACTCAGCCTTCAGCCTTAGCAGAGTCTTCAGGAGGATCTGCTCCATGATCTTGCCAGGCACAGAGGTGAGACTGACTGGTCTGTAGTTCCCTTCTTGAAGCTGGGCCTTATGCTTGCCCTCTTCCAGTCACCAGGAACTTCACCACTCTGCCATGACCTTTCAAATATGATGGACAGTGGTTTAGCAACTTCATCTGCCAGTTTCATCAGGACCCACGGGTGGATCTTGTCAGGCCCCATGACATTCTCATGGTTGACACATTGTGAGCATGCTGTCACCTCAATTCTCCATTTTGCTTCTTAGTGTGTCCATGTTTGGATACCATCTAGTTGCCAAAGCCTTTTTCCTCAGTGTGGCTCACTTTGCCTGTCTGCTGGGATTTCCAGGTGGATGTGCTTGAAGGTGAATGGTCTGGTTGAAAGGGATCTCGAAAGGTCATCTAGTCCAACCACGTCTGCAGTAAGCAGGGACATCCTCAACTAGATCAGGTTGCTCAGAACCCTGTCGAGCCTCACCTTGAATATCTCCAGGGATGGGGCCCCATCCACTTCCCTGGGCAAACTATTCCAGTGTTCTACTACCCTCATGATGCAGAACTTGTTCCTGACTTCCAAATCTGTTTATTCAGCTCAGTCATGACTGGATGAGCAGCTGATTTGTTACCTGCTTCCCCACAAAATATAGCAGGAAGTTAATTCCTTGAAGCACAAAATGGTTGTAAAAATAATAGTAATAAAAGTGCCAATATCCAAGATGCTGCTTGTGACAGCAAAACAGAGTGTAAGAATACTAACACTAACTAGTAACAGCACTGTGTTTTTTCCCTAGGATACTCTTGCCATGAGACATCTTTTGAGGCTAGGAAGGAGTTTGGAGGCCATGCCACATGAGGAGCAGCTGAGGGAGCTGGGGTTGTTGAGTGTGGAGAAAAGAAGACTAAGGGGAGATCTTATTGCTGTCTACAGCTACCTGAAAGGAAGTTGGAGTGAGGCTGGTGTTGGTCTCTTCTCCCAAGTAACCGGCAACAGGATGAGAGGAAATGAGTTTGAGTTGTGCCAGGGGAGGTTTAGTTTGGACACAGGGAAAAACTTCTTTAACAAGAGAGTTGGGAGGGCTTGGAACAGGCTGCCCAGGAAGGTAGTGGAGTCACCATTCCTGGAGGTGTTAAGAAGCTGTAGGTGTGGTGCTTCGGGAGATGGTTTAGTGGTCATGGTAGTTGGATTATGGTTGAACTCAATCTTAAAGGTCTTTTACAGCCTTAGTGGTGCTACAGTTCTGCCCCCTCAAGTTTACAGGACTTGAATCTTTTTTCTTTAGCTAAGGCTTGTTTGATTTGCCAACTCTCCTGGAGGTGTGACCTGTGCTGGATCAAGGAAACATGTCAGTGTCTTCTCCCTGCTGCCTCATGTGTGGTTAAGCCTATAGAGAGCTGTGCAGGAAGCTCAGGCACACTGTCCCCTCTGACTGCCCTCTGCAAATACAGGCTATTAATGACCATTGCCTTTCATGGGTAAAAGCAGTCCTGGCAACAACTTTGTGCACTTTATTTAGTGGCACACCAAGCAAGCAAGCACATTAGCTATTTTTATTCAGAGCCCCAGACATAAGCCAGTATGGCAAAGTGGCTATGAAATGTCTGCATAGCTAAGTGAAAATACAGCTGCTCTTCTACACTCTTTTTCTTTTAGTTACAGAATTTTGAGAGGGTTCCACCAGTGATCATCTGATCTCTCTGAGCTGTGGTGAGCATTTTCAAGATTTCACATTGAAATAGGCAGAATGTTCTTTACAAAGCACTGACTTTGTCTTCTCTTGCAGTCAGCAGTAAGGAGGTAATGCAATAGGGGAGGTGGGTGGGTTGGGAGGGGGGACTGGTCCAGTTTAAAGCTTCAGGTCTTGTCCTTTCAGGAAGCTTTGGGACTATCTGTTCCTATGTGCTGCTTAGTGGCAGGCACTCAAAAAAAGCTGAATGCAAGGACACTTAGCAATTGCTAGATTAGAGAGACACAGTGTTTGTTTTGGGAGTTTTTAAAGGCTGCTGCTGGTGGTTTTCCCTCTTTTTTTTTCCTCTTTTTTTTTCCTTCCTTTTTCCTTAAAGAGTCTGTGTACTTTGGCAATAAAAATGGCTTGCATGGCTTGCTGGATAATTCAGTAAAAAATGTCAAGATGCTGTTGATTTAAGTCTTTGAATAGTTCAAAACCAAGAATTTATGTTATGGATTAACTTGGGAGGGATGTTGAACATCTAAGTTTGTGTGTGTGTGTGTGTGTGTGTGTACTTGTTCAGCAGTAGTTACACCTCAGTATTAACATGAGTGGTCTGCAGTTCAGTTTTGGGTTAAAACAAAACACTTTAAAGTATGTAAGAGATGTCATAGGTCTCAAGGAAGGAAAAAATAATTTATTGTGCCTTCCTTGACCTGGAACCTGCCTAATACTGGAATGTATATCCAATGCAGCACATTCTTAATGTGTCTTTGCTTGACTGACTTAGAAAATACAACTACAAATATAATCTTGTATCCACCAAAGTAAGGTATTTCTACTCAATGCTTTCATATTTGGCTGGTGGTACTGCTTTGCAGTACAAACATTATTCTTACCTAGCTGTTTATCATTTATTTACCTCATGTTTCTCTATTTATATTAGCAAAGGGAAAACCTACAAGCAGGACTTCCTCCTTGAAAGGTCTCTCCCCTTCAAATGTCAATTGTTACACATCAAAGCACAGCTGGACAGGTCTACCTATTGGTAGAAAATAGCATTAGATGCCAACACAGGCTGAGGGAGAATGAGATTGAGAGCAGCCCTGTGAGAAAGGACTTGGGGGTGCTGGTGGAGGAGAAGCTGGACAGGAGCCATCAGTAAGCACTTGCAGCCCAGAAAGCCAATGGCAGCCTGAGCTGCATCCAAAGCAGCATGGCCAGAGATGGAGAGATGGGATTCTGCTCCTCTGCTCTGGGGAGACCTCACCTGAAGTGCTTTGTCCAGCTCCGGAGCCCTCAACACAGGAAGGACAGGAAGCTGATGGAGCAGGTCCAGAGGAGGCCACCAAAATAATCAAGAGGCTGGAGCAGCTCTACTATGAGGACAGGCTGAGGGAGCTGGGGTTGTTCAGCCTGGAGAAGAGAAGGCTCCAGACAGACCTCAGAGTAGCCTGCCAGTACCTGAAGGGGGCTCCAAGCAGGCTGCAGAGGGACTGCGTGCAAAAGCCTGCAGTGACAGGAGGAGGGCAATGGTTTGAAATGAGCAGAGCAGATTGAGACTGGATGTGAGGAACAAGTTCTTTAGCATGAGAGTGGTGGAACACTGCAAGAGGTTGCCGAGGGAAGTAGTTGAGGCCACATCCCTGGAACTGCTCAAGGTGAGTCTGGGCAAGGCTCTGAGCAACCTGCTCTAGTGGAGAATGTCTCTGCTGACTGCAGCAGGGTTTGACTAGATGACATTTGGTTTACCTTTCAACCCAAACCATTCTGTGATTACTTTTTTGGGCAGGTGGAGTGGGATGGGCATCGAGTAGATCAGCTGCTTTGGGACCTGATGAAAGTAAAGGAATTAAAACCCTAACGTAGAAACACCTCTTTCAGCAAAGCAGGCGTCCTTGGCTGTGGAATTCTGCAGTATCTGCCCTGATTTGTGTTGAAATAGTCAACTTGCAATTCTCATGTCTGTGGGCAGAGCTGTGATACTTCTGCTTTATCTCAGAATGTGATTAAATGGCACTGCAGTGGAAAAACAGTCAGGCTTATCGCTTTCTCCAGCTGAGGGTGCAAACAGTATGTCCACCCTCAAAAGCTGCATAGTTTTAGAGTTAGCATCTGTCATGATGAAAATACTAGAAAAGGGAGATGAGTGTAAGGAAAAGAACTGGAAAGAGATAAAGAAGAGGCAATAATGGAAAATAAGAGGTGTTGGTCAGATGGAAAATTATACCTGGATGTGCTATATAAAGGAGGAAAGAAAAAAGAAAGTTGAGCCAAGAGAGATGAGAAATGTTTTTTAAAAGGGAGAGAGAATTTCTGTGTTAGTTGCACATAAAAAGGAACCTTTTAAATCACAGAAGACACAGACAACAGGATGGAATCATTCCACTTTGGCTAGTAAAACTAAGCTTATAGTAGTGTTTTACTCTGTGCATGAGGAAAAGCCATTTGACAGGCCATTGAAATGAAGTGTAATGACAAGATCTAAGAAGTAGAGGGAAAGGAGTACCTTAGGATGGCTTCATAGCAGTAAATGCTCCTGTGCATCTAGAAAATAGCTCCTGAAGATGGTTAAAAATGATTGGGTTCTGCATTTCACCATTCTGACTCTGTATTTTCATTTGTAGTTCATATAACTGAGGATTCATAGCTTCATAGAGTGGTTTGGGTTCAAAGGGACCTTAAATATTATCTAGTTCCCAGCCCTCTGCCATGGGCAGGGACATCTTCCACTAGCCCATGTTGCTCAAGGCCTTATGCAGTCTGGCCTTGGACGCCTCCAGGGAGGGGGTGTCCACAGCCTCCCTGGGCAGCTTGTTCTAGTGTCTTCCCACCTTCACTGTCAAGAACTTCTTCATCTCCAGTTTCTCTTCCAGTTTCACTTGATCTTGGATATCCACCAGTATTTACAGAATCACAGAAACAATCAGGTTGGAAAAGACCCTCAGAATCAGCAAGCCCAACTGATTGAGTACTTGAGAACCAGGGTTTGTGGTTGTCTCAAACACCATTCACCTGGGCAAGCTGCAGATCTTGATCTTGGAGGTGCATGGAGTAGGACCCATCATGCTTAATGGCCTCACCCAGTCTTTCCTTGTAGCTGACCCAAATTCCTTGCTGTCCATTTGTCCCTTCTTCCTCTCCCAGTGCTGTCCTCACCTGACCCAGGTGAAGGGTTCTTCTTATCCCCTTCCTCACCAATAATATTGGCCAATGTTGTTCCTGTCAACAGCGGCATCCATTTGCCCTTTTTTCCCCCTCTACTACTTCTCTGAGGTTTCTTTCTCATCTCCCCAGTGGCAGGGCATGGCTGTGTGCATGTGGCTGTCAAAGTGGCATTCTTCACGCTTAGATTCTGTGGAACTTTTAGACAGCCTATAGCAATCTACAGAAAGTTCCTTTAACCAGTGCTCAAAAACACACAGGTAGATCTCATGACAGGTTGGAGGTGGGTAGCAAAGGCTGCTGCTGTATCCCCTCCAGATTTCTTCTGTCTGCTGCTCTGTGATGATCACCAAGCCTGACAGAGTCTCTATGTGGCTGGTTTGAAATAAGTTTTTCTAGAACTGAAGTTCACTGATTTAAATTTTTTTCTCCCTTTTAAAAAGTACTTTTTCCCTTTTGTTCAATCTCCCCCCCCTTCCCTTTCCAGCATATTTTACAAACACTGTGTACCTGTGCTAGCACAGCTTTAAGAAGCATTCCCTATTTCTCTTTTCTGATCAGCCCTTACATTCTTTAATTCCCTAATAAATCTTGGCTTAGTGTTGATCAATTTCTCTTGTTTTCTTTTCTTCAATAGGTCACTCCTGACAGTAGATCATCTTAGTCCATCTTAAACTTAACTTTTGCCAGCATCCTGTGTGGGAGAGGCTCTTGCAAAGAAACCTCTTTTTGCTTTCTCAGCTCTTAGTATCTGGTTGCATTATCTGGTTGCTAGTATCCAATTTAATTGCAGCCTTCTTTCTTTTTCACCATTTCTTGCAATTTTTCTTCTTCTTATGATATATTTTCCCATCTAATAGACTTTGGTCTTTTAAGGCTTCCCCCCCCTTTTTTTTTTTCTCTTCCTATCTGCTCTCACATATTCTGCTTTCTGGTTTTTCACCCGTGCTTGGATTCACATTTTTCTGGGATATGCTCATTTGGCCTATGTAACCTCATGAAAATGTTACCATTTGAACATAATGACTCTTTTCTTCCCTGGCTTCCTGTTCCCTTTCCTTGTGAAGTGCTATGTATACCTTCCACAACTTTCAGACTCAGCTGGAAGCTAAACATCCAGCTCTTAATTTCCTCTCTCTTCTTGAGGTGAGGATCTTTTGGCCTGGCCGTATCTTAATCTGATGGAGTGGGTCCAGAGGAGGGCCACCAAAAGGGTATTGGAGCACCTCTGCTATGGAGACAGGCAGAGGGAGCTGAGATTGTTCAGCCTGGAGAAGAGAAGGCTCCAGGCAGACCTGAGAGTAACCTGCCAGTACCTGAAGGGGGCTCCAAGAAGGCTGCGGAGCACAGGCCTGCAGTGAGAGGCCAAGGGCAATGGTTTGAAATCAGAGCAGAGCAGATTGAGATTGGATGTGAGGAACAAGTTCTCTAGTATGAGGGTGGTGGAACACTGGAAGAGGTTGCCCAGGGAAGTAGTTGAGGTCGTATCCCTGGAGATCTTCAAGGTGAGGCTGGACAGGGCTCTGAGCAGCCTGCTCTAGTGAAGGATGTCCCTGCTGATGACAAGGGAGGTTGGCCTGGACGACCTTGAGAAGTAAATTGGGAGACAGCAATCTTAAGGCAAGGCCTGGTGTCAAGAAGTATGGGTTTACATCCTGACAGTCCCCGCTTGGGTTTGCTCCAGTGGGACACATCCCTTTGATCACTGTTAGCAACTTTGTTCTCTGTGAACTCAGTGAAGCAGTGCACATGAACTTAGTGGTGTAGCACATACCCGTGTTCAACTGAGATTTGCTTTCAAGGTATTTTTATTAGGAATCCCAAAGCTCCAAGGACTCAGAAAAGTTTCTCACTGAACTTTCAAATCTGACTGTGTCTTTAAAATGCCAGCCAGGTGCTAAGATGTAATGCTGGGGTTTCACTGAAATGTTGGTGTGGAATGCCACAAGTTCATTTCTCTCTTGGTGTGGCTGCCAACCTCAAACACTTGAGCAATGTTTATAGTTTTATAACTCTCCTCTGGATTCAGAAATTAAAATCAAAACATAGTTGATCGTGATACTAATATAAATAGGTTAATAAAATAACCAGACCTTTCAGCAAGGTTAACCTCCTGTTCTTTATAGTGTAGTTGAAACCTGTGAAACTTCCATGGCCCAGAGTTGCTTTTCTCCCTCATAATGTTTTAATTGTAAGGTTTCCTTCATTGTTGCCAGACAGTTGGAAGATTCCTGTCATAGTAACCTGATGGTGGCACGTTGGATGCTCCCTTCCTAGCATCACAACATCCATTGCCCCTTGTCCTGTCATTGGACATGCCTGAGCAGAGCCTGGCTCTGTCCTCCCAGCACATCTTTATTAACATGAATGAGGGCAGCCCTCAGGCTCCTCTGCTCCAAGCTCCAAGCCCCAGCTCCCTCAGCCTGTCCGCACAGGGAGGTGTTCCACTGCCTTCGGCACCTTTGTGGTTCTGTGTTGGACTCTTTCAAGCAGTCACCTGAAGCCCTTCTTGAACTGAGGGGTCCAGCACTGGACACAGTATTCTAGGTGTGGCCTCACCAGGGCAGAGGGGGAGAAGAACATCTCTTGACCTACTAACCACACCTCTTTGAAGTCTGGAATGCTTCTGTCATAGTGGGTGCAACATACCATTCCTAGTAGGGCTATCAGCACTCTAGAGATGTTTTTTTCCAAGTTTGTCTGTGTCTGAAACTATTGGTAATCTAATTGCTGGGTTCAGGCATGGAACTCTGCAAAAAAGCTTTCTCATGGCAAAACTTCAATGTATTTAAATGTTTAAAAAGAGTGAGTGTTAGGTGGAGCGCCATGGAAATTGCCTTTAGCTTTATTGAATGGACAGACAGTCTGTGAAAGGCTCCAGAATTATTTAATTGTGCCTTAAAAATAGTAAAGGTACTCATATTTAGATTATTAGTTAAGCTGGTGCTCTGTGGTCATTTCTTCCTGAAAAGAAACGTGAGTTCTAAGGTGGTAAACCATAGAATCATAGAGTGGTCTGAGATGGAAGGGACCTTGAAAGCTCATCTAGGCCAACCCCCTCTGCTGTCAGCTGGATCAGGTTGCCCAGAGCCCTGTCAAGCCTCACCTTGAATATCACCAGGGACAGAGCTCAAACCACCTCCCTGGACAACCTGTTCCAGTGTTCCATTATCCTCATGGTGCAGAACTTGTTCCTAATATCCAATCTAAATCTGCTGTTCTCTAGTTTGAAGCCATTGCCTCTTGTCCTGTCATTTTCTTGATGTCATTGTTTACTTGTTGTCAGTTGTTCCTCTAAAGAAGTTTGGATATGGCTGTGGTTTAGTCCAAGTAGACATGTGCTGAAGATTCTGTTGCTGCCAGGCAACCAACAACAGAGCAAGAGGACACAGTCTGAAGTTGTGACAGTGGAGGTCTAGACTGGATGTTAGGAGGAAGTTCTTGACAGAGTGATTTGCCATTGGAATGGGCTGCCCAGGGAGATGGTGGAGTTGCTATCCTTGGAGGTGTTCAGGAAAAAGACTGGATGAGGCACTTAGTGCCATCGTCTAGTTGACTGGACAGGGCTGGTTGATAGGTTGGACTGGATGATCTTGGAGGTCTCTTCCAACCTGGTTGATTCTATGGTCAGCACCCAGGCCATTCACTGATCTGTCTGGGAACCACTGCTTGAAGATCATAGAATGGTCTGAGTTGGAAGGGACCTCTGAAGGTCATCTAGTCTAACCCCTAAGATATAAGAGGTAAGTACAGTAGTAGGTGTAAAATGCCATATTATTGCACATCTCTGTCTTCACTGAGTGGTGACAGCACAAGTGGCTTTTCCTTATGTTCTTGGAGTTGGTGATCTTTGTCTGTTCACTCCAAAGAAACACCACAAATGCATTTTGGTAGCTAATTGACAATAGAGTCCTGCCGTTCTGTGGCTGCAAGCTCAGGTGCTGGTAGTAAAGGTATTGCCCCTGGGGAGGCAGAAAGAGAAGCTGATGTTCCTGGGTAGCACTGTACCTCTCCAGTTGGTGCAGACCCATACCCCTTCAGTTGCTGTCTGTAGTGGAGCCATCTTCCTTGGAAATCTTTTCTGTATTTGTGAGGGGCCAAAGTACAGGAGGAGAAATTTCTGCAGCAAACCTTTCTGTTTCCTTCATTCCAGCCTACACGAAGCAGAGAAACCATGACTCCAAACTTGTCATTAAGCTTCCTAAGAACACTTCTGTTAGTTGTAGTTGCCTACAGTGTAGTTTGGCAAGATTAGTGAAGCAGGGAGAGCACTTTCTACTGTTAGGCTTGAAGCTTTTGTTTTAATGACAAAGTTCTTCCAGTCTGGCATGATCTGTCTGCTACAAACTTCTGAACTACAGTCACTGATGACTTGGCAAGCAGCACAGTGCTGGTATGGAGGATCTTTGGGCCAAGTTCTTAACCTTTTTGTGTAAGATTTTCTTTAAGGGGAATGCAAAGCAGATGGGATTGTGGTTGAATAAGTAGTCCTTGGCTGAGCAAGCACTGCCCTGAGAAAGGTGCCTAAGGAACATCCCTATTGTGCTGCATAAGAGCAAGGACAGGATGCAGGGAGCCCATGAACGATCATTGTGCTGGTGCTTTCTCACATTGACTGTACAGATGTGCTGAAAGCATTGATTAACCTGGATTCTACCTAAAACACACCACAAAACTAAGGCCACTGAGCGTGAGAGGCAATTGTCCACTTTGAACTGTGTCATGGGGCTTTAGGTCTCTAGACCTAGGCAGCAGGCACCGTCTGTTGGTACTAGCAGAGCAGGAATTCCTGGTGGAGAAGCCTACTTTTCCTATCTGAGCAGCGTGTACTTTGCTTAAAGCCAAAGGTCTATCAGCCCCTCAGGACAGCAGTAGGTATCACAGACTGCCTGCTGGCCAGGTTCATTTTTTAGGGCACTAGTGCAGTTTTTTTCTCCTTCCAGCTTACTTTGCGCTCAGTTTCATACACAGACTGCTTCAGCTGTCTGCAGCAGCTTCTGTGTGGTGGAGGTGAGCTGATTTTCCATTCCTTGCACTGCTTGTGTGTCTGAGCAGAAGTAGCAATGAAAGCTGAAGAGATCACAGAATGTCAGGGGCTGGAAGGGACCTCACAAGATCATCTAGTGCAAAGGGTACTTTGTCTGGTGTTTGATACCGTGGTGGCACACAGCAACTGCAGAACAAATCTTTCTGGCTGTGGTGGTGAGTGGCATAGTGCAGCTTGGCCTCATCCATCTGCCCTGTGCTGTGGAGAGAGACTTCACCCCAAGTGTGGAAAGCTCTGTGGCGGTGCCATGGGGTGAGCCTGCATAAATTAACTTTCTCTCCTATCCAAGGCTGAGTTTAAACACAAAGCTGCTGGTTTAATTCAGAGCTAACTTGTGAGGTTTAGGTTTAGGCATCTCCTCTGCATGCTGTCTGTCCCCACACTGAAGCATTCATGCAGTATCAGGAAAATGTGGCTGCCAAACGTGTTAAAAGTAATAATTTAAAAAAAAATCTCTTCAGCTTCTTGCTTTTTGACTAAACTGCAGGCTTGTGGCCATAGGCTCATCTTTGGTGCCAGGTGGTCTTCCAAACGTAAAACTGCTTCTTGGAATGATTTGTATGTGATTGTATGGTCTTACTCTGGCAGGAAGATTGGACTCAAAAGATCTCCAGATGTCCCTTCCAGCCCCTAACTCATGTGATCCTGTGTGGTTTATGCTTTCAGTAGAGTGCCAGAAAGCTGAACTTTGGCAGAACTATGCTTCAGGTTGATGGTGAGAGTGAGATTGGGAAGAATGGTGGTGTCTTAAAATAGGCTTTGTGGCCACAGATAGACCCTTCTAGGTGCAAGCAGTCTAAGATAAATGAAACTTGTTATGTTCTACAAAAGTATTTGGGTTTGTGCTTGCCTTTGTCCAGCTCCCAGTTCATGGATGACTTGATTTCAGAAGTACATGCCCTAAGAATTCACTGCACTAGCTTGAGCCTGGTGGTGTGGTTGCAGAGGAAGAAGCCTGAAGTGGGTGGGAGGAGTGCTTCTCCTTCCCCTCTTTCCTGGTGACCTCCACTTCTGTGGCTGCATTCAGCTCTTCCTGCACGTTTTGACCTGTGCTAGAATCCTACCAGAGAGGGCAACTGCAGGCAGGGAGAAAGCTTCTTCTGGAAAAGATTTCTCACCTAGGGCTGCACATCTGAAATGCTTTTGGCAATCTTTGGTAGAAATTGGCTGCTCTCAAGTGAGTTTTTGAAATGATGACTCTGTCCCACCAGGGCCAGTCTTTTTGTGCCACTCAGAGTTCCTGAGGATGTGAATTTTTATTTTATATATAATTGTTTTAAATATAAAAAAATCTTCATCTCTATATGAACTTTTGTGTGCACTAAGAATGCAGGGAAACATATCATAGAATCATGGAATGGTTTGGGTTGCACAGGACATCCAAAGTTCATCTAGTCCAACCCCTTTGCAGTCAGCAGGGACATCCTTTACTCAATCAGGGTGCTCAGAGCCTTGTCCAGCTTGACATTGAGTATCTCCAGGAATGGGGCCTCAGCTGTTTCCCTTTGTGCTTGCCTTTGTCCAGCTCCCAGTTCATGGATTACTTGATTTCAGAAGTGAATGCCCTAAGAGTTCACTGCACTGCAACCTGTTGCAGTGTTCCAGCACCTGCATGATACAGAACTTGTTCCTCCCATCCAATCTAAATCTGCTCTGCTCTCATTACAAACCATTGCCCTCATCCTGTCACTGCAGGCTGTTGCACACAGTCCCTCTGCAGCCTGCTTGGAGGACCCTTCAGTTGCTGGAAGGCCACTGTTAGGTCTGCCTGGAGCCTTCTCCTCTCCAGGCTTAACAACCTCAGCTCCCTCAGCCTATCCCTGTAGCAGAGGTGCTCCAGCCCCCAGTCACCTCCATGGTCCTCCCCTCTGGACCCACTCCATCAGGTCCGTGTCCTTCCTGTGCTGAGGGCTCCAGAGCTGGATGCAGCACTGCAGTTGAAGTCTCACCACAGCTAAAGGTGTCAAGTAAGGTTTCAGAAACACCCCACGTAAAACTTGGGGCAAACCACGAGAATATACATCTAAACCTAGGCCAAGCTTGAGTTAATCACAATGAACAACTTTGCTGTCCAGAGAGAAGTTTGTTGATGGGAACAAGGTGCCACAAATCCAGGAAGTCTGGCGGTGACTCCAGGATTTTCTTGTTGTGGTCTGAACTCCAGGAATTTGGGGAGAGGGGAGTGTTTGTTCTTTGAGGTTATCTTGTAGCTTCCTTGCTGTCTTTTATTGCATCTTTGCTTCAGCCAGGCAGCTTCCATGAGGAATGGGATTCACTGAGTGATTTGTTGTGTACTTTGGGATGTGCTTTGCGCTTCTTTTCCTCTTTGGAAAGAGGGGCAAGCTGGGTGTGAAGGTGTTTTGGAAGTGCTGGGTTTTGTTTCTGTGTGAGGGAAGGGCTGGGGCCTTGTGGAGGTGTGGGGCTGGGGCCGTTGTGGAGGTGTGGGGCTGGGGGCCTTGTGGAGGTGTGGGGCTGGGGCCGTTGTGGAGGTGCGGGGCTGGGGCCGTTGTGGAGCTGCGGGCCTGGAGGCATTGTGGAGGCGTGGGCCTGGAGACGTTGTGGAGGTGCGGGGCTGGGGGCCTTGTGGAGGTGTGGGCCTGGAGACGTTGTGGAGGTGCGGGGCTGGGGGCCTTGTGGAGGTGTGGGCCTGGAGACGTTGTGGAGGTGCGGGGCTGGGGGCCTTGTGGAGGTGCGGGGCTGGGGGCCTTGTGGAGGTGTGGGGCTGGGGGCCTTGTGGAGGTGTGGGCCTGGAGACGTTGTGGAGGTGCGGTGCTGGGGGCCTTGTGGAGGTGCGGGACTGGGGGCCTTGTGGAGGTGTGGGGCTGGAGGCGTTGTGGAGGTGTGGGGCTGGGGGCCTTGTGGAGGTGCGGGACTGGGGGCCTTGTGGAGGTGTGGGCCTGGAGGCCTTGTGGAGGTGTGGGGCTGGGGGCCTTGTGGAGGTGCGGGACTGGGGGCCTTGTGGAGGTGTGGGCCTGGAGGCCTTGTGGAGGTGTGGGCCTGGAGGCCTTGTGGAGGTGCGGGGCTGGGGGCCTTGTGGAGGTGTGGGCCTGGAGGCCTTGTGGAGGTGCGGGGCTGGGGGCCTTGTGGAGGTGTGGGCCTGGAGGCCTTGTGGAGGTGCGGGGCTGGGGGCCTTGTGGAGGTGTGGGACTGGGGGCCGTTGTGGAGGTGTGGGCCTGGAGGCCTTGTGGAGGTGCGGGACTGGGGGCCTTGTGGAGGTGTGGGCCTGGAGGCCTTGTGGAGGTGTGGGGCTGGGGGCCGTTGTGGAGGTGTGGGTCTGGAGACATTGTGGAGGTGCGGGACTGGGGGCCGTTGTGGAGGTGTGGGCCTGGAGGCCTTGTGGAGGTGTGGGGCTGGGGGCCGTTGTGGAGGTGTGGGTCTGGAGACATTGTGGAGGTGCGGGGCTGGGGGCCATTATGGAGGTGCGGGGCTGGAGGCCGTTGTGGAGGTATGGGGCTGGGTGCCTTGTGGAAGTGCGGGGCTGGGGGCCATTTTGAAGCTGCAGGGCTGGGGGCCATTTTGGAGCTGCAGGGCTGGGGGCCATTTTGGAGCTGCAGGGCTGGGGGCTGTTGTGGAGGTGTGGGTCTGGGGACCGTTGTGGAGGTGCAGGCCTAGAGGCTGTTGTGGAGGTGCGGGCCTGGAAGTGTTGTGGAGGTGCGGACCTGGAGGCTGTTGTGGAGGTGCAGGCCTGGAAGTGTTGTGGAGGTGCGGACCTGGAGGTGTTGTGGAGTTGCAGTGGTGGGGGCCATTGTGGAGGTGTGGGTCTGGAGGCATCGTGGAGCTGCGGGCCTGGAGGTGTTGTGGAGGTGTGGACCTGGAGGTGTTGTGGAGTTGCAGTGATGGGGGCCGTTGTGGAGGTGTGGGTCTGGGGGCCATTTTGGATGTGTGGGCCTGGAGGCGTTTTGGATGTGTGGGCCTGGAGGCATTGTGGAGGTGTGGGTCTGGGGGCCGTTGTGGAGGTGTGGGTCTGGGGGCCGTTGTGGAGGTGCGGGGCTGAGGGTCTTCTGGAGTTCATGTCGTCCCTCTTCTTATGGCTCATAAAAGAAGTCTCCTCTCGCTGCCTGTTCTGTATCCTTGGGCAGTCGCAGATACAGGAGTAACAGTGAGTATCTATTGGATGTGCAGCTCTTGTGAGCCACGCCTGTGTGTTTCCTTTCATAGAGCAGATGGAATTCACTGTGGTGCTGGAAATGCCCCCGAGATAACACAGCTTTTCCTGACGCAGTGAGATGCTTTCCTAACTGCGTTAAGGATTCACGCAGTAGCATTGTCCCCTGGATGTCTAATACTGATTTGAACATGTGGAGGTGATAGTTTAAAACAAACCAACCAAACCCAAAGACAAATACCTGTACCAGCTGGGTACTTCAGCATCATGAACAAGGGAGTGGGAGAAGTATGTTGCTCGTAGTTTAGCCCTGAGAGAAATGCTTTAGCAGCACAGAAGTGGTCATCCTTTGCTTTGTCTTTTGCTTCTGCAAAAGAGTTTCTGGGGTCGAGTTTCTGTGGTGAGCGCTGCAGTGGGAAAGGCTGACTGCACTTAAGATGCGTGAGGGAAATGGCATCAGGAGCACCAAGAACGAGCTTGCAGGTTGCCATTTTCAAACAGTGGCCTATTTTTTTCTCTACTTCCATATTTTTTGATGGCTTTCCTTTACTCCCACTTGACCTTTTTTGCCCTCAAGTTAAGAGGAGGCCAATAGGACCTGCTTAAGGGGATGAGGGGAAAGCGGAGGGGAAGAGGTTGGGTGGCACCTCAGATTGGGTCTCCTGCTGGTAGGTGAGAAGGGAAAGGGACTAATAAGTGCTTTTAAAATCTCCCCATCTTTCGCCGTCCGGGAATAACAAACAGCAGTGGTGTTTCAAACAGCTGCTTTGCATGGGTCTAATTGAAGATACCTGCAAAAGCTTACTGCTGGGTCCAAGGCTTACATGGAGTTTTGTAGCTAGACAGACAACAGTATCCTTGTGCTTTACAAGCTGGCATCTTTACTGACATGCTTAGTCTTGACCATCTTTCCTGTGAAGACTGAAAGATCTGGGGCTGTTTAGTCTGGAGAGGAGAAGGCTGAGAGGGGATCTGATCAATGTCTGTAAATATCTATGGGGTGGGTGTCAAAATGAAGGTGCCATGCTCTTTGTGCTGGTGCCCAGTGACAGGACAAGGAACAACGGGTACAAGCTGGAACACAGGAGGTTCCACCTCAACACAATGAGACATTTCTATGTGGTGAGAGTGCCAGAGCCCTGGAGCAGACTGTTCAGAGGGGTTGTAGAGTCGTCTTCTCTGGAGACTTTCACAACCCACCTGGATGTGTTCCTGTGTGACCTGCCCTGGGTGATCCTGCTCTGGCAAGGGGTTTGGACTAGGTGATTTACGGAGGTCACTTCCAACCCCTGACATTGTGTGGTTAACCCTCATGCTGTACCTACAGGCCCTGGTAAAACGTCTCTTGCCATCTTTCTTGTAGGTTTTCTTTGAGTACCGAAAGGTGGATTGAATTAGTTCAAAATCACCTTTCCCCACCCCACCTTTTAAGGGCCAGTACTCTGCTGGATGTTGTCTCATGAAGCTGAAGCCTGAAATGGTATTCTGAAGATGACTACATGTTCTTAAAGTTGTAGTCAGTAAAGAAAAGAAGTCACAAACACACAAAAAGCAATCAAACCCAAGCCCAAACAAACACCACCAAACCCTCCCCCCCAAAGTCTGCAGCATTTGACGGGAAGCCAGTGCAACTCCCTTGAAACTGGAGTGGCATGGCTGAGTCAGGGAGGTATGAGCTAAGAATCTGGCAGAAGTCTTTTGCACAAAGGAAGGCTGAGAGAGTCTCTCAGGAAGCCTGCACGCTGCTAAATGTGGCATGTTTGAACATGAGACTGACATCATTGTGAGTTCATAGCAGTGAAAGAACAAAGTGGCAGCCACAAATTAGACTGACCTAATTTTTAAGTCGCTTCTAAAAACTTAATAGCAGAGAGTGTTGCTTTTGCAAGCTGTTTATTTCTGCCCCAACCTCTGACTACTGAGGTTAAACTCCCAAGTTTAACCATCTGAAGTGTTGAAGGAGTTTGTGAGGAAGGTGTGTGTGTATGTGTGTGTGTTCGAGGGGTGCTGCAGACTTCCTTCCCTGGCTCCTTTTCCACTCAGACCTCAATCTTCACATAAAGGAAATGTTTAAGGACCACCCATCTTACACCTTTATCCTTCAGGAGCGGTTTCCTGGAGGTAGAAACCTCAGGATCGCGTACCAAAACTTAACTTGTTCTTCTGCGCTGCTCACGTGCAGCCTAGAAGTCTGTCTGATAGCCATCCCAGCAGCTGCCAGCAGTGTTAGCAGGAATTGATGGATAATCAGTGAGGAACTGTAAAACTAGTAAGTGTTCTGTGTTGATGTACCCATGATTGTTGACAAATGACTGCTGCTGCTTCTGTTGCTGAGCACCTAAGAAGTACGAAGGTCCTGCAGACTGCAGCTGCTTCATTTCTTTCCAAGTGTTTTAGTTGGCTCTGCATTCACTGAAGCTGCTCCGTTCTCTTGCCATGTTGCTTCAGTTAGTGTAGGATACCGAGCTCACCTAGCTTGGGACTTCTCTGACAAGAGTCAGTGCTTCTCTGTTCCTTTTTAAAGGGTTGTGTAAACCAGAGCACCTCTGCAAATTCTGGAGTAATATCAAATGCTCTTTAGGGATTTGTATGGAGCTGTGCATATGTGGAAGTAGGCTTCAAATGGGTAATACAAATGGCATGTGAGGGAACACATTTTGTTGCTCTTTGCCTTTCAGAATTCTTTTGGAATCAGGATCCTACAGGAAGGCTGGAGAGGGACTTTTCATCAGGGTGTCTAGCAACAGGACAAGGTGGAATGGTTTGAAGCTGAGGGAGAGCAGGGTTAGACTGGATCTTCCCTTCAGTAGGAGGGTGATGAGACTCTGGAATAGGCTGCCCAGGGAGTCTGTGGTTGCCTCCTGCCTGGGGTGGGGTTAGATGAGGCCTTCAGCAGCTGATTGTAATTGTGAGATGTTCCTGGCCATGGTGGGGAGGTTGGAGCAGATGAGCTCTGAGGTCCCTTCCAACCTGAGCCATTCTGCGTAGTGTTGGTGTTGCATTGTGCTTATCATGCCTTCCTAGATGCTTCTGTGTGCTTTTATCACTAGATACCATACCCTTCTCATAACTCTAGTTTTGTTTTGAACATGCAGAGTTGTTGTTGTTTTTCATTTTTTTTAAATGAATTTGACATTAGGTTGAGTAAATACTTATTTAGATTTTTGGGGTTTGAACTTTCTAGCTGTTTCTCTGTGCAGCTGACAGGGCGTGCAGGCAGCGCAGCGCTGTGTTTTCAGACATAAGCAGGAAGAAACAAAGTATTCATGTTGACAGTTCACCAAAAAAAAAACCAAACAACAAACCAAACAAAAAAAAACACCCAAGAAATTCCTTCCAAACTTTCTCATGCCCTGATGTGTAGGGGTTGAATGTGGATGTTGTCTTCCGGGAGAGCCAGTGTCATTTCCTCAAATGGGTGAAAGAGCAGAACATTTTAACCCGCAGCCTACCGTTCTCTGAAGCACTTCAGAAGTCTCTTGTTCTTCAAGGAGATTGGCTCACTGTGATCTTTAGTCATTCAATTCAATTTAAGATACGAGTCATTAAAAAGCCTGTTGCAAGAAATTCACCCCTGCCTTGCCCAGAAGCTATTCTGATTTATTTCCCTAATAAAATTACCGTCATTATCCTCTGCCTTTAATCTGGCCTGGTTCTTGCACAAAGGCTTCAGATGCTCCTTCTGTTTTCATCAGGGAGTGACTACAAAGCAGATCAGCTTCCTTTTTCTCTGGTTTTTGCATTTTTGGCTGCTTATTTGCAGACCTATATTATTTGAATGTCTACCCCTTAAAGTCTCTTACTAGGCTCAACGCCTTGAAACTTCAAGGCTAATCATTACCTGAAGACTCTGAGGTCCCATCTTAGTGCCTTTCAGAGAAGGCCTTCTAAAGAGGTAGCACAGACTATTGAATTTGATGTTTGTTCAGTACCGCTCTTCAGAGCGCTCCTTTTAATTTCTTTCTCAGGTAAAAGATGACCATATGAAATGCCAGAGTCCCTGGTTGTATTGGTGTGCAGATCTGCACTACATGGTCAGTCCACTGGAGATGTGCAGATTGTGCAGTGGACATCCTGGGCTGCATCCAAAGAAGTGTGACCAGCAGGATGAGGGAGGGGATTCTGCCCCTCTGCTTTGGTGAGACCCCACCTGGAGCACTGCATTCAGTTCTGGTGTCTGCAGCATAAGAGAGATCTCAAACTGTTGGAGCTGCCCAACAGCTATAGGGACAGGCTGAGAGAGTTGGGGTTGTTCAGCCTGGAGAAGAGAAGGCTTCAGGCAGATCTAATTGCAGCCTTCCAGTACCTGAAGGGGACTACAACAAAGCTGGGAAGGGACTTTTGACAAGGGCTTGTAGTGATAGGACAAGAGGAAATAGATTAAAGCTTGAGGAGAGCAGATTCAGACTGGAGATTAGGAAGAAGTTATTTCCAGTGAGAGTGGTTAGACACTGAAACAGGCTGCCTGGGGAGGTTGTGCATGCCCCCTCCCTGGAGGTGTTCAAGGCCAGGTAGGATGAAGCCTTAAGCAAGCTGGTCTAGTGGGAGATGCCCCTGCCTGCGGCGGGTGGTTTGGAGCTAGATGATCTTTAAGATCTCTTCCAGCTCAAACCATTCTATGGGTCGATGAATTCTGTGAAAACTTGGTTTTATAAAAGGGGCTGCTGTAAAGCTGTCTTGTCCTACAGAAAGTAAGGACATCCTGAAATGTCAGCAGCTTCAGGATTTATAAAGTAGTTCAACTCTTTAAGATTTTCTCTTTTTCGTCTTTGTGCCTTTGACTCAAAAGCCAAAATCCAGTTGCTGGTAGAAGCAGCAGACCTTCACCATTCAGACTAGAGGGCCCAAAGAACACTTGTGGTGCGGGTGTTAAGGATAGGTAGTTGTCTTCTGACTTTCATTCACTTTGTGAATTCTTTTGTTGTGTGCTGTGGCTTTGGGTTGGATCTTTTCAGACTCTTGGTACATAGGTCAATAAAATAATTTTAAAGTTTGCAGGAAATGTTACATATTTTATGTCAGATTCTAGATACAAGGTCAGGTTTATTCAAAAAGGGCAGGATTAAACTTTTAGGAAAGGAGAGGTAGATACTGAGCTCCTGAGAAAGATGCAATCACATGAAACCATAGAATCATGAAGGTTGGAAGAGATCTTTAGGACCATCGAGTTCAACCATAACCTATCTACCATCACCACTAAACCATCTGCTGAAGCACCACATCTGCAGCTTCTTGAACAGCTCCAGGGATGGTGACTCCACCATTCCTTCACTAAATTTTTTTCTCATGTCCAACCTAAACCTCCTCTGGCACAACTCAAACCCATTTTTTCTTGTCCTGTTGCTGATGACTTGGGAGAAGAGACCAACAGCAGCCTCACTCCAGCCTTTCAGGTAGCTGTAGAGAGCAATAACATCTTCCCTCAGCTTTCTCTTCTCCACAGTAAACAACCCAAACTCCCTCAGCCTTTCCTACGATGCCCACCAGACCCCTCCCCAGCCTCATTGCTCTTCTCTGGACACCCTCCAGTCCCTCAATGTCTTTCCTGTCCTGTGACACTCAGAACTGAACCCAGTGCTCAAGCTGTGGCCTCATCAGGGCCAAGTACAAGGGCACAATCACTGCCCCACTCTTGCTGGACACACTGGGTTTGGTACAGGCCAGGATGCCCTTGGCCTTCTTGGCCACCTGAGCACACTGCTGGCTCACGTTCAGCCACCCACCAGCAGCCCCAGATCCTTCTCCACCAGGCTGCTTTCCAGCTACACTGCTTCAAGCCTACAGCATTGTTTGGGGTTGTTGTGACTCAAGTGCAGGACATGCTTGACTGTTCAGTCTCTGTCTGGCTTCTAGGTTGCTTGATGCACTATCCCTGCATAGCTGTGGAAGGAATTCTCTGTGTGTCCCCACTGGGTGGGTTCATTTAACTGCAGTTTAGCAAGGGCCCTGAGCAAGAGAGGAGAACAAAAGGCTTGCACTGCTAATTTCAGCAAGCAGAAAAGGGTATTTCAGTAAGGCCTGGAGGACTTCTCTTTTGCCAGGAGTGACTGAAAAGGCAAGTTCACATTCTTTTGTAGTTCCCTCCAATTCAAAGTGTGTGTATTGCTTTTCCTACAGTCAGCAGAAAAATTCTGGCCTCTTCATGATGAGATACTTTTCTTTAAACTTTCTCCTGAGCACAAACAGATGAAGTTTCCACTTTGAACCTGGGTGATTCATTCATATTGCACTTCATGGCAATGTGGTATCCTCTCTCCCTCCCCCTTCTTACCACCAAGGCTAAAAAGGAGGAGGGGAGATATAAAATGTTTCCGAAAATTACAGGAAATGTCTGCTCCTTCTTAACAGCATTGCCAGGGAATTTCCAAGTGCACTGAGTGCTTGGGGCTCAACTTGCAGCAGCTTAGTCTTCAATCACCAGCAGATCCTGTTCTAAAAACGTGACACCTCCTTCCAGTAACCTCTGATGAAATGAAGTATGTGCTTTGTTTCTCAACTGCTCTTCAGCGGAATGAATTGTGGTGAAATGAGGGCTCTGGGGGTCTGCTTTAAACTCCTGATTTAATTCTACTCATGAAAGTGGGAAAACCAGTGTATGGTTTGCTGAGGTGGTAGCTAGCTTATTTGGAAGGGCTTTGGAGAGGCACCAGTGACTGTGAAGAGTACCTGGCAGTTTTCAGAAACAATAGGAAGTCCTAAGGAACAAGAAGGAGATTGCTTTCATCCCAGTATTTTGTTTCCATGGACAATTTCTGATCTTTGGGTCTAGTGTCTAGGCAGAGCCTAATCTGCCTTAGGCACGAGGTTGGCTTTGATTTGCAGAGGTGAGATAAAAAGATAACAGCAGCTGCCATGAGCAGGATGAGCTCTCTTCATCCACTGCAAGTTTGCCAAGGGGGGCCACAAAGATGATCCAAGAGCTGGAGCACCTCTGCTGTGAGGACAGGCTGAGGGAGCTGGGGTTGTTCAGCTTGCAGAAGAGAAGACTCTGGAGTGACCTTATAGCTGCCTTCCAGTCCCTGAAGGGATCCTACAGAAAGGCTGTGGAAGGACTTCTCATCAGGGTGTCTAGCAATAGCACAGGTTTGAAGCTGAGGGAGAGCAGGGTTACACTGAAGCTTAGGAAGAAGTTCTTCAATGTAAGGGTGGTGAGACTCTGGAATAGGCTGCCCAGGGAGGTTGTGGATGGCTCCTGCCTGGGAGTGTTGAAGGCCAGGTTGAATGAAGCCTTGAGCAGCTGAGTCTAGTTGAGAGGCGTCCCTACCCGTGGTGGGGATGTTAGAGTAGATGAGCTCTGAGGTCCTTTCCAACATAAACCATTCTAGGATTCTGCATTGCCTTCTGCCAGGCTTCTGCTGCTGGACAGGAAAGAGCAGGGGAGATCTTGTGAGCTTCTTTTGGGGGTTCAAAAGGATGTCTGCCAGCTGGATCAGGCAGGGGGAGAAACAGACCTATCACAATCTTCAACAGGTATTTGCCCTGCTGCTCTCCCACACATACAGCCATGTGCTAATGATGGACAAGTGAGAAGACCTCCAGGCTAGGTCTGTGTAGGGATAAAAAAGCAAATCTCAGTGAAGGTGTCCATGCCATTGAGCAGGGAGTGTTCTGGTTGGCATGCTCTTTGCTCCTCTGTCTGAAGGACTCTAGCCTCATACTCTGCTGTTGGCATTTGCAAGGTTTGTAGAACAGTTGCCCAAAGAAGGAAGCAATTCTTGCAGCCCTTTCCTTGTGATATGCCTTGGATTTGGAATCCCTTCCCTAAGTGTTGTAATGTTCTCAGCCCTCTGCTGCAGTGATTCTTTATGGTTGTTGTACTGTTTACTACGTGGTGCAGAGCCATTCCTGGGTTTTGTAATGAGGCAAGGCTTGGCAAGAAGTTATCATCATGGTTTATGTTACAGTGATTCAGTGGAGCTGTCATCTCTTGATAGTGATGGTTTGAATCATGTTTTTAGCTGCCTAGGAAACAGCTTGCACTCGACACTGCAGTTATTTTTCCTTCTTCTTGTGAAGGTTATAATTTGATTTGCCCATGTATGAAAAGCAGGTGTGTGGTATGAAAGCTGTCTGAGTATGACTATATAATGATGGGGGACACCAGGGTTGCCAATCTCCAGTGTTAGCTGTTTTTAGCATATGGAAAAATGGATTTAATTACCTGAGGTAGACTTGATGGAGCTAGATCCAGAGGAAGGCCACAAAAGTGATCAAAAGGCTGGGACACCTCTGCTACAGGGACAGGCTGAGGGAGCTGGGGTTGTTCAGCCTGGAGAAAAGAAGGCTCCAGGGAAACCTAAGAGCAGCCTCCCAGTACCTGAAGAGGGCTCCAAGAAGGCTGTGGAGGGACTGTTTGCAAAGGCCTGCAGTAACAGGACAAGATGATCATTTGAAATGAGAGAAGAGCAGATTGAGACTGGATGTGAGGAACAAGTTCTTTAGCAGGAGGGTGCTGGAACACTGCAACAGGTTGCTCAGGGAGGTGGTTGAGGCCCCATCCCTGGAGCTGTTGGAGGTGAGGCTGGATAAGGCTCAAAGCAACCTAATCTAGTGGAGGATGTCCCTGCTGACTGCAGACTGGGTGACCTAAGGAGGTCCCTTCCAACCCAAACCAATCTCCATTCTGTGTTCTGTTTCATGAAGTCTTTGTCCATGGAGAATGCAGCTTATATTACAGAATTAGTCTTACCTGTGGCATCCTCCCACATTAACATGCACTGAACCAGACTCTGAATTTGCTTGAGTTTGCTTCTTACAGATTCATTTTCTAGCAGGCTGAAGTGTCAGATTGCTTGGAAGGCTGCTGTTAGTTGTTTGGGGATTTGTTTGTTTGCTTGTTGTTTATTTTAATCACCCAGCCTTTTTTTTTTTTTTTTTTCATTTTAAAGATAGTTGAGAGATTTGCTGTGCTGTGGTGGTGTTTGTTTGGTTTGATTTGAGATGATCAGCATACTATCACTTTGTATGTCAGAGTCTAAATGAATGCTAGGATTTCTAAATCTTGTTTTGCCCAGGTTTTCATGTTCTTGGGAGACTTTTACAGCAAACAGTTGCACTGAAAGAGTAAAATCAATTTTCTGGGATTTTTTTTGTCTTGTAATAAGAACTTTTTTTTTCTCTTGTGTTTAGGTATTTCCCTCTGCTGCCCTTTCAATGTGGACCACCCTCCCTCCTGTTCTGCCTATTCAGATTTTGACTTGCATGTAGGTAAGTAATTACCTTTGATAGGAAACAATAATGAACTCATATAAAAATCCTCCAGAAGTTTCAGTTGCTTTGACTTGGAAGTCATAAAGGGAGAATCAGCTTTTAAAACAACACTGATGCGTTTCATGGTTGCCTTAGTACCCCAGGCAGTATGAAACAAAAATTACTCTTTATTCCAGTACCTGTCAGGAGTGGTAAGCTTTCATTCTGGGTGTCACAGGACTGTGTGCTGTGAGCCTGCAATGAAAAGTGTTTTGAAATCAAAAGACCTTCTTGCTTGCCTGAATTGAGAAGGGAGTCACAGAATGACAGAATCACTCGGGTTGGAAAAGACCCTTGGGATCATCAAGTCCAACCATTAACCCTGGTCTACAAAGTTCACCATTAAACCACATCCCCAAGCACTACGTCCAAAGAACCTTTAAACATATCCAGGGTTAGTGACTCCACCACCTCCCTGGGCAGCTTCTTCTACCACTCTTGCAGTGAAAAAATTTATCCTCATGTTCAGCCTAAACAGCTTCAGGCTGTTCCCTCTTGTTCTACCCCTAATTATCTGTGAGCACCAATCTCTCTACCACATCTTTTTAGGTAGTTACAGAGAGCAATGAGATCTCCTCTTAACCTCTTTTTTGAACCAAATAGGCTCAGCTCCCTGTATTGTTCCTTATCAGCTTCACTGCCCTCCTCTGCACCCACTCCAGCCCCTCGATGTCCTTGTATGGAGGTGCCCAGAACTGAACCCAGCACTCAGGGGTGGCTTCACCACTGCCAAGTACAGGGGGGCAATCTCTGCCCTGCTTCTGCTGGTCACACCATCTCTAATCCAAGCCAGGACGCCATTGGCTTTATGTGCCACCTGGGCACACTGCTGGCTCATGTTCAGCCTCTTGTCCATTAGAACCTCCCAAGTCCCTTTCTCCTGGACAACTTTTCAGCCACACTGCCCTAAGCCTGCAGTGTTGCGTGGGGGTGTTGTGGTCCAACTGCAGGACCTGGCACTTGGCCTCGTTGAAGCTCATCCCATCCCCATCTAAAGTCTCTTAGCTGTTGAACAGAGTGATGTAACATCTCAAGAGCAGGCTCTGCCACTGCCCATGAGCTCACCTTCTATCAGTCAGGCTTTCCTACTGTAATGCTTTATAAATGTTTGTTGTTCCACAGTAAATGTCAAAGGTTGGCTTCTTGGTAAATGGAAGTGATGATTATCTGGTTTATTGCTAGGAGCTGGCAGTGGGGCATGGATATTTGCAAGAACACTGGGTGTATTTGAGGGCTGTGTTGAGTAAGTCAGCAAAAGGTGGTGTTTCGGTAGCATGGTTTTTAGTTTTGTTTTGCTGGCAGAACACAGGAGAGTATTTCCAGTACCACTACGTGTATGACAAGCAGTAGCTTACTGTTATCTACAGAGAAGGTCCATTCATGGTACTTAACTCAGTTATCTTAGAGTGCTGCTGGTGTTGCTGAGCAGTAGGTCTAGAAATAGAGCAAGCTTAAACATCTAAACTGGAAGTCTTTTATGCCTGTTATTCATGGAAAGTTGATTGCTTTCATGACTGCCTCTCTCCATGTCTCAGTTTTCAAGTTGGTGAGCACAATGAAGTTGACTTTTAGGACTAGTAATTAAAAACTGAGTTACTTGGTCAATTAGGATGAAGGACAGCAGGATAGTGAACAGAAAATTCTCATCTTTATTTTCATGTTTGTACAACATGCAATAAAAAATGCACGTGGCTGCTCTTTCTGTAAGGAAATGAAAATTAACACTGTCCATTTGGGCTGCAGAGAGAGATTTGAAGTACAGAGGCACTGAAAGTAGAGAGCAAGGAGTAGCCATTCTGGTCATACAGATAAGCAAGGGAAAGGAGGCTAAAATGATGCCTCTCTTGTATGAATACAGTACCTAAGGGAAATTAAACCCCAAAACATCTAGCTTTCTACTTTCTGGTGACTTCCTTGCTTCTCTTGCCTCTTCTATCGCAGTAGAGTGTATGCAGGATCACAGGATGTTAGGGGTTGGGAGGGACCTCTGGAGGTCTTCAAGTCCAACCCCCCTGCCACAGCAGGACCATAGAATACAGCACAGGTTTCACAGGAACACATCCAGTCAGGGCTTGAAAGTCTCTAGAGAAGGAGACTCCACAGCTAGTCTCTGGGGAGCCTTCTTCAGGGCTCTGTGACCCTTACAGTAAGGAAGTTCTTCCTTGTGTTGAGGTGGAACTTCCTGTGCTGCAGTTTACATCCATTGCCCTTTGTCACAAGTGAGCCGAGGCTGTGCCTTCATTCCTGACACCCAGCCCTCAGATATTTATATACATTTATAAGATCCTCTCTCAGTCTTCTCCCTTCTAGATTAAAAAGCCCCAGGTCTCTCAGCACTTGAGGGAGAGCTCATGTTCTTCCACCTCATCAAGCAACATGAAGAAAATTACATGCCTGTGAGGTGAATCACCTGAAAACCCAAAAGACACCCTCATTCTCCACAGCTCTGCTAAACTCTGGTTAACAGATCTCTTTTAATTCACAGGGATTTGTAACCTCCTTCCTGTGTGGTTCCTTCCCAGTGCCAGGCAAGACATAGGATTCTTGTAACCTCAGTTCCATTTTATTTCCCCAGCTTTACACTTCATTACACAGTTGTTGATCTCAGAAATGGATTGGCTTGCTTGCTGAAGTCAGAAGTGTAGCCATTCCTCACTGTCACATACAAATCTTATTTCTCTTGTGTTCCATAGACATTTTATGTTTCTCTCTGCTGATGAGTGGCAACCTGAGCACAGATTGTTCCTCTATCCTTGACACTCAGTCTCTAGTAGCATACATTCCAAGCATCTGTCCAGAACAACTTCTGTTTCAGTCTGAGGCTGGTGAGGGAGTGCTATGGCTGACGTAGATGTTGAGGGGCAAAAACATCTTGCAGGGGTGGGAGTTTACTCTGTGATCCCTAGACCAGGAGTTGTTCTCTGCTGCTAAAGTGTGTGCAGGCTTGTTTGTTGAGTATCACATGCGACTGTGTGATGGTTTGGGTGTTCCCCGCCCCCCCCCCCCCCACTTTAGAAATCACCCAGACTAGTCTCAGCTGGCTCTGGGAATATAAATGAAGCTGTTTTATTTACAGCTAGCACAATAGACAAGCAGATATTTACAGTATATACAGTTATAGACAGAAATAGACAAGGTAAAAAGATAATACAAAAACACAACTCCCCTCCCAGAAACCTGAGTCCCCAGGAGGGGCTCTCAACCACCCCTGCACCTTCCCCCTGCCCCTCTCAACCTTACCCCAGTCCTAAGGAAGAATGGAGGTTCAGCCAAAAGGTTAAGAAGCAAAGGTTAGTCCAAATGGAAAGTGAGGTTAGGGAGTAAGATGTTGCTCGGTCAGCAGCCCGAGGCAAAGTGTGACAAAATGGCGAGTGTTATCTAATGTTTTCCTTTCTTCTTCAGCAAGACTTTGAGGGGAGTAGGCATCACCATTGTTTTCCTTTTACAGCCTATGATCTAGTTCTTCTCACCAAAACATTCTAGCTAGCTTCAAACTAGCACAGACTGTGCTAGGAGGACCTGCTGCTGATGGTATTGGCACTGGTAGCTCCCAGCTCAATGACGCTGAAGCCAAAGGAGTCATTTGGAAACAGCTGATGTGGCAGCAGTGGCATGTGTCCTGCAGTTTAGGGTCTCCTACTTCTGTGTTTTGGTTCAGCTTGTGGGTTTCATATGCTAGCAATCATTCTGAGAAACCTGGAAGGGGATTTGACTGGAGGAGAGGATATTGTTTCTCTCGCATCTGTATCTCTTTGCCTCTAGAAAGCAGAAAATACACTTCTAAAAAAAAAAATCAACTCCTGCAGGTATCTCAGGCTGAGCAGGCAAAAGATGCTCTTCAGGGCCTTCTCATGTTCAGGTGCTGTAAAGTGGTTTTGTTGGTATTTTGCCATGTAGCTGTGGCGTACCTGGGATCACTGCTGTAGGCACCTGACAAAGCAGACATTAGTGATGTCTGGAACGATACTGCTGAGTTTTTACAACACCAAGGTTCAATTTCCATGGTTGTCTTCTTATGTAAGGCAGATGTCTCACCAACCTGATCTCCTTTTATGATCGAGTTACCCGCCTGGTGAATGTGGGGCAGGCTGTGGACTTCAGCAAAACCTTTGACACCATCTGCCACAGCAGGCTCCTAGCCAAGCTGGCAGCTCATGGCTTAGACAGATTCACACTGTGCTGGGTCAAGAACTGGCTGGATGGCAGAGCCCAAAGGGTGGTGGTGAATGGTGCCACATCCATTTGGCAGCTGTCACTAGTGGTGTTCCCCAAGGATCAGTGCTGGGCCCAGTCCTGTTCAATATCTTTATTGATGATCTGGACGAGGGGACTGAGTCCAGCATCAGTAAATTTGCAGATGACACCAAGCTAGGAGCAGGTGTGGATCTGTTGGAAGGTAGGAGGGCCCCGCAGAGGGACCTGGACAGGCTGGATGGGTGGGCAGAGGCCAATGGGATGAGATTTAACAAGGCCAAGTGCAGGGTTCTACACTTTGGCCACAACAACCCGAAGCAGCGCTACAGGCTGTGGACAGAGTAGCTGGAAAGCAGCTAGGAGGAAAGGAACCTGGGGGTACTGATAGATAGTAGCTGAAGATGAGCCAGCAGTGTGCCCAGGTGGCCAAGAGAGCCAATGGCATCCTGGCCTGCATCAGGATCAGTGTGGCCAGTAGGATGAGGGAGATTATTCTTGCCCTGTACTCAGCACTGGTCAGGCCACACCTTGAGTACTGTGTCCAGTTCTGGGCTCCTCAATTCAAGAGAGATGTTGAGGTGCTGGAACATGTCCAGAGAAGGGCAACAAAGCTGGTGAGAGGCCTGGAACACAAACCCTATGAGGAGAGGCTGAGGGAGCTGGGGGTGTGCAGCCTGGAGAAGAGGAGACTCAGGGGTGGCCTCATTGCTGTCTACAACTACCTGAAGGGAGGTTGTAGCCAGGTGGGGTCGGTCTCTTCTCCCAGGCAAGCAGCAACAGAACAAGGGGACACAGTCTCAAGTTGTGCCTGGGGAAGTATAGGCTGGATGTTAGGAGGAAGTTGTTGGCAGAGAGAGTGATTGGCATTGGAATGGGCTGCCCAGGGAGGTGGTGGAGTTACTGTCCTTGGAGGTGTTCAAGAAAAGCCTGAATGAGGCACTGAGTGCCATGGTCTGGTTGACTGGACAGGGCTGGGTGCTAGTTTGGACTGGATGATCTTGGAGGTCTCTTCCAACCTGGTTGATTCTATGATTCTAAGTCTGTTAGCCACTGTTGGAAGGCTTCTTGAAGCTCTTTGCTAGTTCCTTATCCCAAGCAGAATTAGAATGTCATCCTGAAAATGTTAGAAATATACTCTTACTACACCTGCCTCTTTCAAAATAGTTGCTTTCGTAGGAGCCGAAGGCTGAGAGAACTCCAGGTGTTGTGCTGTGATGGAAAGGAATTGCTTGGAGGCAAAGTGGTGGTTGTAGAAATTGGGAGTTATTGTGACTGCAGAATCACTTGCACAACTTAAACATCAGGCTTCCAGGTATGTGGTTGCCTTCTTCCCTCCGTCTAAGCCATTTGGGACGAGGACAGAATCCATGAAGCAAAGAGAGATCCTGTAGTTCGTGGTGGCAGTGGGAGATGCAGTGTTGTTTGTATGGGAGATCACGGAAGCACAGAATGGTAGGGCTTGGAAGAGGCCTCTGGAGATCATTGAGTCTAAGTCTCCTGTTTAAAGCAGGTTCACCTAAAGCAGGTTGCACAGGAACACTTCCTGGGGAGGTGGAGTTTGGAAGTCTCCAGAGAAAGAGCCCTCTCTGGGCAGTCTGGTCCAATGCTCCATCACCCTCAAAGTGAAAAATTTTTGCCTTACATTCTGTGTTGTAGTTTGTACACATTGCCCTTTGTCCTGTCGCTGGGTACCACTGAAAACAGCCCTGCTCCCTCCTCTCAACCTCCATGCTGTAGATATTGATAAGCATTGATCAGATCCCTTCTCAGTCTTGTCTTTTCCAGGCTAAAGAGCCCCAGGTCTCCCAGCCTCTCTCTTCATAAGAAAAATGCTCCAGTGCCCTAATCATCTTCATGGCCCTCCCTTGGACTCTCTCCCTGTCCCTCTTGAACTCTCTACCTACTCACCACACCCCTTTTCATACACCCCATTGTGCCACTGGCCTTCAAGAAATTAAATTCTGCAAAAGGTACAACTTCACTTTAAGAATACAAAAAGAAAACTAAAGGAAGCTTATTTCATGCCAGTCTGATGTAGCAATGCAACCGGAGCAGGAGATTTCCCATGGGCAGCCATGAGGTTGACAGAACTGGGTTTATTCTTTGCTCTGGCTCTAATGCTACAGAGCCAGAGCTTTTATGCTATCAAATGACTCTGCCATTATGCAGGGGGGTGTGATAAAAGTGAAACTTGATGATTGTGTTCTTTTTCAGACATAAATATTCTGCTTTTTCTGTTTCTTATTTATTTATTTGTTTCCTGTAACGTGTTCTGTCATGAATTTTGGTTCTCTTTTATTTGTATCAAAGGCTGGCAGATACCAACCCCACTGAACTCAATGAAAACTTTTCCACTGACTCTAGTGGGAATTGGCTTCAGCTCCCTTGTGAGCTAGACAGTTTGTTCGTGAGCTAGACAGTTTGTTTTGATGGGTAAAGCTCTGACTTAAAGGCTAAGTAATAACAGGAAAACAAAGCAGCTGACAAACTACAGAATTCTGAAAAGGAGACTGTTAAAAACATACGAACTTCAAGTTACAGCTTTCAGTGTGGGTGCATTTCATACCTTCTAAATGCTTGCTCCTTGCTCAGATTTCACTCTCCTTTGATAGACCTGTGTTTCAGTAGGCTCTTAAGAATTCAAACTAGTGATGTAAGGTGACTGGGTAAAGAGCATGTAAGGAACCTAAGCCAAGTTAGCTACCAGACAAGGATCATTTTAACTAAGGCTTTCAGATGATCAGCTAGCTACCTGGTAACCCTGACAACATTCTGCCCATGGCTGCAAAGTATTACCAGGGATGTCACCTCAGGTTACTGTGACTGCAAGTCTGTTTTGACAGAAACAGTTCCACTGGGCAGGGGAGGAACAACAGTTGTATCAAGTGGGCTTTTGTTTTAATTCTGTTTCTGGTACTGTCAGACTCTGGGACTCTTCTTTGGGACGTATCTAAACAAGAGAACCTGGCAGGCTCCTACTTTAAGTAAACAGTAGAGGTCTCATAGATTCATGGAATGGTTTGGGTTCTAAAGGACCTTAAAGATTATCCAGTTCCAACCCCCTACCTCAGGGACACTTCCCACTAGACCAGCTTGCTCAAGGTCTCATCCAACCTGGCCTTCAACACCTCCAGGGAGGGGTCATCCATGACCTGCCTTGGCAACCTGTTTCAGTGTCTCACCACCCTCACTGTAAAGAAATTCTTCCTTATCTCCACTCTAAATCTGTCCTCCTCAAGTTTCATTCCATTTCCTCTCATCCTGTCACTACAAGCCCTTTTCAAAAGTCCCTTCCCAGCTTTCTTGTAGTCTTCTTCAGGTACTGGAAGGCTGCTACTAGGTTTCCCTGGAGCCTTCTCTTCTCCAGGCTGAATAACCCTGGATCTCTCAGCCTGTACTTGCAGCAGAGGTGCTCCAGCCCTTTGATCATTGTTGTGGCCTTCCTCTGGGCCAGCTCCGCCAGCTTCGTGTCCTTCCTGTTGTGAGGGCTCCGGAGCTGTATCCTCCTAACTCGCTTCTGTTGGCAAATGCTTTGGTGTCTCAAGCGTGTCAATCCATTACATTTTTTTATTTCCTCTGTCCATTTCCATTTTGTGTTACTTTACTTTGTCTCAGCTAGCAGAAAGCAGAGGTGACAGGTTGCTTGGGTCACAGGCTGAGTGGCATGCCCCAAAAATGACCTGAGAGTTGCTCAAAGACAAACTTGGCCTCATGCAAGAGACATTGCTTTAGTTTTGCTGAGCTAAAATTGCTTCCCCAAACAGGAAAGGGGAATGCTTGTGAGACACACACACACCAGAGAAACCTGGTTTCTTGCTTGGCTGCCTTTTACTCTCCACTGATTTGAGCCCATATTGCTCACTTCAGTCTGCCACACTAAGGAGGTGAGGAACTCTGTCAGACTTGTCCTTTTATGCACAAAGTCTCACTTGTGAGCTCTGCAACGTCCACTGAAGAAGTCACCACCCTCAGGTGTCAGATGTCCCCTGTTGCTGGAGTTGAGTACAAGAGCAGCTGAAAGTGTGCCTTCTGATTCCTTTAGAGTGGATTTTCGCATCCTTAAGGAGACAACTGTCTCTCAAAATCCTTAATTGCACCAAGAGGCCAAGTTTTGAACTGTGAGAGCAAAAAGCAAGTTGACTCATGTTTTCTGTTGTGTCTGTAGCTGCTAAAATGCAGTTAAATTTCTTGTGGTAGCTCCTTTGAGGAGTGTTCCTACAGGACCTTGTTCTGTCAAAGTGTGTTTTGTGAGTATGAAAAGCCTGAGGAGAACTCTCAGACAGGAATACAAAGAAGCAGTGAAGAACATCAGGTTTTTCTGCTGCTCTGATGCTGGCTGTTTGAGCAGATGTGGTTCAGATGTTGCCAGGCTCTAATTTTACAGAAGTGCAGTTTGCTTCAGGTATTATTTGGCATGTGTGAGAGGTGTCCTGCGCCTCTTGTAACTGTCCCACCTACTCCATAAAAGCCAGAGACAGTGCTCACTGCTGTGCCTCTCAGCAGTATGTTCATAAGACCTCTCCTCCATGTCTAATCATTAATTCAAACACCATGCTTGTGTCCTGGTGTAGCATCTTGTTGTCCTGGTTTCTCTTCAACCAGGCTCTTCAAGGAGAGAGCTGGACCTAAGTTTTGCCCTTTCTTTTTTTACAGTTTCAGTTCCCTGACTTGCAGTGCTGGTCTGTGAAATTCTTTCCAAAGCTTTAAACTTTGAAAGTCTATCTTAACTCATTTTACAACTTGGTGAAATGCTGAAATGCATTTAATTAGTTTTTGCTATTGAAAGGAGCACCACGATTTAGGGCAGTATCTCTTCATTATATTCTGACAGAGTCTTGTGGAGAGACAGAGCTGGTGGCAACAAAAGTCTGCAATTAAGGCAGGGTATGCCGCCTGAAATAGAAGATAATTGTCTAGGCAAGATCATTGGAATAGATTCAGAGGCTGTGCTTGCAAATACACTCAGTAGGTGTTTGGCACATGTAGCAGAGAGGGGAGCCTCTTCAGGAGTGCATGTATTGGTTGGTATAGATCACTGTGCAGTCAGCCTCACAGCTCAGTGTTTTGTTCTGGAAATTTTCATGGCCTCATCTGTTTTCTGTTTGGTTTTGGTTTTGTTTTTTTCTCATCTTCCCCCTCTTCCAGGCTCTTAGTCCAGCGTAAGGCTGATGGGTGGGAGCAAAGGTAAACAATGATGTCATGCAGCAGCAGCCAGAAAGCATCTTTTGTGTGAGTTGTGAAATGGCTACTCCATAGTCATCTGCTGAATCAGATGTGAGGGGCTGCTTTGTGGAGCAAGCCCTCTCTAACAGCACATCCCCTGCAAGCAAGAGGAACCATTCAGCTGAAGAGCCCTTGCTGAAAATGGATTTAACTTCGCTTTTGCCGGTCACCACCAGCATGACCTCATACACTGCTGGTACAATGCTGTGGCTAAGCCTTTGAGTACACAGCCATTACATCATCGCAGTGCATTGGAGAGGGAGGTGGTGAAAGAGGCCTCATTGTTGTCATGGCTGATGAGATGATCGGGACTCAACTCATCGTGGCTGAGAAGTTGGTGGCTTTGCTGGAGGGTGGCACTGAGAAGTTGCTGCTGATTGATAGCCGTCCCTTTGTGGAATACAACACGTCCCACGTCTTGGATGCCATCAACATCAACTGCTCCAAGCTGATGAAGAGGAGGCTGCAGCAGGACAAAGTTTTGATTACGGAGCTCATTCAGCATTCAGCAAAACACAAGGTAGGGCTCATTTTCCTCTTATTCCTTTTATCTGTTTAAAGGACTGCCTGCAAAGCAACTTCAAAGAATTTCTATTTAGGTATTTAATTATCAAACCCCCAAAACTAGGAGACTGAATTTTACTGGGCTCTTAGCTGTTCCAAGAGACTCTTATCTCTGGGATTTTTTGTAGCCTTCTCTCTCCCATAAGTGACAGAGTAATGGGGAAGGATTTAGAAATGACTCAGAATCCTCTCAGGGTTCTCATAATGTCTTGCAAAGTACAGTCTTTAAAATGTCTATAGCTAAGGCAGGAAACATTCTGCTTCTCAACTTGGAAGGCTTCTTTGGGGTCTGGTTTGGGGGTTTTATATCCATTGGTCCTTCTTTCAAATGTTTTGGGTACAGAACTAATCCATTATAGTCTTGCTTTGACATGATAAAAACTGGAGCTTCTTCTAGTAGTAGTATGTATCTAAAGCCTATTTTACACATACAGTTGTATCAATGGCCAACATATGCCTGCTTTAGGCAATTTAAGGTCCCTTTACTCTCTGTATGCAAAACAAAACCCAAACCACAACCCCAGAAACAGAATCTGAGGTAGGGCCTTCTTTAAGAAAGCTTAGTTTTTAAACAAACCAACCAAGCTGAAGAGAGAGCATTTTACAAGTGACCTAAAACTGTCTCGTGGCAGAAATTTGCAGAGAGGGCTTCAGCTTGGGACAAATAATCAATTTACGAACTCTAAGAGGATCTTAATCTCATCAGGTCTATGAAGTGTAAAATAAAATCTGGTTTGCATACAGCTGTCTATGAAACCATAGAATCAAAGAATGGTTTGGATTGGAAGGGACCTCCATAGCTCATCCAGTCCAACTCCTCTGTAGTCAGCAGGGACATCCTCCACTACAGCAGGTTGCTTAGAGCCTTGTCCAGCCTCACCTTGATTATGTCCAGGCATGGGGCCTGAATTACTTCCCTGTGCAACCTATTGCAGTGTTCCAACACCCTCCTGCTAAAGAACTTGTTCCTCACATGCAATCTAAATCTCTTCTCTCATTTCAAGCCATAGCCCTCGTCCTGTCACTGCAGGCCTTTGCAAACAGTCCCTCTGCAGCCTTCTTGGAGCCCCTTTCAGTTACTGGCAGGCTGCTCTTAAGTTTCCCTGGAGCCTTCTCTTTTCCAGGCTGAACAATCCCAGCTCGCTCAGCCTGTCTTCATAGCAGAGGTGCTCCATCCCCCTGATAATTTTGGTGGACCTGCTCCACTAGCTCTTTGTCTTTGCTGTGCTGACTCCAGAGCTGGATGCAGTATGTGTACCCAAACTGCTGGAGAGCAAATGTGGGCACCCTAAAAGAGGTGATGAAGTGGTGCTTTAATCCTTTCCCTCCTTCATATCTGATCCTGCGTTACTTGTGTTTCAGATTGAGATTGATTGCAAGCAGGAAGTGGTGGTGTATGACCAAAACTCTAAAGATGTGACCTCTCTTTCATCTGACTGCTTTCTTACTGTGCTCCTGGGCAAATTGGAGAAGAATTTCAGCTCTGTGTATCTGCTTTCAGGTATGATATCAAGAAAAAAAATAATTCCCTGATTAAAGAGAAGAAAGAAAATGTTATTGTTCTAATAGATGTGTGCACAGCTTTGCGACAATGCTGATATGGACTTCAATCCTCGCCCAGCTTTTTCTCTGGTTCTTTATGCACCTAGTGACACTTGCAGTATCTACAGTGCTTAGCAGTTGCCTCCTTCAGGAGCTGTATTTATGCTTTGTAAATGCAAATTGCTTGAAGGTTTTTTAGACAGATCTGCCATTTTAGGGTCAAAAATAGAAAAAGAAAGGTGCTTCCCTGGACTTTCAATAGTGTATGTGCTTAGAGGAAAATTTTTTCCTTGCTGAATTAGTAGTGACTACAATAAGAAGAGGAATGATCTCCCAGAGTAATGGAGATGATGTTGTGTAGCTTTTTAAACTTCAGCTCCTTCACTGGCAGTACTCTAGCAAGCTCTCCCTCAGCCCCCATTGCTTTTGTTTTTAATCCCAGGTCAAAACATCCATGGAAATGCAGGTCCTTATAATGCAGGATTTGTTATGTTCACATAGAATGATAGAATGGTTTGAATTGGAAGTAACCTCCAAAGCTCATCCAGCCCAACCCCTGTGCAGTCAGCAGGGACATCCTCTACTAGAGCAGGTTGCTCAGAGCCTTGTCCAGACTCACCTTGAGTATCTCCAGGGATGGGGCCTCCACTGTCTCACTGGGCAACCTGTTGCAGTGTTCCAGCACCCTCATGATGCAGAACTTGTTACTTCCATCCGATCTAAATCTGCTCTTCTCTAATTTCAAACCACTGCCCTCATCCTGTTACTGCAGGCCTTTGCAAACAGTCCCTCTGCTGCCTTCTTGGAGCCCCCTTCAGGTGCTGGAAGACTGCTGTTAGGTGTGTCTGGAGCCTTCCCTTCTCCAGGCTGAACAACCACAGCTCCCTCAGTCTGTTCTCATAGCAGAGGTGCTTCAGCCCCTGATTATCTTTGTTTCCTTCCTCTGGACCCACTCCATGCACTTACATCGTTAATTTTGTCATGGCACAGTAGACCAGAACAGAAGGAACAAGGAGCGGTGCAGAGTAGATGCAATGATGAAAGAGGAGAGAATGAGGAATGTAAGCAGAGAATCCACTGCAGTTGCTCAGTCAGTGATCTAGTAAAGGGTATCCAGAACCTCTGAGAAATGTTAAAACTGCTGTTGGGCTGAATAATGATGAGAGAAAGGGAAAGGAATCCAGTGAGGTGCATCCTCATAGCAAGGTTTCACTGAGGTTTGTGGAGATAGGGAGGTGTTTGTGTTAGTGAGAGAACCTTTCTTGAACCATTTCCAAAGTGAGTACAGAGAAAGTGAAAATTTCCTGCAGCTGGAGCAGTGCACCTGGTGCTGGTGCGAGCTGTGCTTACAGCAAACTAAGCAGTGGGTTGTGGACTACATTAAGGAACTCTCTGTGAGCCACAAGGTAACTGTCTGGTGTCTAGGCACAGCAAATGCTTCATGTAAGAGATCACAGTATCACCAAGGTTGGAAGAGACCTCACAGATCATCAAGTCCAACCCTTTACCACAGTGCCCAAGGTTAGACCATGGCACCAAGTGCCACATCCAACCTTGCCTTGAACTGCCCCAGGGACGACGACTCCACCACCCCCCCAGGCAGTCCATTCCAGTGTCCAATGACTCTCTCAGTGAAGAACTTTCTCCTTACCTCGAGACGAAATTTCCCCTGGCGCAGCCTGAGGCTGTGTCCTCTTGTTTTGGAGCTGGCCACCTGAGAGAAGAGAGCAACCTCCCCCTGGCCACAACCACCCTTCAGGTAGTTGTAGACAGCAATAAGGTCACCCCTGAGCCTCCTCTTCTCCAGGCTAAACAATCCCAGCTCCCTCAGCCTCTCCTCGTAGGGCTGTGCTCAAGGCCTCTCACCAGCCTCGTCGCCCTTCTCTGGACACGCTCAAGCATCTCAGTGTCCTTCCTAAACTGGGGGGCCCAGAACTGAACACAGTACTCAAGGTGTGGTCTGACCAGTGCAGAGTACAGGGGCAGAATGACCTCCCTGCTCCTGCTGACCACACCATTCCTGATGCAGGCCAGGATGCCACTGGCTCTCTTGGCCACCTGGGCACACTGCTGGCTCATGTTCAGGTGGGTATCAATCAGTACCCCCAGATCCCTCTCTGTCTGGCTGCTCTCCAGCCACTCCGACCCCAGGCTGTATCTCTGCATGGGGTTGTTGTGGCCAAAGTGCAGCACCCTGCACTTCGAGCTATTGAATGCCATCCCATTGGCCTCTGCCCATCTGTCCAGGCGGTCAAGGTCCCGCTGCAGAGCCCTTCTGCCCTCCAACTCAGTCACATCTGCCCCCAGCTTAGTGTCATCTGCAAACTTGCTGATAACTGACTCGATGCCCTCATCCAGATCATCTATGAAGATGTTAAAGAGGATGGGGCCCAGCACAGATCCCTGAGGGACACCACTAGTGACTGGCCGCCAGCTGGATGTGGCACCATTCACCACCACTCTCTGGGTCCGGCCCTCCAGCCAGTTCCTAACCCAGCACAGAGTGTTACCATCCAAGCCACGGGCTGACAGCTTAGCCAGCAGTTTGCTGTGGGGGACAGTGTCAAAGGCCTTGCTGAAGTCCAGATAGAGCACATCCACAGGCCTCCCCACATCCAGCAAGCGAGTCACCTGATCATAGAAGGAGATCAGGTTAGAAAGGCAGGATCTGCCCTTCCTAAACCCATGCTGGCTGGACCTGAGATCTTTGCCATCCCTCAGGTGCGCAGTTATTGGCCCCAAGATTAAATACTTGATTTGTATTCCTTGGAATTTAAAACTGGTACTTAAAAACCAGGCCAGCCTAGAAGTAGTTCATGTCTCTTAAGAAACTCTCTTTTTGTTCACATACTCCCCTCTGTTCATCTATCCTGAAGGAGATTAATAATCAGAAGCACCATAAAACTCCATGCAGCAATAAAGACTATTCACAAGTTCCATGATAGAAAGGGACACAGCTCTCTAATAACTGGGAGTTAGATCTTGTGGCAAGGAATTGGGGGCCTAGTTGGCATTAATAAGGCCAAGCAGCGAGGAGTGTCACTGCCTTCCTTCTGCTGTCCATCTAGAAATGAGTTGCAGGAGACATGTCCTTGATCTTTTTCCTGATCAGAGTGTCTCCATCCTCAGACTTGTCTGTAGGAATGGACAGAATCAGGAAGGAACTGTTCCTCAGCTCACAGTCTGGGCAGACACCAGTTGCATGTATCACAATGATACTAGGAGAATGAGTTACTTAGTTAATTATCTTTTTATGTCTATCTCATGGTAATGGTCTGTTCAAGCTGAAAATGCAAGTTAAACCATGTGCAAGACACTAATGCACAGTAGCTAGCAGAGGTGAACTTAGCCACATACAGCTGGTAAAGATTAGTTTGAATGTTAGAGGGGGAGGGAAAGGGACCCTGGTGTGTTAAAGCTCTTACAGAAAGGAGGATCTTTCTTTTAGCATGTCAGAAGCATTTGTAAAGAACTGAATATTATTTTTTGTTAAGTAGTATTTCTGAGTGCAGAAACAACCTTGACTTGAAAACGAGTGGTAGCAGAGTGTAAGAACAAAAGGGACATCCAAGGAAAGTGTTTTTTTATGGGTGCTTGTGGCAGGAAATGCCCCCAAAGGTGAATTGGTAGTAGAGTGATTAATGCCAACTCTATTCCTTCAGCTTTCAGCCATTTCCATCTCTGCTAACGAGTTTGCTCTGGTTTTAAGCTTTACGTGACAAAATACACTTCACAGCCTCCTTGTTGTTTTACATCTACTAAAACCCTGTCCACGTTACAAACACAGCCTTTTGGGCTGTGGGTTGAAGGAGAAGGTGCTAGATACGGTCTTCTGGAAGGTTCTGTGCGGGTTGTTGATAGGTGGCTCTAGGAAGCCAGATAAAATATCTTGCCTCAGCAGGCTGCTGACGAACCCTCATTAATGTTTATGGCCCATAATGAGAAGAGAGGTCAGTGCCTTGTGTAAAAAGTAAAACCTTTGGACTTGAGCTTCCCCTGTGACACTCAATCTGGTTTAATTCCAATAGTGACCTTAACTAAATGTTTTGAGGTAGAAAAATATTTTTTGGGGGTTGGAATAGAATAAGTAACAATTAAGAAATATCTGAAGTTCCTGCATCTGTTCTTTCTGCTTCCTCTCATTTGTGAGCACTCAGTGAGGTGGTTGGTTTTTTGGTGGTTGTTTTGTTTGTTTGTTTTCTCTAGGCTGTTCTTAAAGGTATGCTCTGCCCTGGAGGGTGTTTTTCATTGAGGTAACTAATGTAAAGACCTCAAAGGAACCCTTTTCCAATTAGTTTAAGCTCTTGATCTAACCTCATAAAAATATTTATAATCCAGTGGGGAATGTTTTCAGGAATTTAAATATTTGGTTTGGTTCTTCATTTTTTAACAGTGCATGAAATAATTAAATGTGGAGACTGAAGGCTTAACCCCACTTCTATTGTTGCATCTATTCCACTGAGTTAAATAAGAGTTAACTTCTTCCTAAGATCCAGTCTAACCCTACTCTCCCTCTGCTTCAAACCATTCCCTCTTGTCCTTCCTCTAGACACACTAATGAAAAGTCCCTCTGCAGCCTTCCTGCAGGATCCCTTCAGCTATTGTAAGGTCCCACAGAGTCTTCTCTAGGCTGAACAAGCCTGTTTGCAAAGTCCTGCAGTGACAGGATGAGGGCAACGGTTTGAAATGGGAGAAGTGCAGATTTAGATTGGATGTGAGGAACAAGTTCTTTAGCATGAGGGTGCTGGAACACTTCAACAAGTTGCCCAGGGAGGTGATTGAGGCCCCATCCCTGGAGATATTCAGTGTGAGGCTGGACAAGGCTCTGAGCAGCCTGCTGTAGTGGAGGATGTCCCTGCTGACTGCAGGGGAGTTGGGCTGGATGAGCTTTGGAAATCCCTTCCAACCCAAATCAGTCTGTAGTTCTTCTGGGGTGGATGTAGAGCAACAGTAAATATCCAAGAAGGACTAAGCCAAGCTTCAGAGTCCTTCAGAATCACAGAGACAGTTTCACTGAACTCTAAAGAACTTGTTAGTGCTGCAGGCCCAGTAGGCTGCATTTCCAGGACACCACAAAACCCATGTTTTTCTGTAAGTTACTGAACTGACACTTAGACTTGCTGCACCATGACAATTGAATGGCACTGAGAACAACCAGTGTGTAAAACTTAAGTAATGTACCACCACCTGAAGTGTCAGGGCAGAAGAGGAGTTCAGTGTTTTGTTAGAACCTGCACTCAGGACCTATCTGCTGAGGTATAGATTTGTACATGACTATGTTGAGAGTCATAGAATGGCTTAGGTTGGAAGGGACCTTAAAGGTTATCCAGTTCCAATCCCCCTGTCATGGGCAGGGACACTTCCCACTAGCCTTATCCAGCCTGGCCTTGAACACCTCCAGGGAGGAGGCATCCACAACGTCCCTGGGCAACCTGTTTCAGTGTCTCACCGCCCTCACTGTAAAGAATTCCTTTCTAATCTCCAGTATAAATCTGCCCTCCTCAAGCTTAAAGCCATTCCCTCTCCTATCACTACAAGTCCTTGTAAAACTGGAGCCGTGCCTTTCATTACAGAGAATCCCCCTGAGCTGCAGATTTAATCAGGGTTGTGTATTACTGCAGTCTTGTTTGTAGAAAACTTGCTTCATGGTTGGAGATGAAGCTGTTTATCCCTTCCACTTGAAAAGGGGTCCATAAACTTCTCTGTGCAGCTTGCTACACAGGTTGCCAGAGATTTACTAGCAGTGAATGACAAATTTTTCTAGCTGCCCAGCATAAAGCCCACCTATGTACTTGCAGGAGCACTGAGCTGGGGAGCTGTAGGCTTTCCTCCCAAGCCCATGGCTGAACTGTGGGTACAGTCACCCTGTCAGGAGGTAGTGCTGGCAGTGAACTGCCTGCTGATCCCTCCTGCCTGTTAAAAATGTCAGCAGTGAGCTATTGAATGGATTTTGCTAACACAAGAGCTCTCTAATAAGCTGCCACTGTGATAAGCAGAAATGCTTGAATTATTAATGTCCTGTTCAATGAGGAGTGCAGGTGATGTGCAGTGGGCAGGGAGTGAAGTCACAAGCTGAGTGAGTACAGAAGGAATCAGCAGAGTTCAGTGCCAGTGGGCAAAGGTCCTGGAGACAGAGCGGTGAGGGATTAGCCAGGGACTGTTGCAAAAGGCAACCTTTCTGCTGCAACTTTGCAAGCCATTGCTCACCTCTGACGTGGCCCTCGCCTAAGAGGGACACAGAGATCATAGAGTAATAGAATGGTCTGGTTTGGAAGGGACCTCCAAACGTCATCTGGTCTAACCCTCTCTGCAGTAAGAAAGCAGGAACATCCTCGATTAGATCAGGTTGCCCAGAACCCTCTTGAGCCTTGAATAACTCCAAGGATGGGGCCTCACCTACCTCCCTGGGCAAACTGTCCCACTACCCTTGCAGTAAAGAAATTGTTCCATGATCCAGGAGATTAAATACTTGGTGTTCCCCATCATAGGAAGGACATAGAGCTATTGGAGTGTCCAGAGGAGGGCCATAAAGATGATCCAAGGACTGGAGCACCTGTGCTATGAGAATAGTTTGAGGGAGCTTGGGTTGTTCAGCTGCTCTGCAAGTTGAAATAATTACAGCAAGAATGAGCTGTCAGATCTCCTGCCAGTGTTTAGGAAGGAAAGGATGGTTGCACACTGATGCCAGCTTCCCTGATGCTCTGACTGGTTGATGCCATCAGAAGCAAATCTCAAATGGAAGAGGTAAAAATTTTGCCACAGGAGCATAGCATTCCCTGGGTGATCTCACAACCCATGGAAGGAAGCCAGCCAGTGACATTGGGGAGGAGATGAGAGCCAGAGACAAGCTCAGCTCTGAATCAGCCTCTCCAAAAGTCTCCCTCTCCATCAGTTTTTAATGAGCATAGAAAAACAGGGACCCTTGGCTACAGGCAGCAGTGCTGTGTGAATGGCCTCCCCCCTTGGTACTTCAGCTGCAGCTCTGTGCCCTGATGGTGTTAAGCACTGGCAGAATGGGAGCAGGGTTTATCACTTTCAGATGTATATCTACTCACTGTCTATTGTGAGAGAGCAGAGTTTGACCCGTCTGGAGCTCTCACAACATTTCCCAAACCTGAGGATAACTCGGTAAATTTACTTTTGTTTTGGATACCTCTGTATGCTTGTGAAACTTCATTGACTGAAATGATGATGAAGGGGTTTTGGATGTGGGGGAGAGGTAAAGAGGAAAAAAAGTCAGAGAGGGCAAGTGTGAGTGTCCAATGTGCTTTCTTTACTTTTCCTTAGTCTGACTTGCCCGTGTGCCACTTGGGTGGGAGAGGGGGCTTGACTTCATTCTCCCCCCCCCCCCAACCTTGTTTATTTAACCTGCCTATTAACCTCGTCTTACCAAAGGCAGAAACCCTCCAGGGCAAAGAACTTCCCTTGCTACTGTGCTTGTAAAACACCTGGCAGAAGGGGGCCACTTTCTGAGAGCTGCTGTAAGCAAAACACCCGGCAAACCCTGAATCCAGTGGAAGGACTCCCTGCGGCTGATGAGAAGGGGATGTAGAGGGGGAGGGGGTGGCAGTGCTGCTAAGCGGGCTCTCCAGCCTCAGCCTGTGTCATGGAAAACGGCAAGTGTCCCTGCGGAGCAGCGCTGGAATGCTGCAATTGTAAAGGCCGGTGGAGGTCTGCAGCTCCTTTCAACAGTGGAAACATTGTAGATTCATAAAACGTGTTAGTCAGAAAGTTTACAACTTGCCTTCCTCAGGGCAAGGGAAAAATCTATACTGCAGCTTTTAGATAAACATTTAATGTTCCATGGGAACGTGCCTATGGAAGTGCTGTGAAGTCCCAGCATTAAGAGGCTCTGATTTGTTGGGAGGCAAAGCAAACGCTAGTTTTGTGTATTTTCTCTTAGCTGCAGTGCTGGTTAAAGTGGGTTTTATTTTCTTTAGCATAGTTTCCGGTAGTGCTGTGTTATGTGCCTAAAACTACCCAATATTTACAGCAACAAATTCTAAAAGAGAGAAAAGAGGTCAAGATGAAAATGCACTCTAGTGCATAGCTTTGGTGGATGCAAAGGTGAGTAAGGCTCACCTAAAATGACAGGGTCTAAATATTGGTTTGTAGAGGCAGCTGCAAATTTTGCTGCTCTTTTAGTCTTCCTTTCCAAAGGGATGTGTTCCTCTGTGATGTGTGCTAGATTGTGTGTTCCTGCTCTGGCAGGGGGGGGTTGGACTTGATGATCTCCTTGGGTCCCTTCCAACCCTTAATATCATGTGATCATAAATGGCTATATAAAATGTAGGAATAATTGGTGTCATTAATGAAGATGGACTTAACCAAAGTCATTGGACTCTTCTGCCAAATCCACAAGCTCCAAAGTCTCCACCTTGCAATCCTTTTCTAGTACATGCATGTAGTCTGTGGGGTTTGACTCACCACTTGGATTTTAGACCTTTCCCACTCCCTGCTTCAAGATAATTGTGTTTGATGCTGAGTTAACACTGATGAACTGGCAGACCATTAGGCCTTGTGGTAAAAGGAGGGGAGTTTTTTCTAATCTGTTTTCATGGATTCATTAGATAAAGCTGATTTTTTCCCTTTGGCTTGCCTTTTCTGAACAGTCAGAATCCAAAGCGGAGCTGGAAAGAAGCATCCAGTTGAAATGGTCCTTAAGAGAAATCACATTTCTCCCTTACCAGTCTGCATTGTCCTTGGGCTTTTGCAGCAGCCTCCATGACCTCTGACAACCAAACATATTTACTGTCTCTTTATTTCTCCATCAGCAGCACAAGGCAGTATCTTCCTGTGCATGCTTTGTGCAGCATTTAGGGCTGCAGGGCCAGCTGGATCCGTGAGGATGTTGTGTAAAACACTTCACAGGCTTTTCTTACCCTGGAGTTCTAGGGAAGCCAAGCTCACAAGAGCTGCCATGTTGTCTGTCTCACTGCTGTCACCCACAAAAGATGTTTAAGCTTGTTGGTAAGCTTCAATAAGGTTTCACAAAAGGAGTAATTAAATGAAAAAAGTAATGGAAGTTCTTGTAAGCCCTATGGAAATGAGCACTGCTGTAGTGCAGAGCCTCAAATTAGTGTCTGTCCCTGAGTAGCAGTTTTGGGTTGAGCTGAGCTGATTGTGGTTTTGCTGGTGTGACGAAGCAGCAGTGCCACGTGGGACCCAGCTATTCAGGAAAGGCCCTTGGGAGCTGAGGCTGCAGTAGCTCCCAAGAATCTGCTGTGACAGGGGCACTGAAAGCAAGTGGGAAGTCTTCAATTCTGCAACCCCTCAAATTACTTGTTTGAAAACCATGTTTGCTTAGTGTGACAGTGAAGAGCTGCTCTTCTGGTCTCCAAAAGCTGTAGAGGATGTCAGACTTTGCTGCCAGGCTGTGGGCACAAAGAGCAACTGCTAGGACTCTGCTTTGAGCTGTAGCTGACAGGCTCTTGGGTATCACAGGAAGTGATGTGAACACATTTTTCTCACCTTTCTTTCATTCCAAATTCCATTTCATGGCTGCCTTTACAAAGAAGTGGTAAGAAATTATCCCAGAAGAAATGCAGTGTCAGCTTGTTGATCACAGTTTTTGCTCACTCTTGGGAGACTCCATCTCCAACCTTGCCTCCAGTTCTGGTGTCCCCAGCATAAGGACACAGAGCTGGTGGACTGAGTGATCCAAGGGCTGCAGCACCTCTCCTGTGAGGACAGCTGAGGGAGCTGAGGTTGTTCAGCTTGCTGTGGAGAGGACTCCAGGAGGACCTTAGAGCTGCTTTCTAATCCCTGATCCTCGAGGAAGGCCACAGAGAGACTTTTCTTGAGGGAGTCCAGAGACAGGACAAGGGGGAATGGTTTGAAGCTGAGGGAGAGCAGGGTTAGACTGGATCTGAGGAAGAAATTCTTCAGTCTTCAGGTGGTGATAATCTGGAATAGGCTGCCCAAGGAGGCTGTGGCTGCCTTACGCCTGGGGGTGGTGAAGGTCAGGTTGGATGAGGCCTTGAGTAGTTGAGTCTAGTTGAGAGATGTCTCTGCCCATGGTGGGGAGGTTGGAGGAGCTGATCTCTGAGGTCCCTTCCAAGCCATTCTAGGATTGTATGTCAGAGCCAAGCCTTTACTGTGTTCCTAGACTAGATCCTTCAGCTCAGGGGTATGGCTCTGTGATAGGTAGTGCCTTAGCATAGCATTCCCCCCACTGCTCCCATGCAGTCCAGTCTCACACTCCTATTTTCATTCTAAGCACTGTCCTGGTTGTCTCAGGTCAGTTACCTAGCAGAAGAGACAAATGGTTTCCTGTTTTTTTTTAATTTAATTTTTTAAGTCAGGAGACTGAGCAGGAATTGTTGCTGATAAAACTTCTTGTTCTGAAATCTGCTTGCTGGCTGCTTCTTCTCATTGAGCTGATACACCAATGTGTTTTTTCTATATTTATTAAAGATAGAGTTTTTTAAATCCCCAAAATAAGCAGGATTTAGGTAATGGCAGTGCAAGCCTGGACAAAACAGTTTGTTGTCTGCAGATAATGGCATCTGGCAGATTTGGCATGTTAATACTTCACTTCTTGGGTGATAAAAAGGGTGCCTTGTTCTGCACAGGTTGTAATTACTCTTCCTCCACTGAAAATTCCACTTTATGCTTTAATTTGAGGAAGTAGCTGGGGATTTTCACTGTGATTTGCAACTTACAGCCTTTCTGGTTGGCTGTGAAAGGGTGAAAACAGTCAAGAAAGGCCTAGAATGTACTGGTTTTAGCAGCTGCCTCCTCCAGTGGCTCTTTCAGACTTACAAAGATGAAGTATGAGCATGGTTTGGGCTTGGAGTTTAGAATGTGGTAAAAAGCAAACATCAATAAGCCCATCTTGATGTCTTTACCAAACAGACATTTTCTTAATGAAGTCTAATTATAGACCTGACACAGAAGGAGCTGTTCTGAAAACAGCTTGCTGGGGTGGAAAGGAAAAGGTGTGTGCACTGTTGGTGTGGTGGGTGCTGTGACTGTTGTTTTAAAGTCTCCTTTCCATATATCATTAAGAATAAAAAGAAACACCAAAAACTCCTGAGAGATGGAAATAGAGAGAACTAAACATTCCAAGCAGAGTGGGAAGTCACAACCAGGCCTTGCTTGCTTGTTCTGCACAGTCATGGTACCTCAGGAAGAGACACACAGAGTCACAGAATATTAGGGGTTGGAAGGGACCTCTGGAGATCACTGAGTCCAAGCCCCTAGCCAGAGCAGGATCACCCAGGCCAGGTCACACAGGAATACTTCCAGGTTGGTTTGGAAGGTCTCCAGAGAAGGAGACTCCACAACCTCTCTGGGCAGCCTGTTCCAGGGCTCTGGCACCCTCACAGTGAGAAAGCTTTTCCTTATGCTGCCCCTTAACACTGCCCCATCTCCTGCAACAGAAATGCTGCTTTCTGGTAGCGGGTTAAGCCCCACAAACCTGCTTGTAAACTAATTCCATCCTGCTCTTCTCCTAGGTGGATTTGCTGACTTCTCCAGCTCCTTCCCGGGTCTCTGTGAAGGAAAATCTCCACTCATCCCTACTTGCATTTCTCAGCCCTGCCTACCTGTCTCCAACACTGGCCCAACCAGAATCCTGCCTCACCTCTATCTGGGGTGTCAGAGGGACGTCCTCAACAAGGTGAGCATTCTGGGTGCCACGTTATTCACTTGGATGAGTGTACAACCTCCTCATGTCTTTGTCCATGCTTCTGTCCTATGGCATCTTCACAGCTCTTAAACATCTAAAGTAAATAAATAGCTGTCTAGAGTAAGCTATGGAAAACTGTGTGAAACACATTTGGCATTAAATACTTGGATTGGGGAGAGGGAAGGAGGGCTTCACCCTAGCATATTGGCTTAATTATGCATTTATGCATTATTAATAATGCATTTAGATTTCATACAGGTTTTAGACCAAATGTGCATCATTTTAGATCTGCCAGCTTGTCGGTACCTGAAGGGGATTGCAAGAAGGCTGCAGAAGGACTGTTTGCAAAGGCCTGCAGTGACAGGGTGAGGGCAATGGTTTGAAATGAGAGAAGAGTAGATTTAGATTGGATGGGAGGAACAAGTTCTGAACCATGAGGGTGATGGAACACTGCAACAGGTTGCCCTGGGAGTTAGTTCATAGAATCATCCAGGTTGGAAGAGACCTCCAGGATCATCCAGTCCAACCTATCCCCCAGCCCTATCCAGTCAACCAAACCATGGCACTAAGTGCCTCATCCAGGCTTTTCTTGAACACCTCCAGGGATGGTGACTCCACCACCTCCCTGGGCAGCCCATTCCAATGCCAATCACTCTCTCTGCCAACAACTTCCTCCTAACATCCAGCCTATACTTCCCCAGGCACAACTTGAGACTGTGTCCCCTTGTTCTGTTGCTGCTTGCCTGGGAGAAGAGACCAACCCCACCTGGCTACAACCTCCCTTCAGGTAGTTGTAGACAGCAATGAGGTCACCCCTGAGCCTCCTTTTCTCTAGGCTAAACAACCCCAGCTCCCAGTACCATTGTAATGGTATGGGCAGGATCTGTTCCTAAATTAATATAATTTATTAATTTTGATGTTTGGCAATCTCAGCACAGACCGTATTTTTTAATAATAGGTTCTTTGCCCAGTCATGGAAAGTATTACACAAAGGGAAATAAACAGAGAATCTAGAACACTTAAAATATTACTAGCAATAATATAACAAACATTAAACTATTTTGGAAAGAGAATTTTGCAGCCAATATGTCACTTGCCCTCAAGGGAGACCTGAGAGGCTCCTTTCTGCTGAGGCAGAAGGCACAATAGAATTCAGTTCTAGAGAGGCTTTTGAATATTTATTCACAAAGCATCCTCTCCAGATTCCTGGGACTGACTTCGAGTTTCCAGACAGTACCCAAACACTTGAAGGGAGTCTGTCAGTGTCTTAGTAGCATTGAGGCTTCTAGATCTTCCCAGGCTCTAACAGGGTGCTGGGAAAGAGGCAGACAATCTCTGAACTGATCCTGGTTCCTCTTTGACTCCAGACTCGGTGCAGAGGTACAGGCAGGATGTCTTGCAGACTTCTCTCCACGTTGTGAGACACTTAATGCCTTCTCCTGGTAAACCTGAGGCACAGCAAGTTTCCAGGTAGTCAAAGCTCAGACATCAAAGCTAAGCTGGTCTGAAGAATGAGGCAGAACAAAGCAGTGAAGCAGAGCAGAATACAGTGCTTGCGACTTAGCTCCATTTATGTTATTTGCCCAAGTGTAATGGCTCCTTTGTCCACAGAGATTCACCAGTCAGAATGGCACTTTGCCAAAACTGACCATATTAGGTGAAACCAGGGCTTGCTTACCATTATTTGGGCAAGACACCAATAACTGCATAAACACCTGTGGGTACCTGTTTATCACGTTGGGAGGGGACATAATGGCCCAAGCCTTTGTTTTCCTCCCACCCTTGCTTCCCCCATCAGCAGAAGGGTAGGGCAAGCTGGACATGTTTTAGGCCTATTGGCCTTCCACAAGAGTAGTTGAGGCCCCATGCCTGGAGATATTCAAGGTCAGGCTGGACAAGGCTCTGAGCAAACTGATCTAGTGGAGGATGTCCCTGCTGACTGCTGGGAGGTTGGACTGGATGAGCTTTGGAGGTCTCCTCCAACCCAAACCATTCTATGATTTCTTAGAGAGCTGTATGCAAGCCAGTTTATATTTACTACTCCTGATGAGATTTACTTCCTTTTAAAGAAGATCTTTGCTGGTCTGTGTGAAAGGCAAACTAACCCAGACAGGAGTGACAGTGTCCCTTCTGGACTCTAACGTAAGAGAAAACATCCTGCTGTTATGAGCCTGAAGGAACCTCCTGCTTACTTCCCATGTTTTGTACCAGCATTTAAACTGTGAACCTAAAAGCTACTTGCAGAACTATTTCATTTTCTTCCAGACCTGGATTTTATTTCCTGGAACAAAATAACATTTCAGAGTGCCATCAGCTTTCAGATTAAACAAGTCATAAAGTGTACATAGGCTGACAAAAGAGCATTTACCTTCTTCTCACAAATCTGTTAGCATTGGCATTTCAGGATCTTCCTCCCATCATAACTCACTTCGTCCTCCCATGTGCCTTACAAAGAAGGCACTGTTATGGTTATTATATGGGAGCATTTGGCACAAGAATGATTGATGCTTCACAACAGAGGAAGGCAGAACTTATTTCTTTAGCCTTACTCTCAAACACAAGCACTAACACACTTTTGGGTGGCTTTCTGGCTCAGAGGTTTCAGGCTTGGCAGCAGCAGCCTTCTCTTTCCTGTTTGGATAATTAATTCCACCTCAAACCCCTGTGGAATCATGGTGGTTGGACTCTCCAGGCCACCAGCACTTCTGCTTTAAAAAAACTAATGAGGATTTCTGTTCTTCCAAATGTATCAAGCCTAACAGCACCCCTTAGCCATGTTCTGAACAAACACAGATCATGGCAGTCCATTTGTTAGAGATACCTTCATTGCCTCTCTTCTTTATCCATGATAAAGTTCATGACCTTGCATACTCTTTCACAGCTGCTATTTCAGGTCTTCTTCACCCACCTTTTTGCAGTGACAGCTGCAGGGCAGGGGTTCAGTGTAGTGATCTAAATCATAATCCTAGAATGGCTCAGGTTTGAAGGGACCTCAGAGCTCATCTACTCAACCCTCCCCACCGTAGGCATGGACACCTCTCAACTAGACTCAGATGCTCAAGGCTTCATCCAACCTGGCCTTCAACACCCCTCCAGGAAGAAGGCAGCCACAGCCTTCCTGGGCAGTCTATTCCAGAGTCTCACCACCCTCATATGGAAGAACTTCTTCCTTAGATCCAGTGTAACCCTGCTCTCCCTCAGCTTCAAACCATTCCCCTTTGTCCTTGTCTCTAGACACCCTCAGGAAAAGTCCCTCTGCAGCCTTCCTGGAGGATTCCTTCAGGGATTGGGAGGCAGCTCTGAGGTCTCCCCAGACTCTTCTCCAGGCTGAACAACCCCAGCTCCTTCACCCTGTCCTCATAGCAGAGGTTCTGCAGCCTTTGGATCATCTTTGTGGCTTCCTCTGGACTCTCTCACCAGCTCTGTGCTCTTCTCATGCTGGGGGAACCAGAATGTAACTACAGGATTGTAAACCATGAAGCAGAACTCCTGCAGAACTGCCATTAGCATTATGTGAAAATGATCTTAATCAGGGTCTTCAGCCCCAGCTCAGCTCTTTTCCTGCAGGGCTTTGAGTGAGTTTTGTGCATTGCCTTAGAGACAAGTAAGTCCACAAACACTTCAAGAAGTGACTGCAGGAGGCATCAGTTTCCTTTGGTGTTTCTCACCATTATCTGTGCTGGAGCAAGCTAAGTCTTAGATGTTGGATTCAGAAAACAGATATTGAAGGCAGCAAACTCTCTATGGGAAGTGTGTGGCTGTCTAGTCAGACTGCAGGGTGAGGATTTAAGCTAAACATTCCATAATGTGATGCTTCCTTGTGGCAGGAAGAATTCTGCCATCCTTGCTGATGTTAGCTTGGTTTCTATGGGCTTTGCACTCTTGGTGTTACCTGCACACACTGAGGGCTCTCAGTAAAACACGGAGAATTAAAAGCTGAGGAATTATCTTTTTCACACACAAAAGTGCACCTAGAGCAGTCCCACCACAACCTGCAGGTTTTTTTTTAGCTTCACAGTGTGACAGAGGTCCCATTTGACTTCTCTAGGCTTAATCTTTCTCTGTTTTACAGGAGCTGATGCAGCAGAATGACATTTGCTACGTACTGAATGCCAGCAATACTTGTCCAAAGCCTGATTTTATTCCAGAATCCCATTTCCTGAGAGTGCCTGTGAATGACAGCTTTTGTGAGAAGATTTTGCCCTGGCTGGATAAATCAGTGGATTTTATAGGTGAGGAGAAAATTTCACTGCTCTCTTTAAAACAGTTTCTGGATTCCATTTTAGTCTGCCTTGCTGTTTTGACTGGAGAAGACTTGAGTGCTTCCAGGGTGGTATGAATACACCCTAAGGATCTACCTACATAGCACCAGTACTTGGTAAGCACAGAAGTAAAATAACAGGGAGAGATTCTGCCACTACGTGCTCCATCACCTATGGAGTAAAGACACCTTTAAAGAGCACAACTCTGCTTCCTGGCAGCCAGGTAGATGCCTGATCTACATCTGCAGAGAGCGAATTAGATGAATGGACATCCAAATCTTGTCCTCAGCTTTGAGAATTGAGTTAGTCAGATCTGAACTGGCCAAGTGGTTCCAGCAGGAATGCGTGCTCTGTACTGGCATATAAAATTGGGAGCAATCTCCTCTCACAGCCATCTAAAGAGGTTTGTCTGTGTGTACTTCACAAGGTGCAGTAAGCTTCTCATGTCCTCAAGAGTTTGTTCTACACTTGGTGCTGTGCAGTGCTAGAGAAAAGAAGGGATTTTTGTGCCAAGCTTCCATGAAGTCTGCAGTTAGCTGTGGCACATTGGGCTGCTTTGTACAGTTACAAATGACTGCTTTCTGTGCAAGCCTTCCACCATGCTGTAATGCTGCTGGCTTTGACACTTGCTCATCTCTTTGCTGTGCAGAGAAAGCAAAAGCCTCAAATGGCCATGTCTTGGTGCACTGCCTGGCTGGAATATCACGCTCTGCCACCATCGCCATCGCTTACATCATGAAGAGAATGGATATGTCCTTGGATGAAGCTTACAGGTAGGCACAACCTTTACCCCCATACTAATTCTTGTGCTTGTTGGCTTCTTTTTAAGGTGCACGATAAAATGTTGTATAACTAAGAGTAGGAGCAAATGTATTAATTTTCTGGCAGTTGACTGGGCTCTGCACACTCTTGCTTCCAATCATAGAATGGTCTGGATAGGAAGTGACCTCCAAAGGTCATCCAGTCCAATCCCACTGCAGTCAGCAGGGACATCCTCCACTAGAGCAGGTTGCTCAGAGCCTTGTTCAGCTTCACTTTGAGTAGCTCCAGAGATGGGGCCTCAGCTACCTCCCTAGGGTATCTGTTCCAGTGCACTTGGCCTTCTTGAACTGGGACCCACCTCTCAAGCCTTATGGGGACACAAAGATGAACATTTTCTAGTCCCTTCTGGTACATTATTTCTGTTGGACTTCCTTTTTTAGCTGAGGAACAAAATCATGTACAGAGTGAAAAAGATGCATGTAGGAAGTGCCTCACTTCAGCCATCTGCCATGGCATTTAGAGAGTTCCCAGTTCCTCACTGGGGCCCTGCTGACAGCTGGGTGGGTGTGCAATGAGTTCAGTGTGGATGGTGAAACAGGTTTGGCTGGAGCCACAGCTGAAAGCTGAGTGTTACAGAGGTAAAAATTCTTCACTGAAAGTGATTGGCATTGGAATGGGCTGCCCTGGGAGGTGGTGGAGTCACCACCCCTGGAAGTGTTTAAAAAGAGACTGGATGTGGCACTTGGTGCTACAGTTTAGTTGACTAGATGATGTTGGGTGATAGGTTGGACTTGATCTCAAAGGTCTTTTCCAACCTGATTAATTCTATGAGGTACAGAGACTGTGGCTGTGAATGGATCTTGTGTAAGGTGTGAGCCTGAGTCACTAACAAATGCCTGTGGGCTTGGGTGTTTGCGCTGCAGTGGTCTGGGCTCTTAACCCAGAGTGTGAAGGATTAATCAGGCCAGGCCTTTTTCTCTTTGCACTGTAAACACTGCACAAGTGCTGTAAAACATAGGTTCTGTTTTGCCAGCTTTTCTTTGCTAGAGCTTAGTGAGAGCCAGCTGCAGCAAACTGCACTCATTGGTTTGGGATCTCTCCTTGGCGAAGCTTGAAAGAGAAATACTCAGAGTAAAGAGGAGTCTCTGGAGAAAATGTTTGTCTGATGCTATTACAAACAGAAAGAGGTGACACTGTTACTTGAGGTGAAAGATCTGAGGAAATCAAAGTATTCAATCTTGACTGCATGAGGGAAACAAACAGGGAAAGGCAGCTAGGCACCTTTTCTAATTGGACAAGAGAAAAAAAAGGGTGTTTGGAAAGGAAGAAGTTTGCAAAGCTTTCAAAATCATCAGAGGGATGCAGTAGACTTTCTCATTCCTTTAAAAGCTAGATTTAAATGTGGGACTGCCCAATACATGGGCAGGATGAGAAGGTGGAAGGAACCAGAGTGAGGAAGAGGCTACCATAACACAAGCCCAAAATTGCAGTGCTGCCCAGCAAGTCATTGCTTTTCATGACCAGCCCAGTAACAACTATCTTTGACCAGAAAGAAAAACCCAAGGGAATGAAGATTGTGTGAATGCTTGTGGGCAATCTACTTATGCTGCACTAACCCCACTCCCCAAATTAAATGTTAAGAGCTCAAGAATCTCTGCTGAGGTGAATTCCTTGTTTCCTCCAGTTGGTAGTGTCACATTTCCTTGGTGGAACCTTCCACTTCCAGTTTGTGCAGCCTGACATTCCAGGGGTTCCTGTCAGCTTGGCTGTTCCTAATATTGGTTAGGTTTGGGTTGATACTTGTCTTATGCTTCTCTGCATGTTTTGCAGCAGTTCATCTCTGAGTTGTTCTCTGGCTGTGATTCATGCCTGCACACTCACCTTTGGTACCCATCCTTGGAGATACCTGAATCACATTTCGTATCCCCACGTGCTTGTAGTACCTTTAGCTCTGGAAAGTTTCCTCCTTTGTGAATTCCCTTCTCAGCTGCTTCGTTGTAGTTTCAGGAATGGTGTTAGAACAAGATGCCGAAGGAGGAGGGCTTTGGGAAGCTCCTTGCTTTACAACCTGTTAGAAAGCAGAGTGCTTCCTTAGCTCTGTTGCAGCTCAGGCAGGAAGATTGCCTTTGGCCTGAGCTCTGCAGTACCTGCCATGACTTCTAATACTTCAGGCTTTCACACATTTGAGAGTCCTGGTTCAGGGCAATACATGAAGCATGCACTGCACCTCCACATTCGACCCAAGCAGGCAAGGGCATGCTCAGATTGGTGCAGGCAGGTGGGTCAGGATACTTCCTACAGGTTCACTCTTCCAGGGGGTTGGCAAGACTGTGACCCTTCACTACTGAGCACCCACAGCCTTTGAGAGAGTATTTTTGTTCTAATGATGCCTTTGCTTCTTTCTGGTTTTCTTGGTGATTTCAGTGGTCAATACCAGCATATGGTAGTTATCACTGCTAGTAGATAAGGCCAACGTGTGTCAGAGCTCTTTGTCTTGCCTGACAAAGGTCATCAGGGCTGGAAGGCTCACTGCAGTAACAGCATGAGCTGAAAGGAACATGGGATTTCACCCTTTCAGCAAGGAAAAGGTGATTCACCTTCTGCAGCATCGGGGAGGCCAAGGTCTCCTAGGTTATGCTCTGATGATGTTCATGCAGAACTTGAGCTCTTAACTTTGGTCAGAAACTGAGGTAGCAGAGATGCAACTCGTTAAAGGAAATATAAGGAAAGTTACTCCTTCAAACCTTGTTGTGGACATCATATAGAGGTAGAAAGAGAATGGCTTCTCTTTTTAGCACCTTTAAGTAAGCTACACAGAGCTTTGAGAGCATCCTGCACGGTCTTGAAGGCTGCCTTTTGTTTTTTCTCATCCATGCCTCCTGTGCTTTACTGACCCTGAATCCAGGCCTGCTGACAAGATCAGGCTGTTAAGAGTCACTTTAGGGTTATCTCAGGTCTGAGCCTGATGTCCTTACAGAATCACAGAATGCCAGGTTGGAAGGAACCCAAGGATCGTCTGTTCCAACCTTTCTAGGTGACAGTGGAATTGAAATGAGCTGTCCCAGGACCCTGTCATGATGAGTCTTGAAACTGTCCAATGTAGGGAAATCCACTCATTTCCCTGGGAGATGATTTAGATGTCTGACTGTTCTCATGGGGAAAAAATGTTCTTCTGGAGTCCAGTTGGAATCTCCCTAGCAATAACTTGTACCCATCACCCCTTATCTCTTCTACAGGACTCCTTGTAAAATAAGGAGTCTCCATCCTCCTGGTAGGTACCCTTTATGTACTGGTCCATGGTAATAAGGTCTTCCCTAAGTCTTCTCAAGTCTGAACAGACCCAGCTCTCTGAGGCTTTTCTCACATGACAGGGCTTCCAGTTCCTCTGATCATTCTTCTGGCCCTTCTCTGGGGACTTTCCATCCTGTCCACTTCTTTTATGTACAGTGGGGACCAAAACTGCACACAGTGCTCCAGGTTTTATCTAACCGGCACTGAGCAGAATGGGACAATGACTTCTTTCTCTCTGTGCTGATGCCCTTGTTGCTGCAACCCAGCATCCTGTTGGACTTCTTTGCCACTGTATCACACTGCGCACTCCTGCTGAGCTTGTTGCCTGCCAAGACCCCCAGGTCCCTTTCCACAGGGCTGTTACTCAGCCAAGTGGAATTTGTACCAGCACTGGGACTTCTAGGTTTCATGCGGTGAGAGCTGCATAAGTGTGGCAAAAGAAGCTGGCTATTAATAGATGTAATTAAAACAGTGCAAAGTAACAGCAAAAAGCAGTCACACAAAAGTAAGACTGTGCATCCTATGGTTGGTCTTCAACTATGGAATACAAGCCAGTCATAGCTGAAGGTATACCATGGATTAATTTGTAGTCTGTGATTGATGTTTTGCAGACACTAGACCTGAGATAATGCTCCCTGTGAACCAAATCTGAAGCTAACCCAGTATCTTTTTCATCTGCTAAAGAGTTCCCTTCCTTTTGTTTCTTCTCACTCGTCTTTGATGTGTGTGCAGAGGAATTATTCTCCTCTTCTTAAACTCTTTCTGTTCTTAAACTAACTCTGGGTTTGTTTGTCCTCTCTTTCCAGATTTGTGAAAGAAAAAAGGCCAACCATCTCCCCCAACTTCAACTTTCTGGGACAGCTGTTGGACTTTGAGAAGAAGATCAAGACCCAGAGCAGTCAGCCTGGACATATCAGCAAGCTGAAGCTCCTGCACCTGGAGAAGACCAGTGAGCACGTGTTGGGCCCAGAAGGGGGGCAGAGCAGCCTCTGCTCTAACCAGCTCTGCATCACTGCTACCTCCGAGAGGACGGAGCAGCAGCCTGGGGACTGCATCAGTGCAGCACGTGGGCACTTGTCCCCTCCAGAGGACAGCCCCCTGGTACAGGGCATCAATGGGCTGCACGTCTCCCTGGACCAGGTGGAAGATAGCAACCGGCTGAAGCGCTCCTTCTCGCTGGACATCAAATCCGTGTCCTGTGCCACGAGCAGCAGCTGCGTGGCCACAGCCGTTCCGGGCTTTTCCTCCTCCGAAGACACCCGGGAGTACTACAAACATGCGGCAGCTTTGGAGGGCAGCAGCAAGCTGTGCCAGTTCTCCCCTGTCCAGGAGGTCTTGGAGCAGACTCCAGAATGCAGCCCTGACAAGGAAAAAGCAAACTCTCCCTCGGAACCCCAGAGCACCTGGCAGCTGGACAGCCAGAGCAAGCGGCAGCACCTGGGGAGAGCCGGTGGCAGTGCCACCACTCAGCGCTCGCTCCTCTACCCCCTACACCGGAGCGGGAGCATGGAAGACAACTACAAAACAAACTTCTTGTTTGGCCTCTCCACCAGCCAGCAGCATTTGGCAAAGTCTGCTGCTGGGCTGGGCCTCAAGGGCTGGCACTCGGACATCTTGGCTCCTCAGACGTCGGCTGCATCCCTCACCAACAGCTGGTACTTTGCAGCAGAGTCCTCTCGCTTCTACTCTGCCTCAGCCGTCTATGGGAGCAGCGCTGCCTACTCTGCCTGCAGCTGCAGCCAGCTGCCCACAGGCTGTGACCAGGCCTGCTCGGTGCGCAGGAGGGCAAAGCAGGCTGATCGAGGTGACTCCAGGAGGAGCTGGCATGAGGAAAGCTCTTTTGAAAAGCAGTTCAAACGCAGAAGCTGCCAGATGGAGTTTGGGGAGAGCATCATGTCAGACAACAGATCCAGGGAAGAACTGGGGAAAGTAGGCAGCCAGTCCAGCTTCTCAGGCAGCATGGAAATTATTGAAGTGTCTTGAGGGGCAGCAGGCTTCTGTGACTGTAGTGGAGCTGCCTCCTCCCTTCATGCTTCTCCTCCAGCATTTGAGCTGTCCCTGTAAATCTGAAAAGGACAAACTTTGTGCAAACAGGTGGAGGAGGAGGGAAGAAATGTTAGGGTTCAGCATGAGCACAGTGACTAGGTTAGCATAGCAAAGAAGTGACAAGTGAGCATCTGCTGGAGGAGCCCCAGATGTATGCTGGGCTTTACTTCTCTTTCCTGGAGAAGGGCAGAACACTGCACAGCTCTGCCCCTGATGGAAGCAGCAATCATAAGCAACCAACTTCTCAGTGGTTGCTAAAAAGCAAGCTCTCTTGGCAGACAACCCTTCGCTGGTTCCACTGCAATGTGCTCCTACCCTTCAAAGCTAGTTTTGTTCTCTCCTCCTCATGCCCCATGTTTTCACCGGTGCACCTTAGCCCTGACACTGAGCCAACTTCTGGAGGGAGACCTTTTTCCTCATCAGAAAGGAGACTGGGAGAGATTCCAAAAGAGGTAGGGATTGGTCACGGCAAGGCTGATCTGAGCAGACAGCCCAGGCAAGTGTAAATACTGTTGTAACTATTGTTTTAACTGATGATAGGCTTTAGGTGATTTGCTAGAGAGCTGCTTCAGAGAGAGAAAAAAAATAAATCCCAATACCTCAAAATTACAAAAAATAAAGTAGGGCTTGCTGGCTGCCAGCTGCTGGTAGTCAATTCAGAAGCAATGTGAACAAGTGACAACTGGCCACGTGCCTTTGGTTTGATGTTCTGGAGCTGTCTACGCACAAGAGTTGCAGTTGGCTCAGCAGCAGCTCTTCAAATCCCCAGCCCCCCAAGTAAAGCAGGCTGAGGCCTGTTCCCCCAGGCTCTTGAAAGAGAAATGAACAGCGTGGGTGGGTTTACAGCAAAGGGCAGCTGCTCTGGCTCCTAAGCTGCAGTGGAATAGGCAATACTTAGGGTTACGTGCAAGAGAAGTGGCTGGTTCAACACCACAGCATCCTGGCCTCGCCACTTTTCAACTCAACAGATGGCTCTTCAAGGCTTGTCTTTCTTCGGTGGTGGGTGGGGTTTTTTTCCATTGTTTCTTGTTTGGGGGTTTCGGTTTGGTTGTTGTTGGAGTTTCTTTGGGTTTTTTTTAAAGCCAAAATTTCTTTGGGGTGGGTTTTGTCCTTAACTGAGCAGTACCATTAAGCAACTGTTCTCCTTAGATGGTTCCTAAGCCGTGGGTAGAGGCAATTGAAGTGCTTGGGGTTTTTTCACCCCAAAATCTTCACTCAGACTGTGGGGACTTGGAGATGGAAGCTTCTCCTTCCTTTTACTGACTTCATCTAAGAAAGAGAAGCCTGGCTGGCTGTTGAAGGAAAGAGAAACCCTTTAGCATCCTATCTTGTAGTGTGCTGTGAGAAAGGGGGGGGTTTGAGAGCAGACAGCTTCAATGGGCAGCCTGCTCACCTCCTGTGCTTGCAGCTCCTGGAAGTTGTCCCCTGGCCTGGTACAGTGTCTTGGTTTCTCAGCATGCCAGTGTACCACACGGCTGTAGACCTTTTGCACTGTGCTGCTATGCAGTCCCACGTCCTGGCCCTGGCCAGATGGAGGTGGTGTCATTTTCCTGCTGCCAGTGGGGCTGTGTCGTGGGAGATCAGGCACAGCCCTTCTCGTTTTGAGGAGGTTCCTGTGGTACTTTGGCTGCTGCTGCTCAAATTGCTCTATTTGCAGGTTTACAGTCAGGCAGGGGTGGTACCAGTGGCAGACCTTAAAGCTTCATCCCCCCTGCACCCAGCACACACCCCACCCCCCCAACCGCCTGTCTCATTTCAGTGAAGGCAGCTGAAAACTTACTTTAAATCTCATGTAGCAACCTCCCCCAGGCCAACAGCTTTAAAGAGACTGTCAACAGCAAACTGAAGCCCTAATTCAAGTCACCAGCTTGGGTTCGATTGGTTTGGCTTGTTTGTTTTTTTTACTGTACGTGTAGCTAGTTTGTGACTCAAATCTCAGGTTTTACTCTGTTGAAAAGTGGAGAAGATTTTTGTCATTGTTTTGTGGCTAGGACGTGACTTTAATTCCCTACAGCACTGAAAGCTACAGCATTGATTAACTTGATCCTAAAAAGTGCAAAAGGCACAGAGAGGCAGCACCAAGAGTAACTGACCCCAGAGGCTGCATTCATGCTGTGTCTGTGATGCTGGAAGAAGGAGCAGGCTGGGCAAGGGAGAGGTGGACAGCAGACTGGGGAGCATGTCAGGTCTGGGCTGTTATTTAAACACTGCCACTTGTCTCTGTTTACATAAAGGCAAGTCCATGACAGCTGTTTGCAGCATGTACTGACACTTGCTGTGAGTACAGCCCATGTGAACAGGCCTAGCAGTGCTCCCTTCAGCCAGAATTCAGTGAGCATCCACGAGTGGGATTTCCATCAGTCAGTGGGGGCTAACACAAACACTTCCTAGAGGCAGGAACCCAGACTTCCTGCTTTGTGCCCCTTACCTCCACACTTGGTTCCTTCCCACTCTCTGTACATGCAGAGATGTATGGATGGGGTTGGTTTGGTGAATGGCCTCCTGAGGAACTGAAGTCTGCTCTTCTGGCTCGGGATTTCCCAACACACTTCAGTCATGGAATAAAAGCTGTAGGCTCAGTAACTTTCTTCCAGTAGGAGGATGCCTTAACCCCACATTCTGTACAGGGTGATGCCCTGACTCTTACCTGAATGAGTGTCCTGTAGCTGAACAATGCTGGGAATGGTTTGCAGACGTTTGGAAAGCAAAGTGGAGGATGTGAGGGTGGCAATGTGTACATGTTCCATATGAATATAATGTTCTCTGGTGTATGGAAGCTGCTTCAGTGGTTGAGATGTGAGTTTCTCATCTTGTGTCATGAGCATTACTTGTGTGTTACAATGAAATAAAAGCAGAAGTGGTACCTGTTTCTAGACAAAGGCTGAACAAGGAGCCTGTGGTGCCCCTGGCCATGAAGTGGTCTTACCTGCCTGCTCCACAGCTCCCAGGGAGCTTGTCCACAGTGTAGGTGTCTTCTGGAGATGCACGTCTGTTACTGAGCGACACAGACTGGGAAACCATCCTCATCCATTTCTGGTTGTGTTACTGTCCTCTGGCAGGCCATCATCGTTCCTTACCTTCACAACTTCCCTGTCAGACCTGAGTTCATGCACCAGCTGTTAGTATATAAAGTTTTTGAAAAGACAAAAATGATTACTTTGGGGCTGACATCAAGAATTGCCCTTGGAGTGCTCCTCTCCCACACCTTAGGAAGATGAGCTCTGTGATGCCATAGGCGCACTGAGCACCTCAGACCTGCCCAGGCTTTGGAGACCACTGAGTGAGCTTCTCTCCTTTCTGTGTCACGTTTTTGAGGATTAGGCTCATGTCATGAAGTTAAAACCTCCCTGTGGCAGCTGAAGGCAAACCAACAGTCCCCAGAGAAGGAGCACAGGCCAGATGAAAAGAGGCTGAAGTTTTGCTACATGCACAAACTGACCCACTCAGGAGATGAGCAAAGGCAGGGTAGAGGCCTTTCAAAGTCAAGCTGCCCAAGGCTACCCAGCTCTAGTTCCTCCTGCAATCCGACAAAGAACTGCTGTCAGGACATGATTTCTGACAGAGAGGTCAGTGTACGGGCACAAAAGAGAAATGAGAAATCATTTGCTGCTTATCTTTAGTCTTCCCACTGAATCTTAGGGAAGCCATCGAGTGCACACGAGGTGCAAGTGCCCTGACAAGAACAGGCAGAGTGCCTCAGACCACAGGGGCTTTGTGCAGAGAGGCTGCAGTCTCACACAAGTGTCTGAGTCCATCAGCCTCAAACCCTCTTCACCTCCAGGAGGCTCCCAGCACAGAACAGGTATGCAGCCAGCTGAGTTATGATCCCAGCCCACTGCTGGCAAGTCATGAGCCTAGCTGCACACATCATTTATTTAAACTGGACACCAGTGCCAACCTGAAGTGGGACAGCATCCAAAGAGACCCAACATTTATATTCATTCCAGGACATGCTTCCTTACAGTCCCAGGGCAGAGGCAGTGCCAGAAGAGTTGAAATCATCCATCTCTGCTGCACCAAGCTGTGTTCTGTGCACACAGCAGTAAAGCCAAGATCCCATGCTAGATCCTGTGCACTGTCCCCAGACAGTAGAGCCAGAAGTGAAAGTAAAGAACAAACAAAGCAAGTGGAGAAACATGACACCTGGAAAATAGCAATTGTAGAGGTTTTAATGCTGGAGGAGCTGTGGAACACATGGCATGGAGAGAGCTGAAAGCAGAGCACATCTGCAGACAGGATAACCACCCATAAACCAAGCAGCACTCAGCCACAGGGCTGGTAATCAGAATGCATTCTGGCAGCTCAGAACAGGAGGGATATGACAGCAGGAAACCACTGGCACACAGTCATTGAGGAGCTGGCTCACACAGTGACTGGGCCTGTGGAAACAGCCACTGCTGCTTTCTGTGTGAAATCTCCAAGGAAGGGAAAACACACTTCAGGTATTTAAATAGATTTAATTTTAAATACACATATTTAAAAAAAACAACTCCAAACTTCCTTTTTATCCCCTTCACCAGATCTTCACAGAACTGCCCTGCAGCTAGGTTGGCACTTCAGCACCCTGACAATGCATTAAATAACAAACCCAAGGGAAACAAGAAAGCAAACCTCTTCTGCCTGTGTCTCACACTGAGCAAGGGAGGATGCAGCAAGCACCAGCAGCAGAACAAAGCAGGGGTGACAATGGTGGAGGCAGATGAAGAATGAGAGCAGCTCAGGCCAGCAGTGTACCACAGTCTCCTAGACTTGTCCTGTCCTCCAGCTTTTCAGAAGGTTGCATAGCAAGAGGCAGCACCTTTACCCCAGCCCACACCACCACAAACAGCAGAGGAGCAGAAAGGTTTGTTCTGAGCAGAGCACACCAGATTATTCTCTGCTGATAGTGCAAACTCTGTGGTAGACATAATGGCTCTTAAGATTCATGAGAGAAAGATACTTGAGGCCTTCTCCAACAGCATTTGGCTTGGAAAGGAAAATTCAGAAGCAGAAAGGTTAGTTCCAGTCACAACTTCAATCCTCTGCTAAGCAGTGGGGAGCAAAACAACAGCTTCACCTTGGCCATTGTCTGCATCTGAGGTGCAGCCAACAGCAGTGCAGAGAGCGAAGCACAGAGAGCAGCCAAGCAGCAGACAGCAGGAGAGGTCTTCCCCTCAGCAAGGGGTCCAAAGGCTTTACAGTTAATGAAGCCAGTCACCACGTTTTAAATAGAGCTGTAAACCACCATGTGAACACAGCTGGGGGACACACACCATCTCACAGGACCCACACAGCCCTTCAGCACCTCTGAAAAGAGGGTGATGACCTGCTTGCCTTCACATTGCACCTCCTATCTCTTTCCAGCTAAGCTAGCAGTGTTTTGCTGCTGAGAGAATGCTAGCTGGCAGGCCCAGCAGCAGATCCCTGAGCTTGAAGGGCAGTGTTGATAGGAAGCATTTTCTCCCACTGTCAGCCCCTTGCCTGGGTGTTCTACAGCAAATAAGGAAGGAGTTGATCTGCAGCCCTCAGACAGGAAGGCTCTTTGCTTGCCCTCATTAGCACCACAAGAAGCAATGTTTTGATCTGATGCTTATTAGCATGAGGCCAGACACATCGAGGAACTTTATGAGAGAGTGCATCTGCAGCTTAGCCTCTGCCTGGAGATGAAGTGTCAGGATCTTCCCACTGGTATAGGCTTCCAGCATGCCAGGGTGTGGGGTATCCACAATCCTGTCTGGCAGACAGCTGAAGGCTGCACATTCTGAACTTGCAGACAGCATCATCTGGCCAAGGAGCACAAAAACGCCTGCAGCTGCTATTTAAAGCTGCTGAATGTTCTGGTGCGTCTGACGGTGGGAGGCAAAGGCATTCTGTGATGGGCAATAAGGACCCTCGGGGGGATGGCCATGATAAGCAGGTTTGCATGGGTTAAGTTTTGTATTCAGTCTTCTTTAACAAACCAAGTTGCAAACTGTAGGGTGGAAGCCTCATGTTAAATCCTGTGTAACATCCAGAATAGCCTGTGTAGATACAACCGTGTCATGACTCTGGGGTGGAGGCCACAGATGACAACACAGCCCCCTCAGGGGCCATCACTAGAAAATCTCTTGCCGAGTTCCTTGCCCTCTCTAAAGCAGTCAACTGCTATTCCCAGGGGACTTACTTTCTCTGCGACTCTGCTTTCAGACAGTGTTCAAGCAGGTCCTAGGGTCCAAGTACCACTCTGGTCCAGATATGCACTGCAGTTGGCTGTGGTCTGCATCATGGAAGTTCACTCTGGACTACATGGGCTTTGAGTGTGCAGTGAGAGAAGGGCCTGCTGCCTCCTGCCACCAAGCAATTATTAATACCATCAAAACTTACTGTGCTCTTATTCCCAAATGCTCAGAGACCATCTTTTGCTGATTAAGTGCTCTTAAGTACTTGAGAGGTATCAAAGCAAGTTGCCTTTGGTAAGTCATCTCACTTTGTTCTGGGCTGCACTCAGCTCTCACAAAGAGGGCTACTCTCACTGCTAGAACTATGCTTCTCACAGTCCTTGGGGTTCCTGGGCACACTTTGGCCTCCTCACCAGCAAAAGCATCCCAGGACTAATGTAACAAATGCAAACCTACCCTTGGTCCAACAAACCCTGGGCTCCTCACTTCTGCTTTCAAGCTTTTTCTGCTGTGGACAAGAGCTGCCACAAAAAGGTGATCCCAGCTGTTGAGCTATGTTTCTAAATCTGTGTTTTTACAGCACTGTGTAAACCATCCCCTGTTTTATACAAGGCTTGGACAGTGCTGCCGCAGCCAGCAGACCAGGGGCAGACTTGGCAACCAACCCATCTCCTACAGGCCAACCCAGCACCTGGGCAGTGTGAACACACTGTCTGCCTTCCCATGGGGTGCTCAGCTAGGGAGAAGGCAAAAGAAGATTCTGCTGCCCTGTGAGCAATTCTCTGAGTGCAGTCCCAAAGGGCCAGATGGTTTCAGTCGCTGAACACTGAGCTCAGGTGAACTTGCAGCATGACAGCACCTATGCTGAGGCAAAACCCAAAGGGCTTCTTGTGTTTCCCTCCTCAAACTTCACACACTTGAAAGTAAAAAACCAACAGCACCAAGATAACTGGAGTGCCCTAATAAAGCCAGGAAAAAATGGATACCTCAAGTCCAACTCTGGGATGCAAAGTGAGCAGGCCAGCGCCAGAGCCTGTCAGAATCACCATGCAAGGTGAAGGACACAAGGTGGGGGGTGTCTCCCTACAGCAGCTGGGGCACAGGGACATCCAGAGGAACACTAAAGCTTTCTGAACATTACCAGACACACAGATCTACAACAGTTAGTCCTTTATAGCCTCATAAATTAGTGAGCCCATAAAGCCAGGAGCCTTAAGAAGGACATGCCAAAACCCTGCCATGCAAACCATGTTCATTATGATAATAGGCAGATTTTAATAGGCTAATTCCTGGCTTCCACACTTCCACCTATAAAACACACACACTTCCAAAGCCAGGGAAGCTCAGAAATATCTGCCAGCCATCTCATTGTAGCACAAAAACCACCTCAGAGGGTTTGTCACACCCCATATCCCTTTGAATTTCTCTAGTTTAAAAAAAATGCAATTAAAAGGTCAGCTGGAAGCAAACTCCTCCTCTCTAAACCCCCATCCAGTCAGCAACGAAACAAATGTCTCTGCACAGGAGGTGGCCGTGGTCTAGGAGGCAGGAGGGCAAGAGGGCAAGAGGAGGGAGATGTAGGAACAGTAAATCATTTTATCCAAACAGGACTGGGGAGCTCCTGGATTCCTGGCTGTGCAGTTCTGGCAGCTGACGCTGCTCTTCCTCCAGTGCTCTGGCAGAGAGTCAGGCGGCGCTGCCGTGCGCTTCCAACATCTGCCAGGGCAGCCTGCTGGGAGCACGTCTGTGCCGGGAGCACGTCTGTGCAGGACGCTGGAGTGTGGAAAGCAAGGAGAGGGAGCCTGCCTGCCCAGCTAGGACCTGAGCTCCCGCTCAGGCTTCATGCTGAATGGCTCCAGCCTCTCGCCCTCCGGCAGCATGCCGTTGAGCCGCTCCAGCAGTGGGATCGTCTGGTCAATGCCCATCTGAATGCGGCGCAGGATGGCAGACATCTCATTCACCTTCTGGATCTGCTCTGCATACTTGGCATACTTCTTCTGGCGCTCCTGCATGAAGCTGTAAAGAGTTTCCACGGAGAGGTCCATCTGTTCAAAACAATAAGCAGAACAAGGTGCATTAGGCCAACTGCTGCTGCAGGCCTTTCAGTGCACTGTCTTTGCTACACGCAACTGAGAAGCATCTCAGATGCCCCACTGGAGACATCAGAAAGAGCTCCTCTGTAGGCACCCAACCAGCTTGTCATGAAATGGGATGATTCACAGCTGCATAGCAGGGTCAGCACCCCAGTTCTATACCCAGACACTGAGTGTTTGATCAGATGATTCTTCATTTCCAGGGCTGAAACCCAATAGGCACTGCTGGAGATTTCCCAAGAAAGGACACATATATCCTCCAGGTTATCCAAGCCCTCCATCTACACCTGCAGTATGTTTTCAGTGGAGGTCACTCATCTGCAAGTGTTAAGTTCTACCACATTTAGCAGTGCTAATTTCATCAGCTTAGTCTGGTTACTGTGTGACTAAGCCATGGCTGTGGTTGCCATTGTCATCTAGAAAATTGCTGTTCTGAGAGACAACCACAATGGATTGCTGCTGTCCTCAATTTCCCCAGATCCTACAAACAAAAGTGTTAGGAGTGAGCCCAGGAGAGGCATTAAGCAAATCAGCCATGCAATTAAGCACAGTAAGTACCCATACATGGCTGGAGCATGATGACAATGACAGGAATCCGGTGCTATTCCTGCCACTGAGTGATGAAGGTGCTCTTGGTCATTCACAGCCCCTTTCTCTTCAGCCAGACCTACAAACTCCAAGGAGAGTTCACCTGATAGCTGCTGCTGCTGCCCCACAGGAGGTGAGTCAGAGAGACAGAGTTCCTTTGTGTGTCATGAGCTGTACCACACACTCATAGAGTTGACAACAGATCTACTCCAAGCCCTCAAGGGCCCACATGAAGCTTGGTTGCTTTGATTTGCTGTAGCTGTGCTTGGCACTCCCACTCATTCCAGTGTGCTAGCTCTTCAAGCTGGTATTTCTGAACAGTGGTCTTGCAACCTGCAACCTTGCGAAAAGCAGCCCCCTTACCTGGAACTCAGCACATGCCCACAGTGACTGCTGAATGAAGGGTAGGAGACTACTGACCACTTTCAGCCCACTGACACCCCTCTTACCACCATGGTTCCAAACTGTGTGCATCTCAGCTACCCTCAGAGAAAGGAGGTCACCGCCCATGGTGAAGCAGCCTGAGGGAAGCAGTGCTGAGGACTCACGGTCTACAAGGAGGCACAGGCTCCAACAATAGCACTCACTTCAAGCAGGAGAATCAAGCCCTTTGGTGGGGGACAGCAACTGTCACCAGGGGCAATACAAATGTATCAGTCCAGTGCTAAAAACCAAGCCTCAGGGACTCGCACCATACAGAATTAGTAGGCTCAATCCTGACGCTGTTTGGAATGGTGCAGGGCTGTAGGGGAGAGACTCCATCGCAAGGGAAGGACTGGGTGCAAATGGTGCAGAGCTGGAAGAGGCATCCCCTGAGGAGGGAAGCTGCAGCAGACAGAGCACTGCCATCTCAGCACTGAAACCAGGGGTAAAAGTGCGGGAGCTGTTTGCTGCCAAACATCCCTTTAAAGCCCTGGAGAAGAACTCAAGACCAAAACAAGCAAGAAAATGCTTTTTGAGAATCCTAAGTTCCAAATGGCACTGAAAACCAACACACGTTTCTGCTGAACTTTCCTGAGGAACGGGAAGCAGGTTTTTTGCCTATCACTTCCATCAGAGTTGCATCCAGTACCAATTAACCTTTTAGTTCATCTATATTTTCTAGTTCTCTCAGGCTGAATTCCTCCTCTTTGCCTCTGTGCTTTCCTGTGAATTCCTCCTTCACACTTTCATGCTCAGGACAAAATAAAAACCAGCAGAGCAGGAAACTCGAAATAGAGTGGAAACAATTTAAGCCTACACAGGGGTTTCCATTAAAACCTCAGCTGAATAATTGAGTAGCTTGGTGCTAGCTCTGTAAACTGAAGTGTGTAAAAGGCAGACCACCACCAGGCCTGCATAGGGTGGAAGTAAATTCAATCCAGCATCTAAAAATGTCCTGCCTATGGAGACAGTGGCACGGAGTGGCAGCCAGTTAGGATCTTGCCAAAAGCCAGCACGCTTCATTAAACTGAGTGGTGCAGAGACCCGAGCAAAAGTCTCCCCTGGTGCTGAAGTTCTCCTCCACGGGCAGGTTTGCCACGTGGCCTCACAGCAGAGGCAAAGCTCACATTTACCAAGCTTTGCAACAGCAGAAAAACTAAAGCCCCCCTTTTGTCTCCGTTCCAGCAATTTACATACGTTGACTTTCAAGCTCCTTGTGTAACATCCTCTTACTGGAGGGGAACCTGGGGAGAAGCTGGAGCTGACCTGCTAAAGGAAGAAGGAATGCAGAGTGGCCTTCCCGGCTCTTTGCTACTTGTGGCCAAATGTACAATGGCTGTAAAAAAGCTGCCTCACAAAAAAAGAGAAAGAGTGGAAGTGAGCATTTCCTATGACTTCCCTACACCTTGTGTTCAAGTTTGCCTGCCATGGGAGCCCACGGCAGCTGTACAGCCAGCACCTTCACAGGGAGGGCTGAAGTCGAGGAGTTGTGAAACAAGGTCAGTTTTCACTCAGTCTGGTCTTTTCAAGTAGGGGGGAGTGAGGAAAGTGCTAACTCCTATCTATAAATGCCAGTGCCTATTTGCAGCTTGCACTGAAGCAGGTCTAAACACACACTTACATCCTTCCTGCTCCTCACTCCCCAAGCAAACTCCTGCCAATGCCAGACCTTGTGCTTTTACCACTCCTGGCATGCAATCCCATTCCTCTGGCACTCAGATGAGGCCTTCAGTTGCAGGACTCAGGAGGGTCAGACCTATTAACACACCAGAGATGAAAACTGTCCTTTGGGAATCTGCAACAACCAGGGAACATGCATGAGAATCTGCTTAATTCCCATCTATGTAATTCCACACGGGGCATCAAAGGCATCTAGACAAGAGCTTAGAGGCAAAGAGTCTATTCCCTTACCTACAGCCAAGGTACCCCAAGCTTATCAAGACACCCTCAAGTGTCACAGGAGTGAAATTGCCTTCTCTGAGAAGCTCTCATCAATTCCCACCTACCCCAACACGAGGCCCTGCCACATTTCTCTTCTGGAAAACATTTGGGTCTCAGCCTTCTTGCCTACCCCCTGGCTGAGCAGCTGTCTTGAAGGCCCAGCAAGACACCTCAAAGCCAGCAGAAATGCCACTGCCCTACAACCATCTGTAAACATTTATCTGAACCATTGTTTCTGCTCTGCTTGCTTTAAGCCTCCTACTACACCAGGCCACTACAGTTGTGGGCAAGTTCCTCATCCAGAGATCACCACTCTACCCATAAGCCATGACAGATGTGGAGCTGCATTGTCAACAGCCCCTCCATTGAGGCTCCACTATCACCAATTTCTCCTTCAAACATCAGCACTGAGTAAGCTATTACCATCCCCAGCTTGCAGATACAGAAGAGTTTAGGGAGTCAAAGACTGTTAAGAAGCAACAGAACAAAAGAAGAAGGCAGAACCCAGCACTCCATGTCAGGCTCCTGCTTTGCATCAAAGCAGGAGGGTCTGCCCAGCCTGGTCTTGAGGAAGAGACCTGTTGTCAGTGAAAGACTGAGAGCTCACAATGTACTTCTGACTTCTTTCCAGAGCTAATTCACAGGATCACAGGATGTCAGGGATTGGAAGAGACTCAAAGAGATCATCGAGTCCAGCCTCCCTGCTTGCTCAGAGGAACATGTCCAGACAGGCCTTGAAACTCTCCAGAGAAGGAGATTCCACAGCCTGTTCCAGTGCTCTGTGACCCTCTCAGTAAAGAAGTTCCCCCTTGTGTTGAGGTGGAACCTCTTGTACTGCAACTTACATCCATTGCTCCTTGTCTGCTTCTTAAAGTAGAAAACCTGAGGCTGGGCATGCCCAGAGTAGAAGACAGATTTTTTTTTTTCCTTCCTACACCAAAAAAGATGGAAGAGTTTCTTCACTTTTTCTTTTAGGAGTATGACATTATAAACCAGACAAGCCTCAAACTCCTCTTTCAGCTAATTCCTTTTTTTTTTTAACACAGCCAGCAACATTCAGAATTTGGGTCTGTTCCTGTTTCAAAGCTCACGATTGCTCTGTGGCTCAGCAGTAGCAGGACACTAATTTATGCCTGAACTTCACATTTGAAATATGAAATGACATCTCCTGAGCTTTTCTTCAGATGAAAACAGATTCAGAACTACTTCACAAAATCACAGAATGTCAGGGACTGGAAGGGACCTCAAAAGATCAGAGAATGAAGCAGGTTGGAAGAGACCTCCAAGATCATCCAGTCCAACCTAGCACCCAGCCCTAGCCAGTCAACCAGACCATGGCACTAAGTGCCTCATCCAGGTTTTTCTTGAACACCTCCAGGGACAGTGACTCCACCACCGCCCTGGGCAGCCCATTCCAATGCCAATCACTCTCTCTGCCAACAACTTCCTCCTAACATCCAGCCTAGACCTCCCCTGGCACAGCTTGAGACTGTGTCCCCTTGTTCTGTTGCTGGTTGCCTGGCAGAAGAGACCAACCCCACCTGGCTACAGCCTCCCTTCAGGTAGTTGTAGACAGCAATGAGCTCTGCCCTGAGCCTCCTCTTCTGCAGGCTGCACACCCCCAGCTCCCTCAGCCTCTCCTCATAGGGTTTGTGTTCCAGGCCCCTCACCAGCTTTGTCACCCTTCTCTGGACACGTTCCAGCACCTCAACATCTCTCTTGAATTGAGCAGCCCAGAACTGGACACAGCACTCAAGGTGTGGCCTGACCAGTGCTGAGTACAGGGCAAGAATAACCTCCCTTGTCCTACTGGCCACACTGTTCTGATGCAGGCCAGGATGCCATTGGCTCTCTTGGCCACCTGGGCACACTGCTGGCTCATCTTCAGCTACTATCTACCAGTACCCCCAGGTCCCTTTCCTCCTGGCTGCTCTCAGCCACTCAGTCCCCAGCCTGTAGTGCTGCTTGGGGTTGTTGTGGCCAAAGTGTAGAACCCTGCACTTGGCCTTGTTAAATCTCATCTCATTGGCCTCTGCCCACTCATCCAGCCTGGCAAGGTCCCTCTGTGGGGCTCTGCTACTGTCCAACAGATCAACATCATCTAGTGCAGGATCACCTATACCAGATCACACAGGAACATATCTAGGCAAGTTGTGAGTATCTCCAGAGAGGGAGACTCCACAGCCTGTTCCAGTGTTCTGTCACCCTCACAGTGAAAAAATTCCTTCCAGTAACAGTGCAGGATGGATCCTGCCCTATTTACAAGCGCCTTGGCACAGCCCTCTGCCACAGGCTGAGGGTTTTGCAGACTCACCTCTGCACTACACAGGGCACTTGTCGCTGAGGAAACACAAAAACAACTGAGGCTGCTCTCAGATGATCTCACACACCACAAATTCTTGCAATCATTTAAAAATTCTTCTTGTCCCACACTGCCAAGCAGAATAAAGACATTAATTTAGCCCACAAAAAGACTGAGGTCAGCGCTGGACACCACCCAACTCTTTTCAAGAGACCACACTGCAAACCAACCAGTGCCCTGCGTATACCTCTTGCTTGGCATAGTTCTACAGCACCTCTGTCATGGGCAAGAGAGGTCACAGCTCCTTAGTTCAGTGCCTGAGACTGAAAATTGCAGGCAGACTCTTCTTCCCTGTTGGAATTTCATGGAGTCAGGTTTCTAGAGAGGCACTGCTGACACTGGTAACAAAACAAACCCCTCTCACAGGAGGATCGCACGGCTCTGTCGTGTCCAGCTCCTCCACTGCCTCCTTGCAATGGCCAGAAGACAAGAAAATGTTTTGTTTCATACACACACACACAGAGTTAAGGTGCAAACCTTGTTCCAACAAGCTGACCTGCTGGCCCAGCACTCTGAGCACAAGTGACCTGTCCCCTCATGCTGTCAGGTGCCTGGCTGAGGTTAAATGAACTCCTTCCTGCAGCTGCACACAACCCACATCAGAAAGGGACAGGCGGGAACATGACTGCACGGAATATTAGTCACGATGCGCTGGTGTGAAAATACTTCTCAATTAACACACTGGAAGCTGAAGACAGCCCTTCTTTCTGTACTGCTGCAAAACAAATGTGCTCAATGAAGGGCTTTTCCCCCCCCTCTTCCCTGCTCTCTTTGATAAAGTCACGCAAAGTTAGCACACTGGATGGTGATGACTTCATGATGATGGGAACATCCTTTGGTTCTGCCACTCATCACACACACTGCTAAGCGGTAAACTTACTCAGGAGTATCTTTGCCAGGGTAAGAAAAAACAGACCCAGGCACAAGTCCAGGCTGGGTGCAGAGTGGGTTGAGAGCAGCTATGAAGAAAGAGACTTGGAGGTATTGGTTGCTGAGAAGCTCCCCATGAGCCAGCAGTGCCCTCATGCAGCCCAGAGGGCAGCCCTGTGCTGGGCTGCAGCCAGAGGAGTGTGGGCAGCAGGGCAAGAGAGGGGATTCTGCCCCTTGGCTCTGCTCTGCTGAGACCTCACCTCTAATCCTACCTCCATTTCAGGTGCCCCCAGCATAACAAAGACACAGCACTGGTGGAGAGTCCAGAGAAGGCCACAAAGATGATCCAAGGGCTGAAGCACCTCTGCTATGAGGACAGGCTGAGGGAGCTGGGGTTGTTCAGCCTGGAGGAGACTCCAGGGGAACCTTAGAGCTGCATTCCAGTAGCTGAAGAGATCCTACAGGAAAGCTGCAGAGGGACTTTTCCTGAGGGTGTCTAGAGACAGGACACGGGCGAATGGTTTGAAGCTGAGGAAGAGCAGGGTTAGACTGGATCTGAGGAAGAAATTCTTCAGTCTTCAAGTGGTGAGACTCTGGAATAGGTCACCCAGGAAGGCTGTGGCTGCTTCCTCCCTGGGCTTATTGAAGGGCAGGTTGGATGAGGCCTTGAGCATCTGAGTCTAGTTGAGAGGTGCCCCTGCCTATGGTGGGGAGGTTGGAGTAAATGAGCTCTGAGGTCTCTCCCAACCTGAGCCATTCTGTGATTCTGCAATCCCAGCCAAGGATCCCATATCCTTCTCTTCAGCATCAGTCATAAGTACCCTTCCTCTGTGCCACTTCAGGTAAACAACTGTAATTTGTGTTTAAGTTTTGCTTTCCAAGACTAAGTCCCAAGCCAAAATGTTCCTGGGTTATTCTGGCAGAGCACTGCACTGATCATCATCAAGAGAGCAAAGAGGAACCATTTGAGTTTCCTTTAACACTGAGTTTTAGCAGTATTAATAGGCACATCAGAGCCTTCACTTTAAAACAGCTAAATCCAGACTTGGTCTCTTAGAGCTTAGTGTCTAAGTGATAGCTGCTGCACCTGGTTTAGCTGTTCTAGGAGGCCTTGGGTTGCACAAAATAATTCAGAATTCCAGAGAAGGTTCAGTCTTGAAAAGAGCATTTCCAGCTGTATGTGAATCTTTTCCTGCTGATTGCATTATTGGACTGGGAATATTTATAACTGCCCTAAACTCTGACCTCCACAGCTCATATCTGCCTCACAGCTCCAACTCTAGCCTTCCCTCCTTGAGACACCAGCATCTCTCTGCCCACTGGCAGTCCCCCAGCCTAAGTTATGACTGTCAATAACTACTGCTAAAAAAAAAACAAAAGCCCCCAAGTCCTAAAGCTACAATTAAACCAAAACCTACCTCCCACCACTAGTGCTTGCAAAGAGCAGGGCCTCACATCACAGAGGTGGGAGAAGATGGACAGCAAAGCCTACACCCAGCAGCTATCTGGAATCTGGTGCTGTAGGTACAGCCAGCTTTCCATCTTGGATACATCCCACATCACAGTCCTGATCTACTGAGCTTTCTCTACTTACTTTTCCCTCAGCTACTCAGCATCCTGCTCTCTCCAAAGGGCTAAACTCTTCACAGGCAAGTGAAGCTCAGAGCAGCTTCACATCACACAGAATCCAGCATAACCTGAGGTCCCACCCTCCTCCTTCAAATTAGCTGCAGAACCATGGGCTCAGTTCTGCACCTAAAACAGCAGAGGAGAAGCAGGAAACGAGTTGTCTTCCCAAGCTCACTCTCCTTCTGTCTCAACAGCCTGCTTGACTGGCCCATCAACCCGACAGGCACAGAAGCAGAAGCACCACCAGGTTAAGAGAAGCACCATCTCTCCCACTGCATCTTCTCCTGGATCCCTGCATCCTAACTTGTTTGTTGTGCCTATGTCAGACTTTTACTAGAAGCACAGAATGTCAGGGATTGGAAGGGACCTCCAGAGATCATCGGGTCTAAGCCCCCTGCCAGAGCAGGATCACCTAGGGCAAGCCACACAAGAACATGTCCAGGTTGGCTTTGAAAGTCTCCATAACAAGCTTCTAAAGAAAGAAGAGAAAAAGAAAAGAAAAAAAAGAGGCCCACTTTTATCAGTTCTCTGAGTTGTCATTTTCCTGTTGCTCATTGACTTGAAGAACAGGTCTTTCAGAGTTTTCAGCTGCTGCTTTCAGAGAACAATCTGCAGCCATCTGAACAAGTCATTGTTAAAATTCATAGCATCCTAGAATGGCTCAGGTTGGAAAGAACCTCAGAGATCATCTACTAAACCTCCCCACCACGGGCAGGGACACCTCTCAACTAGACCTAGCTGCTCAAAGCTGCTCTGAGCAACCTAACCTAGCAGAGGGTGTCGTTGGACTGAATGACCTTTGGAGGTCCCTTCCAACCCAACCCATTCTATGACTACTGGACGTGCTGGAACATGTCCAGAGAAGGGCAACAAAGCTTGTGAGGGGCCTGGAGCACAAATCCTATGAGGAGAGGTTGAGGGAGCTGGGCCTGTTTAACCTGGAGAAGAGGAGGCTCAGGGGTGATCTTATTACTGTCTACAACTACCTGAAGGGAGGCTGTAGCCAGGTGGGGGGTGGCCTCTTCTCCCAGGCAACCAGCAATAGAACAAGGGGACACAGTCTCAAGTTGTGCCAGGGTAGGTATAGGCTGGATGTTAGGAGGAAGTTCTTCACAGAGAGAGTGATTTCCCATTGGAATGTGCTGCCCAGGGAGGTGGTGGAGGCACCATCCCTGGGGGTCTTCAAGAAAAGACTGGATGAGGCACTTAGTGCCATGGTCTAGTTGATTGGATAGGGCTGGGTGATAGGTTGGACTGGATGATCTTGGAGGTCTCTTCCAACCTGGTTGATTCTATGATTCTATGATTTCACCTAAGACAGCACTACTCTGGTTTCTGAGTGAAAAGGCAACATCTGAAGCTGTTGGCACCATTCCATCTGAAGGCCATCTGACCAAATGATAGTATTCTCAGCTTCACACCTGGACCTGGTAACTGTAGGTGGGACCTGATAACTGTAGGTGGGACCTGATAACTGTAGGTCTTCCTCACCCCATGCCCTACAGAAAATGTGCAGAAGAGGATACAGAATCACAGAATGTCAGGGGAGCTGGAAGGGCCCTCAAAAGCTCATCCAGTCCAACGCCCCTGCAGAGCAGGATCGTCTATACCAGATCACACAGGGAACACATTCAGATGGGTTTTGAATATCTTCAGAGAGGGAGACTCCACAACCCTCCTGGGCAGCCTGTGCCAGTGTTCTGTCACCCTCACAGAAAATTCCTCCTCATGTTTAATTGAAACTTCCTATGCTTCATACTTGTGCCTATGCTGTGGCTAGTCACAGGTGGACACAGCAGAAAGCTCTTAAATCTGTGCTGAGAGAATGCAAGGGAGCTGAAGTTCAACTGTTTCCTACAGTTTGTGATCTGATAAAAGGATTATCCAGAACTCCTTTTTTTGTCTTTTGGACTGGGCAGCTGCAGTCAAAGATGGGTTCATGCAGCTTGCTGCTGCACTTCCACAGTCAGCCCAGCACATGTGGTTCCTCCAGCCTTACCTCCCATGTGCTGTGCAGATGGCCTCCATACACGCGAGGAGGCTGGAGCGTGAGATGTGCAGAGGCACAAACCCAGCAGTCAGGGGCTGGAAATTTCTGGTCATCTGACAGCCCAGATGAAGCTTTTTTTCTTTCCCCAACAGCCACAGTTCTCATGTGAAAGTACCAATCAACAACATCTCACCAGGGAAACTCCAAGGTATGTCAGCTCTAATCACATTAGCCATTGGTAATCTGAAACATTTCTCAAGTCTCTTTTTGAAGCTCTACAGCAGCTCTTTCATGTTCAAACACAACTTGAAAAGATCCAGTGATGATGAGAAGGGGAGGATCTACTTCTTCAGTCCCAGAACAGCTACTTTCAAGACTTACTCCACCATACTTTGGCAGTGCTGAAGCTCAGATATTCCCAGCACTTTTCTGGAGGTCACAACATCTGATAGTGAGTCTTTGGCTTCAGGAAAGCCTCAAAGAAATTCTGGGCACTGTAGATCAGTTTCATAGCAAGCTCTCCTGAGGCTACAGACTATTATTCAAAATCAGCTAACAAAAGTACTTCCACCACCACCCAAGAGCTCAGACAGAAGGTCAGTGAGTAAGCAGTGGCAGCTCCAACCCACTCAGAGCATCCATTGTTACTGCATGGAGCCGCAGTGCCTGAGTATTCCATGTGTAAGAATGGATCTCTGGAGCAAACTGATCAAAAGCAACAAGGCATCTGAAAATCTACCCTGGGATCTGGCAGGAGATCTCAGCACTGAAAAGTTCAGTGCTTTATCAGTGCTAGAGACAGTGAGATTGAGGCACCCTCAGCGAGTTTGCTGATGGTGCCAAGAGCAGTGGTGCAGATGACATGTGACATGGCAGAGAACTGATGCCATCCAGAGGGACCTGGACAGGCTGGAGAAGAGGGCTCAGATGAACCTCATAAAGTTCAGTAAGGCAGTGTGCAAGGTCCTGCTCCCAGGTCAGGGCAATCCTAGATATCAAGGCTGGGGGATTATGAGATTGTGAGCAGCCCTGCAGAAAAGCACTTGGGGGTGCTGGTGGATGAGAAGCTGGACATGAGCCAACAGAGTGCACCTGAAGCCCAGAAGGCCAATGGCAGCTTGAGCTGCATCACAAGAAGTGTGACCAGCAGGATGAGAAGTGACTCTGCTCTGCTCTGGTGAGACCTCACCTGCAGTGCTGTGTCCATCTCTGGAGCCCTCAACACAGGAAGGATATGGACCTCATAAGATTTGTCAAGTGACACCTACAAAGTGTTGGTGAGCTTCAATTCCTGATGGAGTGGATCCAGAGGAGGCCACAAAGATGATCAGGAGGGCAGAGCACCTCTGCTGTGAGGATAGGCTGAGGAAACTGCGACTGTTTGGCCTGGAGAAGAGAAGGCTCCAGGCAGACCTAAGAGCAGCCTGCCAGTACCTGAAGGGCCTCCAAGAAGGCTGCAGAGGTATTGTCTGCAAAGGCCTGCAGTGACAGGATGAGGGCAATGCTTTGAAATGAGAAGAGATTTAGGTTGGACATCAGAAGGAAGTTCTTCATTGAGAGCGGTGAAATACTGGAACAGGTTGCCCAGATATGTGGTGGAGGACCCATCCCTGCAGACATTCAAGGTCAAACTGGATGGGGCCCTGAGCAACCTCATCTAATTGTCCCTGCTGATTGCAGAAGGGTTGAACAAGATGACCTTCAAGGGTCTCTCCCAACCTATGATCTCATGATTCTACTAAGCAAAAGGGAAGTCTCTGACCCAAGAATCCTTTCTGACTGTAAAATCTCTCCTAAGTTCCTTGCCATACACTGCTGCTATGTTCAGTGGTTTAACAACAACAACATGGGCAACTGTTTCAGCTGAAAATTCACTCAATTCAGGATTTTATCTTGCAGATAATGTGCTGTTCTCAGCATCTGCTCTGCAAATACATCACTTTTCTGGTTAAGAAAAAATTTAAAAGTTGAATTTCTTGTCTCCTACAGCAATTTGGCACAGTTCATACACCTGATTACAGAGTATACTACTACACTGTCATTCAGCATTTTATCCAGGCTAGCAGAGGCAGATGACACATCCAGGCAGAAACAACACTCACACTAATTAATTACTAGTAAATTATATGTTTCATACCTTTATAGCAGTGTTGAAATACTGCATAACAACCTTCTCATCTAGAAACACTGAAACCCTCCTGCCCCCAGTGACACAGAAACATTAAGCAAATCCTACCCTTCATGAAAAGCAAGATCACAGAATCCTAGAATGGCTGAAGTTGGAGGGAACCTCAGAGATCACCTGCTCCAACCTCCCCACTATGGGCAGGGACACTTCTCAACCAGACTTGGCTGTTTAAGGCATCATCCAACCTGGCCTTCAACACCCATAGGGAGGAGGCAGCCACAACCTCCCTGGGCAGCCTGTTCCTGATGGAGCAAGCCCAGAGGTGGCCACCAAAATGATCAGGGGGATGGAGCACCTCTGCTATGAGGACAGGCTGAGGGAGCTGGGATTGTTCAGCATGGAGAAGAGAAGGCTCCAGGCAGATCTAAGAGCAGCCTGACAGTGCCTGAAGTGGGCTCCAAGAAGGCTGCAGAGGGGCTGTCTGCAAAGGCCTGCAGTGACAGGATGAGGACAGTGGTTTGAAATGAGAACAGAGCAGATTGAGATTGGATGTGAGGAACAAGTTCTTTAGCATGACGGTGCTGGAACACTGGAAGAGGCTGCCCAGGGAGGCTGTTGAGGCCCCGTGCCTGGAGCTGTTCAAGGAGAGTTTGGACAAGGCTCTCAGCAACCTGCTCTAGAAGAAGATGTCCCTGCTGACTTCAGGGGACTTGAGAACTGGATGACCTCTGGAGGTCCCTTTCAACCCAAACCATTCTATGACACTATCTCAGCCTGTGCAACACAACCAATATGTTCCTATTTCTCATGGGACTGCCCTGTGTGATGCACCCCAAGCTGACACCTGCCTTATTTTTACCTATTTCATACCCCAATTGAGCATCAAGCCTGCTAACTCTGGAACAGACTTCAATGCTTTTTACCACTATTTTTCTGTTACCTCAGAGTATTTCCCACCTGGAGAAACAAGGCTGGAATAAGAACAAAATTCCTAGTTTAAACAAGCTGTGAGAAGAAACTGAATTCTGCTCCTTCTTGTAGCTGATAACCATAATCTCCACACATTAATCTTGAGGAAGGCTTAGCACAGCAGACTCCCACTCTTCAGTGCCAGTCTCTTAAGCAGCTGAGTTCTGTAACAACACAAACCTTTGTGATTGCTAGATGCTTGTTTAAGTCTTCCTTGGAAATTTGGTAGTGGAAAGGATTCCAGTTTACATCTTCTCTCAAAAGGCCTTTTCAGACATATTCTGTGAGGGAGAGGCTGGTCTTTTTTATGGCAACAAATGAAGAAGTCATGTTAGCACAGCAGATTTTAAGTTGTCACAAACACAGACCATCTTTCCTCTTCCTTAGTAACTGCTAAATCATAAAGTTTGTGTGTAGCAGAGCTCTGGCCATCTGCCTCTGGCACACCCAGCAAGACATTCAAGTATTAAAGTAACAGCTGGGAAGCTCTGACAAAATGCTTTTCCCATTCAGGTGCTGGCTGGTGAAGGCATCACCCCAGCACTTGAGAATTTGAGCTACCTGCATATCAAGTTGTACAAAACTGAGCAAGATGCTTGGGGGACTTGAACATCTCTGCTATGAAGAAGGACTGAGAGACCTGAGGCTGGCTAGTCTGGAGAGGAGAAGGCTGAGAGAGGATCTGATCATTGGCTATCAATATCTGAGAGGTGGGTGTCAGGATGAAGGTGCTCTTTGTGCTGGTGCCCAGTGATAGGACAAGGAACACAGGAGCTTCCAGCTCAACAAGAGTAGACACTTCTTCATGGTGAGGATGCCAGAGTCCTGGAGCAGGCTGCCCAGAGAGGTTATGGAGTCTCCTTCTTTGGAGACTTTCAAAACCCACCTGGATGCATTCCTGTGTGACCTGCTCTGGCAGAGGTGTCGGACTGGATGATCTCTGCACATCCTCCCCAACCTCTAACATTCTGTGACTGTGATGCTGTAAGATCAGCTTAATGACATGATGGTGGCTCCCAAACTAACCACCCTCATGCTTGTTTCTGCATGATGGTGCCTGATGAATTATGATTCCAGCCTTTATAAATCACACTTCATCAGAGAGGAGAGGAGAAATAGAGAGCCTGATAGACTGCCACAGTCCTCATCAATCTCCTAATTCCAAACTACCAGAGACTATACTGGAGGCACTGATTTCTTCACAGAACACCATGTTCACTAGCTTGTTGGAAAAGCACAGCAGCATGAGATTAAATTCCTTAAAAATACAAGTGGTATTTCAACCCAGATTCCTCCCCAGTTCAGAAAACTACGTTCCAAGGAATTCTCAGGTCTCTTTTCTTGGATTTGAGGCATTGCTAATTTTAAGTTTGTGAATCCAAAGGCTCAGTTTTGCTTGCAAGTTAACATGGTCTCATCTAGAAAGTTTTCCATTTTCATTTTCACTTTTTGCAGGCTAACTTTTGATCCCCTGAGCCCTTGCTTTTAATGAGATGAAAGGTAGCTTAGAGACCACATGGACCCTGAAGCAAAGGCCTGAAGTCAAAGAAACACTTTGAATTTGGTAAGGCCATTCATATTTGGCTGGCCCAGTTCAGTTTAGTCAGCAGGTGAGTCATGCTCAGGGCATGCCCACTGAAAACAGGTTTCACAAACTGTTTTGTAAGCTCCATTCTGATACCACTCTACATGGAACATAACTAACAGGAATGGCAGCAAACAGCTCACTCAGCACAGTGCTAAAACAAATAAAACCAAAGGCCAAGCAAAACACACTTCCATGAAACTTTCCCTTGGAGTCCATTCTCTGAAGTGACACTGGCACAGAGCTTCTTTCTAGGAAAGGAACAGCTATCTCTGCTCCTCTTAGAGAAGCTTTGAGGGAAAAGACCTTCAGCATTTCCTCTTAGAGTTCAAATGCTGGCAGAGTGGATGTGCTGCTCGAAGTATCATAGAATGGTTTGGGTTGGAAGGGACCTCCAAAGGTTATCCAGTTTACCTCTCCGCAGTCAGCAGGGATATACTCTGCTAGAGCAGGTTGCTGAGAGCCTTGTTCAGACTCACCTTGGGCAGCTTCAGGCATGGGGCTTCAACAACCTCTCTGGGCAACCTGTTGCAGTGTTCCACCACCTTCATGCTAAAGAACTTGTTCCTCACATCCAATCTAAATCTGCTCTGCCCTCATTTCAAACCATTGCCCTCGTCCTGTCTCTGCAGGCCTTTGCAAACAGTCCCTCTGAAGCTTTCTTGGAGGCCCCTCCAGATACTGGAAGTCTGCTCTTTAGGTCTGCCTGGAGTCTTCTCCATGCTGAACAATCCCAGCTCGCTCACCCTACCCTCACAGCAGAAGTGCTCCGGCCCCTTTATCATCTTTGTGGCCCACTCTGGACCCACTCCATCAGGGATTGAAGCTCAGCAACATTCTGTAGGCAAGTTAGGAGCATCAGTCACTTGACAAATCTGTTAGCAGAAGAAAGCCCTTCCATTCTTACATTGCTAAAGAGAAACACTGACTACTAAAAGGATAAAAGAATTTGTTGTCCAGCTCATGCACATCTGATGCTCTCCACTATACACTTCATTTTCTCTGTCTTTTTTACTCTTTACCAATGGTCAAAGCTTCATCTACAAGGTGGAACTAAATGGTTGTTGTTAAGTGGGTACAGCCAACTGAATTTCCTTTGTCTACACTTGCAAGAAGAGAGAGACCCTGCTCTAGTACAGCTGCCAACAGCAGTTCCCTTTTAGTGCACCAAGGAGAGCCCAAACGATTTGGAAAGAATGATTTGAGCTGAGCAGATCCCACCCAGCTCCTCCAGAACACACACAGAGGGAACAGCCAATGCAAGAACACTTAGGGACTATGAGGGAAATGAACAGGAAAACCCCACCAGATCTGGCAGAGGGACTGAGAGCATCTGAAGTCACTTAAGCATTGTGACCAAAAAAACAGCTCTGACTCAACTGCCTTGTCAGTTACCAGAGTTAGAGAGTTGCTCATTTCTCCTTCACTTTGTCAGGGAGGAGTCTCTGATAAACAAAGTAGTGACAACATCCTCACTTTAGTTATTGGACATGAAAAATAAACCTAAGCCTCAGCAACTGGAAGAAAACCACACCATTGTTTGAAAGGGATCCTAACACCCTAGAGAAGGCAAACCCAACTTAATGCAGGCTGCACTGGTGACATCTACTACAACTTCAATCGTGTCAGTATTCCCTCTCACACTTGAACAGCCAGAAGAATTACAACCTGTTTGGGTTAATGCAGTACACTGTCATTAGGCTGGCAATTAAATGCCTTTTCTGAGGCTGTATGACCTGAGTCACCAACATCTGCAAATATCTTTACATCTTGTGTAATAGCTGGCCTCAGATCTTGACACAACAAAGTAAAAAGGCCCTTTTTGAATGGCTCCCACGTTATTTTGGGCTTAACAACTTCACAGTGACAGCAGCTTCTCAAAACAGCCCATGGATCAACATTTAGTATCCAATGTGTCATGTGGGAATTTCTTAACTCTGAGCTGAGAGAGAGAAACAATAAACCAAGGTCATTATATTGCATGAATAAAAATTAACCACCTGCTCACAAATTGTGCTTTTGGCATTAAAAGCAATTTGGGCTCATGGACTTTTGACCTGTGCAGCATTCACCAATTATCCTCCACACCTGGGAGTATGGGGAAAAACACTCTCCAAAGCATCACTTCTCATGCCAGTCTGGCTTGACTTTAAAAAATAGAAAACAACAACAACAAAAAAGCCCCACAAACTGCAAAAAGGCCATCCTACAGGTTCCAGCATCAGGAGATACACATGAGAAAGACAATCCAATTGCAACATTCAAGGCTGTGCTGCGATTCAGTGAGACCTGGACAGGCTGCAGAGATAGGCATGGAGAAACTGAATGAAAAATGGAATGAAATCCAACATAGACAAGTCTAGAATCTTGCATTTGGCAAACAAAAACCTCACTGATCAGTAGAGTTTGGGGACTGGACTGTTGGAGAGCAGCATACAGGAAAAGGACCTGGGAGTCCTCATGGACAACAGGATGCTCATGAGTCAGCAATGTGCCCTTGTAGCCAAGAAGGCCAATGGCACACTGGGGTGGATTATAAGGGTCTAGAGAGGTTCTTCTCCCCCTCTACTCTGCCTTGGTGAGGCTGCACTTGGAATACTGTGTCCAGTTCTGTGTCATTCAGCTCAAGAAGGACCTCAAGGAACTGCTTGAGAGAGTCCAGCAGAGCCACATAGATGCTGAAGGCAGTGGAACATCTCCCTGTGAGGACAGACTGAGGGAGCTGTGACTCTTTAGTTGGGAGAGAAGGAGACTGCAGGAGTGACCTCTTTCATGTTTATAAACATGTAAAGGATGAGTGCCAAGAGGCTGGAGCCAGGCTCTGCTCAGTGATGCCCAATGACAGGACAAGGGGCAATAGGTGGAAGCTGAGGCATAGGAAGTTCCATGGAAACATGAGGAAATTTGTTTTCACTGTGAGGGTGACAGAACACTGGCACAGGCTGCCCGGGGCATTGTGGAGTCTTCCTCTCTGCAGATATTCAAAACCTGCCTGGATGTGTTCCTGTGTGATCTGCCATAGGTGATCCTGCTCTGGCAGGAGGGTTGGACTGGATAATCTCTGGAGGACCCTTCCAAGCCCTAACCTCCTGTGATAACCACAATGAAAGTCAGGAAACTTCAGCTTCAGCTGCCCACCCACTAAGTTTCTTTACACGGTTTGCTTAGAGGTGGACTGCTCCAGGTTACCCACAACCACCCACAGCAAACACTTGGCGTTCACAGCACAGGAGACCCAAGCCAGTGCCCCAAGCCCTGCCCCAGCTGAAGCAGGTATGCTGCAGGCACTACCTCTTTGATCCGCTTCACAAGGGCGTTCTGATCAAAGGCAACTGCTTCTGCACACTGGTGAAGATGATCTTGGTATCGTAGACACAGCTGTAGCACCTGCTGGGGGTCCAGCTTTTCCAGTTTGGTGTTGGTAGGAGAGGTTTGCCCACTGAGGAGGCCTACAAGGAAAGAGGAGGAACAGAGTTAATCTGACTGTTCCTATCACCAGCTTAGCTGCAGTGAGAAGCATGAGAACAAACCCAGAAGAAGAGCTTTATAATGAAAAACTAATTCAGGATGTTAAGCTACTGAATGGACCTTAGCAATGTAATGCTGAAGGCTAAAAGTGGGTAGGGTGTAAACTGAATATTTATGACTGTTTAGGGCTTACAGCAGTGCAAACAGCATACACTTTAGCTCTCCTTGCCAGAACTCCAAAGGCAGATCCACCAGCTTGGGTTTCAGGGATGTGTTGCATAAACTTTTAGAGCCCTGCATCTTGTCCTCCACAAACAATGCTGAACTGGGCAAAAAGAACTCCCTCCTCATTTTTGCATGCCAGAAGCTGAAGGAGCTGAGATCTGCGTTCCCATACAGGCATAATGCTCAAACTGTTTTCAATAGAAGCATGCTGTCAAAATCAGAGCTCCAAAAAAATCACTCTTCCCCCCAAAACTAACTTGAATACTAAGTGACCCACCTCAATTCAGTTGTTAGGGGTGAAATATTCCTGGTTTGCCTACTTTGACTTTAAGTTTTATAACTCCTTCACCTTCTAAGGTTTTTTATGTGTTTTACAGAAAACTATTTTTTTTTGAGGGTGGGCATTAAGATTCTAGTGGGAGATGTCCCTGTCTATGCAGGGGGTTGGAACTGGATGATCTTTGAGGTCCCTTCCAACCTAAACCGTTCTATGATTCTATCCTTACCTAGTCAGATGACCAAGTTTCACCAAAAAATCACCAAAAAAGATTAGTATTAGACTTAAAATTGGGACACTGGTAATACACAGAGGAACAACGAAAAAAAAGTCCAGAGACATTTTTCTTACCCATTGTTTGTTATGCCTGAATAACGGAGTTTGAGAACCTTTGCTGAGCTCAAGCATTTGCTGTCTACAACTACCTGAAGAGAGGCTGTAGCCAGGTGGGGTTGGTCTCTTCTGCCAGGCACCCAGCAACAGAACAAGGGGACACAGTCTCAAGTTGTGCAAGGGGAGGTCTAGGCTGGATGTTAGGAGGAAGTTGTTGTCAGAGAGAGTGATTGGCATTGGAATGGGCTGCCCAGGGAGGTGATGGAGTCACTGTCCCTGGAGGTGTTCAAGAAAAGCCTGGATGAGGCACTTAGTGCCATGGTCTAGTTGATTGGACAGGGCTGGGTGCTAGTTTGGACTGGATGATCTTGGAGGTCTCTTCCAACCTGGCTGATTCTATGATTCATTTGTGTGCCATACTGCCTGCTTTCTCCAGAGCTGCTGCTGCTAAACTCCACTGCCATAGGTGTTGGAGGTTTGGGGTTTTTTTGCTTTTTCATTTATTTGCTTTCATTTAATTTTCCTTCAGCACTGAGACAACATTTTTTTTTCTTGTTGGGACACCATCTGTGACAAACAGCACAGGCACACAACCTGCTTTGTCCAAAACCACACAAACTGAATTCAGTGCCTGCACTCCTGTGCCCTCTGAGATTCTTGGGTTATAGAGAGAAAAAGACACTGAAATAACAAATGTAAGCAAGTATCACATGAAGCAATTCAAAAGTAATAAATGACACGTATTTGTATTGCAAAAGTCCTTCTAAGAATGGACCTCAGTGGGAAATGGAAACTATTTTGAATGGCCCCCATGCTTGTTGGAAACTACAGCTGGTAACATGGAGTTTTGGCCAAAACACAAGAATAAGACAGAAACCAAGACATAAGTCAGAAGCATCTTATGAAAGTTAAACCTCCTTGAAAACATTCAGAGAGAGAAGAGAAAATAAAACTAAGACAGGAAATCCCTTCCAATCCCTGAAGGCATCCTACAGGAAGGCTGCGAAGGGACTTTTCATCAGGGTGTCTAGAGAGGACAAGAGGGGATGGTTTGAAGCTGGGAGAGAGCAGGGTTAGACTGGAGCTTAGGAAGAAGTTCTTCAGCACAATGATAGTGAGACTGTGGCATAGGCTACCCAAGGAGGCTGTGACTGCCTCCTGCCTGGGGGTGATCAGGGTCAGGTTAGATGAGGCCTTGAGTTAAATCTAGTTGATAGATATCCCTGCCCATGGTGGGGATGTTGGAGGAGATGAGCTCTGAGGTCACTTCCAGCCTGTGCCATTCTAGGATTCTATGATTTTTTTCTGTTTTAGAAAGAATCATCTCAAACAAAACCTTAGGTCCAGCAATATCAACAGCAAATCTTTCAAGCCTACTTCCAGCTGCGGTGCAAACATCTCGCGGGAGCAATCTCACTGAAGGCAGCAAGACTTTGTTCAGCTGTGAATGTTACACCTCCTAGTGCTTCTCAGTTTGTTCACTTGGATCTATCAAATTATCTTGTCAGGATAAATGGTCAAATAATGTTGACAACTTTTAATATGTTGAATGTTCACACAGGAATGAAGAGTTCACCACACACCCCAGGCGGTTACCCTGTTTCTGTCCTGATCAAGCACACGATGCTGTCAACCAACTAATTGTCTTTTATTACTAATCTCTCACCAACTTCAAAAAGAGGAAGAAAATTAAGAGTCTGTTTAAGAGATGTAATTAACCAGATGTGTGTATTTTGGCCAGCTTACATTCTCCTCATGAGAATGTAGCAGCTGAATAGGCCAAGGACTGCCAAGTGAGCTTTAAAGGAATATGCTACTGAAACTTATTTACTTATGGCCCTGTGCAAGTTACATAATGCTAAAAGCAAAATTAATTAACTGTAAAGAGCCTCTCATTCACTACCCAGAAAAACACAAGCTCAAATTAACTGTTCAGCTGGAATTCTTTCAGAAGAAGTCAGAGGTGGAAATACAATCCAGTACAAATGTTTGGACTAGCAATAAAAACAAGCAGTATACGCTGCTTAAAGATAGGCTAAAGTATTCTTTTAGGTGATGTAGTGAGGAGAAGCCAAAGAAATTAGCTTCTTTAAAGACCTCTGGGCTCATGCTGACAATGCCAAAGCTTGCATGAAAGGAAGAAGTAAACAGCAGCATGAAAGAGGCCATGCAGCCTTCCACTGTGGAGAAATTCCCCCTGTCACAAACTCCATCCACTATGTTTTGTCGTTCATAGGAGCCACTCGCACTACAAATATTAGCATTTTCTTACCATCAACATCCCTCTCTACTCCAGTCTCATGAGATCCCACCTGGAGTACTGCATCCAGCAGCGCTGGGGCCTCCAGCACAAGACAGACATGGCTTTTTTGGAGCAGGTCCAAGGAAGGGGCAGGAAAATGGTCAGAGTTGGAGCACAGGTTCTGTTAAGAAAGGCTGAGAGTTGGGTTGTTCAGCCTGGAGAAGAAAAGACTCCAGGGAGACCTTATCGTGGCCTTTCAATAATCACAGCGGGCTTACAAAACAGACCAAGAGAAGTCTTACCTACAGTATGATATGGGGCAATGGTTTTAAACTGAAACAGGGTAGGTTTAGATGAGACAAAAGGAAGACTTTTTTTATGCTAAGAGTGGCGAGATATCGGATCAGCTTCTCCACAGAGGGACCTGGATAGTCCAGATCAATGGGCCAACATTAATGGGATGAGTTTCAACAAGGCCACATGCCAGGTCCTGCACTTGGGTCACAACAACCCCAAGCAATTCTACAGGCTTGGGGCAGTGTGGCTGGAGAGCTGCCTGGCAGAAAGAGACCTGGGGATTGCAATAGACAAGCAGCTGAATGAGCCAGCAGTGTGCCCAGGCAACCAAGAAGGCCAATGGCATCCTGGCTTGTATCAAAAATGTTGTGTCCAGCAGGAGTAGGAAGGTGATTGTCCCCTTGTACTCAGCTTTGATGAGGCCACACCTCAAGTACTGTGTTCAGTTTTGGGCACCACAATACAAGAGAGGTGTGGAGGTGCTGAAGTGAGTCCAGAGGAGGGCAACGAAGCTGAGGGAGGGCCTGGAGAATAAATCTTGTGAGGATTGACTGAGGGAGCTGGGGATGGTTAGTTTGAAAAAGGTAAGGCTGAGGGGAGACCTCATTGCTGTCTACAACTACCTGAAGGGAAGTTGTGGAGAAGCTGCTGCTGGTCTCTCCTCACAGGCAACTGGAGACAGAACAAGGGGGAATGGCCTCAAGCTGAGACTGGACATTAGGAAAAAGTTTTTCATGGAGAAGGTGGTCAGGCACTGGCATGCGCTGCCCAGAGAGGTGGTTGAGTCACTGAGCCTGGATTTATTTAAGAGTCGTTTGGATGTGGTGCTTAGGGATATGGTTTAAGGTGAATCTTGTAGAGTAGGGTAATAGATGAGACTTGGTGATCCTGAGGATCTTTTCCAACCTGGATGTTTCTGTGATTATTATTCATTGACCCAGGAGAGCAAGTTTCTGCTATTAAATGGAAAGGAAACAGCACCTGAGGTTTTACTTTCTTATTATACTCATTTTTCAAGCTTTTGGTTCTCTCCCAAAGAAGGAAGCATCCTGGGAATAATCTTTACACCACTTGAAACCTCAAGAAGAATCTGCTTGGCACATGTCTGATGCAACATCCCCCAGCACGATAAGGAAAGGCAGTGTAGAGGATGTTGTGGCTTGTGGAAAACAAAGCTGGGGTAACAGGAGGACTACTGCAGAGCTTTAGCACATGGACAAAAAATGCTCAGGCAGCTGCCAAACATACACAGTCCTGACTCCCCAATTATACTGTAAAACAAGTAAGAAGATCACATTCTGTGCCTGCCACAGTGAAGAGAAGTCAAGATCTCCCACCTAGCCTGGACACACCTGATCAGTGAACAGGGAGCCCATAAAGGTGATAAAGAGCATCTGAGACATAGGAAGATTCGGACCGCAGCTCATAAGCGGTGCTTCAGCCAAACCCAAGCCAGGCACCAAGTATGCTGTGCATGGAGAAACACCATCCATCATCACCAGGCCAGCTGAACCAGGGACTTGATAAATCCATGATTGTTTCCATATTCCCTGGCAAAGCAGAGGCATGTTCAAACCATTTTCCTCCTACTTAGTCATCTCCTTGTTGGTTCCAGGTCAACATATACTTCCAGCAAATCACATCCTACTGAGCAGAAGAAAGCTGTTGCTTTAAAAAAAAAAACAACCCCACACTTTTATGACTTGAAGCTCTGGAAAAATGGATTCTATGCTTTACTGATCCTACACACCTACAGAACATAGTAACCCACTAGAGTTATGTTCTGCTGCTTTAATGGATGGTCCTTAAAACAACCTGAGCAGCTTCCAACCTGAGAAGTACTCTGGTTCCTACCTGACTTCTAGATATGCACTTGACAAGTCCGTTTTCAACCACTAACAGCAGACACTGCAGCAAAGCACACAATGCTGTGGTCTTGTTGCTCATTTTAAGGTCAGACAGGGTTGCTGTCATCAGCTAACCAAGCTCTCTGTGGAGGGGACTTCAAAAGTAACTCCTCCTTTCATCAGACCAGAAGTCTACCCAGAACATTGCTTCCAATGTTTTACAGCAGTGCACATTTAGAAAACAGCATCTTCAAGAAGTAGTTCCTCCTCTTCTACAAATTTCCTGTCTCCAAAATTTGTTAAATAAAATTTCAGGCACAAACCATCGTACTCAGCTATCAAACTAATCCTGAGAAGCTCCCCTTGAGCCAGCAGTGCCCTCATGCAGCCCAGAAGGCAGCCCTGTGCTGGGCTGCAGCCAGAATGTGGGCAGCAGGGCAAGAGAGGGGATTCTGCTCCTTGACTGCTGTGCTGAGACCTCGCCTCCAGTTCAGGAGTCCCCAGCATAAGAAGGACACAGAGCTGGTGGAGAGAGTCCAGAGGAGGCCACAAAGATGATCCAAGGGCTGAAGCACCTCTGCTATGAGGACAGGCTGAGGGAGCTGGGGTTGTGCAGCCTGGAGAAGACTCCAGGGGGATCATAAAGCTGCCTTCCAGTACCTGAAGGGATTCTACAGGAAGGCTGCAGAGGAACTTCTCATCAGACAGAACAAGAGGAAATGGTTCAAAACTGGAAGACAGTAAGGTTAGACTGGATCTTAGGAAGAAGTTCTTCAGTGTAAGGGTGGTGAAACTATGGAATAGGCTGCCCAGGAAGGATGTGGATGCCTCCTCCCTGGGGGTGTTGAATGCCAGGCTGGATGAGGCCTTGAGCAGCTGAATCTAGTTGAGAGGTGTCCCTGCCCATGGTGGGGAGGTTGGAGTCCTGTCACTGCAGAACTTTGCAAACAGTCCCTCTACAGCCTTCCTGCAGCCCTCTTCAGGCACTGACAGGCTTCTCTTAGGTCTGCCTCCAGGCTGAACAACCCCAGTTCCCTCAGGCTGTCCTCACAGCAGAGGTACTCCAGCCCCCTGAGCATTTTCGTGGCCCTCCCCTGGGCCTGCTCCATCAGGAACAGGCTGCCCAGGGAGGCTGTGGTTGCCTCATCCCTGGGTGTGTTCAAGGCCAAGCTGGAGGAGGCCTAAAGCAGCCAAGTCTAGTTGAGAGGTGTCCCTGCCCATGTTGGGGAGGTTGGAGTAGATGAGCTCTGAGGTCCTTTCCAGCCTGAACCATTCTAGGAGTCTGTAGTTACATATTCAGAGATTGCATTAGGTTGGAATGGTCCCTCAAAGGTCATCTTGTCAAACCCCCTGCAATGAGCAGGGCCACCTCCAACTGGATCAGGCTACCCTGTGCCACATTGAGTCCAGTCTTGAACATCTCCAGGGATGGGGCCTCAACCCATAAAACACCCAAATCATTTTAAAATACTAAAAAACAAACCAACAAACCAAACAAAAACCCTATCACCAACAAATCCCTGCACTCAAAATCTTTTGCTCAGGTGGCAGTGACTAAGATGATCCATTTCACAGACCAGTTTCTTTTCTATAAAGTCTGGCTGATAAAACCTATTTGATCACAAAGTGTCTTCATTCCAAGACAAAAGTTGGCTTTGCCAACTGGGTGTTTTCAGTTCCTTTGAACTCTAATGGGGGAGCACAAGGACTGTAGGCAAACTGAATAGCTATTATGTGAGCAAAGGACATGTTTGTGTTGTGGCAAGGAGCGCTGGCTGGAGTGGCAGATCTTCTCTCTGCTTTGGAGCTGGTATTGTGTGATGGGTTACTTATGCATGGGTGACAGATGAGCTGAAGATTCTGATCTTGTCACACCATTGAACAGGCAGCTTTACTGACTGCTGAGCTCAAGTATGCTCTCCAGAGGACCACCGCACCTCAGCCTTCTAATACAGTCTGAGCCATTGCCTGTAGGACATCACTCACCAAGTATATACATTACCTCCCTTTTTCTTCTTCCACTATTTCTCTTTTAAAAAAATCATTAAAAAAATCAAGAAGATTCAACCCTTTTGAGCTTCTATTAAAATGCAGTTTGCTCTGCCCTGCTGGGATCACACCTGCAATACCATGTCCAGTTTTGAGATCCCTAATTCGATGCACAGGGATCTGCTAGAGAGTATCCAACAGAGGCTATTGGGACAACTGGGGGACTTGAACATCTCTGCTGTGAAGAGAGACTGAGAGACCTGGGGCTGGTTAGTCTGGTGAAGAGAAGGCTGAGAGGAGATCTGACCAATGTCTGTCAGTATCTGAGGAGTGTCAAGATGAAGGTGCCAGGCTCTTTGTGCTGGTGCTCAGTGATAGGACAAGGAACAGCAGGTACAACCTGAACACAGGAGGTTCCACCTCAACACAAGGAGGCATTTCTCTGTGGTGAGGGTGCTGGAGCCCAGGAGCAAGTCTCCTTCTCTGCAGACTTTCTCTTGATGTATTTCTGTATGACCTGCCCTAGGTGATCCTGCTTTGGCAGGGGAGGGGGTTGGACTGGATGATCTCTGGAGGTTCCTTCCAAACCCTAACATTCTGTCATTCTCTGATGTCTTTTGCCAGCATAATCTGGAATGGTTGCAGCAGTCAAGAGCAGCAAAGTCCAACTGAGGCTGATGAAACTTTCACCATGACACAACCAATCCATCCATAGCTCCATTCCTCATGTACTTCACAGCAAAATTCAGGAATTTTTCCTTTTTCTCAGAACTAGACTATTCTCTGCTCATTAAGGTAAGAAGATTTTTTACTAGCAAATCCAACTGGGTAAAGCAAAGAGAGGCCTCCCCACTGCATTTCTCCAGTTCAATACAAAGCAAAGTGGCAGCACTTTGGGAAAACCCAGATGCCCTCAGACAATTAAACTTCTTTGGCAACCCCACTGCCCAAACAGCACAAAATTACTCAGGAAGAGCCATTTTATATCAGAATGATCCTACCATCCAACCTTTCTTCTGTGAATGGCTGCTGCCAACGTCTGAACCAAGGTGTTCATCCCAGTCCTAGCTCTCTCACCAGTATTTAAACACACAGGCCTTGTCCCTACCTTCCTAGTTCAAGTTAGCTGATAGACTTTTTTTTCTGAGCCTGCTCTGATTCTTTTCCCACATCCCTTAGAACCAATTTTAGCAGTAACTTGAGAGATACAATGACTGTCATTTTCCCAGCAATATCAGTAGCTGAATTGCTGTTACCATTCCCAGCATTGTATTGCAACGTAAGGGTATTTTCCCCTGCCAGAAGGAAATATGGAGCTGGCATGAAATTTTAGCAACTAAATTTAGGCTACTCAAAGGTTGAATCAGGAGGGAAGAAGGAGACAAGGCACACAAGAATGACTTTTGACAGTGTGCTTAAAAAAAATAATCATTCAGCTTTGTGGGCCACCTTAACCATGAAACACTTACACAGAGGTAAGTGGCCTGCTGTGCTCTCTGTTACCTTTGTGTTTGTCATCTCCTCTCCAACACTGTCAAGTGGCACAGTGCCTTGAAGGAATACAAAGCACAATGAGGAATCCCTAGCATGAAGTGTTTTAAAATCCCCAGGGGAGGTGAGGCGGGAAAAAACCCAACAAAACATCAAGCAAATTGCACCTCCTCTGTAGTAACTGTTTGAATTCCCTTTGCACTGCAGTAAATGAACTCTCTGGTAAAATACTATGAAAGAGCATCATCTTACTACTAAACCAAGCTGCTACTTAAGGAAAGTTTGAATACCTAACAGCAGCATTTGCATGACCCTGTCCTCACAGGCAACACATAGGTAATCTAGGAGTACCACTTCTATTGCTTCCAACAAGTAACAGCACAGGCTTAGCTAGCCTGAGAGCTTTTGGAGTCCCATCTCCACGTGCTGAAAGACAGTGACTCAAGTCTCAGTGTGGCCATCAGCCCACTGAGCTGCATCTTGGAGGCAGCCTTCACAGCTTCCACATTTCCAGCACTGCCAAGCATGTGCATCATTCCCTCTGTGGATGGAGATACCCAGAATATAGCAATTCATTTCTTCCTCCACTTGGCCCCCTCCCACTGCACACAGTACAGCTGTAAAAACATCCCCCTCCTATGCTTTTGGGTTTTAACATACAGGCTGCTGGTGGTGTGCTCACACACAGCACTAACCTCTTTCCTACCTCTGTCATCTTAAGTACCAGTCATTTCATAGCAAAACTTCATTTCCCCACTGTACTAGTTCTAAGTACATGGTAGCTGAGTTTTGCTAAAGCACATCTCCTTCAAGGTACTTACAAGGTTGGTTACAAGACCTATAAAGCCTTTATAGCTGGAAAGCCTCCCAGCAGTCAGGGAAAGCCCCCCCGTCTCTGTTTAAGGTGGTATACTCACAGAGCTACATCCTGGCTGGTCTTTGAGCCCTCTGACACTGAGAAGCAGATGAATCTTGTTGATCTGCCACCCTCCTTGCAATGCAAGTCAGGCCTTGACCTTGTTATAGTTCTGGTTCTCACTGAGCAACTCATAGAATCACAGAATGTTAGGGCTTGAAAGGGACCTCCAGAGAGCGTCCAGTCCAACCCCCCTGCCAGAGCAGGATCACCCAGGGCAGGTCACACAGGAACACATCCAGGTGAGTTTTCAAAGCTTCCAGTGACAGAGACTCCACAATCTCCCTGGGCAGCCTGCTCCAGGGCGCTGATGCTTATGAACCAACCCCAGAACCACCCACTCATTGTCACTGGTTCCCCATCAGCCCACCCAGCCAAACTGGCTCACAAGGAGGTCAACAAGCCTCAGAACAACAAAAACCTCACAGCTATAGGTATGGCCTTGCTGCTCTCAGATCATTTGACAATGATCAAGAGGACAGAAAGACAGAGCCAGGCACACAAGACTTTGAGCATGCTCTGCCTACATTATGAGAAAACACATCATGGTATGGATGCTTACAGCATCAGAGTACCACCAGTTAGAGTAATTAAGGGAACAAGAAGACATTCATCTCCTTCTGTGCTCCTAACACTAGAAAATATGTATAACAGCCAAATAAAACCAAAACCACTGAACAGTTACTCAACTGTCAAGTATTTTATCTGGTATGGCTTCAAAAATACCCAAACAAACCAGATTTGCTGACTTAGTTTATTATAAGAGAAACTTAGGAGCATCTCACACAGCACATCTCCAGCGGGTACAGCTTGTGCATAGAGCCAATTACAACTCCTGGTGAGGCTCCAGCACTGTAACCCAAGATTAACAAGGGGCCTGAGTCAGAGTGTGGAGCTGCAGCACTTGGCCACTGCAGCCTAGGCACTGAGAAGCAAAGCTTGCCTAGCTCAGGCCTCTTGCCACAGTGGAAAGGCAGCACTCGCTTCCTCAGCCCCAAGTGGCCCATTGCCACAGGACTGCTCTGCCAGCAGCACCCAGGGCCTCCAGATTCTGCAGCATACAAGCAAAAAAGAACTAGACAGACACTTGCAACATAACACCAGGCAGAAAAGCACCTCAAGAAACCCACATCATTCTATATTAACATATCTACATATACATGTATCCCCAGAAAGTTCCATTTCTCTTCACTCACCATCTCAAGCAGCAGCTTTCTTTGTGACAATGACAGCAATTAAGTCTTACATTCAGCTCAGATGGTTCTGACTTCAGATAAGAAATAAAACACCAGGAAGAGATGAGTTGTAAAGCCAATCCCAGCCTTGCTCCCAGGCAAATACTCCTTTTTGTCACCATCATATTCACTGCATACCAGTAGTTACTTCTTAGCTTCAGATTGGGACCTGTTACAGGCAGCTTCCCCTGTCGTGCTGCCTGCCTGACCAATTCTCTCCTTTTGCATTACTTGTGAGTATAAAACACAACGAAACTTTAGAAGAAGAGCATGCAGGGGTTGAGGGCAAGGGGAGGTTAGCAGGGGCCAAAAATGCTGAAATTGTTTATTGAAACAAAAAATGCCATTAAAGGCAAACGAGGTTTTATTGAATAAGGGCCACAGGAAGAAATCCACTGCACACTCTGGACTCAGAGCAAGTCAAAACAAATTACGCAACGGCTATCAGGAAACTCGGTAGAGCTCTTCAGAACTGCAGTGGAGGAGGAACCTTGAAGCATCCTTAACCTTTGTCTATTTATGTCCCAGCACTGAGACCCCTGCCAACAAAGCAAGCCATGCTTCTATGTATTTTTATTAGTCCAGTTTATAGCAAACGGCGCTCTCTTCCTCTTTCCCCTCCCCTTCTTCCCACCCTACCCTCTCCTTCCCCCTTGCTGTCTTGTGCTGTTTGTGTGGAAAAAAACGAGCTCTCGCCCTTGCCAAGTGTGACATCAACTCATTCTTATCTGGTGATGTCCAGCAGAATCTTCCTCTGATAAACATTTGCTCAGTGTCAGATCCCCAAGGTTACTGGCTACACTTTGTTTTCACTGCTGCTTATTTTCTGACACTCTGTGGCTCCTTACACTCTGAAATCCTCCCCACCGTGTCTTTCACCTGCAGCCAGAGCCAGGCAGCGAGCAGGACATTCCTCCCCGCTTACCCGGGTCTTCCCATGGCTCCCTTCTCTCTGGAACAACAGTCTGTTTGTCTCTCTATGAACAACAAAAAGCTGATACTGTGGAGAAGCCAAAGCCATGGAAAACGCTTGTGCAGAAAGCAATGCAGGAGTGCAGACCTGTGAAGTTCTGACCTTTGTTTTCTCCTTTTTGTACAGAACTTTTTTGTGTCCTTCCCTAGGATGCTGTGAAGTTTGCAAAGAGGCACAGCTGATTAACAGGCTGATGTCCTTTGCTCTCCGTGGACAACAGCTCTCTCCACTAAGACTCCGCAATATTTGCTCACATCTGGCACCTACACTCTCAGTGCTTCTGGGCTGATCCTCATCTGATAAAGCACCTCATATGTTTTCTTCTTCTCCTCTCCCTCTTTTTCCATCCTCTCCTCACAAGCCATCATCTTTCCAGAGCAAAGGGAAGCAGATGATCCTTTTCTAGAGTTTCATCCAAGCTGACATTCATCTGAAGTGCATTGACTTGTGCCTCTGGGCAACTAGCACCAAGTGAAATGAGCAACTGTTTGTCCCAGCAATGTGCAGTCAGTCCATGGGCAATCTATTAAAGCAAGAAGGAGAGAAGATTTTCACAAAAGCAATAGGGTTGAGCAAAAGTCAAGAACCCTGAAACATCTATCAGTGAACAAAGAATGAAAACAGAGAGCTTTCAGCTGCAGTGGCTCTTATCTACAGTTCCACTGAAGAGGAAGCACTCTACAGTGCTTGGAACTTACTGGACGATGGATGTGCTGGAGCACCTCTGCTACAAAGACAGGCTGAGGGAGCTGGGATTGTTCAACCTGGAGGAGAGCAGGCTTCAGGGAGATCTAATAGTGTACTTCCAGTATCTAAACAAGTCCTTCAAGAAGGATGGAGAGAGACAGTTTACAAAGGCCTGTAGGACAAGGGGCAATGGCTTCCAACTAGAAAAGAGCAGATTTAGATTGGATGTTAGGAACAGATTCTTTACTATGAGGGTGCTAGAACACTGCAGCAGGTTGCCCAGGGAAGTAGTTGAGGCCCCATTCCTGGAGATATTCAAGGTGAAGCTTGTCAGGGCTCTGAGCAACCTGATCTAGTTGAGGATGTCCCTGCTGACTGCAGAAGGGGTTTGACTAGATGACGTTCAGAGGTCCCTTCCAACCCAGACCATTCTATGAAGTACAGGAGAAAACTGACATAGAAAATTACTCCCTGCCACCATTGTTTAGAGGAACCTACTAGAAGAAAGATAAAATGATGACCTGGCTTAAAACAAAACATAGAAATGCAGTGTTAGGTGGGGCAGTCAACCTATCCTGGGATTTTCTAATTGGGATGGTTTGGGTATTACCCACCCCCCTCATGAAATCACTTGGATTAGACTCAGTCAAGCTGGAAGTTAAAGAATGAAGCTTTATATTTACAGCTTAGCACCATATACAAGCAGAGAGTTACAATATATACAGCTTTATACAGAAATACACAAACTAAAGGTAATACAGAAACACAACACACCTCCCAGAAATCAGAAACCCCAGGAGGGGCTCCTAACCACCCTTCCACCTTCTTTCCACCCCTCTACCTAATCCCAGAGTATACCTTACGTGGAAGGTGAGTTTGGAGGATCGGCAAGGGGGGTTAGAAAGCAGAAGGATTAGTTACATAGCAAAAGTTCAGGGAGAAAGCATAGACTGACAGACACACACACACTGTCTTATCTATGTTTTTGTTCTTGTTTTTATACATCTCAGCAAGCCTATGAGTGAAGTAGACATCACCACTGTTTTCTTTTCACAGCCTATAATCCAGTTTCTCCCACTAAATATTCCAATTGGCCTCAAATTAGCACACTAATGTCTCCAATTCTGAGTGGTGCAGCTGCAATAACTTGGACCCTCCCACTCTTACAAATCCACAAATGTTAGCAAAGCTGCTGCCACAGGGTGATCTGAAGCATCCTCAGTGTCCTCAGGCAGCCCAGAAGGTAAATCAAGTCCTAGGCTGCGTCTGGAGGAGTGTGGGCAGCAGGACAAGAGAGGGGATTCTATCCCTTCACTCTGCTCTGATGAGACCTCACCTCCAATCCTGCCTCCAGTTCTGGTGTCCCCAGTATTACAAGGACACAGTGGAAAGAGTCCAGAGGAGGCCACAAAGATGATCCAAGGGCTGCAGCACCTCTGCTATGAGCACAGGATGAAAAAGCTGAGGTTCAGCCTAGAGAAGACTCCAGGGAGACCTTAAAGCTGCCTTCCAATAGCTGAAGGGATCCTCCAGAAAGGCTGCAGAGGACTTTTCCTGAGAGTGTCTAGAGACAGGACAAGGTTTGAAGCTGAGGCACAGCCTGCTCGATCTAGGAAAGAAGTTCTGCAGTAGGAGGGTGGTGGTGAGATTCTAGAACAGGCTGCCCAGGGAGGTTGTGGCTGCCTCTTTCCTGGGATGTTGAAAGTCAGCTTCAATGAGGCCTTGGGCAGCAGAGTCTAGTTGAGAGGTGTCCCTGCCCATGGTGGGGAGACTAGAGTAGATGATCTCTGAGGTCCCTTCCAACCTGAGCCATTCTATGAACAGCAAGCACTGGCCTTGAGGAGTCTCTCCTGAGTTTCCATGCTTCCTTTCTTACTACAGCTTCTTATTTCGGACAGAAAATGCTAACAGATGAGACAGTTCCTCCACTCATCCTCAACTTCCAAAGGCCTTCACTGCTCCCATTGAAGTTCACAGCCATGTCAGTGCCCTGAGCAAGTAGGCAGAGTACAAGTAACAACCGTAGTTGACGTCAGCCAAGAAATATGTTCTCAAACCCTAAGGAAGGAAACACAGGCTCTCAAATAACACTTTCAGCAACAAATAAGAGCTATTTTAAATCAGTTTCTAATGGGAATGTAGCTTATTTTTGAGAAGGCTCTTTAGGAAGGTCCCTTTGAAAACTTGAAAACAGTAGTAGTAGTTTAAAACACACCAAAGCCATCAGCTAGCCTGTAGGTCTGTATTTTGCAAAGCAGACTCCAGTAGCTGACTTTCTGTGCTGCTACTTACTGTAATCTCCCTCTCTCTCTTTTCAATAAGACATCTAAATGAATGGAAATTCTCCTCCTGCCCTGAAGGTCTAAGAAGATGCCACATCTCTACTGCAACAGATTGCCCTCAAAGGTCTGTTGTCACCCTTCACAATTAAACAGGCAGCCTGATGCCTCAATGATTTACATAGAAACAACCCTGCAAATCCATTGCTGAACATGGAATATCAATTACAACCAATTCCCCTGCAGTCAGCAGGGTCCACTATATGAGGCTGTTCAGAGCCTTGTCCAGCCTGACCTTCAGTATCTTCAGGGATGTGGCTTCAACTGCCTCTCTGGACAACCTGTTCCAGTGGTGATATGTACACCCCTGCTCATTTAAGGGTTAACTTCTTTTCTAAAGCATCATGGTTTATGATAGTTGAGTATTTCCAGTATCTGGAAATGGGATGTTTGGTTACAGAAATACTAACAGGGCCACAAATTCCCCAAAGCCCTTGACTATAATTAACCAGCTAATTATAGTGACATTTGGCTGACCAACGCTTCTCTGACATTCTCTAGCTGGTTTGCTTCAACAGATTGACTGCAGAATGTGCCAGAGCTGACCTCCCAGCAAGATAAAACTCTGTGTAACAAGAGAGGTGAGAGTTGCAATACAAGAAATTCCTATGCCCAGGAGCAAAACAAACAATTTTTTTCATGACAGAAAGGGGGAAAAAAAACAACCCAACCCCCCCCCAAAATACAGCAGTGCTGTCTCAGGGGTTTAATTAGCAGAACACCAACACTGACAAAGAAACATCTTATCAGAAGCTGTGCTTTCAACAAAACCAATTAGTATCAATTTAAACAGAATAAGCTGAGATAAACATGTATGTAACATGCATAACCCTGAGGCCCACAATGCCTAATAATTAAGTACTGGATTATTTCCCATACTCAAGAGAGAGAAGTTTGTCTCTATCAACAGTAACCGAAAAGGAAAGTTGTTCTCCTCTGGGGACCAGCAGGGTTTGAATCCAGGACATTGATTTCTGCCAGTTGTCCTTGTGAAACTGAGCCATGGCAAGGCTTAAGTATTTTTGAGAAGCTTTTTGAGATCTCCAAGCAAGATTGTGAACTTGTCCTTCCAATCATTTAACTTGTCCTTCCAATCATTTTGGCTTACTTTCTAAAATAGATTTTAAAAGCACACAAATGTATCAGTCTACACTTACAAAATCTCTTCTAGGCAAAGGAAAAGCTGAGCCACAGCTCATTAGCAGAACTCCCATCCCAAACTGTACTTCTGTGCTTCATTTCCCCTCCTGGTTCCTTTGCAGCCTTCTCTATCTGCTTTTCCTCTGCTGTTTGTTGTTTAATCTCGTGTTTTCAACAATATCTATCTGCAGTTTTGACTCAGCAATAGTTTGATGGGTCCTTATTTACTGATACAGATTTTAATCTCTTACAACCTCTAAATGGGCTGGATGAGCACAACGTGAAGTGGACTGAAAAGTGGCTAAGCTGCTAGGCTGAAAGGGTTGTGGTAAGCAGCATGAAGCCCATCTGGAGGACAGCTACTAGTGGTGTTACTGGAGAGCAACACTGGGGCCAGCACTGTTTAACACATTCATTAGTGACCTAGATGATGGGACAGATCACACCCTCAGCAAACTTTCACATTATACAAACCTGGGAAGAATGGATGAAAACACCACAGCTGTGCTACCATTCAGAAGCACCTTGACAGGCTGGAGAAATGTGCTGATGGGAATCTCATGAAGTTCAGCAACAAGAAGTGAAGTGCCCTGCACCTGGAGAGGAACCACCCCAAGCACCAGCATGTGCTGGGGGCCAACTGGCTGGAAAGCAGCTTTGCCATAAAGGACTCAGAAGTCCTGGTAGACAGCAAATTGAACATGAGCCAACAGCATGCAAAGCAGCAAAGACAGCCAACAGATCCCAGGCTGCACTGGGAAGAGTTGCCAGCAGACTGAGGGAGGTGATCCTTCCCTTCCACTCAACACTGGAGGGCTGTGTCCAGCGTTGGGTTTCCCAGTACAAGAGAGGCACAATGGCAGAAGTTCAGTGAAGGACGACAGAGATGATTAAGGAACCAAATATCTGTCACACAGGAAAAGGCTGAGAGACCTGGGGTGGTTTAGCCTCAAGAAGAGAATGTGTGGGGAGGAATCTGATCAATATCAACACCTGATGGGAGGCAGTAAAGAAGATGGTATCAGGCTCTTCCCAGGTATGCAGTGAAAGGGCAAGAGGTAATGGACATGCATTGATACACTGAACATCCCACAGAAATGTAAGCTTAGTTTGCCTTTAGGTTTTTTCTGGTGATCAAACATTGAAATGGGTTACCTGGAGAGGTTGCACAGTCTCCATTCTTGAAAAGAACTCAAAACACAACCAGACAGGGTCCTGGGCAACAACCCACTTTTACTGATCCTGCTTTCAACAGGGCAGTTGGAGTAGGCTGCCTGCAGAGGCACATCACTCTCAGCAGTTCTGAGCAACAGGCAAGGACAAAAATCAGGCTTTGCAAGGGCATTGAAGACTTGCAAACAGTGCTTCTGTAACACTACTGCTCTCACAGAAGATCAGAAAACCACTCTGCACATTACTCCTTTGCAGTAGGCTCACACTTAAACTTACACCCAGCCCTAACTCAGTGCCTGCACCATGCCTCCTTGGTTAATGCAGAGTAGTCGAGTTCAGCCTGAGTCAAAGAAGCAGCAGCAGCAGCAGCAAGGGAGATTTTGCATGCTGCTCTATAGCAATCATTGCCTGCAAACATCAACTGCACATGTTTCTGCTAACATTAAGCAATGCTTTGGGATCACTCCCAAAGCCAGCTGAGAGCTTTTCAAACTCATTCACTGGGCAAAATTCCTTTCTTAGTTACTGAAAAATGGAACAATATCACTGTGGCCAGGGCACGAATTTCAGGCCATTGTAATGACTGTTGCATGTGTGAATGCTCATACACACCTGCCCCACATGTCCAGAACTGCCCTGCAAGTTTCATGGGCAGCATTAGCAAAGTTCTAGGACCTGCGTGAAAGAGTCCAGTCCAGAGCCAGAAAGATGATTCTGAGACTGGAATATCTCTGTTACGAGAAGAGACTGAAGGAGCTGAGGCTCTTTAGCTTGGAGGAGACTGAGGGGTGACGTGGAGCCAGGCTCTGCTTGGTGATGCCCAATGCCAGGACAAGGGGCAATGGTGGAACTGAGGCATAGGAAATTTTGTGAGGGTGACAGAACACTGCAACAGACTGCTCAGGGGGGTTGTGGAATCTCCATCTCTGGATTTAAGACATACCTGGATGTGTTCCTGTGTGATCTGCTGTAGGTGATCCTGCTCTGACAGCGGGGGTGGACTGGATGAGCTTTCAAGGTCCCTTTCAGCCCCTGACATTCTGTGATTCTGTCCCAGCCATGCTGGCTGCAGAGAGTTTGGAAACACATGTTCTCCCCATACTTCTCCATCTACCTTTTGATTTTTTTTTTTCATCTAAAACCCCAAATTCCCAAGTGGCAATTTTTATGGTTAGCCTGCAACTCTGTAGTGCCTGGGGCTGATAAAGGCAGCTGTCATTCAACCAGAACACGTCAGTCCATGTCAAGTCCTTCATTAGAGATAAATAAAGTAAAAGATGGTGTTTCAACTTAAAATTCCAGTGATGCCCACGTAAGCTCTTAAAAACCATGCACGGCTACCATCCAGAATTGAACACAAGAATGTTCCTTGAGGTCACACAGGAGCTAGCTACTAACGCTCCCTGACTCACACAACTTCTGCCACTCACACCCACTGCCTCTTTCAAACAGCAGCAGCTTTGCCCTTCACTCCTCCAAATGAATCACCTAAAGCTTCCCTCTGTTCCTCTTTTCCAAGATCATTCAAAACTCTGGGTCAGAAAATCACTCTCCTTCTGCTTCATTTCTCCCAGCCTCTAACCCCCAGAGCACACCAAACTTCATGGCCATTTATCTCCAGCTTCCCCACCTTCAGTCTGCACCTGCTTCTCCACCAGGTCAATACCACAGAACACGTTTTGCAGGCTGCACCAGTTTTGAGCCCAGAATACCATCATGTCTCAGCAGAATTTGAAAAGTAGAAAGAAGAAAGCTGCCCTGTCATTCCTCTGCATGCTTTAACCAACCTGTTTGTTGAGGAGTTAGGTTTGCAGCGGGGTGTATCCTCCACGTTTCACTGCAAGAGTTCCAAAAGGGAGAGGAGGGGTCTTAGTAGAGGACCTACATGAAAGCAAGCAGTGTGCAACCCAGATATTGTCCTTCACCTGAGCACTGTCAGGCACCTAGACAGGTTCAAAGCACAGAAAACCACTGGGCAGAGAGCCCTTGCTCAGGAGAAACTAATCACTTCTCAGCAATGGCTGCAGCACAAAATCACAATGTTAACTGAAGTGTCCTGGTACTAACCATCCTCTATCAAAGGCAGCATTGTCACTTAATCATGTCACCCAAACGACCTGAGAGTCCTACTGGACAGCAAGTTCTCCATGGGGCACCAATGTGTCTTTGTGGCCAAGAGGGACAATGGCATCCTGGGGTACATTAAGCAAAGTGTGGCCAGCAGGGCTAGAGAGGTTCTCCTGCCCCTCTGCTCTGCTCTGTTAACACCATACCTGCAATACTGTGTCCAGTGTTTGGCTCCCCAATTCAAGAGACAGGGATCTGGTGGAGAGAGACCAAGGGAGAGCTATGAGGATGATTGGGGGACTTGAACATCTCTGGAGGTCCCTTCCAACCCAGACCATTCTATGAAATATGGCATCCCAGCATCCAGCGTAAGCCACTTTAAGCCAAACCTCCTGCCCTACACCTCCATGTACATTTGGCCACACTATATTGACCTCTCCTTTCCACTGTCACTGGTGGGTTTGCAGACACAGCACTGGTTTACAGATACAGCACTGGTTAGGCCACACCTTGAGTGTTGTGTCCAGTTCTGGGCCCCTCAATTTAAGAAAGATGTTGATGTGCTTGAACACGTCCAGAGAAGGGTAACAAAGCTGGTGAGGGGGCTGGAGCACAGCCCTGTGAGGAGAGGCTGAGTGAGCTGAGGTTGTTCAGCTTGGAGAAAAGGAGGCTAAGGGGAGACCTCATTACTGTCTACAACTACCTGGAAGGAGGCTGTAGCCAGGCAGGGGTTGATCTCTTCTCCCAGGCACTCAGTGACAGAACAAGAGCACACAGTCTCAAACTGTGCCAGGGCACGTTTTGGCTGGACATCAGGAAGAAGTTCTTCATGGAAAGAGTGACTGGCACAGGAATAGGCTGCCTGGGGAGGTGGTGGACTGACCATCCCTGGAGGTGTTTAAAAGGAGACTGGATGAGTCACTCAGTGCCATGGATTAGTTAATTAGAAGGGTTAGGTGATAGGTTGGACTGGATGATCCTGGAGGTCTTTTCCAGCCTGGTTAATTCTGTGATTCTGTGATAGGTGGAAAGCTCATTTTGGGAACTGAGGCTGAGGAAAAGCAGTGCTGTTTTTAGAGAGGATAGAGTTAAGTTTTCAGTTGGCTCAGCTCCCTATCTGGCTGTTCGAGAGGCAGGGATAATACATGAGAGTAGGGAAAACAAGCCTGCCTTTAACCAGCTTTAAGCTCAAACTGAACTTGGCCAGTCAGCTGGAATGTCAGGAGATGAAACCTGCTGTGCTCATGGCACTCCCCAAAGCCCACTGCAATGCCTGAGGTGTGCACAGTGTGTGTGGGAGAGGCAAATGTCTTCAAAAAGAGAGAGCTTGGTGAAGAGCCCTGAGTCAATAAGCAGGGACAGCTACAAAGCCTGTATCCTGTGAAAGGCACAGGCTTAGGTTTGGAGGCAGCTCAGAGATACACTTCCTGCCTTGACTAGCCAAGAATGGTTCTGCCTCACTGCTTTGGCCTAGAGGCTCCCTGACACTGCCTTGCAATGTCTAAAAGTCAGCCCTTAAACACATGTTCCTCCTCACCACGGCACTTTGAGGGCTTACATAGCAATGGTGCAGTGGTACCACTGAGGGTGTAAGTATCTCAAACGTTTGCAACCAAGAGGACATCACACTGCAAGTCAAACCTACAGATTTGATGTTTCCAGTGCCCAAAAGATTTGGACATAGTTTTGTGACCACAGAACTGCCACAGTGGATCACTAACTAGAGATGTGATGCATCTCTTGCAGTACTAAAGAGTCTTCCAATCAGCAGAAGCTGGGTAACCTACCCTAATACCTAGGAACTAGCACAGACTCAAAAATACAAGGTTTGAGACTCCCTTCAGAATATTTAAGTAATCATTCAGTCTGACAATTCCCTCCACTCCTAACCCCTAAGCAAACATCCAACTCCCTTCTGAACCTTGATAAATTCTTGGCCCCATCAGCATCCTGTGGTTGGCTGTTCCAGCATCTAATTGCAATTCCTAACTTCTGGAACTGCCTGCCTTAGCCTTTCTCACTTGAACGTTAAGCTCACTCCACCCACGTGCAAATGAAGAATGTTGCTGATAATGCTGCTGAACACATCTGCTCTGGAGCAGAGTGCTGCCTCAGTGCAGGCCTGTACCAGGCCTCTGATAGCCACAGATTGGCCTGTTAGGGATTGTGGCAAGGCAAGAAATGGAATGCCTACGGCAGGCTAAGCCCTGCAGCAGGACTTTTAAAGAAGCTCTGAATTCACTCAGACAGACAAAAATAAGGAAAACAAAGATAGAAAACAGGAAGGCTGAATCAGAACAACAAAAACATCAAACAATCAAGAGCAAGGAGATGCTCTGGTTTGATCAGAGCACACCTGAATTAGAGATGTGCTCCTGTCATATGGCAGTCCCTAGAAAACCAAGACCAAATGTGTCAGGCACATATGCACGTTAATGTTGTATCATCCTCTCCCTTGTATCCTGTACATCAGGGAGCCCAACTGTACTGGCCAGCTTCCAGAATGAAATCATATAGTCTGCTATCAACACCATGGATTTATACTGCCAGAAAAACCTGATGTCATAGTCTGAGAGCAATTATCAATGAGGAATTATTGATTTTAATGTCAAGTCGTGCAACCACTTGAGAGGAGGAGGAGGAATAGAAGAAAACAGCCAAGAATGAACAAGCTATTCAATTACTTGAAAAACAAAAAAGAATTAGTAAGAGTCTTTGATAGCCAGAACGACTGCAGCCATTGCCAAAAAAATCTAATCTTATTCCACTGGAGATTTATTTCTTACTGTAGCTTGCTGGAACCAAAAAACAAGAAAAAATAAAAGGGGGGGAGGGAAGTGAGGCAAGAAAACAAGGAGAGAAACACAGGGCAAGGAAGAGAAACAATAAGAAAAAGGGGAAAAAAGGGGAGAAAGGGAGAGGAAAGGGAGGGGAATAAAAGAGAAGGGGGAAAAGGTAAGGGAAAAGACAAAAGAGAGAAAAAGAAAAGACAGGAAAGTAATGCACCAGTAGAGCTGAACTGGTCAATAGAGATGCAAGTTCTTTCATCACACTTGGCAACGATGGTTTCATGGCAGCTTAGGTGCCAACATGCTTCAGCACATTATCCAAATTAGTGCTGGAGCCAGCATAAAGGCAAAGTGGGAAGGGGCTGGGTCATCAAGCAGCAAAACACTCACTCAAGTGTCACAGAAGCCAAACGTTGGCATGAAGTTGTATCAGCTCACTCCCCATCGTTATCAGAAAGGGTGGCCCTGCATCTATCTCCTTGCTTGTACCTGGTTAAGAGTATCATAGAATCATAGAATCAACCAGGTTGGAAGAGACCTCCAAGATCATCCAGTCCAAACTATCCACCAGCCCTTTCCAGTCAACCAGACCATGGTACTAAGTGCCTCATCCAGGCTTTCCTTGAAGACCTCCAGGGACGGTGCCTCCACAAATTAGTCTCCTGCCAGGTCAGTGGAACAAAATGGCTTCACACAGGGTTAGATAAATGTCAGTGAGGATGAATGAAGGGGAAAAGACACAGAGAGGAGGAACAGAAGAGGGTATTTTCTTCTTCTTTGGGACAGGTGTGAGCCATTACATTGGCTTAAGCTACACTGCATAACTTGACCCTGAGGAGCCACACTGTCCCACTTTGCCTCTCCATTAGTCTCTGCGATCAGTTTTCCAGTTGCCTACAGAACCATTTTCATGTTGTCCCATCCATCAGCACAGGCAAATACACTACATAAACCTTAGCTATAAGCTGCAGAAGAGAAGTGAACGACAATCCCCATAGTACTCATGCTATGGGTGGAGCTCAAGCCAAGCACTTCACTCCCACAGCCAGAGAAATTTTGACTTCTGCAAGCTTTCAGAGCAAATACCCTTTAAATCTGTGCTTTTGCAGTGATTGCCTCACTTCAATACAAGAGGGATACAGAATTTCAAAGCAACAAATGTCATTTTGATAGGAATCAAATGTTAATTTAAGAAGACAGGAAAATAAAAGCAGAGTATTTCCTTACTTTACTTTTCCAAATCCTCCATGAGGTGCTAGTTTGCTAGACTTGGCCAAAAAGAAACACATCAGACTGATCCCTCTATAAAGAAGTGTTGAATCTAGAATGTTTCTGAACTGTACTCAAGGCTTCCTCTCTGCACAGGAGTTGTTCAGCAGTTCAGCCACCCAGAATTGCTTCTCAGAAAACAGATTGTATCCACTCTGCACAAAGAGCATCTTTTCAAAGGCACCAGAAAAGAGCTATGCAATGATTGATCTGCATTCAATGCAGAGTCAACTTTGTGACCTTGCTTTTAACATTTAACAGTAAAAAGGCACATAAAGTCACTCAACAGAAGGTTACAGTCATTTAAAATGATCTCCAAAGCTACTTTACACTTACAAGCAAAGCAGATCGCTGGAGTCCCCTTTATGGGGGGTACTTCTTTACTGAGAGAGTGGTGAGGGGTTAGAACAGGCTGCCCAGGGAGGTGGTGGCGTTGCCATCTCTGGAATTATTCCAGAAGCTGCAGATGTGGTGCTTCAGGAGATGATTTAGTGGTCATGGGAGTTGGGTTACTGTTGGATTTGATGACCTTAAATATCTTTTCCAGCCTTAGTGATTCTATGTGTTTCCACGTACAGTCACCTGGTTATTTCTACCTGCCAGAAAAAAACACCAGTGGAGCCAGCCCAAGAGCCCACAACCACCAGCAGTGTCCTTCTTCCTCATACCACTCCTGTGCTCCTGACTACTTGGTCCCATCCTCATTAGTACTTGTTAAACCCCTCCTTGAACCAATAGGGGATCACAGGATCGCAGGATGGCAGGGGCTGGAAGGGACTCAAGGAGATCATCGAGTCCAACCCCCCTGCCACAGCAGGACCATATGGTCACAGACCAATGCATCCAGACAGGCCTTTAAACTCTCCACAGAAGGAGACACCACAGCCTCTCTGGGGAGCCTGTTCCAGTGCTCTGTGAACAGATGCCTGTTACAGAAGTTCCCCCTTGTGTTGACGTGGAACCTCTTGTGCCACAACTTACACCCATTGCTCCTTGTCCTATCCCAGGGAGCAAGTGAGCAAAGCCTGTGCCTCCACTCCTGACCCCCAGCCCTCAGATATTTGTAGACATTTATTAAATCCCCTCTCAGTCTTCTCTTCTCCAGACTAAACAGTCCCAGGTCCCTCAGCCTCTCCTCACCTGGCAGTGCTCCAGCCTCCTAATCACCCTCATAACCCTCCACTGGACCCTCTCCAGCAGATCCCTGTCCCTCTTGAGCCCAAAACTGAAAGCAGGATTCAAGATGAAGTCTCACCAGGGCAGAGAAGAGGGCAAGGAGAACCTCCCTTGATCTTCTGAATACATTCTTAACACACTCCAGGATCGCATTGGCCTTCTTGGCCACCAGGGCACATTGCTGTGCCATGCATAACTTGTTCTCCACCAGCACTCCCAGGTGCCTCTCCACAGGGCTGCTCTCCAGCAGATCACCTCCCAGCCTGTACTGGTGCAGTTTATTATTCCTCCCCAGGTGCAGGACTCTGCTCTTGTCCTTGCTGAAGCTCATTTGGTTCCTCTGTGCCCAGCTTCCAGTCTGTCCAGGTCTCTCTGGATGGCCACACAGCCTGCAGCTGTATCCACCAAGCCTCCCAGCTTGGTGTCATCAGCAGACTAGCTGATCAGACTCTGTCTGTCTGTTCCTTCATCAGTGTCATTGATGAAGATGTTGAACAGCGCCGGACCCAGCACTGGTCCCTGGGGGACTCCACTGGTCACAGCTCTCCTGCTGGACCTGCCACCATTGATTGCCACTCCTTGAACTCTGTCTTGTAACCAGTTCCTAACCCACCTCACTGCCTGCTCTTCCATCCCACACTTCCTGAGCTTGCTCACTAGGATGTCATGGGAGACAGTGCCAAAGGCCTTGCTAAGGTCAAGGTAGACTACATCCACTGGTCTCCCTGAATCTACCCATTCAGTTATGGCATCATTGAATGCTATCAGGTTAGTCAAGCATGACTTCTCCTTGGTAAATCCATGCTGACTACTGATAACCTTGTGCTCTTCCAAGTGCTTTGAGATGCCCTCTAGAAGGAGCCACTCCATCATTTTTCCAGTGATGGAGATGAGGCTGACTGGTCTAGAGTTCCCTGGAACCTCTTTCTTGCCCTTTTTGAAGACTGGAGTGACACTGGCTCTCCTCCAGGCACCTCTCCTGTGCATCCCATCAGGACCCATGGAGTTGCAAATGTTTAATTTGTGTAACTGATCCCTAACCCAGTCTGCACTGACCAGTGGGGAGCGTTCCCTCCTCCAGGCTTCCACTCCTTCATCCAGGATCTGGAATACGTAGGGGAGTTCAACCTTAGGTGTAAAGAATGAAGCAAAGAAGGCATTCAGCAACTCTGCCTTCTCTGCATCCTCAGTTATCAGGGCTGCCTCCTCGTTCAGCAGTGCCCCCACACCTTCCCTCTGCTTCCTTTTCCTGCTGATGTATTTGAAGAAGCAATTCTTGTTCTCTTTTACATCTTTTGCCAGCTTCAGTTCCAAGAGGGCTTTGGCCTTCCGTGCTGCCTTCCTACAAGCCCTGACTACTTCTCTATAGTTCTCCCAAGTGACAGAACCCTGTTTCCATGAATTGAAAGTTTCTTTCTTCCCTGAGATTTCCTTCAGGAGCTCCTTGCTCAGCTATGCAGGTCTCCTAGCATGTCTACCCGATTTTTGACTCAGGGGAGCACACCTAGCTTGGGCTTGGAGGAAGTGGTCTTTAAAAATTAGCCAACTTTCTTGGGCTCCTTTGCCCTCCAGAGCCTTAGCCCATGGGATTTCTGCAAGCATGTCCCTGAAGAGCACAGAGTCAGCTCTGCAGGTGTCCAGGGTTGCAATTCTACTTGTTGCTCTGATTCTACCCTGTATAATACTAAACTCCACCACATCATGATCACTGTCCCCCAAGGCTGTTCCCTACCTTAACAAGGTCCAGCAGTGCACCTCTCCTTGTTGGTTCCTCCACTACCTGCATCAAGAAGTTATCATTGATACACTGCAAGAGCCTTTTGGGCTGTCTGTGCCTGGCTGTGTGACCTTCCCAGCAAGTATCAGGGTGGCTGAAGTCTCCCGTGAATACCAAAGGAGTTAGCTCTAGAGGCTACCTCCAATTGTCTTTAGAAGGCCTCATCAACATCTTCTTCTTGGTTTGGTGGTCTATAGTAGACACCTACCACAATTTCACCTCCTTTTCCATGTCCCTTAATTCTTACCAACAAGCTTTCAACCTGATCGGCCTCCCTCTTTGGATAGAAGTCAGCATGCTTCAGAGAGCAACTCCCCCACCTCATCTTGCTGATCTATCCTTCTTGAACAGTACACAGCCATCCATGACAACATTCCACTTGTGGCAGCTGTCCCACCATGCTTCAGTGATGGCAATTATATCATAATCATTCAGCCTAACACAGATTTCCAACTCCTCCTGCTTATTCCCCACGCTCTGTGCATTGGTGTAAAAGCATTTCAGGGAGGGAGTTATCTACTGGCTTTGACTCTTGCAGTCTGACTATTCCCAGCCACTTCCATGGCCACCAACACTGGGGATGCTTTCACCACTAGTTTACCACCTTACAATCAAGGGGTTGTAGGCTGTCAAAAGGGATCTTTATTTTAGGACAGTATAAAGACACTATTAAAATCAAGTATCCAAAGAACCAAGAGACCTCAACATCACACATTACTCTTGAGAACATCAGCACTTACAGAGTCATAGAACGGTTTGGGTGGGAAGGGGCTCTTAAAACATCATTCGATTCCAACCCTCCTGCCATGGGCAGAGACATCTTCCACTAGATCAGGTTGCTCAGAGCTCCATCCAACCTGTCCTTGAACACCTCCAGGGACAGGACATCAATGGCTTCTCTAGCCAAACCTGTTCCAGTGCCTCACTTCCCTCACAGTAAAGAATTTCTTCCTACCATCTAAATCTACCCTCCTTTAATTTAAAACTACCACCCTTCATCCTGAGAAGATGTCACAATGGAATTTGTTCTTACATGCACAGAGACTTTAGTCAAAGAGGCAGAAGTCCACACACACTCAAGCTTCATTCAAGGCATGGTGGTACACAGAGCCTAGGAGCTGGGGAAATGAAAAGAGAGAGCTTCCTGTGGCTTTCAACCGCAGAGCAACATTCATGTCATTTTATTTTCCGGTAGCCAGGGCTTGAACAATACAATCATAGAATCAACCAGGTTGGAAGAGACCTCCAACATCATCCAGTCCAACCTAGCACCCAGCCCTATTCAGTCAACTAGACCATGGCACTAAGTGCCTCACCCAGGCTTCTCCTGCCCCCTCCCTGGGCAGCCCATTCCAATGCCAATCACTCTCTCTGGGAAGAACTTCCTCCTAACATCCAGCCTATACCTACCCCGGCACAACTTGAGACTGTGTCCCCTTGTTCTATTGCTGGGTGCCTGGGAGAAGAGGCCACCCCCCACCTGGCTACAATGTCCCTTCAGGTAGTTGTAGACAGTAATAAAATCACCCCTGAGCCTCCTCTTCTCCAGGCTGCACACCCCCAGCTCCCTCAGCCTCTCCTCATAGGGTTTATGCTCCAGGCCCCTCACCAGCTTTGTTGCCCTTCTCTGGACATGTTCCAGCACCTCAACATCTCTCTTGAATTGAGCAGCCCAGAACTGGACACAGCACTCAAGGTGTGGCCTGACCAGTGCTGAGTACAGGGCAAGAATAACCTCCCTCATTCTACTGGCCACACTGTTCCTGATGCAGGCCAGGATGCCATTGGCTCTCTTGGCCACCTGGGCACACTGCTGGCTCATCTTTAGTCTGCTGTCTATCAGTACCCCCAGGTCTCTCTCTGCCTGGCTGCTCTCCAGCCACTCAGTCCCCAGCCTGTAGCACTGCTTGGGGTTGTTGTGGCCAAAGTGTTGAATCCTGCACTTGGCCTTGTTAAATCTCATCCCATTGGCCTCTGCCCACCCATCCAGCCTGTCCAGGTCCCTCTGCAGGGCTCTCCTACTTTCCAACAGATCCACACCTACTCTCAGCTTGGTGTCATCTGCAAACTTACTGATGCTGGACTCAATCCTCTCATCCAGGTCATCAATAAAGATATTGAACAGGACTGGGCCCAGCACTGATCCTTGGGGAACACCACTAGTGACAGCTGCCAACTGGATGTGGCACCATTCACCACCACTCTCTGGGCTCTGCCATCCAGCCAGTTCTTCATCCAGCACAGAGTGAATCTGTCCAAACCATGAGCTGCCAGCTTGGCCAGGAGCTTGTTGTGGCAGACAGTGTCAAAGGCTTTGCTGAAGTCCAAGTAGACTACATCCACAGCCTTCCCCACATTCACCAGGCAGGTAACCTGATCATAATGATGATCACAATGATGCACTCTTACCTCCATCTCACTTGACCTCATTTTGCAAAGTGAGAAAAAGATTATTTAGCAATGTGAACAATAAAGAGGCAGTTCAGCAGAGCACAGTTTGTGACAGGCCTTTGGAAAACCTTCAATAAGGACAAAAATTTGAACTAGTACAGTTAAGAACGTGAGGGAGGGGGAAAGCAAAATAGCCCCAAAACAGCTGCTATACAAAAGGTCTGTGAACAGTCTCAGCACTTTGTACCTGTTTCAATCTCAGTTCCCTCTAATGGCTGATTTCCAAAGAAAAGATCAATTCTGCTGATTTTTTTTGGGGAAAAAAGAATCCCAAATCCTTTGTTTTGCCTAGTATGTTCACCCTTGCTTTGGGAAAGATCACTAAACCAAACAGGGAATCAAAGAGTGGAACATCAAGTATTTGTACAGAAAGCCACAGAAGTGCTAGTCCACTAGACCAGCTGAGACAGCCAGACCTCTGCTTTTGCCACCACACCACCACCCACAGCTGCTGCATGGCCACACTCCCACCCTGCTCAGCAGTTTCAAAGGGTTAAGCTGGCCAGCCAGGACACTTGATGGGAAACCTAAGCACCTCAAATTCTGCAGTTTACCCTCTCTACATCGAGTCCAGAACCTAATTTGGTAACATGCTCACTTGAAAATCACCAAGACAAGAGTCTCCTCATTTCTGCAGTACCTAGCTGGGACTGCTAGTGTGCATCAGCATAGTGCCAGATGTTTGAGATGAAAATCTCTGTGATGCATTTATGAACAATGATGTAGCAACTACAGCCCTAAGCCTAAATGCTCCAGCATTACTCAGCCACATGAAGTTGTAGCTGCAGCACTGGTGAATCCAATCTCTGCTGACCCAAATGTGAGCTCACTCTACAACCCTTGGGATTTCTCCCCGCAGCAGCTCCAGTGCCTGCCAGACCTCATGGTGAACCAATTCAGATTCCTTGCCTGCCAGAAAGAGTTTCCCTTTTTTATTTCCCAGATAATGACCTGGTTATCTTATCTCCCCATTTCTTTTTCCATTCTAAAATTGCATTTACAAGGCAGAGATAGTAGTGATGAGTTGCCCAAGACCACTAGTTAAATATTAATTGATTAAAGGTTGGAAAACAAACACCCTTGGTTTCTTCCCTTCTCCCAAAAGTATACTTGATCAGTCAATATTTAACAACCTCTCCCTTTCCTTTTGTCCCGTGTGCATATCCTTATCTTTCCTTGTTGTACATTGACCATGATGGCACCCACGAACACAGTCCACTCTTGGCCAGCTCATCCAACCAGCTTCCTGTAGCTTTATTAAGAGAGCAACCTTTTCCACATCAGTCCTACTGCTGTGGTACAGCACCTCTAGGTCTGGCACATTCCTCTTGATTCACTCCACGGGAAAATTAATTTAGATCTTAAGTCATTGAAGGAATGAAAACTTTCACTTGTATCTTCATAGAGGCTTTCTTCTAGCATGAGTCTGGAGAAAAGAAGGCTCAGAGGAGACCGTACTGTGGCCTTCCAGTATCTGAAGGGAGCCTACAAGAAAGCTGGTGATCCAAGCTAGAGGATAGACTTAGATTAGATGTTAGGAAGAAGTTCTTCACCATGCAAGTGGTGAGATACCAAAACAGGTTGCCCAGGGAGATGGTGGAAGCCTCATCCCTGGACATTTTTAAGGCCAGGCTGGATGTGGCTCTGAGCAACCTGATCTAGTGTGAAGTGTCCCTGCCCATGGCAGGGGGGCTGGAACTAGATGATCCTTGAGGTCACTTCTAACCCTGACAATTCTATGATTCTGCAAGATGAGAGGGTACAAAGGTAGCTGCAACACCACAAGTTTCTCTGCACAGGTAGGAGCTATGACATGAAAAACAGATCTCTTCTTCCCAAATTTATCCCATTGCTAGGTTAAGTCTTCACATTCTTCATATGCAAACACTAACAACAGAAGTAACTGAATTTGGATACTAACACTAACTTAAAATAAAGAACAGGAACTCTAAAACACCACTGGAGCCAAATCATCAGTTGATGTACCAGACATCATTAGTCAGAAGAAATAACTTCTGCACCCAAGTGATTAATCCACAAAACCATGCAAGGTACCCAGCTTTTGGGCCCACGTCACGTCTCACCTGTTGGACATTATCACAGCCATGCCATTCTAAGAGGCCCTCTAGAGAAACAGAGTTCAGACAAAGAGCTTTAACCAGCAGGGCTCTGGTGTGGTTTCTGTTTGAATCATGTTGTTTGGCTGGTTTCTAAAATGCTTTTACACTTTTGATCTGAATTTCTTCAGATGAGAAAACCCATGTCTTTCACAACCAGATCTGAAGAAACTCAAGGCCAACGTCCCTGAAAACTTCTGCCTTCTGGGTTCAAGAGAGCCCACGTGTCCATCCATCACTGCAAAAATCAGGCATATTGCTGTGCTTAAACCAGAAGAATCACAGAAAACACACCAAAATGAACCCAAGTCCACTCTTGACAACTGACAGCTCACCTGCCTCTGCAGTTTGCTTCAGAAGAATCTGCCCATTTTCCTCACTTCAGGTCTGCTAATTTTTGTTTCCAACAGCACCTCTGATATCTGCCACATTGATTTATTAATATGCTAGTCTTCATTAAACATTAAGTGCTCTGACATTTATTGCATTACTGATCTATATTCTGCATTTACTGCAGTTGTAAGAATTACAACCTAGTGAATACAAGCCTTAAGGTTATAATCACTACTCCTCAGCATCCAGAAGTTTCTATATTTTAAGCAGACAGACTTTGAAATACGGAATGGTTTGGATTAGAAGGGACCTCCAAATGTCATCTAGTCCAACAACCCTGCCCTCAGCAGGGAATTCCACCCCTAGAGCAGGCTGCTCAAAGCTTTGTCCAGCCTCACATTGAAGATCTCCAGGCACTGCGCCGCAACTACCATCCTGGGCAACCTGTCGCAGTGTTTCATTGAAGAACATTTTCCTCCCATCTAATCTAAATCTGCTCTTCTCTCATTTCAAACCATTGCCCTTGTCCAGTCTCTGCAGGCCTTTGCAAACAGTTTCTGTGCAGCCTTCTTGTGCCATTCACGTACTGGCAGGCTGCTCGTAGGTCTGCCTGGAGCCTTCTCTTCTCCAGGCTGAACACCCCCTGCTCCCTCAGCCTGTCCTCACAGTAGAGCTGCTCCAGCCCTCTGATCTTTTTCATGGCCCTCTTCTGGACCTCCTCCATCAGGTCCATGTCCTTCCTGTGTTGAAGACTCCAGAGCCGGGCACAGCAGTGCAGGTGAGGTCTCACCAGAGCAGAATCACCTCTCTTTTTGCACTGGCCACAATATACCCAGCAAAGAGACATCAGTCAGCAACAAGCATGTCAGCTGTGCCATCCCAGCAGTTTTATCCATGGTTGGTATCATATTGGTCATGTCTACTTCATACTGAAGAGGACATCTTTTTAATTAATATTGCCTATGTTTTAAGCCTGTGGAACATGTCATCAGGATAAGTTGTACTGCAGCTCTCTATTTCTTGGAGCACATCAAACCATTAGAAGCTTCTTCACAGTCCTAAAAACAACATGAAAAAAAAAAAGGTAAGGGTTTGCTTACTAGGTTAGACATATGTCAGGGGAGATTTGGACTTCATTCATAGAATAGAATCATTGAGCCAACGAGGTTGGAAGAGACCTCCAACATCATCCAGTCCAACCTAGCACCCAGCCCTATTCAGTCAACTAGACCATGGCACTAAGTGCCTCATCCAGGCTTCTCTTGCCACCTCCCTGGGCAGCCCATTCCAATGCCAATCACTCTCTCTGCCAACAACTTCCTCCTAACATCCAGCCTGTACTTCCCCTGGCACAACTTGAGACTGTGTCCCCTTGTTCTATTGCTGGTTGCCTGGTAGAAGAGACCAATCCCCACCTGGCTACAAAAGAGACAGCTCTGAATTTCCAGATACAGACACTTGAACCCTTCTCTGGAGACTTTCAACACCTGTTTGGATGTATTTCTGTGCAGCCTGCTGAAGGTAAACCTGCTTTAGCAGGAGGACTGGTCTAGATAATTCCTAGGGATATCTTCCAACCTCCACCATTCTCTGTTTCTGCAGAGGTGAATGGGATAAGACTTAACAAGGCCAAGTGTAAGGTTCCAGACTTCGCCACAACAACCCCAAGCAGCACTACAGGCTGGGGACAGAGTGGCTGGAGAGCAGCCAGGCAGAAAGGGACCTGAGAGTGTTGGTAGGTAAAAGTTGAACTTGAGCCAGCAGTGTGCCCAGGTGGCCAGGAGAGCCAATGGCATCCTGGCCTGGATCAGGAACACTGTGGCTAGCAGGACAAGGGAGGTTATTCTGCCTCTGTACTCAGCACTGGTCAGGCCACGCCTTGAGTGCTGTGTCCAGTTCTGGGCCTCTCAACTGAAGGAAGATGTTGAGGTGCTGGAACATGTCCAGAGAAGGGCAACAAAGCTGGTGAGGGGGCTGGAGCACAGCCCTATGAGGAGAGGCTGAGGGAGCTGGGGGTGTGCAGCCTGGAAAGAAGAGACTCAGGGGTGACCTCATTGCTGTCTATAACTGCCTGGGGAGGGAAGCTTTGTGGCAAGGTGGGGGTTGGTCTCTTCTTTTGGGCACCAGCAACAGAACAAGGGGACACAGTCTCAAGTTGTGCCAGGGGAAGCATGGGTTGGATGTTGGGGGGAAGTTCTTCACAGAGAGAGTGACTGGCATTGGGGTGGGCTGCCTGGGGAGGTGGTGGAGTTGCTGTCCCTGGAGGTGCTTGGGAAAAGACTGGATGAGGCACTTAATGCCATGGTTTAGTCAACTGGATGGGGCTGGGTAACAGGTTGGACTGGGTCATCTTAGAGGTCTCTTCCAGCCTGGTTCATTCTGTAATCTTCCTGGTCTCATCAAGAACTAGAAGTTCAGTCATCCACTGAAGCAGTCAGATCAAATATTATGATGTCTTAGAAGTCTTTACAAGGCTCTGATCCATAAGATCACACTCTCCAGGTAGCTTTTTGGAAACATCCCATTTATACTGCCACAACTGCAAATGCATCTGCAGCACCATGAACTCCAGATCAGCTTCAAGCTACACACAATAGGCACAGAGGAGGTGCAATGTGCCAAGGTACGTTGGCCAGGGTCAATCACAGAGGGAATCTGTCCTTAGAGGATTGCCTGCACACACAGAAAATAATGTCCCACAATAAGAACATAACACAGTAAAAACCTAGTGGGAAGAGATGGCCTCTTGGCTGAGCTGAGTAGTAGCTGACAAAGAAAGGGGAAACTCCTCAGGAGAAGGGCTCTAGTTGACAGCCTGCTTCTGCTTTAACTTAAAACACAGCTTCCCCTCCCTCATAGCTGGCACATGACTTCTGAGTTTGCAGAAACGAGGAATTTTAAATGAGGAAGCTCAGGCCTCAGTAGTTTTATCCCCATGCCTGAGTGCTGAAGAAGAGGTTTGTCCTGCCAGCAATCCCACTTTAAACAGCGAGACCAGGAGAACAAACAGAAGCAATTCTGCATGGTGTCTCACCAAAACCCAAGCTGAGGCATATTTAAAGGCTGCCTACATTAGCATTAAAAAAAAACAAAAACAAAAAAAAACCCCACAAAAAACCACAACACAAACAAAAAAACTTGTCATATGCAAATAGCTTCTAGCCTGGTTGAGTGCCAGTCCCTTCCAAAGCACAGAGTGAAGGACTTTGTGCTCCAGCTCATGTCCAGACGTTTGGGTACATACCTCCCATTCATGCATTAATGAAGAGAACCACATAAATCTCTTGCAAAACCAGAGGGCTTTCACTGGCATGATGGGACAGGAGACAAGATATCTTAAGTGACACTTCCCAGAGATGAAGGTTCAAGATGTTCTATACAATGAAAAGTTTCTATACATGGAAACATCAAAGTGTTTCTATAAATACATTAACAACAAAAGGAGGACTGAGGACAATCTCCATCCTGCACTGGATGCAGGGGGAAGGACAGTGAGTAAGGATGGGGAAGAGGCTGAGAAGCTCCATGCTGGCCTCACCTCAGTCTTTAGCATTAGAATGAGTTGTTCCCTAGACACCCAGCTCCTGAGCTGAAGACAGGGACAGGGGACAGAATGAGACCTTCACAATCTAAGAGGAAATGCTCAGTGACCTGTTACACCACTTAAGCATATACAAGTCTATGGGGCCAGACCAGTTACATCCAGGAGTACTGAAGGAGTTAGTGGATGTGCTCACCAAGACTCTTTCCACCATTGACCAGCAGTCCTGGCTAAGTGAAGAGGTCCCAGTGGACTGGAGGGTAGCAAATGTGACATCCATCTATAAGAAAGGCTGAATGGCAGATCTGGGGAACTACAGACCTGTCAGTCTGACCTCAGTGCCAGGCAAGGTCATAGAGCAGATGACCTTGAGTGCCATTATCCACCATACAGAGGACAATCAGCCCCATTCAGCAAGAGTTTATGAAAGGCAGGTCCTGCTTGATGAACCCGATCCCCTTCTATGACAAAATCATCCACCTACTGGATGAGGGAAAGGCTGTGGATATTGTCTACCTGGTCTTCCCTAAAGCCTTTGACACAGTTTCTCACAGAACTCTTATGACAAAAAAATGCTGCTTAGGGCTTGGATGGGCACAAACTCTTCCGAGCTAGCTGTCCAGGCCCAAAGAGTGGTGGCCAATGGAGTCAAATCCAGCTGGTGGCTGACCACAAGTGGTGCCCCCAGGGTTCAGCACTGGGACCACTTCTGTTTAATATCTTTATCAATGATCTTGTTGAGGAATTAGAGTGTGCTGTCGGTAAGTTTGCAGACTACATGAAGCTAGGTGGGAGTGTGGATCTGCTGGAGGGGAGGGAGGCTCTACAGAGAGATGTGGGTAGACTGGATCTATAGGTCAATGGGATGAGCTTCAACAAGGCCAAGTGCCAGGTCCTGCACTTGGGCCACAACAGCTCCGTGCAATGCTGCAGGTTTTCGGCAGAGTGGCTGGAAAGCAGCCCGTTGGGAAGGGATCTGGGGTTGCTGATCACGCCTTATGAGAGCAAGGTTTCCAGCCTTCTACAACCACATCCACTGCTCCTTCTGTATTTCACTGACACCCTGTGGCAGTCATCTAGACTGCAGGCTGGCCAAGATTCAACACTCGCGTCCACAAACGATGATAACATGGGGTGTTTTCCCTTGGTGCTAAGTGGTGTTCACCCTAAGTCAGTACACGGTTCAGCTTCTCACGTCCTGCCAGCAAGGCTTGGATTGGCACATGAAGCTGGAAGAGGACACAGCCAGGATAGCAGATCAAAACTAGTTAAAGGGATATTCCATATCACAGGGCTCCATGCACATAATCATAATATCAACCAGGTTGGAAGAGACTTCCAAGATCAGCCAGTCCAACCTATCACCCAGCCCTATCCAATCAACTAGACCATGGCACTCAGTGCCTCAGCTAATCTTTTCTGGAACACCTCCAGGGATGGTGCCTCCACCACCTCCCTGGGCAGCCCATTCCAATGCCAATCACTCTCTCCGGGAAGAACTTCCTCCTAACATCCAGCCTGTACTTCCCCCGGCACAACGTGAGACTGTGTCCCCTTGTTCTGTTGCTGGTTGTCTGGGAGAAGAGACCAACCCCCACCTGGCTACAGCCTCCCATCAGGTAGTTGTAGACAGCAATGAGAGCACCCCCGAGCCTCCTCTTCTCCAGGCTGATCTCTGCTTTCTTCGAGTGCTACAGAACTTGGAGTTAAGCGCATTGGTCTTTTGGACCAGGCAGCCTAATTCATTTGAGACTCAGGCTTAGGTCAAAGCATCATGCTGTCAACCATTCTCAAGGCAGCATGTACTGCTACAACTAAGGGATTTCAATTTTTTTTTAAGTCATCACAAAATACTCATACATAGTAGGCCATTTAATTTCTTGTCCCAGCAGGAAGTGCTTTAGTTGGGTTTGAGTTCATGAAGCAGTTAAGAAATGCTACACACTACTGTCAATTTCGCACACTGAATTACTTACAGTATCCAAATGGGGAAAAGCAGGCCAGAAGGGGTGCATAACTGCTCAGGGACTGGCTGAGCGTGGGGCAGTGTATGTATGTAATTTCATCTTTCTTGGGATTTATTTCTCCTTTTGTTGTCTTCCTTTTCACTACTACTATTGTTAGATTATTTTTAAAAGACAGCTGCCCAAAACAAAGCCTCAGACACACACGCTCCAACCTCCCCCACATCCTGCATCCCTTCTGAGAGCTAATCAGTCAAGGAAAACAAGAGTGTCAGTCTCAACCCATTTCAATTTGATTATTAAATTAACAGATACACCAGCCAAAGTTTTTATTCCTAGTATAAAGCTCCCAAGGTCCTGCTGACCTTGGCACTGAATAGGAATTGTATTTGTTGGATGACTCACTCAAACAGTTTCTCCTGTATTATTAACCAACACCAAAAGGTAATTTACATGCACCCATCTTTTTTTGCTTACTGTAACTCTTCATGACGCCAGAAATGCAGACCTCAACCCTACATGAGGCTTGAGAGAGATGATGATACTCTCTGGAAAGATGCAATCAGCATTCTCTTTTCACAAAAACTTAAAGCCTAAATGTCCTTTTCAAAAGCTTTCAGAAATTGTTGTGTCAATGTTTAGTTCATTACCCTCCCCCATCTTAGTCACCCAGAAAAACTGCATAGAAAAAAAGACAATAGAACATTCACCCTTTCTTTTCAACCCTCTACATTGCTTTCTCATTTCATAGAACAGTCTGGTTTGGAAGGGACTTCCAAAGCTCATCTACTTCAAAGCCTTCTTCAGTCAGCAGGGACACCCTCCACTAGAGCAGGTTGCCCAGAGTCCTTTTGAGCCTCACATTGAGTATCTCCAGGGAAAGGGCCTCAACTACCTCCCTGAGCAACCTCTTCCAGTGTTCCACCACCTTCGTGCTAAGGAACTTGTTCCTCCCATCTAATCTATATCTGCTCTTCTCTCATTTCAAACCACTGCCCTTGTCCTATCACTGCAGGCCTCTGCAAACAGTCCCTCTGCAGCCTTCTTGGAGCCCACTTCAGGTACCGGCAGGCTGCTCGTAGGTCTGCCTGGAGCCTTCTTTTCTCCATGCTGAACAATCCCAGCTCCCTCAGCCTGTCCTCGTAGCAGAGGTGTTCCAACCCCCTGATCATTTTCATGGCCCTACCAGTGCAGGCATTAATTGCATTAAAATGAAAATGTATCATTAGCTTGCTGTTAGCTAAAAATGCCCCAGCTACAAAGCTTTCTCTTTCTGTCTACACGCATGTACCACCCCAGAAGATAGTCCATGGCATCAGGAGACATTCCAGTCCTTGACTCACCATAGATGCTACACAACCACTTCATGACAGTAGCACCCACCCCATGGAATGCCCACATCCAACAGGTGCAAACACTGGAATCAACAAATGCTTAAAGCACCTCTTATTGTGCATGCTCAGTAACAATTACAGTACTTGGGAGGAGGCAAACATTACTCACAAGGACCTACACAATCACAGCTGCAACTCTGAGGTGCAATTTTCACTGTAGAAGTCAAGGTAAATACAGTACAACACACATGGCACACACGACAGACACAATACCAACATTTTCTTCCATGCAAGGATGTTCAGTTCTAAAGCTCTCCAGCTTCACTGACCACAAGGCTCAACTCAATATGGCTAGGAAAGATGAATGCTTTGGCTCTTAAGTGCTTTGTCTCTCAAAATCATGCAGTCTCTTCATGACCACGTGCTTCCCCAGCCCATCAGTGTTATTAGGCTTCTTCCAAGATATAAAAGCAAAATGAAACCCTTTGCTTTTGCTTAGCCAAATGAAAAGAACAATGAAACTCAGAAAGGCTGTGAGTTTGCATTTTCAGCTCTCCAGCCTGGTAGATTACAAGACACAAGTTTTTAGGATTAACTCCTACAGGATGTCTAGTATTTTTCTTCATCCACTCCAGGAACATGATCTTGGGTGTGAAGAATACAGAGAAGAATCCAGTCCAAAAGGGAATAGATTCTCAAGCCAGCCTGTGGCAGACCTGAAGTCTCTCAAGACTCAACTCACTCAACAGACCATGCTGCTTTCTGTAGTGAACACGAGTATCACAGCTCTGCGGTTCAAGGAATTAAGTACTGGAGGCTGGGAAAACTGTGTACACAAAGGACTATGATTCCGTGTGCCGTACTCCTGAGCAGTCACCAGATGTCACCACAGCTCAAGAGTCTCCTACCAGACCAACTCGGAGAACTACATAGAAAACGTTTTTATCATTCATGTACAGCTTCAGTGTGGGAAGCTTTCTCCTGCAGCGGAGCATGAAATGTAAACATCAGGCCCTGTGATGGGAAGTGTCCTTGGGTCTTACTGATTCCCAGGGGCCTAAGCTGGCAACCATGAGCAACCCACGCACAGCTGTCAGGGGGTGGAATCTGCCGGCCCCTGGGGCGGACGCAGCCCCAAGGGGGGCTGACCCTGGCCAGCCCCCCTGGGTGGTACTCACAGGTTGTTTACCACAGGTAACCTATCTCTGCCTTACACATAACTTGGGGCCAATCTGTACTGTCCACTTCTGCCAGCCCCAGGCTGGCTGGAAACACCTCCTCTGGAGCACTATATAAGACGCTGCACTACCCTAATAAAGTTGTACTGATGTACTGATGCACAGATGCCTAGAAGCTGCTGTCTCGAGTCGTCAGTACCCCGATCTCGCCTCTCGCCAGCCTCCGTACCCCGACACTTCAGGTCTGAAGTAAGACCAGCAAAAACAACACAGCGACCAAGATAACTTCCTGTCAAACAACGTAAGGCATGCATGTTTAGGAGTTAAAGGACCTGGACTGGCCATTTAAGGCAGTGCTTTCCAATCTTTCTATCTCAGACACACAGCTGCTGCTATTTCTCCTTTCTCACTTCCTACCTCAAACTCCGTCCTTGATCTTCAAGCACCTAAATCATCTCTAGACGTGATGGCCAGTCCTGCTTCCCAGGACTTCCTCAGCTCTTATGCAACCCAGGTTTGCTCATCACACTTTGAGACTGGGTGGAACTGAAACTCTTTGTCATCGCACCCTCATACACACACAACAACCTCAGTGCCAAATATTGATGCATCTTCTAAGCTAGGACTCTGAAACTTCCTTCCTTTGTGGATCTGGGTTCCAGCATTTGCATTCCACATCACCACTGATGCGATCCTGGTTCTTCCTTTTGTACAAGGCAAGACTCAGATGAGGCATGTTCTCCCCTCACATAATGACTGCTGCTGACATGAATGCTCCACCAACATCATCAATCTTACAGTCTGTTCTAGAACTACAGGCAAAGAATCAGGAATACATCAGCATACAGATTTCTGCATCGTCCTCTGCAATGCTCAAGAGAAAACACAACACAGTGGTGTAACAAATACACTCTTCTTTCCTTCGTCATGAGGAATGGCAGTACCAGCCCTCAAAATATTTCTGTTGCATAAAATCACAGAACTGTTTGAATTGGAAAAGCCCTCTAAGATCGCTGAGTCCAACCATCGACCTAACACCATCACAGCCATTAAACCACATCCTGAAATGTTATGTTCGCATTTCTTGAACACCTCCAAAGACAGAGACTCTCTCACCTCCCTGAGCATCCTGTTCCAATCTCTGACCACTGCTGCAGCAAAGAAATTTTCCAAGTATTCAACTCAAGCCTCCCTCAGCACAATTTCAGGCTATCTCCTCTCATTCTATCACCTGATACTAGGGAGAAGAGACCAACCCCCACTTCAACCTCCTTTCAGGTAGCTGTAGAGAACAATAAGGTCTCCCCTCAGCCTCCTCCAGACCAAATAACCCCAGTTCCCTCAGCTGCTCCTCACCAGACCTGTTCACCAGACCCTTCACCAGCTTATTGCCCTTCCCTTCTGCAGCAGCAGCAGTCAGTGCTGCACACACTTAGTTCCCTCTCCAGCAGTACGAAATAAATGCAAACATTTGCCCCTCTGGGCTATCAGAGTTTACACAGCTTCTAGTCATGTCCCAAGGTCCTCATCCAGCAGACATACACACAAAATAAAGTAAAATCAAGAGTTCTTCCACTGGCAAGGCGGACTGCGCTCCTTCCTCTCTGCCACAGCAGGCCTACAAAGCATGAGCGAGTGCTAGAGCCAATGCAAGCAAGCACAGCAGGCCTTGAATTGTCAACAAAGCATGGGCTCACCAAGTGTCTACTGCACAGCACACAACCAGAGGAAGAACAAACACTCACCTTTCAAGAGGGGCTGGAAGGTTGGAATTTCCTGCAGTTTTATGACATCTGGATCGTTACTGACGTTCCGTGAGGACTGTGTTCCTGGGGCTACCACCACAATATCGTCCATTTTCGCTCGCTGCTTAGCTGGCGATGGAGATGCTAGACAGGTACAGGGGGGAAAGGGAACAACTGAATTAATGAGCATATTCCACCACAATTCAACCTGAAATGAAGACCACAAAGTTTAACATACTGCAGGTACAGTTTTTGTAGTGTGAACACATTACTGAGATCACTGAAAGGCTACAAGCTCCCTTCTCAGCCCCTCTTTGACAACACTGCGTTCAGCAAAGCTTTTTCAAAGTCAGGCAACGCACATTCTGACACCTGTCGCCCTCCTCGTTGCTCCCCATCCAAGCTCTGCACTCTGTTCCCTCCTACCCGTGCCTCGCCAGTGAGAGACGGGCCCCGGCTGGCGCTCTGGGGTGCACTCTCCTCGCTGGCTCTGCCTCCCTGCGTGCGGGTGCTGCCGCCTCGCCGCCCGCAGCGGGCTGGGCACCCTCCTCAGAAGACCGGCTGGGCCCCGCCAGATGCTGCCTCGCAAATCACAAGTCGTTCCCGTCTCCATAGCGACCGCCTCGTCCCCCTGCCCCCGCCGCGCCAGCCCCCTGCAGCGGAGCGGGGCGCCGCGCCCCGCAGAGCCGCGCACCCCTCCCGCGGGCATGCTCGCCGCTCCAGGCCCGAGCCCTCCCGGCTGCCGCCTGCCAGCGGCCGTGCCCGTCCCGGAACGCGGCGAGTACTGACCGGAGCTATTGGGTTCTCTCGGCCGGCTCTCGGCCTCTGCGCTCTGCTCCGCTCCCATGGCGGCAGGGCCAGCGGCCTCCTCCCCCAGCTGCCGCAGCGCCGGGGGCAGCGCCGCTCCCGCGGCCGCCACCGCTGCCCGCCCACGGGGCTTCCGGCTGCGCCGGCCGGCGTCTGCGCCCGGGCCGCGGCAGGCCCCGCCCGGTACGGCACGGCGCGGCAGGCAGGCAGGCGGGGCTGCGCCCACAGGCCGGGGCGGAGCGGGCCGCCAAAGGAAGGGGATGGTGAGGGGGCTGGGGGCTGGGGGGGGCTCTGCAGGCGCCTAGCCCAGCGCGGGGCTCGGCCCTGTACTCGGGCCGCCGGGGGGCTCGGGGAAGTGGAGAGCAGCACAACAGCACAGATCTGTGGGGTGTGGGGGTTTTCACAGGCTCCTAGAACGGCTCAGATTGGAAGGGATCTCAAAGCTCATCTGCAGCAACCTCCCTGTCATGGGCAGGGACACCTCAAGGCCTCATCCAGCCTGGCCTTCAATGCCCCCAAGGAGAAGGCATCAAGACTACGAGAATGATGAGGGGACTGAAACATCTAATGAGGGAAGGCTGAGAGACCTGGGGCTGTTTAGTCTGGAGAAGACAAATGTCTGAAGGGTGGGTGTCAAGAGGAAGGGGCCAGTTTCTTCACTGGTGCCCTGTGTAGGACAAGGAGCAACAGATACAACCTGGAAGAGAAGGAAGATCTTTGAGGGTGTCAGAGCACTGGAGCAGGCTGCCCAGGGAAGTTGTGGACTCTGCTCTAGAGACTTCCAAGGCCCGTCTGGATGCCTGTCTGTGTAACTTGCCCTAGGTGACTCTGCTCTGGCAGGGGTATTGGATTTGATGATCTCCAGAGGTCACTTCCAACCCCTGCCATTTATGATCCTACGATTCTCATCGTTTTGAGGATGAGAGACCTGAAAAACAAGGAATCTATCTTAACAACCCTTCTATTCATTGCACTCTACTTTCTGGGTCTCTTTTACTCCTAAACACCGCTCTGAAAATAATATTTTTTTGAAAAGAGGAAATAAAACTTTTCCAAGGAAAAGCATAATTTAAGCAAACAATTGCACTGAGGCTGTTGAGGGACGAATGGCAAAGCCTCCAGTCTGTGCTCTCAGGAGACAGTCCTGACCATACAGCTACCAGGCAGCAAGCACTCTGCTTGGCTGTGATTTGACCAGGATTGCTCAGGTAGAACATGGTGAAATATGCAGCTGTTCACTTAGACCTAGCTATGGATTTTCCTAATAGAATCATACAATCACCCAGGTTGGAAGAGACCTCCAAGAGCATCCAGGCCAACCTAGCACCCAGCCCTAGCCAGTCAACCAGACCATGGCACTGAGTGCCTCAGCCAGGCTTTGCTTCAACACCTCCAGGGATGGTGACTCCACCACCTCCCTGGGCAGAAAGGAGACAGGAAGAACAGGAGATTAAGAAGCCTATATCTCAGCTACTTTAAAAGGGCTTTGGTTGATTAAGGGTTTACAGCCTCTAGAAGCAGAAGAGACAGGCCAAGGCATCATGCAGAACTGCATCAGCTCCACCACCACCATCGCCTCGATCTGAAGATTTCCATCAGGTTGTGCTTCCTTCACACCGGGCGCTGGCAACCAGCCCCTGTGGCCTGCGAGCGGCTCAAGAGGCTGGGACATCACTCTGGCCCCGCCGGGCGGACAGGTGGCAAGGCAGGCCAGGGCGGCTGGCAGGCGGCCCGAGCCCGCCTTCCCCGCGGCCCCTCCTCCCGGACGTGCCGGGGCAGCGCGGTGTCCGCCGTGCTCCTGCGGTGCCCGCCGTGCTCCTGCGGTGCCCGCCGTGCTCCTGCGGTGCCCGCCTTGCTCCTGCGGTGCCCGCCGTGCTTCTGCGGTGCCCGCCGTGCTTCTGCGGTGCCGTGGTCGACGGCCGTGTCTCCGCAGCTTTCCCGCCGCCTTCCCGCTGCCGAACGCATCCCCGCTCCGGGAGCAGAGCTATCTCGGCGGCGACTTCCCCGTCTACCAGCGCTCGCCGGTAAATCGGTTTGTGGCGGAGGAGGGTTCGACACGCTTGCGGTACGGGGAGCCCCGAGGCCGGCGTCGTGCCAGGCTTGTGAAGACCCCACCCGAGTGACCATGTCTCCCGGTCGCAGCTGGTGGCCAGTGTGCTTGGTGGTGACCATCTGCGGGATGGCTGGACCTGCCCTGGGTGCAGAGTGCTCCGCGCAGAAGATGGAGAACAGTATTATCGATATCAACTTATCTCTGCCTAGAGGCGTCAGGGGCGCGGAGCCGCTGCACGCCCCAAGCCCGGCGGCTTGCGTTCACGCCTGCTGCTCGGGGGAAAAGTTCTCAGGTAACCGGTTTCGCTTTGGTCTTTTAGTACGTATGAACACTTGGAAATTGCCTCTGAAGTTTGGGCTCGCACAGTACTCAAGCGGAAGGGACAAAGCTGTTAGAGCTCTGTCTCCGGCACAGAAATACTCATTTAGCCTTTCATTCACGCTGTGACTGTTACCAGCGTGGGATTGCTATCCTGTTTGGCCAAGGGGGATGTTCGATCTTAATGCAAGATCGTACAGAGCTCAGGACAATGGTTGCAGCAAAGAAACAGTGGCCGTTTTAAGTGTCAAAACCTCTCAGATCCCCAAAGTCTTAAGGCACCTAAGCTGTACATAGTAGTAGCACTGCAAAGTGATATTTTGTGCTACGTTTCATTTTGGCAAAAAGTACAAGTGCTTACCTTTCTCTGAGACTGCTGGTTTGCACTAGGAGGTAGGGCATCAAGTAGAAATTACACTGGTAAAAGATGACCCCCCAAGCATCAACAAGCCCAACCTGGGATGCGATTAGGAGTATAAACAATTCCCTTCCCCATGAGGATATCAAGGAGGTTCTCAGATTTACCAGGATTTGTAAGCAATACATTATTATGTAAAGTGGTGCTGGTATGGTGGGGATGAGGGATTAGAGTCGTTATTTCCCTGAGCTCATCTGTGCAGGAAGAGGAAGGTGTGACCCTTTGTATACTGGCCCTGAGCCATTCTTTTGCACTCCTGGGCTGATTTCCTGTGGGAATGTAACGTGCTAGTAGTTTTCCTCTTACTCACACGAGGAACAAATAATTTAACAAACTAAGGCTCATTATCAAGGTGCCATAAAGTTCTCATTGCTGAAACTTGTATTTGTCGTGTTTTGCAGGAGACAAAAAGTGTAATCTATTGATTTTTGATGCTCGAAGGACAAGCACGCAGCCAAACTGTTACCTGTTTTACTGCCCTAGTACAGAGGCTTGTCCTATGAAACCTGCAACAGGACTCGTCAGCTACAAGATAACTAGAGGTAAATGAGAGCGAGAGCCATCAATCCCCACACTAAATGACTTTTGCACCTCTGAGTTTGCAGTGGTAACTAGAAAATGTCTGGGGCTTGTGTTTTTAGCAGCACTGTAATTTGAAAATGCTGCTCTTCTGTTTTGGAGAAGATAGATGGGAAGGTGTGTGGTGAGCTCCTGTGTGGGCATAGCTTCCCAGCTGGAGTAACATCCTGACCCTGCTAACTGATGGAAACATCACAGTATCATCAGGGTTGGAAGAGACCTCACAGATCATCAAGCCCAACCCTTTACCACAGAGCTCAAGGCTAGACCATGGCACCAAGTGCCACGTCCAATCCTGCCTTGAACAGCCCCAGGGACGGCGACTCCACCACCTCCCCGGGCAGCCCATTCCAGTGTCCAATGACTCTCTCAGTGAAGAACTTTCTCCTCACCTCCAGCCTAAATTTCCCCTGGCGCAGCCTGAGGCTGTGTCCTCTCGTTCTGGTGCTGGCCACCTGAGAGAAGAGAGCAACCTCCTCCTGGCCACAACCACCCCTCAGGTAGTTGTAGACAGCAATAAGATCACCCCTGAGCCTCCTCTTCTCCAGGCTAAACAATCCCAGCTCCCTCAGCCTCTCCTCGTAGGGCTGTGCTCAAGGCCTCTCACCAGCCTTGTTGCCCTTCTCTGGACACGCTCAAGCATCTCAATGTCCCTCCTAAACTGGGGGGCCCAGAACTGAACACAGTCCTCAAGGTGTGGTCTAACCAATGCAGAGTACAGGGGCAGAATGACTTCCCTTGGGAAAAAAAAACCCATTCCCGGGTTCCAGTTGTAAAGAGTTCTTGCTAAGAAGGAAGTAACATTTCTGGGTTCTGCTGTTCATGTACTTTTGCCTTCTCCACCCCACTAAGATACCCAGGTTCTACCAAGTATGCTCAAGAGGTGTTTAGTTTGTTTTTTAAGAGAGATAACCTGAAGTTTGTTTTCTAATGAAGATTAGTGGCTTGGATGTATCAGCTGCACCACTTATGTTTTTTAATATCTTTTTAAAGGTTGACTTATGAAGTGTCTATGTACTTTCTTACCAACAAGCATATCTAACCTCATACCCCAGCTCTACCTCACATGTGACAGTCTGGGGCAACTGCATTTGGGAACTTGTAGTCTAAGCTGGAGACAGAGTACTAGAAAATCTATCTTTGGTACAGAAAATGTGGAGCAGAGTTAGTTAATGCAGGCAGGTATGCTAATTAATTGGTGCTGCAGAGCAGCAGTCATACTTCTGTACAGGACTTCTCATCCCTGGGCTCCCTCTACCCATCCTTTAAGTGTTACCTGCATGCTCCATGCTTTTCTAGCTGCTTCCAGGTGAGCAAGCTGAGAATGATGATGTAGCATGCTGCAAGTGCTTTGTAGCTTCACACTATCCCACCATGTAAGAGTTTACAGTTGAGAAGGAACAACTCCAGTTCCCTCAGCTTATCCTAATGGCAGAGGTGCTTCAGCCCTTGGATTATCTTTGTGACCCTCCTCTGGACTCGCCCCAACAGCTATGTCTTTCTCATGCTGGACACACCAGAGCTGGACACGTATGAGTACAAAACAATTGGACTGGGATGATTGTTCTGCACAGGTAAACTCTGTGAGAAGCTGCAGTCTGATGTGTCCAGGCTGGAGGCTGACAGGTCTTATGCCCCAGACAGAATTTCCTAAGTCATTCTATGTATTCCAAAGAAAGGGAAGTTATGGTGCCTTAATTTCATTAGTCATTGCATTCTGCATACCCCTTAGATCTGGAATGTTTCCAGAGAAGGGCCATGAGGATGATCAGAAGGCTGGAGCACCTCTCTTATGAGGACAGACTGAGAGAGCTGGGGCTGTTTGTTCTGGAGAGGAGAAAGCTCTGAGGAGACCTTATTGTGGCCTTCCAGTATCTGAAGGGGGCCTACGAGAAAGGTGGTGACAGAGTTTTTAGGGTGTCAGGTAGTGACAGGACTAGGGGCAATGGAGCAAAACTAGAAGTGGGTAGATTCAGATTGGATGTTAGGAGGAAGTTCTTCACCACGAGGGTGGTGACACACTAGAACAGGTTGCCCAGGGAGGTGGTACAAACGTCATTCCTTGAAGTTTTTAAGGTCAGGCTGGATGTGGCTCTGAGCAACCTGATGTAGTGTGAGGTGTCCCTGCCTATGGCAGGGTGGTTGGAGCTAGATGATCCTTAAGGGCTCTTCCAGCCCTGACAATTCTGTGATTATCTCTTACTAAGAAGCACAAATACAGTAAGCCTGTGCTAATCAGAAATAAACAATGAAATACTGCCGTTGTCTTCCTGTTCCCAGACACTCCTGTCCCAGAGGATCCATCCTTCAAAAGTGAGTATTTCTCTTCAGATGGGCATTCTTTGTCTTCGGATGTTGGAGCCTTTATACCTCCTGGCCAGCCTGGCCACCAGAATCCTGCTGTTGCTGTCTTTCATCATGAATCAGAACTCCAGAACCACATGGGCAAGCAGTTAGACCACAGCCAATTTCGCACGGTTCTTCCTCAGTCTCAAAGGGCAAAGCATCTTGAGCGCTTAGACCCTATTCCAAGGCAGAACTTGCCACCAAATATGTCTTCTGCTGTTCCAATTGGAACCCTCTTTGATTTGTTCCCTACCACTCAGTCTAGATCTCCTGAACTCAGCAGTACTGCTCCTGCTCCTCTGCCCACAAGTGCCACTCAACTGCAATCTCGTACAACATCTCTGCCTACTGATGATCCTAAATCTACTGCTCTCACCACCACCAGAGCTACCTTTGTACCTACTGGGACCACTGAAGCTAAGCCTGGTCTCCCAGCCACCCACATTGCTGTTACTCATGTTCTTCTTTCCAGTCCCACAACTACTTCTTTTATAACCAAGCAGGTCACCACAAATTCCAGATCTGCTACTGCCCTGTCAGGGCGAAAAACTTCAGCCATCCCTGCTGAGCCAACAGTTGTATTTTTCAACCATACCAGTCATGCTCCTCTCCTCCCTTCAGATTTCACTCTGTCTACTAAAGATTCCCTCACATCTTCCCAAAACAACCCTGAGCGTTATGACCCATCTGACTCAGAAAGCTACCTGCTAGAGAGTATTCTGAGAAGGAAAGGTGTTATTCAGCTGGGAGAAGAAAGCAGCCTTATAGCAGCTTTGCTTTTTGGGGTGATATTCTTATTGCTAGTTATTGTACTGACAGGGAAGAAAATGTATGAATCTCTTCAGAAGAGTCATTATACCAGGTTGGATTACTTGATCAATGGAATGTATGCTGATGTGTGATGGGGGGAGAGAACAATATTGTGAGGAGCAATTGGTGGTTTTTTTTGAGGGGACCACTCTGAAACCTAACTGTAGTTACTGAAATCTCAGCAGAGGATCGATTTGTTTTCTGGCTGCTAGTGGGAAAGCAACAGATGGCTTTGGTAGGACAGAGAACTGCTGTTTCTGCTCTCAACTATGATGCCTGTGCTTTTTGATTTATGACTAAATCCTGAAAATAAACACTCAAATCCAAGTTAAACCAAGAAGGCCTTATATTTCGGGGGGAAAAGCATTTAAAGAGCTTGGTCTGGTACTGTGATGAGAGCAGTGGAATAGAAGCTTACCTCATAAACTGAGTACCTGCGCAGCATGGTTCCATGGTTCTGTGATTCCAGATGCCATCATGACAGCTAATGGCAGGAGAAATGCTGAGAACAAGCCCTGAAACTTCCCTAAATGTTTCTGCTGTAATTAATCTGTTGGAGACAGATAGGTGGCAATAACTGATATAGTATGGTACAGCAAAGATAGATTTAAGAGCAGGCAGGCAGACATATCTTGGAGTCATTCAGAGCCCTCTAATATGTAGTGAGCATGGTGAATGGCAAAAGTAAAGCAAAGAGCTGCATGAGTACTATGACTAAGTGGGTGAGGATGCCAAGCTGAGTGGCCATTTACAATTTTTGAGTGAAACAACTTGAAATGTTGTTTACATTTATTTTTTTGCTTGAGCAAAGAAAAGCAGGTATTAGGCAGGTATACTGAAACATTTCTCTTGCTATGCCATTTGTCTTTTTGGATGACAAAGAAAGAAAGGATCTTTAGGTGACCAGTCTGGATCTTTCTGGAGGGCTACTTCCAAGCTGTGCTTGAGCACTAGAGGGCAACAACAGTTTATGAAATAGGAGTGACACATTGTGAGGATGGTAATTGAAAAATGTGTTAATTAGCTCAGGTTTTAACTTTGCAGTCAATGGCTGTTTCACCACAAAAATGTTTTATAGAAAAGCTGGTTTCTTTATTGGGAAATTCTGGGTGGAAGATTATATAAACAGACCTTAAAAACTTCTCATGCAATCAGATAGCTGTAAGAGCAACAAAATTAAGCATGTTTTCTTCTCTGTTTTAATAACCATGGAATGGGTTGGTTGGTTTGTGTTAGAAGGGACCTCCAAAGGTCATCTAATCTAACACCTCTGCCCTCAGCAGGGACATCCTCCACTAGATCAGGTTGCTCAAAGAATTACAGAGCCTGACCTAGAATACCCCCAGGGATGGGGCCTCAACTACCTCCCTGGGCAACCTGTTGCAGTGTTCCATCATCCTTGTGGTAAAGAACTTGATCCTAACATCCGGTTTGAATCTTCTCTCATTTCAAATCACTGCCTTTTGTCCTGTCACTGCAGGTCTCTGCAAACAGCCTCTCTGTAGCTTTCTTGGAGGCCCCTTCAGGTACCGGAAGGTCGCTGTTGAGTTTCCCCAGAGCCTTCTCTTCTCCACACTGAAAAACCCCAGCATCTTCAGCCTGTTACTGTAACAGAGATGCTCCGGTCCCCTGATCAGCTTTGTGGCCCTTCTCTGGACCTTTTCCATCATTATTACTCAGACATAGACATTGCCAGTTAACAGAGCAGGAGAGGGAGATTTCCCATCATCATTCATGCAGCTGTGATCCATACATATATACATTTCTCAGTCTTATATATGAGTCTGAACATTTCTCAGTCTTATATATGAGTCTGAACAATGCTCTTGTGTTCTGAAACAGAAAGGAAAGAGACTGTAAAAATCCATCTAGTTATGCTTTTCAGCACTGCTTTACCTAAAATATCTGTGCACTCCTGTTTTCCCATTTCTATCTACCACACAGGAACTGGATCATTAGCCATCATGCTATGATGACAACCTGTGCACTTGGGGTGGCTCTTTCTGAAAGTAACCAGTTATGTTATGGTTCAAGGTCAAAACTTGATTGACTTTAATCACCTAGAGAGTGTAATAAATGCTATAGCTGCTTGTTTTCATGATGCTTTATAGTGCTGAGCAAACATAAGGTGTGCAGATATAGGCTGTCATGAACAAAACTGTTTGATGATATTGTACAGTAAGGGAAAGAGTAACCCCAGATTTTATAACCACTGCAAGCAATCATGAAGAAAATTGCAGATCTATTTGAGAGGTATGAGAAGAGTGCATAAGTCCTTGCCTCAATGGGCTGCAGACTGTCTTCAAACAGTGCTTCAGTGTACTGTAAGGCTAGGAAATGCTGATACTTGGGATTTATTCAAGTACATTGCTAACCAACAACTAAACCAACAACCCAACCAAACAAGAATAATTGCATGAGAAGACATCTGCAAAATTGAATCTCATTTCCCTTCCTCCTACCACCTTGGTGGATTTGGATCTGATTCTACCACCACACTGTATGCTGACACAAGCACGGAGTCTTAAGTGTCATTACAGCAGTCAACAATTTCCACCTAGGATCCCTTCAAGTAGAGGAACTATACTTTGTGCTCTGTTATACTCCTGAAATCTGTCTAGACTGCTGGGCCCTTCCTATGCATTACTCATTCTCACATATAGTTAACACACTTCTCTACTTCTCTGTTCATTAATCATTATGGGGTAGCTGCATCTCGTCATCATTTCATAAGGGTGTTTAGCAATAGGACAAGGGGGAATGGTTTGAAGCTGAGGGAGAGCAGGGTTAGACTGGATCTTAGGAAGAAGTTTTTCAGTACAAGGGTTGTGAGACTCTGGAATAGGCTGTCCAGGTAGAGTGTGTTTGCCTCCTTCCTGGGGGTGTTAAAGGCCAGGTTAGATGAGGCCTTAAGCAGCCAAGTCTAGTTAAGAGGCATTCCTCCCCATGGTGGGGAGGTTAGAGTAGATGAGCTCTGAGGTCCCTTCCAATCTAAGCCATTCTAAGATTTCAAAGGCTTGCACATCTCTTCAGAAATGTACATGCTGTTCCTAGATGCTTTTCCAGCCTCTTCATAAGTACATCCCCTGCAGGATGGGAATATATTGAAATTTTCTCTTCATCTTTGGGAAGCCTACTCTCAATTTCACAGTCCAATTTTGGTTGTTTTTTTTTCTTGTAGGTGTCTACATTTCTTGATGATGTCAATGTGTAAAGCATAAAACTACTACTCTTTGTGTTTGGTAGGAATTATAAACAATAAATAAATGTATTTTTATGTTTCATTCCAACTGTACTGGATCACAGTTTCCTGTATATTGGCTTATTTCATGAAAAAATCAACCTAGGGTTGAGCATTAACTTCTCTTCTGTTACTCTCTTACTCCTCTCCTTCCAATCTATAAAGTGTCATTGTCTTAAGTGACAAAAGTTTTGGTTTGCCATGTCCAAGGAGTTCTGATCCATCTTCTTGTTTTGCTTTATTTTTAACAGAAAACAAAAGACTCCTCATTCTGACACCACTGAGGAATAGACATCACATAATGTATACCCTCTCTATTTCCTCAATGTGATAGTTTGGGTGTTACCTCCCCCCCACACACACTTTTGGAAATCACCCAGACTAGACACAGCCTGCTCTGGAAATTGAATGAAGCTTATATTTACAGCTTAGCTCAATATACAAGCAGATAGTTACAGTATATACATAAACATAAAAGATAAAAGGTAATACAGAAACACAACAGCCCTCCCAGAAACCTGAGTCCCCAGGAGGGGCTCTCAACCACCCCTTCACCTTCCCCCTACCCCTCTCAACCTTATCCCAGTCCCTAGGAAGAATGGGGGTTTGGCCAGAGGGTTAGGAAGCAAAGTGGATTAGTAAAAAAAAAAATGGAGGGTGAGGTTAGAAGAGAGATGCAGCTCCAAGCTTGCCAGCAGCAGAAGTGAGAGTGGATATCTATGCTTTTTATTTCTTGTTCTTATACCTCTCAGCAAGCTTATGAGGGAAGTAGACATCACCATTGTTTTCCTTTCACAGCCTGTAATCTAGTTCTTCTCACCAAAACATTCTAGCAAGGCTCAAACTAGCACACTCAAAGAAATTTAACAAGCTGTTAAAACAACTTCAAGATAGTGTAGGTTAGATTGGCTAAACCAGAGGAATGTTTAGAAACATTTGCTGATAGGAGCAGTCACTCTGAAAACCACAAAGGTGGTTCTTAAAATTCTAGGCTGGTAAGGATGGCTCTATAAGGTGTAAGTACTTTAAATGTGCTTTGGTACCTGCACTGCCAGAAAAGGATCTGAGTTGTAGATGGCTGTCCAGAAGCCACTGAGGGCAGCACCAGGTTTTCTGTGTCCCACTTCCACTGAATGAAGGATGTGATCAAAGGTGTGGACTTTGATACTGTGATTTCTGCAACTTCTCTCAGCATTGCCCAGATGGACAATTTGCAAAACGTTCAAGCATTTCTTCTTGTGGTCCCTTCTAACCCTGACTGATTCTGTGGTTCTAATGCTAACATAGAAAACCCCTAAGACACTTTCCCTATAGACTTGCCTGCTGTTTACTTAGTTTCCAAGCAAGTTTTTTCTGGGTTTATGAGCTTTTTTCCCCTTATCCCTAAATCCAAGCTCCATTGACACTACCCAAGTACGTGAGGAAAGAGATGATCCCTTTACTTCTGTGGCTGTGCACTGCTCTGTCTTCACTCTTGCAACTCCCATTGCTATCAGTGGGAGGTCCTCCAGCACATGGCTTATGGCTAGAAGTGGAGTCCTCCCACTTAGTGGTTCCTAACTTTCCAAAACAATTGCCTTATGAGAGGACTTCTCAGCCCAGAGGTAACATTCCTGAAAGAATCCAAATCCAAAGACTTCTCCCAGCTGCTTCTGATTAGTTAACTATAGCAATGTTGTCCTCATTTTGTTTCAGGGCACAAAATAAGGAGTTCAAATGTTTTTTCCACCATGTGATAACTCAGGCAGTGTTTCTAGAAAGACTCCAGATTTGACAGATGCTCTGTGTTGCCTTTGTGGAGCACTCCATTTTAGCAGGGGTAAGAAATAATTTGCTTGTGAGGTATAGTTTGAAACAAGTGAGAACAGCTCACGCTATGCTGCTCACTACTAAACCTTAACAAGATACATGTGTGGCTCTCGATACACAAAGCTGCAGCCTGTTCACATAAATGTTGAAAAGGTTGGTAGACTTTGAAAAGTGAAGTCTATCCACCTGCCGTGGCTAGCAGAGAGAGTGTAAGCTTTCCCAGAAATACATTGGAGATCCCATCCCAAGGGTGAGTTTGAAAGTAGATCAAATCCTTGTTATCAGTACAGGCTGGGGGGTGAGATAATAGAAAGCAGCCCTTCAGAAAAGGACTTGGGAGTTTTGGTGGATGAAAAGCTGAACTGAGCCAACAGTGCACTTGCAGCCCAGAAAGGCAATGGCATCCTGGGCTGTATCAAAAGCAGTGTGGCAAACAGAGAGAGGGGATTCTGCCACTTTGCTGTGGTAAGACCTCACCTGCAGTGCTGCGTCCAGCTCTGAAGCTCTCAACACGGGAAGGACATAGACCTGATGGAGTGAGTCCACAAGAGGGCCACCAAAATGATCAGTAGGCTGGAGCACCTCTGCTATTTGGACAGGCTGAGGGACCTGGAGTTGTTTAGCCTGGAGAAGAAAAGGCTCTGGAGAGACCTAATATTGGGAGCAAAAACTAAACAACTGGTTTATATGATGCTCTGAAAACACTTTTTTTCCCTCCTACCTTTAAGTGGTTTGGGTCTGTGGCTCCCATTCTTTTTTTTAACATGGGGACTAGAACCCTGTTTGACATACTGAATCCCTGCTTTACTGCCACAGTGCATCACAGGGTGCACATAACCTCACTCATGTTTTCTCCAGGTAAAGTGCTGGGATTCCTAAAACACAGGTGGAAGATAGATTTCTAAATCACCATTTCTCTCAACAGAGCTTACTTCTCTCTCTCTCTCTCTCTCTCTTTTTTTTTGTTTGGGAAAAACAGCATTTTAAATGTATTGTTCAAAGAAAAGATTTCTTAATATGCCCAGATTAAACGGGGATTTTGTTCTCTGTAAGCTCTTCGCAGATCATTCTAAAGGTATTAGATTTTTCACAATTGTAGTAAGGAAAAAAATTAGTAGAAGTTGCATTAACTGCAAAGCTCTGACAGTGAAAAAGGCATTGGAAGGAGCTTTATGAGTCAGGGCTATTCAGACACAATTCCCTGTCTTTTATTCAAAGATCCATGTGACCAAATACCATCTTTGTGTGTTTGACTGGGGAGGGGGTGGAAGAAGGAAGGATGAGGAATGGATTGCATAGCCTCACTCTAATCACTATTTTTTCTTGAGAGGAGAAAATAGAATCTAATTATTCTCAAATGGAATGTGAAGAACGCTCAATAATATCTCTCTAGCCGGCACAACACACGTGTGTGGGGAGTGGGTCTGTCTGTCTCTGTGCTCTCCTTTGTCACTCACCTACACTTAGTCGCTATCAGGACTGGAAGAGTCTTTATCAAAATCCACACTGTAAGAAAATTATTCAAAGAAATAATGGAGATGGAAAGTCACCAAATGAGACTTCAGCCATATATAATTGCCTCTTCCATCCCTTCAACACATGAAGAGTGAGTTATGGGCCATAAGGCACAGAAACCTTTATATAGAAAGCCAGTGCAAGCTTAAGGACCCACATTCATCCCTGTTCTCACAAGCAATGGACTCAATGGGATACACTTTAGCTAATGGCCAGGGTGAATGTGTGCCCAGGTTTTAGCTGTCCTGTGCCTGCATTTCAAGCGCCTTTTGTTGAAGGACAGGTGGCTGCATCATTCCCTGCACTTAATGCTGCTGCGAGTGGATAGTGGGGTGGTGGGGAGAATTTGGCACTTCAGCCATTCCCTCCAGGCCTTATAGCTTTAATGCAAAGACCACACTTTTAATAAACCAGAAATTAACTGACTACATTACTGGCAAGGCCTATTATAAAGTGGATAGACTGCAGAATCAGCCACTGTCAATTATCTAGGGATTTCATTAGCTGAGAGGTGAGCAAGAACTAATTAAATCTATTATCTGTACTGTTGATTAGTTGATGTAAAAATTAAATTAAAAGAAAGGTACTGATTTTGTCCTTTAGGTTACTTGTTCAAGAGAGATGTTGTGCTCTAGGCCATTCACAAAACATGTTATGATTCTGGGACTAGGGACTTCCATATGTCCTGCGTGCTACCTTTTCAGGCCTTGAAACACACTTCCCTTAGTGAAAGATAAAGTTTGTAGAACAGAGTACAGGCAGTAGTCCTGAACTGTCAGAGGCATTGATTTTTCTCTGAGAAATCCTGAAAAATGGTAATCCAATGAAATCCTCACCAAGAATATGCCTCTGTCCTTGTTTTTAATTACTACCCAGAAAGCAATTAAGAGGTCTGCATCAAAAGCAGCATGGACAGAAGATGGACATAGGGGATTCTGCCACTTGTGAGACCTGGAGTGCTGTGTCCAGCTCTGGAGACCTCAATGCAGGAAGCACATGGACCTGATGGTGTGGGTCCAGAAGAGGGCCATGAAAATGATCAGGGGGCTGGAGCACCTCTGCTACAAGGACAGGCTGAGGGAGCTGAGGTGGTTCAGCCTGGAGAAGAGAAGGCTCCAGGGAGACCTCAGAGCAACCTGACAGTACCTGAAGGAGACTACAAGAAGGCTGCAGAGGAACTGTTTGCAGAGGCCTGCAGTGACAGGATGAGGGCAATGGTTTGAAATGAGAGCAGAGCAGATTTAGATTGGATGTGAGGAACAAGATCTTTAGCATGAGGATGGTGGAACACTGCAACAGGCTGTCCAGCGAGGTAGTCGAGGCCCTATCTCTGGAGATTCTCAAGGTGAGGCTGGACAAGGCTCTGAGCAACCTGACTGAGTGGAGGATGTCCCTGCTGAGGGCAGGGTTGTTGGAGTAGATGACATTTGGAGGTCCCTTCCAATCCAAACCATTCTGTGATTCTAAGAATAATAATCTTCCTCCCAGAGTTTGAACTGAAGAGGACTGAGTCTCTTTGGTTGTCATAACCTGCATTTCCACAGTACAGCAGAGTAACCCAGAACTGGCTCTTTCCCATGCACAGATGGTGTGCCATACTGTTTACATTGCATAAAGACTGCACATTCTTATAGGAAAGATTGGTAATTGCTGTGACACAAGGACTTACCTTTCTAGACCATAGGCATAAATTCTAGTCATGAATCCCTGTGACTAAAGAAGCAGAAGCAAATGTACAACACTCGAGCAGTAACTAATTTTTAAACTTCAAAAGCTGCAGTGCAAAGCAGGATTGTTAAACATTATGGATGCATGTTGCAAAATGCTGAACTTCATGAAAGGGGGTTGAAAAGGAAATATTCTTAAGTTGTTGTTGCTTAGAAGGCACGCACGTTATGGTTGATAGAGACCAGATGCTGCCTGGGTTTTGAAAGATTGGGCAAACTAAAGCAAAATAAGTGTTTTGGTGTCTGTCTGAAATGTGAGCTCTTTTAAAAGGATGCTTTTGCTGCATTGACCTAGCATTGAAATGCTTGACAAATGTTAGAACTGCATCTTTCTCAAATGACATTTCTGTAATTTGACTTTGAAATGGAACCATGGCCAAATATTCCTAAGCTAGGTCTTGGACTTGCCCTGTGGTCTGGTTGGCAGCGCCAAATTAAAGTCAGAATCTTGCACGGCTCACACTAAAACCACAACTGCTGAAGAAAGGTATCCTCATGCAGTGCTGTTTTCTACTCCCTGGGAGATGGAAGAGGAGAAAAGGTGTAGTAGGTAGACAGCCTGACATTTGATGCACCATCGGCAGGGGCCCAAACACTCCTCCAAAGGTGTAAAGAAAATGCCCAAGCCTTTCAGGTCTTCTTATTTCATATTTCCCTTGGGGATATTGCCAGGTTCCTGTTGGATTCACTTGCCTATATGGGCTGCCAAACTCCTTCTCCTCTGTGAAGTTTTTGTTGTAAGGCTTTTTTTTAGACACAAAGAAACTCAGTTGTTGTCCTGGGCACCAGGCAGCCACTGCTGGGAGAGGAGATGGGAAAGAATGGGTATTATACAGTGAGGAGCAAGGTACTGCTGAAACATGGGGAGAAGAGGCGGTTCTGTGTGTGTAAAAAAGGAGCTAGCCTTGAGCTCTGTGGTAAAGGGTTGGACTTGATGATCTGTGAGGTCTCTTCCAACCCTGATGATACTGTGATACTGTGATGTTTGATGGGGAAATTGCTACAAAAGTACCAGGAGTGCTAGTTTTTGCTGTGGTTTGACTGGCTGGGGAGCCCTGCAAACAGTCACTGCAAAACAAGTAAGGGCTCATGACCTGGAGAAAATTTCTGGGATAGAGACATGAATATCAGCCTAAAGAAATCTTCTCATAAGCTGCCTATCTCCTAGGGAAAAGCTGCATTTCACAGGGCACGGGAGTAAAAGCAGAGGGATCAGTTATGTCTACTTGTTACTGAACTGAGCAGAAGAGATGATCCAGCAGTCTGTTCATGGGAGAAGGAATACCATGGTGAACACATTACACTCTTGGAATAGCATAAACTTTGTCAAGCACATCCATCACATTTCTTAGAGATGACCTTGCTTGGGGGAGGAGTTGGATGAAGCATTTTATCTACAAACTGTACGACCTAGGCAAAGTGGCAAGGTGATGATGCCACAAGTCAGGGTGTCCTGTTTTACCTGCACAATTACTGTAATAGGCTTCATTGGTGAAGTCATCACTGCATCACATCCCATATCCCAAGCTACTGTGCTGCAGACGTTCGTGCTGGGGGCAAGAGAGGACTTGAGCTCAAGTTTCAGTATGAAACCTTGTCCCTTTTGAAGTTGGTGAGAATTTTGCCATTGCCTTCAGAGGGACCAGGATTTCACCACACCATGTCCCTTAATTCTTGCTGAGACATTCAGTGAGAGAGCTAATTACGATAGTGGCTTCTGTGATGTGGGCAGCCACAAATTCATTTGCTAAGCAGCCATCTTCTCCTAACAGCTTTTGCTCCTTAGGGACTTTGGTCTCACTCCTACAAAAGATCACATTGGCTCCACTGCAACTTGGGGCACAGTTCAGAGACAGAATGACTTTGCTATTTGTTGCTGGTTTCAGGAGATCCAGCTGCCATCCCTTGTTCTCCTGTGGGCTGACAAGACTGCTTGTGAGCTGGGCCACCAACCAAACCAGGAAATCAACCTGAATATAAACAAAGTACATCCCATGACAGCTCTCTTGGCCTTGAGCTATCATCTCAGTCTGGAGGTCAGGGTAAGGCTTCTTAGCAGGTTTCTCTGCAGATGGAGCCTCACATTGGATTAGTCCCAGCAAATCAAGCTTTCTCTTCCTAAAGTTCATTACAGTAACTGCAAGCAACAAGGGAAGCTTCTTACTAAAGCAAAGGAGACATTCCTTCTTCATTCCCATCGACTTTAAGCTCAAATAAATGAACACAATCATCTCAGAAAAACCCTGTCCCTTGGAGACTTTTCTCTGTGTGGTAATCATGCCTCCTATTTCACTCTGCCATTCAGTTCTACATGTATGAACTAGAAGGAAAGCTGAGAAGCAGTGAGGATGGGCTTGGTCTTGAAACCTAAGCATTGAAGGAGAAGAGTTCAAAAAAGGCTACGTGGGCTAGAATAGAGGAGTACTGTGTCTATGCAGGCTGTGGGGGAAAAGGGCTAGGCTGAGAGAGGTGAAGCCAACATTCACTAAATGGATATAGGGAAATCTAAGCAGGAAATGAAAAGGTTGGAATTAGAGAAATGGTGAGATGCACCAGTGTGAGCAGTGACAGCATATCATGTCTGAAAGCTAAAAACAAACGAGTCAGCCCAGACAGCAGGGAAGACATCTTTAAGATTAAGGGCAGTAATCAGATAGGGAGTCAGTCTCCCAAGGTAGATGGTCAAGATACTGGAGTTCTGCCAGTAAATGCAGGTGTGGTGTGAGAGGGAACTGCATGTAGAGAAATGTTCTGTGATGCAGGGATTCAATGAGGTTTTCCTCAGCTGTGCACTGAGTGATTAAGATACAAAGAGTTTCATTACAAATCTGCCATACTTCCCAAGAGGTTAATCACAGATTGTGCAACATTATGGCTGTGCACTACAAGTGAAACCCCCTCCACACACACCACTTTTTCTCCTCTGATTCCCATCAAGGAGTGAAAATACACATAAAGCTGTGCTCCTTCTGCCCGCTCCTGCAAAATCTAGTGGTGAAAACAAGGGGTAGATGCAGGTTAACTACTATCTGGGTGTACTTTTGCACGGGAAGCCATTCCCCTCCTCTATCTCTGTGGGTCTTGCTGGTGTTTGCTAATTCTCCCAGCTGACAGTGCAAGAGTGGATGAGGCAATTTCATCCTACAGTCAAGGACAGAGTTTTGTAATGGAGACCTGGCCTCAGGCAGGTATTGCTGTTCAGTCACATTATTTACATTTTCAAAATGTTTGGGGTTTTTTCTTCATCCTCGAAGGTTGCAAATAGACTTCATAAAAACGCTCTGGGGTTTTGTTTTTTTTTTCCCCATTAAAGACGAGTCTGATATTATTATCATACGAATCCAGGAGCCTTATGTTAAGAGTCAGTCTACAGTGCCCAGGCCTTTAATCTGACCCAGATGTTGTCTCCTACTGTAATCACAAGAAAAACCTATGGAAATGTATGTTCAGCAGATACAAAACCAAACATTTCTGTGTCTAATAATCCTGAAAATTATACACAGCCCTGAATGTAAGGATGTCAAATTTTGCTTTGAATTGTTCTCCCTTAGACCATGACCCTACCAACCAGCTGCCACACTCTCTGAGGGAGGCAGAAATTAGTGAAAACCCTTTAAATTCATTGTAGGAATTCCAAAGTAGACTTTCTAATCTATAGGAAATGCAAGAAAGCTACATTTTGTATCACTTCTAGGAATGGTGGTGGTGGGGAACAGGCAAGGCAAGAAGTTTTTTTTTCAAGTGAGAGTATATTACAAAATCATCACAGTATCATCAGGGTTGGAAGAGACCTCACAGATCATCAAGTCCAACCCCTTACCACAATTCTCAAGGCTACACCATGGCACCAAGTGCCACGTCCAACCTTGCCTTGAACAGCCCCAGGGACGGCGACTCCACCACCTCCCCGGGCAGCCCATTCCAGTGTCCAATGACTCTCTCAGTGAAGAACTTTCTCCTCACCTCCAGCCTAAATTTCCCCATGCGCAGCCTGAGGCTGTGTCCTCTCGTTCTGGTGCTGGCCACCTGAGAGAAGAGAGCAACCTCCTCCTGGCCACAACCACCCCTCAGGTAGTTGTAGACAGCAATAAGGTCACCCCTGAGCCTCCTCTTCTCCAGGCTAACCAATCCCAGCTCCCTCAGCCTCTCCTCGTAGGGCTTGTGCTCGAGGCCTCTCACCAGCCTCGTCGCCCTTCTCTGGACATGCTCAAGCATCTCAACGTCCCTCCTAAACTGGGGGGCCCAGAACTGAACACAATACTCAAGGTGTGGTCTGACCAGTGCAGAGTACAGGGGCAGAATGACCTCCCTGCTCCTGCTGACCACACCATTCCTGATGCAGGCCAGGATGCCACTGGCTTTCTTGGCCACCTGGGCACACTGCTGGCTCATGTTCAGGTGGGTATCAATCAGCACCCCCAAATCCCTCTCTGTCTGGCTGCTCTCCAGCCACTCCGACCCCAGCCTGTATCTCTGCATGGGGTTGTTGTGGCCAAAGTGCAGCACCCTGCACTTGGAGCTATTGAATGCCATCCCCTTGGACTCTGCCCATCTGTCCAGGCGGTCAAGGTCCCGCTGCAGAGCCCTTCTGCCTTCCAACTCAATCACATCTGCCCCCAGCTTAGTGTCATCTGCAAACTTGCTGATGACTGACTCGATGCCCTCATCCAGATCATCTATGAAGATGTTAAAGAGGATGGGGCCCAGCACAGATCCCTGAGGGACACCACTAGTGACAGCCACCAGCTGGATGTGGCACCATTCACCACCACTCTCTGGGTCCGGCCCTCCAGCCAGTTCCTAACCCAGCACAGAGTGTTGCCATCCAAGCCCTGGGCTGACAGCTTAGGCAGCAGTTTGCTGTGGGGGACAGTGTCAAAGGCCTTGCTGAAGTCCAGATAGAGCACATCATAACTTCTTCAGAGCAAAAAAAGAGTCCTGACATAGACACAAATGGGGGGTGGGGGGGGGAAGTAAGTTTTATTTAAACAGCACAGTGGTCACTCGTTTTCATGTACACCTATGCTTCGAGCAGTACCAACTCAGCTCACTGCATTTAGTTTAGCTTGGGCACTACATTTAGTTTAGGTTGGGCAAAACCCCCAAGTCACTCCCAGAAATGAAGAGAAATAAATCACTCCTCACTCCATCAGGCAAGCAGCAAGCCCTGCGGACAGGGAACGCTCTGCGACAGGTCAACGTTACAGCTCTCCAACCTCCACAATGAGGTTATTAATTGTAATGCCATTTTACCATATTGGTTTGTTTTGGTTTCCCTCTCCAGCGACACGCTTCTGCTCCGGTTCCCGCTCTCCCCTCCGTTTTGTTTCTAAGTCAATCGTCGGGCCGGCCCAGACCCATAAAGATTTACCCGGCACTGTGCCCCTGCTGCTGGTCTGAGCGCGGGCCCGAGGGACCGCCGCAGCTCGCCTCGAAGGCGCAAACGAGTCCCTCCCGGAGAGCCAGCAGAATGACAGGCAATGCCGCACGACGGAGCTGGTGACTCCGAGGCGCCCTACGCCCCGACCGAGCGCCCACCGCTCGCACCTGCACCGCGCTCGGCCGCTAGCTTTGTGCCGCTGCCCTCTACGGCCGCAGCTGCTCTGTGGCAGAAACTAGTTCCGTCCCTCTCCAGCCGATGTTGCTCCGCGCTTCGTATCACAGGCAACGGAAAGGGTAGGAAAGTAGTCCCGCTGGAATGCGAGAGAGGCGGCCGTTCTCCGCCGCGTTCCTCACCCTACCCCTAGGCGGGCACCTCGGGGGATGCTACGAGCCCACCCGCTCACTTCCTTGCCAGCCGTCCGGCTCCACCGCGCTGCAGACTCCGCGGGGCTTTTGTCAGGCACGGGGCGGACGGGCGCGTGTGCGAGACCGCTCCTGTGAGAGGCTGCCCCCGCCCCTCCGCCCGCCCGCTCCCTCCCTCACGGCAGAGGTGCCGGGGGGGCGGGCACTGCTCCGGGAGCCAGGAGCCGGCCGGGCGCGGCGCGGGGAGGCGGAGGCGAGGCTGGGCCGGGGGTGGAGGAGGAGGAGGAGTATATCCCTGCGCCTGTGCGCGCCCGGTGCAGGCGAAGGCCGGACGAGCCAGCGGAGGGGCGGGTGGGGGACCGGCTGAGGTGGTTGTGGTGTGGCGGCAGCGGCCGGAATGGAGGGCAGCGCTAGCTCCCGTGGCGGCATAGTGGGGCAAGTGGCCTGTTAGGAGCCGGCGAGGGGGAAAAAAAAATCCCGTGGCCGCCCTTCCCCGCATTCACCTCCTCCCTCGCCTTCTCCGCCGCCTTCCCCGCCCGCTTGGAAGCATGAACTGGCAGTGGAGGTGCTGCTCCTCGCCGCCGCCTCCCCGCCGGTGAGAGCGAGGAGGGAAGGAAGATGGGGGCCGTCCTGCGCAGCCTACTTGCCTGCAGTTTTTGTTCCCTGATGAGAGGTGAGCGGGAGGGGCAGGGGGGAAAAGTTGCAGGGTTGGTGGCGAGGGGCCATGTTTGGGCGTGCGGGAGGGGAGAGGCCTGGCTGCCGGCAGGGCGCGGGGCCCGGCGCGGGGGCAGCTCTCGCCCAGCCGCCGCGGCGGCCACCCGGGCTCCCGAGCAACTTCCCAGGAGTCCCGGCCCGGCCCGGCAGCCCCAGCCGTGCTTGAGAGCAGCTCGTCCTGCCAGTGGACACCGGCCGCTTCGCTCGCCACTCCATTGTTGTTTTCAAGTTGTGGTTGGGTTTTTTTTTCCCCTTTCTTTCCCTTTATTTCATTTTTAAAAATGTAATTTATGGAAGGTAAAAAACTTCACGCTTCTCATAAGCCGTACACGTCCTCTGCTCCCCTCCCCCCCGCTTCTCCGCACCCCCAGAGTTGACCGTAGGGCAGGAGCTCTGCCATGCTGGTGTCAGTCTGATACCGCTGGGACTCGGCTCCTGTCGTATCCCCACTGAGAGTGCGATCTCATCCTGCCGGCTGCGAGGGGGGAGAGCGCGGAGGCTCACGTATTTAACGGGGAGGTGTTGGGGGGAGAGTGGTGGAAAGTGCCCGGGACCTGGCGTTTCACTGAAACCCCCCGAAGTGAGCGTGCGGGATTGGGAGGGAAGGAATGAAGGCTCCCTCTCAGCTGTGCTGGCTTTGCGCTGGGACTCCAGAGAAGTTTGTGCTTCTGTGATGAAACTGCCATGGATGTTCGTGCAGTTTTCAGTCGGCAGTTGAATGCCTTACAAGGGGATGTCACTTAAAGTAGCTGAGATTTTTATTCTAGTTTCCCTCTCCAACAAAATTTCTTGTGTGATAGGGCACAACTGGCAAGAAAAGAGAGGGCTTCAAAATTGTTTTAGTGTTGTAAACTTTACTACAGTAACTATTTATCAGTATTCAGACTTTCCAGGAAGAGATCACCTGTGGTATTTACATCTATCATTTTACTGTTTACTAGTATTTTTTATGCTTGATGAAGGCAGAGATTAATTACTAACAGTTAATCAATCACACTTCGATTTAGAGAATTATTCAACAGTGCTGTGAGCAAAGCTATTTAGAGTAAAGGTAGTTTAGGTCAAAGTGACTGCTTTATCTCCAGCTGCTTAGTAATCTGGAAAAGAAAAAAAATTCCTTTCCTCCATATTTTGTTTTTTTCCCTATGCATCTGTTTGCCATATTGTATCCTGTTTCCAAAGATACAAGTATGTTTATTTCCATGAGCTGTGTAACGTTTCATGCTCCTATTGTGGTGGCTAAATCCCAGTTTTCAGAAGTTGAGTTGGGTCTCGAGTGTAGGGAGAAACTGTTACCCATAAGTTCATTTCACTAAGCAGCAATCATACAAGTTCTTAATAAACCATTTGTTTGGCACTGTCTTGCTGTTCAGATTAGGAGACAGTGGAAATCACTGGCCTATATAATGTCACATAATATCCTCACTGTCATTTCTTCAGGTTAATCTTGAAATAGAGACCCGTCTTTTTACTGATTTTTTTGGTATGCCTGATGATGTTTAAAAGGACACGCTGAAAAAAACATTTAGTTCCTAAGCCATCCAGACAGTCATTTGTTTTCTGTTCTTTTGGTCTGTTTCTGAGGACAGCATTTTTCTTCTTTCATGCTCATGTGCTCCTGCTGTTTGATCATCTACCTGAAGCCATAATCTTCTGTTTGTGACGTGAGGGTAATTTTCTTACTGGTTGATTGTTACCTTTGGATAAACAGCAGGAACAGCTGAACTCAGAAGAAACAAAAATCAAATTTTAACACATGCATCCTCCCTAATAAAAAACATCTATGTGAGTGGGATTGGTTCACATAAGGTGTGTTGAGTTCAGAAGAGGTGTCAGCAGTTCCTTAATGAGGCAGAGGAAGAGGCAGTGTCAGCATGAGTATAAATGAGTTTATACATGAAAGTCGAGGTAAAGTTATGAAGTTCACTGTTGGCTTTGTGAATTCAGTGCTGTGAAGGATGCCAAGCCAACAATTTTGGAGACTGAGATGCAGAAAATGTGACAGTGTCTGTGGATTGCAGCATCCTCCCTACTTGCAAAACTAGCCTCCCCGTTCCGTTTGACTTGAAAAAAGCCTATGGACTCAGCTTTACAGCAGCTGAACTGAAACTGATAGTCTGAGGTACTTATGGTAGGTACATGCATGGATTTGGCAAGGAACAAAACTGGTAACCGTAAGCTCAGTGCCACGTAAACTAATGACTTTAAGTACTAGACTAGCAAGAAATGGATGCACAGGACAAGGCACCTTTCAAAGTCATCCAAGGACTGTGATAAACTAGATCCTGCTGACATTTTCAGGGCAGATATTTGGATTTCTAATACGGCAGCTTGCTGTGGAGGTTTTGTCATTTGGGGTTAGCTTTTTTTCTTTCTTATTTTTATAAATATTCTGACTGTTAGAGGAGAGGAGTCACTTTTCTCCTTCTCTGGAAGCTTTCAAAGCCAATCTGGACAAGTTCCTGTGTAGCCTGCCCTAGGTGATCCAGTTTGGCAGGGAGGTTGGACCCGATGATCTCTGGAGGTCTCTTCCAACCCCTATCATTCTAAGATTTTGCAACAGTCTGTTGCAAACAGTTTGTTTTTTGCAACAGTCACAGTGTTCTCTCTTGACCCTTGGTTTGACCTGGGGGATTGCGATTTCTTCTCTTTAACCATCAGCCGTGCTTACTGAAGCTGATTCCTAGAGGTGTGAGATAGAGCTGCTGCATGTCAGATTTGTCATATTCTTCATGACATCTGTGAAACCAGTTGGGGTCTTACAGAGAAGTGTTGAACTGCAATTTCAGCTTTTTAATAAGTGATAGCTCTTCTTCTGCAAGTATTTGTGGCTTAATTTTCATGCAGAAAGAACTCTCCAGTCAGAATGCAATCGCTACTTTGTGTTCGTTTTAAACCCTGAGCATGCAGACAGTGCAGAAGGCTCTTGCTTGAATTGGAGTCTTACAAGTGATGTTTGTGCACCTGAATGTTGCAGGTCTTTGTGCTGAAGGTCAGTTAGTGAAGAAAGGTAGTTTAGCGATGGATATTTTAACACACTACCACCCTGTGAGGCATTCTTAAGAGGGTTTGGTTTAGTCTGTTTTTACTGTTTTAATATTGTTGATATTGCATTTGGTTTTAATTTGCTATTATTTGTGTTTGATAAACATAATCTTTGCTTGGTTTTATCTTTTTTTGTAATGTAGTTTAAAAGAGCATAGTGTTCAGGACTTGCTATGCTGTGACTGAAGGTGTTTGCATATATTTTTCTAATAGAAGTTAGAAAAAGGGACAAGGAATAGGCTTTTGACTTCAGAAGCACCCACACTGGAGACAAAGTGTGGTATTTCAGCTGGAGCTACATTTTGGATCTCTTCACCTAGGATTGTACAATACTTAGGCTTTGAGGATGAGACTTGGAAAATATTTTTTTTTAATCATCATGGTCCATTTCTTTAGGCAAGCTTCAATCAGTTGTATTCTAGTCATGTTTTTTCATTGTATGATTCCTCACAAATCAGTGTGCCTTTGTCTGCTGTGATTTTCAATGCGTTTTCTTCTTTCATCTCTCTATAGAGCACTCTGAAATTAGCGTGATCTAAGGTGTTACAAAATCCACCATTACTTTAATAGTTTTTGCAATTGCATCTCTGTGATACAGTTCACTTATCATCAGATTGCTTTACCTTCTCTCTAAAACTGAAAAAGTTGATACTTGGAAAGTCTGGAATGTTTTTACGGTGTCTTGGAGGTAAGGTGAAGCAGCATCTTTGGCAAGGTGCACTGAAGATATGGGGAAGTTCTGGGTGTGTGGATGAAGCTGGGTTTATCTTGTCAGAATTGTATGCCAGTGTGGGGCGTCTGGTCTCTTTCAGCAGCAGTTATTTAAAGAGAGTCAGGTATAAAGCTTTGTTTAGGTTTTGCACCAATACTGGTGAGAAGGGCATTAACCATGTTTCCTTTTTCCTGAGTTAACTGATTACATGTCTATTGCCTGAGGTCCGGGTAAGGGAGGAATTTGTCTAGAAGCTGTAGAATGGGTAGAGGAGCTTTTTGCAGGAAGATAGGTCAGGATCTGGAGCATAGCAGCCTTTTAAACTCTCTATCTTTGGTAGCTGGAAAAGATCTGATTACTTTTGACATCTGTAATCCACCCTTATAGTGATGTCGCATCTTGAAAAGTGCCATCTTGAAAAAGATCTACTGCAGTGCAAGTAATAAAAGATCTACTTTATAGCTCAAATACTTTTTTTTTTCCTTCTGAGGGAATGGGGTAGGGGAAAAAAAAACCCAGAAACAGATCTCAGTTTCTCATTTGTCACCATTCATCTCCTCTGGCAGCCAGTCTGCAGACTTAAAGACAATTCTTTGTCCCCAACATATTTAACCTATGAAATTTCTTATGAAATGCAAAATATTTGGTTTGCTTTGTTAGTGGTTTCCTCAAAAGAGTCCCCTAATTTTTACTGTAGGGAGGGATAGGTGTTTTTATTGAGTGGCACCAGAAATGCAGTTGTTACCAAAGCTCCTGCTTCTGTTTGAGCTGGTGGCTTTGCTGTGCCATGAAGCATGCCTAGCTCCTCTCCTATTTCTCCTGTGGGAAACTACCACAGCTCAGACCACTCACCTAAAAGAGTTTTGGTTAAGGTTAGTAAACTGCACATGGCTGGTGAGGTTCTTTGCTGTCACCTACTTTGATGGCATGTGGAGGCAGTTTATCACAGTATCAACAAGGTTGGAAAAGACCTCACAGATCATCAAGTCCAACCCTTTACCACAGAGCTCAAGGCTAGACCATGGCACCAAGTGCCACGTCCAATCTTGCCTTGAACAGCCCCAGGGACAGCGACTCCACCACCTCCCCGGGCATCCCATTCCAGTGTCCAATGACTCTCTCAGTGAAGAACTTTCTCCTCACCTCCAGCCTAAATTTCCCCTGGCGCAGCCTGAGGCTGTGTCCTCTTGTTCTGGTGCTGGCCACCTGAGAGAAGAGAGCAACCTCCTCCTGGCCACAACCACCCCTCAGGTAGTTGTAGACAGCAATAAGGTCACCCCTGAGCCTCCTCTTCTCCAGGCTAACCAATCCCAGCTCCCTCAGCCTCTCCTCGTAGGGCTGTGCTCAAGGCCTCTCACCAGCCTCGTCGCCCTTCTCTGGACACGCTCAAGCATCTCAATGTCCCTCCTAAACTGGGGGGCCCAGAACTGAACACAGTACTCAAGGTGTGGTCTAACCAGTGCAGAGTACAGGGGCAGAATGACCTCCCTGCTTCTGCTGGCCACACCATTCCTGATGCAGGCCAGGATGCCACTGGCTCTCTTGGCCACCTAGGCACACTGCTGGCTCATGTTCAGGAGTGTATCAATCAGCACCCCCAGATCCCTCTCTGTCTGGCCGCTCTCCAGCCACTCCGACCCCAGCCTGTATCTCTGCATGAGGTTGATGTGGCCAAAGTGCAGCACCCTGCACTTGGAGCTATTGAACCCCATCCCATTGGACTCTGCCCATCTGTCCAGGCGGTCAAGGTCCCGCTGCAGAGCCCTTCTGCCCTCCAACCCAGCCACATCTGCTCCCAGCTTGGTGTCATCTGCAAACTTGCTGATGACTGACTCCATGCCCTCATCCAGATCATCTATGAAGATGTTAAAGAGGATGAGGCCCAGCACTGACCCCTGAGGGGCACTCCTAGTGAAGGCAGTTGTTGCCAGTGAAGCAGAGTTTATGTCAATGAGGAATTCCCCACAGATGGACTTTTACTTGTAAGAGATACACGTTGCTTAGAAAGACATGGGGGAGTACAGTTGGCTTACACACTTCTGGGATGGTCTACTCACATCCATAGTAAGCAGCTGGCATTGCCCACTTAAAAGTTGAGCCCTTGAACCAAGGGCAATTGTTGGTATGTGGGCTTCAGGTTTAGAATGAACAATCAGTGAGAACTTTGACTTGTTCTGTGCCAAGCATTTTGTAGTGATGGCTCTTTTGGACAGTAATTGCTGTTCAGTGGAAGAAATGCATTCTCTGATAATAACCTTGATTTTTTTTTTTTTTCCCAACTTCTGCTTCACTTGTGTAGTTTCAGACTGCTTGCAAACTTACAGAACACACGGTGCTCTGAACAAAGAAGCTGTGTCATGCTTCTGTGGCATCATGGATTGTACATAAATGCTCGGTATTGACACACTGGCTGTTAAGTAACTTTTTCCTGTTTATCTATTTGGCAGGCAAGCTGACAGAGAGAGCTCTCAGTAAGCTCTCTAGATATTGTAGTTTATAAGTATTTATGACAAAAGATTGGCAATGTGAGCATGCTTGACTCTTCTCAAGGTGGACAAAACAGTGTGAACATGGTGATGGTGCTTACAGTAGAAGTGAGCTTGTCACTTCCTCCTTTTCCATTTGTTATCCTATGAAATGGTCATGAAAACAGAGTGGGGGTTTTGTCTCTTTGTGAGGGGGGCTGTGCTATGAATCTTTCTCTGTCAGTGTCACTGGCACAGTTCTCTACCAGTTTTGAAACTGAGTCAAATCTAGCAGTCCCTGAATGGAATGGGAATCCTGTAATACTTTTTTTCCATATCCTCTGTAATGCACTTTTGAGAACATGCCATTTGAAGTGCAGTTTCAAAGAAGCAATGATTTAGTGAGTAATACTTTGTTTCCTTTGCAAAATGTTGTAAACTCTTTGGAGAAAGAAGCATGTCAGTTTAAAAGATGGAATGCTTTTGGAACTTCATTATTTATACAGAAAGAACAATAAGGAGATGTTTTTAATATAAACAGACATGGAAAATGGCAGCATCCATACGGATTTTTAAAGTATCTTGTTACAGGATCACATTACCTAAATAGAATTACTCCCTCATGATATAATTAATGTGGTAGAAATGGGATTATAGTTTTAATTGTGTTTATGAAGGCCATGTGTGAGCTCTTGATGTCAGATTTGAGATGGAAAATCTTAGTCAACTAGCTATATAATTTTGATTCATCAAAAATTGTTTTCCGTCTCTGATACCAAAATGTTAATTTTCTCCTTGTATTTTTCCTCTTACTCTTCCCCTTCCCTCCCCACAGGGTTTGCAGAAGAAAAACAGTTCACAATGCTTTGGTTTCGTTTTTTTAAAGAAACATTTGTTTATACCTCCAGAACTCCTCATTATTTAGCATTCTACTCTGTTGTCAAAGAGTTCAGAGTTCAGGCTTCTAGAACGTGACTGATGTATTTGCTTGCATTCTGAAAGCTAAAGGAACATGTAAGGTAACAGATTAGTAAGGTGGAGTAGAAATTCAGACTTTCCCCCCTTTGTTGTTCTTTCAAAGTAGTGAGTAAAACTCTTGTATTCATAATGTTTTAATCAAAATGGTAACACTTTGAAAATCTCTGAATCATCTCATCCACACAGGGATTAATAGAGTAGGGATATTAGGAATAATAGAAGAGTAGAAATATGCAAACCTGGTAGTGACTCTTATTGTGGCCATTTAGAAAATGCACTGGTGTTCTGCCAACTCAGAAAGTTAATTGGGGCTTGTGATGGTTTGGGGGTTACCCCTCCCCCCCACACTTTTGAATTTGCCCCAGCTAACTCAGACGGACCCTGGGAATATAGATGAAGCAATTTATTTACAGCTAGCAGAATTTACAAGCAGCTATTTACAATATATACAGTTATATACAATTATATACAGAAATATACAAAGGATAAACAATACAGAAGCACAACTCCCCTCCCAGAAACCTGAGTCCCCAGGAGGGGCTCTCAAACCACCCCAACACCTCCCCCCGGCCCTCTCAACCTTACCCCAGTTCTCAGGAAGAAAAGAGGTGCAGCCAAGAGGTTAGGGAGCAAGGTTAGTAGGAGCAGGGTTAATGAGATGTGACCAGGTCTAAGGCAAAAGCAAGAGTGAGAAATAAAAATGGAGAAAAAGTCTTTCTTCTTCCCAAAGTTCTCAGCGTGACTGTGAGAGAAGTAGACACAATTGTTTTTCATTTCACTGCCCGTTATCTAGTTCTGTTACCAAAACATTCTAGCTTGCTTCAAACTAGCACAGGGCTCAGCAGTTAAACCTTTATGTAGCAGGTAATCATAACATTCATAAGGAAAAAAATCCTAATTGATGGGTTTCTGTTCATAGATTGCTTTGTTTTTCTTTTGGGTTACCATAAACGAATCGTAATCAAGATGGAAAAGACTAAGTTACCATTTTGAAGGGATCCTGAATGTGTGTGTTTTTGTTTGGATTTTGTCCCACTTAAGTTCATCTAGTGGAAGCCTGTTGAAGAGTTGACAACAGTGATGCTGTGATGTGAACAATTTTGAGTGTTAAACAATAAAATCAGCCATGTAGCCCCAACTATGTTAAAAAATCAATCAAATGTGTCATAATTTTCAAAGTTCTTGAGGTATGTGCACATCTTTCCTTCTTAAAACACAGTTCCTAACTGTTCCCTTTAACCTGTGTTTTTATTTATTTAATCTTTAGTAAATTTAGTAATCTTAAGAATTTGACCACAAAAGGTATGGATTTTGTTTGAGAACTCTTTTCCCATTGGGCTGATGATCAGTGGGCTGGAGCACCTCTCCTATGGAGACAGACTGAGAGAGCTGGGGCTGTTCAGTCTGGAGAAGAGAAGGCTCTGAGGAGACCTTATTGTGGCCTTCCAGTATCTGAAGGGGGCCTACGAGAAAGCTGGTGACAGAGTTTTTAGGGTGTCCAGTTGTGATAGGACTGGGGGCAGTGGAGCAAAACTAGAAGTGGGTAGATTCAGATTGGATGTTAGGAGGAAGTTCTTCAGCATGAGGGTGGTGACACACTAGAACAGGTTGCCCAGGGAGGTGGTAGAAACCTCATTCCTTGAAGTTTTTAAGGCCAGGCTGGATGTGGCTCTGAGTAACCTGATCTAGTGTGAGGTGTCCCTGCCCATGGCAGGGTGGTTGGAACTAGACGATTCTTGAGGTTCCTTCCAGCCTTGACAGTTTTATGATGGAAGTTGTTTTAAGGTTGTATTGTGGGTATTTTCTTTACATTTTCCTGAAACTCTTTCCTAGTTCAGTGTGAATCCTTCATATTTTTGCAAACCTGTTGATACTGTCTTGTCTTGAGGAAAGTGTGGGGTTTTTTAACTACTGCAGAAACAAACCCAGTGCAATTGTTTTACCAGCTGGCAACCTGGTTTGTTTTATTGTCAGTCTTGTGCTGGATGAACTGACAAAGATGCCATTCACCAAGCTTGGTCTAGCATGTGTGCCACAAAGAAATCCTTGCCTAGCTGATATGTTCTTTGTTGGAGAATTGCAGAGAAGTGGAGATGAAAATGCAGTAAGCCTTCCAGGCAGTACTGCTGCTCCCCATCCTGCTCCCTCCATCCTAAATCAGTTCCACTATGGTGTCCCAGCTGATGGCTGTCACTTCTGTGGTGTATTTATCAGTACTGGAAACTTTCTCTGTTTTATGTGTCGTTCTGCCCTCCACTTGGGGTCTTTTATGCTAAATTTTGTGTTTGTGTTTTGTAACATTTTCATGGTGCTGCTTCAAAAATCTAAACATCCTCAAACACACAAAACAGAATAAAGAAATAAAGGTGCTTTGATTTTTACCTGATGAAACCAACAGACTTAAGAAATATTTTTTAAGTACTAGACATACCAGCTCAGATAAATTCCCGAAAGTAGCTCGTTGCTTCTCTTTGTGTGGAAAAAGCATTAATTTGAAGCTAAACCAGCATGCTGCTGCTCAGAGTGTGGATCTTTCTGGTCTACTTGGCATTACTGATATGCTTGAAACCCTTTGGCCAGAGCTGTTTCTACTTGGTGTCAGCCAGCATGGGTTCTCCAACTAGGGAGGCGAGTGAGCAGGCAAGAGTGATTAAGTGCAGACACTCCCAGGCCATTCTTAACTCTGTGTGTACCCCTGAACACGTGCTGTTCAGGTGGGAACACAACGAAGTGCAGTAGCTCCACAGTAGCAACAAACTTCGGAGCATTCCCATCTCAGCTTGCCAGGGTGGTCAAAGTGTATCTTACAGCCTTCAGCCTTCTTAGTCTTTGGGAAATGGGCTACCTCTGTCACAGCATTGTGTATTGTAGTACCGTGCAGTCTTGGTATCCTACTTCAGTGGAGGCACTTCAGCATTGCACAGTCTCAACAGCTTCATGAGGTCTGTGACAGGATTTGGGTGTGGTTCCTTGCCGTTAGCAGTACTGTAGGAAATGACAGCACCAGAAGGTGCGAAGGGTCGAGTTTTGTTTCGGTGCGATCTGCTCATCTTATCTGTCAGGTCCTCTTATCTGTCATGCAGCTTCAGGTTAGGATTGCAAAATAGCTTCCCTATTCGGATGTGGGGCTCTAATTGGTGCAGTAGAGCCAAACAAAGTTTCTTCTTCTGCGTGAGCAAAGGTGTGTGCTCAGGCGAGCTGTCAGAAGCATACCTTGCAGACTCGAGATGCTTTGCAGCAGTCTGTATGCTTGCTAACTTTTTTGTTGCACATATTGTGTCAGTTTAAATGTGGCTGTTTTCAGGAGAACTAGGGAAGTATTGCCAGTGTCTGTAGAACTGGTATGACTTCATCTGCAGCACTGTGTGTTCTTCTGACACATACTGGAGAAACTGGGAAGGTCCTGAAGGAAGGTTATGAGGATGCCTGAGGAAAGGGGAAGTGTAATGTTAGGGTTCTGCTGACATGAATGTGGGTCATGGTACCACTTGGTCACACATCCATAGGAGCCTGTGCTTTCCAGAGTCTACTGCTGGCCAGGGAAAGTGTACTGTGTTTCTTCCAGGGCACATTTATTTTCTTGTCACATTGTGGCTCCCTTCTTGTAAGCAGTAGGTTAACAGAAGAAGGTGGTGATGTTACGGAGCAATGCAGCTGAAAGTAGATGTCTAAACTGGGAGCATAGCTCACTGCTGTCGTGGTGGGCATATAGGCCCAAAATAAGCTTATACTTGTTTACCTATCAAAGAAACACAGCAGACCTGGCACCAAGAAGTCTGGCTTGCCCAGGACCCAGGTTGTATAATGCAGTTGTGTAAGCCCATTGCCCACCGGGTGCAATGCCCGATCTATCCCCATATTTGGGAGGGCCAGGCCTGTGGCCCTGACCTATTGTCGTATGCTTTGGTTAATTGCCAAGCTGATTGGTCATTCTGGTGGCCAAGGGGCCATTAATCTCAGCCCACATTTGATAAATAGGGGTACACAGGTAACCAACGTGCTCACCTGCATTGCTCACGTGCAGTGTTCACTCTAATGCCTTCTTGCTTGCTCTTGCTTCACTGCTTGCTGCTGTTTTCTCTATGGAGCCCAGTCTCCTGTGCAGCCATGCACCCTATTGCATGGCTGCTGCTTTATCACTACCTGGTAGACTCCACTGCTGTGAGTTACCAGGAGCAGACCCTGGATTGTCTGCACACGATCAGCCTGTGTGGTCAGCACAACATCATACTCCTTCTGCACCTGAAGGTCCTTTCCCCTGAAGTCGGGAGGATTCCAGCCTTGATGTCCGTGGGCACAGTTCCCTGAAGATTGGACACTTGTATAGACTGTGATGTAGCCCCAGAGGGTGATTGATAATTAATAAGAATTTGTGAGTAAATGCTTTAATACCTCTGTAATTCTCTACTGCCTTCTGCCATAGAGCAGAAAGAGCTTGGGCCCATCTACTGGGCAAACGGCGTATTGACCCCAAGCGGCATTTGGCCGCAGGGAAATATTCTCTGTTTATTGTTTGAATGTTTGCTAATTATTAACAAGTTACTGTTTGATGTTATTCCTAGAATGTCTTCCATAACTATGTAAGAACAAATATTAATATTCAGTGGTTGGGCATGGCAAGAGTTCAGAATATTAAAATTAATAACATATATTTTTATAGAATATCCTCTTGCACCAGTTAATTTTCCCCTCCACAACAGCTGCTCATCCTAGGTTCCTGTCAGCAAGACAGGCTCAACATATAAAGTGAAGATGTCAACTGATAAAGTAGCGTAGTTTATCCTCAGGAGAGCGCAGTGGAAAAAAGTTCAGAGTAGGAGAGTCAAGATAATGGAAAGATGGCCAGAGGACTATTGTGAGTATGCTATGCAACAGTGAGAAGAGGCATGCTGTGATGATTTGGAAATCATCAGCTGCTGGCTGTATGTCTCTTGGTGCCAGGAGCATGATTTGATGGACAATGTTTGCCATTCAGAAAGTTCTTTGCCTGTGATAAGATGCAGTTTGTGGTGTACTTCTGTTGTGTGTGCTTTTGCTATACTCTACCATGTCTCTTGGCTTTTTGTGCCTCCACTTCATATTCTGTCCTTCCCTGTACTCCCTTTCCTGCCCTGTCCTGTCCTTCACTTGCTTCCATCCCTCTAGCACTTTAAGATAAAATTTTTCCTATTATTCAGCAGGCCTCTATACCAGCTAGTCCTGCAGAGTGTCTTGGTCTCTACAGCTCCCATATGGCCAAAAGCCTGCAAAAGTAAGGGTAGAAGCTTAGTGCAGAATCTCAAGTGCTGTTGTTCCTGCTTGGTGTCTGCTCTTGCACTGATGTGGTTACATTGCAAGCCTTGACGGTTTCTGTGACCTTTTGAGTTACTGTCTGAACAGCTCTCAGATGGCTTTACATGTGGAATATAATTAGATAAATGGGAAAAAAGGAGGGAAAAGGTCCATTCTGATAAGCTTGGACTGCCTCATGCTTGTTTACTAGTACTGGTTGCTTGCTGCAAGTATATTTGTGAAAACAAGGATGTTCATAGAGGAGGCAGTTCTCCACAGCAAAGGTGGAATAGGGGCTCTTGGTATCATTCTGCTGATTAAGCTGCCTGTGTTGTCTTGACATGGTATGGGATGAGTGCCAGTGCTAATGCAAAAGAGAGGTTGGGATCTGACAGCTGAGAGTAGAGCTGAGGAGAAAGGATGTGGCTGCAGTTGCATCTCAAGCAGATCTAGCAAGCTACCAGTGGAATGTGGAGAACTGCTCTCCCAGCTCCCTACCTTATATTAGTTTTGGAGTTTGCTGGTCCACTTCTTGAGCTGATTCAACTCACTAACCCAGTCAAACCTATCACTGATGTAATGCCTTGAATCACCTTGGGAAGGGGCCCCTAGCTGAGTGACTGAGCATAACAGTCTTGCTGGGGGTTGGGCATGAGAAAGAACGGTTTCAGGAAAATAAGACTATGATAATTGCTCTAACTAGGCTGGATTCTACATCAGTGAAAGAAAACGAGCATGTTGAAGGTAACACGGACCTTGTGGCGCACAGAGATATCATGGATTGAAAGTGGAAGGGGAGCAAGCAGGAGCTTGTGGAAAAGGCCTCAGGACTAGTTAAAAAAAATAAATACAAAATTCTGACAGCTTTAAGTTGCCACTTAAGCACCAAAAAAAATGGAAAAACATTTTTAGCTGGTAAAGTGATCAGACATTGGAATGGGCTGCCTATGGAGGTGGATGAGTCACCAGTCCTGGATGTGTTTAAATGTCATTTGGATGTGATGTTTGGGGGTATGGTTTAGGGGTGAACCTTGTGGAGTTAGGGTTATTGGTTGGACTTAGTGATCCTGAGGGTCTTTTCCCACCTCAATGTTTTTGTGATTCTGTGTAACCTTCTTAAGTTGATTCATCACTTTGCGTTCTGTGTGCTGCAGCATTTTAAAGCTCGCAAATCAGACGTACAAAGCAAGACTTCAGTAAGGAAGGGTTAGGGAAACCACGCTGAAGTACCTTGATTAGCAACCTTCAGTATGCTAGGGAGCGAGACAGGAGTTGCAGAGAAGAGAAGTATTTGGCACAAGAACTGGAGTTGGGTGGTGAGGAAGAGGATGCTGATGCAGGATTGCACTGGTAAAAGTGGGACAAAAGAATGCAGTGTCTGGATGTTAATACTGAATGTGGCAAACTTAGAGAAGGGTGAAAATTTGGAGTTAGGAAGCAATTAAGTCTCAGTAACAAGAGCGTTTCTTATGATGGGAATTGTTTTTGTTGCAGTCAAAAGTGTTAAAACTTGGGGTGTTTCTAACTCTTGTGTTCTCCAAACAGACATGTTTCTGCTGGTGTATTAAAAAGAAAAAACAAACCCCAAAACCTCACTTTCTAACTAAGCATAACTTTTACTGTGTTGTGTATCTTTCTTTAATTAGAAAAATAAACCCCAGGCAAGCCTCTCAGGTGTTAGAGGATATGATAACATTTGCTACTCTTCCAGTTGTTGATTTCCAGCATGGATGTTTTTTCTTTGAAGAATGCGTGCTTCTGTATATTTTTTTGTTTGCTTGCAATTAAAATATGTATTTTTATGATGTCCAGAGAAAGGCAAATAGAAACATTTAAAGAGCTTATCTTCTTAATAACTGGTGGTGTATTTCTTTGCCCTCTTATAACTGAAACTGCAAAATAGTTGCCTAGCTTTAAAAAGAGTTTTTCCTAGACTTCTGCCCTTAGGTTGTTAGTACAGTTGCTAACTGGTTTATTTGAGAAACCCATCTTTTCAATGTCCTGGCTTCTTTTACAGTGATTTATGTTGAGCAGAGTGGGATCTTCTGACATAATTTTCCATTTGGCATTGCTGTTTGAGTCAAAATAATGGCAAAGATCATACTAAGTGCTGCCAGCTTCAGTAGTTGGGTTTTATAGGATATTGAAGCCTTCATGTTTCCTGGTAAGGATTGAAGAACGTTGAGGGAACAAACCTGCTTTTTGGTGATGGATGTTTCATGCAGAATGTCACAACAAATGACAAAGCTTCATGTCTTAATCTGCCAGCACTGCAGAATGTGTTAACAAGCAGCTTCAAATCAGTCTGTGTTAAGCTTTGCATCGTAAGTGTAGCTGTGTTTCTTCTGAGTTATCATTGAAATAACATCTATCATTGATGACAAGGAGATTTTCTCCAGACCTTCCTCAGCCAGCTCTGAGCTCCAGCAAGGAGTGAATGACCTGTGCCGCTTGGTTGTGTTAGGCTTAGCAGTGCCTTCAGGCCTTGGTGATTACACTTGACATGCCTTGCGTTCCAACTCAATGCATGGGTACTCTTGCTCTGTGTTGCTCATAATAATGGAGCCGGTACTGATTTGTGCCTGGATTTACCTTTTTTCCAGTGCTGGGCATGCTGTCTGATTAGAGAGAGCTCTGCCAGTCGGCTGCACTCTTTCCTATTGTGCACTAGATGACATTGGGGTGACTATTGAAGAGATTTGTCAAGCTAGAATTCTATGCAGGGTTCAGAAAATAGAGGGGCTGATTGTAAATCTATTGGAGTTTATGGAACACTTTTATTTGTTCCTGAAATATACAGTGGCCATAAGCAACTTGCACTTTAAGAAACTACTGTGGTTAATGTTACATTTTTAGAGAGTGAGAAATTATTCAAGGAAGAGAAGAAGATAGCAAAGTGGGGTTGTAAGCATACTTCATATAAAGAGTCTGCTTTCTAATTTAAAGAAGTCTACTTCTTCTCCATAGAAATGTAATCTTTGAACTGAATGCTTTGCTGCACGATAAGAACTTGCTTTTTGGAGGGGAGAATACAAATTTAGCATTATTAAACCCAACAAGCCTTCCCTTCCTTATCCATATGGAAAACTTTGTATCTAATGATTGTCATAAATTGATTTCCATGTTTCTAAAATGAGGATGACAACCTAAACAATTCAGGTTTAAAAAAACGATCAAGGAACAAAACAAACCCCAAAACCACAACAACCAGAAAGAAAGAAAAGCTTCCATATATTGTAAAAACCTGTTGTGTGGAAGTAGATTAAGGATTTTTTTTCTTTCCTCCAACTTGTCCCACTGCACATGTGGCAATGTGATTGATTGATTGATGGAGTTTTGTGGCAACAAGAGGAGTAGTCTGAACTTGGAAACTGGACTTTGGATTTCCTGAAGGCTCTGTTAGCAATTCAGTGTGAGTTTCTTGTACCAAGAACTGCATCTTTTCTGGCAGTGTAGCTTATGACAGTGTTGTTTTGTACTCATTTTGGGTGCTATAAATGCAAACCCTTTGGTTAGTATATATATATCCTTCTAAAAGTTTAAAGCTCCCCACCTTGTCTGATGAGCAAATTTGCAGGATTTTTGCTCAGTCTGTGTGGTGACAGGTAGAGGAGCACTTAGTATGCCAATCATAGTGTGCAACTGCCTTGTGCTGTACAGCTCTATTGCTGCCTTGCCTAAGTGAACGCAGGAAAAGTGCAGAAATATTTTCTGATAGTGAATTGAAAAGGCTCTGATTATCATCTTTACACAAGCCAAGTATTTTTCTTAATATCTTGTTGAAATAGGAATGAGGCTGGAATTTTCATAGTGTTACCTCTAGCTTGTAATTAAGAATGATTAAAGAAACATCACATTTAAAAGACTGCTTTCGTGGTCACTACTTTTCACTAGACATTTTGGGTGTTGTGTATGAAAAGCGTACAGACTGTGCAAACTGCTAGAGTAAGCAAATCAAGCATCTAAAAGAAAGGCTTTGTGTTGGAGAACTAATCAGAAGTGGTAGAGTTGAGTGTGAAAGAACTCAATGTTGTCTAGTCCTTCAGATTTACTTTTTTCCCTGCCTCCTAGTACTGACTTGAGCTCTCTAAACCAACATTCATCTCCCTCTGTGCAATGTATTTTGTTTTATAGGTATATCCAAGATCTGTAATTTCATAGAGTATCAGGAGGTGGCTTTGATAGCTTGACATGAATGATGTTTTTGTAGAAGTGGGGTGCATATGACTAAATTCTAGAAAAAAGAGAAAGGAAAAAGAAAGAAACTTAGCTCAAGTGGGCCAGCACCAAGACTGTTTTACCCTGGTCTTCCAGATTTTTATTTAAGCATCCTTCTCTATAAACAGTGTCATTTGAGCACTTCCAATCCCATTTTCTTATCTCCCTTCTTCTGTAATGTTATTTTAATAACACACAGCCTAGAATAATAAGCTGCCTGTTATGAAGTTACCATCTTGAGTTGTAGCACTTTGTAACACAAAGGCTGTGAGATGGTACTTTTCAGTCAAATGTCAAAATGTCACCTGGTCGTTTATTGGTTTAAAATGTCTTAAATTCGCAGTTGTGACCTGAAACACCATTGTGTAGTGCAAGTTACACTTACTATGAGTGGTGTTAATCTGTTTGCCTGTTTCCCCCCCCCCCCTTTTCTTTCTCCCATTTCAAGCTTCCCCGCTGTTGCTGTATGCAAACCGACGGGATCTGCGGCTGGTAGATGCTGCCAACGGGAAGGAGAACGCCACGGTGATTGTGGGGGGCTTGGAGGATGCAGCAGCAGTGGACTTCGTGTTTGTTAAGGGGTTGATATACTGGAGTGATGTCAGCGAAGAAGCCATTAAACGAACAGAGTTCAATAAATCTGGGAACGTACAAAATGTGGTCATTTCTGGACTTCTGTCACCTGATGGGCTGGCATGTGACTGGCTGGGAGAGAAATTATACTGGACAGATTCGGAAACAAATCGAATTGAAGTTTCTAACTTAGATGGATCACTGAGAAAAGTTTTATTTTGGCAAGAATTGGATCAGCCCAGAGCGATTGCCTTAGATCCTGCAAGAGGGTGAGTCTGAAATAATTACAGATATTAAGTAAAGTAAAATAATTACAAATAGTAAAATTGTTGCTACTTCTTGTTTGTTTGAATGATTTTAAATAAGTGGTGGCATTGTTATCAAAGTTAGCCTAAGCCATTTTGCATTGTTTGCTTCTCTTTCTGTTAGTGTGGTCTGAAAATAATTTGTTGCACTTCTGAAATTGTGTTCGTGTTGGTTTGTGACCGACTAGAAATCATCAGACCTTGTAAAAAGCACTAGAAACCTATTTGGCAGTAGTACAGAAAGTGAGCAGAAATGGAGTTCTAGCAGAAAACCTAACGCAGTCTGCTCAGAAGGCCTGCTGGTGGCTGTGGCTGGGCTTGTGCCTGCCTGCAGTGTAAAGCAAGTAATGGAACTGGTTCATGATTTGTTCATTATTGATATTTGCACTTTACTGCATCAGCAGCAGAAATGCAAGAAATCAATACATTGGATTAATAACAAATGGAGACAAGAGCACTTCACCAGAACAGTTACAGAAGGGTTCCTCTCCCCATCCTTGAAGGAAAAGGACCAGTTATTCTTAGCCTTAATTTGAGCCCCAGCACTTGACTTACAGTGTTCTGATCCTGGAACAAAGCATGGTTGCCAGAAATTCTAAATTCAGTGGTGTACTTGGTGATGTTATGTAAATTATTGACGTTATCACAGAATCATAGAATGGGACCTTAGAACTACTCCAACCTCCCCACCATAGGCAGGGGACTTGGCTGCTCAAGGCCTCATCTAACCTGGCCTTCAACACAGCCACAGACGATGCACCTACAACTTTCCTGGGTAACCTATTCCTGAGTCACACCACCCTTGTACTGCAGAACTTCTTTCTAAGATCCAGCCTAACTGCTCTCCTTCAGCTTCAAACCATTCCCCCATGTCCTGTCTCTGGACACCCTTATGAAAAGTTCCTCTGTAGCCTTCCTGTAGGGTCCTTTCAGGTATTGAAGGCAGCTCTCGGGTCCCTGCAGAGTCTTCTCCATGCTGAACAACCCCAGCTATCTCAGCCTGTCCTTGTAGCAGGGGTGCTTCAGGAAGGCAATATGGTAATGTACCCATTTTCTGTCCTACCATACTGCCTTTGTGAAAACTGTAGTTCTTGGATGGAGTTGTGTGAGAGACGTTTGCAGTAAATCTGGTTACATCTCAGAATGGTGTCCAGAGCTTGAAGTGTAGGTGGAAGGGTGATGTCAGCACTGGGATGTGAATTAAAATAAAATGTCAATCCCCAGTCTGTTCCTGTATGCTTGTTTCTCTGCATTCCATTTTTAGGCTTTTAGTCCTGTTAATGTCTTTTCACACTGTTGCCTGGCAGACAGTGGCAGGAGTGAGCCGTAGAGGGATCTAGGAACAGTTAATAAAATTTGAAACTTGGAAAAGCAAAATCCCTCTCGTTTTCCTGCAGTCTAATCCATCTCCTGTTGCATTCAGTTGATGAGTATTCCAGATATGGTTTTATAACCTCTTGCAATTCATGAAGAGAAATTTAGAGACAAAATTTGCACTAAGGTTATCATTACCCACAAGTCCAATTTTTCGTTGGCGTTTATTTGTCCAGTGTAGTCGATCTAAAGTAGTGTACATCAAGTATTTTATGATCAAGGTGATTCAAGTGCCAAATTACTCTCCTCTTCTGTGTTTGTACATACACATTTATTACATGTGTGTGTTACTGAGAACACGAGTACTACATTGATGTGTAAAGGGCAGCGTGAGCTAGCTCAAGTAGGTTTTCTTCAATAATGCATTTTATTGTCTATGTGCCATGTGGAAAAAATAAAATGTTTGACCAACCCTGGTTTTATTTGATCAGTTTATCTGCTATAGGATACTCAATGGTCACTACTTACTGCTGTTGTGCTAATTCAGAGGAATACGATTGGGCTCTTTCAAAGCACGTTACAGCAGCAGTAGAGGTGATTAAAAATAACGTTGTTACTATTGTGTGCTAGTTTGAAGCAGGCTAGATTGTTTTGGTAAGAAAAACTAGACCATAGGCTGTGAAAAAGCCTCCCAACGTGGGGTGCCAAATAAAAATATGTGGTGGTTTGGATGTTACCCTGGCCCCCCCCACTTTAGAAGCAACCCACTAGACTCAGCCGGGCTCTGGGAATATAAATGAAGCTATTTATTTACAGCTAGCACAATATACAAGCAGATATTTACAATATATACAGTTATATACAGAAATATACCAAGTAAAAGTAATACAGAAGCACAACTCCCCTCCCAGAAACCTGAGTCCCCAGGAGGGGCTCTCAACCACCCCTGCACCTTCCCCCTGCCCCTCTCAACCTTACCCCAGTCCTAAGGAAGAATAGAGGTTCAGCCAAGAGGTTAAGAAGCAAAAGTGAGTGGCAGGAGAGGTTAGGGAGATGCAGCTCAGCCAGAGCCCAGCCAGAAAGTGAAGACAAAAGGTGAGAGTGTTATCTAATGTTTACATTCCTCTTCAGCTAGGCTCTGAGGGAAGGAGACATCACCATTGTTTTCCTTTTTCACAGCCTATGGTCTAATTTTTCTTACCAAAACATTCTAGCCTGCTTCAAACTAGCACATACTGCCAAACCCATCCCTTAGCTGTTTGTCAAATACTGGAGCAGGAACCACTTACGTCCTTTGTCTGTTAGCAGTAATGAGAAGTGCAATACCTTTGCTAATGGAAAATATTTTGCAGCTGGTACCTGAGACACAGCAGACAAATTTAATTTTTACTCTGGTATTTTTGTCTGGGAAGCCATCAGAATCTAAAATATCTGGGCTCTTACTGATCACTCCTATGTTCATTTTGAGATTTGTTCTTGTCGTTTCACATGTTTGTACAGTACACCGTTTTAGTTGTCTTAATAAAGTACTGTGTGTGTACCAGGAGAGAGGAGAAGGAATGTGAGGTGAAGAGGAAGGGAATGAGGTGTTTGTTCAGCTTTCTTCTGAAGTGAACTAGGGGCTTTCAGGGTACTTTCAGGATGTCTTCTTCATCCTAGACATCCTCTCTGAAACTGTTCATATCTAAGCTCTGTAAAACACAAGACCTGGTTAATAAGATTAGCAGCTGGGAATGTGTTCTGGCACTTCGATGTTGACTTTTTGCCAGGGGAAGTTCGTGTGCTTTAGATTACCAAGTGCAGGAAAGCATCAGCTTTAGGCTCATGAAAGTTGAGGAAGTGGAAAAGTTATTTTCCTGCTTCATCACTCAAGAAGCAACAAAAATAAAATACAATTAATATTCTTGAGCAAGTAGTGCTTTGAAATGCAGTGTTGTGTATTTGTACTGCTATTTCTTGCTATTTTTTTGGATTTCTGCTGCCCTTTGGTCTTCTGCGAAGAGGCTTCATTATGGTTGTTACAGTTCCCCCTAAATTACAAGTCGACAACTCTCTTCTTAAGAAGCACCGGCAAAGTGAACTGGCTTTTCTCACTTCCAAATGTATTGTTCAACACAAAGAGAATTTTAAGTGCCTCCTACAAGTGCTGACTAATTGCTTACTTTTCAGGACATGTTTTAAATCAAGTGACTCTACAGAGATACCTTAATTGTTAAACTCTGGTAAAGCTTTCAGGTTGTAAAGATTTTCAGTTAATGAATGGAATCAGTACAAAGAGGTACAACACTCTTTACAACAGCTGAAGTTGATTTCTGGGTAAAATAATTTGTGCCTTGGGGAAGATCTTCAGATTTAACACATAGCCCTCCCTCAGAAGGTTTTTCTCTTATCATTTTTTTTCATGCTAGCCTTTGCAGGGAATACATACGTTCATTCTTTATGGATCTTCTTGTTTTCTTTCTTTGAAGAGTTGGGAACTTGTGTCTGATCATGGCAAGCACAAAGGCGGTTGTATGGGCCCTTCATCAGCACATTGTAACAAAGCATTCGTGGGAACTGGTAGTAGGTGTTGCTGAGTGGTAGGGGTCGTACAACAGTACAAGGAAAGGAAAATGGGCAGCTCTAATAATAATTACAGTGTCTCTGATTTGGGGGAAAAATGAATTAAAAAAATCCAAAGAATTGATTTGTAAATTCACCATTCAAATGAAGAGGAGTTTTTTGGACTGCATTCAAGTTAGCATTATATAAAATAATACCTTAGGTGCAAATTACCCAAATAATGTGAATAACTGAAGGCTTTGCTAGGTAGCCTCTCTTGCTTGATGTCACCTCTCCTTTGAGTCGGCTACTTCTGGCTGAAATGCTGTTCTTCTGCCAGCACTGTCTTATAGCACAGGTTAATCATGTGCTGCGCAGTAAGGAGTTAATTGTAAGGTTGTCTAGCTGATTTCCACACAAGTGTTTAACTGATATGAAATCTGCAGACTGCTGTGGTGATGGTACATAGATTTCTAAGGTGTATTTAGTCTTTCTTCACCTCAGGAGGCTCTGATCAGAAGATGATGTTGGTTGCAAGTACATCACTAAATTGTGGTAACAGCTAGGATATTAGACAATCCAAAAGATATTTTTTGGTGACACTAACACAGAAGATTGCAGTATTACTGCACAGAGTGGCCTGGCACTTGAACTGTTCGTAACTCTTTAAAGATCTAAAATGCAATACCTGCCTTGCTAGGAGCTTGGTGATCGTAGCACAGGGACTGTCAGGTGACCCACGTCTGTAGGCATGGGAGACTACAAATGAAAGATTGCCTAGACCGGGATTATGCTGCATGATTCAAAACTTACCAGCATGCAAAGCAGTGCTTCATCCTGCAAGAGGTTAGCATGGTGTCTGGAGTGCCGTCTTCTGCTCCCTCTGCTTTTGAAATATAAAGTGTATGGGCATTGGCTGTTGGTCTTGTGAAGGTATTTGTGGCTTCTGGAAATATTCACTTACTGTAATAGCACTGGAGTTTAACTCTAGAGTTTTGGGGGCTTTTTTGTTTTGTTTTGATAGCCTGTTCATTTTGAAAGGTTCTTTCACAAAACTTTGCAAGATTTATTTGAGATCTGTCATGTATGATTCATGTGATCTGTTTTCCAGTCCAATGCTAGGATGTTTCCATGTGGCTAGAAGCTAAAATTTTAAAGGTGATGTTTTACTGCACAGCTTAAAATGATAATTCCTTTCTCCTCCTCTCTTCTCATCTGAAGGAGGAGGTGAAGGGAGGTAACCAGAAAGTAACCAGAAACCCACATATTTAAAAGAGTGAAGGCTTGGAGAGGTGACCTCTCTTGTAAATCTTGCTGTGCTGGTTTTAGATGTTACTGCTATTGACTGCCTATCCTCACCCTACTGCTGGAGGTTGCTAGAAACACAGAGGAACATTTTCACTAACATATTTTCTTCAGTTTTCAGACATTCTACCTCATTTTCTTTTTGCAGAAGGAGATTGGAGGGAATTGGCTTGTTAGTAATCAAACTGGAATGCACAGAATTGATTTGTGCAGGACAAACATTGTTCTTACAGATTCAGATATTCTAGTTGCGTATTCCTTCAGCTGCAAGCAAGTCTGAAAATAGCCTTTGATTTTCGTTTCTAACTCCCTCACTTGGTGCTTGAGCTAGAAAACAAGACCGTGGACTGGCTGCTATTAGAGCTGTGCTTTCTCCTTCTGCCAGCTTCCCTGTTAAGAGGCTAGCAGGACCTAGAAGACGTAGAGTTCTTTAAAACTCAGAGTTCAGTAGCTTTTTGCCACTTCATATCTTCACTTTTGGTCCTGTTCAGTGAGGCCTGTGAATGCAGCGAGTTAAATGATGGTCTATTGATAGTAAGAGTTAAGAGGATGATTTGGCCTGTCTCTTAACACATGCTTCAGTGCTGCCCTGATAGGGGTGATCAGAATTGGTAAACTTTATGCAACTCACTGTAAAGTATTAATGTGTACTTCAGAGTTTTGCATGCAATGTTTGTTTAATAAGTTAGAACTAAATATTTAAACTGAGGTAGTAATTTCTGGTCTGTGTGAATAACTTCTGGTGATGAGTCTTCAGGCATGCTTCTGTTTTATCTGCATTTTCAGGCCCTACAATTATAACTTAGCATCTAAGTCTAGACTGTGAAGACCTGTTGCATTTAATAAAAACCTAAACTGTGAGCAAACAAGTTTTCACTAACAATATTTTGAACTGAACACAAGGCAAGTGATTTTTCAAGTCATGATTTTTAGACTTCTGATGAGTTTTACTAGCTAGATGTTAATTAAAAAATGCTTGTTCACACACTTTTACAAATTCAAATAATCCTAAGACAGTGTTTTAATAACCATTAAGAGGAACTCAAAGGGGCCATATTAATTTACAGCAGAAACTTATTTGATATATTGTTCATTCTGCATACTTGCTTGAGAAATTCAAAGTAGCATTGCTGTTAAGGAAGCAGAGTGTCTTGAAAGGAACATCTGTGCTATTTCTGGGGAAGAGATCAGAGTAACAGAAAAGCAAACCAAACAGTTGCAATGAGTCCTCCTCTCCCCCTTAGTTGTAACTAGCATAACTTGACAGTGTTTGTCAGGAAATCGTCTCTTGAGAATCCTTGACATGCAGCAGGACTTGTAGGAGAGAGCTTTCTGTTGCTCACTAAAATCATTGCAGCTGACTTGGATTAGCAATTGCAAATTGCTGCAAGAAATTTTTATACTTCATCTTAGGGAAAAGTTGTTTGTAATCTCTTTACTATTTCAAGGCAGGATGTTCTAGAGGAGAGATTTTAGAACTGATAGTGGGCTTCATAGAGAGTTCGTTGCAGTATGATTTTAATTTGCTTTGAAAGGGAGGTTGGACTGGATGATCTTTTGAGGTCTCTTCCAACCCCTAACATTCTATGATCCTGGGACCATCTCCTTCACTTTCTAAATGAGCTTCACTCTCAAGAACACGTTCTGCCATCACATGAGATTATGCTCTTAATATTCTCTGTGATGTACAGGCCACCACATTTTACACCTGAGAAGTGTATTTGCAGCAGAATTGGACAGTGTGGATTTGGCCCAAGTTGCAGTGGGTAAGAAACACGTGGCAGTGTTTGGCCTTAACGAGCTTGCTTGTTCATGGGCTTGTGCAGTGTGAGGATGGGAGGAGGAATGCTTAATGAAAAAAAAAATCGTGTTTCCTTTGTTTAAAACCAAGATAGGATTGCTTGGTTGGTTGTGGACTGTGTGCCCTCTCCATCCTCAGTGTTTAGGGAGATGACTAAAACATGTACATTTTACAGTTTGATCCAAACTTCAGACCCAGGGATTTGATCTGCATTGCAGAAAATGGAGCAGGAAGTTTCCTTTGTACCTGTTGGAGGAAGCTGATTGTTTGAGTTGTGTTATTAACAGAAAATAATTGATTTATGGATTTTTTTCATGCCAAAAGGTGATTTAAATCTACTTGCTAGCATGATATGAAACATACTGATACTATTTTTTATATAAACTATAATGTGTTTGCTTAAAAATTGAAAATCATGGCTTTCAGTTGTGCTGAAGTTTGATAACCATTTAGAAAGAAAAAAAAATCTATAGAAAAAACATCTTAGTTTGGCTGCATTCCTGGAAAAAATAAGTCTGTCCCTATGGAGAATTAGAGTATTTCAGTACTATCTTCTCTGTGGAGTGCTCAGATGAAATGTCATGGGATAATACAGTATACAGAGGGGATCAAGCAAATGCAGCTTTTAGAGTATAGCTAGTAAGAAAGAACAATGTAGCAGGGACATAAATTGTGAGGGGGCCTAATAAAATACCTAAATTTCCAGAACTTGTGTGATGACCACAGGACAGGAGAATCACAGGTTGGCTTAGGTTGGAAGGAACCTCTGAGATCATTTACTCCATCTTCCAACTAGACTTGGCTGCTCAAGGCATCATCCAACCTGGCCTTCAACACTCCCAGTAAGGAGGCAGCCACAGGCTTCATGGACAGCCTATTCCAGAGTCTTGTGTTTGGTTTGCATAGCACTTAGCATGCCAGAGTTGCCACTTGGACCTGCATCTGAACTGGTATAATTATACCATTTCAGGATCTGCATATAAATGTTCTGAAAATAAACTGAGCATAGTGAAAGTTGATGCTTTGAGTTTCTGGTTGATGCTTGGAGAAAGACTTATTCATTTCAATTCTTTGTTGTATTGCTGTAGCCTATGTGCTGAGTTTCTGGTCTCTCTTTGTTTGGTAGGGGATGCCCCCTTCCAGGCTGTTCTTAAAACATCTGGGCCAGTTGTGGGTGTTTCATGATAAAAACAAGCAATAGAAAAAAAACAAACCCTGAGCTTTGGATGTGGAAGCAGTCACTTCAGTGATGCTGCTCCACAGTAATGCTCTAGATTTTAAATGGAGTGCTTTAAATGCATATGTGTGGGTGAGAATGTATATGTAATATGGATTTGTGGTGTCTGTGTCTACTTAATTGTATCTTATACTTGAAACATTCTAATTATTTTGTACCTTAAAACCTAAAAACCCAAACACTTCTCCTTTCCCCTCGCCCAAAAACCCCCCAAACAAACCCCAGCAACAAACTTCAAACCCCCATAAATGTGAAAACCGTTTTTCCTCCTCAGACTAATGACTAGAAACAGTTTTTAGAAGTAACACCTTTTCTGGACGTTAATGCTTTAATTAGAATACTTCTAATAACACTTTAAAAAAGGAGCATCCATGCTGGGCTTCTCCCCCCCACTGCCTCCTTTCTTTCCCTAGGGTTGTTTAACACATACTTTACATTTTCATTTCTCATGGGAACCTTTTAGTTTCTCGCTTTTACATCTTAATTCCATGTTTCAGCATAAGATATTACTTGCATTAAGTTTTCTCTGTCACGTCAAGCAAGAAGTGTTAAAGATAGAAGATTATGCAGCTAAAAGCCCTGTTAAGTCGGAGAGCTTTTTTTTCCCTAAATAAATCTATCTGTGAAATTTATTTTTCTGATTTAAAGGCTAAGTATGATCTCTGCTCTTAGCAGGTTGTACAAAATTAGCCCAAAATTAAGGAAAACTGGCTTGCAAACGGAGCTTATGTGGTCCTTTTGCTGTGAATTGCACTGATGAGTAAAAATACCTTCAGTTCTTGAGTAGAAGGTTCTTCTACTGAATTTGCATCTGCTTGCCACAATAAAATCATTTTATGTCCTTGTCTAACTTGTAGGTTAAACTCTGGCAAGCTTCTAAGTAGGCTGATACTTGAGGTTTAGGAAAACTGTGCAGCATGCCTAGGGAGGTTCTTCTCCCCCTCTACTTTGTCCTAGTGAGGCCACGCTTGGAATACTGTTTCCAATTTTGGGCTCCCCAGTTCAAGAGAGATAGGGACCTGCTGGAGAGTCCAAGGGAGAGCCACAAGGATGACTGTGGGACTTGAACATCTGCCCTGTGGAGAGAAACTGAGAGCTTCTGGGCTGTTTAGTCTGGAGAAGAGAAGACTGAGAGGAGATCTCATCAATGACTATAAATATCTGAGGGGATGGTGTCAAGTGGATGGAGCCAGTCTCTTTTTGGTTTTATGCAGCAGTAAGACAAGGAGCAATGGATACAAGCTTGAACATAGCTTTCATCTCAATGTGAGAAGAAACTTCTTTATATTGAGGGTGACAGAGCCCTGGAGCAGGCTGCCCAGGGAGGTTGTGGAATCTCTTTCTCTGAAGATTTTCAAAACCCACCTTCATGCATTCCTGTGTACATTCCTGTGAAGTTCATGTTTAGATCTAAATGCAGATCTGGTTAGTTTAAGGATAAAAATTGAAGGAAGAGAATTAAGAGTTCGAAGTGGTTTATAAAGTAGTGGGCTCTGATAGGTATCCAACTGTAAGAAAATCTTGAGATCTTCAGCTGTGTACAACAAAACTGGCCTGTTTCTTATTGTGAACACTTGAAACATCAAGTACAAGGTAGAACACAGAAGGTTTCACCTCAGTAGCAGAAAACCTTTATGATGAAGGTGCCAGAGCCCTGAAGCAGGCTGCCCAGGGAGGTTGTGGAGCTGCCTGCTTTGGAGGCTTTTAAAACCCACCTGGATGTGTTCCTTTGTGACCTGTGCTGGGTGATACTGCTCTGGCAGAGGGTGTTGGATTGGATGATCTCTGGAGGTTCTTTCCAAGCCCTAATATTCTATGATTCTGTGAAATGTAGTGGAGCTTGAGCAGCTGGTAGCCATGCAGAGCTGTCTGGTTTATGTTGATGAACTAGTGCTTCATCTGATCATGAGATTCACACATGTTCTGGTAATGACATGAAATACAGACTATGCACTAACTGTGCTACACTTTTCTGATTAAATGATTTGTTGGGTTAATATGGTAGGCTGATATAAAGTCACAGAATGTTAGGGGTTGAATGGGACTTCTGGAGATCATCAAGTCGAGTCCCACTGCCAGAGCAGGGTCACCTATGGCAGGTCACACAGGAACACATCCAGACAGGTCTTGAATGTCTCAAGAAAAGGAGACTCCACAGCCTCTCTGGGCAGTCTGCTCCAACATCTTCATATTATGTCTGTTGCCCCTTGTCCTATCGGAGGGCACCACTGAAAAGAGACTGGGCCTTTCTTCACAGTAAGGTCCCTTCTCAGTCTTCTCTTCTTCAGGATAAACACCCACAGGTCTCTCAGCCTTTTCTCATAAAACAGATGTTCCAGTCCTCCCTTCGTCATCCTTGTAGCCCATGCTCTTTTTAACATCCTTTAATAATGTGCTTATTGTGGCCAGAAGTGATGACTGGAAGTTCTGACTGAGGATTTCTATTAGCTTCTAGATGGACATAAAAATAGTCACTTGACTGAGAAGCATTGCTGGATGTGGTGTTTAAGCCAACATTCGTTGTCAAGCTGTCAGGCACAGAATGGCTGGGCCAAATAGTCAACAGCTAAACCAGTCTGATTGCTGCTCACAACCACTAAAAGCTTTAGCATTAAATAAATTACATAGTCTCAATCGGTGTTTTATAGCTACAACCCAAATCTGGGTATACAGAAGTGGCTACTATGAAAGGAAAGTGTTCTTGAGGTTTGACAGAGATGAGTTACTTAACTAGGGAAGAGTTGTCTCCTTGCAGAAGAATGTTCCTCTCTTTCAAGGCAGAAATGACTCAGAAAACTGTCTTCATGAAAACCTGTGACATCTGATGAGCATCTGTAAGCAGAGTATTTTACCCACTGTTGAGTAACCATCCAAAAAGCAGTCTGTCTGATATTGTGAAACACAAAGAGAGACTCTTTGCTCCCAGATTCCCTTTAAACTGTGGCACATAGCCCCACTATTGCGTATTTTGTTGTCTCTGTATCTCCCTTCATATGAAATGGGTGCTATCAACTTGTCTCTCACACATATAATTATCTAATAAAGGCTAAAAAAGGAACAATCCAAATCAAAATGCAAAGGATTTCTGTGCATCACCTTGTAGGTGTAATGGAGCGAAGCAAAGACCTGGCAAAATGATTGGTGATTTTTGAGTTTTAACAGGCTTTGTGGTCATCCAAGGGCTGCACAGATCCAGAGACAGTCTTGTCATTTGCTACAGTGGGAGCCAATGGGTCACCCATGTGACAGAATGGGCAGACTGAGATTCTTGAGCTCTGGTTCCTATTTTAGTTCTTTGTCCCTATTCTCCTTTTGAGGCCTGGCCCTCTTCAAACAACTGCCAGTAATCTAAAGTGGAGATCTTCTGAGCTGAATTTTTCATTCTCCAAAACACAAAGCATGAGACAGCCTCTGGATTAGTGTAGTTTAAGACTCTTTCCACACTTTCCTGCTCTTGACCTGCACGATTTGCCAAATCTTCCAAGGCTTCTTGTCCATTTTCTTCATCCTCCATATAAATGACATATTAAAAGCTCCCTTAGAGAAGGTAACACCTAGAAATAGATAACCTCAGCCAAAGCTTTGGATAAAGAGAAGTAGCTTTGTAAAGATGGTGGATTACTTTGGCCATGTGTGCACAGATGTGGCTGTTGCCATGTGTGGGAGTATTGTATCTGTCAATATCACCGGTGTAAACCATTAACAGCACACATTCCAACAACCTGAAAATGCCTCCCATCTATTGCAGAGTGGAGTTACAGAAAAACCTGGAATGGGTGTGTTGGCCTCTCCGAGGTTTAAAACCTGTAGACTTAGCTCTTGACAATCGTGTGCATATCATAGAATCACAGAATGGTTTAGGTTGGAAGTGACCTTAAACATCATCTGCTCCAACTTTCCCACTATGGGCAGGGACACTTCTCAACTAGACTTGACTGTTTAAGGCCTCATCCAACCTGGCCTTCAACACTCCTAGGGAGGAGGCAGCCACAGCCTCCCTGGGCAGCCTATTCCAGAGTCTCACCACCCTCCTACTGTGGAACCTCTTCCTAAGATCCAGTCCAACCCTGCTCTTCCTCAGCTTCAAACCATTCCCCCTTGTACTGTTTCTGGGCATCCTCATGGGAAGTCCCTCTGTAGCTTTCCTGGAGGATCCCTTCAGCTATTGAAAAGCAGCTGTAAAGTCCCCCTGGAATCTTCTCTTGCAGGCTGAACAACCCCAGCTCCCTCAGCCTATCTTCACAGCAGAGATGCACCAGCCCTTGGATCATCTTTGTGGCCTCTTTTGGATTCTCTTCACTAGCTTTGTGTCCTACTTATGCTGGGGATGCCAGAACTGGAGGCAGGATTGGAGGTGGGGGTCTTATGAGCACAGATTGAAGGGGAAGAGTTGTATATTACTCGTGACTGCTCTGGTGATCTTGACAGTGCTGCTCATTGCAAATTGAAACTGTATTTTGCAGGACCCAGGCTGAGTATTTACTTACCAGTTTGTGGTCATAGAGCTGAGACTGACATAGCTATCAGTATGTTTGTGAGGATGAAACAATGGAGGAGAGAGAAACTTTTTCAGGTATTCTAAAAGAAGCTATGAAAATGAGAAGTAAAACTTTTCATAAGGGGGAAAAGCTGCCTAACAGATATTTTATAGACTGGCAGAAATAGTGTTTTTAAAATTAGGCAAAAGGAAAGAAAGTGACCCTGAAAAATTAAATAGGCTTAAATAGAACATTCCTGAAACCAAGTGGAAGATCATTTATGCTAGTTACTTTGTACTGAAATCATGTCTCGTGTGCTTCCTGTCATATTTCAGATTAAGAGGTCTAATCTTTGGCTTTTGGTCATGAATGATTTGACGTAGACTCTTCTACTGTTAATTTCAAGACAGAGTTTGTTTGGGGATTATCATTCCTGAATTCACAATTGCCTACTTGAGTAAGAAAAAATTATTTCTTTTGTGTTAGTGAAAGAATCCAGAGAGTCAGTGCGATGGTTTGGGTGTTCCCTGCTCCCCCCCCCCCTTTGGAAATCACCCAGACTATACTCAGCCAGCTCTGGAAATATGAATGAAGCTTATATTTACAGCTGGCACGATATACAAGCAGATATTTACAGTATATACAGTTATAGACCGAAATATACAAGGTAAAAGGTAATACAGAAACACAACTCCCCTCCCAGAAACCTGAGTCCCCAGGAGGGGCTCTCAACCACCCCTTCACCTTCCCCCCCCTACCCCTCTCAACCTTGCCCCAGTCCTAAGGAAGAATAGAGGTTCAGCCAGGGGGGTTAAGAAGCAAAGTGACTTAGTCCAAAATAGAGGGTGAGGTGAGAGAGATGTAGCTCAGCCAGCAGCCCAAGTGAGAGTGGTTATCTGTGTTTTCATTTCTTGTTCCCATACCTCTCAGCAAGCCTATGAGGGAAGTAGACATCACCATTGTTTTCCTTTCACAGCCTGTAATCTAGTTCTTCTCACCAAAACATTCTAGCCTGCTTCAAACTAGCACAGTCAGTTAGCTGTAAAGGAAATTTATGAAGTGAATTGGGGTGTGGGGGAAGGAAAAAAAAATTGTATTAATAGAACAGTTCAGTAACATTCTGAAAATAGTTGTGTTTAATGAAGTTTCTGCATTAAAAAGGATAGATACAAATATCTGCATTTGGAAGTGGAGGAAAATGAGACTCAAAATATTTTACTGATCAAGGTATGTGTTTCTTAAGATTATTGGACTTTTGTTTACGATGTATTTATCAAGATTCTCTAATTTTGCCTTTCTTTTCTCTCTTGTTATCCTCATGACCACAACTTGCCCCCACCATGTACCCCTTCCACTTTTCTGAATTTCAGTTTTCAGAGTATGATTTACATCTAGCTTTCTGAAAGACAACATTCAGCATATTCTATGGAGCTGTGGCTTTTAAGCATTTTTCTTTTTGAGATTCTATTTTCCAAAATATCATCGTAGAAAGACTCTATTTGGAAGGGACCTCGGACATCTTCTCTTCTAACCTCTCCACCATGGGCAGGGACACCTCTTAATACCTCTCTACTAGATTCAGCTACTCAAGGCCTTATCCAGCTTTCAACTCTGCCACAGAATTTTGGCATGACATTGAGCAAGTCACCTAGCCAGGTTCTGCTCTGGAAAATGTGGATAGTGAAGAACTCCTTTTGCTCTGCTAAAAGCACAGCTGCTTCCACTGTTGAATCATACAAAGCTAGAATGGTTGCAAGGGACCTCAGAGCTCATCTACTCCAACCTCCACACCACGGGCAGGGACACCTCTCAACCACACTTGGCTGCTCAAAGCCTCATCCAACCTGGCCTTCAACACCCCCAGGCAGGAGGCAGCCACAGCCTCCCTGGGCAGCCTATTCCAGAGTCTCAGCATCCTCACGTTGAAGAACTTCTTCCTAAGATGCAGTATAACCCTTCTCTCCCTGAGCTTCAAACCATTCCCCCTGTCCTGTCTCTAGACATCTTCATGAAAAGTCCCTTTGCAGCCTTCCTGAGGATCCCTTCAGGGACTGGAAACAGCTTTATGGTCCCTTCAGATCTTAGATAGTTCTTCAAATCTGTTTTATGAGCTGTCTGTTTTTTCAGACTGGTGTTTTGTGGTGTAGCATGGAGCTCAGATAGATCAAATCACAGAATGAGCAGTTATTTCTCTATAGCAATACAGAATCTGCTGGTTAGGTAGAGAGCTGTGTTTTTGCACAAGGAGTTTGTGGCCTTCTAGTGTCCAGACTTCAATGATTGTTTTCTTAGGGCAGGACTTAGGTGCTGGTGTAAATCTTGTGCTCAGAAACTGCTGAATATATAAACTGTGATTTTTTTTTTCCCCTTGAGATGATAGAGGATATAAGTAAGCTTAATCTGTGTATTTTTTTCTGTTAAGTAAGGAAAGCCCAAAATCACATTTCAAGCACTATGAAGGGTGAAAGCTCTATATTGCATAGCTTAATAAGATGGAGTTCTGCTGAGCATTTGGAAAATGCACAAGCTAGGTACTGAGAACAAGATTAGTCCTATGAGGGAGCATTTTTGGTATTCTTAGTGAAAAGAATTTAACCTTTTTCTCTTACACCTTTGTGGCAAATAAATTGTTCTTGAAACTTGCCACTTTCACCTCTCTCTGTTGCTTCTCAAGTTTCCTTTGGTGTGACCATGGTCATGAAGTTCACGTGAATGTTGGGTCACAGCTGGTCAAACACGTTCAGTGAGTGTTTGACTAATGTTTTCTGATAGAAAAGTTCTAGCTCCTTTTCTTTCTTTTTCTTTTTTGGAAACAATAGAGAAAATCTGTGGGAACCATTAGCCTTTTTATGAGTAACTCTGAAGATGATACATGACCTTTTTCTTCATTTCAACCTGTCCCTCTGGAGCTACGAAATCACCAAGTTCTGGCTTCTGTTCTCTGAATGCTGCTGAGAGCTCTGTATTAATCTTCACAGACCTAGCTTGGTGTTTTCTTTGTGTGGCTAGATGCAGGGTTGTCAATCTTTAGAAAACAGTACTAGCTTAATGCTCCAAAATCATAAAATTGTATGAGCAGTTGTTGGGAGCCAACAAAAAAATCTAGTTAAACTATGTACAGAAGAAGCCTTTTGACCCTAAATAATTTTATTTCACCTAGAATTACCCTGTTTAGTGTAACTGAAGACAAGACTTTTAAGTTAGTTGTCTTTCTGTGCATGACAAGAATTCACATGAGTTAATAAAGTAGTAAAGTATGGCCTGGTTCCATCTCCACCTAAACATCTGTAGGCTGAGTTATGTAGTTCACATGCCCTGTTGTACAGTTAATTCAATTACAGTACTTTATTCAGTGCTTCAGCAGTAAGAACTGTTGACAAAAATGGCCATGTCCAGTTATATTTAAGAGCTGAGATGTCTTTTTTATCCAGGATTTTTTTTCATGCATAGATTTGTTACCCTCTTTAGGATTTGAGGTGCTTGATGTTCTCAAACCCTAAAATTCTCTGTAGTCAGCAGGTGAAATCAGAGACAATAGCAGGTATGGGCAGCATTCTGGCTGGGGCACAGAGCTGCCCTTCAACATAGGTGACTGCAGCTCGGTCATGGAAGAGATTTATGGGTTACTTCAGAATTCAGTTTTATTTAAGTCTTTGTCTCTCTTTCACAGCTTTGACTGACTTGGAAGTTTGTCTCTAGCATTGTGCTGTCTGTTGAAGTGGAAAGATAGGATGCTCTGACTTAAAAATGACTGCTAGTGGGGACAGTGTGGCTTGATACAGTGTCTTCCACAAAAACACATGAACAGCAGGCTCTGATTTTCTCCTTCCTACCACTTCTTTGCAACTGAAATGTTTTACTACTATTATTCTTGTCAGAAGCAGGGTTGGTTTCACATATGAAAGGAAGCAAACTTTTTTTTGTTTTGCCAATCACTTTTTGTCAGAGCTCCTCTGCTTTTTCAGCCTTTAATCTGCATTGTAGTGTTGTGTCTGTGACACTCCTGACATACTTCAGAGCACATTGGATGAATTTGTTTAGAGAAGCAGTTCTTTTGTTTCTCTTTAGAAGCACAAGAGTGGGCAAAGCATGTCAGCAAAAGTAATCTGAATGATCCTGCAGTCAGACTCCTGTTGCTGCCAGAAGCAAAAATCCCCTTCAGTTGAGCTGGCATTTTAATGGTAACACTGCGTTATAAATCCAGTCATAAAATTATCCAGCCTGTGACAACTTCTATGTGACTGTGACTGGGGAGAATGTCCTCTACTGGGATGCTTGTTGATAGATGAGACTTCTGTAGGGACCTTTAAAAAAAGAAACCCAGCTTCTTTTTGCATAGATACAAGTGTGTGAGCTTTTTAAAGATTGTGTGTATAATGTATACACCAGCACATGGAAATGGTAGCTGCTAGGTTGGAATTGAAAGCTACTTGGAGATATCTGTTGTTTGCACACTTAGTCATTTGGTGGGTAGAGGTTTTGTGCACACCTATGGCACAAAACTTCTCAGCTGTCTCTTTCTAGTTCTGTTGAAATGATTGAACAGTTCCACATATAGAATCATAGAATGGTTTGGGTTGGAAGAGACCTCCAAAGGTCATATGGTCGAAACTCCCCTGCTGTCTAGCGAACGACATCCTTCACTAGATCAGGTTGCCCAGATCCCTGTCAAGCCTCAACTTGAATATCTGCAGGGATGGGGCCCCAACCACCTCCCTGGGCAATATGAAATGGCCTCATCTGATCTGCATAGTCTATAGGGAGCCTGTTCAAAATGCTGATGTCTACAGACTCAGACAGTGTGGTTTGAAGATGGTGGCTTGAAGAAATGCAAAGTGCATGCTCTTTCATCTGACTCTTGTGTGTTCTGCTTCTTTGAGATGGCAAAACCTACTGCAGCCAAGCCAGCTGGTATTTTGGTCTTGTCACCTTGTAGTGTTAAGAAAACTTCCCAGTTGAGCAAGCAGCAGCAGGTTGTGAGAGCTGTGTGGTGGTATAGCAGTGATGCCAATTATCTGGCTGGGTTGTGTTACATAGCTGGGCATGTTGTGAGAGCCCTATGGTAAAACAAACTTACTCTGCAGAACATGAATGTGGCAGTTGTGAGGTATGTGTGGCTTAGTTCTATGTGAAACGTTTGTCTTCTCTTTCTAAGCATGGAGAAGATAGTCCAAAAATCACAACGCTACCCAAAGCCTAGAGTAGGAAGGTATTTAGAGGAGTGTTTAGTTGATGATCCCTGGAGCTCTTTAAGGCCAGGCTGAATGGGCCTCTGAACAATCTGATCTAGTGTGAGGTGTGTCTGCCCATAGGAGGGGAGTTGGAGCTGGATGATCCTTGAGATCCCTTCCAGTCCTGACAGTTCTACAATTCTATGGTCTCTAATGTCCCTTCCAACCTAAGCCATTGTATGGTTATCTCTAACAGCATGAGGTGTGAGTTTTCAGCACAGTGAAGATCTAAATGTAGTCTGTGTCCATCAATCAGGTATTTTAGTTAAGAATCAGATGCTGTTTAATTTCCAGTTAAAAGCTGTCAAACCACTTGCATAAATAAATATGCACTCTCTCAAGGAGAAAAAAAATCTCTGGGTACTAAATCTTGGTACAGAGAAAGCTTAACTCCTGGGTTTAGAATAAGAGCAGCCTATGATAAATTAGCAGGCATCCCCAGCATGGTCATTCTTAAAATGGCAGCGCTGATTTATCATCAAATCTTGCAGAGCATACTTCTGCTGCTGAGGAATGCTTGTGTGCAGATTTAGTCAGAAGACTGTGCCCTTAAATAGCAGTGGTTACAAGCATGTTATGTCACAAGAGCATCACACGTTCATTGGTGTAAAGGATCTGAAAAGACAAGAGATATGGTGGTGGGGCAGTTGCCTTATCACTCTAGTTGGGTGGGCTGATAAGAGTATCACTAAGCAAACACACTGTTTACCTGCAACATTTTTCAAGGGATGGATGACTTGAGCGCTCAGTTTCTGAGTCGTCTTTGTGTAGTGTGTTGTGATTTTGTTTGAGGAGAAGTTTTGGGCAACTCACTATTACTGCCATAACTTTTTTTCCCCAAGACATTTGGTGTTATCTAGCTGGTTTGTGGGCACATCACAGTTTTCTGCTTTTCCTTTTGCCTTCTCCCACTCCTGCAGATACTTGCTGGAAGAGGAACTAAAATTCTGTTTGCCCAAATGGTATAGGCCTGGACCAAGGCTGTGTCAGCCTTTTGTGATTGCATTTTAAAACCTCTGAAGCAGCAGCTGTGCTGTTGCACATTTATTGTAACAGCACTGCTTGTCAAACAATTCAGATTAATTAGAAAGAGAGAAGGAAAAAATGTGTTTCTAAATCTAGTGTAAGTATAAACACTTTGAAGATAGCTTTGAGGGATGTTGACACAGACTAAAGGAAATGCTTGTGATAAAAGCCCTCAGTTCATTGCTGCATCCCCAAATGCAACAAACCTGGTGCTAATGTGCCGCTGAACTGTTTACAAAACAAGAGGTTCTGAACTGCCTTCTTAACTAGTGGAGATGAATTATAGAAACTGCATTAAATGGTGAAGTAAGAACTAATGCATTCATTGAAGTATTTGCAGTTGAAGTTGGTGGGGAGTTATCTGGCAGTTTATTTTGGTGAAAAATAAACACTGTTTCATCAAAACAGAAATGTTTTGTGGGAACATCTGTCTTGACAACTTTTCATCAGGCTGTCATCCCAGTTTGCATGGTTAGAGTGTTGAGCTTCCAGCTCTGGTGGAATCATCCCGCAGTAGCCAGCTTGTACACCAGTAAAACAGTTGAGGATTTTCACCTGTGGTAGTGTTAAGAGCTTCTTGCTGTTCTTACCTCTTTCTATCCAGCAAGATCTTTCGGTTTCAAAGGTTAATGTCAAATCTTACTCGACTTCAGTGATACCTTGTAAACTTTGGTTTTGTTTCAATGAATGCAACAGGACAGATAAAAGCAAAGCCCTTTCTGCTAAAAGAAGCAGTACTGCTCTTTCCACATTCCCCCTTCTCATTCCTTTGTTAGCACTTTTTCATCCTGACCCTGTAGTTTTTGCCACCCTGAGTATTGCCTGTGTAGGAGGTAGGAGTAATGCATGTCTGGGTCGGTAGAATCTTTATACCTGTCTTGCAAACCGTAGAAGGCAAGAAGGTGGTAAGAATATAGAGGGGAAAAACTGATTATCGTTTTTATCAAGAGACAGGAGCAGAGCAGCTGAGGAGGGATGGAGTGTCTTCCCTTTGTCAGAACTTCTGCCTTCCTGTGGTGGTTAACTTGTATGGCCTTGACTGTAAATTCTGGTTATCTTATAGGAATGTTAATTACCCATTAACTGTTTGCTGAGGCAATCATGTATGTTTTAAAGAGTTTCTAAGCTGCTTATCAGTTTGCTGGCTTTTGTTCTCTAAAATGATTATGAATTTTAAGACATTTTCAAGGTCTGTGTGACCTGTACTAAGGGTCCAATTTTCATGGTCTGCTCTATGAAATGCTGAAGCATTTTTCTTGTCAAAAGCGTTGCCATCAAATTGCAGCCACTAGCCTTTTAATTCACCTTGTGATTTGGTCATCTTCTGTCTGAACACTGAGTGCCTTACTTCATGATGGTAATAGGAGCAGGAAAATAGACACTGTTGCTTAGCAGACCCTTGTTATCACTCAGTAGATACTCTTGCTCCATCACCTTCTAGCACATTTTTGCTTCTGCAGGTAGGACTGGAGAGGATACAAAAGAAGTAGCAGCATTACACTGGCAATAAAATAGAAGATGAGACCCATGAAGCACTCCAGCCTCATCAAGACAGCTGTTAACCAGATGTATCAGCCTCTTAATAGCATGGGCATTGCATAGTGTTTTGGTAAGGCAGCATAGTTAGTGACAGGTTGTTCTGCATAGTAATACCTATTTTCTCTGATGGTTTTGGCTTCAATACACACAGCTCAAAAGCAGCCCTGGCACAGCATGGAGGTTTTAACCCTGGGTTCGGTTGTGGGCACCTCAATACAAGAGAGATGTGGAGGTGCTGGAGCAAGTGCAGAGGAGGACAGTGAAGCTGGGGAAGGGCCTGGAGAATAAATCTTATGAAGGGCTTCTGAGGGAGCTGGGGCTGTTTAGTTTGAAGAAGAGGAGACTGAGGGGAGACCTCATCACTGTCTACAGGTATCTGAAAGGACCTTGCGGAGAGAGTGGTGCTGGTCTCTTCTCACAGGTAATTAGTGATAGAACAAGAGAGAATGGCCTCAAGCTGTGACTGTGTAGGTTTAGACTGGACATTAGGACATGTTTTTCACAGAAAGAGTGGTCAGGCATTGGAATGGGCTGAGGTGGCTGAGACAGCAGCCCTGGATGTAGTGCTTGGGGATATGGCTTAGGGTGAACTTGGTAGAGTTCTTGGTTGGGCTTGGTGATCCTGAGGGTCTTTTTCAACCTGCACGTTTCTGTGATTCTGTGAAATGAGCGATGGGCTGAAGATCTCATGTTTCTCTGTATCGGCTTTACCAGCAGCTCTGCATGTTTCATGCTATGGATGTCTAGTATTTCTTCTTACCTCTGCCAATGCAATTAAAAGCCAAAAAGTGTTAGGAGTGTGGGTGAGTTGGTGATAGGTGGTTAGTTCTACTCTTGACCTTGGGTCACATGTACAAGTGCGAAGGAAAAGGTTGCTGCAGGATTTTGCTGCACTCTTAATGAGCTCCTCTGAGGTTACAGGTTTACGCATCTGAGGTTTGTGTAGCTGACAAGAGCAGTGTTCACAGCTCTTTATACTAAGTATATGAGCTTGGGTTACGTTAAGGTAGCAGTGAGCTAGCACACACAAAAAATTATAACTCCAGGAGTTGGCAGTAGCCTGATAATAGGGACAAGCATCATTTGTAGTTAATAGATAAAATGCTTGGGTAAATACCAAATCTGAGCCTGAGACAGAAAATAATTTGATCTTTGCAATTTGTTGCTCAGTCAAGCCAGATTCCAATTTCACCTCCCAGCAGGAGCCCAGTGGCATCACATAGATCTGTAACAGGACAGTGACATGGGACAGACCTGCTCCAAATGCTCTAGCAGCTGGATGAACTTGTCAGTGCTTCTGTTTCCATTAGCCTTCAAGGAATCTAGATGTAACATTTCTCTCTCCAGAAGAGGAAGTTTTCTTAATTCCGGTGTTCATAGAGAAAATTGAATTCTTAGGAGTCTTTTTTCAGCCCTTTAGTCACCATTAGAATGCTTGAGTCTGGTCCTGAAAAGAAAACCAACTCCAGTCTCTGCTAAAGAGAAATGAAACTTTTGTTAAGGCAGAGGCTGGATAATTTTTTTCAATACAAAGAACTAACATTTTTTTCTAGATCACTTAACTTTCCCCTGTGAAAAACCTCAGTCTCCTCTTTGGTAGAAGTTTCCTGTCTCTTTAGGAGGGGCTACCTACCGAGGAAGAGATGATGTCCCTGCTGAAAGAGCAGAAGTTAATACCTTTACATAGTCTCAGATAAAACAGCTTTGTTGACCTCAGTTTGAGCTGGTGGCTGCCTCTGAAAAGAAAAAAACCCTTTGGAATTGTATTGTAAAATTTAACCTTGTGATTAATGCCACATAACCTCAGAGGAAAAAAATTACTACTTGATTGTGAAACATGGTGAGTGCAATTGCTTCCATGGACTGTAAAAAGCAAGGAGACAAAAATGAGTCGTCTTCATCTGAAAAATGACTGCAGTTCAACAATTAAGTTTAAAAATGCTCCCTAAAATAAAGCAACCACCATTAATGTTAACATAAAGGCTGCCTAGGGAGGTAGTTGGGGCCCCATCCCTGGAGATATTCAAGGTGATGCTCAACAGGCCTCTGGGCAACCCGATCTAATTGAGGATGTCTCTGCTTACTGCAGAGAGGGTTGGACTGGATAACCCTTGGAGTTCCTTTCCAACCCTGACCATTGTAAGATTCTAATGTGAGTTTATTTGGTAATTTTTGTATGGTGTAAAAGGCTGAGTAAAAAGAGTGTCTCACTTTCCTATCCCAGTGTAAGAAACCAGAGCTTCATAGAAATTCCCACACTGGAGGCTCCCTGGTGGACATAGATCTTGATTCAGGAAGGCAAGACTGACTTGTGGTCCTTTGTGGTATTTAAAACACTGTCCCCGTTAAGCTGCAATGAAGACAAGTATCTTTGTATTTTATCTCCTTCAAAATTAGTGACTTACATAGGAAGCAAATTGAAGCCTTTACTCTTTCTTATTGTTTATCCTTTTAACAGAACTCCTCATGCTTGCAGTAGCATTCATTTCCAAAGCAAAGTCAAAAAGTCTTCTCTTAGGTATTGCAGTCCAGCATAGAGGGGCACTGAAGGGCTCTGAGCAGAGATTTTTATGCTGAAAATCTTTAAAGTGATTAAAAAAACACCAGTATGTACAGTTCTGTAAATTTATGTATTACTTGAAATTCATCTTCTTTGCTTCTCTGAGTACAGGGCATGGGTATTGAAAACAGTTCAATTCCTCTTCCAGAAAAGATTTGTTTACAGAAAATTTCTTGCTGGCTTGAAAAAGCCTTTTCTTAAGGAGTTCTGTCAACTCATTCAGCTCATGCTGAAGACATTAGAAAATTAAGACTCAAAAAAAATATATCTCAAGACTCCCACCTTGTTTCTCCAAACATCTAAGTTGTGACTTGGGAATAAGCATTGTTATTGATGGAGGAAGGGAATTGGTTAGCAGAAGCTTTCAGCAGCTAGGGTGAGCCCTACTGCCCTGGTTAAGTTGTTTTTTCTTTTCCCATGCTAAGGAAGAGCTGCAGTGCCCATTTTCTTGGCTTTTTAATGAGTCAAGTGGAGGTAAATACACATTAGTTTCCAATCTCAAGCACACAGTATCTCCTTCTGGTCTAGCTATTGCTTTTGTGCAGTTGGCCTGGTTCTGTCAAGCTGTCAGTGTTGGGTGCCATCGAATCCCAGTCTTTCCTGGCCTGTCTCTGTGCCCTGCCTCCTCAGTATTACCAGTGTGCAAAACTAACTTACTCAGGCAGCTCACAGTGCAGTCTACAAACAAACCACAGGAGTAAGGTTCTGAAGAGTTAAGAGTCTCCTGAATAAATTCACCATGTCTGTTTCTTACACACTTGGGGGAAGTCTTGCTGTCGTCACCTCTTGTGTGTGTTGTTAGAATAGCTCCTCTCGTTTGAATTTCTTCATTTGGTTCTTTTCCAGACATTTCTGTCTTCAGTAGTAATCCCAGACTTTTTCCACCCCCCTGTCATTTACAGAACTGGAGATCTGTTTTATTATGATCAAACTCAGCTCACAGAAGAGTAGTTAAACAGTGCTTGTCAATAGGGCTGATAAAAGCCTTTTGGTAAAATTGGATAATAGGCATGAAGGGATTACTGTTCCTGACTTACAACAAAAGAAAGTATTGTTGCTTTCTTTTGCAGACCACAGAATGGACAGGGTAAATCTGACCTGATGTGAAAGCACCACATTCAATTTAGAGCAAAATGCCTTACCCAGTTAGATATTTTTCTTGAGATCTGAGTGCAATATCCAAATTGTAGCCATACATAATCTGATTTTTTTTTCTTGTTGTTGCTATGAGTACTGGCTGATGCAAAACATTGAGGGCTCAAGTTGTATAAGCATGTTACTGCTTCAAGGAAATCTCAAAACATAGAGGAACTAATGGCACTTAGCCTTGGGACAGAAGTCAGACACAGAGAAACCTAGGAGTGATGTGTGGCTTTGACTCAAGTCTGAAGCTGTCATCAGTCCTGCTCAGTGCTGTCACTGTTAATGAAGATATCTTCTGACCCCAGGCTTTCCTGTGCTTAAGATTTTAGATGTGACTCTTTGAAGAGTTGTAGTAGAAGTATTTTGTCCTCTTAAAAACAGGGCCAGGCTACTCTCCTGCTTCTGAGTTCACTGGAGTGATAGACAGTTGCTTGGTGGGCTTGAGTTGATGGCAGCTGGATGCAGTGTTCAATCGACTTCAGAAAGTCTTAAGTAATAGTAATAGAGAGGAGAAATAGTGTTACACCAATTCCCCAGACCTCTGGTTTTGAGTGTCCAGGGATATAGTTAGGGCAGTGGTAGAGTACTAAGAAATCCTGGAAGTATAAGGAGTGCAGTAAAAGAGGAACTTCTGAAACTTTCTTCTTTCTCTCTTGCAACCTCTTCTAGTGGGGTTAGTGCTCAAGCTGCCTCTGTGCTGCTCAGTTTCAGTAAGTTAATGACTCTTACTGGTTCAGAGCAGGAAGATGTTTTCCCCACTTGCAGGTCTTGGCTTTTGCTGGGCTGAAGTTTAATGTTCCCAACTCTTTTTTGTGCCTTTTTCTCTGCAGTTTTTTAACAGATGAACTGTAGTGAGCAGAAAGACAACAATGAATATTCTGATAAGAACATGTGTTTAAGATGACCATTTTCCATTCCTACATGGAAAGTTGCATCTTTCTGGTAGAAAGCACCTGTGCACTTAGGAGGGGCTGTTATACCCTGGAACACCTCTGCTGTGAGGACAGGCTAAGGGATCTGGGATTGTTCACCCTAGAGAAGACTCTAGGGAGACCTTAGAGCTGCCTTCCAGTACCTGAAAGGATCCTCCAGAAAAGCTGCAGAGGGATTTTTCCTGAGGGTGTCTAGAGACAGGACAAGGGGGGATGGTTTGAAGCTGAGGGAGAGCAGGGTTAGTCTGGATCTAGTGAAGAAGTTCTTCAGTAGGAGAGTGGTGAGACTCTGGAATAGGCTGCCTAGGGAGGTTGGGGCTGCCTCCTGCCTGAGAGTGTTGTAGGCCAGGTTGGATGAGACCTTGAGCAGCCAAGTCTAGTTGAGAGGTGTCCCTGCCCAAGGCAGGGAGGTTGTAGTAGATGATCTCTGAGGTCCCTTCTAACTTAAGCCGTTCTATGATACCTAACAGTGACCCTTTGAAGTGTTGGTCTGTCTATTCACAATGTCTTTAGATACAGAAAATATGTCCATTTGTTTCAGAGGTTTCTCTTTATGCTTGTTTTACATTTATTTGGCATACAGTTTACTTTGTATGTGGTTAGTGGTTTGTTTGCTGTGACAGCTGATTTTGCAATTTAAATGCAAAACACCATCTCATTACTTTCTTAAAATACCCCAGAACAGTTGTATAGATGTTGCTGTATAGGAGGTATAGTTTAGTTTTCTCCCCTTAGTGTGATAGTTTAGTGGGCATTTTCTTTGTGCCTTGTAAGAAAATGTCTTATGCATGAGGCCTGTGCTTGGAGAAGGATTTGAGATGTTTTTCCCCCTGTTTTGATGCATCTCTGTGGCAGAAATAATTTGTACACAGTGTGCATGGTGAATGCTGGCTCTTAACTAGATGAGCAGATGAATGACCTACCAAAGAAACTTGTATAGAGGGATTCTAATTACTTGGATTTAAAGTTTTTAAAATTGATTTTTTAACTTCAAAATTCCAGGTGCATAAACTCTAGAAGTGGAATTGCTGTAGAATGCATAGTTGCTTTTTAAAAAAAAAAAATGATCCTAAATAGTTGCTCTTGAGCTGTTTAGATTAGAAAATAAAGTAAAAGCTGAGAAAAAGATGCAGTGAAATCTCTGACAGCTCATTTATTTGACAGTTTTCAATCTAAAAACGAAGGAGTGTTTGTTTCATCTGAATCTGAGGCCTTTGCCAGATATTCAGATCACATTTAGTGGGTCTTTCTAAATGCTCTCTGAAAATGTTTCTCCCTCTTGATAAAAGCCAAACCCCCCTAGGTTTGTATTTCCAGAAGTAGGGCTTGAACCAATTCTCCAGTGTAATGCAGCCTGTCTCATTCTGCGTTAATTACACTGTCTGTTTCTACTCTTTTTACCCTCCATAGAGCAATCTCTACTCTTACCCTTTGGTGTGTTTTTTGTTTGTTTGTTTGTTGACTTATTTTGTAGTGAACATCCTGTAGCTTTTGATGGGTTAGAAATAAGGCTTTATATTTTGGTAATTTTGTGATCTGAAAAGACTGATTGGTGCTTGCTGCTTTCTTACAGGAGCAAAAGTGATGCACTGAGTCTAGTGGGTGATGGGGGAAAAAGGGGGAAAAAACCCAACAGTCAAGGCAAATAAAGCTACTGTAGAAAAGCTGAAATGAATGAATTGCCTGCCTTGCAAGCCTTGCCTATTTGAGGGCATCAGGTTGGTTTCCATATCAACAAAGTGATAAACAAGTGACCAGGACAGGAACTGCACTGCATGTGTGCTGAACTCCTAAAAGACAGTATGAATTAATTTCATCAAGATAATAGTAATTATAAAAATGCTGAAGGAATTATGGCCACATGTAAGTAAGCCTAATTTATGTACCAAGCAATAGGATGGGAACTATGAGAAAATTAGCAGAGCACTGGAAATGTGGTATGGAAGAGTAAGAGGCAGCTTGGTTTGGTAGAGCAGTGCATTAGAATTGCTTAGAGGAGTCAAAAATCAAAACCATGAAAATGATCCATTTGTAGCAGTGTACTGAGGGAGGAGCTGAATAACAAGGGAGTGTTTTACTGATGAAAGACTTAATTGGAATGATTAAAAGAAAAACAAAAGCGAAACTAAGGAAAAATTGCAGAATTATCTCCTGGTATTGAACATGACAATCCCCAGGTGATGGAAAACAGGGCAATTCCCTGATAGTTTCCCAGCTGATTTCACCTAATCTCTCGTTCCTGGATGTTCCATCCTGCCTTCTCATGTTTTAGCACAGGTGCCACTGAATGGTGTGGTGAGCAGCTGCAGGGAGATGAGTGGGCCTCAGCTCAATCCAGGAAATCAGATAATAAAGTTGTGAGTAGATCTTGGATGGAAACTTAACTGCTGTAAGCTACATGTACATGAAGTATTGCTAGGGTTGCTATAGCAGCACTCTTTGACTGAGAGTGGAGCTGCTGTATCTGTGAGTATTCTCTGTGCAGTTTGTGACTCAATCTTGCACAGTAACATACAGTGGGTTGACTGTGGCATGAGCTCACAGTGTGACCTTGCAGCCCAGAAGGCCAGTGGCCTCCTGGGCTGTATTAAAAGCAGTGTGGCCAGCAGTTGAAGAGAGGGAATTCAGCCCCTCTGCTCTACTCTGGTGAGACTTCACCTGCAGTGCTGTGTCCAGCTCTTGAGCCCTCAACACAGGAAGGACAGAGACCTGATGGAGCAAGTTCCAGAGGAGGACTGTGAAAATGATCAGCGGGCAGGAGCAGCTCTGCTGTGAGGACTAGCTGAGGGAGCTGGGGATGTTCAGCCTGGAGAAGAAGAGGCTCCAGGCAGACCTAAGAGCAACCTGCCAGTAGCTAAAGGGGGCTCCAAGAAGACTGCAGAGGGACTGTTTGCAAAGGCCTGCAGTGACAGGATGAGGGCAATGGTTTGAAATAAAAGGAGAGCAGATCTAGATTGGATGTGAGGAACAAGTTCTTCAGTGTGAGGGTGGTGGAACACTGCAACAGGCTGCTTTAGTAGAGGATGTCCCTGCTGACTGCAGAGGGGTTGGACTAGATGACCTTTGGAGGTCCAACCCAAACCATGCCATTCTATAACTAGATGTTTACTTGTAAGAAACAGCCCAGCGTGGCAAATGACAGATTTCTCCCTCTTGCCCTTATTCACTCGGTGACACAGTTGCAATGTATGCCTCCCTCTTTTGGCGTGCAGAGGTAGATCTGTTCCTAGGGCTTCAAGTTGAGATACAAATATAGGGAAAGTCTTTATCCACTCCTTGCATTCAGGATGTATAGGGCAATAAGGAGGAGAATTTCCCACAATTTTTAATTGAAAGGTAAGAAGCAAGTTTGATTATGACTGAACTGAAAAGATCTTTGTGTGTCAGAGTAGCTCATTTGTTTAGTTTCAGGCAGATGCACTTTGAAATTACTGAATTCTACCTTCTTATTTACAAACTAAATGCTTGCAGTGCAAATGCTTGTATTTTCAGTCCCTGTGAAGGTTGTTTTGCATTGTCCAAAGAATTTGCATTTCATCTGGGCAAAATGGTGAGCAGTGATGCCAGAGTTTTCTTACTGCTCTCCACCACTTGTAGGTTTATTGGACCTAAGTATTCTTTTCTAACTTTCAACGTTTTGTTCAGTTCACAGATGTGTAGATCTTGTACGAGCTGTTTAAAAGGGCTGGTTCTGTCTAACTGGACTTCTCCAGGGCAGTGCTGAGGCACAGCCAGGGCAGACCTCTGTGAGACATCTCAGCCTTGAAGAGCTACGCAGTGGCAGTCCTTAGAATCATAGCTCAGCTTCTTTCCTGGCCTCCTGAGGAAAGATTTGTTGGGATTTTTTGTTTACAGTCTTTTGAAAGGCTGTGAAAACCAACAGCTGCTTTGCTTTCCTCTGCTATCTCCTAGTAGTAGGAGAACCAAGGTAGGTTGGAAGGCAAGATTTTTCTTTGGTAATTTGTTTATCTCCTGTCACATTAACGTAGATTTTAGCTTTATCTTGGCTTAACTGCCACTAAAACGCTGGGTGAACTTCACAGGCTCTGGTGTATTACTTCTGGAGTGATTCCAGTGCAAAGGGCTGGCTGAGGCCTTTCAAAGAATATCTGCCTCTTGCTTCCATCTTGCAGTCAGCTGGGGTCTAGGGATGGTGTTAAATATAAGCAATTTCTTCTCTCTGTTACCTGTATTTATTTGGCTTAAACTGAGAACAGTTTTGTTCCAATTACTGTTTTTAAATACTGCTAAGTTCTTATGAGTTTTAATTCCTGCTTGCTCTAGGAGAAAATGGAAAATGGCTTCTGTTTTCTAACTGATTTTGTTAGACCTTTTGTGTCTGGAGGTAGGAAGGGTTAATTTACAAGTTCAAGGAGTAAGAGACCTTTCCACATGCTCAAACAATTGGAATTGTGCCTTTGTGAGCATTCAGCAAAAAAAAAGCTACACTTTGGTTTATAATGAACCTATTTCCCTTTTTCCTTGGGATCTGTGACCAAGAGGACAACCCATATGCATGTGATTCTCTGCAGTGCAGCAGTGAATGTTTGACCCTGGAGTCAAATCTGCCTTCCTATGGACTCTTAGAAATGTCTGTGTGAAAATGATAAACAATTTGTTAGTGGTGTTTTTCTTGCCAGGTTGCCCAGCTTATTCTTTCAGCCAGAAAACCTGAAAGCAGACAGCAGTGCTAGCCAAGAGATCATCCTGCACAGCAGATTGTTTGTCTCTAGTTAGGAAATGAGAATATTGTGGAAGTTTGTACTTCCACATTGATTTCTCAGGGAGGACTTTCAGCGTTGTTGCTAAGGTATTGTTTTTAGGGCTTGTGAAAACCATCTCCAAAATCTCCTGGTTTTCTTGATGATTCTGGGCTGCAAAAAGAGCATCAGCCTCTGATCATTTGATAACTGGTTTTCTTCTTTACAAAACCTAAGTGTTTGCATTTATCCCTTATTTTAGAAATTAATTCCAAGAAAGGGGAAGGTCTGGTGATAGTTTTTTTTCTCCTGCTAGGTAAGATCTGAATAGGAGACTAAAGTCAACTCTAAAATACTCCTATTGCCATACTGGTTACAGGTGGGTCTTTGCCTAATTGGTATGCTGCCTAATGCCCTAGGATAAATGCAGTCATTTGCAGAGAAGTACTATCACCAGGATACCTTCTTCCTCTTGAGGGAACCAGTGTAGAGTCTACTGAGAAAAGTATTTTTATGTCTTAAGGTACCAGAACACCTTTTTTTTTTGGCATGTGGTAAACTTGCACAGAGAGAGAATTTTGCCCACTGATTTATCTCTGTTATCTTTTAGTGTCCCTGGCTGATCAGGCTGCAGTAGTTGATGATTACTGCCTCTTGGTTTCTGCACAAGGCAGATTTGCTGGCAGCAGTGGCAGAACGAGATGGATGTCTCTTACAGGTCATTCTGTGACAGTCACTGGACAGACTTATGTCTAGTTTTGATAGTCTGAGCAGTAATACTCTGGGCTGTAAAATGGAGAAGCTGAGTTGCAGGCACCTGTGGAATCCTGCCAGTCTTGCAGCCTTCACCAGGATACAGAGGATGGGGATAGAGGAAGTCAAAAAGGTGCAGCTTGGTCTGCTGGTACTTGCTTGCTTGTTAAACACACCTGGATTATTCAGTCATTTGCTAGGCTGTGTAATGCTTTGGAGGAGAGTGAAATAATAAACTTGAAATCTTGGTTTGTTTTGGTGTGGTGTATTTGACAATACTTAAGACAGATAGTTTTCAGCCAGATGTGTCTAGCTGATAAGAGAAACTGCAGCTTCATTGGGAACCCGTGGGGTCCTAAAACTGGTTTAAGATGAGATTGTGTGTTAGGATGTCAGTAGCTCACTACTTACTTCATTCTTGTTCCTTACATAGCTTGGTCCTAGTGTGTGCAAGAGTGATGTCATAGAGGCAGCTGTCAAGCTGTGTAGGATTTGTTAATTCAGACAAAAAATGCTCTTGAGTGCCTTGAATGTTAATGTCAGAAATTACTGCAGAGCACCGCTGAAAGTGGTGAACCAGGGTCCATGCTTAATGATTTGCAGAGACAAACTGCTGTAAGAGAGTTCTCAGCCAGCCAAAAATATCTTTTCTCTCATGTTTATCTTGATTGCATCCCAAAGGGATATTTCTTCATCTCTTTTATGAAGAATTATCTCTAAATTTATGTGCATTTTTTGCTTCTCATGAAGGACTGAGATTTCCTAGATTTGTGTTTGACTGAGCAATTTTGTTCTGAAACCTTCTTGTGTACTTTTAGTCTCCATATTTAAAAACTTATCTGCTGTATCTCTCAATACTTCATATCCTTCTGCATTCCAGTTTCCTTCCCTCTGTGAACCCACCCCAAGAAGTTTCTGATAACTGAAAGACCACTTGATTTGAATGTCTTGTCTTGAACTCCTAAAAGACCATGAATATTTCTTCTTTTCAAGCCAAGAGCTGTTTTCAATAGCCAAACACATTTGTTGTGCATCATTTTCCTGAGCTACTCCAGTGCCTGTCATTTCACTTTGTGTTTCTTCATTAGGTGAGAGCTAGTCCTGCCACTGCTGGAGCTGGAGAGGCTGTAAGCTCACTAGGACCACTGCAGAGCTGATTAGCTCCACAGGGGTTGCTACACTTCTGAAACCTTTGTGGGCTCTGAAGTTTGGCGGCTATTTGAGTCCCTGTAGAGCTCAGAGGTTCTTAGGGGCTGAAACGAGCATAATTGCAAAGTTGGAGCATTCACTGTGAAGGGCCTCACCAAATAATTGGCTGTCCCAATTAAGCAGGTGTTCTTCCCACTGAATAATGTTCAGGAAGGTAAACGATTGCCTACCCTGTGAGGTGTCCCAATTAACCGCCTTAAAATCAGCTGTGTCGTGTGGGGTATCTCTGTTCAATGGGCGAAACAGTTGCATGCATCTCGATGAGGGATGGTGTTTTAATGACATTCCTAGCAGGAGCCTAGTGTGGTGCAGGAGAAGAGGGCTGAAAGGATCTGCATCGGTGTAGGGGAGCAGTATGGATCAGAAAGTTGCAAAGCTGATGGGTGCTAGCGATGAATTTCTCTCCCTCTGTGCGTACTGTTGGAAATCTCTGCTGAATTAGTGTGTTTAATCTGGGCAGTTTGTACTCTGAAAGCTTTTTTCTGTGTATGGGGGATATTCTGCCCAGACTTCTTGTTGGTTTTTTTGTTTTTTTAAGGCAAGAAGAACTGTTACTTGCTATGTTTGTATTGCACAGAATGGAGCCAAGAAAAGCAGCTTGCTTCTTTGGCTTTTATCATAGAATCATAGAATGGTTTAAGTTGGAAGGGACCTCAAAAATCATCCAGTTCCAACCCCCTGCCATAAGCAGGGATACCTCCCACTGGAACAGGTCACTCAAGGCCTCATCCAACCTGGCCTGGAACACCTCCAGGAAGGGAGCATCCTCAACCTCCCTGGACAACTTGTTCCAGTGTCTCACCACCCTGACTGTAAAGAACTCTTTTCTAACATCTAGTTTGAATCTCCCCTCTTCCAGTTTAAACCCATTACTCCTTGTTCTGTCATGACAAGACCTTGTCAATAGTCCCTCCCCAGCCTTTCTGTAGGTCCCCTTCAGATACTGGAAGGCCACTTTAAGGTCTCCTTGAAGCCTTCTGTTCTCCAGGCTGAAGAGCCCCAACTCATGTAGCCTGTCCTCATAGCAGAGGTGATCCAGCCCTCTGAGCATCTTCGTGGCCCTTCTCTGGACTTGTTCAATGTCCTTCTTATGCTGGGGGCTCCAGAACTGCACACAGGACTCCAGGTGGGGGTCTGATGGGAGCAAAGGGGGATAATCCCCTCCCTTGCCTTACTGCCTACACTTCTCTTGCTGCAGCCCAGCACACAGTTGCTGTCTGGGCTGCACTCACACTGCAGGCTCATATTGAGCTTTTCATCATCCCAGACCCCCAGGTCCTTTTCCTCAGAGCTGCTCTCAGCCATTCCCCACCCAGCCTGGATCTGTGCTTGGGGTTGCGCTGACCCAGGTGCAGGACCTTACACATGGCCTTGTTGAACGTCATGAGGTTGGCCTGGGCACACCTCTCCAGCCTGTCCCATGCCCCTCTGCCTGAATCCCTGCCCTCTAGCAAGTCGACTGTGCCACACAGTTTGGTGTCACCTGCACTCTTGCAAAGGATGCACTGATTCCTCTGTCCATATCACTGACAAAGATGTTAAACACTACTGGTGCCAGCACTGACCCTTTAGGGATGCCACTTGGCACTGGTCTCCAGGTAGACATTGTGCCCTTGATCACCACTCTCTGCCTGCCACCATCCAGCCAATTCCTTATCCAGCAGTGCTCCACCCATCCAGTCTGTGTCTCTCCAGTTTGGTGCCCAGGATGTCATGTGGGACAGAGCCAAAAGCCTTACTCAGGTCCAGGTAGATGATGTCAGTTGCCCTTCCCTTGTCCACTGTTGCTGTGACTTTGTTATAAAAAGGCACTAAATTTGCCAGGCATGATTTGCCCTTGGTAAAGCCATTGCTGGTTACCACCAATCACCTCTGCTTTGTTTTCCACCTGCCTTAGCAGAGCCTTCAGGAGGATTTGCTCCATGATCTTGCAAGGCACAGAGGTGAGACCGATGGCTGTGAAAAACCTTTCAATTTGGAACTATTCAAATACCTGAAGTTCCAGCTGTATAATGCAGAGTGACTTTGGCCAGAAGGCAAATTGTGTCCTGGGCTACAGCCAGAGGAGTCTGGGCAGCAGGGCAAGAGACAAGATTCTTCCCCTTGACTCTGCTCTGCTGAGACCTCACCTCCAATCTTGCCTCCAGTTCTGGTGTCCTCAGCATAAGAAGCATGCAGAGCTGGTGGAGTGAGTCCAGAGTAGGCCACAGGGCTGGAGTGCCTCTGCTATGAGGATAGGCTAAGGGAGCTGGTATTGTTTAGCTTGGGGAAGACACCTGGTGGACCTTAGGGCTGCCTTCCAATAGCTGAAAAGATCCTCCAGAAAAGCTGCAGAGGGATTTTTCCTGAGGGTGTCTAGAGACAGGACAAGGGGGAATGGAATGGTTTGAAGCTGAGGGAGAGCAGGATTAGACTGGATCTAAGGAAGCAATTCTAAAGTGTGAGAGTGCTGAGACTCTGGAATAGGCTGCCCAGAGAGGTTGTGGCTGCCTCCTGCCTGGGGGTGTTGAAGGCCAGGTTGGATGAGGCCTTGAACAGCTGAGTGTAGTTGAGAGGTGTCCCTGCCCATCGTGGGGAGGTTGGAGTAGATGACCTTTGAGGCCCCTTCCAACTTAAGCCATTCTGTGACTACTTGTGTTGATCAGCTGTATTTCTGGCACAGATACAGCCATGCATTAAAACAAACACATTGTAGACATGGAATTTCCTGACTTTTCCAAATAAATCTTTGCCAAGAATCACTTCATTTGCAATTTTTTCTTAATGTGTTGCACATTTGTTGTTCTTTAAAGGATTCGTGGCCAGGCCTCTTTGCATGTGGGCATCATGCAGTGCTATGGTGTGGATGTCTGATGAGCTGAGTTAGTTTAGAGGTTGCAGATTCTTCTTAATCTAGACAGTTTAGATTGAGCCAGGTTAGGGAGCACAGATGCACACAAGCAGGTGTACTGGCAGATGTCATGAGGTTATGAGAAGCAATTTAGGACAGTAGTCTTCTTGCCTGCCCCAGCTGCAACAAGAAAATAGGGCAAACCCTGTGGACACTCTTGTCTGATCTGTTTATATTGTATGTTAGTTCTGTTTAGTTATACATTCTGTTAACACACAAAAATAAATCTGTTTTCTACCCCCAGCTAGTCTCCTGCCATAAAAAAATGGTTTGCTTTGCTTCACCTCAGACTTAAGAGCAACTAGATAACTTCCCTCCCCCACTACCTGCTAAGCAATGTTTAAACATGTGGCAATGCTTGCTAACGGGTTTTAAACTTGCTTCCTCTATGTTCACATTTTTAATGGAGTGTTTTTCCTCATTAGTTGCAAACTGTGCTCATACACATGTTGGCATAGCCACCTGTCTCTGAATTTCTCTGGAAAGAAAGGGCAAGAACTGGTCTGCTTTCATATCTGTTTCTCTGCCTTGCCTGTAACTTGCTGTGTCTACTATAAGTCCACACCCCTCGTTTTTCAGTTCCCTCCATCCCCAGTGTTCTGACCTTCACTAAAGAAGCTGTTGTACTTTACTGACAGTCTGCAGTCTCTCTTCGCTGTTCTCTGAGTTCTGACATTGTCAAAATCCATTGGTTGTTCTCAACTTCTTCACTGGACTCATGGAAAGAATAAAGCACATGGAAGTATGACCTGTCCTAGTGCTGTGGGTTTGTCTGAAGTTTTCTTCAGTATTTTAAGTAACTTGATTCTGTTGTGATTGACATGTGTGTCCCTTGTCCTGTAGAACAGAACCCCACAGACACTGTCTCTGCAGAACAGAGGGCCTTTGGTTTTGCTGAGAGATATAGGCAATATTACAGCTGTAGATTTAAATGATTTAAACTTCCCTTTTTTTGTTGTTTTTCTGGTTTTAGGTTCATGTATTGGACAGACTGGGGAGAAGTGCCAAAGATAGAACGTGCTGGGATGGATGGTTCAAGCCGCTCCGTTATAGTTAACACGGACATATATTGGCCAAATGGACTGACGTTGGATTATGAGGAACAGAAACTTTACTGGGCAGATGCTAAACTGAACTTCATCCACAAGTCAAATCTGGATGGAAGTCATAGGTAAGAAGATTTATTTGGTGTATGTAATCTGCTCCTTTTCTTAGATGTTGCTTAAGATGTTTTGAGACTTGTGACTGGGAGTTGGCATGTTACCACTCACAAACTGTTCAGCAAACTACTGCAATGGGAATCTTACATTCATCCCCACTGTGAAGTTGAATATGTGCTCTGCTTTTGGATATCCTGTGCTTCCCAATAAATCTTTTCTCAGAACCAGTCCTATAAAGAAATCCTGGACTCCTGTCCATAACTATGTAAGAGTACATAGCAAAACTGTCTCTTTTCAACAGGTCTTCTGTGCTCCGTGGCTGTTATGTTGTGGTGGGTTAGGAAATGTCCCCTGCCACTGCTGAAATTTACCAGACTAGCTCAGTTGGCTTGGATGAAGCTATATTTACAGGAAAGCAAAATTTACAAGCATATAATGTATTTACACATACTTATAACTATATACAAATCAAAAGTCATACAGAAATGCAAATTCCCTCCTGGACAAAGAAGCTGCCCAGAAGGAGCTGAAAGCTGCCCTCTCTTTCTCTCTCTACTTTTCCAGGCAGGCAAACAAAAACAACCAGCAAAGCTTAGGTTATTTGTTAATGGAGAGATTAGAGCACAGTGAAGGAGAATTGAATAGAAGCAACATCACAGAACAGAATGGGAGAAGTTGTTAACATTTTGTCTGTTTATTTTTTTTAACAAACCAATGAATAATATAGACTTCATCATTATTTTCTTTTCACAACCAATGATCTGTTTTCTCTCATTAAAATATTCCAATTAGCCTCAAACCATCACAGGTGTTCAGCAAGGAAAGAATCTGGAAAAAAATGGATCATACGAGTGCTTCAGTTTCATCAGTCTGGAGGGTGGGAAATGAGTGGAAAACAGTTTACAGTGAGCTGTGTTGAAATTACTGTTTTCCTGTAACAGCTTTATAGCAATGATGTAATTCTTTTTCATCCAGTCATGGCTACTTTATGAAGGATATGAGTGGTACTTTGTGTAGATGGGTCTATCACTAACTCAGCTGGAGGCCCTCTTCATTCAACAAGATAGCTTTGGCAAGTACTGTTTGCACATACAGTTACTTGTGCCCAAAGTATCCTATAGAAACGTAGCATCTTTTGAGATTATTCTTTGCAAGTTTTTGTGATGCTTCAGCTGGTTTACCTGAGAATGAAATCTCTTCTGTTCTTCATTCTGACTTCCTGGAGACCTGTCTCCTTTCACCACAAATGTTATTTTAGCATAAAGAAATTGATCATATTGATGAGACAGGTGTTTTGTGTGGACTTGTGAGTAGGAACATAGCACTCATGAAATGTTTGAGTAGTAACTCAGACATATCCACTGTCTTCCTGGGATATTTGTTTTGAACTGCAGTTTCTAGTAACACTGCTTTGAAAGCTTAGGTAGTTTTGTTCTTAAATTCTCCCTGTTTGTTCTTAAGAAGTAACAAGAGTTGGATATAAATATTATAACTAGCTTTGTTTATTCAAAACATGGAGATAATGGATATTTATATTTCAGTTGGGCCAGCCCCCAGGCACAAATCCAGGATGGGTGCAGAGTGGGATGAGAGCAGCTCTGAAGAAAGAGACTTAGGGATATTGGTTGATGAGAAGCTCTCCATGAGCCAGCAGTGCCCTCATGCAGATCAGAAGGCTGTGCTGGGCTGCATCCAGAGGGGTGTGGGCAGCAGGGCAAGAGAGGGGATTCTGCCCCTTGACTTTGCTCTGCTGAGACACTGTCAGCTAGACCTCATCCAGCCTGGCTTTGAACACCCCTAGGGAGGAGGCAGCCACAGCCTCCGTGGGCAGCCTATTCCAGGGTCTCACCACCCTCATACTGAAGAACTTCTTCTGAACTTCAGCAAAGCCTTTGACACTGTCTGCCACAAGAAGCTCCTGGTCAAGCTGGCAGCTCATGGCTTGGACAGATTCACTCTGTGCTGGATCAAGAACTGGATGGATGGCAGAGCCCAGAGAGTGGTGGTGAATGGTGCCACATCCAGTTGGCAGCTGTCACTAGTAGTGCTCCCCAAGGATCAGTGCTGGGCCCAGTCCTGTTCAATATCTTTATTGATGATCTGGACGAGGGGATTGAGTCCAGCATCAGTAAGTTTGCAGATGACACCAAGCTAGGAGCAGGTGTTGATCTGTTGGAGGGTAGGAGAGCCCTGTGGAGGGACCTGGACAGGCTGGATGGGTGGGCAGAGGCCAATGGGATGAGATTTAACAAGGCCAAGTGCAGGATTCCACACTTTGGCCACAATAACTGCAACCAGCACTACAGGCTGTGGACAGAGTGGCTGGAAAGCAGCCAGGAGGAAAGGGACCTGGGGGTACTGATAGACAGCAGACTAAAGATGAGCCAGCAGTGTGCCCAGGTGGCCAAGAAGAGTTAATGGCATCCTGGCCTGGATCAGGAACAGTGTGGCCAGTAGGACAAGGGAGGTTATTCTGCCCCTGTACTCAGCACTGGTCAGGCCACCCCTTGGGTGCTGCATCCAGTTCTGGGCTCCTCAATTCAAGAGAGATGTTGAGGTGCTGGAACGTGTCCAGAGAAGGGCAACAAAGCTGGTGAGGGGCCTGGAACACAAACCCTATGAGGAGAGGCTGAGGGAGCTGGGGTTGTTTAGCCTGAAGAAGAGGAGGCTCGGGGTGACCTCATTGCTGTCTACAACTACCTGAAGGGACATTGTAGCCAGGTGGGGGGTGGCCTCTTCTGCCAGGCAACCAGCAACAGAACAAGGGGGGACAGTCTCAAGTTGTGCCAGGGGAGGTCTAGGCTGGATGTTAGGAGGAAGTTGTTGGCAGAGAGAGTGATTGGCATTGGAATGGGCTGCCCAGGGAGGTGGTGGAGTCACTGTCCCTGGAGGTGTTCAAGAAAAGCCTGGATGAGGCACTTAGTGCCATGGTCTAGTTGACTGGCTAGAGCTGGGTGCTAGGTTGGACTGGCTGATCTTGGAGGTCTCTTCCAACCTCATTGATTCTATGATTGTAAGATCCACTCCAAACTTACTCTCTTTCAACTTCAAACCACTCCCCATTCTTTGCCGTTCTTGCCTTCCTGGAGCTGTGTTGCAAAACAGTGTTGCAGTTTTGGTGCTTTGTTTTTGTTTTCCTGATGTTTATTCCCTGGTCTACCTTCAGCTAACCTCGAAGTGATGCCTTGTAGAGATGAGGCTGTGAAGGTGCTGATCTTTCTTGATACAAGTGGCTGATCTATGTTGTCTGAATGCAGGGAGCTGCATCTAACAGCTGTCTCATGACATAGAAGTTAAGTCACCTGGGTCCCAGCAGTTACCTCATTCATTCCAGAACAAATTCTCTGTCATTGGTGAAACCTGTAATAAAGACCTGTATAGACAAGAAATTTAGATTTTTAGATCTGCTAATTCTTTATTACATATTCATAAAAGCAAACCAAAAAACCCAGTCTAATCCTTTAAAGTTGTTTGGTTTAATTTCTAAACATACTGAAATGTATCAGAAATATTTCGTGTCAGGAGGCTAAACGTTACCATTTGAAGGGGAGAAAGGGAAATCATCTTTAGAGAGGAAAGCACATATGACTTCCCTTAAGCACTCAGGAGCAAACAGCACTTCTAACAGCACCTGTTTTTCCCTAGGCATGTGAGAAAGTTCTTAAGCTTCAGAAAATAGTCAACATCTGTGTCCAGCTTGCTTTTTTTTAATTCTTTGCAATTTACATCATCATGAAGGGGGAAAAAATGAAAGAACTGCAGAAGTTCTACAGTGGGATTTTATGTGTTGGTTTTTTTTTTCCTCTGCTGTAACCTCATAGCCTCTGCCTGTCCTAAGAAAAAAGATATTCTGAGTCTGAAGTGGTTCTTTCTTGTTAAATACTGTCAGTTATTCAGTAAATTCACTTTTAGCAATATATCTTGCAGCTGTAATTCTGGGTTTTGGCTCTTGATTATTTTATCCATCTTTTTCAATAACTGATTTTCTAATACTAAAAAATAAAATAAGTTCTAATGCTGCAAACAAAGAAAACAAACAAGCAAACAAAACCCCCAAAATGAGCCTTGAGATCTTCCTCTGAAGTGGAAAAGAAAACCAAACCAACCAGCCATCCAAACCCAAATTCGACTAAACCTTCATCTCTTTCTCCTAGTCGTTGCCCACCCCAAAAAAGTTAAGAAAGCAACCCAAAACACTCCTTCCCCCCCAAAAAAAAAGGTAATGAAGTTTTTCTGTGAAGAGTGGAACTACCATCATGTGGCTTTAGAGGGATTTCCATTTCTGCCTCTGCTCCAGCAGCACTTCCTCTGGCTTTTCTCTCTGTGCCTCTGTGCACACGTGCCATGTGCATGCACACACCTCCTTTTTTCCTTCCTTGTTCTTGCCATCCCATGGCTCCTTAGATTCCTTCACCCAATATGATCTCTTCCTGCTGTCTGTGTTCCTTGGTGCATGGTTTCTGGGTCTGACAGCTCAACAAAGTGTTCCTAGGCAGCTTATTTCAGCTGGGTTGAATACTGGGGTTTCGAGTTGCTTGCATCCTCAAGACCATCCATTTGTTAAGGCAAAGTTGCAAAAAGCAAAAATAATAATATCTTTGTGAACTCTGCTTTCCTGAATTGGCCAAGATTTACAAGAAGTGTTGGGTTGTGGAGTTGAAGGAGATAGATACTGTACAGACACAGCTAAAATGATCAAATAGATTTGCTTCCCTATGCAAAGGTGACATTGTGTGATTAGCCAGCTGCTCCCATCTTTTAGAATCCCCTTTGAGCAGGGCCACCTTTAGAGTAGAGTAATTTTCCTTAAGAGTTAAGAATGGGGGAAGGCAAGATCATTATCTTTGGATAATAATGCATAATCCAACTTAAAACAGATGTTTTGGCATATTTAGAAACTGCTGGTTTTCATAGAATCACTTCATATTAGAGGTTGGAAGGGATCTCGAGACATCATCTAATCTAGCTCCCCTGCCATAGCAGGATCACCCAGGGCAGGTCACACAGGATCACATCCAGGAAGGTTTTGAGTATCTCCAGAGAAGGAGACTCCATGACCTCTCTGGGCAGCCTGCTCCGGGACTGTGCCACCCTCACAGTGGTTTTTCCCTTCTGTTCCCATGGCACCTCCTCTGCTTCAGCTTGCCCCCATTGCCCCTTGTCCTGTCACTGGACAACCCTGAGCAGAGCCTGGCTCTGCCTTCCCGATATTTCTCTGCACATCTTTATCCACATGAATGAGGGCAGCCCTCAAGCTCCTCTGCTCCAGGCTAATGAGCTCCAGCTCCCTCAGCCTATCCGCAACAGGGAGATGTTCCACTGCCTTCAGCACCTTCATGGATTGTTGTAGGTATTTTCACCATTTTCTAAGTGCTCTTTCATATTTCAAAAGTAAGTTTGTTTTTCTTATTATCTAAATTTGTCCTGATTAAAACAGGGCTGTTCTATATTGAATCATAGAATCAACCAGGTTGGAAGAGACCTCCAAGATCATCCAGTCCAACCTAGCACCCAGCCCTAGCCAATCAACTAGACCATGGCACCAAGTGCCTCATCCAGGCTTTTCTTGAACACCTCCAGGGATGGTGCCTCCACCACCTCCCTGGGCAGCCCATTCCAATGCCAATCACTCTCTCTGGGAAGAACTTCCTCCTAACATCCAGCTTGTACTTTCCCTGGCACGACTTGAGACTCTGTCCCCTTGTTCTGTTGCTGCTTGCCTGGGAGAAGAGGCCAACCCCCACCTGGTTACAGTAACCCTTCAGGTAGTTGTAGACAGCAATGAGGTCACCCCTGAGCCTCCAAGTGTTAGTAGTTTCTCTGGTGCTTTACCTGCTTCAGTATGTTTGGGAGAATGTGTTTCTGCAATCTGGAGCTTATTGAAGGAATGAAAAATGCAACTGAGTTATTGAAAGACAGGCATACTTGGGGTGGTGGAGTTACCATCCCTGGAGGCGTTCAGGAAGCTGTAGGTGAGGTGCTTCAGGGCATGGGTTAGTGGTCATGGTAGCTGGGTTATGATTGGACTTAATGATCTTAAAGGTCTTTTTCCAGCCTTGATGATTCTATAATTTGTACAAATATGGTGTTCTGAATCTGAATCATTGTGGCAACCTTCAGCAAGGGAAGCAGCAGGGTAAGATTTGACCTGTCTCAAATCTTTCGGCGCTGCCTAACACAAGGTGGGAAAGAGTCTATAGCAGATAAATGTGGTTGTAAAGCTTCCCACAAAGCAGGATGACACAAGTTTTAATTGCTTTGGGGGAAGTGAGAAGCATTTAGCAGGAACTAACATCTTCATATCAAGAAGGAATTTCAGGCAGTTCAAAAAAAGCGCTTTTGTGATTTGGATGGCGAGAGAGAATACAATGTAAATAGGAAAATATTTTAATTAGTGTCACTGGCAGTATGAAAGTGCTGAGATTCAGAACTTGGTGTTCTAAAATTCAGAGTGAATGAAAGGGGAATGTTCTTGTCATGTTTCTAATTCTGCAAGAAATCCCTAACTCCTTTTGTATTTCTATTCCTGCAAGGCTGACTATCACATCTCTACACCTGGCGCTACACAGGAATTAAAATTTAAACATTTGTATGTCAGAAGAGGACATTGATATGCGTAGATGCTTTGCTTCTTACTTGCATGAGTACAGCAAGCAGGTGGGAGGAACATGCAGGGGAAGAGACAAAGGAGGCTTTGCTTGTTAATTGCTTCTTTAATTATTTTCTTTGTCACCTCTTTGGACAGGACCAGGATAAGCTCTCTTTGGAGGTGCTGAACCTCCACATCAAAACTAGTAAGCAGCATGACAGCACTGGCAGTAGCACACAGTAAATATGTGGCAGAGTCATAAATTCCTGAGGAAACATCTCCAGGAGATTTTGCAAGGATGATATATCGTCGTTACCTGCTAGCCCTGGGATTTATTAGCCCTAGCTACTGCTGTGAAGGGCTTGTTAGAATCCAGAGGAAGAGCACAGAAGTTGATGACTAATGCCCTTGGTTTGCCAGTGAGAGAAAGGACTGAAGAGAATTTTCATGTCAGAATGCAATAATTAAACACTGAAATTGGTGCACAGAAGAGATGGTTTTGTTTTCTGCAGTGCTCACCCTGCTCTTATCAGAGTGAACAGTTGCTTTTTGTGGGACTAATTAAACAAAACTGAATTGCAGACAGCTCTCCTGTGAGTAGAGTACCCGAGATAGGTTGGCCTGCTAAGGCAGCTCTTGAATTAATTTTCTCTTCCTTTACCCTGCAGCAGCAGTTCTAATTAATAAGTTAACACATTATTGGCTGAAGGGAAATGCACTTACAAGGTCCCTCAGGAAGTGTTTGTGCTAATGAGATGGGTTTTGAGGGTAAGAAAACATACATTCAGCAACTGTCAGAAAGCTGGGAAGAGCTTGCAAGGAGGTGAATGTCTTAAGTTTGCACCCAAGCATTGATTTTTCCCAGTTTCTGTTTTCAAGCATCAGCTCGTGTCTGTCTGCCAGATGATTAGTTGCAGGTTTGATGAAACACTAAAAATACCATCCCTCTGCATCTGGCAGGGTTGCTGTTTTCATTCTGTGCATGTAATGCAAGCAGCAAATGACACTATGTGGAAGGGATAAAATACTGTGCTCTCTGTATAGCTTTCTGTGTGTTTCTGTGAGGTAAAAATGCTAAATACCCTCCAGCAGTGAAGAGGAACTAGGCTATGGTGAAAAGCCTCAGCGACACATTACACACCAGTGCAGAAGATGATTTCTGCTCTAATTAAAACTGCTAGAGAAGTCTGCCTAAGCAGAATTAATTAGCTTATTTGGACGCAGAGCTAAGGTGAATTTCTTGGTTCTTCCCCAAGGTGCTTCTGAAATAAAATGGTGGAAAGGTGGAGCTTCAAAGCTCTGTGATGGGCTGTGTGTGAAGGACATGCTCTGTGTGTATAACCAGGCACCAGGGCACAGCTTACTGCATGTTGGTAGCCTTTAAATAGAAATCTGTAGCACGGAGCCATTAGCCCAAGTGGCTCAGTGGAGCAGCTCATCAATACTGCTTCCAGGACCTGAGACAGCAAATGCAGCTTTAGTGCAGGATCCCAGCCCTGCTGACAGTGAAGGAAGAGCAGTGTGGGTTAGGAAGCACACAGACCTCTTTGTGTCACCCTAACCCCCCTCCTGTCTCCCTGCTGGCTTCCCAACCTTCTTCCCTCTTTCCAGGGGCACTGCCTGTCAGGAAGGTGCTTGCCTGAAAAATGACCCACAGAGTGGCTTTATTTCTCAGCCTTGGTTTTAGTCCTGATTGACTTGATCATACTTTCATTGAAGATGGGATTTGAAATGTCATGGCTAGACCTGTTAGATGCTAAATACACTTTCTGAGAATGTAACAATTGTGGCTTAAAGAACTGGCTGTCCTGAATCACCTCCCTGGCCTCCATGTGCCTCATCAGAGCTTCTGGGAGGATCTGTTCCGTGATCTTCCCGAGCACAGAGGTGAAACTGATAGGTTGGTAGTTTCCAGAGTCCTCCTTTCAAACCTTTTTAAAAATGGGCACAGCATTTCCCTCTTCTAGTCTCCAGTCACTTCACCTGACTGCCAGGACTTCAAATATCACAGAGGGTGCCTTGACAACTCCATCAGCCAGTTCCCTCAGGACTCTGGGGTGCATCTCATCAGGTCCTACACACCTAGGTATGTGCAGGTTTGTAGGTGGTCATGAGCCAGCTCTTCTCTTTCAGTGGGAGGAATCTTACCCTCCTGGTCTGCATCTTGTGGTTCAACAGCTGGGGAGGTGTGGGGAGAGAGGTTGATAGTGAAGACTGAGGCAAGCAAGTTGTTGAGTATCTTGGCCTATACCTTGTCTGTTGTTAGTGGGCCACCATCCTTGCTCATCAAGAGTATACTTTCTTTTAACCTTCCTTTGCTGGTTGATGGACCTGCAGAAGCCCTTCTTGGATTTTTTTTGCATCCCTTGCCAAGTGCAGCTTCAGCTTGGCCTTGGCCTTCTTGACCTCATCCCTGCACAATCAGGAAGGGTTCCTGTGCTCCTTCCAGGTTACCTGTCCCTGCTTCCATTGTCCATGCAGTTCCCTCTTGCTCTTTATTTTTACCAGAAGGTCTCTCTCTACTCAGCCATCCTTGCCTGATTTCATAGCCCCAGTGATCAAGAGTTTTGGTGCTCTATTGAAAGCATCCTTAAAGATCTGCCAGCTCTGCTCTGCTCCCCTGTCCCTTAGGACCATTTCCCAGGGTGTCCTCTTAACTAACTCCCTGAGAAACTGGAAGTTTGCTTTCCTTCTGTCCTGAAAAACAGGAACACACACTGATTCTTCAGGATCTAGAAAGAGAGACCCTTGGGCAGCAAATGGCAGTTGGTGATTTATGTAGACTCTGTAAGGTTATTTCCATTTTCTGTGTAATTGTGCCTCCCTATCTTGCTGCTGGAGAGTTGGATTAGCTCTACAAAATGAAGGCATCTCAGAGCAGTGAAACTGATCAAGCAAACATCAGGTACTTGTGTTCTTTCTGAACAGACCTATTGGGCATGCTGGTTGATCATCTCTGGCTCAAGCTGTGGGTGTTCATCCCACTACAGAACTTGTCCCACTGGTGGAAAAGGTTAGTGCTGTGAGCCTGTCCTTAGCTGTTCAGCATGGGCCAGGCACTGCTCTGTCCTCAGGCTGCATCACTGAGTTGTCCATGTTCACAGTGTCACATTAACTAGATGCTTTAACCCTTAATTTTCATAATATGTCTTTACTTACCTTTCTCTTTTTGGGTGCCTGGAGTTTAGAGGTGTAAGAGGGAACTTTAATACAGGTTCATCTCTTCTGTTCACTCTTTGGTATTGAAAATACAGTGTTAAGATTAATTACTTGCCTTTTTCCCTAGTTTTCACAATTGTGTTTGAAATGGGATTGCAAAGTCTGGTCCACCACTAGGTTTATTGTTATTGTTGTTTCCACTCTGTGGTTGCATGGGAGCTGGGAGTAGACACAGGATCCTCCAGGGGAATGTGGAGAAATAGATTGAAATCTGAAGGTGAAAATACTTGATCCCTGCTCTGGAGATGAGCTCAAAGGTCACCTGAAAGGCATTTAGCTACTGTAAAGCTGGCATGTTTACATTTTAGAGATGTACAGTGGGTTGAGAGTAGCCCTGAAGAAAGAGACTTGGGGGTGTTGGTTGCTGAGAAGCTCCCCAGGAGCCAGCAGTGCCCTCATGCAGCCCAGAGGGCAGCCCTGTGCCAGGCTGCATCCAGAGGGGTGTGGGCATCAGGGCAAGAGAGGGGATTCTGCCCCTTGACTCTGCTCTGCTGAGACCTCACCTTCAATCCTGCCTCCAATTCTGGTGTCCCCAGCATAAGAAGGACACATTGCTGCTGGAGTGAGTCCAAAAGAGGCCACAAAGATGATTCAAGGTCTGGAGCACCTCTGCTATGAGGTCTGACTGAGGGAGCTGGGGTTGTTCAGCCTGGAGAAGACTCCAGGGAGACCTTCGAGCTGCCTTCCAATAGTTGAAGGGATCCTCCAGCCAGGCTGTAGAAGGACTTTTCCTGAGAGTGCCTAGAGACAGGATAAGGGGGAATGGTTTGAAGCTGAGGGAGAGCAGGGTTAGACTGGATGTAAGGAAGAAGTTCTTCAGTGTGAGGGTGCTGAGACTTTGGAACAGGCTGCCCAGGGAGCTTGTGGCTACCTCCTGCCTGGGAGTGCTGAAAGCCAGGTTGGATGAGGCCTTGAGCAGCTGAGTCTAGTTGAGAGGTGTCCCTGCCTGTGGTGGGGAGGTTGGAATAGATGAGATGATCTCTGAGGTCCCTTCTAACCTAAGCTATTGTAGGCTTCCTGTGATCCAGATTTGTGTTTGACTGTTAGTTGAGGGAAATAAAAGAAAAAAGGCAGGCTGAGGAAATCCTGGTTGTAATGGGACATCAGAAAATATCTGTTTTTTGGTTTGAGTTTTTTTTTTTTTTTTTTTGTCATTTTGCTGTTAATTTCTGTTTCAGACAACTTTAGTGTTTGTCTGAAATGCATTTTCTCCTGGAGCAGGAGCATTTTTTTCCTTGTCAGTCTGTGGATTTTCATGTGGGTATTCCATTTCAGACATAGTAACCTCTCTTCTAGTGCCTGCTTTATCTTGTTTGTTATTTGTTTCCTTTCTCTTCACAAAGTAGTTCCCAGGCCTTTTTAGCAGCCTAAGAAGGAAGCAAAGGTGGATGGATTGAAATTGGATCTGCATTTTCTTCAGGCATTACACAACTCTCCACTATGATAAATGCATCTCTGATCACCAGGATGATGCCATAAAGAATTGTCTTGAGGAAATCATGATACACAGCAGAGATGAAATTAAATTCCTGTGGAAACTGCTTGTTTTCCCTATCTCCTTCTCTTCCTACCCTTCTTCTCTGCTGGCCCCCTCTGCATTTCCTCCCCAGCTACCTGAAGAGTACAGAGATGGGGGTACTTTAAATACCAGTAGCCATGAAGATATATAAGGCAGTTTTGTGTGATTATCTGCCTGGCACAAGGCAGATGATTAAAGTTGGTGTGTGCTTATTGACTTCTCATGTATAACCAGTTTCTATATTGCTGAAGTCCTAGAGATGTCTCTTGCACCAGTAACATTACTCCCTATCCTCATCCCTCACTAGCTCATCATCTCTGGTGTCTCCTTTTAACAAGACCAATGGTATGAGTACATCAGTTTGAAGGAACTCAAGAGCCTAGTTAAAGCTAATAGGAAGTGGTGCTTTTTGCTGTGCTATTGCTTGTTCCAGTCAAACCTGGGCTGCTAATATGCAGGGTGATGGTGGTTTCAACCAAGAAGCTGTCAGGTTGTCAGTCCAATTACACCTGCAGCACAGTACCTGGTACTAAGGTTGGTGGCTTTATTAGTGAGGCCAGGAACGTGGAGCCCTGGCTTCTTCCTGACCCCTTGTGCTTCTGAAGCACAATGTATGTGAGATGCACTTGCTTCTGTCAACCCTGTGCAGCAGTTGGGTGCCGTGAGTGACATTCTGGTCTCCCCCTTTCACATGGGTCTATTAAAGAAGTTCTTCACAGTGCGGGTATTTGAGCACCGGAATAGGTTTCACAGGGAGGTGGTTGTGGCCCCGTCCCTGGGGATACTCAAGGTGAGGCGTGATGGTGCTCTGGGTGAACTGATCTAGTTGAGGATTCCCCTACTCACTGCAGGGGAGTTGGACTGGGTGACCTTTGGAGGCCTATTCCAACCTCAGGTGATTCTATGATTCTGCAATCCCTTGGAAATAATAATTGGGACTTCTGTTTTCACTTGCAAAAAGCAGTCTTACAAACCATGCTAAAGCATCATTGCTTCTTGGCAGTCATCAGAAAGACATTTCTTGTTCCTTCTCCCCTTCCTTTTCCTGTTTTAATTTAGCACCTTGGCATTCCATCCCCCCTGCCTGCCCTTAGGCTGTGGCAGCTCATTTAGCACAACCTAACCACTGCTTCAAGGCTGTGGCTGAAGGTGCAGTCACATGAAGTGCTCCTTAATCTCTCAGGGTGAGCCTGGTTTAAATAAGGGTCACACAGTTGTGTGACCTTGTGCATTGTCACAGGGATGGATGGTTGTCTGAAAGTTGAGCATGTCATGCGCTCTTTGTTGTGCTCTAAGATTGATTCCCACCAGAAGTGATGGGCACTAATGGCATTTTAAAATCCTCTGATTATTTTGTTTTGTTTTGTTTCTTTTTTGTTGTTGTTGCTGCTGTTGTTGTTTGTTGTTGGTTTTTTTTTTAAAATTCTGAAGTGAATTGCAGATGAACTGTGGTTTCTCTTGTGCATGGGAATGCTGCCTTTGGTGCAGATTTGGTTATAGTGTAGGGTTTAGACTTGTATTACTTCTCCCATAGGATAAATGTCAGAACTTGTCATAAAGACTTAGCCTCCAAACCTGCTGTAGAGTAAAATCATTCAAATCTGGAGGTAAATGGGTGGGGAAGGGGTTGATAAAAATGTTTACATGATTAGAATGCCTTTATTCTTGGTGCAGCAGCATATTGTGGAATTCAACTTTCACTCTTTGGCAGGTAGGTTTCAGCTGTAAATTGTATTATAAGATGCTTAGCTGATGCTCTTAATTAGAAGCAAATATATACCTGACTTCAGACAGAGATAAGCAAGAGGAGATAACATGTCCTACTTTTGAGTGTAAAATATGAAGAAGTAGAATTTTTTGTTTGGTGTACAATTAGAACACTGGTGTGACAAATGAGGCATTGTATGTGTTTTGCTTGGGAGCAGGATAAAATAGAAGCTTTACAGAGAAGACATTTTGTTGAGGAAGCTCAGCTGAAAGAGCAGTGATGGCTGCAGTCTCTTTGTACTTAAAAATGATTGGCAGAAGACATCTTCAAGTGTCTTGCTTTAATATACACTTTTGTTATGTTTTAATAGAAAACATTTAGAAAGTAAGAGTGAGTTTGTCCTCTTCTAAACTACTTCAGTTCCCAGCTTCTTTGCAGGAAGCTATGCACAGGGCATAGGGGTGCTTAGTAAATACACAGATAATTAATCCTTCCCTGCAAGAACAACATTAGGAGGTTGGTGATCACAGCACATGATATACCTGAAGGAGTAGTAAGTAGTGTTGTCTATCTATCTCTTACACTTTTAGTCTGAGAAGAGGGGTGGTCTCTGCTGTTCAATGGGAGCTTGTGTAGATGGGAACACTCATGCGCCCACACAGGTGAGGATCAAAGAGATGAGAAGAGTTGCATCTGGCAGTGGTGCTTGTGTAGGGCCCTCCTCTGAACAGGACGTTGATCCAGGTGGCCTCCAGCATCATTTCTATCCTAAATTGGGTTGTTTTGTATGATTCTGAGTAAAGTAAACTTAAAAACTAAGCTACTTAATCCTGTTCTGAGGAACCTGGTTACAGATAATTAGTTTCTACATCACAAGAACCTGGAAAAACTGTCTTCAGCAATGCGTGCTGCTTTTTTGTCATGGCTAATGAGGATATGTTTGTATATATACATAAAATACATGGGTCTGCTCTTTAATTTTGTGTATGAACCCGCAGACAGGCGGTGACCCAGTTTGCTCAGAGCAGGTACCATTACCATGCCAGCAGATCAGCAGAACTCCCTTTGATGGCACTGCTTACAATAAAGACAACAGCTTAATAGTTATTATAGTAATGATACACAAAAAGTCACCTGAAGGATTTCTTTACAGTGAAACTTTTTGCTACTAGAGTGTTTTTCTGATGGTTCAAAAGAGTGAGCCTGGAAGAGATGGATGTGCTGCTAAATGCTGTCTGAGTTTGAAATCTGCTGAGGGTGACTGAGATCATAAATCAGCAGGTAGCAATTAGGCTTGCATAACATCAACTGGTGTTCTCCTTTCTTGCACCTGGTGACACAGGCACCTATAGGTGCTGAGTGTTTAGAAGGGTGCTGAAAAAAAGCTGCAGACCTGGGTAAGGATTTCCAGTTTGCATCTCTTGACCACTCTGGTGTCAGCAGGCAGCCTGGAAATAGGACTCCTGTGCTATTTTCTGAAGTAGATGTGCTCTGTTTTTTCCCCACAACTAAAGAGAAAATTCTGATCAGCACTGATTGCCACTGTAACACTTTCATTCCCTCAAGCTCTGTTCAAGCAGAACCATAACATAAGTTTTGTTGGCACCTTCATTTTCTTCCCTCTCCTCTGTTAGGCAAGCAGTGGTTAAAGGCTCCCTTCCCCATCCCTTCGCTCTGACGCTGTTTGGGGACACGTTGTACTGGACTGACTGGAACACGCACTCGATCTTGGCCTGCAGCAAGTACTCTGGGGAGGACCTGCGTGAAGTACATTCCAACATCTTCTCTCCCATGGATATCCATGCTTTCAGCCAGAAGAGGCAGCCAAATGGTAAGCTGTCTTGCTTTCTTTTTTTAACTGTGAGTTGGAACTGATTTGCAAAAAAATCTTAATTAGTCTTTCTGTATGGCAGTGGGTGGCTTCACTCATGTCATGATGCAGTTTTTTCCAATGCAGAGATTGGGAAAAGACCCAAAGCAAACCCCAAGTATTCTCTGTGTTGGTTTTTTAATTGCAAAACCCTTCCCTTCCTTCCTTTCCAGCCTGTGAGATTTATCCTGTTGTTGCATTCATTTTCTGTTTGGTGTGCAATAACTTTAGGCAGCATAACATATTTGGGTTTGGTTTTTTCCAAGTGGTAGTTCCTGAATGGAAAGTAGTGTTAACCTGGCAGGTGATATTAAGCAAGGCTAGCTCTGTGTAATAACCATTCTCTTACCCATTGTGTGGGTTTACTATGTTTGCATTTTGTTTTTATATATACAACCTGCTCTGCATTTAGCACCAATGTGCTAAATAGCCTGGGAAGAGCTGAACAAAGCTTTTGCTTAGAGCCAAGTGCCACTTCCCCAAGAAAGGAAACATTCAACATCCATGCTTTTTGGTACTATATGTACCCTACTACTCAACACTTGGGATTAATTTTATCTTGTTCTGTGTTTATCATTTCCTTCTTTAATCTGTGTTGCTGTTGCCACCACTTCTACCACTCCAGTGCTGTATGTGTTTTAACACAAGATGAGGTCATTCATTATCAGAAACATTAATCTGTGTGATTTGTGTTTAACAGCTACAAACCCATGTGGAATTAATAATGGTGGCTGCTCCCACTTGTGTTTGATGTCTCCTACCAAGCCCTCTTATCAGTGTGCATGTCCCACTGGTGTGAAACTTCTTGAGAATGGCAAGACCTGCAAAGATGGTAGGCTGTGTTTTTAACGTTTCTTACAGATTAAGCACAAAGTAGCTTTTGGAGGGAAAGGGGTGCTTGTAGCTGTGCTGCAGCATGCACTTGAAAGGTGACAGATTGTGAAATCATGCATGATTTGCCAGTGCAGATAAAAATGATTGGAAAATACCCTCAGATTTTCAGAAAGGGAAGGAGTCTCACAGCTGAAGGGCAGGTTATCTTCAGTTACAACATTTTAGATGGCAATTCTCTCTCTGTCACTAATTCGCTGTAAATCTGGGGGGGAGGCTCTGTTGTTTTTCTTAGAGAAGGTGATACCTGCCCTCTGTGTTGTTTCTAACATCACTGCTCATTAATTATTATTTGGCTGCTAGGAGCAAACACAATTTTTGTTATGACCTTATGCACACACCCCTACACCTGGAATATCTCTCATTTCATATATAGAAGGTTAGGCACCTACCTCTGCGTAGAGGAACTGAAAAGAAGGGCATCTTTTTAGAGGTGGTAAAAGTGTTCTGGCCTTAAGATATATGACTGAGACTTAGGGATCTAAGCATTCACCCCCAAACAGTTTTTAGTGTCTCATTGTGGGCTAATATATATGATCCTAAATGGCTATGTTTTGTAAATAGAGGTCTCACAACATTGTGCTGTGCTGCATTAGCAAGATCAAAATAAACACTGGGAGATAACTAGCTCTCATAAATAACCATCTTTTATGGAGATCATCTCTTATAATAAAGGTAAATGGAGGTAGAAGCAAATATAGCAGGACTTGCTGTACAGAGGCAAACTAAAGCAGATACAGAAAGAATTTTGGTTAAATTGTCATTTTATATTTTCGAGAGTCTTCTAGGCTTCTCAGATGCTCTTCAGTGTTTTGCTTCATTTCATTTCATGCTCTCTGCTGATTATTTTTGTGTGGCTGTTTGTGTCTCTCTGAACCTTGTTAAAATAAATTGCTGCTTTTATGTGTAAAATTCTAAAAGCAACTCGCAATTTAGCCTTGCAGGGTTGTTTGTAAGAATTTACTAATACATGCACAAGATGTTTTTCTTCCACTGGAAGGAACATGCTTTAATAACACTGCTATAGGTTGGCCATACTTAGTCAGAATGTGACACAAATTCATACTTGATAGGCACAGAGAAACTCCTTTGTGGCAGCAGATAGCTAAAGTAGTTATTAACCAGTCTATGTGGGTTAATATTGGCACATTTCTCAAGACAGAGCTACACAAAAAGTCCATGTAGGGGTGAGGAGCGGTGGAGGTTTGGTCACCTGTCAAGCAGAGGTAGAAAGCTAAGGCAGCAGAGGCTGAAGGACTAAGGACAGCAGTTGGAACAAGCCCTGGAAAGATTAAAGAGAGTGAATTTGCTTCCATTTGACTTGCTGCTAATAGGAAAAGGGCCAGGGAATTTGGGCAAAAGGGACTGTCTTTTTTGTTCCCCATGTGCTTTGTTCCAAGGAGTAGGTTGTTGTAGCACAGAGGCACCCACTTCACTGCTTAGTTCAACTCCATGGCCTTATGGAGGCAACCTACCACCCAGGTCCACTGCCCTGGGGCGGAAAGCTGCATGGCACCTTCCTAGTGTACCAAAGCAAATTCCCAGAGGCCTGTGTTGTAAAAAGGACTTCTCATGCAGAAATACTCAAAATCATCAGGTCACTTTTTCAGCCATGCCTTATGCCTTAACATTTAAAGCTAATGCTCTTTTCTTCCACTTCTAAAAAAAATAGAAGAAGCCAAACTGGATGTTCCCAGTTGGCCACAAAGTCTCTTTGGCTGACCAAAGAGAGCTCTGCTTTTGTCAGCAGCTTTGTTAACCAATTCCCTTCAGCACCTTGTCTGTATGCAAAACACTTCAAACAACAACATTTATTTATCTTACCTTCTCAATATGGTGCTGCATTTTTAAACCCCCTTCTGCTACTGTGTCTTTCCCCTCCCTCCCTTTTCAAGAACAGAGATGGATGGGGAAGCAGGGGTAGCAAACCTCAGTCTGTGTGTATTTGGCTGAGTGATGCACAGCACTGCTTCTTAAACTTAGAAACCAGTTAGCACATCAGCAAGGTGAAGCAATCTGCTCTGACTGTGCATCAGATCCATTGGTTTCACTTAACTTTGATGATCCTCTGCGGAGCTGACTTTTGAGAGGAGCATCAGGGAGCTTCAGGTTCAGCAGTGAGAGCTTAGCTTACCCCAAAATATTGAAATATCTTTGACCTTTTTGCACTCCTCTTACTGAAGAGGGGTGTGGGTGGAAGACTTTAGGGCTCTTGCAAGTGATCTACAACTTCCAAAGCTCTTTAAGGAAAAGCACTGGAATTTCTTCTCACAGTTGCAAAGGCTGCAATTACTGATTCAGGGAAGGGAGTTGAAAGAACATGTGTGGCCACAAATCAGATTTTGAGATTTAAATCTGTACGTATTTGTCTGCTGACTTTCTTTTTTGGGCTACTCAGTGACCCTTGGGAAATAAGTTTATTTCCTCTGTTCCAGGTGTGTGAGGCAGGGGAGTTGGTTCTGATGTCTTTCCTGGGGTATTTTTTCCTTTTGTAGCAGCCTGTTTACTTTATCTGCTTTGACAGCAGAGCAGAACCCTGAGAAATGAAGTTTTGCCTTGGATCACTTCAGTATACATCTGTAATGCTGAAGTGATTAAATCTCCATTTGCAATTAGAACATGTACATAACTGGGGAGGAAGGGAGGGGTGACTTATAGGTAAAGAAAGGTGAAAAATGAGGCTACGTTTCTCTTCTTTAGAGTGGTTTTATCTCCTAGCAGTAGACTAAAATCAGCCTTGTTCCTAAAGCAAATTGTTTCATGCTGTCTTTGAGGAGAGAACTTAATTTCATGCTATTCTGTTAAGGGTACCAGCCTGAACTGGAAAGATTGCGATGGGTGGGTTCTGAGTGTGTGCTGGTGGTGTTTGCAGTGCTTTGGCGTTGACAGATGATCCTTGCAGCCAAAGGTGAGGCTGGCTGACCCTCCTTCAGCAGTTTCCATGACAACCCAGTAGTTTTGAATAATCTTGGTTTATAGGAAATCTTTTCCTCCCTCCCTTTTCTCCCAGTGTTAGTTTCTCTGGGTTTTAGTAGGTTTTTTTTCTCACACCTTAGAGGAGTTTTAGCAGTTCTTGTGAGAGCTATGAATATGAAACCACTCCACCCCTCCTGTAGAAACACTTGTCTGTAGTGCTTCAGAGAAGGGTGATAATTGAGAATAAAATGAATTAGCTGGTTTTCTAAGAACTGATAATACTGGCAGGTGGTTCATGTCTCAGTTTCTCTTTTTCTTACAAAACAAAACAGTTAAGTAACGGAGATGTGGACAATGGAGCAAGCTCTTAACTCCCCCACTGCCTAGGTGAAAAGTTGTAAAACCTCAAAGAAAAGAGAGGCAGAGGAAGCAGTTTTAATTTCTTGGTCAATAAGATCTGAAACAGAGAGTCCTGTCTGAGCACCCAGGCGCTTCTACCTGAGAGATTTTACCCATTTGATAGTACTGTTCAGAATTTATTGTCCCCTTGTACAGGACATACTGAATTTTTTTTTTTTACCCAGCATTATAAGCACTGCTGTGCTGAGTTTGGCAGTGCTGAATTTAAATGACCTCTTTGACAGATGGTTTTGTGAGAAAAATTGTGAGGTTGTCTGTGTCATTGGAAGTACAATTTTATTACTGCTTCAAGATCTCTGGGTATGTGCTCAGCTACTGCCTCAACCTCTATTGTATTTTACTTACTCTCTGCTACTACATGGGGCAGATGTGGCTGGGTTGGAGGGCAGAGGGCTCTGCAGTGGGACCTTGACCACCTGGACAGATGGGCAGAGTCCAATGGGATGGCGTTCAATAGCTCCAAGTGCAGGGTGCTGCTTTGGCCACAGCAACCCCATGCAGAGATACAGGCTGGGGTCGGAGTGGCTGGAGAGCAGACAGACAGAGAGGGATCTGGGGGTGCTGATTGATACCTGCCTGAACATGAGCCAGCAGTGTGCCCAGGTGGCCAAGAGAGCCAGTGGCATCCTGGCCTGCATCAGGAATGGTGTGGCCAGCAGGAGCAGGGAGGTCATTCTGCCCCTGTGCTCAGCACTGGTTAGACCTCACCTTGAGTCCTGTGTTCAGTTCTGGGCCCCCCAGTTTAGGAGGGACATTGAGATGCTTGAGCGTGTCCAGAGAAGGGCGACGAGGCTGGTGAGAGGCCTTGAGCACAGCCCTACGAGGAGAGGCTGAGGGAGCTGGGATTGGTTAGCCTGGAGAAGAGGAGGCTCAGGGGTGACCTTATTGCTGTCTACAACTACCTGAGGGGTGGTTGTGGTCAGGAGGAGGTTGCTCTCTTCTCTCAGGTGGCCAGCACCAGAACAAGAGGACACAGCCTCAAGCTACGCATGGGGAAATTTAGGCTTGAGGTGAGGAGAAAGTTCTTCACTGAGAGAGTCATTGGACACTGGGATGGGCTGCCCGGGGAGGTGGTGGAGTCGCCGTCCCTGGAGCTGTTCAAGGCAGGATTGGACGTGGCACTTGGTGCCATGGTCTGGCCTTGAGCTCTGTGGTAAAGGGTTGGACTTGATGATCTATGAGGTCTCTTCCAACCTTGGTGATACTGTGATACAAGTATGGAATCCTGATTTGACTGTACACATGAAGATGTTTATGTAAAGCTCTTATTCTTTTCTTTGAAAGGAAGGGGGAAAATAATTGCAGGTGTTTGTCCTTTTGTAGTTTAAGGTTAAGCTTATCTAGGTGAGAACAAATGTTGTTCTAATATCAATGCTGATAGTGACTTTATGACTGGGGAAAGACATTTAGGAAAGAAATATTTCAGTCACATGGGTGGTAATTCTGTTGAGGATGTGTTAATAGTTTTGATTTCTTGGATACAGAGAATGCATTGTATCTCATCCTACTTCTTGTACTTCTTATATATGAGCTCCTGAGGCTGTGCAGCTCTTCTGGCCTTAACAATCACTGATGGTTTTAAAGCTCAGCAGCCTACAAATAACCAAGGCCTGGATATCGTTGAGAAGAATTAATTAATTTTAAAGGTTAGCAGGGCATTAGACACTGAACTTTAGACACTGTATGTATCTACATACTTGCCCTGTTTCCTCTTCTCTCCCCCTCCCCTTGACTTCAGCTAGTGCACAGATTTAAATTATTTTGGTTTTTAATAGTGACTTTTTGAGGAAAGTATTAGTTGCAGGACTAATGTAATGCACCATCCGTGAGCTTGTAATCCCAGCTTTCAAAGTGCTTAAGAAAAGTAGGCTAAAGCTCTCAAAAAAATAAGAGAGTGGAGTAAAGCTTTTATGTCCATATTTAGACATCTTAAGGAAGGGACTTGAGTTTAGAAAAATTGCTAACTCTGTGAATACCCCATGGCTGGAAGCATTACTAAAAAAAATATTGAGCTTGGTCTCCAATTTGAATAGTATGGGAAGGCTTCTTAAAAATAAGTGCTGGCTTCCTAAAATTTCTTGGAGTTGTGTGGGAGATCAGCATGGAGTGTAGGCAGAAGGAGCATTCCTTAAATATGGGACAGCCACATGTCTGCTCTGCCTGCAAATGTTTTCGTGGAAACTTTGCCTGCCATGTGTCATGGAAGATTTCCTGGCTTGCCCAGGCATGATCCCATGGTCCCTTCCATCTTCTGGAGGGAGAGGAAGCAGAGTGCAGGAAGAAGACAAAAGGCTTGGAGACAACCACTTTGAGGGTCCAAGACTTGCCCAGACTTGTTCCTCCCAAATCAGGGAAAGCAAGTTCTTCCCAGAGAGAGTGATTGGCATTGGAATGGGCTGCCCAGGGAGGTGGTGGAGTCATCATCCCTAGAGGTGTTCAAGAAGCCCTGGATGAGGCACTTAGTGCCATGGTCTGGTTGACTGGCTAGGGCTGGGTGCTAGGTTGGACTGGATGATCTTGGAGGTCTCTTCCAACCCGATTGATTCTATGATTGTGGATTGCCAGGACTACTGTCAGACCAAGGGGCTCATCTCATCCCCTCTACCACTGACAGTGGCAATCAGAGAAGATCGCTCATTTCCCTTATGGCATTAGTCAGAAAGGTAGGGCTGGGTGATAGGTTGGCCTGGGTGATCTTGGAGGTCTCTTCCAACCTGGTTGATTCTGTGATTCTATGACTTCACCTAACATGGTCAGGTTTGGCAAAGTGTCGTTTTGATTGGTGGATTTCACAGCATCATTAGGGTTGGAAGAGACCTCACAGATCATCAAGTCCAACCCTTTACCACAGAGCTCAAGGCTAGACCATGGCACCAAGTGCCATGTCCAATCCTGCCTTGAACAGCTCCAGGGACGGAGACTCCACCACCTCCCTGGGCAGCCCATTCCAGTGTCCAATGACTCTCTCAGTGAAGAACTTTCTCCTCACCTCAAGCCTAAATCTCCCCTGGCACAGCTTGAGGCTGTGTCCTCTTGTTCTGGTGCTGGCCACCTGAGAGAAGGGAACAACCTCCCCCTGGCCACAACCACCCCTCAGGTAGTTGTAGACAGCAATAAGGTCACCCCTGAGCCTCCTCTTCTCCAGGCTAAACAACCCCAGCTCCCTCAGCCTCTCCTCGTAGGGCTGTGCTCAAGGCCTCTCACCAGCCTCGTCGCCCTTCTCTGCACACGCTCAAGCATCTCAATGTCCCTCCTAAACTGGGGGGCCCAGAACTGAACACAGTACTCAAGGTGTGGTCTAACCAGTGCAGAGTACAGGGGCAGAATGACCTCCCTGCTCCTGCTGACCACACCATTCCTGATGCAGGCCAGGATGCCACTGGCTCTCTTGGCCACCTGGGCACACTGCTGGCTCATGTTCAGGCGGGTATCAATCAGTACCCCCAGATCCCTCTCTGTCTGTCTGCTCTCCAGCCACTCCGACCCCAGCCTGTATCTCTGCATGAGGTTGTTGTGGCCAAAGTGCAGCACCCTGCACTTGGAGCTATTGAATGCCACCCCCTTGGACTCTGCCCATCTGTCCAGGCAGTCAAGGTCCCACTGCAGAGCCCTTCTGCCCTCCAACCCAGCCACATCTGCCCCCAGCTTGGTATCATCTGCAAACTTGCTGATGACTGACTCTATGCCCTCATCCAGATCATCTATGAAGATGTTAAAGAGGATGGGGCCCAGCACAGATCCCTGAGGGACACCACTAGTGACAGCTGCCAGCTGGATGTGGCACCATTCACCACCACTCTCTGGGTCCGGCCCTCCAGCCAGTTCCTAACCCAGCACAGAGTGTTGCCATCCAAGCCATGGGCTGACAGCTTAGCCAGCAGTTTGCTGTGGGGGACAGTGTCAAAGGCCTTGCTGAAGTCCAGGTAGACCACATCCACAGGCCTCCCCACATTTGTGTGGTCAAGGGAGCCACTACATTTGGGCAAAACAAATTGGCTCTGCCACATGCACACTTTTGCTGTGCCTTCTTTGCCCTGCTGTGTTATGCTCTGCTTTGCCTGCAGTGACTTTCAAGACACCAGGAGAATTCCCTTTGAGTTTTGGGTACTGTCTGATACTATTTTGTGAGTAAATATTCAAAGCCTCTCTCTAAGAACTAGATTAACTAGATTCCGTTGTGCCTTTCTGCCTTAGTAGCAGGAAGTAGCCTCTGAAGTCCCCTGGTGGGCAAGAGGTATAGGAACCTCTTTCCAGTTTTAATGTTTGCATTTGCTGATTATTTCTTAAAGTGTTCTAGTTTTGCCTCTCTCCTGTGTATAAGTATCCAAACCGTTTCCAACATTGTAAATAAGTTTTCTGGTGAGATCTAATGTTATTGGACAGTTATTAACAATCCTCACCTGGATATCAAAGTTAATATCAGTTACTAATTTTGCATAATTCTGTAACACCATGGTTTGAAGGCAGTGAGCAGATGCCCTGCTGATGAGCTGTGCCTCAAGCCCAGCACTGTATTTGAGGTGCACTTGTACCTACAGGCGTGCTTGCCTTGTGTGCGGTAGCAGGAGAGAAGATGGCAGCACAGGCAGGAAGTGCTGCTCCCAGTCTCCTGTGCGTTGATCTGAGCTCATTCGTCCTTGGATGTGCAGTCCAAGGTGTTGAGAGGAGAAACGGCTCCAAGTCTGCAGAATGCACATGCTGAGGGCAGAGCTCTGCTTACAGCTTCCATGCACTGTAACTGAATTTTGCAATAGAAGTGAGCAAAAGTGGTTCTGTTATGTCCTGGCAACTTTGAGTACCGTGGGAGTCGTCTTAGTAATCATCACTGCCTAATTAGGTAAGCTTTGTGCAGCTGGTGTTACCACCAATGCAAATGGGTTTGGTGCTGAGAACCACCTTCCTTTTCTTTGACTAGCAAGGTCATATGAGATTAATTCATAAATGTGCTCAACTCTTCTTTTTGCTGGGACCAGCCTGAGGGCATTCAGATCGCTCTTGTCCTCAACCCTGGAGGTGAGATGCTTCTCTGCAACTCAGTTTCTTTGTCCTAAACAGAATGACTGGCGATCTAACTAAGCAGCTGAGGTGTCAGTTTGCAGATGGGTGGGTAACAGCTCTAAAGTAAGCTTTAAAGATTTTATTGCTTTATTGGAGGGGTGGTGGTGTTTGATTGGAGTTGAAATGTTAGCCAGCCCTGCAGATGAAGACCATGAAATTCTTAGCCTAGTGATCCAGAGTCCATCATGGGTTGGCTGAAGGCCAGTCATTTCCCAGTGCTAAATTAAAGCTTAGATACTGTGAGTCATTTGACTACACAACCTGAAAGCGGAAGGCTGAAGCTGTTGAAATAGAACCTCTTTGAGAAGAAGTGAAAGGTCAGTTAGTTTGAAGGATTGGTTTCAGCAAGGCAAATCTGTCTGGAGACTTGGTATTGTTTCTTCAAAATGATGCTCAGCTTCAGGTGGAGCAGATGATTTTTGCATCTGGGTGAGGCCAAGCCTGGGCACAAATCTAGGCTGGGTGCAGAGTGGGTTGAGAGTGGCCCTGAAGAAACAGACTTGGGAGTGTTGATTGCTGATAAGCTCCCCATGAGCTAGCAATGCCCTCCTGCAGCGCAGAAGGCAGCCCTGTGCTGGCCTGCATCCAGAGGAGTGTGGGCAGCAGGGCAAGAGAAGGGATCTTGCCCTCTGACTCTGCTCTGCTAAGACATCGCCCCCACTTCTGCCTCCAGGTTTGGTGTCCCCAGCATGAGGACACAGAGCTGTTGGAGTGAGACCAGACTCAACGCTTCCAACACTTGTTGGAGGGCCACAAAGATGATCCAAGGGCTGGAGCACCTCTGCTGTGAGGACAGGCTGAGGGAGCTGGGATTGTTCAGCCTGGAGGAGACTGGGGAGACCTTAGAGCTGAAGGGATCTTCCAGGAAGGCTGTAGAGGGGCTTTTCATCAGGGTATCTAGAGACAGGACAAGGGGGGAATGGTTTGAAGTTGAGGGAGAGCAGGGTTAGATTGGATGTAAGGAAGAAGTTCTTCAGTGTGAGAGTGCTGAGACTCTGAAATAGGCTGCCCAGGGAGGTTGTGGCTGCTTCCTGCCTGGGAGTGCTGAAAGCCAGGTTGGATGAGGCCTTGAGCAGCCGAATCTAGTTGAGAGGTGTCCTTGCCCATGGTGGGAAATTGGAGTAGATGATCTCTGATGTTCCTTCTAACTGAAGCCATTCTAGGATTCTGCATGTGATAGACCATATCTAGCTTTCTGACTGGTTAGAAATCTGAAGAGAGTGCATTTGCTCAACTTCAGTTTCACCAGATAGTGCAGAAAAGCTATTCTTGTGTGAATTTTTAATCTAATTTTCATAGTGTTTAAAAGGCAAGCTGGGTAAAAATCTGCAGGTGGTGAGTAGGGAGTACAGAGTAGGGATTTCTTTCTTGCATCTGAATTGTTTGGATTAGTTATGCATGAATACTTTATATGGCCACACTGCAGCTGAGTGCTTAGATCTGGATACTGAATTGTTTGATATCCTTAGTAGCAACAAATGCAGATGTACTGATTGTCTGCTGGGACTGGATTAATTGATTCTGTAATTACAGAAAAACCTTACTATCAGGCCTGGCTTCCATTTTCTCTATCATATGCTTCATGTTGTTGAAGGATGCACAGACATGTAATTACAGGATCCCCTTCGTGATATTAATTAATGCAGAAGGATTGTTCACTAAAGGAATGATTGAGTAGTGTGTACATGTGTTTCTGAACACAAGGTGTTGCAGGACAGAGGATCCCAATGCTGATTTTCATCCGTTCTGGACCAGCAGGAACACTTGTAATAATGTTTTCAGCTCGAGTTGTTGAAAGGTGCTGTGTCTTGCAAGATTGTGAAAATGTCTTAGATGGTTTTCATGTTTTGTTTTAAATTTGCTGCAAATGAAGCAATGGCTGCTTTGGCATCTCGCCAAAGTTTGGCATGCAGAAAGGTTTTGTCTAGCACCACCAATAAGTACTTTATAAATAAGAAAGTTGTCATCCAACACCAAAATTCCTATTTCTTCAGCAACCTTCTTGCTTAAGTTGTTGCTCTTTCAGTCTTCCAGTCTTGGTATTTATACCTCTTTAAGGTCCAACAGATGGACAGATTGTTGCTTGTGGATGGCTCTTTTTCACAGTGTTGTTGATGCATTTGTTTTCCTAAAGCTTCCCTGCTCCACTGCTGTGCTCACACCTGCATCACTCCCTGACAAACCATTTCCCCTCACAGTTTGATGAGGCAGTTGCAACACTCCTTGCATTTAGAATGCACTTTTTTTTCACCTTATCTTCCTGAGACTGCAAACTGATAAGCCAGTTTCAGTGGGGGTGTGGTGGTTATCCTTCATCACATGGAAATTTAGTGACATAGCCTAGAAAGTGAAACGAACATGAATTTGAATAGCCAGTGAGTACATCTGCCACTGATCAGATGCCCAGCACGTGTACCATTAACCAGGTCTGTTGGAAAATATCTTCAGCAGTGCAAGCTGATCTGGTTAGTAATTGTGATTCTGACTTCTAACCTAAAAAGCAGCAAAGCTTTTGTATGCCTCAACTCTAACCTCGGCACTACTATCTATCTTTATGTCTTGAATAAGCTTGTTCTCATTAAATAAGGGAGAAGCTGATAGCCCTCTTACTTTGTCTGGTCTCTGGGCAGTTGTCACTTCCCAAATCTTATTTCTCCAATGGGACTTTCTCAAAGGAGATATATTTGTGACATTCTGTTCTATACTTTTCCCCCCCTTCTAAGGATGTTGTTGAAACATGCAGCTTGTTTGTTGTGATTGTCCTCTATACCAACAACAGCAAACAGCCAGTAAATTATTTATCTAATTAATTTTTCATCTAAGAGGCTGCAGGCCATCTGTTGATTTGCATAAAGTAGCAGCGTGGTCAATAAGTAAGTATTTCAATAGCTTTGAAAGGAACAATGTAGATAGAAAACAACAGGATGCATTTTGAACAAGGAAAATAGATTTTGAACAAGGGGGAAAGCACAGATGTTATTTCTGTAAACACATTTGAGTTGTTCTGCAGCAGAATAACCTCTCATTTGAAGCTTTTGAGCGAGGTTCTCTGATGGTGTCTATCAGTTTGGTTTGGTCCTATGAAATAGAGTTATAGATTCATAGAATGATCTGGATTGGAAGGGACCCCCTCTGCAGTCAGAAGGGGCATCTTCCACTAGATCAGGTTGCCCAGAGCCCTGTTGAGCTTCACCTTGAATATCTCCAGGGGTGGGGTCCCAACCACCTCCCCAGGCAACCTGTTTCAGTGTTCCACTACCGTCATGGTAAAGAACCTGTTCCTAATGTCCAAACGAAGGTAGCTAGACCAGCTTATGCTAACAGTACTGCTTCAGACTGACTACTCCCAGACTTCCAGCACAGCGTTTTTATGATGGTTATGTTTTCGCTCCCTTCACGTAGGTGCCACTGAGCTGCTGCTTCTAGCGCGGCGGACAGACCTGAGGCGGATTTCCTTGGACACCCCTGATTTTACCGATATCGTTCTGCCCCTGGAGGACATCCGCCACGCCATCGCCATCGACTTCGACCCTCTGGAGGGATACATCTACTGGACTGACGATGAGGTCAGGGCCATCCGCCGCTCCTTCATCGATGGCTCAGGCAGTCAGTTTGTTGTCACAGCGCAGATTGCGCATCCCGACGGTATCGCTGTGGACTGGGTCGCTCGGAACCTGTACTGGACAGACACCGGCACAGACCGCATTGAAGTCACAAGGCTAAATGGCACCATGAGGAAAATCCTGATCTCAGAAGACCTGGAAGAACCCAGAGCTATTGTGCTGGATCCCATGGTTGGGTGAGGAGCTGTTCATGAGCATTTAAAATATATTAGTAATGTAAAGAATGTGCCTTTGCCGACCTGGATGCAGGGATGAGCTTCTGAACCTTCAGAGTGGGAGCACTGGAGTTCTTTGAAAGTCAAGGCTCTGAGACATAGGGACTGCCTCTCTATCTTGACCACTTGGGTGGTCATCTTGTGTCTTTGTATTTTATTTTAACGTGTTTGGGAACTGTGTGGACCTGTTAATTTGTTGTAGCTACTAGCACTGATTATATTGGCTTGCTGAGCAGACCCATAGAGGACAGTGTGTTTGCATGTCTGTGCTTTCTGAATGGTTTGAGTGGACTCAATTTGTAGAATCATAGAATGGTTCGGTTTGGAAGAGACCTCTAAAGGCCATCTAGTTCAGTTCCCCCTGCAGTGACATCCTCAACTAGGTCAGGTTGCCCAGAGCCTTGCCAGGCCTCTACCTTGAATATCTCCAGGGATGGGGCTTCAACCACCTCCCTGGGCAACTCATTCCACTTATTAAGTAAGGATGTCTTAGAAGTGTATTTTTCTGCAGTATGGCCTGGGTTCAGAAGAGGCTGAATGAATACTGAAGTCTGGATTGGTAAGAGTTCTTAAGATTGTGTTTCCTTTGCAGGTACATGTATTGGACAGACTGGGGAGAAATCCCAAAGATCGAGAGGGCAGCATTAGATGGCTCAGACAGAACTGTGCTGGTGAACACCTCGCTTGGCTGGCCTAATGGACTGGCTTTGGATTATGCAGAAAGCAAGATATACTGGGGAGATGCCAAAACAGACAAAATAGAGGTTTGTAATTGCACCTGCATTTTGAATTCCTTAGCTAGTCTTTTTCTGGGTATTCAAATTCTGATCTAGCCCAAAAGGGCAACGGGATAATGACTGAGTTGTTCTTTAAGAAGGAATTCAGTTTCTTTGTCTTTGGACAAGACACTCACTACACTTCCCTCATTTTATTGTGTGTAAAATGGAAATTATATCCTTGTAGTAGTTCCATCTTTGTAAGAATGTGTGAAAAGATTTTCTTAGGTCATCACAGCGGGGGGAAAAGCATTTTACTGAGGGTGATGTTTGTAGGTTAAAAAACCTTCATCTTTCATTCCTTATGCTACTCAGCTGAGATCCCAGGAGAATATATTTTAAAGAACCAAATCTCATTTCACATATAATTACTTGTGTTCCCACAAATCCCACACATATATATTTGTGTTCCCACAAATCCTCTAATCTTTGCATCTCCTTTTTTATTATGGTTCCAGGGAGGAGATAAATTTTCCTTTCTGTTAAAGTTTTAATGGGGGGGGGGGGGGAAGTGCTGTTTTTCTTCTCTTGCACATTGAAAATGTTGTGTTTAGTTTGTTAACTTTTCTGGAATAAGTGTGACATGTGTTGTCTCTGTCCATCTTTGAAAAAATACTGTTAGCAAACTGAACAAATTCCAAAGACAGAAGTTTATCTGGAAGGGCGAGACTTGGCCACTACCTGTCATGGTAGATGTATCCCTCCAGGGGGTCAAAGTCGATGACGATGGTGTGGCAGATGTCCTCCAGGTCAGCAGAAGCAGGGAGGTCATTCTGCCCCTGTACTCTGCACTGGTTAGACCACACCTTGAGTACTGTGTTCAGTTCTGGGCCCCCCAGTTTAGGAGGGACATTGAGATGCTTGAGCGTGTCCAGAGAAAGGTGACGAGGCTGGTGAGAGGCCTTGAGCACAGCCCTATGAGGAGAGGCTGAGGGAGCTGGGATTGTTTAGCCTGGAGAAGAGGAGGCTCAGGGGAGACCTTACTGCTGTCTACAACTACCTGAGGGGAAGTTGTAGCCAGGAGGAGGTTGTTCTCTTCTCTCAGGTGGCCAGCACCAGAATGAGAGGACACAGCCTCAAGCTATGCCAGGGGAAATTTAGGCTTGAGGTGAGGAGAAAGTTCTTCACTGAGAGAGTCATTGGACACTGGAATGGGCTGCCCGGGGAGGTGGTGGAGTCGCCGTCCCTGGAGCTGTTGAAGACAGGATTGGACGTGGCACTTGGTGCCATGGTCTAGCCTTGAGCTCTGTGGTAAAGGGTTGGACTTGATGATCTGTGAGGTCTCTTCCAACCTTGGTGATACTGTGATGGTGGCACCATCTAACTTTTGCTATATCCTCATAGTTTTTCCTTTCTTTTTATGAATTCTGCCTTTTCTTTGTGATTCCTTACCATTGCAAAGAATTTTCAGCACTTAACATAGTCGGCACAATGTCTTCTCTAGCCTTAAAAAGTTGTTTTATTTATTTGTAACTAAAAATAAATCAAAGTTGTAGTCTTGTGCTGGAAGGTCACATAACTGCTTGCTTTTCTTCAGAGTCAGGCTAGCTCCAGTCTTGCAAGGTGAGTTGTTTTTAAAGCACTCTGGGAGGGAGCCTCAGGGAGGAGTTTTCTTTGTCTTGAAAACAATGGTTTTTTGTCTATAATATATTCACATAATGTTATACTATAATATAGTCACATAATGTTGTACTATAATATATTCACATAATGTTATACCAGCTCTGAGAAAAGAGTTGAGGGAAGAGTCTTAGCTAAGCTTAGATATTTATTTATAACAGATGGAGCTCTTTGGTCCTGGTACACTGCTGCTGTGAGGATAGGCTGAGGGAACTGGGGTTGTTCAGCCTGGAGAAGAGAAGACTCTGGGGAGACCTTAGAGCTGCCTTCCAATTTGTGAAGAGATCCTACAAGAAGGCTGCAGAGAGACTTTTCCTCAGGGTTTCTAGAGACAGGACAAGGTGGAATGGTTTGAAACTGAGAACACAGGGTTAGACTGGATCTTAGCAAGAAGTTCTTCAGTCTTCAGGTGGTGAGACTCTGGAATAGGCTGCCCAGGGAGGTTGTGGCTGCCTCCTGCCTGGGAGCGTTGAAGGCCAGGTTGGTCTCTGCCCATGGTGGAGGGATTCAAGTGGATGATCTCTGAGTTCCCTTCCAGCCTGAGCCACTCTGTAGTACTGTCCTGTACTTGGGTGTACTCTGCAAAAGGAGAATTGGTCGTTCTTTGCTCTAATGCTTGCCCAAACAGAGACGTTTTGTCATGTGCTTCAGTTTTACTTATACCCCAGTTCCATATTCATTAGTAATGATCCTGTTCAATGCTGGATCCAGTTCTGGATCAGTTTGTGGTTAGAAATTTTCATCCAGATCAGGCATGAGCTCACTGCTGCAGTTCTGTCAGCCTGGCTAGAACACATGACACGGTGTTTATGCCAACATGACAGTGTCTGTGGCAGGGCAGATGATATCTGATCTGGCACAGTGTCTGCTGGGAACATTTCCATTTCATTGTTTTTAAACCAAAGAGAGCCAGCAGGGTGAGTTTACTCCAAGTTGTCATGTAGAATCTATGCGGGACATCACAGAATTTGGATCATTTTAAGGTTTCAGAATTACCGATTTGTTTTTTTTCCTATGAAGTTTCAAATGTTAGATTTGTGATTTAATACAAGGCAGCAGCAGTAAAAAGTTAACATTTGTTGACTCTTACCAATGCCCAAAAAATCTTGGGGGAAAAGTTTGGCTAAAACCTTTAAAGCAACACAGATTAAATTCTCCCTGAGTTTCACTGCAGGCTGGTTGTTGCTTGGTTTGGTTTGCAGATGATGTTAATTTAGGGGTGTTTAGGCAGAGACCTATAAAATCAAGAAAATTATGTCTTAAGGTGACTAGGGCTTCCTCCCCATGCATTTTTATGACAGAAGAAATAGGCATTTATAAATAATACTGGCAGGTGGTGGGTGCAGAACAAACAAAAGCAGATGGTTCTTCAAATGCTATGCCACTAAGTTGTGGAAATGGTTGTGGATGTTAAAAGTTTCCATGTGTTACTGGGAAGACTGGATACATCTGTGGAAAGGAATTCCAGGGCAGTTCACTAGAAGACAGAGCTGCCTTCTGAACCACAAATCACTGAACCTGAAGCTGCTGTAGAAGGGAAAGTCTTGAAAAGCTTCGGTGTGTATTTGCTTCACACACCTGGCACCCTAGTACCAGGGGTTGGTACAGCGACCAGTGCTGTTTAACATCTTTTTCAGCAACATAGGCACTGTGATGGAGACACCTTCAGCAGGTTTGCAGATGACACCAAGCTGTGTGGCCCAGTTGACATGCTGGAGGAAAGAGGTCTGTCCTGCACAGGCTGGAGAGGTGGGGCCAAGCCAGCCTCTTGCAGTTAAACAAGGGCAAGTGCAAGGTCCTGCAGCTGATATGGGACAGTCCCAAGTGCAGGAGCCAGACTGGGTGAAGAGTGGCTGAAGAGCAGTCTGGAGGAGAAAGACTTGGGAGTGTCAGCTGATGACAAACTCCTGTGAGCCAGCAATGGTTGCTGGCAGTCCAGAGGGCAGCTGTGTGCTGAGCTGCATCCAAAGCAGTGAGAGTAGCAGGACAGGGAAGCCATTCTGCCTCTCTGCTCTGCTGAGACTCCACCTGCAGTACTGCATCTGGTTCTGGTGTCCTCAGCATAAGGACACAGAGCTGTTGGAGTGAGTCCAGAGGAGGGCCACAAAGTTGATCAGAGGGCTGGAGAACTTCTCCTATGAGGACCGGTTGGGAATGTTGGGGCTATTCAGCCTGTAGAAAAGAAGGCTCTGGGGAGTCCTTAGAGCAGCCTTCCTGTACCTGGAGTGGGCTACAAGACAGTGGAGAGGGACTTTTAACAAGGGCTTGTAAGGATAGAACGAGAGGGAATGGATTGAAGCTTGAGGAGGGCAGATTGTGACTGGAAATTAGGAAGAAATTCTTTCCAGTGAGGCCTTTCAGTATCTGAAGAGGCCTGCAGGAAGGCTGGGGAGGGACTAGTGACAAGGTCTTGTAATGACAGGACGAGGAGTAATGGGTTTAAACTGGCAGAGGAGATTTAAACTAGATGTTAGAAAAGGATTCTTTACAGTGAGGTTGTTGAGACACTGGAACAGGTTGCCCAGGGAGGTTATGGATGCTCCTTACCTGGAGGTGTTAAAGGTCAGGCCTTGGGCAACCTTGCCTATTGGGAAATGTCCCTGCCCATAGCAGGAGGGTGGAACTGGATGATCTTTAAGGTCCCTTCCAACCTAAAACGTTTTATAAATCTATGAATTGTGCTGTTCTGCAGAGGTACATTGTGATTATCCTCCAAGACATCATAGTGGGATGCATGAACTGTTGGATTGAACCCATACAGCATCTCTTTTTTCCTGTGTGAGGCCATTCTGTTCCTTGAAGCTTTGGGGAGTCTTTATTCTGTTAGCTTCTTGCAATAGCTTTATGAAAAACTTCATATTCTTCTTTAGATATAATAGAGCTGCTTGCTAACTGCATTTCAGAGGGGCAGGAAAGGGTTGAAAATCGATGACCTATGATAGTGATAGATCAGATTGAGTTCAGTACAACTTCTGTAATTAATAAAGCGTGGAAAGGCTCTATAGGATGTAGAGGGAGTGTTCAAGTGAATGGGTCAGTCTGAAATGGATTTCTTTTTTCCCCTCTAATGTGCTAAGCAACACAGATGTAGTGGTGAGTGTCTTTACTGATGAATCTTGATGGCCTCTCTGTAATCTAAGAAGACTGATTTTGTTATGGTAGGCTACAGAAATCTCACCTTGCAACAGCATATCTAAATCTGGGATAGCTAAAACGTTGCTGACATTTCAGGTCTGCCTTCTTCCTCCCACTGCCTCTCTCCTGTGGCAACCATGAATCCTGAGGAGATTTGTACCACTTTTCATGCTCTTCCCATCATGTTTTTTATATCAGTTTAATAGAAGATGCTTTGACCTTCAGTAGACGTTTTAAATGTACCTTTGGAGAATGGGCACTGGAGGAGATGCAACAAAGGGGATCTTTGAAACTTGGAATTGGACTCGAAGGCACAGACTATATGTATGAGTGGTCCCCAATTTGCTTGTATGTGCTGGTATATATTTGGAAGGAGATCTAAAAGCAGGAGAAGGGTATTTGTGTACTCGCACTCTGTTGCCTGCATGTAGTTTTTAATGTAAGGTGTTACAGACGTTGTACTTCTCTTTTTAGTCTGTAGAATTCCTCAGACTCGTGATTTAATTGCATGAACATTTCTTGCAAGCTCTGTGTCTGGTTTGTTTGTGCTGCACATGAGGTTTTATTATTTATTTTTTTACACACTGATTCATGCTACACTGTTCTGGAGCCCCCAGACGATAATAAAGCATCAGCAGGGGTTAATGGAGACTGGTAGGGGGTACAGCAGGGAGCTTTTGTTCCCATTTTATCTGGCAGCCTGCAGCAGGCAGAAGCAGGCTGTGGCTCAACAGCTTCGTCATTTATCTCGGTCAGGTTTCACTGCTGATAAACTTCTATTGAAATGGATGGCTGCTATTGTGCTTACCAGTAGGGAAGATTTCTCATTGACTTGCTACAGGTTTAAAGCATTTTCCTGCCGTGCTACGAGGTTAAAAATGTATGATCTGCTCCGTTGAATTGGTCTTATGTTTTCCTGCTCAAGTGAATCTTTGTCTTCTGAGCACGTCCGCTACCTGTTTTAAGGCATAGGATGGATTAAAACTGGGCAGCAGAGCCTGTATTGATAAAGCAATTAGAAATGGCTGCCTGTGTGTGTGGCCGGGTGCATTAAGAGGGAATAATGATCATATGTTTTATTTCTCACAAATTTTCAACCTCTGCTTCATTTTTCTTTATTCATCCTCTTTTCTGTTCTCCATTCTCTGAGCCAGAGGTGGCACGGAGGGACACCTACTAGTGGTGACTGTAAAGAAAGGACTGTCTGCCTCCTCCGCCGATCAACCATTAGCTAGTCGTTTCTGAGTGCAGCTCTAACTTCAAGTGCTTCTGCATTCCCAAATCTATTAGCTGTGCCTAGCACTACTGTCTCTAAGCCTCATTATTAATATGGAAAGTCTTAGATCCTGCTGGTTTTTCAGCATTAAGTACCCACAAGTCTTCAGAGCCGAAACTTGCAGGACAACAGAAAACAAATGCTGTTAAGACTTTTTGTGAGCACAGACATCTTGAACAGAGAAGACCTCTTTGTCTTTGACCTAGGAGATAATAGCTTGGCATCTAGAGAATGCTCTAATTCATATTCTAATCCTGAAATTGCAGGGCTACATTTTCCTCCGATGACAACTGCCTCAATTTCAGCCCCACTCTAATAAGGAAATTTTGTTTTCTAAGCTTTCTCCATTTATTTTCAGTGAAATTTTGTCCGGTATAATTAGTCTTTGTGCTGTGAAATGCTGATGACTTCTAAGCCTGATTACTGATCATACCCTATCCACCCTACTTTGAAGCAGAGGTTTGAAAATTGAGAAGCAGAAAGCATTGAATTCCCAGCTGTTGAACACAGCTGCCTTTACGTGTTTGCATGAAGCTTTTGCAGGTAAGGGTTAAATAAAGTGGTTGAGACAAACATGAAGCTTTTGCAGGTAAGGGTGAAATAAAGTGGTCAAGAAAAACACCTGAAATTGCTTTACTGTTTGTTTTGACAACATGCTTTGTCCTCTTGCTAGAGATAGTTGTAGTACTTGGGAACTTCATTCAGTGAAGAACAGCAGCTGTGTGCCTCAGAGGGTGGGGGTAGATCTCTCTACTCTGTCCCAGTTTCAGGAGTTTAAGGCTTACTTTGTCAGGGTATTTCTGCCATTTCTTAACACCTGCTAGGCCTATATTAGCAAAAACTACAGAGCTGTGGAATTAGGAGGTGTGTGTTTAAAAAACAACTGTAGTAAGGGGTCACTTAAAAAAAAACAAAGAAGTTTCTACTTTGTGTAATTTCCTTTTGGGAGGTTTCTCTTGAACTTCTTGAATTTGTTTGGCCTGGAGAGGAGAAAGCTCCAGGAAGACCTATAGCAACCTTCAGTACCTGAAGGGGCCCATGGAAAGGCTGCAGAAGGGCTGTTTGCAAAGGCCTGCAGTGATAGGACGAGGGCAGTGGCTTGAAATGAGAGAAGAGGAGATTTAGATTGGATGTGAGTAACAACTTCTTTAGCGTGAGGGTGCTGGAACAATGCAACAGGTTGTCCAGGGAGGTAGTTGAATAGCTCCAGACATGGGGCCACATTGTGAATCTGAGCAAGGCTCTGAGCAACCTGCAGTAGTGGAGGATGTCCCTGCTGACTGCAGGAGGTGTTACACTGATGACCATTGGAGATCCTTTCTAACCCGAAACTTTCTATAACTCTGAATGAACTTAGTAATTAAATTTCATGATGCAAACCCAAGATAGGAAAAAACTCTATTACAAAGCAATTGAATAACAGAGCCATGGGGTTGTCAGGGTTGGATGGGACCCCAAGGATCATCCAGTTCCAACCCCTCTGCAATGGCCAAGGACACCCTCCACTAGGTCAGGTTGCCCAGAGTCACATCCAGCCTGGTCTCCACCACCTCCCTGGGCAATCTGTTCCAGTGTCTCACCACCCTCATGGTGAGGAACTTCTTCCTAGTGTCCAATCTAAATCTTTCCTCCTCTAGCTTGGATCCATTCCCCCATGTCCTATCACTAACCACAACTAAGTACCCAACACCCTAAAAAGTCCCTCACCAGCTTTCTTGTAGGCCCCCTGAAGACACTGGAAGGCCACAATGAGGTCTTCTTGAAGCCTTCTCTTCTCCAGACTGGACAACCCTAACTCTCTCAGCCCTTCCTTATAGGAGTGGAGTTCCAGCCCTCTGATCATCATCATGGCCCTTCTCTGAACACATTCTAACATGTCCATATCTTTCCTCTAATGGGGGTTCCAGAACTGGACACAGTACTCCAGATGGGGTCTCACAAGAGTGCTTTAGAGGGAGAGAATCACCTCTCTCAACCTGCTGGCCACACTTGTCTTGATCCAACCTAGGATATGGGGGATGACAGCCACAGACCACCTATTAGTAAGGTCTTCTGACTATGGAGGAGCTGGGCAGACGAATTTTATTGGCCTCATAGTCGTGCCTGTCAAAAGCTGAACTGAGACCTGATGCTATGAGACAATGATGATAACAGTAATAATAGTTTAATTCCTTTTTCTGGTACTGCACTTAGGTCTCTACCTTTTGCAGCTGTTCAGAGTGCTTTAGTGTAAAAGTAAAAATTAAGATACATTTTAAATGTCCATGCCAGTTTCAACTCAGGAACATTGAAGAGTCAACTTTGTGTTATTTTTGGTAATTGAGAACATGTAAATGTGAAAAGTTTGGTTAGTGAGACACCTCTTACAAAGCACTTGTGCTGACAAGTTCTCAGACAAGTCCTGAGAGAGCTGCTGTCAGTAGGCTGTCATTTAATGGAACAAGGAGAGGCTCCCAGAATCTCACAACGGAAAGAGGATACTGAGGAAAGGGTTTGGGTAGGTACAGTCAGGAGTCTAGTTCAAGAGTAACGCAACTCTGATCTGGGTACCAAGCATGGTATTTTTCTAAGAAGTGAAATTACTGCCTTAAAAATGATGTGATACTGCAGAGGACTTCAAGTTTCAATTTTAAGATGGTTCTCTTGCTGTAGATTTCCATTTTTCTCTGAAATCTGAGGGTGTTTTCATCTGATGAGATACAGAGACCTTCAGTTCAGTAAGTTGCCTTCTGTTGCCCTGATGCACATCCTTGAGACACGTTTGAGCAGAAAATACTCTAGAACGTTTTTGTATGTTACTGTTAGTAGTAAAAGTTTGCCTCTTTCTGCTTACATCTGCAGCCTAGCCGAAAAATTTTCTGTGCTGGAAATCCAGAGGTGTTTTTTACAAGCTCTGCTAACAGATGAGCAGTGATGTTTTGCTTGTGAAAGTTCTGTAAACCTTACAGCTCCCAGTGGCCCAACGTGAAGTTGATTGAAGTACGGTGTTTGGATCCCAGTAATGTGCCATGCATGCTTCCTAGGTTTTTCCCATTGGAGATAGGAAATTGTGTTTTAGTTTATGCTGTTGTCTCATCTAGAAAGTTATGAACCTTTGCTGGCAATGGGTGTCAGTTATATAAGGGAAAACCCTAAAATCCCTCAAACTTGAATACTTGGAGCCATCATCTGACCCCACTGAGTCTGCCATAGTTGAAATAATATTTGAAGGTAAGCTGGGGAATGCATTTCTGATTCAGCTGAGTGCTGTTTATCAATCTGCTATTCTCCCCTTGCTCTCTGGCTTGTTTCTTATCTCCCAAGCTTTCTAACATTGCTGTACAAAATGAAATTGTACTGATCTTGGACTTGGGCTTCTTCAGAAGCATTCACATGACCTTGTGATCCTCTCAATAGCAGCTTTGCTCACACAGACTTTTTACTTCACTCTGAGATTTTGTAGTCCTAACCTAAAGCAATTTTTATACCATTCATGATGTTGTGACTTTGCAAAGATCTGTGAGAAAAGGAAGGTAAGAAAGTTAATGCCTTTTACTAGGCAGGTAAATACGTATGGTAGAAAACCAAACTTTTGGACATTCAGAAGTCTTTGGAATTGAAGGGGTTTGGTGAACAGTGTCACTCAATGAACTGTTCCCTGAACCACTAAGCCTGGATGAGGCACTCAGTGCCATGGTCTAGTTGACTGGCTCGGGCTGGGTGCTAGGTTGGACTGGATGATCTTGGAGGTCTCTTCCAACCTGGTTGATTCTATGGTTCTATGGTTCTACGTCAGAACACCAGAAAACTTCCCACGCTCTTTCCTTCTACAAAAAACTCAGTCGTAGTTCCTTAGGAAGGAGTCTGGAAAGCACCAAGTTAAAGAACAATTTAAAAGGAGAAATTCATGGGCCAAGATACTGGAAAGATGCTTCAGGTGGGAAGAAGACACCCTCTGACTGTTGCTACTCTATGTATTAATGGGCCAAAGAAGAGAATGGAATGCTAGAGTTGCTCAGGTTGGAAGTGACCTCAGAGCTCATCTATGCCACCCTCCCCACTGTGGGCAGGGATGGCTCATCCAGCCTGGCCTTGAACAGCCCCAGTGGGGAAACAACCACAACCTCCCTGGGCAACCTATTGCGGAGTCTCAACACCTTGGATTGAAGAACTTCTTCCCAAGATCCAGTCTGGCCCTGCTCTTCCTTAGCTTCAAACCATTCCCGCTTATTCTTTCTCTAGATAGCCTCATGAAAGGTCCCTCTGCATCCTTCTTGTAGGATCCCTTCAGGAACTGGAAGGCAGCTCTGAGGTCCCTCTAGAGTCTTCTCCAGGCTGAACAACCCCAGCTCCTTCAGCCTGTCCTCCTAGCAGAGGTGCTCCAGGCCTTGGATCATCTTTGTGGCCCTGCTCTGGTCTCACTCCAACAGCTCTGTGTCCCCCTTATGCTGGGAACACCAGAACTGGAGGCAGGATTGGAGGTGAGGTCTCAGCAGAGTCAAGTCAAGGGGCAGAATCACCTTAATTTCTATAGCCAAGTTATCTTCATGCACCGATTTTACCCCTGAATCCTCTCAGAGGAGTCCCTTTCCTGTGAAAACCTCTCTTCCAACCTGTTCATTATTTCAGCTTATCTTTTTTGTCTTAGTCTGTTCCTTCCAAATGCAGGGGGTTTGTCTTGCACGAGATTGCCTAGGAGGTGTCACAGTGGTTATAAACTACCTGAAGGGAGGCTGTAGCCAGGTGAGGGTTGGTCTCTTCTGCCAGGCAACCAGCAACAGAACAAGGGGACACAGTCTCAAGTTGTGCTGGGGGAGGTATAGGCTGGATGCTAGGAAGAAGTTGTTGCCAGAGAGAGTGATTGGCATTGGAGTGGGCTGCCCAGGGAGGTGGTGGAGTCACCTGGAGGTGTTAAGGTGCCATGGTCTAGTTGACTGGACAGGACTGGGTGCTAGGTTGGACTGGATGATCTTGGAAGTCTCTTCCAACCTGGTTGATTCTATGATTTGCCTACCTGCTTGTCAGTTCACCTGACCTGAGCCTTCTTGTTGCAAACCCAAGCAGTTGTTGCTAAACTTGCTGAGAAAACAGTTCTGCTGTTGACAGTGATTGATCAGCAAGCTAGGAAAGTTCTCTTATGGGGAAAGAAATGAGCTTATAACACTGTAGTACGATTGAAAAGGCTATTTATGAAGTTAATCTCTATTCTGTTTTCACATATTTATCTTCAGTTCAGCCCTATTAGGAGTATTATCCATGCTCAGGACAAATAGAGATATTTTTTCCCCAAAAAATAATTACAGCTCCAAAGGAAATGGAGGGAGCTGGGGAACTGTTAAATTAGAAATTGGTAATGGCTATTAGAAAACAATTAACAGTAAGAAATGGTGCAGTTGGCTGGAGGCATTCGGCTTCTGAAGCAAATACAAAGGGTTCCAGGTACTCCTGCTGCTGATTTGCCAGGATTTCACTGCAGTGGAGTTCATTTTATTTTGTGGTGTTTGGTGTTTTTTTTTCGTGGAACTCCTCATTTTTTTTCAGTAAGGGTGGTATTTTGTGGTTGTACCACAGCTGTTGTAGACTGTGTTCTCAACGTGGTTTGTGATATTGAGAATGGCCTCAGAATGTGAAACCCACACCACAGTGTGGTTAGAAGCAGCTTAATTGGTTGGGGACACTTACTGCCTCAGAGCAGCAGAAGATGGGGTTCTGGTGTGGGAAGTTCACTGTGGTGAGGTGGGGAAGGGGAGTGAATGAATAAAGCAGTGGTGGTTGAGACATGGCTGTCACCTGAATTTCTGTGTGTGAAAATGTGGTGCTGAAATACTTTCTTTGGTGATTGTTTCTTTTCCCTTGTGTTTCTTGTTTTCATTCGTGTTGATAAAGATGTGCAGGGCAGTGTCAGGAGGACAGAGCCAGGCTCTGCTCAGGGATGCCCGATGATAGGACCAGGGGCAATGGGGGCAGGCTGGAGAAGAGGAAGTGCTTGTGGTGGTTTGGGTGTTACCCACCCCCTCCACTTTGGCAGTCACCCAGACTAGACTCAGCCAGCTCTGGAAATTGAATGAAGCTTATATTTACAGCTAACACAATAGACAAGCAGATATTTACAGTATATACAGTTACAGACAGAAATAGACAAGGTAAAAGGTAATTCAGAAACACAACAGCCCTCCCAGAAACCTGAGTCCCTAGGAGGGGCTCCCAACCTCCCCTTCACCTTCCCCCTACCCTTCTCATCCTTACCCCAGTCCCAAGGAAGAATGGAGGTTCATCCAGGGGGTTAGGAAGCACAGTGGATTAGTCAAAGAAACAGAGGGTGCAGTTAGGAGAGGGAGATGCAGCTTGGAGCTAGCCAGCAGCAGAAGTGCCTATCTATGTTTTCAGTTCTTGTTCTTATACATCTCAGCAAGCCTATGAGTGCAGTAGACATCACCATTGTTTTCCTTTCACAGCCTGTAATCTAGTTCTTCTCACCAAAACATCCTAGCCTGCTTCAAACTAGCACAGCTGCCACAGGAAAAAAAGGGAAAACTTTTTGCCTGTGAGGGTGACAGAGCCTTGGAGCAGGCTGCCCAGAGAGGTTGTGGAGGCTCCTTCTCTGAAGACATTCCAAACCCACCTGGATATGTTCCTGTGCGACTTGCCCTGAATGATCCTGTTCTGGGAGGAGGGTTGGACTGGGTTATCTCTGGAGGTCCCATTCTGTGGTAAGAGGGAGGCTGGAGGCTTCTTTGGACAGCTTCTCTTTTGAAGTTTGCCAAAATTCATCTCACAATGTACAACTTCCAACTAAATGTTTTTTTTTTTCACAGTTAAGCACCCTCCTGAAATCCAGAAGCTTTTTCACTTCTTAACTACTAGGCAAAAGGTGTAGCATCTAAAACTACTGCTTTATACTAGTGCTTGTTTAGTGGTTCTTCCTGTGTGGCTGTAGCTGATTCACTTTGCAACATCCATCCATTCTGTGTCTCTGTTTGGTCTGCTTAGCAAGCACTAATTGGCATGTATTAATTAGCTTCAAGCAAATGGCTTATCTCTGCAGTTTTGAGGGGGAGGGGAAAACAAGGCATCACAGAGCTGTAAGATGCTGTAGGGTTAGGAAAGCCATGGTAAACAAAGAGGCATGGCCAGTTTTTCTTGCTGGTGGTGATGGTTTCATGAAGGGGTAATGCACTTCAGGGCTGTAACTGCCAGTTTATCTTACAGGTGTCAAATCTCAGTCCCTGGTTCTAAAGTTAGCCATTAGTCTCTTGTTGAACAACCTCGTTTATCAAAACAGAGTGGAGGAGGCATGCTGCTAGGAATTGAGAGAGAGCCAGCAGATGCTGAGACTTTCTGAAGCAGAATAAATGAAATAGCAGGGCTTGTTTTCAGAGGGAAGGCCAGAAATTAGACAATTATGCTGGGCTCTGAGCCCAGCTAAACAATCTGTGATAGTAAAAGCTATGTTTTGATTTGTTTATCAGTGGGAAGGGCATCAGTTACAGCTTCAGGATGGTAAATGCACAATGAAACAGAAGTGAAGGTCCAAGTGCTGCTCTTGACTTTCTAAAGATTCTAAGTGAGAATTCAGGGGATAAAAATGTGTGGGCGCTGGTGCCTTTGTACAGGTGTGCCAGATGTGCTGCTTGACTGAAGGAGATTTGGCAAGCTGATTGCACAGAGTGCTTAGGAGCTGTTTCTAAAGAAAGCAGATAGGGAGTTTATTCCAGCAGTATGCAGAGCTCTTTAGCATTTTTTTGTGGGAAATGCATGCATCAATATCCAATTTCCATTCTAACGTAGAATCACAGGGTGATTTGGATTGGAAGGGACCTCCAAAGGTCATCCAGTCCAACTCCCCTGCAGTCAGCAGGCATATCTTCCACTAGATCAGGTTACTCAGAGCCTTGTCCATCCTTGCCTAGAATGTCTCCAAGGATGGGGGCCCTACTACCTCCCTGAGCAACCTGCTCTGGTGCCTAGCCACTCTGATGGTGCAGAACTTGTTCCTCTCATCCAGTCTAAATCTGCTCTTTCCTCATTTCAATCCACTGTCCCTTGTCCTATCACTGCAGGCACAATTCTCCTGCAGCATTCTTCTGGTCCCCTTCAGGTACTGGAAGGCCATTTTTAGGTCTGGCTGGAGCCTTCTCTTCTCCTAGGCACGCTGAGATAAGTGTTGCAATGTCAGGAAGTTTATGTTGAGGAGTAGTTCTGTGAACATTATAACATTTTCTTCCACTTTTTGTAGTAAACTTTAAAATACTTTATTACCATACACATTATCCTGTATGCTGTGTGGGTTCCAGTTCTGTTTTTTTATTGTTTTCCTCCCTTCCCATCTGTGCTTGGGTAGGCAAAAGGTAGGAGTTGCTCCACACTAGCCTTCTGACCACAAAACATCATCCATTTAGTGAGAGTTGCTAAACCTGAAGGTTGTCATTGCACAAGTCTGAGCCATGGGAAGCTTGGGAATCATAGAATGGTTGGGGTTGGAAGTGACCTCTGAAGATTAAACCCAACCCCATCCACACTTGTCTATGGCTCTCTTAATTCCATACAGCAAGAGAGAGATTTGGAAACACTCCCGTGTGATCTGCTATAGGTTATCCTGCTCTGGCCGGGGGTGGGGAGGGTTGCACTGGATGATCTTCAGAGGTCACTTCCAGCCCCTGATGTTCCATGATTCTGTGACTGAAGAAGCTAGGGCTGTTTAGTTTGAAAAAAAGGAGGGTAAGAGGAGACCTCATCGCTGTAAAAAAAGTGTAAGACAGCACAACATCAGCTACCTGAAAGGATGTTGTGGAGAGGTTGGTGCTGGTCACTTCTCAGAGGTAACTAGTGATAGAACAAGAGGAAATGGCCTCAAGTTGCAACTGGGTAGGTTTAGACCAGATATTAGGGAAAAAAAATCACAGAAAGAGTGTTCAGGCATTGGAGTAGATTGCCCAAGGAAGTGGTTGGGTCACCAACCCTGGATGTATTTAAAGGTTGTTTGGATGTGATGCCTGGGCATGTGGTTTAGGGTAAACCTTGTGGAGTAGGGGTATTGGTTGAACTTGGTGATCCTGAAGGTCTTTTCCAACCTGAATGTTTCTGTGCTAAGAGATAAATTTGTCTCATTTCATCATTTTTTAATTTTCCTATATAATCTGAGGTTCAGAGTCTTCTTTCTCCTCTTGCTTGCCTGCTTTTCTCACTGTTTCTCTCCCTTCTGGCCCTGCCTGCTCTGTGCCAACAATTTGTTTAGGTAAGACTGGGAGTGGGGAAGAGACAATATTGTCCTAGCTGGTGACAGCGCTCTGGGCTTTTGTGCAGAGGAGTCTGGATTCGTACAGGGGGGTCTCTGGGTTTTGTTCTGGGAAGTTGGTTGGATTTTTGTCTAGTTGTAAATGTACATATGTATTTGTATATGTTTATTACCTTTTATATTTTGCCTACTTTGTGCATAATAATTTCATTTTACATCCAAACTTCTGAGTGCTGTGGTCATTTACCTTTGGGAGTAAATCCTGAACTCGGTAAGTGGTGTAAACCTGCCACACTTCATTTTAGCAGTAGGGAATAATGAGAGTAAATTGAAATGTCTTGATCAAAGGCATGCTATTATTTACAGACTCTCACTGTTCCTTTCAGCACTTATTTTTGAAGAATATAAAACTGGTGATTTATTCAGACTTGGGAGTATAAACACATTCCATAGGTCTTCTTGACTCTTTGGCTCCTAGAATGTATGTGAGGCTTTCTGTTGTTGCTGTCTGTAACCTGGGCAAGTCTTGCATGGGAGAGGCTGTTGACTACCTGCTGCTGAGCTAGGGCTGCTTGACATTGCAAGCTTGGCTTCCTTTGTGCTAAACAGTGTCTGCCACGTAAAACTAAACCAAGAGACATCAGCTACAAGCGAGAGCGAAAGAGAGAGAGGCAACATTTAACTTAAGCACATAATGTTAGTTCCTAAAGCAAATGTAAGGAATATTGTGTCCTAATTTCACATTGTGATCTGCTTCTGTAACTAGCCTTATGCAGAAGGGATCCTCCATGACCTTTAAAGTAAGTACCTGTGGCAATAGAGCCTGTTCTTCTGTTAGACTGATGTGTAGGTTTGATGTCATTTGAATGGCTAAGGAGATTGGTTTTTAATCTGAAATCTAACTGGAGCAGCTGATTCATTGATAAACGGTGACAGAATTATTCTGTATATGTAATAAATTTGTGTGTGTGTGTATATCCACAGGTCATGAATGCTGATGGAACTGGGAGAAAAGTTCTGGTGGAGGACAAGCTGCCTCACATCTTCGGATTCACGTTGCTGGGGGACTACGTTTATTGGACAGACTGGCAGAGACGCAGCATTGAACGTGTGAATAAGCGCACAGCAGAGAGAGAGATCATCATAGATCAGCTTCCTGATCTGATGGGCCTGAAAGCTACAAATGTGCATCAGATCATTGGTGAGTGAGTCTGCTAGCCAGGCAAGTCAAATGAAGCAATGTCAGCAGTGCTCTTCTGCAGGTACCACTTATCCCAGGGCACATATTTAGAAATGGGCAGTGTCCAGTTTTATTGCATGAGAGCTGCAAGCTGCAGTTGGATGGTATGGTGAAGTCTTTTGTGAGGTGCTTTAATTCTCTCCTTGGATGAGTATCAATCTGGAAAACAGCCAAGCACCCCACAAAACAGATGCTTTTCAGAGAATTGGAGCAGCTTATAGGTCTGAACAACCCTGAATCCAGTAAGGGGAGAAGGACAATCATGGGAAGTGAGAATTTCTCTTTATAGCAGCCATCTATTAGGTTACCCAGATATTTGTGAAGCTGCAGCTGTAGCAGCTTTTCATCTTGCAACCTGAACATGTGCTCCTGGTATGCAGAAGTTCACAATAAGCCAGTTTTAGTCTGCTCAGTGCTTTTTCACATGAATACTGCAAAACCATCTTTAAAAGTAACTGGAAGTACTTTCTCTTTGGTAGCATATATAGAGTGAAAAAGCAGGATCTAGCTTTACATTTGCTCTTGTTGGTTTTCCAAACACTGGTAGCAGTTTAGTGTAGAATTGCAGAACTCATCATGTTCTCTGAATATCCTGCTGTGTGGACTGGACTTGCAGCTTCTCACTGCTGTGTCTGGATTGTGTCCCAGGAAATGAGTCAAACGTAGCTGAGGTGCATGTTTGCAGTGCTGCTGCCACATTAACAAGGTGCCCTAAGGTACATGTGGTTTAAATGCATCTCCTTTTCCAACTATTTCACTGACTTAGGTTGGTAATTCTGGACCTCTGTTAGTAGATGGTACAGCTACCAGCATGTGCCAGTACACAAGGTAGTATTGCAAAGAGCTGCTTTACAAGCATCCTGGGGAAAAGAGAGTGTTGAATGGATGTTAAAACAGATCTACAAGTTTTTTGTCTCTAGGAGCACCACTGGGATATTTAACTGTAAAAGGCAGCAGAACAAATGCTTGCTTATTGCCATCGATGCTTGTGCTCTGAGTTGAGAACATCAGTAGCTGTTGGAGTTCAGATCCCTTCCCTTGTACCGGGTTTGTTTCATGGAGTCAGGAAAACAAGCACTAGTTTTCCAGATGAGTAACACCTGTCTGAAGGGTTACAGGGAATGGATAAAAGTGAATTGATTCAGACAATAGAAGGTGACAAACTAGATGTCTTTCTTACCATGTTCTTGATGCATTTGAGGGCTGGCTTCCTCTCCGAACTGATTTCAGCTTGCAGTTGACTGCTTTGCTTTTGTTACCTGCTTAGGTATAAACCCGTGTGCCGAGGATAACGGTGGTTGCAGCCACCTGTGTCTGTACAGGCCCCAAGGCCTTCGCTGTGCTTGCCCCATAGGCTTGGAGCTCATCAGTGATATGAAGACCTGCATTGTGCCAGAAGCTTTCCTGCTCTTCTCTCGGAGAGCAGATATCAGGAGAATCTCTTTAGAAACCAACAACAACAATGTTGCCATTCCGCTCACGGGAGTCAAGGAAGCTTCTGCCCTGGATTTTGATGTGACAGACAATCGGATCTACTGGACTGACATTTCACTGAAGGTAGAACTTTATTCCATATTGACTTATAAGTTGTTACAGGATTCTTGAGCTACTCAAGACTGGATTGACAAATGTGATTTACAAGAGTCAAGAAATAGGGAGAAGAAATTGTTCTGAGGGTGTCCTACAGTTTTGTCCTCAGGATTTTCTTCTCTAAATCATTTTTATTGGGTTTGTGTGGCAAGGTTGTGGTAACAGGAGAGAGGATTCCAGAGGGGACTTCTATGAGAAGCTGCTAGAAGCTTCCTTTATAGATAGAGCCTGTGCCTGCTGACTCCAGGACAAGCCTGCTGCTGGGCAAGGCCAAGCTCATCAACATGTGATGGTGCCTCTGTGGTAACATTTCTATGAAGGGAAACCAGTGACCCTGCAATAGCAATTGCAGCCAGAGAGAGGAGTAAGAGAAGCAACTCTAGAGGTGTTGAAGCTGGTGAAGGAGGTGGGAGAGGAGGTAATCCAGGTACTGCAACGTGTAGTGAAGACCATGGTGTGGTAGGCTGCGCTCCTGCAGCCGATGGAGATTAACAGTGGAGCAGATAGCCACCTGCAGGATCTCACTCTGTAGCAGGTGGATGCTCAAAGGAGGCTGTGACTCTGGAAGGAAGGATCCTGGCAAGATCTGTGGACATATGGAGAGAGGAGAGGTCACACTGGAGTGAGTTTGCTGGCAGAACTCATGATCCCTTGGGAGACTTCTGCTGGAGCAGTCTGACCCTGAAGTATTGCACCCCATGAAAGGGTCCCACACAGGAACACAAGAAGAGCACGAGGAGCTCTCTCCCTGAGGAGGAAGGAGCAGTAGAGACTGTGTGTGATGAACTGACCACAGGTCCTGTTCCCTGTCCTCCCATGCTGCTGGATGGGAGAAGGTAGAGAAAATCAGGATTGAACCTGAGTTCGGGGAGAAGGGAGAGTTGAGAGGAAGGTGGTTTAAGATCCAGTTTTATTTCTCATTATACTGATCTGATTTAATTACTAGTAAAATAAATTAATCTCCCTGAGTTGAGCCTGCTTTGCCTGTGACAGTAGTTGCTGAGCGAGCCCTCCATGCGCTCGTCTCCATGCACAAGCCTTCTGTTGCAGCTGGAGAGAGGGTGATGGAGGGCTTCACTGATCACCTGGCATCCAGCCAGGCTCAGGCCATCACATCACTCAAATCTAATGTATACATTTTCACATAAAAGGCAACTTTGCAAAAATTAGCTGCTTTCTTTTGGCAGAAAGATGAGGAAAATGCCATATGGCAGGAGATTTTAGGGGTCACAGATGTTTTTCCAGATGTGCTTAATGGGGTGAAGTCTTGTCTTGGATCAAGACGTGAAAGTGGATTTTACCTATTCATTAACTTATGTAGCTACTGCATATGAGACATGGAGATTCACAGGCTTTGGGAAACAGGTCTAGAGTCTGGACTGACAAACTGGAAGAGGTTGAGGGTAGATGTTGGAATGTGGTGGGTAAGAGAGTGACAGAAATCTGCGTATGGTCTGTCTGACATCTCTGTGCTCAGTGAGCTTAGTTGTTCCCTGTGTTTTTTCCTGGGTTGTAGATGTGGTCAGAATTGGGAGCACCAAAAATGATTTTTTAATGCAATAAAGTTTTCTGCAGTTGGATTGAGCTCTGTGGTAGTAATAACCCATGGACTTTTGTAACAGTTCAGAACACAGATTTAAATGAGTCTGAGAGAGGTGACTTGGCTGAACCCTGTAGGTGTGGGATTCATTTGATCTGTGATTGAAAGAAAAGTAAAACAACAATCTGATCAAGGGTGAGAGAGCTGAAGCCTGAGATGCAAACTTACCTGCTGTGTACTGTCACAAACTACCATAATTAGCAGACTGCATCCAAATTGGGAAGTAAACAAGAAATCAGTCTTTGTGGGTTAGCAATTTGAAGAGTGTCTGCAGAGAGGAATATTAAGAAGACAAGAAGCAAACCCACATTTTCCAAGAAGACTTTTGTACCATCTTAATGTTATTTCTTTATTTCCAGGCTTGTGAGGTGTTCATAGTAAATCAGGGAGTGCACAAACTCTGACATATAATTAAAATATAATTCTGCTTTCACAGGTAGATCTGTGGTGGCAAGAGTTGAAAGAAGTCTTTGGAGTAAAAGACAATAAAAAATTATCCTTAGTGAAATGAAATTAAACCATCAATGCTAAAGCACTAATGAAATACAAGAAGGACAGGTGGAGAGTCTTGCAGCCCCTGCACCACTAGAGGTTGGGGAGTGACCTGTTGGAGGGCAGCATAAGGGAAAGGGACCGATGGGTCCTCACAGACAACAGGATGACCATGAGCCAGCAATGTACCCTTGTGGCCAAGAAGACCAATGTGAAGGCAGTGGAACATCTGCCTTGTGAGGACAGGCTGAGTGAGCTTGGGCTCTTTAGCTTGGAGCAGAGGAGCCTAAGGGCTGCCCTCATTCATGTGGATAAAGATGTGGGGAGGACAAAACCAGGTTCTGCTCAGGGATGTCCGATGATAAGAAATGGGACAGTGGGGGCAAGCTGGAGCAGAGGAGATTCCACAGGGACAGAAGGGAAAATCTTTTTCCTGCGAGGGTGCCAGAGCCCTGGAGCAGGCTGCACAGAGAGGTTGTGAAGCATTCTTCTGTGGAGACATTCCAAACCCATCTGGTTGTGTTCCTGTGTGACCTGCTCTGGGTGATCCTGCTCTGGCAGGGAGGTTGGACAAGATGATGTCTGGAGGTCCCTTCCAACCTCTAACAATGTGTGATTCTGTGAATCGGTCATTGGTTGGTTTGTTCTGTTTGCTGTTCTGTCTTGAACTTTTCCTCTAGGCTGCTTTAAAGAAGTGTTCTGTGCTATAGCATTGATGCTTTTATAGAGTCCTGGGAGAGCCAAAACCTTTCTCTTTCAAAGTTGGCACTAAGTCATTAAGGTCACTTTGGCATGCAGACTGCTTAATTGACTCAGACTAGATATCCCATTTATTTCCCCTGTGAAACACTGCAGTAATTGACAGAGAAAACATTCACAGAGTACAGTAAATCATTACTCCTGAACAGCAGCATTGTTTGCCTTGCAAATAAGGAGCATATTGTGAGTTCCTCTTTCCTCTGCCATGTCTAAAATCTGAAAGTGTTTAAAAAGCAACAAGGCAACTGAACAGGCCAGTGACAGAGAGGTGAAGGTTCTCATTTGCCTGTGTATCTCTGGATCCCTGCAGACCATCAGCAGAGCATTCATGAATGGCAGTGCACTGGAACATGTGGTGGAGTTTGGCTTGGATTACCCTGAAGGCATGGCTGTAGACTGGCTGGGGAAGAATTTGTACTGGGCTGACACTGGAACCAACCGGATAGAGGTGTCCAAGCTGGATGGGCAGCACCGCCAGGTGTTGGTGTGGAAAGATCTGGACAGTCCTCGTGCACTGGCGTTGGACCCTGCTGAGGGGTAAGCTGCTGATTTAATTCTGTGTTCAGGAGCTGGGAAGAACATCACAGTGCAGCTTTCTCTAGGGCGTGGCAGTTAGGCATTCCTTGGAAGTCCTGAGACAACTGAGCTGAAGAGAACTGAGCTAAATTACCACCTGGTAATTTAGAGTAAAGGGGCTGGAGGAATCCTAGAATGTCTCAGGTTGGAAGGCAACTCAGAGCTCATCTACTCCAAACTCTCTGCTGTGGGCAGGGACACCTCTCAGCTAGACTCAGATGCTCAAGGCCTCATCCATCTTGTCCTTGAACACCCCCAGGGAGGACGTATCCACAGCCTGCTTGGGCAGCCTATTCCAGAGTCTCACCACCCTCATAGCAAATAACTTCTTCCTACGGATATGCTTCTAATGTCCTGAACAATCACTAAGAATACTACCCAAAACCCAAAAAAAAATCAGAGCAGTTCATTAAAAAGGGATTTATATTTAGTTTTTTTAATTAACCAAAGAATCAAAGCAGTTGTAGGCTGATGAAATTCATTAATTAGAAAAGGATGATAGGAATGAAAAGAAAATATTTGTCCTTTTAAAAATTGGCATCCTTTATATCACAAGTTAGAGTCCAGTGAAGTATTAAATGATTTAACTCAAGAGTGGGGGAGTGAAGCTTACTGTCTGAGAATAAGGCAGGTGCGTCCTCCTTCAGGTAAGAGCACTTTCAGTTGGTGTGGACAAGGAAAGCAAAGACAGAGAACAGATGGAAGCATTTATACACATCTATCCTCAAAAAAACCCTTCTCAGAATTCAGATGTTTAGGACAAGGGGCAACAAGGGCAAGCTGGAGAAGAGGAGGTTCCCTGTGAACATAAGGAGAAGGTTTTTCACTTTGAGGGTGCCAGAGCCCTGGAACAGGCTGCCCAGAGAGGTGATGGAGTCTCCTTCTCTGGAGACATTCCAAATCTGCCTGGATATGTTCCTCGGTGACCTGCTCTGGGTGACTCTGCTTTGGCAGGGGGGTTTTACTGAATGATCTCTGGATCATCCATTCCAACCCCTACTGTTCGGTGAAATGGGGATGCCCAACTGCCAACCTTTTTCCTCTCAACTGGCATGCCTGAATTAGTTGTGACAGAAGTGCTTTCATATGGAACTTGCCGGTTGAAATTCAGCTCCAAGTGGAAAAAATAATGTTGAAAGCATTCTGATGAAAATTGCCTCACTACCTTGCTTGTATTTTGCAAACAACATTTAGTGTGAAGGGCCTCAAAGAATGCTCATATTTCACAGCTCTTGGTTTTCTCTTTTCTTTCCAAGGGTTTTTGTTCTTGTTTTCTTTCCCCCTTCAGGTTCTCTTTTAGACTGAATGTGATTAGTTGATTTGTTTTGTCCTTTTCCTCAGGTTTATGTACTGGACTGAATGGGGTGGTAAGCCAAAGATTGACCGAGCTGCTATGGATGGCAGTGAGAGGACCACCTTGGTACCCAATGTGGGACGTGCCAATGGCTTAACAATTGACTATGCTAAACGACGTCTCTACTGGACCGACCTCGACACCAACCTGATAGAGTCCTCCAACATGTTAGGTAAACCCCACAACAGTATCACGAGGATGCTGCTGCTTTTCCACAGCTCCCTGTGGCTTAAATAATGCAAAGATAGAGGTCTTTAGACAAAAATAGATTTCTCTAAATTCAGAGGTCTTTAACATTTGATGTTTCTGTAGCTGATGTTTATGCAAGGCCTCGATTTTCTTGTAGGTGAGAGAGTTGCTCACAAAGTTAAAATTACACAAGCTGTACAAGTAGGACAAAGCTGTCAGCTTTCAGTGTTTTGGAGACTCCTGTTTTCTGTTTTGCTGCTCTGAAGAGTACTGGCAAACATAAACATTTCACCTGTAAAAGAGTAGAAAGAAAGCCAAGATAACAGCAGCTCATTGGACATGTTTCACAATGTAGCTTAATGCTATTTGGGGTCTAATCTTTTTTGGTATTCTGAGGGTTCAGGCACTGTCATTGCTAGTGTCCTTGCACACTAAGGATCTATTCCTGGCTAGCAGAGTCATAGAATTATAAAGATTGGAAAAGACCTCCAAGATCATCTAGCTCAATTGTAACCCAACTACCATGGCAACTAAATCAGGTCCTGAAGCACTTCCAGACATGGTGACTCCACCACCTCCCTGGCCAGCCTGTTCCAAGCCCTCACCACTCTCCACTAATGAAGTTTTTCCTCCTGTCCAACCTAAACCTCCCCTGGCACAACTCACTCATTTCCTCTCTTCCTCTTTCTGGTTGCTTGGCAGAAGAGACCAACACCAGCCTCACTCCAACCTCCTTTCAGGTAGCTGTAGAGAGCAATGAGATCTCTCCTCAGCCTTCTCTTCTCCAGAGTAAGCTCTCCTAGCTCCCTCAGCTACTCTTGTATGATACCCTCCAAACCTCCTTCCAACCTTGTTGCTCTTCTCTGGACACCCTCCAGCCCCTCAATGTCTTTCTTATGCTGTGACATCCAAAAGTGAAGCCCCTGCTCAAGCTGTGTCCTCACCAGGGCTGAGTACAGAGATGCCATCACTGCCCTAGTGCTGCTCACACTTGGGGTCTGTGCAATTGGTTTATAACATTGCAGCTAAATGAAGGCAGAATGTTTTGGTGTGTAACTGTTCTAGTGTAGTGCACTGAGGACCTAAACCCTCTCAGATTTGCAGAGTACCTTTTTTTTTCTTTCATTTCTTGTCACTCACAGCAGTGGGCTGCCTTGTTGTGTGCCACATTATTCAGACAAGCAATATCCCTAGCCAGTATTGCAGGCTGAAGAAGTTACAGTCTGCTTTAAACAGTATGTTTGCAGTAGTGGAAGAAAGCTAGAAAAAGGTCAAAACAGGAACGTGCAATCTAGGAATTACATGTGAAACAAAAGCTTTCTCTTCAGCTCCTCGTGTTTTGGTGTGCTGTTGAGACTGGCTCAGTGTTTCTCTGTGTGGAACAGGATGCAGCATTGGAACTTCACTCTGTGTGTGTCTATGGCTTGTGACAGCAGAGAATGCAGGGCTGCACATCCTTGACTGCTCTGTGCAAAGGGGGAATAACTTCTTGCTTCAGAATCCCCCACTTATTTTCTGTGTCTGGGCAGCAGCATTTCCGTGGTAACAAAGTGGTTTGAGATCATTTACCTCCTGTGCCTCCCCTCCTTAAGGTCTCTTAACATTTCCACTGTATACACATTTAACTGTTTCCTGCCTTGAGTGCCTGACTGCTCCTTCCTATTTAGACTTTCCAGAGACAGGTTAACTTAACCTTGTGCAGTTAATTTTTCTCATAATATGATGTAGAATATTATTAAGCTCATTTCAGTTCTCTCTCTGGAAGCAGCAGCCAGAGACTCAAATTTGGTGTGAGAGATGCTGAACTGGTAACACAGAATCCTGCCTCTCCTTCAGGATGATCTTGCTTGCTTCAGGGAGGAGGTATAGGACAGAACCCTAATAATTTTCAAAAGTGTGACTTCTTTTTTAGTAAACTCATATTGTTTTCTGCTTGTCACAAGCAAGATGAGCATATTTATGTGATAGGCTCTGAGACATAGAAATCATAGAATCAACCAGGTTGGAAGAGACCTCCAAGATCATCCAGTCCAACCTAGCACCCAGCCCTAGCCACTCAACTAGCCCATGGCACTAAGTGCCTCATCCAGGCTTTTCCTGAACACCTCCAGGGACGCTGACTCCACCACCTCCCTGGGCAGCCCATTCCAATGCCAATCACTCTCTCTGGGAAGAACTTCCTCCTAACATCCAGCCTATACTTCCCCTGGCACAACTTGAGACTGTGTCCCCTTGAATAGTGCACATCATCTTCATTATTACAAAAGTAAATTGTAAATAATAACCTTAAATTAACAGTTAACCTTTCTGTTCAGGGTGATGTCCAGTAGCATTGAAGAGTGTTTAATTTGCACATAATTCATCTTTTTCTCTCCCTTCCTTTGTTGCAAACAGGCCTTGACCGTGAGATTATAGCTGATGACTTGCCTCACCCTTTTGGCTTGACTCAGTACCAGGATTACATTTACTGGACAGACTGGAGCCGGCGCAGCATCGAACGAGCCAACAAGACCAGTGGCCAGAACAGAACTATCATCCAAGGGCACCTGGATTATGTAATGGACATTTTGGTCTTCCATTCCTCCAGACAGGCAGGCTGGAATGAGTGTGCTTCTAGCAACGGTCACTGCTCTCACCTCTGCTTAGCAGTCCCTGTTGGTGGTTTTATCTGTGGCTGTCCAGCTCACTATTCCCTCAACTCCGACAACAGGACCTGTAGTGGTAAGCTGGAATAAATGAATATAAAGCAGAGCAGCAGATGTCAGTGACAGATGTAGGCATTTTACTTGGAGAGAAGAAGGATTTGATTTTGGTTGTTTTTCAGCATGAGACGGTGAAGCTTGTTTGCTGATGGGCCAAGTTAAAACTAGTTTCTTTTAAACATGTATTTGAAAAATGTTTGGTTTCTTTGTCTCACTTTCTCCACAGGAAGCAGGAAGTTTATCTGGGTAAAGATGGTCATCAAATGATGTATTTATTTTTTTAAATAGAATTGCTTAACACTAGCATCCTACTGACTTTTGAGAAAATTTAGAATACTGAAAGAAAAAAAAATGTTTTGCAACCATACCAGTAACACCTTAAAATAAGGGGAGTGGCTGCTAGTGAGCTGTTCCAGTGACTCAGATAAATCTGTGTAAACAGGAAAGCTTAACATGCTTTGGATTCTGTATTTGTGTCAGTCAGATCCTTCTCAGGTGTTTGCTTACTTGCTTATTTATCAGCTTTCTTATTTCTAATCTTGCCTGCCATAAAGGTAAAGGATATGTGATAGTTTGATATGTACTCTGGACTATGTGGAGCCTTTAGGTGGCCATGATTTCATTCTATAGCAGCTGTGTTTCCTGCTGGGTTCACCACTGTCATACTCCTACATGTGATTCCTGCTCAGTGAGGAGAGCCTCGACAGCAGAGATTTCTGTTCTCAGTGCAGCTAAGCCCCATTTTTCTTTATTGTTGTGCAGGATATGAACTGCAAGCCCCCTCAGGCTGTGTGTAATTAGTTTCTAACCAAATAATTTATCCATCTCTCAATAACTGGCTGCAAGTGAGGCTCTCATAATTTTGGCAGCCACATTGGATGGCTGATTTCCACTGGTGTCGTTCAGATTAGTCAGTGGGTGAAGAGATTCATGGTGCAGAGAGACAAATTGCATCTCATCCACATTATGCATGAGTAGAGACATCCAGTTGGTGTTTCAAAACCAAGAGCAGGGCAGCAGGTTCCACAAATGCCACATCATGGCATTTTTTTGAGTATCATGATCTTTGGAAAATAGAAAATGCTGCTTTTCCACCTCTCCTTTTCCTTTCCTGCTTTGTGACACGGGGCACTTGCAACTGCATTCTTGTACTCTTACCATTCTCAGCCATTCCTGTGATAGAGAAGAGCATCTGGCACCTCTCTGGTGATGCCTGATTTTGTAGATAGGGGAGTTTGACTTCCAGTAGAATTTCAATAGCAAAATGATCAAAGGTCATGTTTTCCTGTGAAAATGCTTTTGGGAACAAAAGAAAGCAGAAAATCCAGGAAATGTGAGCAAAACAGACCAGTTTCTCTGTGCTGCAGTTCAGGGCTCCTCATGAGCTATTGGGAGTTTCCTTTCTGCCATGTTCAAATCTGTGAACTTTCCAAGTCATCTGTAGGTAATTGGAGACTTGGCCTTCTCTGCATAGAATGCAATTTATTTTTTCTTGGCCACTAGAGTTTGAGTGTGAATTGCTTTTACCTCCTATGCCTGTTTTACTTGCTTACGTACTCCTGAATATTATCTTTAGCTCAAGCCCTGTCTAGAGGCCAGATCCTCCCTTCTGGATTACTCTGCTTATGCATGTATAGATTCTTTTAATTATAGGAAGGACACAGTGCTCTGATGAGCTGTGGTATCTCATCAGACCTACCACATGTCCTGAAGTTTGAAGGGAATGTTACTCAGGAGACATGCTCATTGCACTCCATTTGCCTGCCAGAAAGCTAGTTAAAATCTGTGACTGCTGGGAGGGAGAATGATGAACACTGGAAAGGGATTTCTGAAACTGGTGCTGTTTCAGAGATTGGAGGACTCAAGGGGGAAATTCTGCTGTAGCTTTTTATAATGACTCAATTGGAAGTTGCAAGCCAGGCAGTCTGAGACACTACTGGGAAAAGGAGAAAGAATTGTAGGTGTTTGATGGTGTGTTTACCTGCATTCCTCTATCTTTTCCATTACTCTCCTAACTGCTTGGTAAAATACTGATGTTTTCTGAATTGTGATTTTGCTGTCCATGTGCATCTAAACTTTGCTTTGCTTTTCTTGTGCTTTCTTCTACAGTTTAGAGCTAAATAGTAGGCTTAAATGATTGGAGAAATGCTCGAAGGGACAATAGAGATTTTCCAGAAAGCACAAATACCTTGCAGTTAGGCCTGCTTGTTACAAGGTGTTAGGACTGAGTGCTAGTTACCAAGGAAACTCCTCTTCACCTTTTTCTCAGCAGCCAGAACAAACGTTCAAATTGTTTGCTTAAAATAACAGAGCAAGGCGATGATGTTCTCTGGAGACTTGAGCTACCTCCTCTTTGCAAGGTGCTGCATTACCTGTTTTGCAGGGTGGATTCAGTCAGTGCAGTGTCCCCACTGCTAATCTCTCCAGACTTGTGCTCTGGAGAATTGCTTGTACAAACTTCAGCGAGGCTGCAAACTACATTTCTGGCTCTTGTGCTGTCTTGCACAGCAGTGGCTCCAGGTAGCACATTATTGAAAAGAGAGCTGTGAAAAGGGAAAAAATGCTTGAACTGCCTCCTCTGATTTCTGACCCAGTTACCTAGCACAGGGATAATTTCTTTTTAACCATGCATTGAGTGCCTTCTGCACTTACTGTGAGGTACAGCCAGTAAACTGCAGCTATCTGGAGTAAAGAATTCTTATTGCTGATGTTTGATGATATTTCTAAGAACAAAATAATTTGTCCAGGAAGTCTTTGCTGTTCATCTGGAAAGCCTGAGCAGAGAATCAGAATTTTTTTTCTGATTGCAGCTCAGTATTCCCAGATCAGCACTGAAAAATAAGAAAGATAGATAATTTTTGGAAGAGCAAATACACTTTAGAGATATTCTGTAAGTTAGTTGTGGTTCTATTCCAGTGTAGGCAGAAAGAGGGTTTGTGGGAACAGGACTGAGCCACTCCAATGGCACTTTATTCCCTGGACCTCTGAGTAAGTAATCAGTGCTGTCATTCATTCAGCTTCCTCTGCAAGTAGAAGTGCATCTAGCAAAAGCTTCAGCATCAAAACAGTGCAGCTGCATTTCCCTGGAACTGCTTTAGAAAGAAAATGGACAGGTATTAGAGAGACATGGTTGATGGTTCTTCTTTGAAGTGATTGTGACAGAAGTCTTCATATTCATTAGTCTTGCAACTTAAAAAATTATGGTTGCCTGTTACATCCACATTCAGACATTTAGAGCTAAAAAAGGGCATTTGAAGGGCCTTTGAAACTGAGCAGAGAGTGAGGCCAATGCCAAGATGAAGTGTGGAGTCGTGCATCTGGGAAAGAACAACCGCATGGACCAGTAGAGGTTGAGGGCTGATTTGTTGGAGAGCGAGCGGCATAGAGAAAAGAGACTTAGGGAGCCTGGTGAGCCAGCAGCATGCTCTTCTGACCAAGAAGGCCAAGGGCATCCTGGGGTAGATTAGAAGGGCTGTGGTTAGTAGATCAAGAGAGGTTCTCCTCCCCCTCTACTCTGCCCTGGTGAGGCTGCACCTGGAATATTGCATCCAGTTCTGGGCCACTCAATTCAAGAAGCACCTTAGGGAACTGCTTGAGAGAGTCCAGCACAGAGCCACAAAGCTGCTGAAGGCAGTGGAACATCTCCCTGTGAGGACAGGCTGAGGGAGCTGGGGCTCTTTAACTTGGAGTGGAGGAGCCTGAGGGCTGCCCTCATTCATGTTGATAAAGATGTGCAGGGCAGTGTCGGCAGGACGGAGCCAGGCTCTGCTCAGGGATATCCAGTGATGAGACAAGGGGCAATGGGGGCAAGCTGGAGCAGAGGAGGTGCCACGGGAACAGAAGGAAAAACTTCTTTCCCATGAGGGTGGCAGAGCCCTGGAGCAGGCTGCCCAGATAGGTTGTGGAGTCTTCTTCTGTGGAGACTTTTAAAAACCTCCTGAATGTGTTCCCATGTGACCTGCCCTAGGTAATCCTGCTCTGGGAGGGAGGTTGGACTGAATGATGTCTGGAGGTCCCTTCCAACCTCTAACATTCTGCAGTTATGTGTGCAATACCCGGTGTTACTGCTGCCTGTAACCCTGTCACCCTCTTTTTGTTCTCCCACCCAATCAAGCTCCTACAACCTTTCTGTTGTTCAGTCAGAAGAATGCAATTAACCGCATGGTGGTAGATGAGCAGCAGAGTCCAGACATCATACTCCCCATCCACAGCCTAAGGAACGTTCGAGCCATTGACTACGACCCCCTGGAGAAGCAGCTCTACTGGATTGACTCTCGGCAGAACATCATCCGGAGGGCACAGGAGGACGGCAGCCAGGTATGCTGTGGGTGATGGAGTTCCTGAGAGATGGGGCAGGCATGCCCTACACCCAACCAGCAGTCCTTTAGATACATGGACTTCCTGGAGCTTTCTAACTGTCACTTGGCAAAACGAGTGGCATCTGGGGTTTCTGGGGTCGTCAGCTTGTAATCCAGGAGGTGCAGCAAGAAATAAGACAAGGGAAAACAGAAGTTTGGTTCCAGGTGCTGTTGCGTTTGGTCAGTGCTGTCTTCTGTGTGGGGACTGTTGGGAACCTCAGTTTGTGAGATGTGAAGAATGGAAGGGAAGGTTCTTGGGAGAAATGGGAGTGTGCGCAAGAGACTTCCCTCTTTCCTCTCCTCCTCTCTCCTCCCCCCCTCCCCCTCCTCTTTCTCTCTTCACTTCTGTTTTCTGGGACGAGCAGCATCCCTATTTATCTCACAGTTTGTGTGGCAGAGTTGGCTTCTAGTTGGCAGGGAGTTTTGAGCTGTGTCATGCAGCTTGCTGAGGCCTTGTAGGCCTAAGATGGGAAGGACAGTTCTGGCCTACTCTCGGGGCTGCTGAGTGTGGGAGGGGTGGAGAATTCTAGAAGGTTTTAGTCTGATAGACTTGGTCTAGCTTGTGGATGGCCCCCCAGTTTAGGAAGGACACTGAGGTGCTTGAGCGTGTCCAGAGAAGGGCGACGAGGCTGGTGAGAGGCCTTGAGAACAGCCCTACGAGGAGAGGCTGAGGGAGCTGGGATTGGTTAGCCTGGAGAAGAGGAGGCTCAGGGGTGACCTTATTGCTGTCTACAACTACCTGAGGGGTGGTTGTGGCCAGGAGGAGGTTGCTCTCTTCTCTCAGGTGGCCAGCACCAGAACAAGAGGACACAGCCTCAAGCTACGCCAGGGGAAATTTAGGCTTGAGGTGAGGAGAAAGTTCTTCACTGAGTCATTGGACACTGGAATGGGCTGCCTGGGGAGGTGGTGGAGTCGCCGTCCCTGGGGCTGTTCAAGGCAGGATTGGACGTGGCACTTGGTGCCATGGTCTAGCCTTGAGCTCTGTGGTAAAGGGTTGGACTTGATGATCTGTGAGGTCTCTTCCAACCTTGGTGATACTGTGATACTGTGATACTGTGATGTACTCATTCTACCTGATTGCCTTTTTTATGTATGCACTTAAGAATGGAATCTCCCTTTAAACTTCCAAGCAGTGTGCAGTATCTTCATTCTTACTCTTCAAAAGGACTGTCATTAATGTCTTTCAATCCTGGGTAGCTTGTAGGTCTAAACTGAGACTCTGAAATAGAGAGCTGTCCTTTGTGAGTATCTGGCTGTGTCCAAAGCCAGGTTCTGATGGGGACAGGAGAAGAATTGTCAACCACCAAGGCGCTGAGCGAGGAATTTGAAACTAGTGACCTGTAAGAATTGTAGCAGGGTGGGCAAAATGTATCTGACTGAGGAGTACAGAATGAGGAGGCAAAAGATTATACAAGTTCAATGACATGAATTATGAGCAATGCCTGCTTAATCATTTTCACGTGTTCAGATAAATCCTGCCTGAGCTTTTGAATGGGGGAGGAGCAGGAGACTATAATGAACCACAGAGAGCTGCTGTATTGAGTTTTATTTGTAAGAGAGTGTGGTTTCTGGTGGTGGGTGTGGTGGTAGCTGAATCCTGCTGAGTGCCCTTCAACCTTAACTTTTAATTTAGTAATGGTTTGAATTTTGAAACATCTAAATAGTTGAATACTCAAAGCTAGTTGAAGGCACCAGGTTTTTGGCAGCTTCAGCAGAATAAACAAAAGTCGAACTTGCAGGCACACCCTTCCATAGAGGTGACAAGCCAAATAAAGTTAGGCAAGTTTTCTGGTGCAGTTTAATTTGGGAGATGAGAGTTGGAGGCTGCTCACCCCAAAAGCATAGCTTTCCAAAAAGATGATGTAAGGATGTGGTTCAGCTGTTACTGGTCACTTCACATTTTTCAGAAGATATCAGTTAGGTTCACCTTTGACTCCAGGGAGGCTATGGAAAAGAAAAAAAGGCAAGCATATGAACTGTAGAGGTCAGGACCAGCAGAAGGCAAAAACTTTTAAGTGGAAAGGTCTTAGCTGAGAATGTTCTCAAGTCGCTTTTGTATGCAAGCCGAGGTCCTCCCTGTCCGTTGGCAGAGCTGCCTTTTCGTTTCTTATTCATCCCTACATTATGTGCCCCAAGTGCGATGGCAGCGATGGTGGAGAAGAATGGGGCATGAATTTCAAGTGCTGTCTGGCTTGCTTGTGTTTTCAGCTGGTCAGCTGCAGCTTTGGAATTAGTTGTAATGAGTTTTTGTTGCCGAGTGCTACATGCGCTGAGTTTTGGTCTATCCAAACTATAGAACTGTCAAGAAAACAGAAGAAACAAGAAGCTGACCCTGAATGTTGAGCACAGAGACAAGCTGAGCTTACTAGTCAGACTTTCTAGGTCTTATGAGCTGCAACCAACTGGCATGATTGCCATTACAGCAAACTCTCAGCACTAAGTGTCTATATCTGATCAGAGGTGTTGGTGGAGCAACTGGAGCTGGGTGTCTCATTAGCTAATGATAATATTTTGGCAACCTTTTGCTGAGCAGTAGCTTGATGTGGTGCATACACAGCAGATGAATCTGCTCATGTGTGATGGTTTGGGAGTTACCCTGCCCTCCACTTTTATGAAATCACCCAGACTAGATGCAGCTGGCTGGAAGTTAAGGAATGAAGCTTTATATTCACAGCTTAGCACAATATGCAAGCAGATGTTTACAATATATTACAAATATATACAGCTATAGACAGAAATATGCAAGCTAAAGGTGCTACAGAAAAAACAGTACCCTCCCCAGAAATCACAGTCCCCTAGAGGGGCTCCCAACCACCCTTCCTCCTTCTTTCCACGCCTCTACCTTATCCCACAGCATGCCTACATGCAAGGTGAGTTTGGAGGATTGGCAAGGGGGGTTGGAAGCAGAAGCATTAGTTACGCAGAAGCAGCCAAGGGACAGACACAGATTCTGAGAGACAGAGACACGCACATGCTGTCTTATCTGTGTTTGTGTCCTTGCTTTTACACATCTCAGCAAGCCTGTGAGGGAAGTAGTCATCACCATTCTTTCCTTTTCACAGCCTATAATCTAATTTTTTCCTCATTAAAATATTCCAACTAGCCTCAAACTAGCACATCATGTTAGGGCAGATTAAATGCTCTTCTGTGTCTTGTTATTCTTTTCTGTGTAGAGCCTGACTGTGGTGACAAGTCCAGTTCCCAACCAGAACCTGGATATGCAGCCCTATGACCTGAGCATTGACATCTACAGCCGCTATATCTACTGGACCTGTGAAGCTACCAATGTGATCAATGTCACCCGCCTGGATGGGAGACCCTTGGGAGTGGTGCTCAAAGGAGATCAGGATAGGCCCAGGGCCATTGTGGTGAATCCAGAGAAAGGGTGTGTAGCTGAAAGAGCCATGTGGGGAATTGTGGGCTGAGGGGCTTGAGAATCAGACTGTTTGCTTGCTGTGGGTTGGTTTCTGTTTGTCAGAATGAAAACGCCTTTGACCTTTTCAGTACCCAAAGGGGACCTACAAGAAAGCCAGGAGGGGACTTTTGACAAGGGCTTTTAGTGATAGGATGAGAGGGAATGGTTTGAAGCTTGAAGAGGACATATTTAGACTGGAGATTAGGAAGAAATTCTTTCCAGTGAGGATGGTGAGATGCTGGAACAGGTTGTCCAGGTAGACAACTGTGAAGGCCCCCTCCCTGGAGGGGTTTAAAGCCAAGTTGGACGAGGCCTTGAGCAACCTGGTCTAGTGGGAGGTGTCCCTGCCTATGACATGGTGGTTGGAACTAGGTAATCTTTGAGGTCTCTTCCAATGTAAAGTGTTCTGTGAATCTCCAAATTTGTTGAGGTGTCTTTGTCATACAGCAAAACCATGGAAAGATCAAATAAAGTTTTGTTGCTCTGCTCACTCCGGTTCCAGGTACATGTATTTCACCAACCTGCAGGAAAGGTCTCCTAAAATCGAGAGGGCAGCACTGGATGGAACTGAACGGGAGGTGCTTTTTTTCAGTGGCTTGAGCAAGCCTATAGCCTTAGCCCTCGACAGCCAACTGGGCAAGTTGTTCTGGGCTGACTCCGACCTGCGCAGAATTGAGAGCAGCGACCTGTCAGGTAGAGTATCATTTGAATTCAGTGATTCACTTGGGTGCTGTGGATGTGGGGGAGGGAAGAGAGAGCTGTTGGTTTTTCCTTCCTGCTATAAACAGTCTGTACTGTGATTCTAATCTCTCCCTAAATTCTCAGCCAGGGAATGTGCATGATTCATGCACTGTGACTTTACAGTCTCATGCTTCTAGCTGTGATTTGCATTATTAATTGCTGCACATGCTGTTTAGTTCCATTCCTCATTGCAAGACCTTTGTGTGGTATTCCAAAAGCAGTTCACAGATAAACTGCAGCAGTTTGGAAAGGGAAGGGAGAGAGTTGTTTCTGAAAGCATTGATTTTGGTGCAGTAAGGGGTCAACCAGAGGAAAGTTTGCTGTCAGTGGAAAAAAATCTTTCCTGTATCTGTCATGTAGAGTGAAATTATCTGAGGATAGGGAAGATTTGACATCTCTCTGTTCTCAAAAGGTAATAAATCTCCCTCTTTGCCTGCTCCCTAAGGTTGGTTATGCTGTTTGTCTGACCTTCTATGAGTTGATTCAGCTCACGTAAGCAAAATAGTAACATAACATACAAGAAGAGAAGAGCAGAGAGCAGTGTTCTGTTGGTTTAGGAAGCTGAACTGATTCAGGAAAGAGTCCAGCAAGCAGCCAGAACTGGAGCAAGAGCAGAAGGAAAGCTATGCAGTCAGATTGGGTGAGAGAGGCTGAGATGTCTCTCACTTACTACCCAGGTCCAGCAAGCTGCTGGATCAGCTCAAGTCTCTCATGTGGCATCAGCAGTAATTTGTTGCGATATGAATTCCAGTACCTGAAGAGGCTTCCAAAAAGGCTGTAGAGGGACTGTTTGCAAAGGCCTGCAGTGACAGGACAAAAGCAATGGTTTGAAATGAGAGAAGAGCAGAGTTGGATTGGGTGTTAGGAACAAGTTCTTTAGCATAAGGGTGGTGGAACACTTAAAGAAGTTGCTCGGGGAGGTGATTAAGGCCCAATCCCTGGAGCTATTCAAAGTGAGACTGGACAAGGCTCTGAGCGACCTGATGTATATCTCTGCTGACTGCAGGGCAGTTGGACTAGATGAGCTTTGAAGGTCCCTTTCAACCAAAACCATGGTATGACTATGAATTGAGCTGAATGTTGCTGCTGGCAGTGGCAGGGTGTTCTAAGCATGTGCATACCCATTTTGAGTAGGTTATGAGATATATGCCCTCCTCACACTGCTGCTACTCTGCAACTGCAGAGTCTCCTCACTCTCCAGTACATCCATCCCCAGTTTGAATAGTGTACGTCCCTGTACTTGAGGTGAATGCAGATGTAAGGAAATAAGGACAGCCTATGCAATCTCTGAGCAGGTTTGTGGTAATGTCTTGCACTGATGACATGCTCCCATCATTCAAAGTAGCAGTGTGTAATCCCGTTGGCACCACTGGGATTTTCATCTTTTTATTGAGTTGCTATAGTGTGCTTTTGTTTTGCCAGTCATTTTGAGATAGTTGGACTTTAGGCTGAGCAAGATAGCATTTTTTTCCCAGTGATTCATGTGGTGTGTCACTGGTGACTCAGAGTCACTAATGAATTTGGGATATTCTGATTGTTTAGTGTTTTAAAACACAGGCCAGAACCTGAATTAGGGAATTATTCTGAAAATACATTTTTTAAAAAGGTCTGCTGTATCCCAGGTTGTTCTGAGCTCTCCCAGAGCCAGAGTCTGCATGAGAAAAGCGATTACAGAGTGTTAAGGGTTGAAAGGAACCTCCAGAGATCTTCCAGTCCAGCCCCCCTGCCAGAGCATGACCACCTAGGGCAGGTCACACAGGAACACATCCAGGTGGGTTTGGAATGTCTCCAGGGAAGGAGGGAGACACCACAACCTCTCTGGGCAGCCTGCTCCAGGGCTTTGGCATCCTCACTGTAAAGAAGTGTCTTCTCATGCTGAGGTGGAACCTCCTGTGTTCCAGCTTGTACCTGTTGTTCCTTGTCCTGTCACTGGGCACCAGCACAAAGAGCCTGGCATCTTCATCTTGACACCCATCCCTCAGATATTGATGGAGATTAATCAGATCCCCTCTCAACCTTTTCCTCTCCAGACTAACCAGCCCCAGGTCTTTCAGTCTCTCTTCATAGCAGAGATGTTCAAATCCCCCAATTCATCCTCTTAGCTCTTCCTTGGACTCTCTCCAGTGGATTTTGAATGGCAAGACTTCACATGTGCTTGGTTTTTCTCTCCAGAAATTAGGACAGCAGAGCTGGAGACAAGTCTGAATCCTCGTTCAGTCTGAGTTTAATGATTCTGCTTGGCTTTTTTTTGTGTGTGTGTTTCTGAAAGTGCTGCTGTTGGATCCCCAATATGCTGTAGTAAAAGCTCACCATGTTTTCCTAGAACAAGAGGGAATATCATTCCAAACCTGTCTTGCTTTTTAGCATTTGCACCACAAATAGACTGCTGTAATCGCTACGAAAAATTGCTAACTGCTGAGCTGCATTCCTGTGCTTAGGAATGCTTATTAATAGGCTCTTTTTTACCAGAAGAGTCCTTTTTCTGCTTGCTGGTGTCTTAAAAAGAGGCACAGCGTCATGCTCTGTCGACCCTGTAGTTGCCAGTGCCAGAGAAGGAGAGCTAGAATGCCTTTTATGTGACGCAGTCCTTGTCTTCCAGTCCTTCAGGCATGCATTAGGACTTAGTTCTGCAGCCCAAATGCAAGATCCTATTGAAGCTAACCAGATTCTTCACATGATTAAGGGTTTGTTTCTGAAAAGATGACTGGAATTAGCTTCCTGCCATGGAAACTATTTGAAAAGGAGTTGTTCTCTTCCAGAATAGTTAGTGTGATTTGGAAACATCTGATGATTCTGGAATTAAGTAATTTTTGTTTGGAAATAGAATGGACTGTGGCTGTGTCCTGGATTTTGTATTTATTTGGTTGGGTTTAAGTATTTTTGTCAAAGGTATTGCTGGGAAGAGAATGGCAATGCCAGAAGACAAAGCTGCTCTTAATCACACCTCCCTTTCATCTGATATTCCCAAGAAAGGGGACTAGTGCCCTGATGAATCCACTTGGAATTTTATTGTTCCTTTATGGAAGGGCAGATTTCAGTGTCTTGGTTTCATCAGAAGTCAGCTACGCTTGGTCACGAAGATGAAAAAGAAAGATTAAGACGTTAAAGGAGTGAAATTTCTTGAGCAAAAGGCCATGCTGATTAACATGGGCATGGCAGAGCAAGGCAGTACAGGCTTCATTGGGGTCTTGTTTCTAACTAGATTCCTCCCTGTCATCTTTGCGTTTTCCCCTATTCTCAGCTTTGTTTTCCTAGTTTTTCTTCTCCTTGCAGGTTGCTGTTTCTTGCCTTATGCAATGATTCATATTGATGGTGGTTAAGAGATGGTTGCACTTAGTGTTTAGTTTGACTTGCATCACTCATTCTGTTAATTTCTAAATCATTCTGGGTGTAGTCTTCTCCAGAATCCACCAACATCTTTTCTTAATCAGATTATGGCTAGTGTTGTTCCAAAGTGATGGGCACGAGCTCAGTCCAGCTGAGGATTAATATTTGAATGTTTGGGTTCTGCTTTAGCTGTTGCCACTTACTAAATGTTTGGAAGGTTGTTTAAATTCTGAGCTCTGTATGCATTTAGTGAAAAGAGGATACAGACACTTCACATAGCTGAATTTTCATACAGTGGTTTGGGTTGGAAGAGCATCATGTAGTTCCAGCCTCCCACCATAAAGAGGGGCATCTCCCACTAGAACAGGTTGCTCAGGGCCTCATCCAACATGGCCTTGAACACCTCCAGGGAGGGAGCATCCACAACCTCTCCAGGCAGCCTGTTCCAGTGTCTCACCACCCTCACTCTAAAGAACCCTTTCCTAACATCTAGTTTGAATCTCCCCTCTGTCAGTTTAAACCCATTACTCCTCGTCCTGTCATTACAAGACCTTGTCAATAGTCCCTTCCCAGCCTTCCTGTAGGTCCCCTTCAGATACTGGAAGGCCACTGTAAGGTCTCCTTGAAGCCTTCTCTTCTCCAGGCTGAAGAGCTCCAACTTTTGTAGCCTGTCCCTTACTAGTCCCCCACTGCTCCCACACTGGTGTGTCCTCCCACACCTTGCCACATGGAAGCCTTATGACTTTGTCCCACTCCTGCTTCACATCCCATGTAAAGCCCTGTCAACTAGCCCTGCCATCTCCTCAGCAAAGACCCTCTTCCCCCTTTGAGAGAGGTGTCTCCTGTTTGGTGTCAACAACTCTGGTACTGTATAGATCATGCCATTGTCAAAGAACCCAAGTTTATGATGGTGACACCATCCACGGAGCCACATATTAAAAGACTGTGCGTGGCTGCTTAATCCAATGTCTCTGCTATCCACTGGAATAACAGAAGAGAAGATAATTTGTATCCCTGAATCTTGTACCACTCATCCCAAGGCCCTGAAATCTTTTTTGATTGTTCTGGGACTACCAGTCATTATTTCTTCTCCTCCTACATGGAAGATCAATAATGGGCAGTAGTCCCTAGAGCACACCAGACTGCAAATTTTCCAAGCAGCATCCCTAACCCAGGCTCCAAGTAGGCAGCACTCCTGTTGTAGGTCATCATAGCTGTTGAATAAATTCTCAACAAGTCAAAACCTATTCTTGCTCTCAAAGGAAGTGGAGGGATAGAACTGAATTAAAGTGTAAAATCATGAAAGATTTGTCTTTTGTCCCATGTCTTTATCTCGTGTAGGTGTGGTAGAGCCATGGTAGGTTTTTATCTGTGGTATTGAGCAGTACAGTGTCATTTTACAGGACACAATACAAAAGCTTGCTGGAATTTGTGTTGTGAATGAACATAGGCAGAGCTATCTGCTGTAGGCAAAGTGAAAAGTAAGATACCTGAAACACCAGGACTGCTACGTGAATTTTCAGTGTGACACACATTCAGACTCTGTAATACTGTTCCAGCATTTCATAACTAAAGCAGTTCTTTGTGTGTTTGAGTAATTTTATACTCGGCGATTAATCCTCATTCCTGAACTCTCAAATTTTGAATAGCTTTGTTTCCAACTGTATATGAGCCAGGAAGTCTTTGTATCTTCAGTGATACTTATAAAGCAGTTGGGGACTGTGCTCTGTTCATATGTGAAATGTGGCAGTTGCTCTTAACTGTTTTAATGGCAGTTAATCAGCGTAAAAGTCACCAAGTGCTCCTCAGAGGCGTAAGACCTTTTATCTGCTGCTGATCATTGCTAAAGGAACTGAGGAAAGCAAGTTTTTGCTACAAAAAAAAAAAGGAGCCTTTCCAATTTAGCATGAAAACCTTAGTGGAGATAAGATAATTAAAATGAAAGAACATGAGGAAGTCAGAAGTCAAGTGTTTACCTTAATCTCCTAATTCATGGGAGAAGTCCTAACTACCTCATCTTCACTTGGATTTTATCTTGTTTTACTTAACTCAAGCTAATAATTGATCTTCTTATTCCCTGTTGTATGCCAAGACAAAGCAGTTAATCTCTCCAAAAAGAAGAATGAAAAGAATGACCAATTCCCATCATACTGATAAAAGACTGCATAGCCTCCTGAAAGCTGAGCTCCCAGCTCCAGATGATGCTTAAATACAGTAAAGAGATTTGAAGCATGAGAACTGGCTTCTTGATGGAAGCAGAAAACAAAATTGATCATCTGTCTGCAAAATCCATCAGTCTTGCATTGGGGAGCCCAGGGTTGTTGTGGTTTTATAGGAGCCTGGCCTGGCAGTGTCAAGTAGCAAACAGCTGTGGGAGCAGTGTAGCGAATGTTTCTGATGGTTTTTCAGTTCATTCTAGTGGAGCTATAAAGCAGCCTTTGCCTTCCACAGGTGCTAACCGGATCGTGTTGGAGGACTCCAATATCCTGCAGCCTGTGGGCCTGACTGTGTTTGAGAACTGGCTGTACTGGATCGACAGGCAGCAGCAGATGATCGAGAAGATCGACATGACCGGACGGGAAGGGCGCACCAAGGTCCAGGCTCGGATTGCACAGCTCAGTGACATCCACGCTGTGAAGGAGCTCAACCTTCAGGAGTACAGTGAGTGTAATCCCCTGCTTGCAAGTGCAAACAGCACCCTGTGGGGCTTCAGCCAAGGGGGGGCCGCAGGGAGACCAGCTTGATTTGCCTTGGCACTGATCCATGTCAGTGCAGATCTGAGGGGACACAACTTGGTATCGTTTTGTGTCTGGACGTTGCCAGGGTGCAATTAAGTCTGTTGCCTTCAGGCGGTTGGCAATAGGCAGGAAATCTGCCACAAAGCAAACATCACATTTTGTTGCTGATGGCAGCTTACTGGTAGTCTCATACAAGGCACCTGGCATTTGAGTGTCTGTAGGCAGAGTAGAAATCACAGAATGTTAGGGATTGGAAGAGACCTCCAGAGATCATCCAGTCCAACCCTCCTGTCAAAACATGATCACCTGGGGCAGGTCATACAGGACTGCATCCAAGTGGATGCAGAGAGGGAGAGTTCGCAGTCTCTTTGAGCAGCCTGTTCCAGGGCTCTGGCACCCTCACCATAAAGAAGTGTCTTCTTGTGTTGAGGTGGAACCTCCTGTATTCCAGCTTGTACCTGTTGTTCCTTGTCCTATCACTGGGCGTTACCAAAAGTAGCCTGGCACTTTCATCTTGACACCCACCCTTCAGATATTGATAGAGATTAATCAGATCCCCTCTCAACCTTTTCCTCTCCAGACTAACCAGCCCCAGAGCTCTCAGCCTTTCTTCATAGCAGAGATGTTCAAGTCCCCTAGTCATCCTCATAGGTGTTTGAGACACTGAGACAAGCATGGCTCTTGGGGCGTTTTGCTAGCACTGAGGGTTTCAGTGATCTGCCTGTCTCAAACACTTCTTATTGGTGGCCACGGATATCAAAAGTCAAAGCCAGAAGAGCAGCATTGCATTGCATCAGGGCAATATGTATTCAGTGAGTATGTTTTGAACACTGCTGCACTTTGGAAAGCTTTCTGCACACCAGGATGTAGCCTTCCACACATGCACTTGGAACGATGGGAACTGGCTGGTTAAAGCAGTGGAGCTGCTGTCATCCTGGAGGAAACAGGACTGTTTAATAGGCTGTGGTGCATGCCTTGGAGACATATGTAGAAAAATGTCTGGGGATGTTTAATTAAAGCATCAGTGCAGACTACTACTAGTTTTGTTTGCTATTAATCTCAGTAAATCTGTCAGGAGTTCTAAGATAAGTGTGTTGTCCTTATTAAACATTAAAACGAGGAGACATATTTATCTAGAGCATGGTAATTTGAGTTGCAGTATAGAAATTTCAGAACTCCCACACAACTTTACTCTTTTTAATGACGTATGGAATCCAAGGCATCTCTTCTTGAGGTTTAACAAGGCCAAGTGCAGGGTTCTGCACTTTGGCCACAACAACCCCAAGCAGTGCTACAAACTGGGGGGACAGAGTGGCTGGAGAGCAGCCAGGAAGAAAGGGACCTGGGGGTACTGGTAGATAGTAGCTGAACATGATCTAGCAGTGTGCCCAGGTGGCCAGGAGAGCCAATGGCATCCTGGCCTGTATCAGGAACAGTGTGGCCAGTAGGACAAGGGAGGTTATTCTTGCCTTGTGCTCAGTGCTGGTCAGGCCACACCTTGAGTACTGTGTCCAGTTCTGGGCTCCTCAATTCAAGAGAGATGTTGAGGTGCTGGAACACGTCCAGAGAAGGGCAACAAAGCTGGTGAGGGGCCTGAAGCACAGCCCTGTGAGGAGAGGCTGAGGGAGCTGGGGTTGTTTAGCCTAGAGAAGAGGAGACTCAGGGGTGATCTCATTGCTGTCTACAACTACCTGAAGGGAGGTTGTAGCCAGGTGGGGTTGGTCTCTTCTGCCAGGCAACCAGCTACAGAACCAGAGGACACAGTCTCAAGTTGTGCCAGGGAAAGTATAGGCTGGATGTTGTTAGGAAGTTGTTGTCAGAGAGAGTGATTGGCATTAGAATGGGCTGCCCAGGGAGGTGGTGGAGTCACCATCCTTGGAGGTGTTCAAGCAAAGCCTGGCTGAGGCACTTAGTGCCATGGTCTAGTTGACTGGCTAGGGCTGTGTGCTAGGTTGGACTGGATGATCTTGGAGGTCTCTTCCAACCTGGTTGATTCTATGATTCTATGATTCATATTATGTTCTACTTGATCGGGGGCAATCCAGGGACAAATATAAACTAGGGGAAGAATGGATTGAGAGCAGTCTTGAGAAGGATTTGGGGGTGTCAGTTGATGACAAACTCCCCACGAGCCAGCAGTGGTCACTGGCAGCCCAGAAGGCAGATATGCACTGGGCTGCATCCAAAGGAGTGAGAGCAGCAGGACTAGGAGGGGGTTCTGCCTCTCTGCTCTGTGAGACCTCACCTGCAGCACTGCCTCCAGTTCTGCTCCCCCCAGCGTAAGAGGGACATGGAACTGCTGGAGTGGGTCCAGAGGAGGGCCACAAAGATGATCAGAGGGCTGGAGATCCTGCCCTGTGGGGGTAGGCTGAGAGAGTTGGGGCTGTTCAGCCTGGAGAAGAGAAGGCTCTGGGGAGACCTTGGAACAGCCTTCCAGTACTTGAACAGGGACTGCAGGAAGGCTGAAGAGGAACTGTTTACAAAGGCCTGCAGTGATAGGAAGGGGATGAATGGATTTGAGATGAAAGAGGGCAGATTTAGACCAGAGATTAGGAAGAAATTCTTTTCAGTGAGGGCGGTGAGACACTGGAACAGGTCACCCACAGCTATGAATGCCCCCCTTCCTGGAGGGGTTCAAGGCCAGGCTGGCATTGAACAACCTGGTCTAATGGAAAGTGTCCCTGCCCGTGGCAGGAGGGTTGGAGCTAGATGGTCTTGAAGGTCTCTTCTAACCCAAACCATTCTATGGATCTGTGAATCTCTGTGCATGGTAATTACTGATATGTATAAAAAGAAAGAAACTTACACAGCAAAATACTCTGAGTTGTTTTCAGCAGTGCTCTCCCCAGGGAGAAGGAAAGAATGGAGTCCTGCCTGTTGAAAAAAGCCAACACTGAAATGTGGGGAAAGAGGTAGGGATTTCTTGTCAGTACCTGTTTGTCTTATTTTTAAAACCACAGGACAACATCCTTGTTCTCAAGACAATGGTGGCTGCTCGCACATTTGCATTGTGAAGGGTGATGGCACCACACGCTGCTCTTGCCCCGTGCACCTTGTTCTGTTGCAAGACGAGCTGTCTTGTGGAGGTAAGTCCTTCCTGTGCTCTTTGTCACTGAACACTCAGCTTCTGGTGGGGAGAAGTCTCAATCTTCAGGGGCTGCTTATGAACAGAAAGAATGTGACTGGATGAGATGCTTTTAAACACTTCTGTGTGCTCATTTCTTTGCCTTCTCCCCAGCCAAATGTCCAAGTGTAGAGCAATAATGGAAGAGAAGTTCATTAGCTGGCTGCTCAGTAAGGATTTAATAAGTGAGGAAGAAAAGTTCACTAGCTGACTGCTCAGTAAAGACTTAGTAAGGGAAGAGTGAAGGTTTACTATCTGTTTGCTCAGTAAGGATTTCTATTCACCCCTTCTACTTAAGGCCACTAAATTATTTAATCTTGATTTTTTTATATCTTATTACTTCTATTACTTTTTTCAACCACTCTGTATGTTCTCCTTTTTCAGATAACAATAGGTTTTGACATTCTGTTGGACCATATCTGTGCCATTTCATTCTTCTCTGCTGGCCTTCTCAAGCTCACCTTATCCATGTCTTTACAAACTGCAGTCCTGGAGGGGCAGTTCGCCCCCTCCGTGGCAATATAACCACTGTAGCTTATCCAAACTGCAGGACCCAGAAGGGCAGCTCACCCTCTCCGTGGCAGTATAGCCACTGAAGCTTATCCAAACTGCAAGTCCCAGAAGGGCAGCTCACCATCTCCATGGCAATACAGCACTGTAGCTTATCCAAACTGCAAGTCCCAGAAGGACAGCTCACCCTCTCCATGGCAATACAGCACTGTAGCTTATCCAAACTGCAAGTCCCAGAAGGACAGCTCACCCTCTCTGTGGCAATATAGCCACTGTAGCTTATCCAAACTGCAAGTCCCAGAAGGGCAGCTCACCCTCTCTGTGGCAATATGGCCACTGTAGGCTGTGCTGTGGTGTCTCTCCATGGGTGGGGTTGAAATGGAGGAGAGGCACTTTGGTGCTTGAGTCTCTTCGTGCCACTGCATGGATTTATTCTGCAATCTGCTGGCCATCAAGGCGACGTGTGGTCCAATAATAGAACAAGAGCTAACATAATCCAGATATTTTCTCAGAAAAAGTTTAATTCCAGGCCAAAAATGGGGAAGGAGGAAGCAGGGAGAAAATCCACATTTACTTACTGCATGAGATTAACAGTTACTGTAGTAAATGGGAAATAACAGCTAACAGCTGTGTTGGGATAGCAGGACTTGACTAGATGGAGCAGATTTTTGTCATTTTAAAAGAATTTTTGACAGAGGAGAGCTGTTGAGGGCACATAACTAGACACTGAGTCACAGTGCATCCATCTGCAGTGCATTACATCCATTGAATGTTTTCTGTGCAATGACTGTGGAGCATTACAAATAGAGGGAGCCATCCACCCTGGCTATGGTGCTGCTGCTGGAAAGGAGGAGGAGGAGAAGTGTGTTGTCTTTAAATGAAGACTTTTGAAGACCTATTAAGAGAAGGATGTTAGAGAGTGAAAGGAAGAAAATAATGGTTTTGAGTATGCATATTTCTCTGTTTCTCTTGTTCTTTATCTAATGAGCCCACACTGATGTCAGCCTGCATCAGTCTTATGGAGCTCAAAATCTGTAGAGGCACTGGGGGTGGAAGCTGCCTTATGACAGGGCACATTTATCAGCTGCTTGAGAAATGAAAGCAGCTGAGCTCACCTTATCTTTGCCTGTCCTGATCTGCTGTTTGTTCACCTGGATTTTTAATTTCTGTTTCTTTGCTTGATTTTTAAAGAACCACCAACATGCTCTCCTCAGCAGTTCACCTGTTTCACAGGTGAGATTGACTGCATTCCGGTCGCCTGGCGCTGTGATGGGTTCACCGAATGTGAAGACCACAGTGATGAGAAGAACTGCCCAGTGTGCTCAGACAGCCAGTTCCAGTGTGAGAGTGGGCAGTGCATAGACAGTGCCCTCCGTTGCAATGGAGAAGCAAACTGCCAGGACAACTCGGATGAGAAGAACTGTGAAGGTAGGGAGGTTCTTGGAGAGGATGATGAAAGCAGAGCAGTGATGGGAGACACTGTGACAGATACCAGAGTTATTGTTGAGCAGGATTTGGAAGGATCTGAGCTTCTGGTTTTTAAGCTGGTCTTCTAAATGGGAAATTATTTCACAACTCCATACTTTCATTTCTCCAGCTGTGAAACTGATGTAATACTCATCTCCTGCACAGTGGTTTGAGGTCTGTTTGTAAGAAGTGCTACTAAAAATAGTGTGGGTTTAAGCTGTAAAAACGTGGTAACTGGGAGTGAATTACAAAGAGGAGCAAACCATTGTCATGGTTTTTTGTCTATGTTGAGCTGGCAGTGCCCTCATGCTGCCCAGAAAGGCATATCGTGTCCTAGGCTACATCCAGAGGAGTGTGGGCAGCAGGGCAAGAGAGGGGATTCTACCCTTTGACTCTGCTCTGCTGGGACCTCACTTCCAATCCTGCCTCCAGTTCTGGTGTCCCCAGTATAACAAGGACACAGAGCTGGTGGAGGGAGTCCAGAGGAGGCCACAAACATGATCCAAGAGCTAGAGCAGCTCTGCTGTGAGCACAGGCCGAGGCAGCTGGGGTTGTTCAGTCTGGAGAAGATTTTGGGGAGACGTTAGAGCTGCCTTTCAATCCATGTTCCTATGCATAAATTCCTGTGTGTTGAAAGGTGATGAGAAAGCCAAATGTGAGATGCTGCCCTCTGAAAATAGGTTGCGCAAGTTGGCTTCCTAGTTGCCATCCAGCTGCTGGAGATACTGGACATGGAGCTGTTTGTCACCTTCAGTGTCCCTGTTATGCACATGATTACAGATTAGAAAAGTCTTTGGCTTATCTTCTTAAATCAACTGAAGTCAGAAAGAATTTCTGGGTTTCTGGGAAACAGGAATCTGTGTAAACAGCAGCAGCTAGCACCTTGCCTGCAGCACCTTCTTTCCCCAAAGTGGGAGCTGATTTGATGAGTGTGCTGGCAAAGCTCCAGGTGTATCTTCTGTCTTTCATTTCAGTTTAAAAACATGTCAAGTGAAATACATTGTCTCATGATCAAGGGGTTTTCTGATTTCCAGGAAGAGCACAAGGGCACTGGAAACCCACATCTATTTTTTCCTAAGCCATTTTGTCATCATAGGTTGGCAGATTTTTTTTAAAGAACTTAATTCTTCTCTCTTATATTCCAGTTAGAGATTGCTAGAGTAATTTCTCAATAACCATGGCCTGTGATAAGTGTCTGTGTTGTCAGTGACTTTCTGCTTCTGAGTTATTTTTGTCAAGGTGACTTTATCTGTAGTGTCCTGTTGTAAATACGCAGTGAGGAGCAGGTACTCCCCTGTGCATTATCCTCAGAACACTCAATCACTTTTTCTGCATGATTGACACAAGAAACTTTCCATGCCACTGGATACTTTAAGAAATGAAGCTAGGAGCAGGCTAAGCTCTCCTAAGATACTCCTCAATTGTATGCTGTGGTGGCTTGTTTTCTTAATGATTGTTAAGAGTCTTGGATACTGACCTTTGGTGTGCATGGGGTTCTCCTTCCAGTGCTCTGCTTAACCGATCAGTTCCGCTGTGCCAGTGGGCAGTGCATTGGGAAAAGCAAGAAGTGTGATCACAACCTGGACTGCAGTGACAGCTCGGATGAACAAGGGTGCTGTAAGTGTAAAACCTGAGACTGGATTTGGTTGCATTGTCTGAAATTTATTCCTTACCTTCTCCATGAGCTGGTTTTATCCTGCCAACCACCCAGATTCAATTAGTTCTTCCCAAATGGAACGCGCCTCTTCCTAACTGCTCTCATGCAGTTAACTTAGTGGAAGAGGAATAACTGAGTAGTGTCCTGAACCAGTGGTCTCTGAGAAAGAGCAGCCTTGTCGTTTTCTCACTTCATTTTTTTTTAACTTCTACAAGAAATGAAGGATTTGTTTTGCTATAATCTGTTATTACGCTGAGCTGGTGTCATGTTTAAAAGACCTCTGCAGCAGTGAGAGGTTTTTTTGTACATAACTGCTCTGCTCCATCCAGAGAATCAGAGGAGCTCTCTGTCCGTGGAGGAAACCTTCTAAAACTTCCTTTGTATCTTGAACTGATGGAATTCTGGGCTTGATTTATGATTTGTAATGTTGATTTCCCCCACTTTAAAGTCCCCAAAGCTCAGCAAGTAAACCACTGCCTTTAAAATTCCAACTGACAGATTCATTTTTGCTGTTGGTGCTTTAAAAGAACTGGTGAATGTGGACACCTCCTCTGTTAGGGATCCTTCTGTCATATCTGACGCAGAATATTTGAGAATGCAAAGCCAGAGTTGGACCCAAAGGAGTAACAGGAGATGTTCTGTCGCGCTACCAAGTTATTAGTGGCATTATCACAGAGGTGTTTAGTTATCTTTGATATAGTTAGTTTGTTTTCTGAGTTTAGAACAGAGGACAGCAAAGTAGCCCACCCAGAGTAATCCTGCAGTTGTCACCATCCCTCTTGCACTGTGATCAGAAGTCTGTTCACTTATCTCTGTAGGCTGCGACAAGTTAGTTGAAGTGTGAGTTTGGTGTTCAGGGACAAGAAAATGTGTTGAGTAAAAGCCTTTCAGTAATGGATAAGATGCAAAACACTGACTAGAACAGGCAAATACTTTAAAGTCTGCTTTTCTTGTCAGATTCATGAAGCACAGGCAGGGGGTTGTCAGTTATTCCCAGAAATGTCATTCCTTAGAATAGTATTGTAGGGAAAGCCACTCATTTTTACTTGAATAATCACTTCAGATGCATATTTCACAGAAGGATGGCACCCCTAAAGCTGGTGTCATCTCTGCCCATTGGTGTGGGTCAGATGCGGAGAGGGTAGGTAGTTTAATAAACAGCAATACCAGCATTCAGCACTGGTGCAGCACCTCTGCTGTTCAGCATAAATGAATGTTAAATAGGTGATGTGTTACACTGAGCAATAACCTAGGTCCTTCTGTGAAGAAGTGCAACTTGAAGAGTAGTTGTCATTGTCTTTAATGACAAGAAGCTTCATTGGAGTCCCAAACCATCCAGAGTCATGGCTGGAGGTCTTGTTCATCAAGTTTAAAGGACAGACCTGCCTGTCAGCTTGAAGCAAGATCAGGACCTCTTTCAGCCCCACCTCACACAATCATGCACTGTTCATTTCCTCTCACTTGCAATTCAGAAACCTCTCTGCATGTCTGGTGGTCAGTTTGTGCCCAGGTAGCCCTTATGGACATGCAGTCCATATTAACAGCCCTGTCTCAGTGCTCTTTTGTTCCTCCTATGTTCATTTGCCAGCTACTGTCTGCTAACAGAGGAAACTTTTATTTTTCCTGTGTGGAAAGATGTAAGGATAACTGATGTTGGTGCCTGAAGCTGCTGGATTAGCTTCCATGGGCTGTTTTTGTTTTCTCTCTTCAGACACGACAGAGGAGCCTGCCCCCCAGCCCAACAACACGATAGGCTCCATCATTGGGGTGATCCTCACCGTGTTTGTGGTTGGAGCAATGTACTTCATCTGCCAGAGGGTGCTGTGCCCACGCATGAAGGGAGATGGTGAAACAATGACCAACGATTATGTGGTGCATGGACCAGCCTCTGTACCTCTTGGATATGTGCCTCACCCAAGCTCTTTATCAGGGTCTCTTCCTGGTAAGTGGTGTGATCATCATCTTGCTCTTTGGCATCATATATAGTTGTACCTCAGGATGCTGTGTGTGTATGCACAGGAGGTTCTTCCAGATGTTGGACTGAATCCAGAGGAGGGCCAAAAAGATGATACAAGGGCTGGAGCACCTTTGCTGTGAGAATAGGATGAGGGAGCTGGAGTTGGTTAGCCTGGATTAGACTCCAGGGTGACCTTAGAGCTGCCTTCCAGTAGCTGAAGTGATTCTACAAGAAGGCTGCAGAGGGACTTTTCCTGAGGGTGCCTAGCAATAGGACAAGAGGGAATGGTTTGAAGCTGAGGGAGGAGAGTAGGTTCAGACTGGATCTTAGGAAGAAGTTTTTTCAGCACAAGGTTGATGAGACTCTGGAATAGGCTGCCCAGGGAGGTTGTGGCTGCCTCCTGCCTGGGGGTGTTGAAGGCCAGGCTATCCTTGAGCAACTGAGTCTAGTTGAGAGGTGTCCCTGCCCATGGTGTGAGGTTGGAGCAGATGAGCTCTGAGATTCTGTGATTCTATGAATACTTGCAAGCCATTGGAACCCAGGACTGTCAGGGCTCATCACCATCCCTCTGCATACTGAACTATTCTGCCTATGATACTCAGAAGCATTCAGGTACTTAGCAGAACCATAGGCTCAAACAGATGCACATACCATGGGAATTGCCTTGTTCTGCTGCTAAAGAAGCCTCTTTTTGGACTGTTATAGCACCAGCAAGGTGTTGTAACAGTACAGGGTAAAGTTACACAGAGTTATACTCACAAAACTTTAAATATTGTATAATTATCCTTGTTAGATTTGTAGACTGGGCTTGTATGTTTGTGAAACTTCTTGTCAAGTCTGTCATGGGCAGCAGTAACTGTGGTCTCACCTTGTATTGTTTGATGATGAAGTTTTCAACACCAATTAAACAACATGTGTGATGCTGCTGTCATTGGAAAAGCAAAACTCAACCACAGTGCTGCGCTTCTCCTGCAACTCCTGGGTTTGGATCCAGCATGTTCCAGTCTGAATATGAAGATTCCATGAGGCTGTTGCAACGTTAAAATAATACACCATGGGGATTGTATTTCTCTTTCTGTAATGAGCTGCTTTCCTGAGGAGAGCCTTTGAGCAGGATTGTCACCGTTATTTTGTGCCCAGGGGCATACCTTCCTATTTCCCACTTGGACTCTCTGCCAGCATGCTTCAGACCAGCAGCAAAAGCTCACTTAACGGTGTAGAAATGAAAGGACACAAAACCTCTTTTCTTTCATACATGTTTCAGTTGCTCAGTTGAGGTGGTCAGAGTCAGTTTCATCTTTTATTCTGAAGCATAGAAATAGTACCTGAATGCCTGCTCTCTCAAGTCTTTTCTAGACAGTCAAGTGAAATAAATCTGTTTCTCTTCACACAGTTCTAGTGTAGCCTGGTGCCAAGTCCTGCAGCTTAGAAGCTGCTTCACCAAACCAACCTCTTTGTCCCATGACAGTCCTCATTCCAGTTGTCCATCAAGGAGCACTGAATTTAACACTCTAGAGAATAACAGAAATATTACAAGCACGACTCCTAAACCCAATATTAATTTTCTTGGTAATCTTGTAAGCTTTCTTTTCTCTGCTTTAAAGAATTGGATATTGACACACATCTTTGTTCTTCAGGGATGTCCCGAGGGAAATCTGTGATCAGTTCCCTCAGCATTATGGGAGGGAGCAGCGGGCCACCCTATGACAGGGCTCATGTCACCGGAGCCTCTTCCAGCAGTTCTTCAAGTACCAAAGGCACTTACTTTCCTCCTGTAAGTTATTCTTCTATTCATAGACCTTTAATAACTGACAGAGTAGCACCAATGTCTTGCTGAGAAGAATTGGCAGATGAACACTTTCATTTGAATGTCTAGCCTCATAAACTGGTTTGAATCTGGAGTAAGTGATTTTGAAAGGGAAGGGAGGAGGGATTGTCTTTTCCCAAAACGGTATGGGCATTTTCTGTTCATTTCAAAATACTGTGAGAGAGTTCAGTGCCAGAAAAAAAATGTTAGGGTGAATGTCAGGGGAGATGAAAAAAGCCCTATAAATTTTGAGCAACTCTGGCAGTGCAGTGTCTCTGGAGGTAAAACTATGCTTGTTTCTTTATAGAAACGAAGTTGTGTCATGTGTCTTGTGACAGACCGATAAATAAACAAACAAGTGGCTTGCAACTCCACAGCGTTCCTCTAGTCACAAATGAGTAGTGTGCTGCTGTAGACGCTAGATGAAAGCTGGCACCAGCCCTAGGGGGCTCCCTGTCTCTACTTCTATCTGCAGGGGGTGCTGGGTTAGGCATTTTTATATGGAGTCCACCAGACACAATTGAGTGTTAAAGAGTTTCATGCTTGGTCAGTGCAGACTGAAACTTTTAACTGTCTGTCTTCAGTTCTGAGAGTGAACCCATCATGTTGCATCAGTAATCCCAATCCTGTCTGCAGTGGCAGCATGCCTGTACAGGGAAGAAAAGCTTGCTGTGGACAGCACAATGCACAGATTATAAGCAGCACAAGACTTGGGGACTCCAGCTTGCAGGACCAGGCGTCTGCCGGTTTGCCTAGGGCAGTGGTATCCTTAGTGACAATCTAGTATTGAGCAGCTAGCTTCAACTTTACTTTCCAGCACTGGGTCTGTCAAAATAGCAACAGCAGTCAGCATTTGTTTGGAAAAAAGCTTAATAAGAGCTTCTGTGGGAATGAGAACAAGCAGCATATCCTGTGTCTAAGATCTGGAAAGGAACAGAAGAAGAATCCTGCTTGCTGGGAGGAGGGTGTGCATACAGGTCTTTCCTTGAGGTTATTATTAGGAACTACTAAAAAGGAAATCCCTAAGCATGTTTCCTGGAGTGTCTCCTTCATATCTTTTTTTTTTTTTAATAACTGTGATATTTTTTTTTCCACCTCCTCTCAGATTTTGAACCCACCACCATCCCCAGCTACCGAACGCTCCCATTACACCATGGAATTCGGTTACTCTTCAAACAGCCCCTCCACTCACAGATCCTACAGGTAATTGCTATTGCAATAGCTGCCATCAGGATCAGAGCAGTTAGTGGAGAAAATGCAGAATAAAGACAGCCTTTGCCCTGTGAGAATCCCCGTTGAAGGCTCTAGTTCTGGAAGCGCTGAAACACATGCACATGCAGCAAATCACTGATGCATGCCTGGAAGTGCAGCACTGTTTGAGGCACATCCTGCAGCAAGCGGGTTAGTGGCACACCTCTGGGCTGTGCTGCTTTAGGGAGAATGGCAGTGTGCAGCACAACATCAACTAAATGCAGAAAAACAAAACAAACTCCCCCAAAAACCAGGACACAAAACCAAAACCAGCCAAACTTTGAGCCAGAAATACTTGCCCTGAAGTGAAACCTGCTTTTTGTTTAGACTTCTGTCATAAATAATTTGTTATCTAATTATCAGAAGTGAGAGGCAAGCACCGAGGGGAAGAAACTCAGCACTGTAAAGGCTAATAGGGCAGAGGTAACATTAATATTATGGCCTAGATAAAGCATAGAAATTCTGGTTTGGTGTATTAAGGGTTAATATCTAAAAAGATTGCTAACTTTTGCTTGTTTTCTGACTAGTATATTGGCATGCAAGCTTTAGCTCTATTTACTTGAAAGTATCTTTCTTACCTTCCCTGTAAGGTGCTCGAGTTCATTATAATTTTCTAACTGGTTACCAAAAATAGAGAAAGAAACACCTAGGACTCAAGGGTGTAGATGCTTCTGTCCCAGATCACCAGTAGATGTGGTCAGTGAGAAGAGAGCACTGTGCTTGCTTAGTGAAAGAAATGCCTCCCTAACACAGAGCCTTTGGGGGCTCTTGGATAATGAGGTCTCTGGGGCTGGAAAGACACTCTTCTCCATTAGCAGAAATACAGCCTCCCTTGTGCAGAAGGTCAGCCCAGATCTTCATAATGATCCCTTGCAGCCATAGGAAAAATCTTTTTAAACGATGAGTAATTTTCTAATGAAAGAAACCCAAATTTTGGCCCAGGCACAAATCATACTGAGTGCTGGTTAGTGACTTTCAGTATTATAAATGTCATTAGAGATGTAGTATAGGCTTAAATGTTTTCTGAGTGCTCCCCACCCAAAAAATCAACCCTAGCCTTGCTGCTTCTGATCTTCCTCTCTGTACAAAAATTCTGACTTGAATAGAGTGGGGCTCTATCCCCCACCTGCCCCCAGCCATGAGTGTGATGCTGGTAGTTGTAAGCCACCATGAATCTCCCTTTCTGTTTTTTTGTGTGGACTATCTTGGGCTCATTTTAAAGCATGTTTTGAGAATTCCACCCTAATTACCACTCTGTTGAGTGACTCTCCTGAATGCTATGAATGTGCTAGGCAATTTTCAGTCACTCTTCCTGGGCTTGGAAATTGGTATCCATAAATTGCATGATGGAAACAGAGCATCTTCTCTGTATAATTGCACACACATCTGTTTCCCTTCCCCTACTGCCCCTGTGCCCTTCTTGCCCCACTGTCTCTGGACCAACTTTTTCTACCTCAAGGTAGTCCTCAGGGGGCCTGTGGTACACAGATGATTAACAGTTAGCATCCTTGTCACTAGTTGCTGTGATTTGACTGATGCTGTAGTGCAAAGGTGGAGCTACTACAAGGGAGCCAGAGAGTGCTGAGACTCTGGAATGGGCTGCCTAGGGAGGTTGTGACTGCCTCCTCCCTGGGGATGTTAAAGGCAAGGTTGGATGAGGCCTTGAGCAGCCAAGTCTAGTTGAGAGGCATCCCTGCCGGTGGTGGGGAGGCTGGAGCAGATGAGTGCTGAGGTCCCTTCCAACCTCAGCTGTTCTGTGGAATTGTTGATCAGTGTTTGTTCCATCACCAGATATGGACTGACCAAGACGTTTGTGCCCAGATGTCTTTGGCCTTGGAGCACTGGTGTGTTACTCTGCCCCTAGCTCTGCCGCTCCTATTGCTGCTCCTGTCACCTTAGGTCACTGCCTCCGTTCTCCTTTTATCATATCATGCCTCTCGGGATTTTCAAGGACGCTCTCTCTAATTGCAGTAGCAGGCAGGACTCATTAGAGCGGTCCCTGAAACCCCAAACTCGGCTTTCTCGGCGCCAACTTCGTTCTCTTGCCTGTCCCCACTGCAGCTATCGGCCTTACAGCTACCGGCACTTCGCGCCGCCCACGACGCCCTGCAGCACGGACGTGTGTGACAGCGACTACGCCCCCAGCCGCCGGGTGACAGCAGCGACGGCGGCCAAGGGCTACACCAGCGACCTGAACTACGACTCGGAGCCCGTGCCCCCGCCGCCCACGCCGCGCAGCCAGTACCTGTCGGCGGAGGAGAACTACGAGAGCTGCCCGCCCTCGCCCTACACGGAGCGCAGCTACTCTCACCACCTCTACCCACCGCCCCCGTCCCCCTGCACGGACTCCTCATGAGGGGCAGCACCCCCACCCCCTTCTCTGCCTCTGCCCTGGGAAGTGTAAATATCCAAGTGTTCTGCTGGGGAGCTCTCGGCCGTGGCTGAGGTAGGACAGTGTACAGTTAAAAGTTATTGAATGGGGTGGAGGAACGCTGAAGATGTTTGTACAGAAGAAAAGAGACAGAAAAAAATAAAAGGATATTTATATATTTTCTTAACCAGCAACTGCTGCTTGTGCCATAAGAAGAAAAAATTTTTGTATAAAAGAACCCAGACGTTTGTACAAAAAGTGTTTATTTTTGCAAATGGAACACAAAAACATGCCTTAAATCCAGTTAAGTGACTCAGCACATAAGGAAGTGGAAGGACCGGGATGTGTCACTTGTCCAGCGAGGTGAGCTGTGGGGGTTTGTCAATACCAAAAATGTTTAAAGTAATGGAGAATAAAGAAGTCTGCCTCAGAGCAGCATACCATAGATACTTGGAAGTAGCCAAATAACCTCTATGTTAACTACAGAGGGCCAGCAACTGAAGTTAAACTTGAAAACGCAATCAGGACAGATCTGAACCTTACACAAAGGGCTTTGTTTTCTACAGGAACACAGCGATGGTAGCAGTGAATCCACAAAAACAATCACTACTTTAAGTTAATGCACCTCTGCTTTTACTTAATGAACTTACCAAACTAGAGCCTTTAGAGCTTTCTCCCTGCTTCTGGAATTTCATTCAGTTTTATCTGCTCTATTTTAAAGTTGGTGTTTCTTTCCCCTCCTTTTTAGCTTTTCTCATCATCTTCTACATCTTTTCTTCCTGCTCTTGTCACTTTAAATCACCATATCCTTATTTAAAGTACTGCTAGAACTGGGCTGCTGTAAATTCTCCTTTTTTTTTTTTCTCTTCCAATTAGCCTCCTCATGCAGCCAGTAGGGGTAGGATTCCCTCCTTCATTTACCAGTGCAGTAGGATTCTGTTTTATACCAGGTCAGTATGATTTTCACATCATTGACAAGGGTAATATTCATATACCTGAATGATTTTATTTTTTTTTTAGTCCCTTAAAAAAGAAAAACTTATTTTGACCTAGTGCCCATGAAATGTCAAATATTTTTATAACACATATAATATAGACAACATATTTATGAACTATAAATTTAACCATGGATTGTTAGTTTTACTGTAAATGAATGATGATGATAATAATAATATATCCTTGCAGTACTTTCAGTGTATATTGATACCACAGTATACAAATCATATATATATATATATATTAAAAAAAATAGATATTATTTTTTTCCTAATAAGGAAGCATTTAACTTTCAATGGAGTAACTGTCAAAAAAAAAAACCAACAAAAAAAAACCAAAACCAACAAACCCCAGAAAAATAAAAGAGATGTTTTGATTGTTGGAAGGGGCTCCCATGCTGTATGAACTGCTCCTGATTGCTTTGTGTTAGGTAAAGGCAAGTTTTCTCAGTATGAGTTTGCCATGCCTCCTCTTTTGCATGGTGTGAGTTTAATACTTTAGTATTAACCACTGGGAGTGTCACATTTGAAGACATTTTCACCAAACCATTCTATATTTTCTTCTCTATTTTTGTATACTGTTGTCTTTAGCCCCTTCTCCTGTCAGCCTCAACATGGTAATTTGGACAGGGAGAGTATCTAATCAAGTGAAAACATGATTTGTGTACATTAAGGGGCAGCCTAGAATATTATTAACTCCTCTCTGACTCCAGTGCAGTGTTTTGAATTTGCTTTGGCTGTAGTAGAGCTCACAGTGTACCTGATCTTAGATGGCATTATGCTTTTGCACCTTCTCTTGACATCTAATCCCTCGAAGGTGCTCCATGCCTTCAAAGAGTGGCTCTCTGAATCTTCCCTCTCAAAACAAAGGTACTGAGGAGCTTCTGCCTCCTAGCCTTTGGGCATAGTATGGGTGTAACAGCTCTTCAGAGGTGCCATGTGGGTTTTATTGTTCTCTGTTGCTTGTTTCCCAGCCAGTTTGAACAGAAAGAGAAATAAGCTGAAAATGGGGCATAGACCTTCAATTCTGTTACCAGAATTAGTGACAAGTAGTTCTTGCTAGTGCTGCCACTAGTCTGAAGATCTGGAGCCTCCCTTGATTTCATCTCCAAGGAAAACTGTGGCATTGGGATGCCAGCTGTAATAAAGGGTCTTACCTGAGGAAACTTTAAAAAGCCTTGGTGGTCTCCAGGCTATTACAGCTGATCTCTGGATCTGATATGCCAAGGCTTTTTTTTCCCAGCTCTATTGTAGGTATCTAGGAATTGTGTTGGCCGTTACTCTGGCTCTTCCTTGCTGGTGAAGAATCTTGCTGATGTTCTCCAGCAGCATAAATTATGATGAGGGTATTATGAACTATAAGGGAAACCATTGATATGAAGGGGGGGAGGGCAGGTGTGTCAGAGTGGAGGTTGCTGAGGCTGGCACGCCGATGAGAGTTAGAAACTTCTCTGTTTACATTTTTTCACGTGCAACATTCCATGTGGGGTTCACATGTGGAAACTTGCACTAATGAACTCAGAAGAATCTTACATTGTTGTCTCTCAGTCCAAGTGCTTGTACTGCGATGGCAATGGGCTCTTCTTGCAAAATACTTTTTTCACTGTGCCAATGTCTGTTTGAAAAACTGTGAGGTGGTTGAGCTTAAGGAGCAGTGGTATCCTCTTTCTGCTGCAGCTGGGCTGACTCACTGGGGCTTCCTCCTGGAAAGGGGACTTCCTGCAGGTAAATTGCTAACTGTGTTAATTCCAGCGAGTGTTTTCTCAGCATACGGATCATGCTGCCTGCTTTCAGTGCTAGTTTGTCCACACAAACCTCAGCTGAAGTCAATGGAGTGAACATAAAATTCAGGGTAGGATTTGGTCAAGTCTTTCTCTTAGGTACGTTTCAGTTCCTGCATCAGGGATTTTGGGTCACCTGTCTTTAAGAGGTCAATGTGAAGAGGGGCAAATTGCACAGACTGTTTTCCCACTGAAGATGACCAGCATAGAAAGCAGACTGTTTCTCATCTAGCCTAACCAAAGAATGTATTAATTGGGAAGCTGTGATCTGCCTTTGCAAGTCCATATATTTTTCCCAGTGAACGTGGAGTAAAAGTTTGAAAGAGTTGATGATCTTTGAAGTTCCTCTTAGGCTAATCTCCAGATTACAAAAGCAGTGATGCAGCCAGTATGCACACCTGGCATGGGAATGGACCCTAGACTGAATGAACATTGAGACTAAACAAGTTCTCTGGTTTTCTCCACCACTGAACCACTTGTTCTCCACTTCCCTCAGTGGAAGCCACGCTTCCTGCCTCTTCTCAGACCACCCAGATGTCAGAACTGTAGATGACACACACGTGTCAGTGCAGGAGATGCTTGAGTGGGTTTGCCACACAAGTGTAGAAGTGGTCTCGTTGATGTCATTGAAGCTGCTCCTTGTCTTTTAAGATAAGCATAAATGTCCTCATCTTACAGCATCAGATTCACACACAGTGAGGTATTTGCTCATTGTGCATCTTCTCCTCCGTGTAGACACCTGGGGAGTGTTCTTAGCTGGCAAATTAGCTATGGAAGTAGCTGGCATGTCACTTAGGAGAGAAACAGACTTCTGTAGTTTGAAAACAAAACAAAAATAGACAATGCAGCAGAGTTTGTTGCAAACTTATCTTTGCATGTTTCACAGGAGCTTGGCACAGAATGGTTTAGCTTGGAAGGGCCCTTAAAGATCATTTAATTCCAGCACCCCTGCCATGACCATATTTAAATGGTGACATTAATGAGACCTAACCTTGCATTTTAAAAGTATACCTGCCATGTCACACCTTCCTAAGGGGCACTCTTCTTTCCTCCCCTGCTTTTGGATACCAGCATCTTCACTTGAAACGATCTTAGATCCAAGAAGTGGAATGTGCACATAGCATTTGCATTGGAAAGAGAGAATGGGCTCCATTCATGGCAATTCATGCAACATCAAATAAAATATTTACAGTAATGCAAAATATGCAAATGAACCAGCTGATATCAAAGGATTCATGTTGCTGCCAGATGGAACTCTCAGTGTTTTAAATTCCAAATGACTGCCACAACGTTTTCCCTCCACGTGCAGGTACAAGCTTATCTGCAGGTACGCAGATCTTTTGATAACATGAATTTACACAAAGCTCATCGTGTTCCTGCTTGCACATTTGATATGCCCCCACTAGCAGATTCAGAGTGCCACTGCTGGGTGCTGTCCTCCTGTCTCACGTGGCTGGCTAAGGTGAAGCATAGACAACAGAACACTTGCTACGTTATACTCAAGTAGTGAACGCTGTGTGAAGGAGCAGCATTGCATTTTGCACTTTGCCCCTGGGTTTGGAATCCCATTTGACAGATGAGTAAAAGCTCCTGCACAAAAAAATCAATTTGTTGTAGTCCTGGCATAACTATGAGGAAACTTGCACCTAAACAGCTTGACATGGCAGGTGCCTGCAAGTGAAGGTGTGTGCAGAGAATCCCTTTTTATTGCACTAATGGCCCTTGGTGGTGTTCTCCTCTCCATTTGTGCATTGCTTCTCTGTTTATTACAGCCCATTCTCTAGAAATGGCTTCTTTGGTGAGTTTTAGGCAGGTTGTTTTATTTGAAAGCAGTGCTAAGCCTATGCTAAGCTGAAGGAAAGGCCGCTGTCTTAAAAGTAGTATTTCCATTCCTCATTGGTTAGCTGATCAATGGCTGAATTAACTGATACCTGCCATTTGTGGGGGAACTGCATGAACTCCAGAGCTCTCTGGGCCCTAATCGCTTCTTCCCCCTGACATTTTTGCTTTGTCACCAATATTATGACATACAGAATCTGCTTTTGAAGGTGTGCTGTGCATGGAGCAGCTTACTTACTGTTTCTGCAACAAGAACATAGCTGGGTTGTTTGGGTTTCAAAAAGTAATGTGAATTTTGTTAATCCAAAACTACTTCCTTGATTAGCCATGAGATTTTTTTTAAGTGCAGTTACTGCTTGAAAATTAAATGTTAGGAATGGCCTAAAACTTGAAAAAGACTGCAAAACATTCAGTTTCTTTCTACAAAATAACTAAAACACAGCAGTGATCCCAAAGGAGCAGTTTTCTCTTCCATCTTTACACAGGGCAGCTGAGTGGATGATGCCAGTGGAGCATTTATAGGGACTGGGTGTTCCGCTCCAAGACTGTGCCAGGCAGGGTGAGTAAACTGCCCATACTCAGTTCAGGCCAGAGATTGTCTTGGTAGCAGGCAGCATGATTGTTACCGTGAAACTCTTGAGGAGCAGGCTTGTTCCTCTATTTTAAGTGAACAAGGAATGGCTTTGAAGTCCTGATTCAAATGGCTGCAGCCTTAAGCCAGACAGTTAAGAGTCAGCCAGGGGAAATTAAAATGTCTTTTTGTAAAGATGATACCACGAGGCTTAAGCTGAACCAGCCTTGTTTGCAAGTGAAGGATCTGGTGCTGCTTTCAGATTTTTAATGTTATGTTTTGTTTTGGGTTTTTTTGTAAGCTTTAATCCCTGTTTGTCATTGTCTTAAAGCTAGCTGGTGTCTATTGTTCATCAACTTTGGTACGATAGTGCTTTGCAAGGATGTATTTATATTATAATGACCAATATTTGGTCAGCCCTAATCACTCATTCACTAACTTTGTTGTGTTTGTTTTGATTTGGTTTGATTTTTGTTTTGTTTTCTTTGTAAAATAAAGTGCTCTACTTGTCAGGTGTATATAAACCTTGTACAAAGACCCTGTCCAATTATTGCTATAAACTGAGTTGTAACAAAGGAAATGTTGATTTTTATAATAAAACTAAGAGTGAAAAAAGGAGAGCAGCTCTTTTTTATTTCAGCATCTGCAAGACAGGTAATTAAAGGCAGAAGACTTTGGCATATATTTGCTCTCCATAAAAACCAGGAAGTGCTCAGCTGGGAATTGTTGGTGGCCTATGGAAAGCTGCCTTTGTACAAAGTCTGTGCAGTTGTAACGTGGTAGAGTTTTGGTGCAATTTTGTGCTGTTACAGATTTTCTGAATCTTGGTCTTTTTCAGATGCAGCTAGTAGGCACCAGGGTGCATCTCAAATGCAGTTCTTCAGAGTGCACACCAGAGAGGCAGTACGGAGGGACACCAAAAACAGCAGGATCAGCTGCTTGGAGAAAAAAGCCAGTACTCACTAGAGGGAGAGTGTAGCTCAGGAAGCAGAAGGAAGTTGTGTTTCAGCTGCAGCTCCACCAAGTGTCTTATCTATGCTAGTGAGCAAGGCCTTCAGAGATGCTGAAATATATTTGCCAGTCACCATGAGGCAGCAGGCATGGTAAGAGACACTGAAATCTTTTCCACAGAAAAAGAAGTTCTTCAGCACAAGGGTGGGGTGAGACTCTGGAATAGGCTGCCCAGGGAAGTTGTGGATGCCTCCTCCCTGGAGCTGTTCAAGGCCAGGCTGGATGAGGCTGGGAGCAGCCAAGTCTAGTTGAGAGATGTCCGTGTCCATGGCAGAGAGACTGTAGGAGATGGTCTGTGAGGTCCCCTTCAGCCTGAACTATTCTAGGATAACTATTTTTGGTTGGTTTTTTTTTTTAATCCATTGATATTGGCAGCACTTCCCTAAGAAGGTGAGAAAGCAGGATCAGGTGCTTATTCCTGGAGGGGAGCTGCTGAGCATGTTTAACCAGTGGTCACAAAGAAGATTTTGTAGCTAGCTGAGAATCCTCTGCATGTTTGGTAGAAGAGCCTACTGAAAAGCCAGATACCCTTGTATCACACCTGCTGTGTGCAGCATCTATTCCTGCATTGCTCTGCCTCACACGTCACTTTAGGAAGGAACATAAGAGAAATGTGGTGGAGTCTTTTTGTAAGAGTAAGCTGATGACAACACAAAACTCATTTCTCCTGGGGAAACTCTGTCTAGGTAAGGAAGCTTTACCTTGGTCTTGATCACCACAAGATCAGTGATGGCAGCTAGGTGCAGCTCCTGTTATATGAAAGGAAGCTGCCAGCCCTATCCCACTTCCATCTTCTGTCATGTAAAGAAAAGGCTTGGTGGAAGAGATCTGATGCTTGGGTTACCTGGCATGGTGTGGCACAGCAGTGATCTTGCCCCACAGCTTTGCTTGCACAGCAGGATACCTTTTGCATGAGTTCAAGGGGTGCTCTGCAGAAACAACCAAGTTTACTTCTCTGAGGACACATTTGGATGGGAGGAGGTGGAAAGGTTTCATGTGGTGCTTTTTGTTTGTCAGTGTTGCCAAAATTCTTAGCCCTGTCTCCTTGCCAGGAAGCTCATAAACACTTCAACCCACAGAGCACTTGGCTGGAGAGGAATGACCAAGTGACCTAGCACCAAGCTTCTCATGCATTTCCCTGAGCGACATTTCAAGCCACTGCTGATGGTTTGCTGAATGAAGGGCTACAGACAACACTGCTGGATACTGGGCTGCTGGGAGTGTGGTGCTGTGATGGTTTGGGTGTTCCCCACCCCCCACACTTTAGAAATTACTCAGACTAGGCTCAGTCAGCTCTGGGAATATAAATGAAGCTATTTATTTACAGCTAGCACAATATACAAGCAGATATTTACAACATATACAGAAATATACAAGGTAAAAATACAGAAACACAACTCCCCTCCCAGAAACCTGAGTCCCCAGGAGGGGCTCTCAACCACCCCTGCACCTTCCCCCTGCCCCTCTCAACCTTACCCCAGTCCCAAGGAAGAATAGGGGTTCAGCCAAGAGGTTAAGAAGCAAAGGTGAGTGGAGGGTATGTTAGAGAGGTGCATCTCAGTCAGGAGCCCAAGCCAGAGTGAGAGAAAAAAAATGGTGAGAGTGTTATCTAATGTTTTCATTTCTTCTTCTCAAGCTCCCCTGCAAGACTTCTGAGGGGAGTAGACATCACCATTGTTTCCCTTTCACAGCCTGTGAGCTTGTTCTTCTCACCAAAACATTCTAGCTAGCTTCAGACTAGCACAGGTGGGTTAGGAACAAACCCTCCCCACCCCCCTACACTATCAAAATGTACCAGACTATCTGAGATGGCTTGGAAATAAGAAGCAGCTATATTTACAGCAAAGCAAAATGTACTAAGCCTATATGCACAGTATATTTACAATTACATGTAAATTAGAAATAATACAGAAATCCAAACACCCTCCTGGACAAAAGAAACTGCCCAGAAGGGGCTCAGAGTTACTCTCTCTCTCCCTCTACTCTCCCAGGGAGACAAAAACAGCCAGCAAAGCTTACGTTATTATGTGTTAGCCAAGATTGGAGAGATACTAGATGGAAGGAGAAGGGAAAGGGAGCAGTGTCACAGACCAGAGTGAGACAAATTGTTTACTTTTTGGCTTTTTCTCCCTCTCAGCAAACCAATGAATGATGTAGACTTAATTATTTTCTTTTTACAACCAGTGATCTAATTTCTCTCATTAAGACATTCCAGTTAGCCTCAAACCAGCACAGGGAGTTAGCAGCTTCCAAGGTTTGGGTCCAGCCAGAGGGCAGCAGGCAGGCTGGGAGTGGAGATGGTGATGGGGCAATATGTCAGGAATCAGCATTCTGTGAGCCCTTTGTCTTCCAGGGCTGATGCTCATGGAAAGTGCTACAAAAATCTGCTGCAAGAGCTGTGCCTGTGTACGGCCCCTTTCCTGTCTGGCACCTCCCCTGGCCCTCCTTACGTGGGATTCCTAATGAAAACCAGACCTTGGCTTCCAAGGCCTTCTGGGGCTCACTCCTTCGCAGAGGCTGCTGTTGTCCTCATGGTGAAATCAAATTTGGCTGCCCTGGAGGTGAGCGTCTCACAGAATCGGCTGCCTTCAGATAGGAAGCAAGCAGCAGGTTAACCCTGTAGCTAACAATCCAGAGTTTAGGCAACCATGGCCAGCGCTCAAACACCGAGGAGGGGAAGATCAGAAACAGGCCTCTGCCATGAGGAGGAGGAGAGTCAGTAAATGAGTTTTTAATTGAAGTGGCTGAGGTAGTTAAAAATAAATCCTGGTCCATTGGGATATGTTTTGTACCTTTGTTTTTCAAGCGCTCTGCGTTTGCTGGAGATAGAGTGAGCCCTCTCCTGACACCACTTTCTTCTTCCCATCCTGCAAGTGTTTTGAGAAACCCTTTGGCCACAGCTTTGCTGTGCAGACAGCTTCATGTGGGCTCTTGTGCTGTAGTGCAGCTGTTTGGCATTAATTACTTGATGGAAGAAAACCACTTTCAGATGCTTCCAATACAAAATTGTTCCAGCAGCACTGTTAATAATGAAGGCTGATTTGGGGTTTTTTTCTGTTTTTAAGAATGTATTTCTCTCTCCCATCCTTCCTGTGCAGTGCCTACATGCCTTCTCTATGCTGTGTCTGCATTGCATCCACCTCTCAAACCTCTGTGCTCCTGCCTTGCTCCTCCTTGGTTTTGACTGTGCAAAGGCAGTGCTGGGCTGTGCGCAGGGCTGCCAGCAGTTGGCGATGAGGAGCTCTTCGGCGGCTTGGTCAACCTCACACAGTGGATGAGGACCTCTGTACAACTGTACCCACTTGGGTAATTGGCCTCAGGTGTTGGCACGTGTAAGGAGCAGGGTGGGAAGAAGGCAGTTAGAGGAAACTGGCACAGTGATGATGGGGAAGGGCAGCAAATGGTGCTTCCCAGGAGCTAAGGCAGAGGTGAGGTGTGTGGGAAGAGGAGCAATGAGGGAAACCACTGCTGTGCAGGCAGTCCCACATCCCAGGCTTTCCTGAACAGCTGAAGAAAAGAGCTGATGTCAGTTAAACTTCAGTAACTGAACAGAAGAGATGCGTTCAGATTTTGAAGAAGGAGAGGAAGAGACACCGATTGTGGGCTTTGTTGGCATCCATTTTCCTCCTTCACAGGCAAAAAATGCTCAGAAGTAAGAAGTTAGACAGAATTACAGGCTTGTCATAAAGCCAGAAGATCTGAGGGAAAGTTCTTTGGTGACCAGCATCAGGTAAGGAGGAGTCCCTCTTGTTTTATCAAGTCCTTGCAGAAATCACAGGTCTACCTGGTAGTGCAGGAACATGGGAACAGGTGGGAAAAGGACAGCTTGGGGTTCCACTGCTTTAAAACATTTGGCTTCTATCACATAGGTGTTTTTCTCTCTTCTGATGTTTCAATCATCCTGTAGCTTTAGCTAACCCCAAAAGGAGAGGACCAAGAGGACAGATGAGTTGTAATCATCCTATCCCTGCTGTTCATCTGCTTGAGTTAGATTTTATTACCAACATAGAATTACCTGCCCGTGACTGCAGAAGCATAGGGCAGAGAGAACCTGTGGCATGGGGAGGACTCTCTGATTCAGCCTGATGGTTTGTTGCAGGATTTCTCCAACATTTGCTTCCCATTACTTGGCATTTGTCTCGCAGTTGTGCAGGATCAGCTGCCCTTGCTGTAAGCAGGTACTTGCCGGATTTGCTTTCCAGACTCCCGCACGCCAACGAGAGCCAGCTGTAAGTCATGGAAAAGATCACTTCAGACAGAAGGGTTTGGCTTGGGGGTTTGGTTTTGGTTTTTTGGCAAAGTGTTCTTTTCCCTTGCACAGCTGTGTGAGACCATTTCATATCTGAAATGATCCCTGGCCAGTTTTATTCCTGTGTTGTCTTGTGACATGGAAGAGTTGGGAGGGAAATACAAAAGCACTGCAAGCAAAGATCATATGAAAAGGGCCAGCTCATTTAAACTATATTCTTACATTGAAAGGTTGGACTAGATGATCCTTGAGGTCCCTTCCAACCTGTTGTTCTGGAGCACAAGCCCTATGAGTAGCAGCTGAGGGAGCTGAAGTTGTTCAGCCTGGAGTAGAGAAGGCTCAGGGAAGACCTCTTGCTGTCTACAACTACCTGAAAGGAGGTTGTAGCCAGGTGGGGTTTGGTCTCTTCTGCCAGGCAACCACTGACGGAATGAAGGGACACAGTCCCAGGTATGCCAGGGCAGCATTAGGTGGGATGTTATGAGCAAGTTCTTCGCAGAAAGAGTGATTGACATTGGAATGGAGTGCCCAGGGAGGTGGTGGAGTCACAGTCCCTGGAAGTGTTTAGAAGGAGTCTGGATTAGACACTTAGTGGTTTAGTTAATTAGGTTTTATGTGATAGGTTGGACCTGATGATGTCTAAGGTCTTTTCCAACCTGGTTAATTCTGTGATTCTATGAATCATTCTATGAATGAATTATAAAGACCCTTGCCCAGAGGTGTTTTGTTACTTGTAAGTCTAAACATCCTGAGAAGGGACAGAATCTCACATGCAGCATCAGGAGCAATAATCTGCTTCTCTCCTCCTATCTGCTACTGCTGTGTTGCAGCTGTGATGTTGGTTTTGTATTTAATGATTTCTATGTTAGTTCCTTCCAGATAGAATAAGTTCCTACATCTTTGTGGGGGGTTAAAATCTCTTTTATATGATATGTATGATGTGTATTTTTATGTACTTAGAAGAGTTCAATACCTTAGTGGTAATTACAGCTACCTCCACTGTTTTCATTGCCCTTTATTTCAGGGGGCAAAAAAAAAGAAACAAGAGGTATTTGGGTTTATAGATTTTGTTTTGTTACGTGCACAAAGAAGCTGACAGCCCATCCTTCTGGGGAACAACTACAGCAAAATGCTCAACTCCGTAAGAGCTGTGAGCCAGCCAATTTTCCTCATCCCTGGGCTGCTGCAAAGAGGGACCCTGAGGCCAGAAGGTAATTAGCCAACTCTCTTTTGAGGTGATGTTCTTGATAATGTCCTTGCTGAATCCTCACAAAGGAACTGCAAACTCACATACAGGAGATTATTGCTCCCATAGTGGTTTTCAGCTTTCTTTGCTTCAGTCACTGTTGGTAGATAAAATAATGACACTTTTCAACCCTTCCTTTGGCAAAGCATTAATAGTGGTGAGGCAAGAGGAGAACGCTGAGAAGGAGATCTTACCAAGGTCTCTAAATATCTGAGGGATGGATGTCAAGATGAAGGTGCCAGACTTTTTGTGCTGGGGTCCAGTGATAGGGCAAGGGGCAGTGGGGGGAAAGAGGAGCAGAGGATGTTCCACACGAAAGTAAGGAAAATTTTTTTCACTGTGAGGGTGCCAGAGCCCTGGAGCAGGCTGCCCAAAATGGTGGAGTCTCCTCTGGAGACTTTCCAAACCCCCTGGATGTGTTCCTATGTGACCTGCCCTAGGTGACCCTGCTCTGGCAGGGGGGTTGGACTGGATGATCTGTGGAGGTCTCTCCCAACCCCTAAAGATTCTGTGAAACAGGCCACTGACTGTTGGTAGTGTTTTACAGGTTTGCCTACTCCTATTCCCCAAAGGAGAGACAGACATTGCTGTACATATCCATGCTTCTCCTGAGCTTTGTCCTATGTCCTGTCCAAGCAAGAGAAGAGGTGGCAATCCTACCTGGCAATCCTATCTGGTAGCTGCTATTTGTGAGCCCACTGGTGAGCTCACAAAACAGTTCCTAGGATGGGATGCTGAGCATCTCCCTGCAAGGGCTTGGTGGTAAGCAAAGAGGATGGACCTGATGGAGAAGGGCCAGAGGAGGGCCACGAAAATGATCAGGGAGTTGGAGCACCTTAGCTACGAGGACAGACCGAGGGAGCTGGAGTTGTTCAGCCTGGACAAAAAAAGGCTCCAGGGAGACCTAAGAGCAGCCTTCCCATAGCTGAAGGGCCTCCAAGAGGGCTGCAGAGGGACTGTTTGCAAAGGCCTGCAGTGACAGGACAAGGGGCAATGGTTTGAAATGAGAGCAGGGCAGATTTAGATTGTATGTGAGGAACAAGTTCTTTATGATGAGGGTATTGGAACACTACAACAGGTTGCCCAGGGAGGTGGCTGATGTCCCATCTCTGGAGATATTTAAGGTGAGGCTTGACAGGGCTCTAAGCAACCTGATATAGTGGAGGATGACTCTGTTTACTGCAGGGGTGTGGAGGTCCCTTTCAACCCAAACCATTATATGATTTGCACTTTGCTCAGTAGCATCTCAGATAGCAGGGAGAAGAAAATTATCCCAGGCCCCTCCATTTAGAGCCAAATACAGTTTATGAATCTTAAAACCTTTTTCAAAGGCAGAAAATCCAAGTGATTGTGAGTCATTGCCCTTCAAAGCATTTCCATGGATTTCTTTAAGTTCCTTCCTAGTGTGTATTCCAAACGTTTTTGGGGGGTGATAAATTCTTCCTGTCTCATATTTAATTTTGGTCCATCAAACCAGCTCTCATTCTGAGGTTTGCTCCTGGCACTAGAGGCTAATTTGCCTCCTGTAATTGATTGCAGACACTGCATCTAACATGACAGGCACTGCCCACCCAGTAATGGGATATTGTCTTTCCTGACTCCTCCTTGCCTTAATGAGAAGCAGAGTGCTGCCCTCAGCGCTGAACTCTGCCCTCCCTAGCTAATGCTTTTACACATTGCTTCACGCCAAGGCTCAGCAGAGCACATGCAGGTTTCTGCCTCACCACCATCCCTTGCTTACTTGTTGTTGATTTAAGGGTGAGTTTTACTTTACTGGCAGGAGGCTTCCATCACCACATCCAGTTTTTACCTGTGGGGACACAGGGAGGGAAGAGACAGCAGGTGCATGGGGTGGTACCACTGGGCACAGAAGCTGAAAGCAAGCAGATGTGTGCCCAGTGAATGTTTCCTTGGGCACATGCATTTTATAGCTGCACCATCTCCTGCGTGACCTTGTCTGCCTTGTGTACTTTGCCCTCTAGACTGGCAGAAGTTCCTTTCCAGGGGAGACCCAGGATCTATTAACTATTCTGAGGTCTGTTAGCTATCTAGCCTGGGTTTCTGGCTTGGACTCATCTTTTTAAACTTTTAGGTTTGGAGTTTTTCACTTGTGTCCTCTTATGGCTAAAATCTAGGACTTCACTGTGGATGCTTAGGTCTCTCATCACTTGAACCCACACAGGGCCTCCCTTGGTCAGCAACCCTCAAAGGTTTCTTTGTGAGCTGGGAGGGTACAGCAACAGCTGCCCCAAACTGGCAACAGTGACAGTGAACAAATTACGTCCCGCTCCCTCAGCTAGCCCACACTGGGATAACAGACGGATTCCTTGACATGGATGGATGCAACCCAGGAGTCAGAAGCAGCTGTAAGGGTGCTCTCTGCACAACAGATAAAAGAAGTGGAGAGGCTGTTGAAGAAGTGATGGTGAATGCTCTCTACTCCTATGAAGAAAAGAGCTGAGCTTTTCTTGTGTGAGCACTTTGGGAAAGCCACATGGAAATCACCTGTCCACACAGCTTGTCTGTGAAGTGCAGTTTTGTTGTAATTATTTCTGCAGAGAAGCATTTTGCTTAGTCTCCAGCTCTGGGGAGGATGGAATTGGAGAGCTCAGCTCTCCATTAATAGCCTTCCCTCTCCTGCTTATGGAGGGGAAGTAACTGAGTGACCTACATTTACCTGGGACGATAAAATAGAGGAGGTAAATATGAGATCCAGACTCCACAAAAATCTTGAACACCACCTGAGGGGGTTAATCTTTGGTTTTCTGGGAGAGACTGAGGTGCTCACAACTTTTTTGATGTTGGCTTAAGCCGAGCACAAGACATAGCTGCTATTAACAGCTTGCCATAGCTTTGCCAGTCACAAGGTCACCCTCACCTTTTCTCAGATGCTTCACATGGTGATAATGCCTGAAGCAATTCCTCTATCTGCTGCCCCCCACAAAACCTTTGTAACGCAGGTTACACCTTTCCCAAGACACCCAAGTTTGTTGAAAGAGAAGAAGCCAAGAGAGCTGAAACCAAGCATGCACAGTTACTTTAAATACACAGCATCTGTGTAACTTTCCTGTATCCCAGTGTATTTCATACCCCTATGTCTGGTTGGTCCTAGAACTTTGACCTACTGAAAGATTTTCATTTCACCCCAGCCACCTACACCTCTGGCATCACCAGACTTGCTTCAGGCCTTGCTTAGTAAAAATAGTGCCATGCTTGCCTACATTTTTGCCTCCAGACATGAGCCCTTAGCCCTTAGTCTAAGCGGCACTGAGCTTCTTGGCTGTCCTCTTGCCCAGTAGGAAACAGGACCAGTCTAGCAGACACTTCCCTAGGTTTAGAATTTCAGACTGGGAGGAAGCAGAGACAATAACACTGGTGCTGGCATTATCCACTTCAGCAGGGGTTAGAAGAGCTAACTGGTGTGCAAAAAAAATCAGGTTCAGCTCTCTGGGGAAGGTAACAAAAGCGTAACCAAAAATTTCCATTGCAAGCTCTGTGTAATGAATAAAGCAGAAGCACTGCAATGGGAGAGAGAAAGTTCCACTCTGGGTACTTAATTCGTAGACCTCAAGTCCTGTCTGCCTCCAGCATCTAGTGATGGACTTGTCTGGTTTCCTTTTTAGCACATTAGCTTTGCTTGGGAAGTGTCTGAGCTTCCTCTCAGAGGAAAGAGCTGTGCTTGGCATGAATCTGCCAGAATTAACCCTGGGGTGGAAAGACAAGAGGAAGACTGTCGTGAAAGCCAACACAGAGATCATATTGATCAGCAAAGGTGAAGACTTCATTTTGTAACCTGTTGTTTCTACTGCTCCAGGCAGGAAAATGCATCCTCTCTGCACCGGCATGGCTGCAGCAGACATGCAGTGGAGCATGTCATGGGGCACAGGAGAGGCCTTTTGTGTGGGCTGACTAGGATGGATCACAGTAGCTCCTAATCCCAGAACATCTAACCCCACCCCACAACCTGCTGTGCTAGGTATCATGCAATAGAACTGGAATTTCTGTCTCCCATCTGGGATTTAACCCATGCCTGGCAAGAGCATCCCAGCTGTAGATGAAAAACAAGGGAGGCAACCAGCTTTAATGGTTCCTGCTTGGTTCTCACCCTTCTCTCAGACTGCAGATCCCCAGCTGTGAACTTTTCACCCTGAACTTCTTCCAGATTGTGAGGCTCCACAGCAGGCAAGTCATAGGCAGTAAATCTACCTTTCAGACCGTGGTGTCTATTGAGCTGTTCCCCTTGGTGCTGCTCTGCAATTCACTTCCTGTCCACTTGCAGCTTTTCGGGCTGCTCAGCTATGTGTATGGGTAGCAGGGGCATGCTACTCACCTGTGAGGAGGAGAGAAAGGAACAGCAGCTTGAGAAGAGGGAGATTATGCAATACTGATGCTGTGAGAAGACCAAAGGATACCTCCATATGCCTCATCAGCCTGTTTTGGAGCAATACATCACTGCCTAGCATTTCCTGGGAAGTGAAGAAAATCCAGCCCTCAGAGAGGGGAAGTAAAATTGAGGGACAAACAAATAAAATATTTGGTTTGGAGCAAAGTCTCCAAACGGTTTTCTACCATTTCTGCCTCCTTCTTGCTTACTGGAGCAAAGGACACTGCTGCCATGAGCTGGGACAGAGCTCCTTTGTGCAACATGTGTGCACTCAGGCAGTGAGGGCTTCTCATCCTGTGCTTTTGGTGCTCCAGGGAATGGCAGCCAGGGCAGGTCACATTTGCTGCTGGAGTCCTGGATCTCAGAGGGTGACATCAGGCTGAAACAGCAGCTACTAGGTGCTAAGACAGCCTCCCCCTGTAGGCTGCCTCCCTTGAACACTGTGCAGAAGGAAGCTGTAGAATACTTCTAGCTTCTCAGTACCACCTGCACAGGGCTAAACTATCATCCCAACCTCAATGCACAGTGAAATTATCTCCTTTTAACACTAGGCTATAACAAAAAGTGTGATGCTGACAATAAGAAAAATCCCATGTGACACTTCTTATTTTAACAGTAAACCTTCCTGTCCTTTACATGAGCAGCAGAGCATACTGCAACTAAACACAGACAAATGTGTCATGGTCAGTTCCCCTCTCTGCCAGCATCCCTTCTGCACACCCTCCAAACACACACTTGCCTGCCACTGCTTTAGTCACCACAGATTTTAAACAGACAGCAAGGATGAGGACTGGTTGAACCAGCAGCAGAGCTTTGTCATTCATGCCAGGCAGCAGCAGTGGTAACAGCTCAGAACTCATCCCTGCTGTCTGCTCTTAGAATTAAACTAAAGCCATCATTCCAGCAAGGATGTTGCCACATCTTCCTGACTTAAAAAGAGCAGATCCCTCTTAAACTTTAACTTGCATAAGAACAACTAAATAAGAAAGGGCTCCCTGGGCTGATTTCCTATGCTGCAGAAAACAAAATCCCTTTTACCAATCCAGATTAAAAGGACCCCTAGCTGTGTAGCTGTTGTAAGATGGATAGTAGTTGCATTCCCATTGAAGATGCTGATGGCTGTTGTCTGCCCTCCTGGCATGAAACTGACCCTGAGGTACCAAACTGGGGATGAGGTTTAAGGCTGCTAAGCCATCAGCTTGAAACCCGTGCTCACAAACAGAGTTTGTGCACCCTACCGAATAGCAGATTGTCAATCGTGTGAAGTTCAGTAAGGACAAGTGCAGGGTCCTGCATCTGGGGAGGAATAGTAACAGGCACCAGCAGAGATGCTGGAAAGCAGCTGTATGGAGAGAGACCTTGGAGTGCTGGTGGACAGCAAGTTCTGCAAGGGCCAGCAATGTGCTCTTGTGGCCAAGAAAGCCAACGGCACCCTGGGGTGCATCAGGAAAAGTGTAGCCAGCAGGGCTAGGGAGGTTCTTCTCCTCCTCTACTCTGTCCTAGTCAGACCACGCTGGCAATACTGTGTCAAATTTTGGGCTCCCCAGTTCAGGAGAGACAGGAACCTGCTGGAGAGAGCCCAGCAGAGAGCCATGAGGGTGACTGAAAGACTTGGGCACCTCCCCTCTGGAGAGAGACTGAGAGCCCTGATGCTGTTTAGTCTGGAGAAGAGAAGGCTGAGAGGGGATGTGATCAGTGTCTATAAATATCTGAGAGATGGGTGTCAAGTGGATGGGGACAGTCTCTTTTCATTGATTGGTAGTAATAGGAAACAGTGGATACAAACTTGAACAGAGAAGGTTTCACCTCAACATGTGGAGAAACTTCTTTACAGTGAGGGTGACAGAGCACTGGAACAGGCTGCCCAGGGATGTTGTGGAGTCTCCTTCTCTGGAGACTTTCAAAACCTACCTGGATGCATTCCTGTGCAAGCTACCCTAGGGGATCCTGCCTTAGCAGGGAGGTTGGACTGGATGCATCATCTCTAGAGGTCCCTTTCCAACCTCTAATGTTCTGTGATTCCTTGAGTGTCATTTGAGCTCAGAAAATGTCAAAAGCTTTTTCCATGAGCACTCAGCTAATGGCAAACCAGTGCACACAGGCTGAGTCTGGTCTTAGTATAACTGAAGTCAGATCTAGCTTTTCAGAGCCAAGATCTGCTTTAGAAACCAATCACATCAGGAGAAGAAGAGGCTCAGAGGTGATCTCATTACTGTCTACAACTACCTGAAGTGAGGTTGTAGCCAGGTGGGGGTCGATCTCTTTTCCCAGGCAACCAGTGACGGAACAAGAGGACACAGTCTCAAGTGTGCCAGGGCAGGTTTAGGCTGGATGATTCAACCTGCTTGATTCTATGACTCTAATGAAGCATCAACCTGCAGGCTGTGGGAGGCTACAGTGCCTCACTATTATTTTCTTTCTATAGGAAAAAGGTGTTGGAGGAAGATGGAAGAACAACAGTTTGAACTTTTCAGTAAGTTCTTGCCACTCCCCCACAAATCAGCCCCCTTTTGGGGATATCTGATGTGATCAGAAAGAAGAGGGGATGTTCTTAAGAGCAGAATTGCAGTCTAGAGATGCAGCAAGTGTTCTCCAACTACTTTGAGGAAGTGGAACAAAGGTAGGTGGCCTCTGCCTTCTCTGACTTCTGTTTCACGTGTCTGTATCCAAAGAGAGGCAGGATTCACTACACATCAGTTGCAAGTTTAAGGTTTATTAGTAAAATGCTTGCTCTTTGGTAGCATTGCATGTTTTGCACAGCCAGTCAAAATGCTTTTAGCACTTTCTTTCAGCTTCCTAATTTCTTACTGACATCTTCATGCAGTCTTTGTAGTTCATCTACACACAGAATAAGCATCTGTAATGTAAACATATCTTGCAGACGGCCTCTTCAGGAAGCATCCTGGGGTGCATTAAAGAAAGTGTGCCCAGAAGGGCTGGGGAGGTTCTCCTCCCCCTTTACTCTCCCCTGGGGAGACCACACCTGCAATACTGTATCCAATTTGGGGCTCCCCAGTTCAAGAGAGACAGGGATCTGCTGGAAAGAGTCTAATGGAGAGCTGTGCTGCTGACTGGGGGCCTTGAACTTCTCTCCTATGAAGAAAGGCTGAGAGCCCTGGGGCTGTTTGGTCTGGAGAGGAGAAGGCTGAGAGGGGATCTGATCAATGTCTGTCAATATCTGAGGAGTGAGTGTCGAGATGAAAGTGCCAGGCCTTTGTGCTGGTACCCAGTGATAGCACAAAGAACAAGAGTTACAAGCTGGAACACAGGAGGTTCCAGCTCAATATGAGGAGACATTTCTTTATGATGAGGGTGACAGAGCCCTGGAGCAGGCTGCCCAGAGAGGCTGTGGAGTCTCCTTCTCTGGAGACTTTCAAAATCCATCTGAATGTGTTCCTTTGTGGCCTGCCCTGAATAATCCTGCTCTGACAGGGGTTTGTGCTGGATGATCTCTGGAGGTCCCTTTCAACCCCTAACCTTCTGTAATTCTCTGTTTGTACTGGAAAGTGACAGAAGTGGTGCCATGGCTTTACAGTTTCAGCAGGTGTCCCAGATTCCCTTTTTCTCCACAGGGGATGGAATCCAAAAGTTATTGAGTAAATGGGCCACTAAACCAAGCCTCAGAGTTATGAACAGTTTCACTGGCATCTACCTTTCCTCTAAATGATGCAATGTCATTCCTTCTACTGCTACACAGGTGCAAGAGCTCAAATCAGATCATATATTTGCAGTAGCTGAAGGACCAGATGAGTTTATGGAGAAATCCCTGAGATTATGTCTAGCATCCAGCTCCTTTTGAGTGAGGAGGAAAATTGACACAGTAGGGCAAGTTTTGAATTTCTTGGCCTACAAAGCTCTCCCAGTGTTTGTATCTTTCACATTAGTGGACAAAATAATCTTGCATAAGTCACTGTCTACTGTGCTATTCTTTGAAAGGGTTTAAAACAGAAGAGCTCAAATTAAAAGCTTCTGTAGGTAAATCAAGTTTATTTTCCTGGAGGAATGGGGGAGGTATTGAAGTCAGAACCCTCATTTACCTTACTTAGTGTCTTTCAGATGTATACAATTGCATCAGTGCTTTGGAGAATCTAATCAGGAGGAGGAGAGGGGGAGCTGATAGCAGTGTGTAGGTTTGTCTTCTAACAAGGGGCTGTGGAACTGATAACAGATGATACCACTACGAACCACACAAAGCTGGCAGCAACTGTCTCACTTGGCTGATGGTTGATCACTGTCCAGTGGTTCCTGACTGCATACTTTGATATTTTCCCTCAGTTTGTGCTTTTAACATCCGTCCACAGGAGTAGTGGCAAGCACCTCTACTCAAAAAGGGACCTAAAAGCACTGTCTGTGTGGCTGAGTGCTCCAGGGAAGTTGGAGGTGGAAAAGCTCACATCAATACTGACTTTAAGAAAGTGCAGTTGTACCTTCCCTAAAAAAAATTAACATACAGAATCATTGTCACCCTGGCATCCCATAAGAGCCTGCCAGTGCTGTAACTGGAGGCTCCTGCACCCTGAACATGGATTCAGTTGTAATTACTCCACTTCTTCCTCATCCAGTGAAGCCACAGCCTTCTCCTGTAACACAAAAAGGAAAGCCACAATCAAAAAACCACTGAGGACCCTCCTTCTAATTTCAGCTCTGCTGAGGTCAGTCAGGTTTGCCAGTAGGTTTTCTGACCTTCCACGCTGTCTATCCCAATGGACACAGGCTGCACAGCTGCTGAATGCTTGTTTCTCAAAGCACTACAGTCTCTGTGATCTCCAGTGCAAGTGCTTCTGAGCAAGTCCATGCAAATGAGCTGTGAAGGGCAACAGCTCAGTGCCACTGCTGGCCAAAGAGCATCTTGTGCAAGAACTCAGCACCAGTGCTGGCCAGAGAGCATCTTGTGCAAGAACTCAGCACCAGTGCTGGCCAAAGAGCATCTTGTGCAAGAACTCAGTACCACTGCTGGCCAGAGAGCACCTTGCACAAATGGCTTTAAAAGAGAGATATGAAGATAAAGAGATGGCTTTCTGTGCAGGAAAGGTGGAGGCAAACCACACCATGAGGGCAGACTGTATGAACTGCTGAACTCCAGTGCTGTCCTCAGAACCTGCCAACACCACACCCCTAGGGAGAAGTACAGGAATAGGGCAAGTGTGAAGTTTCCTGGTATTTCTCTCAGTCCTCAGCTATTTGTAGTAGAGAGACTGTGTCAGGAATTGTGTTTTCTAATTAATCTTGTTTTATACTCAAGGAATGTCTCCTATTGATCTTTGAACCTGGGTAAATAAAGAACTTGCTGCATAGAAGATGCCATGTAGCAAGTTGGGTTGGTTTGCACCTGGCCCGTGTTGGCTCTGTGAAAGTGTGCTGCTTCAAGATGCTAATTTAGGTGGTGCACAAGTCAAGGCAGGCAAAATGCATACCCAGCCACCTTGAGCCTGAATCCATGGCTTGAAGTGTTCTCTGAGGTACTTTGATCCAAAGCCCAAGACCAGGTTCATGGGATGGTTGTCAATAGCAGTAAGTCTGGTGGCAACTTCCATTGTATAAGCAACTTTCAAGCGTTCGGTTTCGCCTTCTGGTGCTCTTGTTGAATCTGCTGAGACTTCCTCCAAGAACAAATCAGTGATCCTCTTGAAGGAGTTGTAGGACAGCATGTCTTTAAAACACTGAGAGAAAGCTCTATCCCTTTTGATCTGAAAATAAGAGTAAGGATTGGTTAAACTGAGCCACTTTGTTGGAATTGCTTTCTCCATCTCGTTGGGAAAACAGAATATCCTGAGGCAGTACCGAAACACAGTCTAAGCACAGTGCTGAACACAAGAAGTGGCACACAAAGGCCACAGCTCACTGCTAAGCTGTTCCTTCAGACTCTGGAGATGGATCCACAATTCTCTGTATTTGAATAGGAAAAGCAGAGAGAGAGAAAGCAAAACTAGTGTGACACTGATATTGAGACCTGCAGGTGAGAAGCCAAGGGAATACAGGAGACATTGGGAGGGTGAACTGAAGTGCCCAGGTTATAAGAAGCATGGCATCAGCTGCCATGCTAAGCTCTATTTGCTCAGGGATGGTCTTTTTGATGCTTTTTCCTGTATCTGGGCATGCCACCCCTGTGGGAGTACACTTTTGTCGAGCAGGAGGGGCAGCTGAAGAAGTGAGTAAAGGGAACCAGTGCCTGTACCTCTAATAGAGGAAACACCCACTCCATCTCAAGGACATGTGGGAGTGTGCTTTTGGGCAGAGCTTTCAATATGCACTCAGCAGATTTATTCCCCTTTCCCTACAGCAACTCTCAAAGCTCTGAAGTTTCCCTCCCTCCACTGGGAACGGCTTGTAGGTCTAATTTAATATGAGCACAAGAGTGTCTCTGAGTCAGTCAAGTGCTCAGCATCCCATGAAACTCAACAGGAGTGATGTGGTTGCAGTAACGTCCAACCCTGTTATTCCCTTCCTTCCCCAACATAATAGTGCAGGTCTCTGCTCTTAAGAAAGATGTTAGGATGAATGGCAAAGGTTTCAGCAAGTGCTAGATGCAGAAAGGGAAGTTGAGGATAGAGACAAAGCACACCACAGAAGCCTCACTCCCAAGAGCAGTGTCATCTTTCTCTCATGATCTAGCCTGAGTAGGAAGTTACCTTTTCTTCCAGTTCATCTCCTTTTTGTCTTAACAGTGAAACTATTGATTGTATTATCTTCTCTTGATCTGTTAAAGGGAAGAGTAACATAAATATCACAACCTTAGCTACTAAGATCCAGATAGCAAGCTGTGGCAAAAGCCTTTGTGATATTTGATCATTGGAACACCTGCTAGTTGCCAGCACAGTCACAGAGCTGTGTGTCCAAGCTTTCAGCTCACTTTTGTTGTCTGTGTGGCATAAGCTGTGCTGTCTCTCGATCTGCCCTATGGATGCTCCAGTTAAGAATCTGGGAAAGAGCAGAGGTTTAACATCTCACTGCCAGCCCTTTGGACTTTGAGATGTGCCTGAAAACAAGCCAGAACGAAAGAGCAGCTAGCACAAGCCTTTGAGAAGGGATTTAACATTAGGAGGGGAGGAAGTTCCCTCATCATTTTATTTTCTGCAACTCATGAGGATGAACACTGGGTTTGCAGCTATGGCAGGGTCCCTTTTGTAACCAGAAATCCCTAGAAAGCTTGTGTTAAAACTGCATCTCTGCAGATGTCATAGGAAATAAGCAGTTCAAACTTCTCTCAGAGATTTAAGCAGAAATTCTCCAGTAACAAAGTGGTGAGACTCTGGAATAGGCTGTCCGGGGGAGTTGAGGCTGCCTGCTCTCTGGGGGTGTTGAAGGCCAGGTTGGATGAAGCCTTGAGCAGCTGAGTCTAGTTGAGAGATGTCCTTGCCTGTGGTGGGGAGGTTGGAGCAGATCATAGAATCACAGAATATTAGAGGTGGGAAGATACCTCCAGGGATTGAGTCTAAACCCCTTGTCAAAGCTACCTCTAGGGTAGTTTGCACAGGAATGCATCCAGGTAGGTTTTGAAAGTCTCCAGAGAAGGAGACTCCACAACATCCCTGGGCAGCCTGCTTCAGTCACCCTCACTGTAAAGAAGTTTCTCCACATGTTGAGGTGAAACCTTCTCTGTTCAAGTTTGTAGCTGTTGCTGCTTGTCTGTATTACTACTAATCAATGAAAAGAGACTGTCCCCATCCACTTGACACCCATCTCTCAGATATTTATAGACACTGATCACATCCCCTCTCAGCCTTCTCTTCTCCAGACTAAACAGCATCAGGGCTCTCAGTCTCTCTCCAGAGGGGAGGTGCCCAAGTCTTTCAGTCACCCTCATGGCTCTCCGATGGACTCTCTCCAGCAGGTTCCTGTCCCTCCCAAACTGGGGAGCCCAAAATTTGACTCAGTATTGCCAGCGTGGTCTGACTAGGGCAGAGTAGAGGGGGAGAAGAACCTCCCTAGCCCTGCTGGCTACACTTTTCCTGATGCACCCCAGGGTGCTGTTGGCTTTCTTGGCCACAAGAGCACATTGCTGGCCCTTGCAGAACTTGCTGTCCACCAGCACTCCAAGGTCTCTCTCCATACAGCTGCTTTCCAGCAGCTCTGCTGGTGCCTGTTACTATTCCTCCCCAGATGCAGGACGCTGCACTTGTCCTTATTGAACTTCACGTGGTTAGACTTTGCCCAGCACTCCAGCCTTTCCAGATCTTGTTGGATGGCTGCACACATCATCTCCAAGTTCCCTTCCCACCTCAGCCATTCTGTGGCATTGTTGAGCAGTGTTGTACTGCCACCAGACTGGGATTGACCAAGACGTTTGTGCCCAAGCGACCAGTCTTTGGCCTTGAAGCACTAATGTATTACTCTGTTGTCATGGTTTGAGGAGTTCCAGGTTATCCCAGACTTCCCAAAATAACTAGAGAGACCAAGATCTGTCCCAGGGGACGAACTGGTCACCCCAGGAGATCATAATTGTGTTATTCAGTCCCATAATCCTGCAAACACTTCGGAAATAAGCAGCAAGGTCAATTGACTCTCTTTTCGCCCTGCCTTTTCAGCTCCCCAGAGGGATCCTTATCACAGTATCATCAAGGTTGGAAGAGACCTCACAGATCATCAAGTCCAACCCTTTACCACAGAGCTCAAGGCTAGACCATGGCACCAAGTGCCACGTCCAATCCTGCCTTGAACAGCCCCAGGGACGGCGACTCCACCACCTCCCCGGGCAGCCCATTCCAGTGTCCAATGACTCTCTCAGTGAAGAACTTTCTCCTCACCTCCAGCCTAAATCTCCCCTGGCATAGCTTGAGGCTGTGTCCTCTCGTTCTGGTGCTGGCCACCTGAGAGAAGAGAGCAACCTCCTCCTGGCCACAACCACCCCTCAGGTAGTTGTAGACAACAATAAGGTCACCCTGAGCCTCCTCTTCTCCAGGCTAACCAATCCCAGCTCCCTCAGCCTCTCCTCGTAGGGCTGTGCTCAAGGCCTCTCCCCAGCCTCGTCGCCCTTCTCTGGACACACTCAAGCATCTCAATGTCCCTCCTAAACTGGGGGGCCCAGAACTGAACACAGTACTCAAGGTGTGGGTTATTTGAGTAACTAAGTAACTATGTAGCAGTACCCTGCTGTAGGCCCTGGCCACAGTGAATCTAGCCTGTTTGGGACCTAAATGGGAGACAATAGGGATTGGGAGAAAATGAGCACTGGGGTTTTGGTGGATTCTTGATTTGCTTGGGGGGAAGATTTTGGGGGAATTCTGGTGTATCTGCATGAAGTGTTAGGGATTCATGTATGCTCTGTCTTTTTCTGCATATCTTTAAAAACAGCCTTTCTGCATTCTTCTTCAATTCTGTGGGAGCCTTACTATTTTGTTGCTCTTTTTCCTTAGAAAAAGAGTAAGGTAGAATAATCTCAGCCTGTTGTGCTCTTAAAAAAAAATGTCATCTGTCCTCAGCCCTGCCACTCCTACCACTGCTCTGTCACCTTAGGTCACTGCCTCCATCCTCCTTTTATTATGTCATGTCTCTCTGGAGTTTTAAGGATGCTCTCTCTAATTGCAGTAGTAGGCAAGACTCATTAGAGGACTGCAGGAGCAGTTCCTGAAGTGTGGGAAACAGAGACAGACCCCAGAGGCAGACCCAGCAGAACAAACTTCCTTCTTCACAGCATCTTATTGCAGAAGTCCTAAGTGCTTTGGCATGTCTAGTGACCCAGGTTAGCGTGGATCCCTCCCCTGGCAGAGTAAACTCACTGCAACACAGATTTTTGGAAAGTCAGGAGAAAGGAAATTGTGTTTCTTATAGTTTAAACTAAATATAACAATATAAGGAGAATAAACTACTAGAGAAATACAATCACCTTAAGGAATGGGACAGAGTGGCTGGAGAGCAGCCAGGAAGAAAGGGACTTGGGGGTGCTGGTAGATAGTAGCTGAACATGAGGCAGAAGCGTGTGTAGGTGGCCAAGAGAGCCAGTGGCATCCTGGCCTGGCTCAGGAACAGTGTGGCCAGTAGGACAAGGGAGGTTATTCTGCCCCTGTACTCAGCACTGGTCAGGCCACAGCTTGAGTACTGTGTCCAGTTCTGGGCCCCTCAATTCAAGAGAGATGTTGAGGTGCTGGAACGTGTCCAGAGAAGGGCAACAAAGCTGGTGAGGGGCCCGGAGCACAGCCCTGTGAGGAGAGGCTGAGGGAGTTGGGGGTGTGCAGCCTGGAGAAGAGGAGGCTCAGGGCAGACCTCATTGCTGTCTACAACTACCTGAAGGGAGGTTGTAGCCAGGTGGGGTTGGTCTCTTCTCCCAGGCAACCAGCAACAGAACAAGGGGACACAGTCTCAAGTAGTATGCGGAAAGGCATAGGCTGGATGTTAGGAGGAAGTTGTTGGCAGAGAGAGTGATTGGCATTGGAATGGGCTGCCCAGGGAGGTGGTGGAGTCACCGTCCCTGGAGGTGTTCAAGAAAGGACTGGATGAGGCACTTATTGCCATGGTCTAGTTGATTGGCTAGGGCTGGGTGCTAGGTTGGACTGGATGATCTTGGAGGTCTCTTCCAACCTGTGTGATTCTATGGTTCCATGAAGATGGGGAAGGGGTCAAGCAGCAGCAAAGCAGCAAAATCAGCAGCAGCAGCCAGAACATTGGCAGGGGAAGATAGTAGCGGGCACAGCAGAAGCAGCAAGGGGAAGGTACAAGTTGTGATTCCAGACATAAAGCTCTTGGTGCTCCAATGAAACTGTATTAACTTCCCCATTGTTGCCATTCTATGGCCTATCCCTAGAATGTTCACCTCCCCACTCAGAGCTTCCACTTCTGAGTCTCTCTGTTCCGAATGTTTTATTAATGTGCAATCCCAGCCTGGCATGCTGCCCATGAGCAGGAAAGCAGGAATGTTTCACCTTACCATGTTCCTTAGCCTCACTTCCATCAGTACAGTCACTTTTGTCTTGCTTTGGATGTGGGCCTTGAAACACAAAAGAAGGAGATTCCTGGGATCTTGAGGTAACGAGCTTGGCAAGTTTGTCTGCAATGTGATTGACGTCTGCTGATTCACCTGTTTGGGAAGGAGGGTGGAAAATAAAGAAGGTAATTAATCTTTCCAGGAAATAATTCAGTGATTGCCTCATTTGGAGGTGACCAGAGGATACCAAGAGATACATTTCTCCATGCTGGGGCCTTGCTATTGCTTGAGTGAGACAGGTAACATGGTGTAATCCCTCTCTGGGATCTGAGCAGCAGGTAAGCCATACAGAGGCCATCCAGCAGCAAGTGTAAGTGTTGCTCACCAGGGTACATCCTTGCAACCTAGAAGCACACCATATATTAAGAAACATGCACGTACCTCTAGGTCCAGATTCAGGAAAAATGGGTATTTGAAATGTCTTTCCTCCTCCTTACAGGCTAAGCCTGAGCAAATCATAGAATCACAGAATCAACCAGGTTGGAAGAGACCTCCAAGATCATCCAGTCCAACCTAGCACCCAGCCCTGGCCAATCAACTAGACCATGGCACTAAGTGCCTCAGCCAGGCTTTGCTTCAACACCTCCAGGCACAGTGACTCCACCACCTCCCTGGGCAGCCCATTCCAATGCCAATCACTCTCTCTGACAACAACTTCCTCCTAACATCCAGCCTAGACCTCCCCTGGCACAGCTTGAGACTGTGTCCCCTTGTTCTGTTGCTGGTTGCCTGGCAGAAGAGACCAACCCCACCTGGCTACAACCTCCCTTCAGGTAGTTGTAGACAGCAATGAGGTCACCCCTGAGCCTCCTCTTCTCCAGGCTGCACACCCCCAGCTCCCTCAGCCTCTCCTCATAGAGTTTGTGTTCCAGGCCCCTCACCAGCTTCGTTGCCCTTCTCTGGACATGTTCCAGCACCTCAACATCTCTCTTGAATTGAGGAGCCCTGAACTGGACACAGTACTCAAGGTGTGGCCTGACCAGTGCTCTGTACAGGGGAAGAATAACCTCCCTTGTCCTGCTGGCCACACTGTTCCTGATACAGGCCAGGATGCCATTGGCTCTTTTGGCAGCAGATTTCACTTCAGAGGCATCTCTAGCACAAAACCTTATAATGTCCTTGACACTGTTGTATTAAATGGATAAGAAAATTGGTAGAACTCAGCAACTAGACTGGCTTTATCTACCTTGTGTGCTGACTTGTGTACCCTCAGCAGCTGAAGGCACTGCGCATTGAGGGGACTCTAAAAGAGACTCTGCTGTAGCAAGAAGAGCAGGAGGAGCTGTTGCAAGGCTTTTTTCATCTGAAAGGTGCTCATCCTTACAATTTGCCTCACTTAGCTTGGGTTGCAAAACTCAATTTCTCTACCACCACTGACAAGCAGCAGCTCCTGTGTGAGCAGCAGTGGCCTGACCTGTGACATGTAAAATTCACAAGCAGAATTTGTTGTGAGAGCAGTAAGGGTTAATGCAGCTGATAGAAACTGCATTGCAATTGGCAAAGCAGCCCCAAGCCCTTTGCCTGCCTGCGTAGCCTGTCAGCGAGACGCTAATCTGCTAGGAAGGAGATTGAGCTGTTCCTGTCTTTGGAAAGATGTGGCAACTGGTTTTGAGTTGAACAAACCTTCAATTTAGGTGGGGAATCCTCCAGAGCACACCCAGTTTTTCTAATATGGCCTGGCCAGCTTTGCAGTGCAGCTACTAGCAGTGTGATGGTGATGATGATGATGATGATGATAATGATTAATGATGATGATGGTGTTTTATGAATTGGTCCTGCAATCTGCTGAAGGGCAGGTGGAGCCCGGATTTGAAGCCAAGGAGAATTTCCAGGGAAGTTAACACTCAGCAGGGGGAGATTTCACCTCGAGGCCATAGTGCCAGCCATGCTGCAGACAACAGAGTAGAACATTGGCAGGGCCACTGAATGATTGCACCCAAGCTCCTGAGCACCTTGTTGGCAATGTGAAAATGAAATGGGCATGAAACTGGCTATCTGGATGCAGATTTATGTCCTTGGCAATCAAATCAGCAGAAAGTTAGTTACTTCTCAATAGCAAAATGCACTGGGCTGAGGCAGAGACACTTTCTTGAAAGGCAGAGCTGGATTTGGCAGCAAGAAAAGTTATGAGCTTGGTGGGCAGGGGCTGCCTCAGGACAGATGAACTGACCAGGGATAGGGCATTAGGCTTGAGAAGATAATATTTGGAAATACCTTTAAATGCAGTGAAAGGGGAGAGGAATTGCTGTGACATCAACAGTATCAAGCTGGGACAAATGAAACCAAAAATCCTCTGCCTTATTTACATAAAACAAGGTGGGGAGGCCTCATCTGTCATACACTGGAGGTGGCAACTTGATGGGGAGGCCTCATCTGTCATATACTGGAGGTGGCAAGTTGGTGGGGAGATCTCAGCCTTTCTCTCAAAGAGCAAAATCTCACTGCCTGCAGTGCGGCACCTGATAGAGGGCTGGTTTTGGGGGCAAGGGTACAAGAAGTTTATGTGGACAGAATCCTGCATGTTGGGTGGATTATAGCCACCTACTGCCAGTGGGATGAGATTTAACAAGGCCAAGTGCAGGGTTCTGCACTTTGGCCACAACAACCCCAAGCAGCTCTACAGGCTGGGGACTGAGTGGCTGGAAAGCAGCCAGGAGGAAAGGGACCTGGGGGTGCTGGTAGATAGTAAGCTGAAGATGAGCCAGCAGTGTGCCCAGGTGGCCAAGAGAGACAATGGCATCCTGGCCTGCATCAGGAACAGTGTGGCCAGTAGGACAGGGGAGGTTATTCTTGCCCTGTACTCAGCACTGGTCAGGCCACCCCTTGAGTGCTGTGTCCAGTTCTGGGCTCCTCAATTCAAGAGAGATGTTGAGGTGCTGGAACATGTCCAGAGAAGGGCAACAAAGCTGGTGAGGGGCCTGGAACACAAACCCTATGAGGAGAGGCTGAGGGAGCTGGGGGTGTGCAGCCTGGAGAAGAGGAGGCACAGGGCTGACCTCATTGCTGTCTACAACTACCTGAAGGGAGGTTGTAGCCAGGTGGGGTTGGTCTCTTCTGCCAGGCAACCAGCGACAGAACAAGGGGACACAGTCTCAAGTTGTGCCAGGGGAAGTATAGGCTGGATGTTAGGAGGAAGTTGTTGTCAGAGAGAGTGATTGGCATTGGAATGGGCTGCCCAGGGAGGTGGTGGAGTTGCTGTCCCTGGAGGTGTTCAAGCAAAGCCTGGATGAGGCACTTAGTGCCATGGTCTAGTTGATTGTCTAGGGCTGGGTGCTAGGTTGGAGTGGATGATCTTGGAGGTCTCTTCCAACCTGGCTGATTCTATGATTCTTGCAACACAGGGGAGGGCAAGTTTAGACTTCATGTATTAGCAACTTGTAAAGGGGACTTGGGTAACTCTAGAAGACTTTACATTTGAGATGCATGATGGGAGTATCAGAAGTGGAGCAGAGAGATGGGCTTCTCTGTGCTTGAGGCTGGTCACTGCCAGTGTTCCAAACAGAATCTAGTCCTTCTGTCTTTAGCATGGAATATTTATCTCATGATAAAGCTCCTTGAACAGGCCTTCAGACAACTTCTCTGCCTTGATAGCAGTGTGGAGGTCTTTGATTTGACCAGGGTTTGATGTTTGCTTTTTAACCAGGCATGAGAAAGAAAAGGACAATTCTCAGGAAAAGAACTAACAAACAAACAAAAAAAGTGCAATTACTCCACCACCTGATGGAAAACAGCAAAGCCACTCACAAGTATGAATCCTGTGTGTGGAAGTACTACTGAAGATCCAGCCACCTGCCTTCCTAGCTGGAAATCAATAAGGCTAATAAGAGGTAACCAAAAAGTGAAAGAAATCCCCCTCCTCATCCTGCCTTTCCACAGGCAGCTAGCCATTTAAGCTGTCTAGAGAGAGATTTAAAGGTAAAGCAGAAGGGAAGAGCTAATACATACCTGACTGAGACTGAAAATTCCCTTCTGAAACAGAGCTAAAAGCACAGGGATATTCTGTGTGTCTTCCCTGCCTTGTCCCCTCTGCTTTGCTGGAGAGGGGAAGTAGATGATATCCTGGGAAGCAGCTTGGCTCTGCTTGCTTGTTTTGTGGTTGTGTCACAGGACCCTGAAAATGGACTGTTAGTATTGGTTTCTCTTCATCCCTTTGGTGGTCAGTCTTTACTCCTCTCCCAGTTAAGGGTGATGATTTCTGCACCTTAGCTTCATTTTCCAGGAGTTTCCTGTATTTGCTGGCAGGCAGCCGTCGCCGGGCATAGGCCATTAGGATCTTGTATTCTAGGCTGTCTCGCTCGTTGTCTTCCAGGAGTGTGTCTTCCATGGTGACATCATTTGGAAAAGGCATCTTGGTTCCTGCAAGAATCATAGAAACACAGAATGCCTCAGGTTGGAATGGACCTCAGAGCTCATCTCCCCCAAACTCCTCACCATGAGCAAGGACACCTCTCAAGTTAGACTCAGCTGCTCGAGGCCTCATCCAGCCTAGCCTTCAACATCCCCAAGGAGGAAGCAGCCACAGTCTTGCTGGGCAGCCTGTCCCAGAGTCTCACCTTCCCCTCCACGGGTACTAGCTGGGGTTGTTTAGCCTGGAGAAGAGGAGGCTCAGGGGGGACTTCATTGCTGTCTACAGCTATCTTGAAGGGAGGTTGTAGCCAGGTGGGGGTTGGTCTCTTCTGCCAGGCAAGCAGCAACAGAACAAGGGGACACAGTCTCAAGTTGTGCCAGGGGAAGTATAGGCTGGATATTAGGAGGAAGTTGTTGGCAGAGAGAGTGATTGGCATTGGAATGGGCTGCCCAGGGAGGTGGTGGAGTCACCGTCCCTGGAGGTGTTGAAGCCAAGCCTGGATGAGGCACTTAGTGCCATGGTCTAGTTGACTGGCTAGGGCTGGGTGCTAGGTTGGACTGGATGATCTTGGAGGTCTCTTCCAACCTGGTTGATTCTATGATTCCTCATAGATCTAAAATAAGTTGTGTAACATTCACATATACTCATTTTAAATGAGTATATAAATATAATAAATACAAAGTATGTAATTATATAAATATAAACCTTCATCTAAAATGGTTAAACTATATCTAGGTGTTAACACTGTGAAGTAATTCTATCAAATAATAAAGAAGTTCATTCACAAATAGCAAGAGGAATTGCCAGTAAGTTAGCACTAAAACAAATGGTGAGACACTGGAAGCAGTTGCCCAGGGAGGTTGTGGGTGCTTCCTCCCTGGAGGTGTTTAAGGCCAGGTTGGATGAGTCCTTGAGCTGCCCTAGTGGGAAATGTCCCTGCCTATGGTAGAGGGTTGGAGCTGGATGATCCTTGAGGTCCCTTCCAACCTAAACCATTCTGTGATTCTATGAAATGCTTCCGGCCCTATACACTGGGCTGTTGTTGTATGTTGCAATGTTACACATTGAGGACAGTCCTGCCCAAGGTGGCTATACAGATAAAAAACAAATAAGAGTCAAAGGTTGATCTCCTAAACAAGGGCAAGTGTAGACTGATAGCAGCAGGCAGGCTGTTATCATAGCCTGCTACTACACAACATCAAACAAGCACTTGCAAATCAGACGCAGCTCCACAGCTAGACCTGCGCCTCACCCTAATGGGGAACCTCTAAGAAATGGAAGAAGTACTGTTGGTAAAAAAAGTGGTGTAGGAGTGCCCTTACTGGGACTTTGTTGAGCACTGAAAGCTTAGTAAGAAATCTCACCTCTGTGTACACGATAAGGCCAGAGGTGTATAAAAACAGAACAAGGAGCAACAGTTTGCTCCTTTATGCTGTTTGCTTACAGATAGCACGAAAAAGGAGACAGCCAGCCAGCAGCTGACTTGTTTTTCAGGTCATTTTAACGTTTGGAATCTTAATTTGTGACTTATATATCTTTTTAGACTTAGTTATTTTTCCACTGTCCCTCTGGTGTGAGGCAGAGATGAGTCAGGCCCTTTGCAAGAGCAGCACTCTCTATGTGAACTCGCAGGAATAAGTTCCTGTAAAGAACCTTTTTTAGTGCCAGCATTGATTTGGTTTGACAAGTCCTGCTAAAATGCAAATCTGCATATTATTTCCTAGGATGATTAAAAGAAATTCAGGGGATCAGATTATGGAGAGGAGCAGCATGGTCTCATTCTGTCTACTTAAAAACTGTGGTCTGAATTATTGATCTTGTGGAGCTTGCAGGCTCTGAGGGACGAGTGTTACCCCTCCTTCTTTATCCTCCCCCAGACTACAACTACCTGAGGGGTGGTTGTGGCCAGGGGGAGGTTGCTCTCTTCTCTCAGGTGGCCAGCGCCAGAACGAGAGGACACAGCCTTAGGCTGCGCCAGGGGAGATTTAGACTCGAGGTGAGGAGAAAGTTCTTCCCTGAGAGAGTCATTGGACACTGGAATGGGCTGCCCGGGGAGGTGGTGGAGTCGCCGTCCCTGGGGCACTTTAAGGCAAGGTTGGACGTGGCACTTGGTTCCATGGTCTAGCCTTGAGCTGTGTGGTAAAGGGTTGGACTCGATGATCTGTGAGGTCTCTTCCAACCCTGATGATACTATGATACTATGATACTACCTTTTCCTCCCATTGCCAAATGTCATATCCACATGCCATTTCCCAGAACATGGATATTCACAGTGGTACATTTACTATAACACTCCATCCCCTCTGGGAATTATCTGCCAGCATGAAGAAATCTGGCAAAAAACACAGATCACAGAATCACAGAATGTTAGGGGTTGCAAGGAACCTCCAGTGATCATCAGGTCCAACTCATATCGCAAAGCAGGATCACCTGGGGCAGTCCACACAGGAACACACCCAGGTTGGCTTTGAGCATCACGAAAACTGCTTTCTTGTGGAGTCTCTGAGAGCCTAAACTTGCACAAGTCCATGAACATACCCCCACACCCCCCACCAAACTTGTAGCACTGTAACACTACCTGGAGCAGTATCAATGATGGTCAACAAAAAGCTTGAGGATTTAGTTGTACAAGGTTGAGTGGGCAGCATATGGAAAGAAAACCATAGAGAAGAGAGCTTGCAATGTGACTGCTCAGTCTTTGTTAGGAGAAAGTGCAGTGTGGAAGTTCCAGTACATATGAAACAACTTGGGAGGATTGTTCAACTACACACCTGTGTTTGGTGAAAGTGGAACAAGTGGTGGCCTTGCCGTGCCCTTCCTCAACAGTTGTTGTATTGGTTTTGTTTATTAATATGTAGTTGCATGTATAGCTGCAAACCCCTCATGGTGGTTAACTCTACAGACCCTCTTGAGGACCACAGAAGTCCTCTTGACCCCAGCAAGGTGCTGCACTCAGGCTTTTCCAGCACCTCCTCTCCTCCACATGCTGCTGATGTGCCTGCTAGCCTTCCTCCTCATACCCACAGAGCACAGACAAAAGCTCTACCACTGTTCCTTCCACAGAAGAAATGGTTCATCTCTCTGCCTCATGCACAGCCCTGGGATTTATCTCCAAAAGGTTTAGTGACTTTGGACAAGTAGAAGCAATGGCAGTGCTGATCCAGCTGCTTGGCTCGATTACTCCTCATGTGCACTCTCCAGTGCTGGCAAACCTCGGGGAAGCACAGGGAGCTAAACTGGCTCTGCAGCAAGAGGCAGTGCCTGCCCTGGAAGGCTGAATAGGCAAAGCAGAAAGCAGTGAAAGAAGCCCTCGAAAAATCATCATAGGATCATAGGATAATTTAAGTTGGAAAAGACCTTTAAGTTCACGGAGTCCGACTGTAAACCTAACACTGCCAAGTCTGCCACTAAACATGTCCCTAAGTGCTATGTCTGCATGTCTTTTAAATCCCTCCAGGGAATCCGACTCAATCACTTCCCTGGGCAGCTTGTTCCAAAGCTTGATAACACCTTCAGTGAAGCAACTCTTCCTAGAATTCTATCTAAACTTCCCGGGCAGGACTTGTTTTCTCCAGTCCAAACTGTTCAGATCCAGTCTGGTACTTCTCTCTCAAGCAGCAGAGAGAAATGCAGTTCCTTGCCTGGGCCATCAGTTCTGAGTGAACACTTTCTTTTTGAGGCAGTGCTGGAGATAAGTGCTAACAGGAAAGGCACTGTTGTTTACCTTATGCAAACACCCCGAGGGCTGGTACTTCAGCTCTGCTTTCCAATACAGAGAAGCAAACAAGGGTATGTGGTAGTGGAAACTCCCATGCAAGGAGAAGCACAAGACAGAATTCTTCCCACAGCTTTTCAAGCTAGAGAGACTCTGGAATTTGGTGAGACTCTGAGATAGGTTGCCCAGGTAAGTTGTGGATGCCTTCTCCCTGGTTGGATGAGGCCTTAAGCAGCTGAGTCTAGTTGAGAGGTGTCCCAGTCCATGGTGGGGAGGTTGGAGGAGATAGTCTCTGAGGTCGCTTCCCACCTAAGCCTTTCTATGATGCTGTGATCCTTTCCTATGGATGGATGACCCTAGTTTACTGATAATTCTTACAGAGAGAAGCAGAAGCACTGTAGGGCTCCAGATTTCATTAGTATGCAAGCAACACACTTCACTGAAGAGTTTGTATTGAGTCAGCCATTCTCTTAAACCCCTTAATGGATGGATGCTGTCTGTGCAAGAGAGGCTGAACCAGTGAAAACTCTATAGATGCTGTATAAAGCTGGCTTTAGGCAGGAGCCCACCAGAAAGTCCTTCTCCACGTGTTACCACAATACACTTGCCTCTAGGATGGAAAGCAGTAGCTTGGTTGCCTCTAGGATGGAAAGCAGTAACTTGGTTGCCTCTAGGATGGAAAGCAACAACTTGCAAGCTGAAGGATGATGTGCCCCTTATTAAATCTTAACTATAGAGGATGCAAGATAATTAGTGAAGGCAGAGTTGCAGTAGAATGCCAAGGAAAACGTCCCTAGTGGCAGCAGATTTTTTCATGAGCAGTGTTGTGCAACAGCTCCAACACATGCTGTATAGAGAGGTCTTGGCTGGTACATGTCTTTCAGAAGAGAAGTTGCCTGCTACTCTGTGGGTGTCTAGAAATTTTCCCCATATATATTCAAAGATGAGAGGCTGCCAAAAACTCAGCCTCTAGTGACACCCTAAAACCTTCTAAGGGAAGGTTCTAAGCTAAATAAGGATGTGTTCTAAGACTTCCTGAGAATATGGCTTCTTGACAGGCAAAACTGGAGCATTACTTTCTGATTAGCATTCTTGTAATAGTCCATGTTTTAGGAAGTTTCTTCCTCACTAGAGGATTTTAATTCTGGCTCTGGAAAGGGAAAGCTGCCAGCAGCCAAAGGCAGCCCTGTTTTGGCCAGAACTGCTGAAGCAAAGCTAAAGCAACAAACCCACTCAGCTTCAAAGCCCATTTTGCAGGCTGTAGTGCCTGAGCAAAGGCCTTTGCCTAACTACCTGCAAAAAAATGCCCAAATTTACCCTCCCATACTACACAGCTCTCAGATCATGCCAGACATCATATAGAGAGCAGAGAAGGCTGGAGCAGAATACCCAAAGCAAAACCAAAATGAAACAAAACAAAATAACAGCAACAAACCAACTAACCAAACAAGCAAATACCCATGAAAGACTGAGCACAGAAGAGAGCAGAGTCAAAGAACTGTGCACACACACCCCCTACACTTCTCATGAGACGGTTTAAGACACGTTTGACACATGGCCTGCATTTTTATTGCTACCATAGGTTAGTATCACACCCTGGGCAACATCCTGGTGGGTGTTACCCAAGAATTACCAACTAAGCTTCTTTACCATTGGTAACATTTCAGACCAGTAGTAACATATCCACGTTAATTACCTTGTTCTTAGGTTGATAGGATGGTTCAGGTTGGAAGAAACCTTAACTGGGCAACCTGGTCTAGTTGAAGATGCCACTGCTCACTGCAAGGGGGTTGGACTAGATGACCTTCAGAGGGTCCTTTCCAACCCAGACCATTCTGTGATTCTATGATAATCTAATTCCAGGCCCTCTGCCACAGGCAGGGACTGTGGTAAAGGGTTGGACTTGATCATCTGTGAGGTCTCTTCCAAACCTGATGATACTGTGACACCTTCCACTAGACCAGGTTGCTGAAGGCCTCATCCAGCCTGGCCTTGAACACCTGAAGGGAAAGGGCACCCATGACCTTCCTGGGCAACCCTCATTGGAAAGAATGTCTTCCTAATCTCCAGTCTCAGTCTGCCCTCCTCAAGCTTCAGTCCTTTCCCTCTCATCCTATCACTACAAGCCCATGTAAAAAGCCCCATCCCAGCTGTCTTGTAGCCCCCTTCAGGTACTGGAAGGCTGCTCTAAGGTTTCTGCAGAGCCTTCTCTTCTCCAGGCTGAACAGTCCAAATTCACCCAGCTTGTCCCCCTAAGGAAGGTTCTCCAGACATCTGATGATCTTCATGGCTGTGAAATTCAGCTGTGTGAGGAAACCCACTAGGACTTGGAGGGCAGAAGGGCTCTGCAGCGGGACTTTGACCGCCTGGACAGATGGGCAGAGTCCAATGGGATGGGGTTCAATAGCTCCAAGTGCAGGGTGCTGCACTTTGGCCACAACAACCCCATGCAGAGATACAGGCTGGGGTCGGACTGGCTGGAGAGCAGCCAGACAGAGAGGGATCTGGGGGTGCTGATTGATACCCACCTGAACATGAGCCAGCAGTGTGCCCAGGTGGCCAGGAGAGCCAGTGGCATCCTGGCCTGCATCAGGAATGGTGTGGCCAGCAGGAGCAGGGAGGTCATTCTGCCCCTGTACTCTGCACTGGTTAGATCACACCTTGAGTCCTGTGTTCAGTTCTGGGCCCCCCAGTTTAGGAGGGACATTGAGATGCTTGAGCGTGTGCAGAGAAGGGCGACGAGGCTGGTGAGAGGCCTTGAGCACAGCCCTATGAGGAGAGGCTGAGGGAGCTGGGGTTGTTTAGCCTGGAGAAGAGGAGGCTCAGGGGTGACCTCATTGCTGTCTACAACTACCTGAGGGGTGGTTGTGGCCAGGGGGAGGTTGCTCTCTTCTCTCAGGTGGCCAGCACCAGAACAAGAGGACACAGCCTCAGGCTGTGCCAGGGGAGATTTAGGCTGGAGGTGAGGAGAAAGTTCTTCCCTGAGAGAGTCATTGGGCACTGGAATGGGCTGCCCGGGGAGGTGGTGGAGTCGCCGTCCCTGGAGCTGTTCAAGGCAGGATTGGACGTGGCACTTGGTGCCATGGTCTAGCCTTGAGCTCTGTGGTAAAGGGTTGGACTTGATGATCTGTGAGGTCTCTTCCAACCCTGATGATACTGTGATACTGTGACTCCAGTTTTAAGTTTCAAAAGGCAAATATTTTCTATACCAAGTTGCTGAAGTCTGGGTGAAAGGAGACTCGGGGCTAAGACCTTGTCCAAAGTAGCAGCCTTTTGTTTCTTAAACACCTGCGTACACCTTAGATTTCCCTGAACTGATCACCATATTTGCATATCTGTGACACATGTGGGGCACATCTCTGTGGTGGTGTCTGAGGGGTCTCTGGTGGTCTTTGAGGGGTCGTGGAGACCCCTACTGGAGTTTTTGCAGCTGTCCTCTGGATGACCTCTCTGTACCTTCTTTCCTGTTTGGTAATTTCTATTCTCATTTACCATGATTGGAGCAACCTCCTGAGAGAAGTCTCTTTATCACCCAAGCTTCACCATCCTGTGACATCTTATCTATGAAGACTCCATTGTTCTGAAGATTCTTCATCCCCCTGTGATCTCCTCTTTGACCTTGAGCAACCGGTTCTGCTAGACATGGTACTATCTTAAAGCAACACCTGCACAAATACCTGAAGATACAAAACTTTGTGCTAGCACCAGAAGAAAAGTGAGGCACTGCTTGGCTTCCAGCACCAACAGAAGCGTTAAAGCACAGATCTATGTCCCCCAGGAAGCTAAAGAGTCTGTCATTGTGCAGCAAAGATCTGGGAGCAGCAAGGGAGGAACAGATCTGGTTACCGAGAGTGTATCACCTGCTGACTCACCTCCACCGTTTGCTTACTTGGCTTGGAGTCTCTTTCAGTTGTAAATGAAAGGATTTTACCAGCAAGTGGTGGCCTGGCTTGAACCCACCCAACCTGTAAGAACCAGATGGTAAAAAGGTAAGTCTGGATGAATTAACTGAGCTTGTCCTAAATTCTAAATACAACCTTCCACAGCTAACTGTAGCATGCTTGGCAGAACAGGGCCTTGCTCTCCTTGGCTACAATGCCAGTCTCTTCTTTCAAAGCCATACAGCCAACAGCAGCAGAGCTTCCAAGACAGCTCAGAAAGACCCTGAGTAGCTCCTTTCCTTTTTCACACCACAGCTAAACCCAAAAGTGCATTGTTTTGGTATCTGAATTAATGATGATAGATATGGCTGCTTAATACAACTAAGACTGCTGGAATCATAGAATCAACCAGGTTGGAAGAGACCTCCAAGATCATCCACTCCAACCTAGCACCCAGCCCTATCCAATCAACCAGACCATGGCACTAAGTGCCTCAGCCAGGCTTTTCTTGAACACCTCCAGGGACAGCAACTCCACCACCTTCCTGGGCAGCCCATTCCAATGCCAATCACTCTCTCTGGCAAGAACTTCCTCCTAACAACTTGAGACTGTGTCCCCTTGTTCTGTTGCTGCTTGCCTGGCAGAAGAGACCAACCCCACCTGGCTACAGCTTCCCTTCAGGTAGTTGTAGACAGCAATGAAGTCCCCCCTGAGCCTCTGAATACAGACAGCAAAACATTGTACAAGATAAACCAAGTCCAGAGAAAAAAAGGGAATTTATTACCTTTCAGGTCTATTGCACCAGCAACCCTACGTGGCCGCTGATCTCAATTCTTTCTCCTCCTCTTCCCGTGGCTTGGCTCTTTTTATTAGAGCTAGCCTTGCAAGCACACCAATTCCCTTCAGACAGCTGAAGTTCCCTGGTTTCATTTAGTATTTTCAGCCTTTCATCCAAACATGTGCTCGCTAGCTTTCACTGTGCCAAGTACTGGAGTGGCAATAAAAAGGTGCCCCGTGTACTTCCTTCTGAGAACAACCTTCAAACACACAGGCTGCCTTATAAAAAGCAGCAGGGCAAGGGCCGGCCCCTTCTGCGCCGTGACGTGCTGCTCAGCAGTGCACTAGGCAAGGGGGAAGAAGTCCATGGCACTTTAGGCTTCTTGTCAACCAATTTCATATTTCTTTACAGCCCCCCTCCCCCCGCCTTTCCCCCCCCCCCCCCCCCCCCTTCTCCCAGGGTACAGGTCAAATCCTATCACCCTCATGATGCAGGAAGGTTTCTCAAAGTGGTTTGAAGAGATTTCTACTTCTTCCTCTCTAAACAGCTGTGAGCCAGTCTCTCTTTTCTCGTATGTGGTCCCTTTATTCAGTGTTGTTTCTTTAAGCACGTTGAACATCAATGAGATGAGACTGTTAAACCGCTTGCAGCAGCCATGCAGCGTTGCTGTTGTGGCTGCTGGAGCAGAACTGTGCTTTGCTACCCCTGTGAGCTAACCCAAGAAGTCAGGTCGGCAGCAGGCATCCATTTTTAGGGGGCTTTTCACCATGATGTTTCACTTTTGAAACAAGCTTGCTGATGAAATTGCAACCCAGGAGGGGCCTGAAGTGCAGGAGAGGGGAGGATTTGGCATCTGTCTGTGGCAGAGACACAGTTTTAGGCGGTACAAAGTGGTTTCTGACTGGGAGAAGATCTTGAGCAGCAAAGGCACTCGGGGCTGTGTCTTTGTCTGAGGCCTTTGTAGGGAAAGGGTCTGTCTGGAGCCTTTCCTGCAAGGGGAGGAATTTACTGGTAGAAACAGGAACATGAGCAGGGTCAACTTTTGCATTTCCAGGGAATAACTGCCTGGAGTTCACGTATACGTTGCAGGCTCATAGAAGCTTTTTTGTTCGTGTTCACTGAGGCTTTCCATTTCCTTCCTGCTTTCCTAGGGCCAACTGACCTGAGAGCAATAATACTAGATGGAAAGACTGCATGGTACAGATATTAATGATCTGTCATTCCCTGGACCTCAGCTTTCATTTTCTTTTCAAACACACGCCATAGCCCAATGCAGAACACACTTTCTTCAATACTAAGAGGGGAGGAAAAAAAAACCCAACACTGTATTTGAGGCCCAGAAAAGGGCAGGCTAGCCTGCTGGAAGCATGAAAATAGACCTAAACAACCACTCTTTTAAAAGTGTGCTTTAGAGCACCAGTTAGAAAGTGAGAGGACTGAGAAAACACAAAATAACTGTGCTGGTTTGAGGCTAACTAGAATATTTTAGTGAGAGCAATTAGATTATAGGCTGTGAAAAGGAAACAATGGTGATGTCTACTTCACTCATGGGTTTGCTGAGATGTATAAAAACAAGAACACAAACATAGATAACACAGTTGCTGTGTGTCTCTGGCTGCCTGCACTCTTCTCTCTAACCTGCTGTCTGTGTAACTAATTCTTCTGCTTTCCAACGCTCCTGGCTGATCCTTCAAACTCACCTTGAACGTAAGGCAAAGTCTAGGATAAGGTAGAGGACTGGAAAAGAGGTGGAAGTGTGTTTGGGAGCCCCTCCTGGGCACTCTGGTTTCTGGGAGGGGTGTTGTGTTTCTGTATTACTTTTTAACTGGTATGTTTCTGTCTATAGCTGTAAATATTGTAAACATCTGCTCGTATGTTGTGCTAAGATGTAAATATAAAGCTTCATTCGTAATTTCCATCTGGGCTGACTCTAGTCTGGGTGGTTTCAAAAGAGTGGGAGGGCAGGTAACACTCAACCTGTTACACTAACATTGACTGTACTCTCTTTCTCCCTCTCTAGTCTACTCCTGTAGAAAAGATTGCATGGTTGTTCTGTGTTGCATCCTGACAAAACAGGCAAAAATCAGCCATTTTCCATTCAACACTTGTGTTGACATTAGAATCATAGAATCAACCAGGCTGGAAGAGACCTCCAAGATCATCCAGTCCAACCTAGCACCCAGCCCTGGCCAATCAACTAGACAATGGCACTAAGTGCCTCAGCCAGGCTTTGCTTGAACACCTCCAGGGATGCCAACTCCACCACCTCCCTGGGCAGCCCATTCCAATGCCAATCACTCTCTCTCTGAAGAACTTCCTCCTAATATCCAGCCTAGACCTCCCGCGACACAACTTGAGACTGTGTCCCCTTGTTCTATTGCTGGTTGCCTGGGAGAAGAGACCAACCCCACCTGGCTACAACCTCCCTTCAGGTAGTTGTAGACAGCAATGAGGTCACCCCTGAGCCTCCTCTTCTCCAGGCCATACACCCCCAGCTCCCTCAGCCTCTCTCATTGGGCTGTGTTCCAGGCCTCTCACCAGTTTCATCACCCTTCTCTGGACATGTTACAGTATCTCAACATCTCTTTTGAATTGAGAAGCCCAGAACTGGACACAGCACTCAAGGTGTGGCCTGACCAGTGCTGAGTACAGGGGCAGAATAACCTCCCTTGTCCTACTGGACACACTATTCCTGATACAAGCCAGGATGCTATTGGCACTCTTGGCCACCTGGGCACACTGCTGGCTCATCTTCAGCTACTATCTACCAGTACCCCCAGGTCCCTCTCTGCCTGGCTGCTCTCCAGCCACTCTGTCCCCAGCCTGTAGTAAAGACAGATTTCATTTTGATTAGATTTGATTTGGTTGAGGCAGTGCTGGGCTTGCCTAGATCATACAGGGACTGGAATGATGCTGAGACAGCAATGTGATGCACAAACAGAACCTTTATTGCAGCTAGAAGCAGTGCTTATATATAATGCCAATACTATGTGTATAATTCTGATAGGTTACATAGCAGAGTATGGGCTGTCCTCATGCCCTGCAAGCAAATCTGACTGACCACCCCCCCACTGAGTCCTCTCGCACAGCTACCTTTGCAGCTTCTCTGCCAACTCTTCGAGGTTGTTTTCCTTGAAGCTGCACTCCTTATCCACATCCTTCTCTGTGTCCTGATGTTACCCCTCTTGCTGTCTTATTTCAAATCACTCAGCGCTGCCCAAACCTCAACAAGGCAGCATCACTGCCTCCTCTGACATAGAACTGCTCACCCAACCCACTGCTTCCATCAAGTTTCTGCTCCTTTCCACCTCAGACCAAGCATATCCCTATATGGTTGAGAGTATCCTCTCTGATTGTGATTTTAAATAGCAGAGACATAAAAATATCTGGAATACTTTAAATGCTCAGTAGTATTTAGTTGCAAATGGCCAACTTTGGCTGCATACAGGAAAAGCTGGTGCCAGTTTGGCTGGAGCTCAGGGTTGCTAAAATCACTGGGTGGAGGGATCTGGCTTTGTCCGTTATCACAGCATCACAGTATCACAGTATCATCAGGGTTGGAAGAGACCTCACAGATCATCAAGTCCAACCCTTTACCACAGAGCTCAAGGCTAGACCATGGCACCAAGTGCCACGTCCAACCTTGCCTTGAAGTGCCCCAGGGACGGCGACTCCACCACATCCCCAGGCAGCCCATTCCAGTATCCAATGACCCTCTCAGTGAAGAACTTTCTCCTCACCTCAAGCCAGAGCAGTATCAGGAAGAGGGATATTTCTAAGCATGGTAGAGGCAGCCTAGGCAGATGTGGGTGCAAGGGAAGGCTCACTCTGACCAGGACTCCTCTTTTATTTTTTTCCTTTTTAATTCTGGTGGTAGCTTTTTCAAACAAACAGAGCTGGAAACTGCCCCAGAGAAGGCAAGACGAATATCAAAGAGCAACCCTCTTAGATAGAATGCAATATTGGTTTTTAGCACTCTTTATTTTGTTTGACTTCATTGTGCTTCTCTATTTTCCTCCCGCTTGGTTTGCCTGCCAAGGAGGATTTATTTTTATAGCCTTTCCTGAAAATGGAGAGCAAAGCAAACAATGTGAATAATGGCAGGATAATTCCCTGCTTTACAGGAGGTTCACATTTGGCTTCTTTTTTTGGTTCTCAGTCCCTTTGTGACGTTTCTCACATTAAGTCCCAAACTAGGTTCTCTGTCTTGCTCGTATTATGGATTTTGTATTATGGATTTTAATTTCCTGGAAAACTCTTCTATTCTCTTCTTAGGTTTCTTACCTTTTCTGTTGCCATCTATCTTATCTAAATCCTCCAGCCCTTTTCTAACAGTCTCATTTACCTTCAGCTAAAGCAGCCAAACATGTGATGTTGACTCATGCAGTTATCCATAGGGAATAAGCTGCTTTAAGGGTTGGGTTTTTTTGTTTCCCACCTTAGGCAAATTTAGGTCAGTCGCAAGCTAGTTTCAGTTTTGTTTCTACTTACTTTCCAGCCTAAAATCCTTGAGATCCCAACTGTTGATCTGTACAGTCTGTAAAAGGCCACTTGAAAACAAAAAACCATCGTTTCCATGGACTTTGAGCATGCCTGTGAGGATTGACTTTTGCTGTATGCATTGAGCCAAAAGTATAAGAAGATTCCCCTCAAAAACTGGGAAGAGTCTGCAGTCTCTGGTGAGAGAAACTACTTCTTTCCAAGAGGGAAAAATAAATCAAAGAAGAAAAAAAAAGAGGGTTTTTTTTTTGAGAGATAGAAAGGCTTAGAGTTTTGGCTGAGGGTTTTGTTTTGTCCTTTTCTTCTTTTTCTTATTTTCTTTTTCCTCTTCTTTCCTTTCCTTTTTCTCTCCTTTCTCCTTTCCTTCATTTTCTCTCCTTTCTCCTTTCCTTCATTTTCTCTCCTTTCTCCTTTCCTTTTCTCTTTTTCTCTCTTTTCTCCTTTCTCCTTTCCTTTTTTCTTTTTCTCTCTTTTCTCCTTTCTCCTTTTCTTTCCAATCAGAAACAACATAAGCATTTGCCCATTCTGAGATGAAAGATCTAAAGCAATTTGAATATTTAATAGGTTCTTGCCTTGCAGGTTTGAAATAGCCAAGAATAACACGTCCAGGTCGTTCTACCTAAAGGAGGTTTTCCTGGCCGTGAGATCTAGACACTGGGTCCTTCTACCGAAGAAGGTGGGAGGAGAAGAAAAAAGCCACAAACTGCTCCAAGAAGGCAGACAGATGCACCCAGCATCGGCCAGGCTTCAGGAATGAGTAATGAATTAAAGGCGATTTTGGCTGGAAGCCTGTGCAAGCTGGGCACAGCAGGGGACCGACTCCAGGTGGGTCAGCAGTGCCTCCACGCATCATCTGTTAACAAATCCCCCATCAGTTTTTGATATCAAAGGGCACTTCCAAGAGGGCTAAGGGCTTTCTGCCTGCTCAGGCCTACAGTGTCAGAGCAATGGGGTGCTCGCAGCAGCGAGGAGCAGAGAAATCGCATTCCGGGGTGGAAGTGGTTAGAGCTGAGGCGAGATGCCCTGGCCAGCAGTGCGCCTGAAGCACTGTCCCTGGAGAGGTGGAGGTGAGGACTGTTGAGACCAGCAGCCTTGCGGCGGGGTGCGGTGCTTGCGGCGGGGTGCGGTTCTTGCGGCGGGGTGCGGTGCTGGCAGCTCCCCCTGCGCTGCCCGGGCGGGCAGGGAAAAGGCGTCGGGCAGCGACACCCGGTGGCGGCGGCGGCGGCCTGGGACGGTGGCTTGGGACAGGTGTCTAATTTAGACTCCCACGCCGGGCAGGGATAAGGAATGATTGTGATGATGAGGGCACTGCTGGAGCGCAGCGCCATGAACGGGGCGTAAAGGTCATTGGCTGTCCTGCCTGAGGTGACCGAGCTGACGCCTGTGAGTGCAGAGCAGAGCCTGGGCTTTAGAGCAGGCTGAGGAACAGGAGAAGGACCAGGTTTCATTCCTGCCACTATAGCTATGCAAGGGAGAGGGACCCTGCACAAACGTGTGCTCAGAGTGAAGGTCTGTTTCTGAGCGGCGCTGCTACCCTTGCTTGCTTGGTTTAGAAGCAAAAGGATTTCTACTTGGAGTTACCAAATTAGGCAGCCTTTGCCAAAAGAGCTTTGCCTCTGCTTACTGCATACTGCGATGGACTGAGTGGTGGGAGGCAGGGGAGAGCTTTTGGTCTCAGAGAGGCTGCTGTCCTCCCCTTTTAAACCTCGGGCTTTGCTCTGCTCTTTCATGGGGCTCAGTGCTGGTGCTCCAGGCCAGCTCTAATGTCTGACACCAGGGAAAGAGCCACAGTGGAAGGCCTTGCCAGGAGCCCTCCTCACCTTCCTGGGGCATTGCATCTCAGCTCAGACCTCCATCCCTGGTCTTGCGGCTCTGCTTGTGCCTGGCTACGTGCCTGCCAATCCAGCACCCCAGCCCCCAGGATTTGCCTCACACTTGCTTCTTCATCCCACAGGTCTCTGGGAATCAGAAGACTCCTGTCTGAGTTTGGTTAGGATCCTGGAACCTGCTCTCCTCGCTTTGCACAGGTATCATGGGGCTTCTCTCTGCCCATGAGGATGCTGCTTTGGGCTGCCTGCTGTCAGTCTCAGCTCCCAGCACCCTATGCCCTATGATGCAGCCCAATCTGGAGGCTCACAGGCACTCTCTTGATATTCAAGTTATGCCCTGTGCCTGTCAGTAGTAAAGCGACTCTGGGATGTATTTATTTTGGTACACTGGGTGAGGAAAACCCACATCCTTTTATTTTTCTTCTTATTTACAGTCACTTCTAGTCCAGTTCCTGACTGGCAGCTCAGCACAGTTCAGTTGGTCTAAGGTAAAGACACTCTTTCCAGTCTTCCACTGCCCTGTCCTTAAGCCAGTTCGATGTAGGATGCTGTAAGCTGTGATCTGCCCAGAGTAACAAGGGTATGCTCTAGAGCTTGGGAAGTCTGCCTTGCCCTTTTTTCTCTCAGCCTTTTCAGTAAGATAATAAATAGAGCTTGCTTTAGAGCCACTGGGCCAAAAATCCCTCTAAGCAAGTTTTTATCAATCCCTTTATTTTATATAAGAAAGAAACCTAAACCACAAAGTGTTTACATTCCTGGATTAGTGCTGAAATATGAGATAGCCTTGGCTAAGAAAAAAATCATATACAGCTGTCTCTGGAAACTATTTTCACACTTGAATTATCATTATGTTATGCCTTTGGCATCAACTGTGGAGAATAAAGGCCAATATCTAATAAACTCAAAGACTCTTTTAAGGGAATGAGCTAGTACAAACCAGCCACTGTTGTACCTCCTTCAGGACAATGTTGTGATACAACTGACCATACCCTTGACAACTCTGGGAACTTGTGGTGGAGCAGCTATGCCCTGTATTGAACTCATGGCTCATTCCAGGTGTGCTCAAAGCCACACACAAGAGTGAGATTCAGCTTGGGAAGGGCTACTGCAAACCCTATAGGCCTGCGTGGAAATCAAGTGGCACACAGATCCTTCACCAGATGGGTGAATTTATTCCTTCAGCAGTTTTGTGGTTCTGCCAAACCAGAACATCACTACACACATGTGGGGATGCACATATTGTACCATACCAGTGCTGCCACAAAGCTCCCACCCACCAGGGAGCATTTTCCTGATGTCACTGAGCTGTTTCAGATGCTTGCATTATCTGCAACTCTCTATTCCACATCTACGTTATGTGGTCAGCAGGTTGAGGGAGGTGATTCTCTCTCTCTGCTCTGGTGAGATCCCTGCACTGAGTCCCCAGTACAGGAAAGACATGGACCTGTTGGAGTGGGTCCTGGCCTGCATCAGGAACAGTGTGGCCGATAGGACAAGGGAGGTTATTCTTCTCCTGTACTCAGCACTGGTCAGGCCACACCTTGAGTGCTGTGTCCAGTTCTGGGCTCCTCAATTCAAGAGAGATGTTGAGGTGCTGGAACGTGTCCAGAGAAGGGCAACAAAGCTGGTGAGGGGCCTGGAACACAAACCCTATGAGGAGAGGCTGAGGGAGCTGGGGGTGTGCAGCCTGGAAAAGAGGAGGCTCAGGGGTGACCTCATTGCTGTCTACAGCTACCTGAAGGGACACTGTAGCCAGGTGGGGGTGACCTCTTCTGCCAGGCAACCAGCAACAGCACAAGGTGACACAGTCTCAAGTTGTGCCAGGGGAGGTCTAGGCTGGATGTTAGGAGGAAGTTGTTGGCAGAGAAAGTGATTGGCATTGGAATGGGCTGCCCAGGGAGGTGGTGGAGGCACCGTCCCTGGAGGACATAAAAAAAATCCTGGCTGGGGCACTTGGTGCCATGGTCTAGTTGATTGGCCAGGACTGGGTGCTAGGTTGGACTGGATGATCTTGGAGTTCTCTTCCAACCTGGTTGATTCTATGATTCTAAGAAGGGTCACAAAAATGGTCAGAGAGCTGGAAGACCTCTCCTGCAAAGAAGGGTTGAGAGAGTTTGGGAGGTCTTATTGTGGCCTTTCAATATATAGGGGGAGCTTGTGAGAAAGATGGAGAGAGTCTTTTCACCAGGGCTTGTAGTGACAGCAGAGGAAACAATGTTTTTTAATTGAAAAAGGGTAGATTAGACTGGGCATAAGGAAGACATTTGTTACAGTGAGGATGGTGGGACACTGGAACTGCCAGAAGTTGTCAGTGTCCCATCATTGGAAGTGGTCAGGCTTGGTGGTGCTTTGAGTAACCTCTTCTAGTGCAAGGTGTCCCTGCCTGTGGGTGGTGGATTTGCTCCTTCCAACCCAAACCGTTCTGTGATTCTGCTGAGCAGATAATTACTTCAGGAGCATTGAAGGAATTTCAGTAACTTTTTCTGTGTGTTCCTCACATATGTAGATTAAAGCATTTGCCTAGATGTTTAGCTGAGATGGATGTGCAGTTACCACAGCTCTGCTGGCAGAGGCAAACTCACTGGCTGGTGCATCCCTCAGCCCAAGGGAAAGTTGTAGGTCCTCCTGCAGGGTGGTGCGACTCTGGCATAGGCGAGGTTGTGGATGCCTCCTCCCTGGGGCTGTTCAAGGCCAGATTGGATGAGGCTTTGAGCACCTGAGACCAGCTGAGAGATGTTACTGCCCATGGTGGAGAGGTTGGAGTAGATGAGCTCTGAGGTCCCTTCCAACCCAAGCCATTCTAGGATTCTGTGACTGACATTTGAAGCAGTATGAGTATGTCTTTGTGTGTATGCATAGGGTTTTTTCTCTTTCTTCTTTGCAGAATGGGGAACTTTGATGAGTTTCAGGTAGAAAATTTGTACAGCAGCATTCATACACACTTGACTCACTGCAGCTAGTAGCTTTAAAGGCAAAAAAATGTTTATGAGTGGAAAGCATGAGACTGGAAACCACAAGCTGAATGAAACCATATGAATGAAGGGGCTCAGAGGCTGCCACAGTAACAGACAGTTACAGTCTGTGTTGGTTGCTTATTCTCACAGGCCAAATGGGACACATTTTTTGATTGAGATTGCCCCAGAAGGGTGATATTTTAGCAACATTTCCAGTCAGAGAAAAAACACTGTATCAGAACAAAAAACGTCTCAAAATGAGATGAACTACTGTGCTTTGCACAGCTAGTAGAGGGTGGGAAAAGCCTTGGTGGGTAACACAGATGGCAGATCTATAAGCCTCAATAATTAGAACTTTAAAAAAGTTATCATTTTGCTTCAAATTAGGATAAGAATTTTCAAAGGAATACGTAGAATAAAATTCTTGGCTTCCTGAGGAAGAAGCATGGGGTTTGAATTTTGGGAGATCCATTCTGTGCAGTCCTTTGGGGTTTACTACCTTTTTTTTTTTAAACATTAACAATAAAAGCTGCTTTTCCCATTTAAGTTAAAACCAACCATCTGTGTGTGTAAGGGTCCTTTCCTCTGAGACAGAGATATTGGCTTTCCAATCTTCCTATTTCTTTGGCATTTGTTAGTCTATAAATCATAAGACTTAGCACCCCTCTAGTGCTGTAAATATCTCCAAGTCCCTGATACCATGAGAGCCTTCATTTTGGAAATTAATTTAAGTGGGTGAATCACTGAGCTTGGGCAGAAAACAGCAGGGTCTCCTGAAAATCTAAGTAGGACTGAGGCTCAAGATGCAGTCCCTCCTGGTAATTCTGTTGTCCTCTACACTTTTCTCTGGCTGGGAACACCACTGCAGCTGATGGCAAGGAAGAGCCTACATGTGTGACATCTGGAATCTCTGATTGCTTGAGAGGAGAAAAGGAAGCCTTTACTGAACATTATACCTTGCTTTACTGTCCTTTGGAAGCTCTTTGTGAGGACTATTTAATGACATTATTTACCTAGATACAGGCACAGCAGACTTAGAATGGTAGAATCAACTAGGTTGGAAGAGACCTCCAAGATCATTCAGTCCAACCTATCACCCAGCCCCCTCCAATCAACTAGACCATGGCACTTGTAGTACCTCATTCCTCATAACAGGTGGTAAGGGCTTTCCCACTAAAGTTATTCCAGATTTGCTGGATACCTGAGAAAATCTTTGAAGGGGAATATGGGACTGAAATTAAATGCCTTTTCCCCCCCAAACACAATAAACAGAATCACAGAATGGCAAGGGTTGGAAGGAACCTCTGGGGCTCATCTAGTCCAACCCACCTGCTAAAGCAGAGTGGTTTGCACAGGAATGCATCCAGGTGGGTTTCAAAAGACTCCAGAGAAAGAGACTCCACAACCTCTCTGAGCAGCCTGCTCCAGGACTCTGTCACCCTCAAAGTAAAGAATTTTACCCTCACATGCAGATGGAACCTCCTGTCTTCAAGTTTGTGCCTGCTGCCCTGTGTCATGTTGATGGGCACCACTTATAAGAGACTGGCCTCATCATCTTGACACCTGCCCTTTGGAAGCTGATAAGATAAAGATATTTCTAGTTGTTTGATTTCATCTCTTTGGATGAAGGTATGCTCAGGCACGTTTTCAATTACACTAATGCATAACTGCCTTGCTTAGTGTTGCTTTGCTTCACAGGAGCTTTAGCTTAGGTCAAATTCTGTACCCTGTGTTTGGTTCCCCAGGCAACAGCCTTTCCTCTCTGGCTGAGGTGTTTGGGAGACACGTGGGAACTGCATGGAGCAATGCTTAGCAATGCAGAAATGCACTTCAGTAAAACACTTACCTTTGCCTTGACCCAAAATACTTCATTCATTGAGAAATTCTCTTCATCCCAAGCTGGGAGAAAGCAAGATACTGAAATAGAAGGATTTCCCACAACTGTTTTTCAGTTGTCCCAATTCCTGTTTTATGCCCAAAGGTGCTGGACCTTGCTGCTTCTGCCTTTTTTTGTTTTTGTTCTGGTCCAACATTAATTACATTTCATCTTCAGGGTGAAGAGGGAGAGGGACTCTGGAGATCAAAGGGCTTTTTGTGAGAAAGGATGTTGGCTGTTTACATTTCTAAGTGTTCGAGACACTGAGTCTCACTTTCAGAAGTAAGTCACAGCCTGCAGTGCCCAACAAACTGAAAACAGAAATTAGGTTCCTAATTAGTTATTAGGAGAAGACTTCCTAATTGACTTAATTAGTAGAATATCAGGTGTTAGCCAATTCTCTGCTGAAGCCTCAAACCTCTTGATAGATATAGCTGGAACTATTTGAATTTCAAAGTGACTTTCAAGTTATTTTAAACAGAAATTTGTGTGTCTACATGTGAGGAGAGCATTATATTGTCATTTTTTTAACAAGTGCCAGCTTCCAAGACTTCCAGGTGGGAGTTAAACAGTTTTGGTGGGGTTTTGTTTTCCTAAGAGGTGGTAAAAAAAACCAAACAACCAAACCAACCAAAACCCAATCATAGAATCATAGAATCAACCAGGTTGGAAGAGACCTCTAAGATCATCCAGTCCAACCTAGCACCCAGCCCTGTCCAATCAACCAGACCATGGCACTAAGTGCCTCAGCCAGTCTTTTCTTGAACACCTCCAGGCACAGCGACTCCACCACCTCCCTGGGCAGCCCATTCCAATGCCAGTCACTCTCTCAGCCAACAACTTCCTCCTAACATCCAGCCTATACTTCCCCCAGCACAACTTGAGACTGTGTCCCCTTGTTCTGTTGCTGCTTGCCTGGCAGAAGAGACCAACCCCACCTGGCTACAACCTCCCTTCGGGTAGTTGTAGTCAGCAAATGACATGCAAGGCATGCAACAAGTTTTCCTCACTGAATAGAGATGCTAAAAAAGTTGAAGAGATTTTCTGAAAGCTGCTTGGGATTAGGTTTATCGTGGATCTTTTATATATTTTTGGGTTTAATCTTATAGAATCATAGAATCAATCAGGCTGGAAGAGATCTCCAAGATCATCCAGTCCAACCTAGCACCCAGCCCTATCCAATCAACTAGGCCATGGCACTAAGTGCCTCATCCAGGCTTTTTTATGGTGGATTCTTTAGATTAAAAGAAAATAAAATCTTGATATTATCTTTAAGGTGAATTCTTTAGATTAAAAGAAATCTTGAGATGAGCTTTATAGTGGATTCGTTAGATATAAAAAATTGAGGTTATCTTTACGGTGGATTCTTTAGAGTAAAAAAAAATCTTGATATTAGCTTTGTGGTGAATTCTATAGCTTAAAAAAGATATTGAGATTATCTTTAAGGTGGATTATTTAGATTAAAAGAAATCTTGAGATTAACTTTATGGTGGATTCTATAGATTAAAAAAAATGAGATTATCTTATTGGTGGATTCTTTAGATTAAAAGCAATCTTGAGATTAACTTTATGGTGGATTCTATAGATTAAAAAATTAGATTATTTTATTGGTGGATTCTTTAGATTAAAAGCAATCTTGAGATTAGCTTTATGGTGGATTCTTTAGGTTAATAAAATCTTGAAATGAGCTTTATGGTGGATTCTTTAGATTAAAAGAAATCTTGAGATTAACTTTATGGTGGATTCTATAGACTAAAAAATTGAGATTATTTTATTGGTGGATTCTTTAGATTAAAAACAATCTTGAGATGAGCTTTATGGTGGATTCTTTAGACTAAAAGAAATCTTGATATTATCTTTATGGTGGATTCTTTAGATTAAAAAAATATTGAGATTATTTTAATGGTGAATTCTTTAGATTAAAAGAAATCTTGAGATGAGCTTTATGGTGGATTCTTTAGATCAAAAGAAATATTGAGATTAGTTTTATGGTGGATTCTTTAGATTAAAAAAATCTTGATATTAGCTTTATAGTGGATTCTATAGATTAAAAAAATCTTGCTATTAGCTTTATAGTGGATTCTTTAGATTAATAATAATAATAATAATAATAAAAAATCCATCTAGTTTTTTTTTTTTTTTAAACCTTGCATTTATGGCTGAAGCAATTTATCCTCAATCCAGTTCACACAGAATTAACCAGGCTGGAAAAGACCTCTTGGATCATCAAGTCCAACCTATGACCTAACCCTTCTAATTAATTAAATTACAGCACTAAGTGTCTCATCCAGCCTCCTCTTTCACTCTTCCAGGGATGGGGATTGCACCACCTCCCCAGGCAGTCCATTCCAATGCCAGTCACTCTTTCCATGAAGAATTTCTTCCCAACATCCAGCATAAACCTGCCCTGGCACAGCTTACAATCATAGAATCAGTCAGGGTTGGAAGAGACCAAAAGGATCATCTAGTCCATCTAGTTCAGTCTAGCTTTGGATATTAAAGAAATAAAGTTCAAAGATTCACTGTTAAATAATTAAAATTCACTTCTTTGGATCAAGGCTGTCTACAATTTGTCAGTAAGAACAATGATATTAACCAAGTCAGGCTGCTACCAGTTTTCATACCAATCATTTATGTACAAGTAATAGCATGTTGAATGCTGTCCACACACTTGTCCTTTCCTGAAAATCTTGTAGCTACTGGCAGAGAAAAAAGGATTTTATTTACTGAAAGCTAAATAGCCCCTTCAAACATCTGCATGCTGTTAAACAACCCAGCAAATAATAATGTCTATAAAAATAAAGTAATGAGCTGTAGTTTCCTCCATACCTGGCTTTAAAGACACAGGCCCCCTTCCCCACAGTCTCTGAGCCTTTTGTTTTTAAAGATGAGCATCACTCTGAAGCTAGCAGCAGATTTATTTTCATGCTTGTATCACAGCAGAGAAAAAGGAGCAGCTTGCTGCTAGTTCTTATCTGGACTGCAGTCACTGCAGCCTGGCTGAAATCTTCTATTGCATTTCTTCTCAGGAGGAGGAACAGCACCAAACACAGCCCCAACTGCTGCTTTCACGCTGCACCAACAGACATTTCTGTGCCAGTAGGGTTGATAGCAGTGGTTTCCTAACGACAGCATTTCCCCTGCTGTCTTCTGTGTCTTGCCTTGTAAAACTTCTGTAATAGTGAGATGGATCCTTGTGTGCCCTTGTGACCAAGAAGGCCAATGGCACCCTGAGCTGGATTAGAAGAGTGGTGGTGAGCAGGTTCTCCTCCACCTCTACTCTGCCCTGGTGAGGCTGCATCTGGAATATTGTGTCCAGTTCTGGACTCCTCAGTTCAAGAAGGACCTCAGAGAACTGTTTGAGAGAGTCCAGCACAGAGCCACAAAGACAATGAAGGCAGTAGAACATCTCCCTGTGAGGACAGGCTGAGGGAGCTGGGGCTCTTTAGCTTGGAGCAGAGGAGCCTAAAGGCTGCCCTCATTCATGTGGATAAAGATGTGCAGGGCAGTGTGGGGAAGACAGACCCAGGCTCTGCTCAGGGATGTCCAATGACAGGACAAGGGGCAATGGGGGCAAGCTGGAGCAGAGGAGGTGCCACGAGAAAAGAAGGGACAACTTTTTTTCCTGTGAAGGTGTCAGAGCCCTGGAGCAGGCTGCCCAGAGAGGCTGTGGAGTCTCCTTCTGTGGAGACATTTCAAACCCACCTGGATGTGTTCTTGTGTGACCTGCCCTGGGTGCTCCTGCTCTGGCAGGGGGATTGGACTGGATGATGTCTGAAGGTCCCTTCCAGCTCCTAACATTCTGAATCACAATTCATCCCATTTGTGGCAGAAAGTAAGATCATATGTGAGACCTGGGATGACAGAAGGAAGCAAGAACAGGGTTGATCACCACGTGAAAGAGGAGAGCTGCTGGAAGCTGCAGGAGTGCTGGTCCTGATCACAGTCCAAGGGCTACATGACAATTAGCATCTTTTACTATTTATAAGATAACATGTACAATAATTTGACAAGTAACAATTTATTTTCTCAATCTCTGCCTAAGCATCCTGGACATTAATGAACCATTATATTTCTCATCTTTTTCTCATTGGAGAACTGGCTGAAAACCTCCCCTCCTTCCCCAACAGACAGCCCAGCTCTAGCACTGCTGGGCTTTGCAAATCTCTGTCAAAGAGAACAAGGCAGTCAAATTCTGAATGGGATGGAACTTAACTGATTTTTTCTTATTATTCTTTATTTTGTCCTAAAGCTGGTGTAGTTATCTCCAGAGGACTTGAAGGGAGGCTGTAGCCAGTTGGGGTTGGTCTCTTCTACCAGGCAACCAGCAACAGAAGAAGGAGACACAGGCTCAAGTTGTGCCAGGGGAGGTCTAGGCTAGACATTAGGAGGAAATTCTTCACAGAGAGAGTGATTGGCATTGGAATGGGCTGCCCAGGGAGGTGGTGGAGTCACCATCCCTGGAGGTGTTGAAGAAAAGCCTGGCTGAGGCACTTAGTGCCATGGTCTAGTTGATTGGATAGGGCTGGGTGCTAGGTTAGAGTGGATGATCTTGGAGATCAGGAACTGGAGAGAATCTGGGAAGGTGAGAGGGTGAAATTCCCTCATGCAGGGAATTTGAAGGTAGAATTGTCCACAAAGCAGATCTGGCTCACTAAGGAGATTTGATTATTTGTAAAGAGAAGTTCTAAAGAACTTGAGGATACCTTGTTCCACTGTGGAGGAAGACAGGTGTCCCAGTGAGTTCTTTGGGACCAGGGAACGCTCTCACACATGAGTACCTCCCTCTGGGTACAGTTTCAATACTTTATTATACCTTAAACACTAAAACCATCACGAGAAAGGTATATACACAATACCTGTGGCTCACCCGCTACAGCCACAGGGAGAAACTACAGTGCTGAATAAGACATGACAAACAATCCCAAGTAGTTCTATTGATCAGAGGGCAGGCTATACTTGCCTTATTCCCTTGGCCAGCAGAGCTCCCGAGCTGTGTAGCTAGCAGAGCTGATCAACTGCCATCTCAGAAGGTAGGCATCCCCAGTGGGAACTGCACCAGCATGGTGATCACACTGGTGCCGCTCCAACTCACCTACCCATGCTCTTGGTTTAGATGTGAGGTGTGTCCAGTGCATGCCAGAATTCTGAACCAAGGAGAACCAAACTCCTCCTTTATTTTGGAATACCATCTTTCCCTGCTGCTCATGCAAGCCCTGCTTCACCTGGATCTTATCTTTAGTAACTTAGTGATTATCGGCTTGGTGTGACTTCTGGTCACGTGCAAAGCAGCTCTTCCCTCTTACAACAGGGAATTCTACAGGACACATTTTATGCTCTGACAAGAGGACTTACAAAAGCATTTTTTAAGTACCTGGCACAAAACCCAGCATGAGATAAACCAATAAGGAAATGGTTGTTTATATGTGGGGGGGGGGAGAGGGTGATGGAGATATCATAGAATCATAGAATCAACCAGGTTGGAAGAGACCTCCAAGATCATCCACTCCAACCTATCACCCAGACCTATCCAGTCAACTAGACCATGGCACAAAGTGCCTCATCCAGGCTTTGCTTGAACACCTCCTGGGATGGCAACTCCACCACCTCCCTGGGCAGCCCATTCCAATGCCAATCACTGTCTCTGCCAACAACTTCCTCCTAACATCCAGCCTATACCTCCCCTGGCACAACTTGAGACTGTGTCCCCTTGTTCTGTTGCTGGTTGCCTGGGAGAAGAGGCCACCCCCCACCTGGCTACAACCTCCCTTCAGGTGGTTTTTTACTGAGGCTGCCCTATAATGTCTCCTACAGCATTCTCTTTTGGAAGTGAGGAAGTATGGGGTAAGCAAAAGGAGTAATGGGAAAATCGACTGAATTGCCAGGCTGGTGATCAGCAGCTCATTACCTAACCTGTGGGTGGTAATGGGCAGCCTACATGGGGCTGATACTGTTCACCACCTTTAGCAGTGACTGGGAGGAGAACAGAGTACATCCTCAGCATTTCTGTGGGTAATATGACAGTAGTGAATTTGGCAGAGACAAATGGCAGAGCTTCAATCTAGAGACACCTCAATAATGTCAAAAAAAGAACCAATAAATATTTGTGGGACTTAAGTAAGGACTCACATGAAGTTGTACTCCAGGGCAAAATTGTCCGGTGTATCCTTGTTGCTCCTTAGTTTCATGGACCTCTTGTTTTCAAGGCCAGAACTGATACATTATATTAGATACTCAGACCTTCCCTTTGGCATAAGGAATAAATCTTTACCTGTTTGAATGTTTGATACTGATAGCCTTTGACTGTCTGAATGCATCTGCCAGGAAAGCACATGCTTGGAAAACTAATAATTTCTCTTTTCTTTCATGTATGTCCCTGAAGTTCCAAAAGAGAGGCGCAGAGACAAACGAAGAAATGATACCTTCTGCAGGAAATGGTAAGATAACCTTGTCCTGCAACCTCCTTATCTATGCCCTATTAATGAGTATCTTCAAAACCTTTTTCATTCACAAAGCCCAGGACAGCAACCCAGTGTTTCTCTCTCTTTATAAAGTCTTGCTTCATAAGCTGTATTTCCCTGTTTTTCATAGCACGATGTGCTCGACACAGCAGGGCAATAGATTGATGTCTTCTATAAGAGCACCATTTTTGGAAGCTGAATTGCATCCAAGACTTTTACAGTTCCACAGTCAGACCTGCAGAAGCTCCCTATCTAATTTACATGGGAGTTGCAAGTGCCCTTGACATCATCAAATCTGGTGCCACCATGGGCAGAAATCCATCAAGTCTTTCCTCTACTGAAGTCTCATCTATAGGCTAGAACTCAGTTTAGGAAACTTGTGCTAGTTTGAAGCAGGGTAGAATGTTTTGGTGAGAAGAACTAGATTACAGGCTGTGAAAGGAAAACAATGGTGATGTCTGCTCCCCTCAGAGTCTTGCTGAAGAAGAAAGGAAAACATTAGATAACACTCTCACCATTTTGTCGCACTCTGGCTTGGGCTTCTGACTGGGCTACATCTCTCTAACACACCCTCCACTCACCTTTGCTTCTTAACCTCTTGGCCAAACCTCTATTCTTCCTTGGGACTGGGGTAAGATTGAGAGGGGTAGGGGGAAGGTGCAGGGGTGGTTGAGAGCCCCTCCTGGGGACTCAGGTTTCTGGGAGGGGAGTTGTGCTTCTGTATTACCTTTTACCTTGTCTATTTCTGTCTATAACTGTATCTACTGTAAATATCTGCTTGTATATTGTGCTAGCTGTAAATAAATAGCTTCATTTATATTCCCAGAGCCAACTGAGACTAGTCTGGGTGATTTCTAAAGTGCTGGGGAGGCAGGGGACACCCAAACCATCACAAAACTCTACCTGGGTACAGATGGGTCCAAAGACATACCAAGCTTTAGGCACCATAGATTAAAAATCATGTTCTGGGAAAATTAAATTCTTGATTGGAAAATAACATGGACATTATTTCACTGTTCCACACACAGGTTACCAGGTAAAACTAGGTGGAGAATCCTGAGGAAGAGAGGGTCTGAAACAGCAGGAAACAGCAGAGTTATTGCTGAAAAGCTCAACGCTTTGAGGTGGGCAGTAAGTGCTGTTGAAAAGCCTCTTTAACATCTTCATAGATGATCTGGATGAGGGCATCGAGTCAGTCATCAGCAAGTTTGCAGATGACACTAAGCTGGGGGCAGATGTGGCTGGGTTGGAGGGCAGAAGGGCTCTGCAGTGGGACCTTGACCGCCTGGACAGATGGGCAGAGTCCAATGGGATGGGGTTCAATAGCTCCAAGTGCAGGGTGCTGCACTTTGGCCACAACAACCCCATGCAGAGATACAGCCTGGGGTCGGAGTGGCTGGAGAGCAGCCAGACAGAGAGGGATCTGGGGGTGCTGATTGATACACTCCTGAACATGAGCCAGCAGTGTGCCCAGGTGGCCAAGAGAGCCTGTGGCATCCTGGCCTGCATCAGGAATGGTGTGGCCAGCAGGAGCAGGGAGGTCATTCTGCCCCTGTACTCTGCACTGGTTAGACCACACCTTGAGTACTGTGTTCAGTTCTGGGCCCCCCAGTTTAGGAGAGACATTGAGATGCTTGAGCATGTCCAGAGAAGGGCAACGAGGCTGGGGAGAGGCCTTGAGCACAGCCCTACGAGGAGAGGCTGAGGGAGCTGGGATTGGTTAGCCTGGAGAAGAGGAGGCTCAGGGTGACCTTATTGCTGTCTACAGCTACCTGAGGGGTGGTTGTGGCCAGGGGGAGGTTGCTCTCTTCTCTCAGGTGGCCAGCACCAGAACAAGAGGACACAGCCTCAGGCTGTGCCAGGGGAAATTTAGGCTGGAGGTGAGGAGAAAGTTCTTCACTGAGAGAGTCATTGGACACTGGAATGGGCTGCCCGGGGAGGTGGTGGAGTCGCCGTCCCTGGAGCTGTTCAAGGCAGGATTGGACGTGGCACTTGGTGCCATGGTCTAGCCTTGAGCTCTGTGCTAAAGGGTTGGACTTGATGATCTGTGAGGTCTCTTCCAACCCTGGTGATACTGTGATACTGTGATGCTGTGAAAAGCTGAAAGGTGGAAGTCATTGTCCTGGAATTTAGTCACATTCAAAACCGCACATTTTGAAATGCAAATCGTCAGGACTTCCCTTTGGGTATCTTCGTGTCCTTTCTCCTCACGGAGGCACAGCAGAGCCGTAGCTCAGCACTGCCTGGCAGGGAGCCATCCCTGCAGGGATGCGCACTCCAGCCCTCTGTGCCCTCACCTGTGGGGTGAGGACTGGGCTGGGAAAGCCTCTCCATTTTGGAGAGCAGACCCTGTCTTTGGGGCATTCCTCTGCCAGTTGAGGGTGTTCCTCTGGCAGCCTCGTCTCACAAGACTCCTTAATGCCGTGAGTGGTAAAATCCTTTGTACAAAGACCGCTTTGGCAAAGATGGCAATAACCATTTTGGCTGCCGAGCCGAGAGAGTGAAAAGCTCTGCGGGGATTGCTGCTGGGTTCGGTTTTGCTGCTCCGTTCTGCTGCTCTCCGTGGTTGAGCTCTGTGGTAAAGGGTTGGACTTGATGATCTGTGAGGTCTCTTCCAACCATGATGATGATGATGATGATGATACTGTGATACTCTTCGACGGTAAGTGTCAGGTAGCTGGGACTCAGGCTCACAAGGATTTGTGAACTTACTTGCTTAGATACTCCTGTACGTGTGTATGCTTTGTAATGTTGCGGTTTTAGACGTCCGTTGACCCTGGAGAGGCCCCAGCGGCACCTCCGCTTCCCCCGGCGGCAGCTGGCCCGCCCGTGGCGCCAGGTGGCGCCATAGCGGCGTCATCCGCCGCCATCCGCCGCCTTCGAGGCCTCGCTGGGCACGGGCCCGGGCGGCCGTGGCGGCAGCGGCAGGGCTCGGCTCAAGGCGCCCCTCGCTATGCCTGCACGGCGATGGCCGACGGCCGGGAGGAGGACGGTGCTGCAGGAGCTGAAGTGCCTGTAAGTGACGTTCGGTGCCAGAGCAGCCTGCTGCCTGAGCGCTCCCCAGGGACCAGTGCGCGCCTACCTCCTGCTCCCTCGCACTGGCCCTGCGCCGCCCCGGGCCGGCTCCCGCAGGCCCTTCTCACCCTCCCGTAGGAGACCGCCGAGAAACGCGGCGGGTCGCTCTCCAACTACTGCCTCAGGCCAAACCCGGCAGAGAACGGGCGGAAGAACGGGAGAGAGAGGGGAGAACAGGTGCTTCCTTTTGTTTGCCTTCTTTCCTTCACTGCAAGTTAATCTTCACCTCGTTTAGGGTGTGGCTTTCCCAGGCCTCCACTGCAGCTCTCACACGCTGTGGTCGTGGCCACCGTTACCTGCTCGCGTGTGGGCCTTGCGCTCTGCTGCTTTGTTACACTTTAAAGCTTCACACCACAGATTGTCGAGGGTCCAATGCTGCCTTCCTCATGCATAGCCTTCACACCCCACCCTGCAGCTGACAGCTAGAAAAACAAGGAGGAAGGGATGATAGTTTTCAGTGAAATCAGTTCCTTGCTCCAAACACTTGAATAAGCACAACAGAGGACTTGGCTTGGGCACGGGAACAAACAGCGTGGGTAAGGAGGGAGCAGAGCATCCACATCAGCTAAAACTGCCACTGGAAACCTGTGTGTCAAAAGATACCCTCAGGGCTCTCGACATGAAAGTTGTTGAGACATAGCCTTCCACACCTAGACGTTTCTGGACTGAACCCAGTGAGCTATAAGTGGAGGAGCTGCTTGTGGCAATAGTAAACATGTGCTCACAATGTAGGTATTTTTCCATGCTGCCAGCTCTTCTGACAGAAGTAAAACCCCTCACCACCCCAACCCAAAACTTCCAAACATGTCAGGTTTTAAAATATGGCCATTCTATTCCTGGATTGTTTTTCTAGTGCACTGTTAAATGGAGAAGTCTTTTCCACTTCCCTTTCCCCTTCCTGCAACAATATACAGATGGACCTTAAAGAGAAAGAGAGAGTGGGAAAAAGTGCCCTGTTTGTTCCTGTGAAGATGCTGGTTTTGTTCTTTCTTTGTTATTAGATTATAGGATGAAAACAGATGTTTCTTCTCTTTATGATGCGCTGTATGGTTGTCTAAGCATAAGGAAAACAGCACTTCTCTGGGTCGTGCAGAGTTTTATCCAAGGCTGGTGCAATCCTTGTCATGAGGCAGTTGCCTTGTAGCAAATACTTCAATGAAACCTGCATCCAAAGTCTTGCACCATCACAGTTCAGTGTTTAGTTGGCCTCTGTTTCAATTAGAAGCATGTGTTTTGTGAGATTCTGTAAAATTACTGCATGAATGAGTGAAAAAAAGGGGTAGGAACCTATATGTTCATCTGTCTGCCTGTCTTTCCTGTGTGCAAAAGTAATGTTTTGTTTGAGAGAAATAGTTTGCTAGAGAACCATCTACCAGCCAGCTGTGTCCATGTAGGGAATAGCTTCTGCAGAAGATTATGTGCCTCATCTTGTGAGTAGAAACATAAAGAGTTTTTAAAGAGTAAAAGTGTACAATAGACCTTGCTCTGTAATCCTAGTGCTAGTTTTTTTGTTGTAATAATTTGTAGGTTGGGATCCTCTGCAGATCAATAATACAGCAGTTGTGACTGCCTGACATAGGCAAGAGCTGGCCTTGGGCAGAGAGGGAGTACCAGACTGTGCATTGATTTCGTGAGTAGGAATGGCGAGGACACATGGATGTTGGCAGATGGGAATCATTGTGTATCACTTGGCCAGAGTCATCAGTGCACTGGCAAGAAAGATCCAAATCCAGATGAGTACTCTCACTTAAACAGGCAGAAGCTAAACATGGAAAGCATTCACACAAACAGTCAATCGTGTTTCTCATTTAGCAGTTGTGTTTCTCCACAGGACGTTCCTGAAAGTTTGCAGGGAAATAGTTTTGCCTTTATTTAGAGCTAATTTTTGCTAACAAAAATAGCTTTTATGCTTTTTTTTTCTTGCTTTGGTTTAAGTCTGGAAACTCTTGGCTCTTTAGCCACCAGATGGGTTAATGCAATAACTTTTCTTACCCAAACAGCTGATAATGGCCAGGTGCTACTCCGATGAGTGCTCGATGCCAGTGATTCTCTCCCCTCATCTTGGCATTTTTTGATGGCAGTCTTGCATCCCAGGAGGCCAAGCACTAGAAGCTAAGTTGCTGCCCAAGGCATATGCTTCTTGGCAGGCTCTGTGGGCATCTGCATAGGTGGCTCTGCACAGCTTTGCTTTCTCTCACATGGCCAAGTACCTAGGGGCGTGTCGGGGGACTTGCTTTGCTGTTTGTTTTGTTTTGTTTTGTTTTTTTACTTTTCTTTTGGTTTTCTGGAGCTTTCTGAATAAACTGTGAGATGTCTTCTTTATGAGGAATTGGCTGTACATCCCATATGCCCTTCTATTGTTAAAGCTGGGATAATAGGCACTGAAACAGGATCTTTGTTTCCAGCACCCTTCTCTCTCTCCCTGTATGCAGGCTGAAGTCACAACCCTCTCCCAACCTCCTTAGCGTTGCTAGAAGCAATTGTTTTTGTAGACAGCTGTTTATAATCTCAGGTCTATGAGGGAATGAGTGACAAATTTAAAGAAACAAAGCTACCCTATTTACTGGAAATAAGTAAGGAAAGTTTGAGGAAAATAAAACAGCTGGAAGGCAGGGAAGCAGCACAAGACGTGGGTAGTTGCAAAATGAACCTTATAAGGGAATAGCTGCTTGGCCTCACCAAATTTAGGGGGCTAGACCTAGAAAGGCATACCAGATGACTGTGTTTTACACCAGCTTGAGGCAGGAAGCAGGCTGAAACGGTTTTCAGCTCTTGTAGTGAGCTATGAGGTGAATAAACCATTGTGTTATTTGTGTTTTTTTTTAGGAATGGAAAAAAGAAGTCCCCCCTTACTGTCATTCACTAGCAGGATGACAGCATTCATCTTTCCTTCCCCTCCCTGAGCTCATCTTCTGTCAAACACCTTTCCTCCCTGATTCTGAGGCTCAGATCCCATTGTTTTCACCTCAGTCCCTCCCAATCGTTTGGTTGGCATAGGATATTGGAGTTGTGTGTTTTATGCTTTTTAGCTGTTGCTCTTTGCTTCCTACTGGGTGTTCCTCCTGGATTCCCAGTGTTGCTGCCATGGTGTGGGACCTTCACAGGTTGCAGTCCCTCAGAGGTTCAGTATGCCTCCTTTTCTCAAACCCTGCCAGGTTTTGCCTATTTACTTCTTTTTAGTCTGTCCTGCCCATTTCCTGGCATGCACTGCTGGCATCCAGCTGGCAGCTGGAACACCACACCAGTGGTGTTCTGCAGGACTCAGTTTTGGGGCCAGTCTTGTTTAATATCTTTATCAATACAACAGTGTTGAGTGCACCCTCAGTAAGTTTGCAGCTGACACCAAACTGAGTGGGAGCGACTGCAGACTGGTTGGGAATGGTTACCTGCTCAGAGGGGAAAGGCTCTGCAAAGGGACATGGACATGGCTGGATCGATGGGTCAGGGTCAGTTATATGAAGTTTAACAAGGCCACCAGTACCATCAGTAAATTTATGGATGACACCCAAGTTAGGAGGGAGAATTGAACTCCTGGAGGATAGGAAGCTACTGCAGAGGGATCTGGACAGGCTGGGTCAACGGGCTGGGGCAAATGGGGTGAAATTCAACAGGAGTCTGCACTTTGGCCACAATAACCCCATGCAGCACTACAGACTGGGGCATGAGTGGCTGGAGAGCAGCCTGGTAGAGAGGGACCTGAGAGTGCTGGGTGACAGCCAGCTGAAGATGACCCAGCAATGTGCCCAGGTGGCACTGAAGGCCAATGACATCTTGGCTTGCATCAGGAATAATGTGGCCAGCAGGACTAGGGTTGCAATTTTGCTCCTGTACTCAGCACTGGCCTCACCTTGAGCACTGTGTGCAGCTCTGGGCCCCTCACTTCAAGCAGGATATCGAGGTGCAGGAGGAGAGTGATGAGACTGGGGAGGGGGCTGGAGGGAAAGTGTGACGATGAGATGCTGAGGGAGCTGGAGTTGTTCAGCCTGGAGAAGAGGAGACTTAGAGGGGACCTTATCACTCTCTACCACTACCTGAAGGGAAGCTGTGCCCAGGTCAGGGGTCAGGCTTTTCTCCCAGGCAACTTGTGACAGAACAAGAGGGCATGGTCTGAAGCTGCACCAGGGGAGGTTTTGGCTGGATGTTAGGAAGCATTTCCTCGCAGAAATGGTGATTAGGCACTAGACTGCCCAGGGAGGTGATGGAGTCACCATCCCTGGAGGTCTTTAAGAAGAGACTGGATGTGGCACTTGGTGGCATGGTTTAGCTGATGTTGTGGTATTGGGTCATAGGCTGAACTCAATCTTTGAGGTCTTTTCCAGCCTCAGTGATTATGTGAAGGCCGAATACTGAGTCCTGCGCTTGGGTCACAACAACCTCACACAATGCTTCAAGCTTGGAGCAGAGTGGCTGGAAAGTTGTCCAGCAGAAAAGGACTTGGGAATGCTGGTCAGCAGCCAACTGAACATGACTCAGCAGTGTGCTGAGATGGCAAAGGTGGCCAGCACCATCCTGAGCTGTATAAGGAGTGCTGTGGCCAGCAGGAGTAGGGAAGTGATGGTGCCCCTGTACTCAGTGCTGGTGAGGCTTTACCACAAGTGTTGTGTTCAACAAAGCTGGTGAAGGGCTTGAAGAACAGGTCTTCTGAGTTGTGTCTGAGGGAACTAGGATTATTTAGTCTGGAGAAGAGGGATCTGAAGGGAGACATCATTGCCCTCTACAGCTATTTAAAAGGAGGTTGTGTAGTGAAGTGGGGCTTGGTCTCTTCTTCCTAGTATCAAGTGACAGAATGAAAGGAAATGGCCATAAGTTGTGCCAGGGGAGGTTTAGGTTGGAAACTGGGCAAGGTTTCTTTGCTGAGAGACTGGGTAAGGGTTGTAACAGGCTGCCCACAGAGGTGGTGGAGTCACCATCCCTGGGGGTGTTAAAAAACCATGGTAGACATGCCACTTGGGGACATGCTTTAATGGCTGTGGTGGCGTCCAATTGACGGTTGGACTCAGCCATCTTAAAATTCTTTCCCAGAAAAACACAGTTCTTTGATTCTGTGTCTAGGTTATTGCAGGATTTGCTTGCAAGCAGCACTGCTTTTAAAGTGCTGGTGGTTATCCCATAGGAGCTGGATTCTGGAGAGACTGTAGGGGTTTTCCCCATTAAACCCTTGTTCCTGAAATCACCTGATTAAACTTCCACTATATTTTTAATGAAATGTAATGTTAATGTATATTTTAATCCTAACCCTCGTGCTTAAAGAGAAAATGTAAACAGTAGAAGGCAATAAAAGAGGAAATATTATGGGAATTATTTTTGTCTCTCAGCTTGTGGAACAAATTCATAATGTGTAAGCCCTAAGGATCTGCAGTACCATGGAAGGAGTTGCTTCTCTGTTGTATCTGTATCTGCAAAACTCTAATAACCCTGTAACACTTTTGTGTTACATCCCTACCAAATACATTGGTTTACATTTTAGCACATTTTACTCTGCTTAAGTCACAGCCTGCACTGCTCTACAAACTACTGGTTGAATAGATACATGCACCATGGTAAGGATGGACTTGCTGTAAAGCATGGTCTGCAGCAGTGAAGGCAAATCTGGCTTTAAAAGAAAAAGCTGCCAATCATGTTGAGAGTATCATGGGAAATTAAAATGCTCAGAATCTCTCTAAGTCTTAAGCTCTTAATTTTGAGTCTCTTCTGTGAGACATTTTCCTGAAGAAATACCTAGTTCTGTGTTTCCCCTCCTTACCTTCCTTCAGCAAGGTCAAACATTGCTTGATGTGCTTGTCAGGCGTAACTCAGCAGTACCCCATTCAGGGAGATATCACTTCTTTCAGTCCTGTAGTTTAATAACTCCAAGACAGCCAAACCTGTAATCTTTACATGCTAAAAGCTATTTATGTCAAAAACCACTGATCAAGGAACTAATTTCCGTTCCAGGGATGACCATGGCTACACTTTAGACTTCCTGCAGGCCTGTGGAGATGAGTCTTTCAAGACTGTGTTTTGCCCTTGAGATGTTTGTTACATATTGAAGCCTTGACTATCCAGACAGTGCAGTCCTAAAGCTTCTGTGCTGTAGCAGCATACATAAGTATAGCAGAGCATAAGGGAGGAGCGTTGCACCAGGCTGCTTACTGCTGCTCCTTTTCGCTGAATAGAAAAGTACCATAGCTCAGCTTGGAGCCTTGCAGAACATCAACACAAGGGTGAAACCTCATGAATAAACTTGAGGTTGCCAGATTTTCCCTGCTCTTCCTCGGGAGGTTGTTATGACTATACCTGTGGAAGCAGCCTCTGTACAGGGAGGGATTTAATTCTATTTTTCACCCTTTAAAGCCAACTCGAAGGGACGTTTACCTGTGATAGCCACAGAGGTGTGGCAGCTTCACTTTGTGTTTCTTGTAGGTTCCTTGGCCTCAGCCTCCATATGCCTTTGCATGACAACACAACCCCTTCCTGCAGATGAGAGGGGAGATTTGGAAAACTAGGAAAGTATGGAGAAGAGTGCCTGGATCAGAAGTCACCTAAGCTGCTGCAGGAGAAACCTTGAACCAGTTTCAGGACATTCACACAGTGAGATACATTTATGTAGTTCATTTTGAGAGAAGTCAAGCTTAAAGCTTAAGCCTGGAGCTGTGTGCAAGTAAGCAAGGTGTGCTTTTGAAGGGTGGAGAAACCACCTTGGAAGGTTATGTATGAAAAAGTAGGTGTCCAGGGCTCAGTTTGTAACTTGCTAGTCAAGGCTAAATGCATTTTAAGATGTTCCTGAAATTGAAACATTCGATTTGACATGGTTTAATGAATTTGCTTGTCCTCAGTCTGCCAGGAATCAATTTTAACCCAGTACAACCCTGAGATCTAACTCAGACCTAGAAGAAGAAAAAAAAATCTTGGTAGATGTTTTCTTTTCTTAGTCTTTAATTAGTCAGGAATTATTTTCTCGGTGCAGCAGAAAAAAACTTTTCAGATATGAAGACTGAATGGGGGCCATACTGTCCTCTGAATATTCTATGCCCTGACGAACAGATTGTTACCTCCAGCTCCTGGAGTCAGTTACACATGGAAAATAATCTAGGTGCTCATATTTTAAATAAATAAAAGTACAAAATTCTTTATTCAGGGGCATGGTTTGGAAACTCTGGGGTGTTGAAATCTGACTTGCAGCTTCTGAAGCCTTGATTCATGGTTCCTGAATGTGTGGGATTGCTAATGTGGTCAAAGGTTTGACCCTTACAAGATGAAAGGCAAGCTGCCTCCTGGGGGACTCTGTGATGAGGCACGTCTTGCTTGTGCAGCATTTTGGGAGCCCAGAGGCTCAAGTGTTCCCAGTGTGTGTGTGGTGGGGGGAGAGGTTAAAACAAAATTATTGAAATGGAGACATCTCAATAGCTATCAAAGCACTAGTTTCTACCTCACTCCTTCCTCATCACCCATCTTCCCTGTGGATCTTGCAGCAACATGCTGGTCTGGGACTCAGCTGCAGATGTCACCTGGCTCTTCCCAGGGTGTCCAGGCTGTTCCCAAGCAGTAGTCATCAAAGGAGGACTTTATTTCCAGAGGTGGTTAAAGTGACTAACCCAAGATCAAACAGTAGGGCAGTAACGGAGGCAGGAACTGAAATCAGGTCTTCTGAGTCAAGTTTCTCTTGACTGCAGTCTCTGGGTTACATGGCAGAACACATTTGTGCCGTAAGTTTCGACAGTTGCTGAGAGAAAACTTCATTTTCTTTCCCCAGGAGACCCTAACTGTGCCATCCTGTTCTCTGCCTGCTAGGAAGCAGCTTCTTAGCATTTGATTTTAAGATGGGAAGGCAAGGAAGAGATGTTTCTAAGTGGTTGCACTCCTTTGATCGATGAGAGAGGTGAGCCAGAGTGTGTTCCAGTGACCTCCTGCTATATAAAAGCTTAGCCTGCCTGACAGGACTTCTGGCTGCTGAGTAGCTGTGAGTCACAGCCTTTACCACTTGGATTTGATGCAGATTTTTACATCACACACTGCGGAAACAAGGTGGCCTCTCAAATATTTGCATTCCTTGGCAAGCGAGGGTAAACGGGGGTGGATTCAGGAAGTTCTGGCAAGGGCAAGCACAGCTGGTGTAAAGGTCTTTGCAGGGTTCCTTTGTGTATGTGTGTGTTTGTAGGAAAATAGTGGGGCCCCTTGACTTTTTTCCAGTCAGGGTTCCTGGGAAAGGATGAGTAATCTGGAGATTTCCTGTGACTTCTGGAATGAAGGAAAAAAAACCCAGGTTGCCTTTTGGGGAAATCTTGGATCTTCCACCATCCCAGATTTTTTCCTCTGTAGCACAGGCAGCCTCACCTCTGGGCTCAGCAAGTGGTGGATACTACTCAGGAGCAGTGGGAGCCGCTCTGTGGAAATTCTAGCCTCTGCCCTTATTTAGCTGGAAAGCCCAGGATCCGAACCATACAGTTCCTGTTGTCTTCTCATGTGTGCTTTGGGAACTAAACTCTGTCTAAGGTGCAGGTTCCAGTGGGCAAGGTGTGCCTGACCGAGGGTGTTGGGAGCATTTCCTTTTCATGTCTGGAAGCATTGGCTCTGTGAGGGACAGGCTATGTGGCTGCAGCCTGTTTTGCACAGCGCCCAGCTTGGCTAGGGTCAGGTTCACGACTTGAGTCAGCTGGATGCTGGTGCAGTGCAAATGAGTAACTGGTAATGACAGAAGAGATGTGGGGGTTTCCTGTTGGCTGTGGAAGAAAGGACTGAGGTACCTCATCTCTGAGGTTATTACTGTTTGTTATTTGACTTGCAATTCTGCCTGCAGGCTGCCTTCAGGGACAAGGGCTCTGTCGCACAAGGCACATGCAAGCAGCCAAGGCAGAGCTGCTCCCCACCCTGCAAAAGTGTGTTCTCCAACTGAGCTAGGCTGTTTGAGCAGTTTGAGAGCAGGGACACGGTGATGATACCAAGGCCAGAGGGTGAAGCAAGGGGCATTGCTGCAACCAGCAGCAATGCACAGGCAGTTTAGAGATAATAGAGATCATAGAATCAACCAGGTTTGAAGAGACGTCCAAGATCATCCAGTCCAACCTAGCACCCAGCCCTATCCAGTCAACTAGACCATGGCACCAGTTGCCTCATCCAGTCTTTTCTTGAACATCCCCAGGGATGGTGACTCCACCACACGTCAGGTGTATATCCAAAGGACCTGCTTCTATTACTTCTAGATGCTCATCACCACTATTTGGCCACAACTTTCTCTCACTAGTATTGTTTGATGTGTGCTTAGCCATTGTATGTTTTGAGTGCTTTACAAATATTATGTAATTAGGAAAGTAACTCCCTATTTACTCAGGCAATTGTACAACCACGTGTTCAAAACTCAGCCTTTGGAAACATAGCCTCAACTGAAATTTCCTTATCTGCTCCTAACTCTCCCAGCTGCTCTCCCCAAAATGGTTTTTAATCCTGCAACCCCATACCTGGCTGTGCTGATGGCAATACAGTGAATACAGCCTGGGCAGATAAACTGCTTTCCTCCGCAGTGTAACATAGGCAGAAAGAAAGAGCTGGTAGGGAGTACATGTTTTGGATTTCAGTGTCAGTCTGTTTGCTAAACATGCTTCTTTTTAGTAGAAGGAAATCAGTACAGACCTAACAGCTGTGTCCCCTGGTGCCTGATATCCAGTTGCTGATGACACAGCTGAGGGCTCAGAAGCAACTGGCATAGTTGCTTGACTTTCTTACAAGTCTGGGGTTGTTCCAGGCTGGTGCTAGCAAAGGCTTTACTCCTGTGAGTGCCTGCACGAGATGCGAGCCATTGGCACAAAGCTGGAGACCCTATCTGGATCCAGGGTATTTTTGTTTGTTTTGGTTCTGTGTTTTTTTTCTCTCTCTCTCTCTCTCAAAGGTTAAATGTTTCCCACAGAGTGCAAGAAAGGGTTATTGAAAGCAGCAGGTCCACTTTTGAATATTGCACTTCTGGTAAATCTCTGATCCAGCGTCTAGTGGTTAACCACTGATACAGGAAATGACATTTAACGTTTTATCACTCAGCCAGAAATGGAAGAACAAGGCAAGTCTGTATGTGGTGAAGATGGATCGTTGCCTACTACCTTCCCCTTAAAGGCATATCATGCCATTTGAAAGGAAATGCTTTTTTTTTTGAGCCGGGGCTTTTTTCTCTCTTTGTGTACCTTTCAGCTTAAGGCAGACTAAAAATCTGGAAACCGGGCCCCCTTCTTCCCCCCTTCCCCGAGGTTTTGCCGGTTAAAATAGGGCTGATGGCCATGTAAATAACTTAAATCCTCTTTCCTGCTCTTTTGTGTCTTTTGGAAGTCCTGGAGGAAGCCGGTGGGGGATGCAGGGTGGGGGCAGGAACGGGTTGTGGAAAATCCAGGTTTCAGTAGGTGGCACTCGTTGCTCTGACTCGGGGCTCTGCCTATCCCTAGCACGAAGCGCTGTTTGGTCGAGGCAAACGTGAGCCAATGTGCTAAAGAGGCAAAGGGATCGTTCTGTGAGTCTGTGAAAAAAAAGAAAACAGGAAAAAAATACCCCAGAAGACCCAAAACCCAGCGAAGTAGGAGGACAAAACTTTAGCAAGTGTAAATTGTTGTGGTTTATTGATTTCAGTGTAGCTGCACTGGGTTACACCTGCCTGGTGTCAGCACAAGCTAACCACAGTGGTTGTGCTGCTAAAACTTCTTCCGAATACAGAGTGCATATTCAGGAAGGCAGCAAGCTCCAAAATTGAATTGGATGTTACAGTCCAGCTAAATCTCTAATGTTTGCCAAACCTGCCTATATAATTCTAGCAGTTTCATATGTTTTCATCATACATATTTGGGGGAGTGGGCCGAAGAAAAAACATCAGTGTGGCACTTTCCTCCTGCAAACAGGATATGTGGGCAAGTGCTTGGGGGTTTTTAGCTGTTCCAGAGGCCATTTTCACCTAATGACACAGTGGGAGATGTTTTCCAAAGAAAATGCTTCACAGATTGCCAAATCCTTCCTGGAAGTGAGCACAGAAATACATTAGAAAGCAGTATTAAAGGTCGGCCAGGCCTCCTGATCTCTTGGGCTGCGTAATGTGATTTTCATGCACCCAAGAACTGCAAGAAGTGAAAGAGCTGGTGGGTGGTGGTGGCAGCAGAGGCCTCCGTGAGAAGTTCAAAGGCTACCGATGAGGACAACTCTCCAGAAGTCCTGCTGCTTTCTGGCTTGGCTGGAAATGAAGCAGGGTGATGAGTGAGCACTTGGATGCTGGAAATCTGCCTTGCTCATTCCCACAGCAAGGATCTTGCATCTCCCTAGCCAAAACCTGTGAGGACAGACCTCCTGTAGTTTAAGCACCAGCTTGGTCAAACTGCTCGAGATCCATCCTTGCAGCATCACACTAGTAGATGAGACAGAGGAAATCAAAACGTGTTCACGTGGAGGTCTGATGTGTACTGGCAGGAACTGGAAATGGGGAGTGAGGATCTGCAGTGAAAGGGTCAGTGGATGTCAGCAATGGTTAAAAGGATCGGTGTAGTTCTGCCTCTCAGCACTCTCAGTGTTCAGTTAGAGCATCAGCTCTTCAGCCTGCTGCTAATTTTCCATTTTGGTTGTGGAAACTTGCTTGAGTGCAGAATGCAAAATGAGAAAGCTGTGGAAGATTGTGCAGCTGAGGGCTCTGCAGAAGCACATGTACATTAGCCACAAAGATGCACGAGCATTCTTGGAAACAGGTTCTCAGACCTTAATGCCCCGTGGTTTTGATACCATTGTGATGTATTTTGAACATCCAAAAGCCCCCACCCCTGCCAAGGCATCCTGCTCTATTTAGAAAAGTCTCTCCAGCCCTGCAGAGCAGTTGGGCTCTGGTCCTGCCAAAAAGTCTACAGAGATATGAGCAGATCTTTGGCCTTTCTGAATGTTTGCCAGTGAAGAGTGCCTGGCAGGATCAGAGACTTGAGCTACACCTTGGGAAGTCCTGCTTTTTATCTCTGCACTTGATTGCACCCAATTACTTGCTAGGAACACATTCTTTGCAAAAAGATCTGGTGCTGGATCCCTCTCTCATTGTGACTCTGCCAGCTGCTGTCCCCAAAGCTATTTTTAATCAGACAAGCTTCCCCATCCCTGCCAAAACAAATCTAACAATTAATAACAACAAATTGAAGGTAGCCTGAATAAACGAATTGTGCTGGCTCTATAGATCAGCAGCAGAGGCTATTAGGGAAGATCAGTGCTGCATTGTTAATGTACTGTCTTCTGTTTTGTTGTAGCCTTGGTCTCCTGATCCACACCGGGTCCCTTTATGTTGTGCTGCCAGTCTCCAGGCTGCCCGTGGCAGGTAGGCTGGCAGATGGGCACGGGCACCTCTGCACAGTGTGTGGCTTTGATCAGTCTTGCTGCGGATGTGAGGTGGATGTGAATGCTGCTGCTTACGTGCCCATTGTGTTGCCCTGCTAAGTTCATTAATTCTGAGAGCTACGAGATGACAGAGAGCTGCACCCAAAGTAGGCTTGGTGGTTAGGTTAATTCTCGGCACTGTCATGTTACAGCCTCTGCTGTGATTGTTTGCCTGCGGGTATGCGCGTCCTGATGCTGTGATCCTGTCAGAAGTTAGGCTGGGCTGGATCAGAGCATGGACAGGAAGCCTCGAAGGACAGGCTGCCGAAGCCGTTTCAGGCAGTACTGTACTTTCTGCCAGCACTGCCATAGCACTGTGCTGGACAGATGCTGAGGTGCTGAAGGTTTCTCTGCCTGGGTGCAAGCTGTTGTTTCTTTGCCCACATGTGGTAATAAAACATTTCCTGACAATCTGACTGAAAAAAAATAAATATGGAAAGCATGCAGTGGTGTGAGTCCAGAGGCACTGTCCTGGCTGAGGCTCAGGCTGGCTCTCTGTGTTTGGTTTGCTTCCACACGATTCTCAGAATCATAGAGTTCTTTTGGTTGGAAAAGACCTTTAATTGTGTCCAGTCATTCTCTAGCTCTACCAAGTCTGCTGCTAAGCCATGTACCTTTACACCACATCTCTGCCTCTTTTAAACACCTTCAGCCTCCTCCCTGGGGAGGCTATTCCAGAGTTTGAGAACCTTTTCAGCGAAGATGTTTCTTCTAATATCCAATCTAAACCTCCTCTGGTGCAACTTGAGGCCATTTCCGCTTGTCCTGTCAGTTGTGACTAGGCAGAAGAGACCATATCCACCTTGCTCCAACCTCCTTTCTCCCTGCTGGACAATATATTTCTCCTCAGCTGTGGCTCCAAACTTTTTTATCACACTGGCTCTTATGTCCTCTTGCAGAGCTGGAGGCATCCACTGGTGGGGAGTTGTACAGTTTTACGGGTTCTAGAAAGATAAATAGGAAATGGAAAAAGAAATGGGAAAGGTAGGAAAGAGGCAAATGAACAAACAACACCTCCCCAACTCCGTCGCTAAACCAGTCCCCCAGAAGCAGGATCACTGACTTGCTTCACAGTCAGCAAGGACTGCTTTCCCAGGCCCTGTGGGATGGCATGCTCACCTCCTGGAGAGAAGAGCACTGAAGCTGCTCTTTTGACACCTCAGCCAGGAAGGACACTGCTGAGATCAGCTACAAGAAGAGAATGTGAAAGCAGAGGCAGCAGGATAGCAGGCTGAGGAGAGTCCTGGTTGCCTCTGGGATAGGGAAGGAGGGAAGGAGAAAGCTGGCTCCTACTTTACTTGCCTGTAAATCTCATGTCCTTAGGATCCTTTTTCTTAGTGTGTCTGTGGAATTGAACCAAAAGTAGTGTCATTTCTGAACTTGCTGCTGGCAGTGGCCATCTCACTGCAAAAAGCTGTTCATCTGGCCATGAGGAGGCACATGCCCAGCCTTCTCCAGGCTTCAAGACTTACACCACTAAAGACAAGAACACGTGTTTTAATCAGATGCTCTCTTCTAAACATAGACCTCTTTTCCCACAGGGAGAAGAAAGGAAAATAACAAAAACTGATAAAGGAACTGCTTTGTGCTTCCTTCTGAAGAACAATTGCAAAGGTGGTGCTCACAGGACCCTGGTAGGTGATAAAGACAAGGCAGGTGGCAAACTGTGAGTAATGTTGCTCCTCAGATAGGCCACTGCAAGGGAAAGTAGCAGAAAAATCTCTGGGTGTGCCAGCTGGGGAAGCAGCTACCGCTGAAACTGTGTACTCAAAACTGTTACTTTGTTCTTCTACCCAAGAGTTCTTGTTGTAATCTATGACACAAGTACAGATCTGTTTCAGGCAATTGTTTTAACTTAAATGGGTGAGTACTCAGGTATTTTCTACTGGATATGTATTGCTGAGAACACTGGAACTGAGCTGCTTTGCCTGGACCACTCTGGAGCTACCCATAGACCTCCAGCCTCAGATGGACAGCAGCCACAGAGGTAGGGTACTTCTATGCTGCTACAGCAGCATAGGGGTGGGACTCAAGAGACTGGTGTGTGGCCATGTGGATCTCTCTGACACCCGTGTATTTCATCAGCATCTCAGCACTGCATTGCCACTTCTGCACTGCCAGCTGGTTTCAGTGTTTGCATAGAATGGGCAGACTGCACCACAGACACACCAAGCATGTGCTTTGCTCCATGCCTGTGCAGAATCTCACCTTAAAGTTACCCCTTGTTTGTGTGAAGTGAGGTGATGTTGAAAGGTTTTCAGGCTGGATTCCTGGTGTTGTAATTATGCTGAGTACAGAGGTGTGCCAGCCTGGCTGAGTCTTCTGTTTACATGTGACAAAAAGTCCTTTTATTGGTAAACTGGGAAGAAAAGCAGAAATGGATATGCAATCTTTTTCACTGAGTGCTTTAGTAGTTGGTGTCATCTCTTGGCAGAGGTCCTCAGAAGACCTCAAAATACTAATCTCAGAAGAAATGTGACTTGACCAAAATTGCCTCTATTTGCCTATATGTTGTAGGAGATGGAAACACTTTTTGGAGAGGGTGGTGGAAAGTAAACTGGTCTGCTTTTGCCTTGAGTACTTTGCATGACTGTCACACACATGCACAGAGGATGGTTTAGTGATCAGGCTCTGTACAGCAGCACAGGTCAGCTCCACTTTGGAGAGTCGCAGCTCCTGTCACTAGGTGTGAAATTCACACCATTCTCAGTCAAATTATCCCCAGATGGTCACCTTGGCCTGGAGGTCAAGGTCAGCCTGCAACGCTAGGACTGAACTGTGGTAAAGTGGTGTTCTGGCAGTAGGCTGGCATGGAGAGTGTGTGTGTGTGTTATCACATGCTACAGGTTCCAGTGATAAATTCAGCTGGCTTCATGTGTTCATGGAGCACCCAGTTTTTGTTTCTAAACTTTGCATTGTAAATGTATGGATGTGAGCTCTATCTATACCAGAGCCCTCATGATGTTATAACAGCAGCCTTACTGGGGATGACATGGTGATGGCTTTCCCATGCAAAACAGTCAGCAGCACTTCAGTGTAATCCATGGATGATAGCTACTGTGACTTGTGCTTGGGGTGTGTTCTTCCCACAGTTTGTGGTGGTTTGAGCTTTAGGAAATAAGCAGGAGAGTAGTAGAGGAGCAACAGAGCTGTGTCTTGCCTGTTGCACAAGTATAGTCACTCACTGCAGGTATCTAGGTGTTCTGATGGCTTCATTATGTTTTCTACAAGAAGTGAAAGACACATCAGTGCTGTACTGGTAAAGGCTATGAACACCCTTATAGACAGAAAAGTCATATGAAACAATTCAGGAGAGATTAAAGAATGGCTGGAAAAAAACAGAGCAAGTTCCAACTTGGAAAGATGCAAACTGGAGAAAAGCAACTTGAGACTCAAATACGCCGCAACTCGTGCTGAGAAGATCTAGGAATGATAGTGGCTAGCTGATGGCTAGTGATATTTCTCAAGCTGTAGGAGTGAGTGATGTGTGGGAAGGCACCCTCTTACATGTGGGAAGGCAGAGCATGTGGAATATTGTCCTGACCACTTCACTTCTAGGCAGACAGAGGCATGCTGGAGGGGATTCAAAAACAGCAACAAAAAAAAAACGGGGGGAGGGGGAGTTTGTCTGTGAATTTGCTGTCCCACAATTGTTCTGCATGAAGGAGTGAAAAAATGGAAAAGAGGGGATGTAGTGGCTCTTGGCAGTGTTGGAAAGAAGCAAATGCTAAGCAGATTTGCTTAAGGCTGTACACAAAGGGATAATCAGGAGTAACAGAAGTGCACTGAGAAAAAGAACATTTAACTGACTATCAAGAATCTGCTTGATGGAGAGATGTGCAGTGCCCTGCAAGGAAGTGGTGGAAACTTCATCCCTTGGGGACATCTAACACTTGACCACACAAAGCACTAGGAAGTTTATTAGAGGAAATGACTGCATTGGATAGGCAGAGGAAGTATGATACAAAAGATCACTTTCAATTTATCTGAATGTATGATATGAATGGAAAAATACATCCCAGGATGCTTGTGATTTCCATGCTCAACCGTCTTCAGCTGTCTTCCATTTATAGTGATGATAGAGTAATTTATTCCCAGGTTACTCTTTTTCTTCCACTCTACCAACTTTACCTTTCCTAATTTGTGCTGTGAAGCAGTAACCTCTTTGCACAGAGGAACAGGAAGCTTTTTCTCAGAAGAAGCAATAGCTTTGTTGGGAATTCTTGCTTTTTGGTTGGCCAATAGCAAAACAAGGGGCAGAAGGCAGTCATACTGCATTTGTGGCTGTCATCTCTTTACTGCATTTGGAAGAAGTTTGGTGTTCTCCATGGGGGCACATGGTTTTCAGACATTCCCAAGTGGGCTATGTGAGTTGTCTACCTTTGCCATTGAAATGGGCTGCCAGAATGTGAATTGCCATGGTTTCTTAACTGCCATGCTTAAAAGTCCTGGTATCCGTGCAGAAAGACAGTCAGAAAGATACAGACACACCAAAAACCCATTGGAAAAGTGCACACCTTCCCACCTCTGGGAGTGAGTGCTTCAGGGGTGCAGCAAGCACTGTGTTCCTGAGGGCTCCAAAGGCTTCCTGCCTAGGTATTCAGAGACCAGGTGGTCAAGCTGTAGCTCCAGAGCAATGGGAGCTAACCAGGGAGAAGGGAAAACAGACTGAAAACCCAACCTGTCTGCCAAGCAGCTCCTGAAGTGGTGTCCCATTGCTGCAGCCCTGGTTTAACCCTCTGCTCGTTAGCCTTTGCAGGCTCTCTTGACAGCATGCCCTCTCTATAATCTAAAGCTGTGCTTGGAAGATAAGGGTTTTGTGTACTGATTATAAACAGCAAGGCTGGAGTGGAAATTCACAGGGCTGGAAGTCAGAGCAGAGCTTTGTGGGTATCTTGAGAAAGCCTCATAAAGGGTGAGGGCTCCTTCTCTTGGCACATTCAAAGCAGCTGCTTCTCCGATCTCTCACAGGGTGTTTGTGCTTTTGTTCTGTCCCCACCTCCACAAGTCCTTGTGCTGAAAGGTTTTTCTTGTTTTATTCTGGAGTCACTTTGGATGCATTTTTTTCTCACAAATGCTTCTTAGCTTCATATATTTGACAGAGCAGGGTGCTTGCATACCATTGCTGAGGGAGAGGAAAAATAGCAAGGTGGGAGGAAAAACCCTTACCCTGGGAAACCTTTAACAATTTAGGTTGTGTTTTCTTTCCTCAGAGCAGAGGCTGATTGTCTTTTGAAATGTCCATAGTTTCCATTGTATTTGTCTTCTTACATGTCTTGGCTTTTAATTGGTTTGGAAAATGGTTATATTTATTGACTAGTGGAGAGCTGAGAGCCCTTCCACCACCATTTTTGCTTGGTGTACTGTCAGATCTTGGGGACAAGCTGGACTTGGGGGGGGTTCTCCTTCATTACAAGAAAAAAAAATCTAATGCTTCCACTTCTATATAGGTGAAGTGAAAATTGCTGCAGGTAGTTCTCAGTAAGGGATATGAGTGGGTTTGGCCAGTTCAAAACAGATTATTTGGCTTTGGCAAGAGGATATTATCTAACAGCCTTGGAAGTAACCTACAGAAATTGCAGTAAGAATAAAGACATCATCTGTGAAAGGGTGCACAGCCTCCAAGATTCCTACCTCTCTCTTTCTAGCCTTTGTGCTGTCCCAGATTAATATTCATTTCCACTCACCTAAATGCTTGGAGGCTTTCAGTGGGCAAGGCAATGTGAAAAATATGGGAAGCAAGAGAACAGATTCTTAACTAATATCCTGTTTGGAGCAATATTTTATCACCCCAAAACAGATGTAGTTTTTTAACTCTGTTCAGCTCTGTCCTTGGTGAACACATACTGAGTGTTAAAAGAGCAGCTGTAGCCCACAGCCTGCTGTGGACAGAGAAAATAAAGCAGAGGAAATATCAGAGGTGTGTCCAGGTGTGCAGATGGACTAGGGAGGTGCCCAGAGTGAGGAATTAAAGTAGCAAGCTGTTCATCTTTGGTTCAGCTCTCTTGCTGGGCTCTTAGCATCCAGGCTGTTCTCCATTGCTAAGGCTTCTCTTCATCTGTCAGCCATGGCAGTGAAAACCTAGACATGGGCCTTTGGTTTTGCCACCCTTCCTTCACTGCTGTTGCAGTAGCCTAGGTACCTGTGACACTGATCCTATCTAGTCTCCTAAACAACATGATGCTAAAACCTCCTATTTTGACTTGCTGCTTCAACCATCACATTGCTCATCTGTTTGCTTCCTTCTGGTGGATGACTTCTTTCCACTTCTGCTTTTCAGGTCTCTCAAGAGTTGACTAATACTGCATTTATCCACAGATCAGTCTCCCACAAGCCTTTTTTGAAGATGACTTGTCTCTCACAGCCCAAAGCCCTGTTCTAACTGGGAGGCATTCCCTTCAGATATCTGCAAAACCATTTTTCTCTGCTTTGAAAAACTGCCACTCCCCATGCCCCACAAGTGCCTACCAGGTACACCATGAGCTGAGGCTGCCTGGTCACTGGCAAACAGTTTCCTTGTGTTACTGATACTTTGTCCTTCCCACTCTCCTTTGTGTGGGCCTAAACAAAGGTGAGATTGTGCAGAGGGTATTCATATGGCTTCATTAATTTCAGGCTACCAAATTAGGTGGAATGAGTCAGGCTCCCTACAGAGTCAATGAAGGAGATGACAACTAATAAACCTCCTAAGTTGTCCTATGCTTCTCCACCAACTGCACAGGGAGCTTATTTATCGAACTTAGGTAATACAAATATCCCCCTTGATCCTCCTTGCCTTTCTCTTCTGTATCCAGCTCTGACAAAAACATTAAGTTATTATGTGTGCAGTAGAGAAAGAAAGACAAGTGCTAAGATGAAGGGGTCAGGGAGAAGAGAACCTGATAGGAGATGAGGATAAGGAGGCTGGAGTTACGTGGTTAGAAAAACAGGAGGTGAAATGAGATGAAGTAGTGGGAAGAATGCAGAGATCTTGAGGCAGAAATGAACTTAAAAATGTGGAAGTGAAGGAAAGATAAATACAGAAGAGACATTGAAGGAAAGGATTAGAAGCAAGCAGCAGGAGTCAGTATGATGTTTGTCAGAGAAGGCAGGCAAGGTGGAAGCCACTCTGAAGGAAGGGTGCCTATGAAGTGCTACCAAACGTGTTTGTAGAAGAGTTGGCAGCAGTGCTGAAAGCCACGAGGAAAAGCCCTTAAAGAGAGAGAATACATCCAGAAAAGAGAAGTGGATGCCTTCAGGAAACAAACATTCACAGAATCACAGAATTTCTTAGATTGGAAAAGACCTTCAGGATCATCAAGTCTAATCATTAGTTTCACACTGACAAGTCCTTGACTAAATCATATCCCTCAGCACAACATCTAATCACTATGAATCACTATGGTTGGAAAGGACCACCAGGATCCCCCAGTCCAACCTTCATCCCAGCATCCTTCATCACAAGACCACAGCCTCAAGCACCACATCCACTCTTTTTTCAAACACCTCCAGTGACGGCGACTCCACCACCTCCCTGGGCAGCCTGCTCTAGTGCCTGACCACCCTCTCAGTAAAGAACTTCCTCCTAACATCCAACCTAAACCTTCCCTGATGCAACTTGAGGCCATTTCCTCTTGTCCTGTCATTAGTAATTTGAGAGAAGAGCTCCAGCCTCACTACAACCTCCCTTCAGGCAGTCATGGAGGGCAATAAGGTCCCCTCTCAGCCTCCTCCTCTCCAGATCAAACAACCCCAGCTCCCTCAGCCACTCCTCATAGGTCATGTTTTCCAGACAATTCCATTCCAATTCCCTTAGCAAGTCCTTCACCTTTATTTCCTGACTTATAAGGGGATTACTTTGATCTTCAACCTCATCTTTGAGCTCAGGGGGCTGAATACCATGAGAATGGCTGGTTTGGCTACCAAAGACTGAGGCATTGCCCTCTGTATCTTGGGTGGTGTGATTCAATTGGTTGCCAGTGAAGACTGAAGCAAAAGAGTCATTAAGTATTTCAGCCTTCTCCATATCCCCAGTAACTGGGTCACCTGGATCCCTCTCGAGGGCTCCCACATTCTCCCTAGTTCTTCCTCTTCCTTTAATGTACCTGTAAAAACTTTTTTTGTTATCTTTGATGTCTTTAGCCAGATTTATTTCCATCAAGGCTTTAACCTTTCTAACCTTGTCCCTGGTTTCCCAGGCAATTTCCTTGAAATCATCCCAGGCCACTTGTCTCTGCTTCCACTCCCCGTGGAGTCTTCTTTTGTGCCTGATTTTGGCCAGGAGTTCTTTGGTTATCCATGCAGGCCTCCAGAGCCTTTGAGCCTGGAGGAGATGATCCTTGAAAGTTAGCCAGCTTCCCTGGACTCCCAGTCCCTCCAGGGCCTTGTCCCATGGTATCCAACCAAGGAGATCCCTGAGGAGGCCAAAGTCAGCTCTTGTGAAGTCGAGGGTTGCAAGCTTGCTGAGCACCCCCTTCTTCACTGCTCTTAGACCACACTGACACAAACACATTGACAGTGTTTTAGAGAATGTCACTGTGCCAGAGGAAGGTTTAGTTGAACCCAGCAACAGAAATGTTCAGAAAGGAGGGGAAAAAACCACCACAAAACAAAACCAACAGTAAGTGGGGGGAAAATGAACAGAGGAAAGGCACTAAAAGAAAAGTAGACACAAAGAGCAAAGGGCTCAGCTTGCTGCCTTGGAGTCTTTCCAGGGACTTTTAACAGGAGCAGGTTGGGCCCCAGGGCATTTGAAATTACTATTACACAGAACTTTAGCCAAAACTCATTCTCATAACTCCTATGTAAAAATTATTTATCTTCAAAGCTATTCTGGAGATGTATGTGTGCAGCCCCAACCCTGCCAATCCCTGTACTGTAAAATCCTAGATGATTGCCGTGCTCCCTGGGGACTGTGTTGTGCTCTCCAAGTATATAAATACTCACTGTTTGGGCTGCACCTTGTCGCTGCAAATAGAATCATTGGCCTGCAAAGTACAGCAGCTGAAATCTCAGCATAATAGATGCAGATCATGATGTCCTCTGCTCAGAGGTCCTTTAGCTGGAGTCCCTGTGAAGCAGTGGCTTCTGGGATGGTCCCTGTACTTTCTTAATTAGTGAATTTGTGCCCAGTGATTTCTGAAGGCTATTCCCTGCCAGGTTGTTATCACCCTTTTTTAGCTCTATCCTCTTTCCTCCCCAGGAACCACCATGGTGCCTCTGAAAGCAAACAAAGCACAGGACAGGTTTGGCAGTACCTTTTGAAAGGAAAATATTCCCTCTCCATCTGAGTGGTTATGAATAATGATCTCTGTAGCACATTTAGTTCAGACTTCAAAGCCTTTGTCAGTGAGGCTGTGTCAAAGCTGATTTGAAACACAGTCTGCCATGAGTGAAAGAGCTCACAGAAATACAATTCTTGCCCAGAACAGATTGTCCCAAGTACCTGTGGCCACCTGGGTTAAGCTGCTTTTTAGAAATTGTTAGATTTCTTCTAGCAGCCTCTCCTGGCTTTGTGTCTGTTGCTCCCCTTCCACAGGATAGTGTGGCTATTAGCACTGCCTGTGACAAAGGCAAAGGATGCAAAGCTGCTGAGCATCTTCAGAAATGGTCCCTCCCTTTGCAGCACTGTCAGCACCTGCTGCTGGAGCCCAGCTTGGAGCAGCTCCCCCAGGCATCACCAGTGTGATGACCCTGCCACTGCCTTTCTGTGAGCTGCAGCAGATTTGCCTGCCTATCGAGCTTTGTTTGATGAAGATCGGAGTTGAAAACAAGGCCAGATGAAATCTGCCTAGCTTGTTTCTGTACCCCACCCTCCTGTAAAGAGTTCAGCCTCTCACCCTTCCCCCTCACAAGGTTCTTGCTGAACCAAGATGCGCATTGCTCAGATGCCAGGGTGGTGAACATGAAACGAAAAGCACATGAAAGCAGCCACCCAGCAGTCCTGCCACAGCTGGACAGAAGCCAGCCATTAGGCTACCTGGGCACGGCATTGCCCTTGCCAGATTCTGGCAGTGTATGCTTCTCTTCTCAGCCAAACAAACACCTCCATCCACTTGAAAAAAAGCACATCAGTAAGCAAAACTCTGCAGGTTGATGTTGCAGACAATGTAGAACCTTCTGGAGTCCACCTTGCTCCCAGAAAAGCAGGAAGTGTTGCTAAATCTTTCTTTTTCCTTTTGGCCACAGACCAATGCCACATTGTCTGCATTCACCTGTTTGCTGCAGCTTGCTGACAGAAGGATGGTGAACACACAGACTGTGTGGTTAACACTCACCTCACAGCATGGTGAAGGCCCATGGACAAAATAGGCTCTTTGTTCAACTTTGATGAGTGTCTCCTCCTCAGAAAATCCCCGTGGTGCTTGCTGTAAACCAGCTGCTTTTTTGCTGGTGTATATGTATGTATGTAGGGGCAGTCCACAGAAGGTGTGGAGCAATTTTAATACTTCAAGGATCTAGAAAAATCACAGAATCACAAAATGGCTCAGGTTGGAAGGGACCTCAGAGATCATCTGCCCCAACCTCCCCACTACGGGCAGGCACACCTCTCAACTAGACTCAACTGCTCAAGGCCTCATCCAGCCTGGCCTTAAACACCCTCAGGGAGGAGGCATCCACAACCTGGGGCAGCCTCTTCCAGAGGCTTGCCACTCTACTGGAGGACCTGCAACTTTCCCTTGGGCTAAGATGCCTCAAATCAGAGCAATTGAAAATGTGTCCAGGGCAGCCTGCTTCCAACATTGCAATTATAATTGTTTTACTGGGGATTTTTTAGAAGTTGAGTTGGATTATGCCAAGAGCTGCTAAATGGCCACCTCAGATAAGGGGTGTGGACCCAGTTTTTGGAAAAAATGTGCTGAGTTTGTGTGTCTCTGTCTTTGGATGCCAGCAACTTGTTTTTTTTTGAAGAGACACTGAGTTGGGTTTTTGATCTCAGTAGGAGTTCTGGGTATGTAATAGTCATGCAAATCAGGCTGCGGCTATCTGAAGTCAGGCAGCCAAAAACACAGACACCCCAAATTTGCAGGCTGCTTATTGTGTAAACGCAGCTGAAAAGGCTCTCTGCATTTCATTTTCCCATGTTGATCATGCTGTGATTCTAAAACATTCCTCCAATGGATCCTAGGAAGAGAGTGAAGGGATCATTTAGCAGGAGAAAAAGGCATCCCAGTCAGTGACATCCACACTTAACTTTGTGCATTGACAGGAAAGTGTAGATCAAAAGATCTGCAGTTTCCTTCTCACTCTTATTGCCTCTCATGTTCCTAAACATACTGAGTCATTTCTCTGTCCCTGCTTGTCCACACAAATTCTAAATTCTAATCTTGAAGATGTTCTACAAGCTGCTCTTGTTGTTTGCAAAACCCAGTGGTGAGGTGATGGTGTTTTTGCTCAGCGGCTAAGGTGAATGTTTTGGGGCAAATTGCTGGGTCAGGGTGAAGGAGATCAGAAAGTTTTTCCCCCTAGAAAAATTAAAGAAATAAAACCAACCCAAACTCAAACTAAGTATTTATCATCATGAAATGCTGTATGTGATCCAGAGTGGAATAGTCTCCTTCTTACTCCTGGTATCTTCCTTCAGTATCTTCCTTTTAGAAGTTGAAGTAACACAACAACCCCAAGCAGCACTACAGGCTGGGGACAGAGTGGCTGGAGAGCAGCCAGGAAGAAAGGGACCTGGGGGTACTGATAGATAGTAGCTGAAGATGAGCCAGCAGTGTGCCCAGGTGGCCAAGAGAGCCAATGGCATCCTGGCCTGCATCAGGAACAGTGTGGCCAGTACGACGAGGGAGGTTATTCTGCCCCTGTACTCAGCACTGGTCAGGCCACAGCTTGAGTGCTGTGTCCAGTTCTGGGCTTCTCAATTCAAGAGAGATGTTGAGGTGCTGGAACGTGTCCAGAGAAGGGTGGCAAAGCTGGTGAGGGGCCTGGAACACAAACCCTATGAGGAGAGGCTGAGGGAGCTGGGGGTGTTTAGCCTAGAGAAAAGGAGGCTCAGGGAGAGACCTCATTGCTTTCTACAGCTACTTGAAAGGAGGTTGTAGCCAAGTGGGGTTGGTCTCTTCTGCCAGGCAACCAGCAACAGAACCAGAGGACACAGTCTCAAGTTGTGACAGGGAGGTCTAGGCTGGATGTTAGGAGGAAGTTGTTGGCAGAGAGAGTGATTGGCATTGGAATGGGCTGCCCAGGGAGGTGGTGGAGTCACCGTCCCTGGAGGTGTTGAAGCAAAGCCTGGATGAGGCACTTAGTGCCATGGTCTAGTTGACTGGCTAGGGCTGGGTGCTAGGTTGGCCTGGATGATCTTGGAGGTCTCTTCCAACCTGGTTGATTCTATGATTCTAAATCTTTAAATGAAACTTTTCATCCTGAAATGAGAAAGTAAAAAAGTTTCCATTTGGCTTTTCTGGAGGAAATAATTTTCAGTTATGCCAGACTAAACTTTTTTAATGTTATTTTTTTCCTGCTTTAGTTTCTTTGTTTGGGTCTTGATTTTGTTTATTGTTGTTGTTTTTCCTGATGGAACTTCACTTGACCTGAACCTGTAGTTCTTCTCAGTCCATCTGTGATGCCTTTTTCTCAGAAAATACTGTATTCTCAAAAATAATTGATCCAGCTGACTCTGGACAGAGTATTTTTTGATGCATCTAATTCTGATTTGTAAAGTGGCTGGTAGCAAATTAGCCAAATTGTGCTTTTTTTTTCTATTGAATTAACTTCTAGGAACTGCAGTGAGTAAGCAGGGCCCTGTTTTATTAGGCAGCATATATCTTGTAAAGCCAAGCTGACACTGTGCTGCAAAGAGCATATTTCTACCAAGTGATTAAACAAAAAGATATTTGTGGACTTCAAATAAATGGAAGCTTCTGCTGAAAAGATAATCAAGAGAGTATTTGCCTTGTCCAAAGGTAGCAAGACCCTAAGGGTGATGGACTGGGAGGTAATGCATCTATGTTTGGATGCTGGCTTAGCTTTTTATTCACAGATTAGAGACAGCAAAGTGTGCTGGGAAGTGCCTGTGTAGCCCTGCAGCTGGAATCTCTTCCCTGGCTTCACAGGAGTATAATTCTTCTCGACTCCTTCACTGGAAGTTTGGTCATGGTGACAGAAAAGATTGGACATTGAAATGACTGGTGGTGAGGAATTTCCAACTGAGGTTTTTTTTTGGGGCTAGTTCAAGGCATGAGCCTCCAGCCCTTTCTGTGGATTGGAAAGTCACAGATAGGGCTTGGAAGAGACCTCTGGAGATCTTCTAGTCCAACCCCTCAGCTAAAGTAGGTTCATCTAGAGCAGGTTGCCCAGGATAGCATCCAGGAATATCTGCAGAGAAGGAAAATCCACAGCGATGTTCTGTCACCCTCAAAGAAGTTTTTCCCGATGTCCTTCCTGTGCTCTCATTTGTGCCTGTTGCACCTTATCCTGTCACTGGGCACCACTGTAAAGAGTCTGCCCCCATCCTCCTGCTCTCTGCCCATTACATATTTATAAGCATCAATAAATCCCCTGCTGGAAAGCCCTGCTCTGCAGTGTGCACAAGGAAGGAAGGAGCTGATGGACCTGTGTTGGCAGACTTCAAGGAGAAGAGTGCTTCCAAGTACCTTAGCTATACCAATGTCCTTGCTTGCCCAGGGTGGGATGCCTCCCTGTGCCTCGTCCAGGCAGCAGCCAAAGGTCTGGAGCAGGTGGCTCAACCAGGCAGAGGAAAGCAGTCTGGCATGCCACAGCCTGCTCTCGAAGCTGCTGGCCATGTGCTGGAGGATGTTCACCTTCCCCAGCCCTGCTCAGTGAAAGCTGCATCTCAGCTACAAAAAGACAGTTAAAGGTGGAATCAAGGAGAGGCAGCCCCATGCATTGCAGGCTCTTCTGAGTACAGGGACATTCCTGGCATGGCTTGTCCACCAAAGAGAAGGACCTCACCCCAGAGACTGTGGACCAGGTGCCTGGGGCAAGTCCTGCTGCTGCAGATAGTTTCAGAGATTGCAGTGTAGAACTGGGCCACAAGAAAGCCACGATTACCACCCCGTGTCCTCCTCTGCCCTGCCATGCAGTCTGTTTCCCTCCAGGCACTGTGTGAGAAAGTGAACGTGGATTTAATTGCTGTAGTGGCACAATATCCAGATGCTTTGAATACTTCTGTAGATTCCTTCTTGTTTGTGATGTGGTTAGAGTTGCTGGCAGCAAGGTGAGGAGCATTTTATTTTGTGTCAGGGGAGAGAAAGTGATACCCTACTGTGATAATTTGATGTCTGCTACTCGTTGGAGCTACTGCCACCACTGCTGATGCTAGCAGTGCTGGGTGAGGCTGCATTGGAACTGGAGAAGCACAGGACTCCAAGGCCCCTTGGCAAGATGTGACAGTGACATAAGCACAGTAGGATAGGGGCAAAGGCTGCTGGGGGCTGCTGCAGCCAGGGGCTGCAGGTGGAGGTGCATGAGCAGTAAGCAGGGGCTTCTGCACTGCTCAAGTCTGCCTCATCACAGTCAAACCTCTGAAGCAAAGATCTTCCATGTATTTGATCCTGAAGAAAAACAGATGCCAGTCTCCTGGGGTGTCCTAGATGCAAGGCTGGGGCTAAAATTTGTCTCTTTAGCCTCACCTCTATCTGCACCATCCCAATTCCTGTCAGACCATGGCCCTGTGCCACTGGAGAGACAAACTCCAGTGAGATCCCAAGAGTTCAGACTTCCAACCCAGCAGTTCACCTACTGGTAGCTGAAAATCCAGTGATGTCCTGTGAGATGGTGGTCAGAGTGGCACTGGCAGCTGGCATATGCTTTATATAGGTGTGCAGAACAGGTGTGAGCACAATCAGAGTGACTGCATGAATCAAAGTGAAGAAACTGTTTGAAGTTGGATTTTACAGGATCTTAAAGGTCTCTTCCAACCAAAATGGTTCTTTGGTTCTATATTTCCTTCACGTGCTCACAGAGTGCTATGCATGTGCTGGACTGTGCATCCCAAGACACAGCTCAGACTGTGGACTAAACACCTCTTCTAGCTAAGGATGTTGTTTTGGATGGGTACTACCTTCTCCTGCCTGCATGTCTAAATGTTGCCTGTCTCTTACTGCTTTCAGTCTGTCTGATAAGCACCATGCATGGATCTTAGCTGGGCTCTCATGCTGATTTCTGCTAAGTTTGTGCTCCTGCATGCAGTGGTGGTAATGGCTGCTGGAGTTCCCATTTTCACCTTGGGCCAGGTGTTTGATTAATGTCAATTTGGTTTGATTCCTGCTGTGCCAGTTTATCATGTGTAGCTGTAGGGCCCTGCTTCCTGGGAAGGTGCTTTGGGGAGCAACACACCAGCATTGTCAGAAGCAGAAGCTGTGGCACACCTAGGCTGTCGTTTCCCACAGTCTCTTTCTGTGGTGAGTGCGTGCAGATACAACTCTCAAAAAGCTCTTCCTCCTTCTATGTCTCCTTGATGGAATAGGCAGATCCTGAGCATTCTTTTCCCCTTTCCAAAGGTTGGGAGATCAGCTCTGCATCTGTGGCAGAAGCTATCCCACTAGTAGCATTGCTTGCCTTATCAGCTGAACTGGTTCCCTGTAAGCTAGTCCAGAGATCACATGGGAGCTGGTTTTGGGATGGTTTGTTTGTAAGAAGAGAAAAGTTTCTGCTTTTTATATGTGGTCTAAGGGCCCACAGAAAGAAACATTTTCTGATTGTTCCTGCTGAAATGTGTTTGGGGAGTACAACACCTGTTGCAGTATCCTTCCCATCTCCTTGTAGAGGGGAGGGAAAAGAAGGAAACCAATTTGTCTTTGGCAAACACTTGTGCTTTACTGTAGGGCTCAGCAGAGGTGACTGAAGTTGTCACAATCAAAGGGCTGCACACTTAGTGTAGTATCTATGCAAGAGTGCAAAAACTCTTAGCAGCCTGCAGGGCTGCATGGAATTCATGAATGAAACATTGAGGAGAAGAAGAGAGCAGAAGGACCAGGAGCCAGGGCTACTTGGTTGCGTTGTGTGTGGTTTCATCGTGTGCTTGAATAAGTCAAATTAGGGAAGTGCTGGGGAGTACTCCAGGAGAAATGGTCAGGACAGAGGCCTCAGCACAGTGTGGCTCTGCTCACTGCATGCTGCCTGCACAAGCAAGTGGTCACACTTAGGGGATTTCTGGGGGCAGCTGCCGCATGTGGTCATGGCAATGGGAGCTACTCACATGATGCTAGATGACGAAAGTGAACCCCTCAAAATCCCTGCAGTGTTTTTCTTGGGCTTCACCACACAGCAAGGGACTCGAAGGGTACAATGGGAGGGGCAATTGCTTAGTGGTTATTAGGGACATTGGGAAAGTGCCTGCTGCCTCTGTGAGTGAAGCATCTAGCTTGCCACAGCCATCATCTTCCCCCAGCTCATCTTCACTGAGGCGGTGAAAATCAAAGTAGTGGTGAGAGCTGGCAAGTAAATATCCTGGGGATTTCAGAGCCTGGGAATTACAGTAGTCTTGTGTGGAGGTGGTTACTTCTGTGGCCAACTCCTTAGCCAAGACAAAAAAGACTGTTTTATGGAGGGTGCTGGAAGTGCATGGTGCAGTGCCAAGGAAGCAGGCGGGAGACTCTGATGTCTTTTAGATAATCAGATGTAACTTGTACTGAAGTGAACTCTCTTTCTGGTGGAATTTTATCTTGAAAAGGATGAGGCTTCTTTCTAAAGCCTGCACATAGGGTGGTCTTGCCACAAGAGACCACCAGGGGAGGGCAACGGTGTTGTCTGAGGAGAGATGGTGCTCCCTGATGAGTCAAGAGGCAGCAGCTGTGAAAGATGGCAGGGGCTGGCCACGGGAACCGGGGCTCCCTGTACGAACCATGGGAATGTCCCTTGCTGTTGCTTGTGTCTTCAGTGTACCTCTGCCCTGCTCTCATTCCTCTGCCCAGCCATGAAAGGCATTAACACCTAGACAGAGAGCTTTTGGCTTTTCTGAAGCAGACCTGAGTTAGTTCACTTCTCTCAGATGATTGCAAAGGATAATTGCAGGGAGGCAAAACTAAAAGGAAAAAATAAACGGTGAGGGCTGCAGTTTAAAGGCTCAGAGAGCTGTGCATGTACAAGCTCTTTTGAAGCACATCAGCCAGCTGCCCACATCTGCTCATACAGCAGGACAGCTTCTAGCTTTGCTGTTCTGCATTGTGCAAAGACCATGCTGTGCCCCAGGAGTTTGGTTTTGCAGCCTGGTTTGCTCAAAGTAAATTGCTGTCGATCTGTGTTGGGTGGAGAGAGGTGGTTAGACAGGAAACACACAGAAGATGGCAACATGGAGTTCTGTCAGAGGTAAATGGGCTGGCTCAAGTGGGGATCTGTCTGGGCTGCACTTTCCCAGTTGCTTTAAGCAAACCAAAGTCTTCTCTCCCTAATTTGGGATGTCTATCTTGCAGCAGCATTGCTGTTTGCACAGTTGGGTGGTCAGTCAGATCATGGAGTGAAGCAGCTGAACACTGGCTTGTTCTTTCTGCCCAGGTTATTTTCACCTAGATCAGTGTGCATGCTGGCTGCCAAAGGGATAATGCTGGCACTGGGATGGTGGTGGGAACATGTGGGAGGACCTGGGCCACATTTGTGGCTGAAGATGTGGGAGAGAGGCTTCTTGCTTTCAATTAGGGTAAGCCAGGTTCCATTGACTGCTGCAGAGGTCACAGGAGGGGTTAGAGCTGGGAAGTTGGGAAGCTCTCAACATTATTTTTGTTCTTTTTATCTTCCTCCTTAGCCTCAGTCACAGCTGTGTGTGCCTCTTGTTTCTGTAGATGCTCTTGGAGGCAGTGTATTGTCTCCTGCTGGTTTGTAACAACAACTCCTGCTTATTGGTGGGCTAACATCTCTTTCACACTCCTGTAGTCAGATGCAGTCACTGATGTGTTCTCAGTGTGGTTGCACCTTAAGACACTGTTAGTTTTCATGGATGCCAAAGGTGACTTGCATGCTCAAAGGCAGTTCCTGTGTCCATGGCATGTTATTTGTATCCTGTTTTGGTTTGGTTTTGCATTTATACATTTAAATTACAACCAAATAGTGTGCCTGATTGGTCATGTTATTACCACAGCAACTGAGATAATCCATGAAGCCAGAGGTGACACTTCTTGGTTTGAGTTCCAGTAGAGGTTAGAGTCTCCTTTAAGGAATAAACTCCTTGGGAAAGCTGGGCTTAGGCAATAGACCAGGTTACCAGCTCTCAGTCATAGCAAAAGGCCTGTGAGAGTTTTCTTGTGGCTTCCTAGGGATGCTGGCAATACTGCTGTGAAATGGGAGATAGAAGAGCACAAGATGGCAGGATGGTTATTTTGTGGACTGGCAACTGCTCAGTCATTGCACACAAACCCCATGCAACTGCAACACACAAGAGTTCCCTATCTTACACAAAAAGTATCAAAGTGGAAAAAGCAGGAGTGAACTGGTAACAAAAGATGTTCATTTTCTGACTGCTTAAGTAGCTCTTGAAGAGGTGAATCAGTTGGTTTTCCCCTTTGCTTTTCTGGCAGTCAGCCTTTGGCTCTAATGAGTTCATTAAAAATAACCTCGTGCCCATCTGCAACAGGTGGAGAGGAGCAGGATGGTTCTCTCCTCCTCTCCCCAGCAGTAGCCACAGGTGCTCAGCAAAGCCTCAGAACACTTTCTGGTTTGGGGTTTTTCCCCCCTTTCTTTACAAGAAATGACTCCTCAGCCCCAGACATGAAGCTCCATTGTTATTTTAGGGAGGACGGATGAAAAAGGGCAGAACTGAAACTCTTCCTTCTTTTGTAAACAAAACCCAGGAGAAAAACAGTTGTTTTGGATTTAAATAAAAGGTTTTCATTGGAGAAAGGATTCATTTCCTGAAAGACTTATGACCAAATGAAAAGTGTTTCCTTCTTTCTAAAATTCTTGAGGATAAACATTGGCCCTTCTGCAGCAGCTTCGTGCACTCATAGCTGTGCTCTCTCGTTTGCTCTCTTCTTGGCACCTGTTTCATTCCCCAGGCTGTCCACATTTGCTTCAGCCACAAACACTGCACTTAGGGCACTTCTCCAACCTTTTGCTGATGGTCTGGAGCACGAGAGCCGAATTTATCCCAAGGCAACTCAATGGCTTTTCTGCAAAACATCACCTGAAAAGGTCTCTGCTGCCATGAAGGTAAAAGATTCATAGATTCATGGAATGATTTGGGTTAGAAGTGGCCTTAAAAATCATCTAGTTCCAACTGGCCCTTCCCATCCCTCCTGTGGAGGTGTTCCACTAGATTGGGTTGCTCAGGGCCTCATCCAGCCTGGCCGTGAACACCTCCACAGAGGGAGCAACCAGAACCTCCTTGGCCAACCTGTTCTAGTGTCTCACCACCCTTACTGGAAAGAATTTCTTCCTAATTTATCCCCCCCTTTCTGATGTGTCCTTATCACCTGTGTTTCCCAAACCAGATACATGTCTCCAGCATGTCCCACTATGGCCTGTGCAGATGTCTCAGGTACCTCAGATGGTGTTATGGAGGGGTAATTAATTAATCACAAGATATTTTTAAAAACTGTTTATTAGTTTTGATATTCAAAACTCTCACCATCCCCCAGCCACTATTTTTTCATAGTAATTGGTTCTTTGCACAGTCATGGAAACATTTTACAGAAGAACAACTTGCAAAAAAATATAACCATTAATTGACCTGGAAGGGAAGGTTCTTGTGGCCAATATACTGCTTGCCCACTAGATGGCCTCAAGAAGCTCCTTTCTGCTTATGGCAGAAGGCAATGGTAAATTACAAGAGGCTATTTACTCACAAAATATTATCTCCCAACTCATGGGGCTAGCTACAGACAATACCTAAATGCTTTCAGGGAATTCTCTTACTGTCAGCTGCTGAGGCTTCTGATTGTTCACAGGCTTCTGGGGAAAGGAGGCAGACAATCTCTGACCTTGTCCCTTGGCTCCTCTGAATGATCTGTGTATCTGCAGGACTTTCTCTCTCGGCAGGAGACTTCCAGGTGCAGGCAGGATGTCTTGCGACGTGCAGTGTTGGCAGGATGTCACGCTGGCTGTGCAGGCCAGTTGTGTGGAGGCACTTAGAGCCTCAGGCAGTTTCCAGGCAATTCAGGATGCACTGAGGCAGTAAGCAATGGCAGCAGGCAAGCAGCAGGCAGGAATACAGTAGCAGAGCACACTGCATTACCTGCTCAGCTGTTTTATCAATACAGCCCAAGACTAATGGGCCTTTGGACACAGAATAGCCAATCAAAATGGCAGTTATCCAAGCTTGACCATATTAGGTGAAGCCATAGGCTTGCTTTACCCAAATCTGGGGAAAGCATAGGCCTTGCACAAGGCAGACACAAGCTATGCATGCGTACCTTGTTTAGCACAAGATGTAAACAAGTCTGGGCAGGCCAGAGTCTTTAGACTCAGTGGCTCCAGGTTCTTTGTCCTCTTTCCTGCGGTTGCTTCTCTCCATAACAGAAGGAGAGAGAGCAGAAGAATGTGCCTGGGCAAGCCTATTTTTGTGTAAAGCCTATTTTTGGCCTATCAGACCTACCATAACAAATGGCACTTGTGCTTTGTTCCTGCCCTGCCTCTATGGAGAACAGTCCTTGTAGTGAAGTTTTCCAAGGGGTGTTGCTTACCTAGTTCTTTGTCCACTGTGGAACACTACTTCCCTAAGCCAGGCTTCTGCAGAGGTGTAAGGCAGCAAAGAGGATGGCCAAGCATGCAGATGTGGCAGGGCCTTGACATGAGGCAAGGAAAACTTCTGAAGACCTGCTCCATCTGAGACATTTGGAAGGAACAATGCAATGTACCCTTAATAATGTGCACAAATAAAGCATCAGCAGATGTAGGAGCTTGAAGGAGGGTCCACTTTCCAGATGCAAACCCACTAGTTTCTGTTGACTTCAGTGAAAACTTACAATCAGGTTACCTGCCTGGTTCATGTGGGGAGGGCTGTGGATGTAGTCTACCTTGACTTCAGCAAAGCCTTTGACATTGTCTGCCACAAGCAACTCCTGCCAAAGCTGGCAGCTTGTGGCTTGGACAGACTTCCTCTGAAACAGTTCAAGAACTGGCTGAAGGGCCAGGTCCAGAGGCTGGTAGTGAATGGTGCCACATCCAGTTGGCAGCTGTCACTAATGGTGTGCTCCGGAGGTCAGTTCTGGGCCCAGTCCTGTTCAGTATCTTTGTTGATGATCTGGACACAGGGATTGAGTCCATCATAAGTAAGTTTGCAGATGACACCAAGTAGGAGCAGGTGTCGAACTATTGGAGGGTAGGAAGGCTCTGCAGAGGGACCTTGACAGGCTGAATGGGTGGGCAGAGGCCAATGGGATGAGATTTAACAAGGCGAAGTGCAGGGTTCTACACTACAGGCTGGGGACAATGTGGCTGGAGAGCAGCCAGGAGGAAAGGGACCTGGGGGTACTGGTAGATGGTAGCTGAAGATGAGCCAGCAGTGTGCCCAGGTGGCCAAGAGAGCCAATGGCATCCTGGCCTGCATCAGGAACAGTGTGGTCAGCAGGACAAGGGAGGTTATTCTTGCCCTGTACTCAGCACTGGTCAGGCCATACCTTGAGTACTGTGTCCAGTTCTGGGCTCCTCAATTCAAGAGAGATGTTGAGGTACTGGAACATGTCCAGAGAAGGGCAATGAAGCTGGTGAGGGGCCTGGAGCACAGCCCTGTGAGGAGAGGCTGAGGGAGCTGGGGGTGTGCAGCCTGGAGAAGAGGAGGCTCGGGGGAAACGTCATTGCTGTCTACAACTACCTGAAGGGAGGCTGTAGCCAGGTGGGTTTCAGTCTCTTCTTCCAGGCAACCAACAATAGAACCAGGGGACACAGTCTCAAGTTGTGACAGGGGAGGCCTAGGCTGGATGTTAGGAGGAAGTTGTTGCCAGAGAGAGTGATTGGCATTGGAATGGGCTGCCCAGGGAGGTGGTGGAGTTGCCGTCCCTGGAGGTGTTCAAGAAAAGCCTGGATGAGGCATTTAGTGCCATGGTCTGGTTGACTGCGCAGGGCTGGGTGCTAGGTTGGCCTGGATGATCTTGGAGGTCTCTTCCAACCTGGTTGATTCTGTGATTCTTAATCAATCCTCCTGAAAACTGGGCTGTATGTTCTGGATGGACTGTTACTGTTATGAAGTAGATGTGGATTTTTGTACACCAAACTTATCCTTTGTTGGGAAGACATCACTAATGAAACTCTTCTGATTGGAAAACACATGACCTGACAATCCTGGGTGCCTGAGGCCTTAACAACTGGGTCTGAGGCTGCTTTTGTGCTGTCAGTTTATGCCTGCGCTGTTGGTTTATCTGTACTGGAAGCTGATGGATGTCAGCGCTGAAATCAGGTCTCTGCAAAGTAGCATCAAAACAAATGGCTGTGTTTGTCACTCTGGGGTGGGAATTGGCTTGGTTGAGGAGGCTGCTGTGGGAGTTGAGCTTTATTCTTGTAGTAGTGTATCCTCAGTTTTTCTTGGGTAGGATATTTTTTGTGGGCACCACTCAGATCTCTGTGTTTCCATTGGCTTTAGCAGAGCACAGGTGTCATTGTGTGCCTGAAATTGTTAGCACTGGAACAGCAGATCTGTCTGGCCTGTTTTCCTCCTCTGCTGTGTAACTCTCAGGAAGTTTCAGCAGTGGATTGCACTGTCATTCAAATGCTGGGCGAAGTCCTTGCTGGGTGAAATTTGGTTGCCTCTTAATTGTTCTTGCTCGTTGAATTTTTAGGAGTGAACTGGGTTGTGAGTCAGGGAGGCATGTGAAGAGGAAGAAACCTTTGTGTGTGAGACAGCATGTTCCCAAGAGCATTCACCAACCCTAAGAACGTTTTGAAAAGAAAGAAGGGAGCAGGCAGCCTCTTTTGCTGATGTATTTGCTACTGTATTTGCAGGCAATCTCCCCGGGGTGGTTCCCAGGTTGGGAGAAAACCTCCCACCCTAGCTGGAGGGGTGGAAGAAGCACAGTTATCAAGTCATCTGGACTCGTTGTCACAAGGGCACTTACATGTGGCTTTCTTCCTTTCCCCTTTCTGTTTCCTGTCAGCCAGGTTCCCAAGAGACTCGTGTGCTGGCTGGAGCGTTTTGCACAGAAACAGCTCAGACAGCCCCCCCAAGATGCAAGCGTGGCTCTGATCCACAGCTCTCCAAGCTGGGAACAACCCTTCTAGGAAGCTGTTCTGTAATGGAGCTTCAGTTCCTCCCTTGTATTCTGCTTATTTATGTGGAAAACCCAGCAGGTTCTGAGTTGTATTGGCTGCAGTCAGGAGGGATCTTCATATGTGATAGGAATACTATGGTCTACAGAATTTACTGAAGAAAAGCATAGTGAGAGCTGATGGTTGGAAGTGGAATTCAGACAGAATCAGGAAGAGGCAGGTTTTAATGCAGTGGAGGATCAACCTTTGCTGCAGTGAAGGCGGAGTCCTCATTCTGCAGGTCTCTGTATTGAGACTGGTTTTCATAACCTGTAAGCATGCCTTGACCAAGCAAATCTTGGCTCTGCCCATGGGAAGGAAAGTCAGATGCATGTGGTGAACACTCCCAGCTTTTGTCTTTGTGAGCGTCCAAACCGACTCTCCTTGCCTCAGCTTTCAAGCCATCTCTGCCTCTCTTCCTCACTTCTGAGGTCATGTGCTCCTGTCTTGGCAGAGCTCAGGGGACACAGTACCTGCTTTGTTTGAGCTGTCTTCACTCAATTTCCTTCCCTTTACCTTGGCAAACACCGGGAAGAGCTGACTTGAAAACTTTGTCCATTTAACAGAGCTTGGCTTCGAGTCAACAACCCCAGGCTAGGAGCGTTTATCAGGCCAGGGCAGGAGATCAATGCTAATTCCTGAGCAGTTGGAGCTCTTCCTGGTGCGGCTGTTTTGCAGCACTTGGAGATGCTGAGAAACTTTGTGCACAGGTGTAAGCGGGAGGCAGAAAGATTGATGTGTCCCTGCAGCTTTCACAGCTGATCACATCACTCAGAAAGACCTCTTTCTGTCTTGTGGGAGAGAGTTTGCTTTTTTTCCCTTTAAATGTTGGTTGCACTCTGTGGGAGCCAGCTTGGTGTGCTCTGGTGCTCTGGGTGTATCAGCCTGGTTCTGTGCTGGAATACACTGGTGCTCTGGGTGTATCAGCCTGGTTCTGTGCTGGAATACACTGATGCTCTGGGTGTATCAGCCTGGTTCTGTGCTGGAGTACACTGGTGCTCTGGGTGTATCAGCCTGGTTCTGTGCTGGAATACACTGGTGCTCTGGGTGTATCAGCCTGGTTCTGTGCTGGAATACACTGGTGCTCTGGGTGTATCAGCCTGGTTCTGTGCTGGAATACACTGGTGCTCTGGGTGTATCAGCCTGGTTCTGTGCTGGAGTACACTGGTGCTCTGGGTGTATCAGCCTGGTTCTGTGCTGGAGTACACTGGTGCTCTGGGTGTATCAGCCTGGTTCTGTGCTGGAATACACTGATGCTCTGGGTGTATCAGCCTGGTTCTGTGCTGGAGTACACTGGTGCTCTGGGTGTATCAGCCTGGTTCTGTGCTGGAGTACACTGATGCTCTGGGTGTATCAGCATGGTTCTGTGCTGGAATACACTGGTGCTCTGGGTGTATCAGCCTGGTTCTGTGCTGGAGTACACTGATGCTCTGGGTGTATCAGCCTGGTTCTGTGCTGGAATACACTGATGCTCTGGGTGTATCAGCCTGGTTCTGTGCTGGAATACACTGATGCTCTGGGTGTATCAGCCTGGTTCTGTGCTGGAATACACTGATGCTCTGGGTGTATCAGCATGGTTCTGTGCTGGAATACACTGGTGCTCTGGGTGTATCAGCCTGGTTCTGTGCTGGAATACACTGATGCTCTGGGTGTATCAGCCTGGTTCTGTGCTGGAATACACTGATGCTGTGGGTATCTGAGCTTGGTTCTGTGCTGGAATACACTGGTGCTCTGGGTGTATCAGCCTGGTTCTGTGCTGGAATACAGTGGTGCTCTGGGTGTATCAGCCTGGTTCTGTGCTGGAGTATACTGATGCTCTGGGTGTATCAGCCTGGTTCTGTGCTGGAATACACTGGTGCTCTGGGTGTATCAGCATGGTTCTGTGCTGGGATACACTGATGCTCTGGGTGTATCAGCCTGGTTCTGTGCTGGAGTACACTGATGCTCTGGGTGTATCAGCCTGGTTCTGTGCTGGAATACACTGGTGCTCTGGGTGTATCAGCATGGTTCTGTGCTGGGATACACTGATGCTCTGGGTGTATCAGCCTGGTTCTGTGCTGGAGTACACTGATGCTCTGGGTGTATCAGCATGGTTCTGTGCTGGAATACACTGATGCTCTGGGTGTATCAGCATGGTTCTGTGCTGGAATACACTGGTGCTCTGGGTGTATCAGCCTGGTTCTGTGCTGGGATACACTGGTGCTGTGCTGAGGCTGACATGCTTTTTTGTGGACAAATGGACAGCACTGAAGTAAACCTGTGCAGTGCTTCTCTTCCCTTCAGCAGTTAGATGATTTGTCCATTTGTAAGTTTAGCCTGCCTTGGTCTGCAAGACCAAAAGAAGAAATGGGTGTCCTACGGAGGAAGCTGTTGCATGCAGCCAGTCTGACCAGGGCCAGGTGGTGGGTGGGGAGATGGGCTATAAGCAGACAAGCTGCCTGTGTGACAACAGACCAGGGAAGACTCATTAAGCACTGTTAGTGCCGACCATTGGAAAAATGAGGGCTGTGCAGAGGTGCAGCTTTATTGCCACATGAGGAGCAGCTGAGGGAACTGGGGTAGTTTAGTCGAGAAAAGGAAGCTGAGGGGAGACCTCCTTGATATGTACAACTGCCCGAGGTTGGAGTGAGGCAGCAGTCGGTCTCTTCTCCCCAGTAACAAGTGATAGGACGAGAGCTGCACCAGGAGAGCTCTACATTGGACATTAGAAGAAACTTCATCACCAAAAGGGTTCTCAAACTCTGGAAAAGGCTTCCCAGGGAGGTGTTTGAATCTCCATCCCTGGAGGTTTTTTGTAAGAGGCAGAGTTGTGGTGTTAAGAGACATGGTTTAGGACCAGACGCGATAGAGTTAGAGATTGATTGGACTTGATGATGTTAAAGGACTTCTCCAACCAAAGTGATTCTGTGATTCTGTGTGAAACAGCACTTCCTTCACTGGTGACGCTGCCACTGTTGGACCAAGCGCAGGTTTAGTGAGTGGGCTGGCGTGTGTCAGGTTCCCCCATGCTCAGCAAGACATGTGCTGCTGTGCATGGCACACCAACATCTCTGTGTGCAAGGGAGAGCTGGCTGATGAGCTTCTGTGTGCTGCTCCTCTTCTCCTAAGGCAGCAAGATGAGGAGTGAACTTAAGAGATGAAGGTAGGTAGACAGGCTTCTGCTCCTCTTTTTTCCTTGATTGGGGAAAACAGATAAAAACACATGGAATGAAGAAACTGATGTGTTTTTGTTCACCAATGGGCACAGACCTATCTTACGTTTTGTACTGGAGCTGCCTTGGCATTGATTTCTTGCTGTCTCATGTTCTTGCCTCTTTTGGAAGTAGTTGCAGGGAAGCACATCTTCCATCATCAATCTGACTCTCTTCTGGGCTCTTAGAAGGCTGTCCAGTGAGGTGAGATCTTGAACTGGGCTGCATCCCTTTCCTTCCTCCCCACCCCATCCTCTTGTCCTTGCTGTGTCTGGTGGGATGGCAGTGTATGGTCATACACTTCTTCTGGAGCAGCTCATGAAGTAAGGCACCTTTCTTTTGTCAGGTGGCTTTTGCAGACTGCTAGAGGTTGGCAGGGACCTGTGGAGATGGAGTCCAACCCACCTGCCAAGGCAGATGTGCCTAGGAGAGGTCACACAGGAACATGTCTAGGCAGGTTTGAATGTCTCCAGAGATGACAATGTCTTCCAGTGCTCTGTCAGCCTTTATGTGACCTCCTCATGGTTAGATGGAGCTTCCTGTGTTCACATTTGTGTCTGTTACCCCTTATCCTGTCACTGGACACCACAGTAAAAAGCCTGGTCCCATGCTCCTGACATCCCACCCTTTAGGTGTTTATAGACATTAATGAGATCCCCCTCAGTCTGCTCTTTTCCAGACAAAAAAACCCCAATTCCCTCTGTCTTTCCTCACAAGAGAGATGTTCCAGTCTCCTCAGCATCTTTGTAGCTCTTCTGTGTACCCTCTCCAGCAAGTCCCTGCCCTTCTTGAACTGGGGAGCCCAGAATTGGACAAAATACTCCAGATGTGGCCTCACCAGGGCAAGGTAGAGGGAGAAGAGAACCTCCCAGGACCTGTTTGCTACACTTTTCTTAATGCTTCCCAGGATGCCATTGGCCTGCTTGGCCAGGAGAGCACATTGCTGGCTCATGGTCATTCTGTTTTCCACTGGGACTCCGAGGTCCTTTTCCACAGAGTTGCTCTCCAGCCCACAACCTGTACTGATCCATGAGATCGTTCTTCCCCCGATGCAGGACTGTACACTTTCCCTTGTTGAATTTCATTAGGTTTCTCCCCACCCAGCTCTCCAGCCTGTCAGTTTTCATTTGGCAGGACTACTAGTTCTGCTGGCCTTTACATGGCATGGGGTGAAAATGGATGCTTCTGTGTGCTGCACGCCTTAGCAAGGTTGTGCCAAGGATGAATCCAGCATAGCTCACAGCTCTCTTGTGCATGGGAATCCAGCAGAGTGAGAGCTGACATGCTGTACTTCCACTTGATCCTGTTACTAGAATATTTCCACCAACAATGCTAATTCTTTGTTCAGGTGATGAACGAAGCACACTTATGTTTTGCCTTTTTACCCTAGCAGTGTGTCCTTTCCTTATGCCCTCCTGGCACCATTCATAGGTGGCTCTTTCTGCCATTGCTCAGGAGCTGCTTGGTTTTCAAACTGAAGTCAGGATCAGACTGAACTGAGGAGCAACACACTTTTGTTTCCTTCCTTCTTGATATCATGGTTCAGAGAGCAGGTTGTTTAGTGCTTACTCCTTTGCCTTGTGGATTGAAATCAACAGTGAAAAGGCGGCCAAGAACAAATACTGAGCAAGGAGCAGCTGAGTGGCTAACTCATAGATCAGACAGATTATCACGGGGTCATCTGGAGCCATAGCTGGGACTCAAACAATCTGACCATGAATCCCTCACACCATAAAGCTCTAGCTATTTCCTGTGTACCACTGACCAGCTCTGTTTGTCATAGTGTTTGGTGTCACCTATCTGGAGCAGCACCGTGAAGAAACCCTCCAGGGGCTTCACACTGCCATAGGCGCCACTCTGTGTGAGAGGACTACTGTGAGGTGAGCACTGATGGACAGCCCACAGCAGTTTGTGCCACCTCACCTTTCTGTTCTCTAAGCACTCAGTATCTGCTTGCTGTGCCTGGTTATGGATGAAGACAGGAGAATAAGATCCTCCTGTGCTGGAAGAGCAGCATGTTGATGGCAGGGTTTCCAGACTGGTTTGCAGCAATGAATGCTACAGGAAGATCTTCTACTCTCCTTGACCCGCCCTGTTTGGTAGCGTAAAAATGATGCAACTGTCTTCACACTGCATCATTTCACTTGGCTTTTTGCTTCTCTAGCCTCTCCAAGAGAAGGCAAGAAAACCAGGTAGACCCATTTGGGCACTAGTGCAGTGCTCTGCTTATTTCTCAGGGCAGGCAGCAAAGTAAACACTCCAAGAGACAGCCTTAACTTCTCTGAACCTGCTTCCCAGGGAAAAGCCAGACACTCTGCATACATGTTTGGGCATGGGAAGCCTGCAGCTTTCTTTTCCTGACTGCAAACAGCTGCTGTGTGCTCTAGATACTGGGTTTTAAAAAGAAAGGACCTTGTAGCAATGATTGCACCAACAAAATTTGGCATTCCCACTTTTATATTAATTGTCTTTTTATTGAGATGATGTAATTACAAGCATTAAAAAAATTATTTGCAACTCACTGGCCCTGAGAATAGGCTTTGTTTTTGTTTTGTTACATTCATTTGATTCAGTCTCTTAGCCCCACACCTTAAAAAACCAAAAAGCCATCATCAATAAAAACAAACTGGAATTTTATTAAACAGGAAAAAAAAAAGACCTCAAACTGAAGCGTTCTGGAGTTGCACACAGTTGCAGTCTAACAGAGATCTGGAGAATGCATGTGTGGAGTTTGAAGTCTGGGGAGGGTGGCAGCAACTTAATGGTGATGAAAAGGGCCCCCCTGTAGTGTTCTTTGGATGAAGAGGCAGTTGAAAGGTTTCAGCCTTATGTCAAAAAACCATTCTGCTGTGGAACTGCAGCATGTCTTGCCTGACCAGCTTGTGGCTTGTTCAGACTTGCAGCAAGTTGACAGTAATGAAGGTCCTACTCAACCATACAGTTTGAAGATCTTTTGTTGGGTGTTGAGGCTGGAAGGGACCTAGAATACATCTGATCCAACCCCTCATCCCTCCTCCTTAAGCCAGATGCCTAGGATTGTGTCCAGATGTCTTTTTGCACGTCTCCATGGATGCCACTCCTTTGTGGAGTGCTTTGATGGCAAAGGCAGAAAGTCTGGATGGTTTGGTGCTGGGAACTTCTACCCTGGGAATGCAGGACCGGGGGCAGGAAGGTGCGGCTTAGGGCCAGTGGAAGGGCAGCATCACCTTCACTAGCCCAGCCAGATCACCAAGCAGTCCTGGAGCTTGCTGTGTTAATGATGTGTGCTCCACATATCTGCCAGTTGGATGTGAGGTAGATGGGAATCTGCCTGCTGCAGCTGCTCTAGCCTGGTTTCATGGTTCTTTAGTCATACCTAGTAAACGTCCTTCCAAGACCAAACAGGCAGTTCAGATCCTGCAGCTCCCACAACAGGTCTTAAGCCCCTGCTTGCACCACACAGGCCTGGCAGGGGACAGCATCAGCCAGGAAGTATCTCTGTGGGATTGACCTGTTCCAACTTCAAAGGCTGTTTTCATTCTATCATCAGCCTTGAGAAAAATTCTCTGTGGTTGTGATGGTGAAGTGGTCTTAAGATGTCTTTTACCTGTGAACTGGAAGTTTCTAACAGCCACCAAGTATATTTTCCATTTGGTTTAGATTTTGCAGGTGAAAGTGATTGCAGTTTTTGGTAAAGGTGAACATTTCCTGTACAAAATTTCACCATGGGACAGCACTGGTGGATTGTCTTTTGTTCCATGTATTTTGCAGTGTGCACCTTAGCTGTGACAAAACCCCTGTGGCTCATCAGAGCATTTTTTATATAGAAGGGCCCCATCATCCTATTTTCTCCTTAGCTCACACAGTAGCTGTAGCAGGCAAAAGAAAATAGCAGAGTTATGCAGTTGTCACAGCCTGGACAGTCAAGAGTATCAGTTTTTCTCTGTATAAACTTTGTTTCTTTCACAGAAAGTTAGGGGTTGGAAAGGACCTCTGGAGATTCTCCAGTCCAGCCCCACCCCTGCCAGAGCATGGTCACATAAAGGAAGTTACACAGGATGGCATCCAGGTAGATTTTTTAATGACTCCAGATATGGGAATTCCACAACCTCTCTGGGCAGCCTGTCCTAGTGCTCCAGCACCCTCAAAGTAAAGAATTTCCTCATGTTTAGATGGAACTTCTTGCATTAGAGTTTGTGACCATTAGCCCCTGCCCTGTTCTTGGGCACCACTGAGAAAATACTGGGCCTGTCCTCCTGATGCCCACCCTTTAAGTATTTGTAAACACCTTCTGCCACTTGGGCACCCTAAGAAACACAAGGAACCAGTAAGAAGCATTCTTTACATTGATTCTTCTGATCACTCTTCATCTATCATTCATAGTCACCGCTTCACCCCCGCTCCTGAGACATAGCCACAGCTTGGATGCCCTTGAGCAGTGTGACAAAGCAGAGTAATTCCTTGGCCCTTTGGCTTCAAGAGACCTTTGGTTTCAGCTCTGTAACCGCTTAAGTCTCTCAGTGTCTCCCCGTGTCTGCCCATCTCATCTCTCCTGAGCTCCAAGGACTTTAGTCACAGCAGAGACAGATGCCAGGTTGCAGGTTTGCTCTGATACACACTCCCCTAGCTTGTTTTGAGGCGGAAAAAGGCAAGTATGCAGTGTGCTGGCACTTATAACATAGTGAGTTACTAAACAATCTGTAGCTGGGAAAAGTTCCTCACCAGGTACTGGCTTTGGAAAATCTCTCCTCTTTGGAAGATGCCTACACCCTTAACCAAACTGGTCCTTCTATGACCTGTGACTCCCTACAAAGCCTTCTGTAGACCAGACTAACTCTGTTTAAGCTCAGACATCACTATGCATTTCCAAGTACCATATTTTCTGGATAGATGAACCTTCTTGTTAAACATGGGGTAAGACCAATGTTGTGTGTCTTTAACAGCTGGTGAAGGCTCTGTGGTGGGAGTGGACCTTGGGTTTTGGTTGAAAGGGATTAGACTGGCCTGTTGTTTTTTCCCCATTTCTAGTATTAAAGTTCCCAAGGTTCTCTTTTAATGAACTAGCATTTGTGCACTTTCCTCCAGCCACCACGGGATTCCTGCGTCGTTTCTTTACGCACCTTCTCTGTTAACAAGCATCATTTCTGCTGCCAGATCTTCCTTCCCTTCAAAGAGCCTCTGCTGATGTATCACAAGACACTACAGACTTGCCTGCCATGGTGGTCCAAGCAATGTGCAATAACAAGAGCCAGCAGTTGCTCTTCTATTTGGCATCAAGGACAGTCGAGCTTCCAGTGACCAAAGTAGGTGTAGCTCTTTGCCTTATACAGTGCAGCAGATCAGACTAGGGGTGTGCAAAAAGAGGCACCTTGCAACCAGAACAAACCCAAACCCCAAGAAAGCACCATGGCTGTAGGGTTTCTTTTTTGTCTTTGTCTTTTGAATCACATTCAAACTGAGAGAAGCTCCCTTGATGGCAGACCTGTGGCGTGGGGAAGATAGGAGGAAGCATTAAAAAAAGCCAAAATAGCAAATCCCCAAAACAAAGCCCAAACCCATTACAAGTATAGCTATTTGGTCTCTAGTTTTTAACCATCAGCTTTCAGATTGGTGAATCACCTACCTCTCCAGCAGCACAAATGATCCTGGAGAGGCCACTGAGCAATGCAAACCATGTGATGGATCCCTTTGCTTTCTCCCTACAGGGTAAGGAACAGTCCTTCACCTTCCACCTCAAAATTGCTATCAAGCACTCCTTCCTTTTGTAATTACAGATGCTTCAGCCTTTGATTTTTTTACAGTACCCTTTGAGCTGGAATTCTGCACTGTGGGGGTTACACAGATATAAATATATGAACCTTTGTCATATATACACACACATAGCTATATGTGTATTTTCCCCCTCCTGACTGCCACCCCACTCCACTCTTTCACTTGCTTGCTAGAGAGGGAAACCATCAACATCAGTCTATTGCAGAGGTTTGTCACATTTATTTTTCTCCTCCCTGGAGCACTTAGGTGATCTGTTTTGGTCCATGATCCAGCAGTTAATAGCCACTGGCAGGAGTCGCTGTGCAGCCCACGCATGCAGGGTGACTCCTCTTCACTTGACAGATACGTGTGGAGAATCGCTTTGGTTACTTTAACACATTTCCCAGTGGCAGCAGATGTAAGTTGAGCCGAGCAAACTGGAACCCTTGAGCAAATCCCTTCTGTGATGCCATTGTTTTATGCAGTGTTATGTCATGAGACTTGCACAGAAAATAAGTGCTCTGTTTCCATAGGAAAGCTTTTCAAACCTCCCTACTCCCACCCCCAAGAAGCATAATGTGATGTCTTGTCCTATATGAGATAGGGAAAGTCAAACTGCATGTTTATTAGGGGAAAAAAAACCAAACCCAAAACATCAAAAAAAAAACCCCAAAACTGAAACAAACCAAAAAGAAAGAAGGAATTCAAGGGAGACTTTGTAGGAACAGTGAAGTAGTGCATAAGTCCAGGCTTTCTCCCCTTTACTTTTCTGCCAGCACCACTTCTGCCTGTTAGTTTGTTAAGGTGCTTCAGGTCCTGCGTGGTCTTCAAGCTAAGCGGCGACCCCAAGTACTGCTTCTGTGTCGTTGCGTCCCCACCCAAACTGTGCCAGCCATGCCATGGCCCCCTTCAGCACTCATCTTCTTGGTATATTTGTTCATCCAGTTCCTGGGATTCAAGGTGCTCGAGGCGGTCCGTTCGGCCACTCATGATCTCATCTGGGGTCTTCATGAACCTGCAAAACAGGGAACCAAGCAGTGGCCTCAGCTTTTACATTCACCAAGACATTGAGGCCCCCTGAGCTCTTCAGCTCCCCAAATCATCTTTGCTTTAATATTTCTGAGCTTCTTCTTCCAGTCTACTGGGTCTGTCTTGTTCAATCCCTTAGGCATGGTGGAAAGTCAGATTTGCACTAACCTCCCAGTCCTTTCCAAAGAATGGTATTTACTGCTCCTGCGCAGTTTGCTGTTGTCACATAAGACTGGAGCTTGCCACAGGTGCATGCCTTTGTGATGTCTGGTGACAGGAACTTTAAAGAACTTTATGGCCAGCACATTTCAAAGCAAAAGCACTCGAAAGGAGTGAAGAGACAGAGGGTCTGTACAGGCTTGTGTGCAGCTGAGTGAAGGGGAATGTGAAACACCTAAAGAGCAGTGGTGGAAAAACCCAAGGAATAAGTCAGAACAAGTTTTGGGAAATGGAAATGGAAAAGAAAAAGCTTTTGGGCTAGAGAATTGTGAGCAAAGACATCTTCCTGTGTGGCTGCAGCAAGCAGCACCCTCCCTCAATGAATGCCACGGCTCCCAGCACTGATGTCTTGAGGCAGAAGGTCTGCAGGGGGCTAGAAACCGCCTCTGGGGAGGCATGACAGCGTCAGGAAGTGGGAAATGACATCCACCAGCCTCCAGAGGAAGTCTGCAGTCTTGGTCTTTGCCAGGGTGCTTCTGTATACACAGAAAAGCTCTGGGTTTGCTTTCTGAATTCAGTGGTGTAGGAAGAGAGCACGGCACAGGAAGGATGAGCTACCAGTTTAAACACCAATTTTTCTTACATGTGCTTCTGGAGAAATAAGGAGGAAAGATATTTGTGCTGGAAGTGTTACAATATTTCACAGCCTTTCGTTAACGATGTACTGGCTGAGATTCAGCAGTACCAAATGTGTTAATCGGAGGAGCTAATTTTATTTCAGGTTGATGATATGTTCAGTATCCCTGCCTCAGTGAAAACAAACCCAAGAGTCTAGTAACAGGAGCCTCGGTACTATCACTGACCCAGAAAAATCGCTGCTGAAGCTCATGGGCAAGGCTCAACCTCCTCCTCTGTCTCTGAGGTTATAAAGCCAAGGGCTTTCCATTGGAAAAATGTGAAGTCTCTCAACAAATGCATAGTACAGCCTGGAACAAACCTTTCACCACCCCTTCTAATTTTGGAAATCATGTGCACATATGCATTTAGGGGAAAAAGGGAAAAAAGGGGCTGTGACTCACTGCTGTGTCACTCCCATTTGTATGCTCTAAGAGCGCTGCTGATACAAATGGTGTTACGGTGGTGAAAAAACAGCATTCAGGAGTGGTGAATCAGTGACAATGCACTAAAGTCTAGGGGCCAGGCCATGCCCTGATTCAAACCCTCTGCTTGCTGCCTTCATGTCCTATCAGGACGAAGTCAAATCAGAAAGCAGTCCCACAGACCTCACTACCTTCTGTCTGCTCTTGTTTCCTAAGCCATGTGGGAAATGGGCTGCCCTGAGCTGCACCACTTCAAGTATTCCTTCTGATCTGCATTATAAGTCACGTCAAGGAACTCAAAGCATGGACATTTATTTGTAATAGAATTTGATTAAATTTTAAAACTAATTACTCCCAGAGAACTACAAGCTACTGAGGAAGGAGGGTCTGTGACCTCTTTTGTTGCCAAGACACCCTGGCAGCCTAGAAGAAGCCCTTCTCGGACTCCATTTTCCTTAAAGCTCTGCACATATCTGCAGATGACAACTGCTTGCATGTTACTTACAAAGTCACAGTTCTTATTATTTCTGTGCTTGCAAGAAATAGCCAAGAAAAGCACATTAATAGCTTGATTTTTTGCAGCTGTTCTTTTTCTCTTCCGATATAAATAGGTCTAAGAAAACAACATCAGTAAGTTTTTATTGGGAATTGTGCAGAAAAATGCTTTGGGGTTTTTTTTGTTTCCATTTTCCAAAGGAAATGAAGTTTATATGCTCATGTTTTATGCTTCCTGGTGACCTTTCAATTTGTTGGTCAATTTTGGCCAAGTCTGACAGAGGAAGTGAGGTCTCCAAGCCTATTAAGTCACTAGGGTTTTGAGAAAATAGGCAGCCTGGTTGAGAAGTGATGGACTCCTGTTATCTTTGTGCCCCCACTGAAAAGTCAGCCTCCAAGCACATTCACTGTTCAGCATCACAGAATACCCCCAGGGCTGCGCAATCCAGGTTCCTGTGGCACTGCTGCTGATAGGGCAACCTTCTTTTATCTTGAAAAATATATTTTACCTTAACACAAAAAATACTGAAATGGCACAGTTGATTCTGCCTTTGTTTCCCTCTTCCCTTCACTCTCCTCTCTCCGAGTCTCTTTTTAAGAGCTGCCATGATACATCCCATAGAAACTTTCCCAGCTGTATGTAGCAGCTGTGCTAATGCAGTTCTGTTAGCTGTTTAAGAACACAAACACCAACCCAGTGCTTCCTGACTGATACCACTTCTGAGCACATGTAGACTCAGACCACTGACATCAAAGCAGCACTTGGTGTGAGTTCAGTGCTCTGTAGGTTGGATGTATGCACTGTATTCTCTGGTGTTTTCTAAAGAGAACTGGAGTGCCCTCACCCTCTGCCAGCCACACTCAAGTCTGTACAAGCTTTAATGCTGTTTCAGGCTCTCTTTCCTAAATTCATGGGTTGTACCATCCCATCTCATGCATTTGATGAACAGCTCTTGCAGGTCCCTCTCTTCCTTGCAGGCAGCACCAGTGAAAACATGGTCATCAGCACTTCTGTTATGCTGAGGCACTTGAGGAAATGCCTGCTCCCTGCTTAGCTTTCACTGGCAGCTGTGTTTGAGAAGTCAGTTTGGAGCAAGTTTTCTAGCAGTTTGGCTGAGATCATGAATCATTTAGCCAAGGTCTTAAACAATGGCACAAACATGGTTGAAGCCAGTAAAAGGATTCTCTGAGTCCACTGATCACCAAAACAGGTCCCTGTTGGCCTAAATCGCTGCGGTTGCCCTGACACCTGGGAAGCACTGCCCTAGACAGCTTTCACAAATAGATGCCCATTGTCACTTCTGTTACAGCTGTCACAACAAAGTACCTCCCACACAGTCACCTTCCCCACCTTCAAAACTTGAGCCGTCTGTAGAAAGGGACAGCAAAGAAAAGAACAAATTACCTGAACAAAAGCCTTTGTCCTGGCTCCTTCCGGATGATATTTAGTTTGTAGTAGTGGCGTAGGGCTCTGGACATTTTCTCATAAGTCATATTTGTTCTGTTCTGTTTTTTTCAGAAGAAAATGGAAAAGCCTGGTGAGATGATTCATGAAAAGCTTCCCAAGCCTCAAAAGGAGTTGCAGAACTATCGCAGCTAGCTCAAGTAACTAAGTAGGTTCAAGAAATTACATGTTCCATGCTTCTGCTCTTTGCAGGCCCAGCCTGCCCCTCCAGCTCTCATCACCAACATTTTATGGGCCTCTTTTTACTCAGGGCAATTTAAGCGAGAAAGGCTAACAAAAATTCAAAGCAAGGTTTTTCTGCAGTCTCTTGGATCACAGCTAACAAAAGGATTCATCAGCCATGAGAGGAAACAGTAGATGGAGGGATATGTTCCTGCTAAGTGAGATGTGATAGGCCTGTTCCTAATGCAACCACCTTTGGTTGCCTAAGACCAGTGGTTAATAGACTGCGCCTGTCAGCAGTCCCTGCGAAGAGCACTGCTGCTGCTCTGGGATTCCCCTCCATTAACTAGGTCATGCTCACAGAGCACTGTGGAGACCCAGCGCCTGCTCCTCCTCTGGTTATATGGGCGCAAATCAAGAAGCCCATTAGGTTGTACAGTGGTCTCTGTGACAGAGCCTCCCTTTCGTTCTGGGAGCTGCTAACCCCAAGGGCCATGGCCAGAGCACTGGAGGGGCACTAAGGCATGGCCCTGCTGAAGCTGAGTTTCAAAAGGCAGAAGTGACAGGCACTGACAGAGCTACATGGAGGCAGCCTCTATAAGCACTGACTTGGAGTAGCAGGATCAGTCCTTTAGGCTATGTCTGCCATGAAGTTTTCTTGTGGTATGAGGAACACAGGTGACTATGCTGGCAAAGATGCTCCCAGCAGAGTCAGCCACAGGAGCAAAGCTGTGTTTGCAGGAGCAGAAGGCAGCTGCCTCGCCGTGGGCAAAGCATGCCAAACCAGTAGAAGCATGCTTTGGCCTCCATGCTGGCTTGGCACAGCTCTGCCAGTCCAGCACCATGCAGAAGGCTGTAGTGGTGACCTAGCTGTAGTAAATTATCTGCCTGTCTAAAATAGCCCTTAAGAGCAGACCTCCTCTGCTTGCCCTGACCACAGCAGCTCTGCTAAGGAAGGCCATATAATGAGCTCCTGTGACAAAGTGCAGGCTGCACTCCCTGGGAAGTCCCCTGAAATGCCACTTGTGCTTCTGCAATTCCTGACATGCTAAAAGGCCACTGAGTTTCCCAAGTGGCTACTGTGCTGAAGTAGTTTTAGACATGAAATACGAGGCCAAATTATTAGCATGGAGACTGGGTAAGGGCAGAACTCTCCAATTTCCCAGTGATGCAGCCCAAGCCCTCTAAGACAGATGACAAAATCCTGACCTTGTTAAGACTGTAGGCTTTGTATGCAGAATCACAGAGGAACTGAAGTTGGAGGGCACTTCTGGAGCTCACCTAGCCCAGTCCCTCTGCTCAAACCAGGGTCAGACAGAGACAGCTGCTCGGGACTGTGTCCAGCTGGATGTTGAACATCTCAAAAAATAGAGTCCACAGTCTCCTCTGGGCAGCCTGCTCCAGTGTCTGACCATCTTTCTACAGAAACAGTCCCAGTCCCACAGCTGGGGTTTCATGAAATGTAACGAGGGGCAAGGTAAAGTCTTGTTAAACTTCATGAAATTCTGCTAGCCCATTTCTCCATTCTGGCCAGGTCCCTCTGGATGGCAGCACAACCCTCTGGTGGAACAGCCACTCTTCCCAGTTCTGTATTGTTCAGTCCCTCACTGAGATTGTGCTCTGCCCCATCGTCCAGAGTCATTAATGCAGATGCTAAAGAGCATTGCCCCCCAGAATCAGTCCCTGGGGTAACATCATTAGTGACTGGATTTTTTGAGCTCAAAAGGTTGTGACCAATGATGCAGGCCTAGTTGGAGGCCCCTAAGGTCAGTAGTGGGTCCAGTCATGTTCAACATCTTCATCAAGGGCCTGGATGAAGGAGCAGAGTGTAAGTGTACTATCAGCAGATTTGCTGATGACACAAGACTGGGAGGAGAGGCTGACACCCTGGCAGGCTGTGCTACCATGCAGTCAGACCTGGACAGGCTGCATTGCTGGGCAGAGTGCATGAAGTTCAACAAAGGCAAGTGCAGAGTCCTGCACCTGGGGAGGAACAATCCCCTGCACCAGGACAGCTTAGGAGGTGATCTGCTGGAAAGCAGCTCTGCAGAGGATCTGGGAGTGCTGGTAGGTGACAAGTTCACCATGAGCAGCAATGTAGCCTCATGGCCAAGAAGACCAGTGGTGTTCTGGGGTGCATTAAGAGTGTGGCCAGCAGGTCAAGGGAGGCTTTCCTCCCCCTCTGCTCTGCCTGCTTGAGGGGACACGTGGAGTACTGTGTTCAGCTCTGGGCTCCCAGGTCAAGAGGGACAGGGAAATACTGAGGTGAGTCTGAGGGAGAGCCATGAAGAGTATTAGGGAACTGGAGCATCTCTTTTACGAGGAGAGGCAGAGAGACCTGGGACTCTTTAGCCCAGAAAAAACAGAACTGAGAGGGTTTATGATCAATGTTTATCAAAATCTAAAATATGGGGACCATGAGAATGGGGTTGGGGTCTTCTCAGTGGTGCCCAGTGATAGGACAAGGAGCAATGGGTACAAAGTGGAGCACAAGAGAGGTCAGTTGAAGTGAAGGAAAAACTTTTCCACTTCGAGGGTGATGGAGCATTGGACCAGGCTGCCCAAAGAAGCTGTGGAGTCTCCTTCTCTGGAGACTTTCAAAACCCACTGAGACACAATCCTGTGCAGCCTGCTTTAGGTGAACCTGCTTTAGCAGGGGGATTGGACTAGATGATCCCCAGAGGTGCCTTCCAAGCCCTGCCATTCTGTGATTCAGCCCAGTGGTTCAGCCAGATCTCCCTTTACCTCACTGTATTTTTGCCTGAGACTTTCTGCTTCTATGTGAGGACGTTTTGGGAGAAAGTCTGAAAAGCCTCTGTAAAATCAAGGTAAGCTATAACCACTGTGCTCCCTGCGTCCACTGAGCTCGTTAGTTCATTGTAGATGGGTATCAGAGTGGTTAAGCATGACTTCCTTTTTGGCAATCCACGCTGACTACTCCTATATTCATCACAAAACCCCACAGAGACAGCTGTGCATACTCAGCCCTGAACTGCAAAGATCAGTAACTGCTGTCGAAAGAACAAAGCAGAGCTATCCTCTGACTAGGAAATCCATAATCCTGTAGCATCTAGGGTGTGCTACAGGACAGTCTGTGAGAACTGAACTGCAGAATGGCTCAGGTTGCAAAGGACCTCACAGATCATCTACTCCAGTCTCCCCACCATGGGCAGGGACATGTTTCAACTAGACTCGTCTGTCCAAGGCCTCATCCAACATGGCCTTGGAAACTCCCCCAGGGAGGAGGCAGCCACAGCCTCCCTGGGCAGCCTATTCCAGTCTCACTACTCTCGTACTGAAGAACTACTTCCCAAGATCATAACCCTGCTCTTCCTCAGCTTCAAACCATTCCTCCTTGTCCTGTCTCTAAATACCCTCAGGAAAAGTCCCTCTGCAGCCTTCCTGGAGGATTTCTTCACCTATTGGAAGGTAGCTCTAAGGTCCCCCCAGAGCCTTCTCTTCTCCAGGCTGAACAATGCCAGCTCCCTCAGCATATAATCATAGCAGAGGTTCTCCAGCCCTTGGATCATCTTTGTGGCCTCCTCTGGATTCATCTCTGTGTCCTTATGCTGAGGACACCAGAACTGGAGGCAGGATTGGAGGTGGGGTCTCTATAGAGCAGATTCAAGGGGCAGAATCCTGTCTTTTCCTGCTGGCCATGCTCCTCTTGCTAGGCTGCATGAGGGCACTGCTGACTCATGGGGAGATCCTTGTCAATCAACACTCCCAAGTCTCTTTCTTCAGAGCTGCTCTTAACACAGGTGCAGACAGGAACACATATAGAAAGCTCCTGTGCAGCTGTATTACACAGGCCTTTGCAGACCACCTCTCACCTGAACTTATGTAGCATGGGGTTTCAGGAAGAAATGAGCCACCTTGAGGGAGAAGGACCCTTGATTCTTTGTCATTAAATCCATTTGAGTGACTTGAAACCAACACAAGAGGTTCTCTAGATGAAAGGTGGGTTTAAGGCAAGGTGATTTCTATTTGTCATGTGTGTAGCATGAAAGATCACAATGTTCCAGCAGCAGTTTATGTGCAGATGTGTCTTCCTCCTCCCTCTGTTCACAAGTGCATCCTGTGAGATCACAAGGGGTGGAGTGGCACAGAACAAAGCCTGCTTTGCTTCCTTACCTTGTGGTTTCCCCACAGCCGGGCCAGCCCATTGGGATCCACTATCCGAAAGATCTTGGATTCCTTGTCTTCCCATCGGATGAAGTTCTCGTACCGGCTGTCAGAAAGCAGCTGATAAACATAGTCCCAGAGCAACCTGCAGTCTGTGGAGAGAGGAGCAAGACAGTAGTGACTTCTGCCTTGGCATTCATTCTGGACACCTCTGGGCAGATGAGTAGTGAAAACACAGTTGGGAGCAGGGCTGAAACAGCTGCTGTGATCTGAAATGCAGGTGGTGTGGTTCATGTGGACCAATGTCCGCAAAATATCCTGGAGTATTCAGCCTATTCTGATGTGTCTTAGCCACAGAATCATTTTGGTTGGGAAAAACCTTTAAGATCATCCAGACCAACCATGCTCTAACTTAGCAAGGCTGGTGCTAAACCATGTTGCTCAGCACCACATCTCTGTCGTTCTGAAACACCTCCTCAGGGGTTCAGGCACCTCCCTGTGAAGCCTGTCCCACTGTTTGAGAACCTTTTCAGTGAAGGAGTTTCTTCTTCCTCCCCTGACACATTTTCAAGCTGTTTCCTCTTGTCCTGTCACTTGTTCCTTGGGAGAAGAGACCAACTCCACCCAGCTCCAACCTCCTTTCAGAGAGTTGTAGAGGCCAGGAGGTCTCCCCTCAGCCTCCTCTTCTCCAGGCTGAACAACCCCAGTTCCTTCAGCTGCTCCTCACCAGCCCTGTTCTCCAGATCAAAAGCTTTGTCGCCCTCTCTGGACACAGCTCCAGTTCGGGCTCACTCTGCAGGCCAGGCCTTACAATCACTTCTTAAGTCCTTTCCCCTCCTTTTCTCTGTGTGACTTTCTAACAGTCACCAAGCACCCTCAACACACAACAAGCTACGTGAAGTGCCCTTAGCTGTGTGTTTCCTGCACACAAACCCACCTCTGCTGGCCCTGCCTCACTGGGGAAATGAAGAACTCTGTAACCTGCTCTCCCTGCTCACGGCTGCTCCTTCCTGTGCAACATGACCAGCCTAAAGCATGGGCAACGCCACAGCCTGCCTTGGTATGCTTCATGTGTTGGGAAATTGACACCTTCTAACATTTTTCAATTTGCTTTTTGTTTTATTTCTTTTAGGTTTCTGAAGAAAACACCAAAAAACCCAACCCAAGTAGTATAATTACTTGAGTGCTATTGAGAGGTTAAATACTTTCTATTTGGATAATTGAATTCAAATTTCCTCTTGGCAAACACTCCTCAGGTTGCTAATTAAAGGTCTAACAGATACTTAGGTTTTACTTTAGTGTTTTTCAGTTTCATGGCAGTCTCTTGAGACAGAGGAAGCCAAGAACTGAGCTGCTCCTGCTTCCTGCTTGCAGTGTGAGTGTGTGTGCATGGCACAGCGTAGTAACTGGCAGCTATGAAATATGGAAAGTGAGCTGCACAGAGCTGGGGCTTCTGCTGCTGGCAGAAACAACAGGGCCTTTACAGCTCAGTTCTCCAGGGCCCTCAGATGGCTGCTGTAAGGTTGCAACTCACTTTAAAAGCCAAACCAGTCTTTGAGAGAGGTCTTGTTAAGAGTGGTTGAAGAGCAATCAACCAAAGACAAAATGTATAAACACAGGTCCTGCTGATGGGGATGGCAGACCCCTAATACCCTCTCTACACTGGCTCCTGGAGGAGTTTCAAGGAGCTGCTGGCTCCTTGACAGCAGCCATGTGCATTATGGCAGGGCTGTACATTTCACCTTCAATCTGTCTGAATTCCAGTGGTGCTGGTGATTATCCACTGCCTACCATTACTTCTTCCCTCCCTGCACTGTGCACCCTACTTCACAAAAGCAAGAAAAGGCAACAAATTCAGCCTGAAATGTCTGGGTGGCAAATTACTGGGACTAACAACGGAGCTTCAGACTTGAAGAAGAAGTAGCATTAAAATGCAAATTTGGTTTTTGTTCTTCATTTAATTTTTAGAATGGATTAAGGCTAAGCTTGAATACAAATATTTCTCAAATGAGAAAAACCTCAGATCTGCATCTTGAGATGTTCACAAGAGAAGTCCTAAGTGATCAAGGGCCCCATCTGATATTCTAAACTGACTGAGCTGCTCAGACTTGCACAGATATTTAGTAGGCTGATGGAATTCACAAAAAAAAAACCCAAACCAACCACCCAAGTGTCTTGGAGACCTCTTGTTTGCTTCAAAATGAAAACAGAAAACTCCTGAAAATTCTGCTTGGCTCCTACAACCACTTAAAAAACTGTCTGCACAAACTACACTTGTCTGTCAGCAACTTCAGATACCCTACTGAGCTGCAGTAACTCAGTGAGCTGGCATACATCAGTGCAACTGGCAACTGTGTCTCCAGCCACTGCAGAGAGGAAATGGAAAGTGTTAGATCTAAACACCAGTAGGAAAGGTTTAGGCTCACTTAGTTTCTTCTTACCTCTGCTGAGAGCTATGAGCATGCATCATGGACCAGCTGATGCTTGGCAGCACCATTCAGAAGATGTCTGAGCTCTGTTTGCAGAGGACCTAAACCAGTTTGCCTTTTTTCAGGTGTCACATGGGAGACCTCAAGGAATTTAAGCCCTGTCACTCAGGCTTTGTTTCTTTTTAACCACAGGTGGGTGTCCTTCTCTGTAAAATGCCCAGCAAAAAAAAGAAAGGAGGTTCTGGAGGGGTCTCTCTGATTGACAGAGGAGCAGCAGCTACATAATGATTAGGCTAACAGAGGTAATTTTTAATAAGAGAATAGAAGCTCTAGGTCAAACACTGTCAACTCTGAGCAAGTATGATGAATTTAGAGTACAACCCCTTTGGAGTGGATTGCAAGCATATGAAACTGGTCAAGACTCAAGAAGGGAAGTGCTAGAAAATGCTATTGAAAGGAGCTTCTCCACTAGGAAAAGAGGCTGGCGGTGACAATACAGAAAGTCACATCCTCCAGGAAGGTCAAAACTGTTCCATGCATTGTCAGGAAGGAGAGAGAAATGCAGAGAAGGACTTGTGTATGGAGAGTTGTTTTCTAAGGGCAAATGAGCTGTTTGAGCAAAACCTGGGTGGTGTGAAGGACTCCATGAAGATTGAATCACTTCCCTGGCTGTCAGAAGGCCTCCAGAGGAGCAGTCACATGAGGGGTACCCTCCACAGGGGGTATGTTGGCTGGTGAGCAATGGCAAGAAAGCACAGGGATGTTGCTGAGGCCAGTGGTAGTTGAGTCACACTTTAAAAGGGAGAGAGTCAGGGCTAGTAGCTGAATTGTTTGAGCATGTTGCAATTTCCTGCCTTTTGGCTAGAATAAGCTTACTTAGAAAGTAACTTTCTCTGGAGGACAAGAAAACATCATTTCCCCCTAACACATCCAATTGAAGTGGGAAGGTGCAGCAGTGTGGCAGGCTCCTGAAAGCTGAGCTTCCCATCTTCAGCCACCTTCTCAGCTGTACTGTGTAACTGGCTGGGAATGAGGGCAAACTCTGCCTTCAAATGGAAAGGCACAGCCGCAGCTTTCTGCCCGCACTTAATGCTTCTAGAGCAGGCTTTACAGTTATGCACCAGGTAGTAATAAGGTGTGCAGTACTTGGCTGGCTCTGTGTCCCATAAACACTGCCTTATATGTGCAAGAAGCAGCAGTTTCCTACTCCTGCTAGTAACAGCCATGGATTGTACAGTCCCCAGGTTGGCAGAGCAGAAGCCTTTGGTGATGCCTGCCCACTCAGTCTCCTGGATGCTGCTGGGCTGAAAGGGTTGACCTTAGGCGCAGCAAAAAAAGGACAGCTGCACAGTCCTGGAGAGGGTGGGAGACAGAAGAGAGTGGTTGGGGTTTCAGTAGGAAGAAATCTCTCCCAAAACATCAGCTGCTGACTTTAAACCCTTCCAGTAACAGCCTCCTTGCTCTAGTTTTAACCCCTGCTTTCAGGTGGCAGAAGCACCCAAGCTTCATCCGCTCCTCTTTGGCACAGTAAAATTTCTCTTCTCTGGCTGAAAAGCTGTTTGCTGCCTGCATTTGCAGCATTGCTTGGTAATGCTGCAAACAAGGGGAGGCAGTAATAAATTGTCATTATAAATCCCTTGTGACAGTCAGACACTGTGTGTCAAATATCCTTCTGAATCCATAGGCAAAACCTTCCCCACAGGCAGCAAACCTGGCACATAAATATTTCCTAGTGGCTACATAATAGCAGTACATCCATCCCTTGCAACTCGAAGTGCATCCTGGGCTGCAGCAAAAGCAGTGTGGCCAACAGATGGAGAGAGAGGATTCTACCACTCTGCTCTGGTGAGACCTCAGCTGCAGTGCTGCATCTACCTCTGGAGCCCTCAACACACCTGATGGAGCAGGTCCAGAGGAGGGCCACAATGATAATCAGGGAGCTGGAGCACCTCTGCTATGAGAACAGGATGGAGTTCAGCCTGGAGAAGGCTCCAGGCAGACCTAAGAGCAGCCTGCCAGTAGCTGAAGCGAGCTGCAAGAAGGCTGCAGAGGGACTGTTTGCAAAGGCCTGCAGAAACAGAACGAGGGCACTGTTTTGGAACGAGAGAAGAGCAGGTTTAGATTGGATGTGAGGAGCAAGTTCTGCACCATGAGGGTGGTGGACACTGCAACCGATTGCCCAGAGAGGTAGCTGAGGCCTGGAGATCTTCAAGGTGAGGCTGGACAAGGCTCTGAGCAACCTCATCTAGTGAAGGGTGTCCCTGCTGGCAGGGTTGAACTAGATGACCTTTGGAAGTGTCTTCCAACTCAAACCATTCTACGATTCTATGACCTTGGGTTCTTAGTCTTTTGACAGCTGTCCAGTCATTATGAATGCTCTAGAATCACTTGGCCATGGCAGGCACTAGCCTGGCACTCTCGATGCTGCAGTAGTGACAGTCTTGTCTCTGTGCTCCCTTAGACTAAGTCATGCACAGGCATGCACATGCTGAAGGCCTCTTTGGTTTGGAAGACAACGTTGTCTTGCACGGCAGTATTTCCTACACACAACAGAGAGCTCTCTGGTTTAAGTGATGCCCTCAGGGCACAGCAGTGCTGATCCTCTCTCTCTTCACCACAGAGAAGTTTCAGGGGACCCACCCACATTGTTCACTACAGAAAATGCACTGGGTCTGGCATCATGATGGCTGACTTGGACACTAACATGACTTCAGGGAGCAGCACTGTCAGAGTATCCCACTCTGACACCAGCTTAGGCCCTACCCCATGCTGAGTAGGTTAGCCTGAAATTTCCCCCAGCATGATATCATCTGAGTGAAATGGTTCTGTCATTTCTACCAGCTGAGGAGCTCTCCCAAGCTCAGGCCTGCTTATTTTCCAAGGTGACTTGTGCTTAGGTTGCATTTGTGTGCAGTGAAGCAAGCAAAAGCTGTTCACAACTGAGACTGATGAAGAGAGCTTCTCTAAAGTTGTCTGCTGCTCTGGTTTCCATAAACAAACCTGAACTGTGGTTAGGATAGCTAACAAGGTGATGCTCATGCTATCAAAATGATGAACTGGTCAAAATCAGGTTGTCTGCAGGTGCTGTGAGAAGGTCATGACCTCCCTTTCTCCTCCTGCTTCCCTTGTGCTGGCTCTTTGTAAGATTTCACTGTGAGCTGATTTAAATCACTTAAATAAAAGACAAAAACCCTGCAGAAAACACCAGCTTGCTTTCTGCTGTAGGAGAGCTGAGTCTGCTTGCCAGAAGATCTGCTGAATGTTGCAGCCAGCACAAAGACATTGGCAAGACTACACTGGCAGAGAAGGTGAGGGGAGGGAAGAAAGAAAGACATGCTTAGAAGGTCCCATGAACCCTCAGCCTGTGGTCATCATCCCCCTTGCTGGAGAGGATCAGTAAGTCTCAGAGAAGACAATGCTACTTGTTTCAGCCAGAACCAGCAAATCACTAAGGTGACTGGAAAACAACTCATGAGTTCTGATTTAGGCTTGCCATGGAGGTGAACTCCAACTGCAGTTTAACCACATCCTATACAGTGCAACAGGCACAGCTTTCTGGATCACCCAAGTGGACCTTGGAGCTGTCTGGCTGGCACATGAAGCTCATCAGGCTGGCTGGTACTGTTGTTTGTTAGAGGAGTATAGTGAGAACAACTCAGTGAGAACTTGCTCCCCTCAAATGGAGGGAAATAAAACACAGCTGGTACAAAGGAGAGAGAGGACATATGGCTGGACCTTATCAAATCAGCTCTTCTGTTCTTGCTGAAAGCCTTTTCCATGGTAAAATAAATACTGGGAAAAAACTGACAGCACACTAAGACAGAAGGGCATGCTGCAGTAGGATTACTGCTGCATAGAGACACAACCCATCCTCAGTAGCTACCTAATACCATGGCACACTTATTTGAGCAGACAAAATGAAGCCAAAAAAGTAGCCAAGTCTCAAGTAGTTAAATGGCACTGAGGATTGGGGAGGAACATCCTGAGATGGAAGCACTCCTGCTCATCCCTGTATGCTGATCCCTGTCCAGGTTACTGACAGAAAGATGCTGGCTGCTGTGGGAAGCAGGATGGTAAGCTGGTACAGTACAGCCAATGTTTCTATGTGGAGAAACCTCTTGACAGACAACTGTTTGTTCAGCTCAGTAAATTCAAGCTGGGGCTGAGGAGAGAGGTTGCCAGATGGCACAATACAGCAGTTGTGCACCGCTTCTGCCTCGTACCCAGCACCGAGTGTGAGAGCAGGAACCTGAGGCTGTCATCCTGCAAACAGTTGTGCTGTGAGCTTGCAAAAGTAACATAGCAAGATGAGGCCAAGCTCTGTCTTTGGCAATAAAATCTTGTCAGGAGAAGAAGGATCCAAAGGGTTCTTATCCCTCGTGTAGTTGTAGAAAAGAGCACTCAAATCACAAAGAATATGTGAACAGCTTGATAGAAGGAGAATTTGCAGGCTGAAGTCTTAAAGCTGAAGTATGAAATAATGTCTGAGTTTTTTCGCTCTGTTCTCCCATTCCATCCTCCAGTCTCCACTAAACAGGCAGCTACCTCCAGTGTTAGCAAAGTGGTGTTCTTTTCCTGTTCTACCACAATGCTAGAGAGCACTCTTCCAGCTATCTCACTAGGGAAAACTGCCTCTGATCCTCCTGTGATTTTCACAGAATCACAGAACCATCGAGGCTGAAAAGACCTCTGAGATCATCAAGTCCAGCCTATAAACTAACACCACAACATCAGCTAAACCATGCCACCAAGTGCCACATCCAGTCTTTTCTTAAAGATCTCCAGGGATGGTGACTCCACCACCTCCCTGGGCAGTCCATTCCAGTGCCTAATCACCCTTTCTGTGAGGAAGTGCTTCCCACCTAAACCTCTTCTCACAGCTTCGGACCATGTCCTGTCACAAGTTGCCTGGGAGAAGAGCCTGACCTCCACCTGAGTGCAGCTTCCCTTCAGGTAGTGGTAGAGAGTGATAAGGTCCCCTCTAAGTCTCCTCTTCTCCAGGCTGAACAACTCCAGCTCCCTCAGCATCTCATCAGCAGACTTCCCCTCCAGCCCCCCCCCAGTCTCATCACTCTCCTCCTGCACCTCAATATCCTGCTTGAAGTGAGGGGCCCAGAGCTGCACACAGTGCTCAAGGTGAGGCCTCACCAGTGCTGAGTACAGGAGCAAAATTGCAACCCTAGTCCTGCTGGCCACATTATTCCTGATGCAGGCCAAGATGTCATTGGCCTTCAGTGCCACCTGGGCACATTGCTGGGTCACCTTCAGCTGGCTGTCACCCAGCACTCCCAGGTCCCTCTCTACCAGGCTGCTCTCCAGCCACTCATGCCCCAGTCTGTAGTGCTGCATGGGGTTATTGTGGCCAAAGTGCAGGAGTCTGCACTTTGTCCTGTTGAATCTCATCCCATTTTCCTCAGTCTATTGACCCAGCCTGTCCAGATCCCTCTGCAGCATCTTCCTGCCCTCCAGAAGATCAACTTTCCCTCTCAACTCGCTCTTATCTGCACATATACTGACAGTAGACTTGATCCCCTCCTCCAGGTCATCAGTAAAGATGTTGATTGGAACTGGGCCCAGTACTGATCTCTGGGGTCACCACTGGTCACCGGACACCAACTGGATGCAGCACCATTCACAGCCACTTTCTGTGCCTAATCACCCAGGCAGTTTTTAATGCAGTGATGAGTGCACCTGTCCAAGCCATGGGCTGCCAGCTTTGCCGGGAGAATGCTGTGGGAGACCGTCAAAGGCTTTGCTGAAGTCTAGGTAGACCACATCCACAGCCTTGCCCACATCTACTAGGCAGGTCACTCAGGTTGGTTGGGCAGGACCTTCCTTTCCTGCAGGTTGGCTGGGCCTGATTCCCTGGTTTTCTTGGTTTTTCTTCCCTCGCCTCAGCCTGAAGCAAGTGTGCAATCCCCAGGGAAAGCAAGGGGCACGTTTTCATTCACAGGTAGTTTCTTAACAAGGTGCTTAACATGGGGCTGACCCCAGCGAAGACTGAGGGTGCCTTGAGCACACTTCATGTCTGCCTAGCCATGGCATGTGGGTGCTGCATTACAGCAATGTAAAAGGCTCACTCTGCTAACCTCTCCTTTTCCCTCCCCTGCAAGTTATGAGAAGCAAAGAAGTTTTTCAAATGAAAGGGCAGGAGAATCCCTCAGCCTGTTCCCTTTCCAACAAGAAACAACTAAACTGCCATCCCTACAGAGCTATAAGACCTCTCTGTGCTCACAGCTAACACACAGCCTACGCCCAGCCTAAGTGCTGTTTGTAGCTGTTAGTAGAACATGAGTCACTCATCGCTGATGCACTCCTAACAGGGGCAGCATTTTCCAGTCTCAGCTGTCAGATTGTTTTTATTAACAGGTTGCTTACATACATGCAGGGTTCATGCCACAAGCCTGTACTCTTCCATGGGTAGCAGGCTGAGGGGCCTGAGGCAAGCCAGAAGCCAGGCTAGAGTTAGATTTCTTCCATGGCTTTGGCAGGGTAAGAACCTTGCCTGTCTTCATTCCAATAGCAGTCAGTAGCTCTGTGGTTCAAACCTTTGAGCAGTTTAAACATTACCTGGGTTCTCCTCAGGCTTCTGAAGGGGAAGAAACAAATCAGGAGCTCATAAAGTCAGATAGAGCCCAGTTGCTACGGGAACCCAGCTGATAAGAACAGTTAGCAGGCCACAGCCATAAGACTCACCTGCCTGTAGACTTCCCCCCAACCCAGAGCAAAACAGGATCCAAAGCGATGGCAGGGTGGGGCAGGCAGGGCATAGCAACACCATCCTTCTAGCTGTGTGCTGGAACAGGAGAGGGCTGCAGCAGACACACACAGAGTGAACCTGGAGCTTCATGGGCTTTACTGGGTCCCAACTCCAGAAGGCCCCTGCGGGGGAGGTCCAGCAGCACCCAGCACTGCTCTACAGCACTTTGCATTTCACACCTACACATCTGTTTGGTTAGCATCTGTACTGGGTAATGCTCAGGTAAAAGAGGTTGTTGTACCCAAAGTTCCAGTGCCAGCACTAAGTTGTGCAGCAGTGAAGAAGCCTTTCAGTCCCAGAGAGCTAGCAGAGAAAAGGACACTGGGAGCTGGATCCCAGGAACCTGCTCAGCAATGTATTTCCCCTGACAAGAAGCATCCTGAAATGTATCAGTGAGTTCTAAGTGATTGAATCAAAACTTGGGTGTCAAGGTTTGCAAAGAGAGACGACAGAAATGAAGCTCTCGGAATAAAACCACAGAATCAGATTTGGAGAGATACAGGAAAGAAATTGCAGAAGCAGATACAGCAACCTTGAATTTTCCCCCAGCCCAAAACTAAATCTAGGCTCTCCAGTGCTCCAGTCCTCCTCCCCCAGTGCCTCTGCCATCTACAGGCCTAAACACAAGCCACTGGAGACCCCTAAAGAGGCCTGCTGCTTACATGTTTTGTCCCATAAAGTGGCTCCTGCTTGACACAGGGCAGGAGGGAGAGGAAAGGAGAACGAGCTGGCCTTGCCCTGAGTTTATAAAGAGATAGCAGAATTATGGGATTGAGTAGCAGTCTTCTAGTCCCCAGAAGATGTTTTTTTTTAACTCTATAGTTCTCAACCTGGGACATTCCACCCCTTATCCAATCCCATCATTCCTGCTCGTCACACTACTCATCTAACTAGAAACAGACCCTCTGTAGAGTGAACAGTGCCATCCAAATCCTGCATCTTTTTGGTGCTGTTCTTCAAACCCATCTGTCACTCACATCCTGGATACAATTCTTCTCATCAAATGGGACTTCTCAGATGACATCACCTATCTGAAAGAAGTGAGATGATCCTTGCTGTCTGAGTGACTTAGCCACACCATTTCTGGTGTATCCACAAGTAGATTCAAGTCTGCCTTTGGATCATAACAACACAATCATAGAATCATTAAGGTTGGAAAAGAACTTCAAGATCTTAGAGTGCAACCATCACCCAACTCCCATGATCACTAAGCCATCTCCTGAGGCACCACATCTACAGCTTAACACCTCCAGGGATGGTAACTCCACCACTTCCCTTGGCAGCCTGTTCCAACCCCTCACTACTCTTACTAAAGAAGTTTCTTCTCACATCCAACCTAAACTTCTCCCGGCACAATTTAAACTCATTTCCTCTTGTCCTGTCACTGGTTACCTGGGAGAAGAGACCAACACCAGCTTCACTCCAACCTCCTTTCAGGTAGCTGTAGAGAGCAATAAGATCTCCCCTCCACATTCTCTTCTCCACACTGAACAACCCCAGCTCCCTCAGCCTCTCCTCACATGATGCTCTCCAAATCTCTCCCCAGCCTCACTGCTGTTCTGTGGACACCCTCCAGGACCTCAATGACCTCTAGTGCTGACAAATCTGCAGACAAGACTCATGCATATCGTCCTGAGAAGAGAGTTCAACACCATTCTAAAAACCCACTCCAGCCATTGATGAATAATAGCTGGCCATTAACAAGCAACATAAAGATACTTCATGTCTCCTGCTTTGCTAGAAAAGCATAAAATGGCCTTAGAGGAAAAGAGAACAAGACCTTCAAGCTGAAATTCCTCGGTATAAAAGGCAAAGTGCTTTATCAGTAAAACTAATATTCTGAGAAACCATATTACATTAAAAGGTAGGAAAGATTAGTCAAGTCAGTGAGCAGAGGTTATTATTTTGTCTGATTGGAAGCCCAGAACTCCTGAAAACAGTATTTGTAGACAGCAGCAAGCACAAGCCTTGGTTTCTTTCTCAGCACCAAGTCACTGCATGCTTAATTCAAAATAAGGCTCTGGTAAACAGGTTTATGAGGCTGGGATGGTTCTTCCATCCAGGAAGAATTCCTTCTACAGTTTAAAATCCTAAAGCTGGGAAGAGAATACATTTTGGAGAACAGCCCAATGTTTCACTCAGCAGCCCACAGGACTTCCTGGGTAGCTGTTCCTCATTGCTATCTCCCCTGGAAATCACCTGCTCTCTCCTCACCAGCCTGATCAGGATGTGGCTAGCAGGTCTAGAGAGGTGCTTCTGCCCCTTTACTCTGCACTGGTGAGGCCACATCTGGAATACTGTGTCCAGTTCTGGGCCCCTCAGTTCAAGAAGGACCTCAGGGAACTGCTTGAGAGAGTCCAACACAGAGCCACAAAGCTGCTGAAGGCAGTGGAACATCTCCCTGTGAGGACAGGCTGAGGGAGCTGGGGCTCTTGAGCTCGAAGCAGAGGAGCCTAAAGGCTGCCCTCATTCATGCTGATAAAGATGTGCAGGGCAGTGTGGGGAGGACAGGGTCAGGCTCTGCTCAAGGATGTCCAATGACAGGACAAGGAATAATGGGGGCAAGCTGGAGCAGAGGAGATGCCACAGAAACAGAAGGGAAAATATTCTCCCTGTGAGCGTGCCAGAGCCTTGGAGCAGGCTGCCCAGAGAGGTTGTGTAGTTTCCTCTGGAGACAATCAAACCCCCCTGGATGTGCTCCTGTGTGACCTGCCCTGGGTGATCTTGCTTTGGCAGGGAGGTTGGACTGGATGATCTCCGGAGGTCCCTTCAAATCCCTACCATTCTGTGATCCTGTACTAATTACTTGGCTCTGGCACTGGAATATTGGCAAATCTTTTCATTACCCATTCCTCATCCATGAGACAGAACTAATGGCAGTGATTTTAAGAAGCTCTCTTTAATTGATGTGCATTTGCAGTTCAAGTGCTAAGTGGTCTGATTTTCTCAAATCTATTGACAAGCCACTGACAGTCAAAAGCCTCCTGGTTATCTATAGCAGTGTTGGTGGAGATAATCACTGCCAGGTGGGAAAGAGATCTATGCTGACATAAAAAAAGAAAGGACCTTAAAATGACATCTCCTAATAGTGAATTGGAGATGGTGAAATGGGTGGGAAACAGGTCTGGATTTGAACTCAGTGCTGTTGAGCTCAGTCGCACTGGTGAAGTTGGCTGTCTACATGTTTGGTGGTAATCCAGGTTTTGTCACCTTTAAATGGCTGTGAGCTCTTTATAGGGTCCAGCTATGATTCAGGAGCTATCACGACCCAAGCAGAACAGCACCAGCCTGTGCCAGTGCAGCAAGTGAGGCTTGTGGGCACTTACAAGTAGAGGATAAGGGACACTGATGGAAGAACAGTGGCAAATTCAGTTCAGCCTGGAGAAGAGAAGCCTCCGAGGAGACCTTATTGTGGCCTTCCAGTATCTGAAGGGAGTCTACAAGAAAGCTGGTGAGAAACATTTTAGGGTGTCAGGTAGTGATAGGACTACCAGCTGTGCAAGCCCCTAATCTGTGGCCAGAAAGCACTGCCCTCATCTGAACTGAATGTCTTAGTACACTTTGGGTCTTTTTGGCATGGTATATACTTCAACCGCTCTTTAAGATGACCCACTCATGCTGGTGGGTCGAAGGAACACAAGACCACAGGTGAAAGCAGCTAAGTATGCAAATACAGCCTGAGTCTAGCACTCCCAACTGCTACACACTTGCCAAGCAACTGTCCTAGGCTCAAATACCCACAGAGTTAGGTTCTGGTGTCCTGCAAACTACAGAGATGGCAAGGACACAGGAGTACCAGTTACTGGGCCATTGTCATGGACCCAGTGCACAGAAACCAGGGGTTCCCAAGCCTGTAAGAAAAACACCTGGGCTTAAATCAGAAAGATAACATCACCATCTCCTCTCCAGATTCCTTCCTGTGTTCTTTTCAGTTCAGGCTTCACTCTTAGAGAATCTTTCCCTCAGAAAAACAAGACTGAAGAAGCTCCCTGATCTTCCAGTAGCATTTTATGGGCAGATCTACAGTGATGCAACCAGTAAAGCATCTTCTGTGCCATGACATTTATGCCTTTGCTTGCTGGGAGTAGGAAATGAAACCCAAAAGGAGGCATACAAATGGTAGGAGGGCAAAAACGTCACAATGTGCATGCCCGTAGCCCATCTCTCTCATGTGAAAGGACCATGGCCCCTGTGCTTGGTACTGACCTAGATGGTGAGATGTGTAGCTTTTGAATTCAAGGTGCTATGTCTGAAGAAAACAGAAACTCTTGCTCATCAAGGCTAAGGCAGAAACAAATTTCAGGTACTAAGCACAAAACAGGCCAAGATGGACATGTGTGGCACCCTTCAGAAGCTGAAGTCTCACCTTAGCTTACTGCTGACACAGATGCATGGGATGGGCCTGGGTGTGGTGTGCATTTACATCTCTCAAGAGAAATTGGTTTCTGGGGCAATTCCAGCATATTCCTGAAGTTGGATTCCCTTTCTCTTCCCCCCTCTCCCTGTCTATTTATAGCTCCCTTTCAAGCACAACCCCCCATTTTCTGTAGCCTCAGCTTCCTGACTCAGCTGCTGTGATGTCAGCTATTTACGATAATGAAGATGAGACAATGCCTGTGGTTTGTGTGTGACAAAGGCAACCTTGTTTCTGTAAGAAGGGACAATCCTGGTGTGAGAAGCACAGGGAAGCCTCCTTCAAAGTAGGACTCAGAGGTGGAATTTCTTTAGTCCCACCATCCCCAGGATAGTGACCTTGACACGGTGTTACCTTAAAAGAAAAGTAGGTTTTTTTTGCTTTCCATAAGACTGGACTCCCAATTTGAATGCACCTCTCAGGAAAGTACCTCTCTTGCAGGACAAGGCTTTGGAGATCCTTATCTTGGGTGGATTGCTTGTGGACAAGGAGGCACTGAGCATCAAGACACAAACATTTTAGCACTCATTATGCATTCTGTGGTCGCAAGCAAGTCACTTCTGCACCTCTGCCTGCCTCTCACGAAACTGCTTTACGCACATTTAACTGTCTGAACCACACGAGAGCTGAAACCTGCAGAGTGCCAGTAAACTCCTGAGGTCACAGAGCAGCGGAAGGAAGCATGGAGTTGGCCATGCACGACACAGTTATGAATGAAGAGCATCAACTTTGGTGTAGCCTAGAGAATGCCACTTACCTGCTATTCTTCCAATTGGCATGGTGTGGTCCTCAGGAGAAGATACAGACACCATGATGTGGTTCATATAGGCTAACTCTTCTCGGTGGGACAGGTTGATTGGCTTCACATCCCTGTGCAGCCCATCCTCAGAAAACCTTGGTGGCTTGAAATCGGAGTGCCTGGGGTTCAGTATCAAGGGATGCATGATGGGGCTGGGCATCAGCTGGATAACCCTGGTGTTCTCCTGGCGAGGGCTGGAGGGCTTCTGAAGCACCTCAGGAGGAGGTGGGCAGTGGTTGTTTTCTATGGGGGACACTGAGAGAGGATAGGACTCCTGGTGGTTGTTCTCTTGCTGATACCTTGTTCCTGGCATCCTGTCAGCTGGGGAGAGGTGGCGGATACTGTTGTCCATAGGGGACTTCAGTGGATGCTGATCGGGGTCTGGTGATGGACGGTGATTGTTGGTGATGGGTGACCTAGAACGATGCAACAGTTCAATGGTTGGGGGGTTGTGGTGGACTGTTTCTGTGGATGGTCTTGAAGGTCTCTGGACAAAGCTATCTGTGGAGAAAAAAAAACAAACCACAAAAAATACATATTGTCTGTGTTGTTTGTGATCATGGAGTAGGGTCTGACTGTCAAACCGGGCGCTGGGCTTACTGGATACCCAGCCTCAACCCCACCTTGAATACTGCGCCCAGCTCTGGTGTCCACAGCGTAAGAAGGAGCACTTCTGCTATGAGGACAGGTTGAGGGAGCTGGGGTTGGTCAGCCTGGAGAGGGGAAGACTCTGGGGGGAACTTATTGCTGCCTTCCAGTACCTGAAGGAATCCTCCAGGAAGGCTGCAGAGGAACTTTTCCTGAGGGTGTCTAGAGACAGGACATGGGGGAATGGTTTGAAGCTGAGGGAGAGCAGGGTCAGACTGCATCTTAGGAAGGAGTTCTTCAGTGTGAGAGTGGTGAGACTCTGGAATAGGCTGCCCAGGGAGGCTGTGGCTGCCTCCTGCCTGGGGCTACTGAACACTAGGTTGGATGAGGCCTTGAGCAGCTGAGTCTAGTGGAGAGGTGTCCCTGCCCATAGTGAGGAGGCCAGAGGGGATGAGCTTTGAGGTCCCTTCCAACCCAAGCCATTCTGTGATTTACTTTTATTCCATGTTTAAGAGCATGTAACATGTTCAGAAGGGTATGTTCCCCTTAATGTCTTTGGCCTGTGCAGTCTACTGATGGGTTGCCCCATACCTGCATGTACATTTCTGCATCAGGAGGATTTCTAGTATCACTTTTGCAGGAGCACATTTCCCCAGCTGTGATCCCTTACAGCAGAGCTAAGACAAATCACAGCTCTGGGTCAGTGTCTTTAAGTACCAACAATTTGCCCACAAAAGGAATTGCTTGACACAAACAGTGCAAACTTCCAGCTTAGCTCAGGCCATTGATTTGGACTTGGGAAATTACCAACAAAGAGGAAAATACCCGCAGAGAGCAGTGACTATCAGGTGTTTATCTGAAAAAGAAAGATCAAATTTCTGTTTGTTGAGAGCCTGAGATGATAAGAGAAGAAAACTCCTGGGTCCATGTCAACAAGTGACACAAGGGCTGCCTGTTTGTGGCTGCCTGTTTGCTCACTCCATTTGCTCGGATTCTCTTGCTCTCCTGTCAAGGCACTGACACTTGCTAAAGATCCTGTGCAGGAGAAGACCCAGGGACTGACCTGGAACCCAGGCAGGCATCAAGAGAGGGATCAGCGCTTGCTCAGGGAAAGGCCTGGACAGAAAATGCTCTAGTCCCGAGAAAATATAGTGGCAGGCAGTGACAATCCTTTTGCCTACTCAAGATGCCAAGTCTACAGCAAACCAGGCAGGAACTAACTGGCTCCAGAGCTCTTCTTTCACACACCTGTGCTCCCAGAAAAATGCATCGGTAGAGCTGTTTAAGGTACTTACAATGAAACAGCTAGAAGATGTAGAACTCCAGAGCTAAGGTACTTACAATGAAACAGCTAGAAGATGTAGAACTCCAGAGCTAAGGTACTTACAATGAAACAGCTAGAAGATGTAGAACTCCAGAGCTAAGGTACTTACAATGAAACAGCTAGAAGATGTAGAACTCCAGAGCTATGGCTTGTTCTTGCTAAAACCCAAACAGTTTCAAATGCAGTGTGGCCAGCTAACGTGGGAGAGCCCAAATGATGTGAAGACCAAAGAGGCATTAATTTACCAGCTGTACCTGCTTTTGTGGCTCTTTCCCCTTAAAGTCTCCTTTCTCTGCCACAACAGGAAAAAACAACCAACTCCCCAGGTTTACTGTGTGTCCTATCTTCTATATGCCATCCACCCTCATCACTGTACAGACACATGCTCTGTGCTCATTCTTGGCCTGTAAATATAGACCAGAATCTTCTATCCTCTGTCTTACTTAAAGTGCCCTGGCTGTGTGGAGCAATATCCTGAAAGCAGAAGGGAATGCCCTGCTGTGCTTTACACCAAGCTCCCTGTAAACATTAGTTAGTTCTGTCAAGGTCTAAGCAGAACCTATCTATCTGCTCCCAAACTACGGTGATCCTGAACCAGGACAGGATGGAGAGAAGGTAGGGACCAAGGAACTCTTTTAAAAGCAGCAAGAGGAAAAAGCATGAATGGATAGACACCAGTGTTCACTTCCCTCCAAGAGCTTTCTCTTTAGGTAATTAACTAAAGAATACCCTAATGACTGAAGTTGCTGTTTACCATGAAACAATTCAGTCTCAGCTCCACTGCCATGAATGACCCTGAACAGAATAAAATCCTCATCACATTAATTCCCTGGCACATCCAATGACTGTAAGCGAAGCACATATGGTTTAGCATTTCCTGCAGAAACAGATCCACATGATCAGTCTGGCTCTTTATTCTGAGTGACCAACACTCTTTTCTTGAAGGGAAGGCTGTGAAACGGAATTCAGCTCCCAGGAAAACTGGACCTGTCTGATCCATATAGGGCTGGGTGGGGCTGAGAGTGAGCAATTGCCAGTGTGACAGTCACAACAATTGGCACTCTTTGCTTGCCCATAAAAGCAGTGCAGGGAATGACAGTGCAAGCTTCCTATATGGCATCCCATCAAATGACTCAGTGCTGAGTCAGAAGGACCACTGGAGATGTAGGTCATTCGCTCTGCATTGCTTATCCCTCTGCAGAGACAGAGACTGATGCCAGCAGGGCAGATTCCAAGCCAGTGCATCCTGAAGATCTCCTGAACTGCTATCAGTTAACTGATTTCCAGTAGTCAAACACACTTTGACTAGCTACACCAGATGTCAAGGTTGGTATCATGTAATTATGGGTTAAATACCTTAAAAGCATTTAGAAGCAGGATCACAGGTTTGAAATCTATTGAGAAACAGGCAAGAGAGCTGGTAGGAGAAAAGGGAGAAAGATCACTGGAGTCAGGAGAGATCCTAACAGAGATCCATTGCTTATGAACTTCAGCCACTCAAAACTGCCAAAGTAACACCTGAGTTAGGCAGGGTTAAACTCTACTTCTCACATTCTTTCTCCTTTTTCACTAAGCTGCAGTCTGCTGAGGGAAGATGGTAGACTTCAATGCGCTGGATTCTGCCAAGTGACTGGGACAGGAAGGAGAAAGGAGGAATGCCACAGTACGTAAATGACTAAATTCCTCCGCTTGTAACTTCTTGGCAGAGGTTTTCTGATTGCTCAGAGCACTGTGGCAGGCAAGCTGTAGTTTCTTCTACTCCTTTAGCAGTTGCCCCTCACAGCAAAGCAAGAGTTAATTTATATTATTATAAAGTTTTGAGTAGCAGTAGAGAGTTCTGTAAGTAAAAGCAGTACTGCCATCAGCAGCCACAGCATTGGCAGGAAGAGAGCAAAGTTCTTTCTGAATCATCCTTTGCTCTGACAGGAGTTGGACTGGATTGCAGGGAACTTTTAAGTGACACAGATGAAACCGACTCAACCTCCCTGTGAAACACTCTCTGAGCAAAAGCTGCCCCCTGTCTTTGCTGCTGGGGTGTCTGGGAGGGCAGCTGGCATTTCTCTGTGAGATTTGGAAAGGGGATGCTTATGCATGAATGCCAAGCTTCAGGAATAAATGGTCTCTAGGAAGTGCCTATTGTAGTACACCAGGCAACATTTGCCAGTTCAACTTCAGCCTGACCTGCAGCAGCCTCTTCTAATCTGCAACATTTACACATCTGTGTGGAAACACTTCAGCGTGTCCTTATCCCACCTTCTGCTGTCCTGCTTCTGGCTCAGTCTCAGGGGTTTTGCTGGTGCATTTGGTTCTGTCCTGCTCAGCTTGGCCACGGGCAACTTGGACAGGTCTGACAGCACCTCTTAACCTTCCCTTGCAATCCCAGCATTGAATCTTGAAATAATTTGTGCACCTTTTCTCTAGTTAGCAGGGATTAGGGTGATACCTTCAGTCACTTCTGTTCTCTTCCCCTGTTTACCTGAGAATAGAATAACACTACTTTTGCCTAGATTTTTTTTTTCATTGAAAAAACTAATTCTGCACAATGCTGTTATGGAAAGGACATTTTAAAATGCTTGGGCTCTTAATTTTTCTGTTAGTGAAGAAAACCAGAAAGTATTTTGAGTAGGCTTTCTTTTTCAAAGTAAATAAAACCTCAGCCTTCCATGGAAGGAAGCAGACTTAAACATTTTGATCTGTACTAATAATGAGGAGAAGCAGCCCAAATCTGCAGTTCCACAAACATACCTGTTCTTTCTTACCACCTCTGTCTGGCATGCTATGTATGGCCACTACCAGGAGGCTAGACGGAGTCCAGCGGAGGGCTAGGAGCATGATTAGGGGACTGGAGGGCATGGCTGACGAGGAGAGGCTGAAGGACCTGGGGCTGTTTAGTCTGGAGAAGAGAAGACTTAGAGGAGATTTGATAAATGTTTATAAGTATCTGAAGGCTGGCCAGGGGGGGACAGGCTCTGCTCACTGCTCCCTAGGATAGGACAAGGAGCAATGGGTGTAAGTTGCAGCACAAGAGGTTCCGCCTCAACACAAGGGGGAACTTCTTTACTGTAAGGGTCCCAGAGCACTGGAACAGGCTCCCCAGTGAGGCTGTGGAGTCTCCTTCTCTGGAGCCTTTGAAGGCCTGTCTGGATGTGTTCCTCTGTGATCTGTGTTAGATAGTATTGTCCTGCTCTGGCAGAGGGGTTGGACTCAATGACCTCCTTGGATCCCTTCCAACCCCTAACATCCTGTGATCCTGTGAGGCTGAGAACAATCTAAGCTGATAGTAAAAATGAGAGAAAACCTGCAGTAAAAACCACCTCCTCAAGAGCTAAGCAACACGATGGGCTCAGTGCTGGAATCTCTGGCATTCTGCAGTGACTGAAGTGACTTTAAGTTAGACATTCCTTCTTCCTTGCTCTGCAAACAAGTGCATCTCCAGGACACTGAAAGTCCATGCAGCATCTCTGCCTGCCTAATTGTGAGTGAGGAAAAGTGAATCCGTGGAGACACTTAACCTTCTTGGTATTCTTTTAAACTCCACACAGGCTTTGGAAACAGGACAACATAATGGCAGGTAAGTGGAAGATGGACAGGGGACTCCCTCTCTATACTAAATGATTGTTCTAAAGCTATGGAGACAAATGGAAGAGAGTAGTTTTATTCAAGTAAATTGGGAGCAAGAAATTCAGGCTGGATGCGGGGTGGGTTGAGAGCAGCTCTGAAGAAAGAGACTTGAGGGTACTGATTGCTAATAAAGGTGTCTAGCAATATGACAGGGTGAGGGAATGGTATGAAGTTGAGGAAGAACAGAGTTAGACTGGATCTTAGGAACAAGTTCTTCAGTAGGAGGGTGGTGAGACTGCAACAGGCTGCCCAGGAAGGCTGTGGCTGCCTCCTCCCTGGAAGTGTTCAAGGCCAGGTTGCACGAGGCCTTGAGAAGCTAAAACTAGTTGAGAGGTGTCCCTGGCCATGGTGGGGTAGGTTGGAGTAGCTGGGCTTTGAGGTCCCTTCTAAATGTAAGCCATTCTAAAATTCTGTGATGAACACAGGAGACCATAGAGAGCAAATAAAATGTGATCTAGGGAGATCTTTCATCATTTATAGTTATCAGGACCTGAGCCATTCTGTCATTCTATGGTTCTCTGAAGAAAATGACATCATGCCTCACAGCTCTACCCTACTTGCCTCCACAAGGGCAGCTTCTCTAAAAACAAGATAGTTACCTTCATCATGGTTCTGGTGTAATACAGCCTCTGTCTGAGAATGGATGGAGTTCCCAGGGTGGAAGAACGGTGTGAAGAGCATACGAGGTTTTCTTTGCTTTACGATGTGCTGAAGGAGTTCATACAAAACATCACCTGGAAAGCACACAGCAGGAAAAAGGAAATGAAAACCTACACACTGCTGATAAGAGTCACATAGCCATCTGATGCAGGCATTCAGAGCTCCTGGGTGCTCTGAGCCCAAAATGCTTACAGTAAAATCCCACATTGGCTTCTTTCGCAAGGTTCTTCCATGAATGGAAAACAAAAAGCAAAAGCAAAGCCTCACAGGATACCTTTGTGTGTGACTGGAAAAGTGAGAGGACATGGCATGGCCTTTCTTGCTCTAATGCAGAGGTTTTTTTCCAGGCTATGACTGTCCATTCAAGAGCTCCCAACATTTACAAGTGGTTACTTCAGTGTCCTACCTTATCATAGCCTCAGGTTTTAGATAGCTGCATTAGGACACAGAAATCTTACAAAACAGAGCCCAGGGCTGATACAATGAGTTGCTTAGAGCAAAGTCCATACTTTACTTTAGCTGCTGAACAGTTTAGGCATCATGGAGAGAGAGACAGAAGTGCTGTAAAGTCACTTCATGCAACAACCGATGTCTGAAGGCCAGTGGCAGTCTGCCATTAAGAAACTCCATTCCAGCAAATCCACTCTCACTTTTGACAACCTACTTTGGAATGGACTCAAGGACTCTAAAAGGATTGAGAGATTTTAGGATCCTGACCAAACTTGCTGTGCTAACAACTCCTGGAAGTACTCAAGTGCTACAGATGCCTTAGGAACTTCTGTCCATCACTTCTGGTGTCACAGCTTGGACTGAAAAGCCCAGCTAGGATCCCAAAGCTGGTTATTTCTAGATGTTGGAATCTGTATGGACTATGGATATGATGCAGACTAAGGAGCAAAATGCAGCAGACTTGGTGCTCTGGATGGGCAAATAAACCATGTGAGGTACTAGTTTATCACTGCAGAACTTCCTGCACCAAGCTGACAGTCTTGCATGAAGTGACCCAGGTGCCTGGTTCCTTGGGGGCTGCAGATGGGCTGCTCCTCTCTTCCCATTTCCTGGCCCCAGAAGTGCTGTGTCTTTCCTCGTTGGTATATGTCACCACCACACCCAGAAAATCAAGGAACTGCTTATTTTGTGTCTTTTTATGTATCACATTTGGTACTGAAGCCCCTCTACAACATCTACATCATACAGGTAGAATCAGAGAGGCCCCAGAGCTCAGCTACTCCAACCTCCCTACCTGGGCAGGGAAGCCTCTCAACTAGACTTGCCTGATCAAAGCCTCATCCAGCCTGACCCAGAACCTCCCTGGGCAGCCTACTCCAGAGTCTCACCACCCTCCTACTCACAGACTTCTTGCTAAGATCCAGTCTGACCCTGTTCTCTCTCAGCTTCAAACCATTCCCCCTTGTCCTCTCTCTAGACACCCTCAGGAAAAGTCCCTCTGCAGCCTTCCTGGAGGAGCCCTTCAGCTACTGGAAGGCAGCTTGAAAGTCCCCCCAGAGTCTTCTCTTCTCCAGGCTGAACAACCCCAGCTCCCTCAGCCGACCCTCACAGCAGAGGTGTTTCAGCCCTTGGATTATCTTTGTGGCCTCCTCTAGACTCACTCCAGCAGCTCTGTGTCTTTCTTATGCTGGGGACCAGAACTGGAGGCAGGATGGGAGGTGAGGTCTCAGCAGAGCAGTGTCAAGGGGCAGAATCCCCTCTCTTGTCTTGCTGCCCACACTCCTCTGACTGCAACCCAGCACAGGGCTGCCTTCTGGGCTGCATGAGGGTACTGCTGGCTCATGGGGAGCTTCTCAGCAACCAACACCCCCAAGTCTCTTTCTTCAGAGCTGCTGTCAACCCACTCTACACCTAGCCTGGATTTGTGCCTGGCACTGGCCTGACCCAGCTGCAGGACCCTGCACATTCTATCTGCTGTAACTGGTTGCACATGGCCAAGTGAGATGCACCACACAGGATAGGAATTCTCTGATCTTTTGAACTCCGTGTACAAGCTTTTGTTTGTCTCTGCTCACAGTGGCACAGGCTGCAGCAATCCCAGATTATCTGAAAAGAGCCCAGTGAAGCTGCAGTTAGGAACCCATGCATTTTCTGATTGAGTTTTCTCTCAGAAGTTTTTCCAGCAGCTGTTGTTGTTAGACTGTAAACCTTACAACATTTATCCTTTGTCTTTGTACACTTCCAGGGCTCTACAGCTCTATCTGTTAGTGTCTTAGTGTGAAACAGTCAAAGCTATTCTGCTTTCCAGAGCTCAGCTTCCTTTATTTTTACCATCCTGGCTGCTCTTAACTGTCTCAGCAGTGGCTTCAGGGCATTTTTAAGAGATGATTGCAATACCCAAAACACTAATTAAAAACAAAGCCTCGAGTACCCAGTTACCTTTGCCATGTTCAGTACCTGAAAGGCTAAAAAGTGATTTTACCATATCATTTGCATCTTTGAATGCAAAAGTGGCATAATCGCAGCCAGTGCTGTAATACTCCCAGCTCTAAGGTAGAAAATTTGTACCTCGTTTGGTTTGGCCTGACAAACTGGTGAAAATGTTTGTAAAGCTGGCTGGCTTTTTGTACCTGATAAAACAGTTCTGTTTCTTCAACCACCCACGTGCTGCAATGCTAGTCAGGAAAGTGAGAAGCATTTTTCATGGTCTCCTTTCCCTGCTGACTCCCAGCCCTAAAGAGAAGCACAGGTGTGGGGCTGTGAGCCCAATTTATTGTAAGGAGCACTGTGTGGAGTGGATAGAGTTCTCCTGGTTTAAAGAGGAGGGGAAAGGACAAAGCTTTTATGTAGCTACAACCTTGAAATCAACTCAGTGCCTCTGTGGCAAACATCATTCTGTACTTCTTCTATGTCATATATGGTTCATTTCTGGGAAATGTCCCTTTACCTTAGTCATCTAAGTTTTTAGCAACTGACTCAGATATCCTCTTAAAGGTTTATTATCAGTGGGGAATACCTAGAGAGAAGGGGGGAAAAAGTGAGGGGGGAAGCCTTTCCTTTGGTTGCTTCATTCCAAATTTAGGTAAATAAGAGCTTAACCTTCTGCATGCAAGCCAAAGGCTTCCCTCTGGGAATGCTCTAGTTGCAGCCTACAAACATTTGAATCCTGCTCATTTCAAGTGTCCTCACAGCAGACAGAGCAGGGGCATCACTTGTTGGCAGCGGGGCACTGGGGTGGTAAGGGCAGCTGCACTCAGATACATAAAGGTGTCCTTTACAGTCCTTGCCCACATCCTCACTTTCAATACTCCTCTAGCCATAAGCAGGGCTCATTTTTTAATGTAATGATTCAAAGCCACATACCAGAAATAAAAGCTATTTCCAGGCATCACTTGTCACTGCTGTATTACACTGCCAATAGATGCTCACGTGTGGCACACAATATTAGTCCCATGTTTGAAGCACAGTGCTTAAAAATCTTGGTGTACACCAAACAAGTCCCAGTTGCTGAGGCAGATTCTGCAGGAGGATGGTTCTAGGGGGTGTTCAAGGCAGTCACCAAGCAGCTTGGTGCAGAGTCAGTGCCACAGCTTATTTATCAGCTGGATCCAAGTGGTACCAGCTGTGCTTCTGTACCTAGTGAGCCTTGCACTTGGAAGCCTCCTCACAGCAGTTCTGTCACCACTGGGTCCAGACTCTTTGCTCACCTGTGCTGACTGAGTTACAGCCTTTATTTTTACCAGGAGTACCTGGTCACAAAGGAACTCACAACTGACGTTCGGTTAAACATCTCTGACAAAGGAGGGCAGAGGCTTACTTTGACTGTAAAACTGGAGCAGACAGACCGCAGGGGATAGAAACACAGGCAACAGACACACTTCTAAATCTCCTTTGTGAATAAATGAAGACATAATTTGAGCAATAGGCAGACTGATTCACACACCTGTCTGTGCTCTGTCTTGGGCTGGACTCCAGCACATAAGAGAATATGGGAAAGTAATGCAAAGCCCACGGGGGCTGTTAAATAGAGGAAAGGTACCCCAGGGAGGAGTTTTGCAATCGCTTTCAGCAGCACGTCAGCCAAGCCAACTGCGAGGCAAAATGCTAATATGGGACTCTTAAAGAGGCTGGAGCACTTGATTAACTTGCTGCTGTAGCTGGGGCTGTGGAAGATAAGCTTTGCAGGGAAGAGCTGCAAGTCACACAGTGCTGCCACAGAAGCAGGGAGTTTTAGCTGCAGAAAGGTTGCTTGTTTGGGCTTGAATTTGCCTACAGCTCAGGTGTACCAGGACTTCATTCCCTTCTTGTCCTTGCCTCTTACAAGTGTTTCTGTACCCAGCTTCCTCCCCTTGTCCAGCCAACCAAAACAAATGTGACTATTTTCTCCTCTGACCCTCTTCAGGTTTCGTGGCATCTTTCTGTCTCCTTCCAATCACAGCTCCTGTGAACAACCCTCACCTGAATGAGGAGACCTGTATCGAAAGTCCTCTTTGGTGAGGAGCAGCAGAGCTTTGCCATTCATCTCGAAACTGCCGCTCTCAATCGGCCGCAAGGAGAACTCTGTCTCCGCCCACTTGAGCCACTGTGTCACATCGTCCCTGCTCCAGTAAATGGGCTGCAAACCTGTGGCAGGAGAAAACAGTGATCCTGTTACCAAACTGAGACGAGGCATGGGAAAACTGGCAGCTAGCAGTGACTCCCCCTTTGTCCCCTCAGCACCACGTGCGAAGTCTCGGAGGAAGGAGTAGAAGAGGAGCATCACACTGGCACTGAATTGCTTTAGGCACTGGACTGTGAAATACTTCATTAGTTTAGGCACTTTGGTTTCCTGGTGACATGTGAAAGACACAAGAACTGGAAAAAGCTTCTAGGATATTCTTTCATTACAGATTTCTACTGAAATGGGACTTTCCTCCAGCTGCTCCTTCTGGGGTGCAGAAGAAGTAGGAGGCCAAAGTCCTTGGCTCCATCCACACTTAGTGAGTGTCCTTTCACTGCAAGAACTGTGCCCATGCTTCCCTCCAGGTGGCTGGGGTCTGCAAAGAGGGGATGCTAGACACAACCTCTGTTGACTGGTGATCAGTGCAGGTATAGTTAAGCAAGGTGTGCTCAGACCTCAGATTTTGTTGCACCTCACTGGAGGTCAAAACAAGCACTGAGACTGCGGCATCTTTAGCACTGCTTTAGCTTGTGGCTCCTGTGCAGTGAGAACATCATAGCAATGCCTTCTGCCCAGGGAAGGGTGGTATGCCATTTGGTAGCAAAACAGCAGTTGTGCTTGGTCTGGCCAGAGTTTCCAGGGCCTCAAGGAGAATCATAAATTCACAGAATGGTTTGGGTCAGAAGGGACTTCTGACAGTCATCTAGTCCAACACTACTGCAGTCAGCAGGGACAAGGTCCACTAGAGCAGGTTGCCCAGAGCCTTGTCAAGCCTGACCATGAGTATCTCCAGGGATGTGGCCTCAACCACCTCCCTGGGCAACCTGTGCCAGTGTTCCACCACCCTCATGGTAAAGGGTATCCAGCGCTCCCTTTCTCCCAGTCAGCCTGTACAGTACACACAGTCTAAACTACTGTGTTAATCCACAGGGGCCCAACCATGTTACCATCAAGTCAAAGACCTTTTGCCCAGTACCTTCACTAGGCCCAGGCAGAGAGGCTTGGGAGGTGACACAATTCAGTACCTGTTTCACAGACAAATTTAAACCAGCTCTCTTCCCCTGGAGAGGAAGCAGCACAGTGAAGAGCTTTTTATACCCAGGTAGAGAGATTATCTCTGGTCCACTGGGAGATAAAGAGCTTTCCTTCCTTTTCCCTCCGAGATGAGTCATTGTTTGACTTGCTACAATGTGTTGCACAGAAATGAAAGCTTCACGCTGTGCCTAGAACATAAAATTTGCTGTATCTGATCAGATCTCTGGTACAGAGCCTCTGGCATGGGCTAATGCCTCACACTTCAGAGAAAGATGAACCTCCCTTCCTCATACTCCACCTGGCTGATTGTATGCTGCACATGGGAAGAAATTTCCTCCCTGGCATGCCAAGCTCTGAGCTCTGATTACTCTCCTCCTGCAAGCACTAAAAGAAACCTGGGAGAGCTGCACTGTGCTGTCTTAGTTTTTCACTTGTTTTTCTGTTCTAGCAGAAGGTCCCATGCAGTCAGTTGCACTCTGCTGCTGTGCCAGATTCCTAGACAGTGGCTTTGGGACTTTCCAAAGCTGCACACAGAACTAAATCTCAGCTGGAGAAGGAACTGAGATGGAGCCTGAGAAAGAGTTAGAGCTGGCCTTAGGAAGAGATGTCTGCATAGCTTTCAGCTGCCCCTGTAGCACTGTTACGTAACCACACAGAGACATGAAGTAGCATTTATCTGTTGGTGAAGGACTGCAATTCTCTCCCTCCCTACTGAATTAAGGTCTGCTGAGCGAGGTCAGAGTTTTCTGCAGGACCCTTCTTTTTCAGGGGACTGGGCTGAGGTGTTGATCTGCTCAGAGACACAGCAAGTGTCATCCCAAATGCTAGTGTGAGGTTCCTCTCCTGCTGAACGCGGCGCTGTTCACAGGCCACTGCTGGGCAGCATGCACAAGCACACCGACTGCAGCTCAGAGAGCAAGAAGTCAGGTGTGATGCAGCTAGACCACAGCGTATGAAAGAGTTCAGAACACCACCCCAGGAGTGGTTGAAATAGTTTTGCATCACTTCTTCTGCCTCTCCCTTTGCCATGCAAGTAATGAACTTCCCAGAGGAGCACTGCCATGTGGAAATCTAATGGACTTCTGATGTGGACTTCACAACCTGAAGCACAAAACAAAACAGTAGTGGAAAAATCAGGGCAACACAGACAGAGCTCTATGATAACTTGCCATGAGGTGCTTGCTCCAGAAAAGATAACAGTATAATAAACAAGGGCCTCCCTGTACAAACACAGAGCAACATTTCCTCATGTGCTGCTAATAGGGCACTTTTGCCTTCCACTCAGCTCATACAAAAGCACCATGGCTGAAGAGAGGTTTAGATCCGTCAGCACTAGATCCAGAACAGCCAAATAAGCCACACAGCCCAAGACAAGCCACTTGTGCTGTGCTGGCAAACCTGACACCGGCCCAGTGTGTCACACTGCAAAGCAGATCCCTGCTGAGTTTCAGCAGCACCTCCAAAGCTTGTGAGAAAAGTTCTAGAGCCGTATGGCCTCTCTCAACTCTCATAAAACTCTGAGGCCTTGAGCAACTGAGTCAAGTTGAGCAAAGTCCCTGGCCATGGCAGGGTGGTTGGAGTAGCTGGTCTCTGAGGTCCCTTCCAGTCTGAGCCATTCTGTGATTCTATGACCCAGGGCTTCTAGTTAGTGAGAATCAGCAAGCAGTCCTTCTAAGTCAGTCTGGCTGCCACTAAAATCAGTGGGTGCATGTGCCACATCTCTCCACCTGCACAGTGATACTATAATTAAATCATTACATCTTGTTTGGAAGACAAAGTTCCATTAAATGAGTTACCTCCTTTTCCCTCTGCCTCTTCTCTCATCTCCTGCCCTCCCTGCCCTGCTATTTTCCTGGGAAGTTAGTTTCTTAAAAAAAACAGGACCACAGAATGTTAGGGGTTGGAGGGGACCTTTGAAGATCATCTAGTCCAATTCCCCTGCTAGAACAGAATCACCTAGATCCCATCTCTAGTTGCCTGTCTCCACTGCATGCCCATCTGCTTTGTAAGCCTGAAGCACATCAGCCCCATGCGGCTTTTCTGCAGGCACAGGCTGGTGCTGCCGAAGTGCTTCAGAAACTGCCATACAAAAACAATTATTTCACGTGCAGTACAGCATTGAATAAACTTGGATCCCACCTTCTTTGCCCTTTCTTAAGAAGAAGCAGTTGGCTCTGTGAAAACAAGGGCACCAGAGGGTTGGCTTTGCAGCTGAAGGATTTCACAGCACAGCATCCACAGCTATCAGTAGGTCCTGAAAATGCTTTCCTATACTCTCCATGAAAGAAAAAAAACTAATCCTGCTTAGACAGGTTTTCTTTTTTGGATGTTGTTTTTCTTTTCCTCTCTCTATCTTCTCTTTTATTGTCATGCTCATGGTGAAGGAAAATGGGCTCTTCTTATCTCCTCAGTTTTAGTCTCTGTGAAAGCTAACAGTGTTGTCTTCAACTAACAAAGATACTGACCAGGTTGAAAACAGTGAGGAAAATCAGTGCTGGGATAGAAAATGGGGGGACAAGAGTTTTGCCTACTGAACCAGCTGTTGAAAGGCTCTGCTGCTTTCACTGTGTGTGGATCAGATATAGGGTATGTTGCCTTTCTCCCAGTACTCAGTGTCATCACAGACTTCAGAGAATGAATTTTGACCTAATAGAGCTAGCTCCACTGGCTGAAGTCTGGCAAGCATCCCCAACCTAATCTTCCCATCCATGTAATGTAAAAATAAACAACAACAAACACTTCTTGAACCCAGTAGCTGAAAGCAGCTCAGACCAATGCCAGCCATCAGACTCTGGCTTTGTGACACTCAGCATATTCTTTAGGCTGTATCCTGTCAGCTTCCAAGCACCACCTCCAGCAGAGTGAAATACAAGAATTTATAGACACCTTTGGGATGTGACAGTCTCACATTCATGCTCACCTCTCTAATGCTGCAGGCTGCAGCAGTGATGCCTTAAGAGATCACCTACTTGTTTTGGTTATTCCCCATCCCAAGTCCTGTTTCTAGCACCTGTTACACTACAGCTACTAAATGGTGAGTGATCAATTTTCCAGGGCACAAGCTGATAGCCATCTGGGCTGCAAAAGAAAACCACTCTCCCTTCCTGTCTCTTCCTGGGCAGCCAAACCAAGAACAATGAAGAAGGGTCAGTGGGGTAATTCACACCTGCTTCTGTAAGTCCAGCTGTTTACTTATGTCCATGCAGTTGCACACACACAGCAGAGTGCATTGATCTGGTGACAGGACAAGGGGGAATGGTTTGAAGCTGAAGAAGAGCAGGGCTAGACTGGATCTTCGGAAGAAGTTCATCAGTAGGAGGGTGGTGAGACTCTGGAATAGGCTGCCCAGGGAGGTTGTGGCTGCTTCCTGCCTGGGAGCGTTGAAGGCCAGGTTGCATGAGATGTTGAGAAACCAAGTCTAGCTAAGAGATGTCCCTGCCCATAGTGGGGAGGTTGGAGGAATTGATCTCTGAGGTCCCTTCCAACCTGAGCCATTCTAGGACGGTGTCTAGAGTTGACTCCTTTTGATAGTGAGCCCCACAGGAAACTTAAGCATGGTCAGGCTTTGAGGCTGGAAAAGCAGAGTGCTCTGCTCACCTAGTATAACCTTTTGCAGATAAAACTACACAGGCAGCAACATTTGTATCTGACCACAAACATCTGGTGGGGTTACAGCTTTGGTTTTCTGAAGAGAAGTGGCTGATCTTGAATCTTGCAGAGTCCCCTGTGCAGCACCTCCTTCTTGGCTTTGGAAGACAAGAGTAAGTGCTTCGCAGTACAGTGTACGTAACAGACACAGCAAACCCATTAAGTATAGTGCACTGTGGGCTGTTTTCACCTTGACTCATTGTGGAACACTCTGAAGACACAAATCTGATACAAAGTGTGGTGATGCACAGCACCCCCCAGAGCTGTTGCTCCATTTTAGTTTCACTATGAGGATGGAGCCATGCAAGAAGCAGGCAGGACAGAAACAGCATTCACAGCAAGTGCCATCCAGCTTCTTGTTCCACTTACGCAGGGCACACCATCTGTACAGCACGATGAAGAGGCAAGTAAAGAGCAAAGACAGAGCTCTCATTTACTCCCCCTTTTTACAAGGCAGGCAGGATTGGTTTTGCTGGGCAAAGGGGCCAATGTGTGCAAACTGGGAGCTGGTTTCCTAACAGCCAGGGACAAATAATGGAACTGTTTGGACTGGAAAAAAACCTTCAAGATCATTGATTCCCACCACTATGTGTAAAACTCTACCCAGTCTAGTGCTAAACCATGTCCCCTGGCACCACATCCACTTGTCTTTTGAACACCTCCAGGCAGGGCGATTCAGCCACCTCTCTGGGGAGCCTATTTCCAGTGGCTGAGAACCCCTTCAGTGAAGGAGTTTCTTCTGGTACTCAACCTAAACCTCCTCTGGTGCAACTTGAGGCCATTTCCTTTCAACCTATAAAAAGACACATCATCACTGACAGTGTGAGGCAGGACAGCTCTGACTTCAGTTGAAGTTCAGAAGACTTGACTATTGCTGGTGGCCCCTGCATTTGCTGCTATAAGTAGGGGACAGAGGTCTGGGGTACAGTGATGTGCCTGACCACTTGCTCCTTCCAGCAGGTGCCACTTGACCCAGAGAGTGGAGAAGCAGTGGCCATTCATTGTTGCTGGCCTGCAGAGACTGAGCTCTGCAGTTTCAAGGCCAAGAGATAAAGGTAGAAAAGGTTAATCCTGGCTTATCCTCAGCAAACGATCTGAAAGTGGAGTACAAACTGGTCCAAGGGAAACTGATGGCAGCATATGAAATGCCACCTTTACAGGTCCTGTTAAGGAAAAAGATACTGGATAGGGGACAGAGGAGTTGTGTGATGGGCAGGAAGTGAGACCCCAGCAAGGCTTGCATGTCCTTTAAAAAGGTGTGAAACTGCCTGGAATTAGAATGGCAAGGCTCTGGGAAGTTTCCTACACTGCTAGGAACAAAGGGTGAAACAGGTTTGTTCTGCAGCAGTCTGAAATAAAAGGCAGAGGCTCCTGCTGTCCTGTTGAAGAAGCTCAGCTGTATGGTCTGTGTATGGAGACATTACAGGACCAAACCTTGGGAAGCACCAGCCCAGGTTTCTGCTAGCATGGTGCCCTGCGACCCAGCCCTTCTCTTCTCACGGCTTGTACAGACACCTTGGAAAGTTGCTGCACCCAGATCCCTCAGGGCCATCAAATAAATAAAACTGCTTTTCTAATGCAGCCTTTGGAAAGTGTGTAAGAAACATATTGATTGGAAAATGCTTGATTAGAATGATCAAGCTCTGAGCTCTCGCTGAGGGAAATAAATCTTTGCAATTCCCCACACCCAGTGCCGAGCTCAGCTTCCTGGAAGCAGGCAGGGCCCTTTCTGGAACTGAGGTGAAAATCCCATGTTCCATCACCTCCCCTGACCTGCTGACATTACACATGGTTTGCATTTGCTGATCAAATGCATGAGCAGGACTCTAAATTAGCTTGCTGGGCTGAGATAGCTCTCTGATTAATGGTGGCAGATGAAGTCACTAGAACAAAAACATCACAAAATCTGAAGGCTGTGTAAGCAGGAAAGGAGGGGGAAAAGGCCACACTGCAGCATTAAACACCAAGCACACATTTTCTCTCACTCTATAGAGAAACCCTTTTCTTTGAAGACAGAGGTTAGTAGGTGAAGTAACTCTTACACAAAATTACTCAGCTAATCTAAGACTCCCCTGTCCCAGCAACAATCAGAAAAGTCTCTGAACCCTGCAAACCAACTCCTGAAGTCCTCAGAACTGTACTTGGTTACAGAACAAAGTCTCAAATGCAACCTCAGTAACTTAACGTGGCAGCTGTGCTCCATTTCTTGTAAATGAATTCAGTATCTGCCCCTTATCAGACACCTCTCTCCTTTCTGTTTCCACCTGCATCACCATAAGTATCTTGCATAAAAAGCAGCTGGGATGTAGACCTCTTTCCCCTGTGAGCTGCCCCACTTTGGGATCAGTCACAGAAGATGTAGCAGTGCTGGAGCACTTTACCTGCTGCTGACAGTTTGCAGCCTGAAAGTAAAATTCACCCAGGGTGGGGCAAACCTGCCTAGACACTGGAATTTGAAGGGTTTGAAAGTTTTGGAAGGGATAAGCTAATGGCTAAAGAAGCAAGCAAGCACAGCAGTGATGAAAAGATCAGCATGTTTTCTGGGTGCTCATTCCATGAGCCATGTCCAAGAACTTCCAAGAGCTGTGCAGAATGACTTCAGCTTCCTTTCATGGTGTTTGCAAAACCTAGAAGCTGGTGAAGAGCTCTCCTTCCAGGGCAGGGTGAAGGCTAGCGTTTGGCACCTGGGCACTGCATTTAGAGAAGCCCAGAGCAGAGCAGTGAGTCTGAGCTGTAGACAGGACAATGCTCTTTGGCTGCCTGTAGCCATTCAGCTACTTCTGTGGACACCACAGTTGGCAAAGAACTTGCTTGGGTTCCGGATGACCCCACTCTCCTTGCTCAGGCTGCGCCCACAGACAAGAGTGCAGCTGACCACAGTACACCTATCAGAGTGTTTTGTGCAACACAAGCAACTGGCAGGGGGATGGAGAATGAGGAAACGTTGGTTTGGATCTGCTCCCACTTACAGTCTTAATCCACTCCTGCTCAACCAATTGCTGGCTGTTTTCCGTGGAGCAGACACTGCTTTCCTACTGCTCCCTTCCAAAATGTGGTGAAAGAAACGTCCCCTGTTGCTTTTTTTCCCTTGTATGTGCAAAACCTAGCTCCTAAACAAAAAGAGCTCAGCCCCACAGTGGCATGGGTTAGCCAGTTCAGAAGACTCTGCTGCTAGGGGCAAGCAGAGGTCAGTGGGATTATGAAAACTTCAATTTTCTCCTCAGCACCTCTCTACTGTTTCAAACCAATTTATCTTAACCCAGGGCAAGCTTCAGGTCTAAAATAATATTCCTTGCAGTCTCCCTGTTCTGGATGCAGCCACTGCTGGTGCTACTATTAGTAACTCATATAATGACATCACACAGCATCTTTTTTAACTGCAGGCAGATGAGGTTGTTACATCTGGTTTGTGAATGTGAAGCAAAAAGTCATTGGACTCCAAATCTGTTAAAGGAGGGACTAAATCCACTATGTTCTGCTCCTCTTTCCTACTGGACAAATGCAGAGCATCTTTACATCTGCTTTTCCTCCCCACTGGTGCCACTTGCTTGGTGCATCCATGAAATCTGTATTTTGAAACCTGCTGCTTCTTTCTTTTAATACAACACAGCCTCACTCCCTAGCTGGGGTGGTGAGGATTTGTACGTAACTAAAACCAAATTGATCTTGGTAGTCATAGAATCCCAGAATGGCTCAGGTTGGACAGGACCTCAGAGATCATCTCTTCCAACCTTACTACCATGGGCAGGAACACCTCTCCACTAGACTCAGCTGCTCAAGGCCTCATCCAGCCTGTCCTTCAACAGCCCCAGGCAGGAGGCATCCTATTAGGGATCCTAATATGGCAGCCTGTTCCAGAATCTCACCACCCTCCTCCTGAAGAACTTCATCCCTAGATCCAGTCTAATCCTGCTCTGCCTCAGCTTCAAACCATTCCCCCTTGTTCTGTCTCTAGTCATCCTCAGGAAAAGTCCCTCTGCAACCTTCCATAGAGCTATTGGAAGGCAGCTCTACGGTCCCCTTGAATTCTTCTCTTCTCCAGCTGAATAAGCCCAGCTCCCCCAGCCTGTCCTCAAAGCAGAGTCTTGACCTAGCCATGGTTTCACCTGAGTTGTGCTAGTTTGAAGCAAGCTAGAATGTTTTGGTAACAGAACTAGATAACGGGCAGTGAAATGAAAAACAATTGATGTCAACTTCTCTCACAGTCTCGCTGAGAACTCTGGGAAGAAGAAAGACTTCTTCTCCATTTTGTTACTCACTCTTGCTTTTGCCTTAGACCTGGTCACATCTCATTAACCCTGCTCCTACTAACCTTGCTCCCTAACCTCTATTCTTCCTGAGAACTGGGGTAAGGTTGAGAGGGCCGGGGGGAGGTGTTGGGGTGGTTTAAAAGCCCCTCCTGGGGACTCAGGTTTCTGGGAGGGGAGTTGTGCTTTTGTATTGTTTATCCTTTGTATATTTCTGTATATGACTGTATATAACTGTAAATACTGTAAATAGCTGCTTGTAAATTCTGCTAGCTGTAAATAAATTGCTTCATCTATATTCCCAGGGTCCGTCTGAGTTAGCTGGGGCAAATACAAAGTGTGGGAGGGGCGGAGTAACCCCCAAACCATCACATGAGTCTCTTGCCTGCTGCCTGACTGCTGTAGAGCAGAGAGGGCTGTTGCCATCATTCCCAGGCTTACAGTCTGCAGCAGTAACGCTGCTGGTAAACAGAAAGTGCCAAGTTTGGGTACTCCATCAACACTCCAGAAAGATGGGGGAACTGAAGAATTAGCTGCCAGCTGCACTGAATACAGCTGCTAAAATGAAGATGGCTCCTTTCAGCAATTTGTCACTTCAACCTGTCATTGGCCAGGTAACCTCATTCTTCCAGTGGCTGCAAACTTAGAGGTGATTCTGTTTCAGAAGAAAGAGGCTGGGGAGTCCTTTCTGTACAGCTGAATCAAGTGGAAAGTTTTGAAGTCTCAGTTTCACAAGCCAGCAAAACACAACCAACAACACAGCAAGGCATTGTAATCCTCCTGTATTAAGGAGCTGCTTTCTTCTCACAAGGAGATTTTGTTCTCAGAGCCTTGCATGCTGAATAATTTGGGTCCCTTTCCCTTGAGGAATTTTGGCTAGAACTTTGTTTCCTAACTCAGCTGTGACTGTGAGAGCTGGGGAGGGGGGATGGACACAAGGAGCACGTTTGCCAGGCTGTTTCCAGGGAACGTGAGGCCAGCTCCACTACAGAGCAGCCTGCCCCATGACAGCAAGATGTCATCTGTTGGCTTCCTCAGCGCAGAGGCTGCAGGCCTTTGCAAGCTGCAGCTGCACTTTGTGCTGCTACTGTAAAAGCAGATTTTGGCAGCACAGCCAGCACTGTGCCTTACTCTGCCTCTAACCATTAAGCAAATCAGTGTAGAGAAAACTGTTAACACAAGCATGTGGTAAAAGCATGGCGTACTTCTGCTGGAATTGATTTCACCTCTGGACCTTTGTCTCTTGGCTTATGCAGGCATTGAGCCTGCTTCAGTCCACCAGCAGATGAGTCTTCCTGTGCCTATTGCAAAGACCTGCCTTCAAGTGACATCAAATCACTGAGGCAAATGGTGCAAATGCCAGCTCTGGAGCCTGTATGTTGTTCTCAGATCTGAACCACCCCTTGGGCTTTGGAGGTAAAAGCCCAGTCCTAGCATGCTGCAAGCCAGAATCCTGACACAGTTAAAGCCTCCAGCTTCAGTTCTTGATGGTTTCTTAATGAACCAAATCCCTGTAGGTCTTGGTCAGTCATTTCTGCCGTCCTAGAAAAAGGTCAAGTGCTTCAAACAACAGCTCTAAACTCCAGGGGTTCTTTCCCACTCCATCAGGACAAGGAGGCCACTGAGAAGGACTCCAAATTGCTCTATTCCACATCATCCAGACAGGAGAAAGAACTGCACTGCATTTTCATGGAGCCCTTAATCTCCACCTTTCCAGTGCAACATGTGCACAGAAAGGCTTCTTGCACTGAGGTACTTGTGCTTGAAATACATTGTTAATGAGTACAAATTAAGTGTGTGCTCTTTGATTATCAGGTGATAAATTATCATGATTATCTTTGCTGCAGATTCAGAATTGCTTCCTCTCCAGAGTTTAACTCCTGCTTGCTCTGAAGTTAGTCACCACAGTTAATAGCACACCTACTCTCTGTAGCTCCCCCCAAAATGGCTTTCACTTAGTATTCCTTTGCAATTCTTATGAAGTTGACACATTGCATCTGTTTGGGGCCACTTCCAAATACTGCCCAAGGAATGAGAAACCATCTTTATTAACTGGGATGGCAGGCAAGATCAGAAGCCTGTCAGATTTGAGCTAGGCTGCTGTTCTTGGTGTCTCGTGGCCATGAGCATCCTCACTCAGAGGCACAGGTGCAGCACTTGCAGTCACCCCTGGGGAGCCCTCTAAACTAGCTCCCTGAGATGCCAACCATAACAAGGGCTTGAGCATAGGCTGTATCTTCAGCACAGCCTGCCTGACACCATGGTAGCTAGGTCATGCTGAAGTCTGTGGCTTCAATACATTCTTGGGCAGCTGTGACACCAACTCCTCTCTCCCTGCAGCAAAGAGATCCTGTCTGAGCTATGGCTACCACTCTGAGGCAGCCCCAGATCTCAGAAACACACAGTTTATCCCCCTCTGACTTCATACAGGTCTTGCTGGAGTCCTGTGCTTGAGGGAAATGTGAGCCCTCTTGAACTGAGGGCATTGAAATCTTTTTCTGTTATTCTGTCTGGTATGAAGGGGCCAGCAGTTACTCTGCTGTCCTTCCAGTTAGCTCCTTCCAGGTCACAGCTCATAGAAGATGCAGTGCTTGGTGGCTGTGCTTAGTAGGCCTTTCTGGCTAACCCTTTGATGTGCCAGTGCAATGCAGGGCGGAATCACCGAATGGCAAGGGTTGGAAGAGACTTCTGAAGAGCATTGAGTCCTATCCCCCTGCCAAAGCAGATGACACAGTAACAGGTCCCTGTGGGCCCTGGAAGGCTCCAGAGATGGAGTCTCCATCACCTTTCTGGGCAGCCTGTGCCAGGCTTCGCCACTCTCACAGTAAAGAAGTTCCTTCTCATGTTTAGATGGGACTTCCTATGTTCACTTTTACTCCTAGTACCTCTTGTCCTGTCACCAAGGACCCACAGTGTATTTGCATGTTGGTTTCTGCCAGTCAGCTTTCTGGGAGCACAACTGCAGTAATAGGCAGCTCAACACAAGTGGCAGGGAGGTGGCAAGTTGCAAAAAAGAACAACATCTGGATCTGGTGACAGAGAAGGGAGGAAATGCTTCAGCTAAAATTGTTGTAGAACATGTCATGTCACTGATAGTGTCTTACTTGGGTTGGTCTGGATGATGTCATCAAGGAAGGCTTGCTTCTGGGGCTAAAAAAAGGATTGCAATGTCAACAGAGACAAGTGATTTACCTACGCATCTCCAGTAGAGGATCACGCTTTGAATGGAAAAGAAAACAACTGGATGAGATAATCCACAAGGTCTGTCTCATCCTGCTTTTCAGGTTGCTTGCAAAGGCAAAGGTTCTGTGAGAGAGGCTGCACACCAAGTAATGGCAGGTAACTGACACCACCCTAGATTCACTCCATGAACTCTGAACCTGCTGTGCTAAACACCTCTCTGGGCAACCTGTTAGAGTGTTCCACAACCCTCACAGTGCAGGACTTGTTCCTAACATCCAATCTAAACCTGCTCTGCTCTCATTTCAAACCATTGCCCTCATCCTGTCACTGCAGGGCTTCGTAAACAGTGCCTCTGCAGCCTTCTCATAGACCCCTTCAGGTACTGGCAGGCTGCTCTTAGGTCTCCCTGAAGTCTTCTCTTCTCCAGGCTGAACAACCCCAGCTCCCTGAGCCTGCCCTCACAGCAGAGGTGCTCCTGCCCCCTGATCACCTTCATGGCCTCCTCTGGACCTGCTCCATCCAGGTCCATGTCCTTTCTGTGTTGAGGGCTCCAGAGCTGGACACAGCACTGCAGATGAGGTCTCACCAGAGCAGAGCAGAAGGACAGAATCCCCTCTCTCCATCTCTAGCCACACTGCGCTGGATGCAGCCCAGGCTGTCATTGGCCTTCTGGGCTGCAAGCTCACACTGCTGGCTCCTGTCTTACTTCTCCACCAGCACCCCCAGGTCCTTCTCTGCAGGATAACAGCTTCCCTTTCCCAGCAAGGTTAAGTAGCCAGTGCAACCTTCTCTAAGGCCGCAGCACCTCCATGGCTGCTTTTGCTGCAGCCCAGGCTGTGACTGGCACAGGATGGCCAGCCCTGTGCTTGCTAGTGCCAACAAACTGCTGCAGATGTGCTGAGGGGAAAGGGGCCCTGGCTCTTGAGAGGAGTGTCATGTGCTGCAGCTGAGGTGGGATCAGCTGTGGAGCTGTGATAGCAGGGAGGGGTGAGGTTACCCCTGTCAGACCCACTATCAGTGCCCTCTCTTTTGAAGGTGTGTGGGGCAGTAACCTTATTTTCCTTAGTTTAAGTCTTGTGAAAGAAGCAAATCATAGCCCACAACAGAAATATTCAGTAACATATCATGGCTTCTGCACGTGGCTGACAGTTGTGCCAGGAGGTGTAAAATATTGAGTAAGGAGAAGGCCCTGCCTGGAGGACACTATAAACAGAAAGGAGAGGGAAGGGATTGAATGCACAAGCAAAGTGAACAGCCTGGTGGTGTGCAGGCAATGCTGACACCCCTGGGAACTAACCGAAACTGCTGGAATCCCCAAACACTCTTTCCTAAGTGGCTATTGTGAAAATGGAGTTGAAATAATTTTTCATCAACTTGTCCAATTAAATTTTTCCTAGCAGTACTCCCCCATATTTCAGCCAGCTCTGTGAAAGACACTTGTCAAATTACATCTTATCTGCTGCAGAAAGCCAGATTCACAGGTGGGTCTGTTCACACAACACTTCTGGTCTCAAAAACTCAGCCAGTCACAGTCATGCTGAAGTCAGGAAAGCCACAGAGATGTCTAAAGCAGTAATTTTTTTGCTGTTCTTCCAGAGTTGCTTGACTTACAAAATCCAAACCAGTTGAGCTTCATGCTTTCATATCATACCTTTCAAATCATCTCAAATTTCTGCTCTCCTAGGAAGACCAACTGACAGCCAACTTGCACAACATGGAATATCTTTTTAAATCCCCATCTGGACCTACTGCTCATGGACCTGGACTTGTCTGAACCAGCCCTGGCCAGCCCTAATGTGGTATCTGCTGTCCTAGTAAGATACACCTGCCTGGATGTCCCCACTTTGGTTAATGTGACTGTGTCACACATGAATCAGAATCACAGAATCACCAAGGCTGTAAAGGACTTTTAAGATTATTGAGTCCAGGTATAACCCAGCTACTATGATCACTAACCCATCTCCTGAAGCACCATATCTACAGCTTCTTGAGCACCTCCAGGGATGCCCACTCCACCACCCTGGGCAGCCTGTTCCAAGCCCTCACCACTCTCCACTAAAGAAGTTTTTCCTCCTGTCCAACCTAAACCTCCCCTGGCACAACTCAAACTCATTTCCTCTGGTCCTATTGCTAGTTACGTGGAAGAGACCAGCACCAGCCTCACTCCAACCTCCTTTCAGGGAGCTGTAGAGAGCAATGAGATCTCCCCTCAGCCTTCTCTTCTCCACACTGAACAACCTCAGCTCCCTCAGCCTCTCCTTATATGATGGCCTCCAAACCCCTCCCCAGCCTCACTGCTCTTCTCTGAACACCCTCCAGCCCCTCAATGTCTTTCCTGTCCTGTGGCACCCAGAACTGAACCCAGTGCTCAAGCTGTGCAGGGCCAAGTACAGAGGTACCATCCTTTCTGCTTCTGCCAACTGTACCAGCAACAGTAATTTCTGGAAATCAGAGAAAGGGAAGCTTCTTGGTTAAGCAGAGCACAAGAGGCAAGTCCAGATTGCAGCAGGACTGCACAGACTCTCAGGCTGTGGATCGAAGTGGACCTGTGTTTGGATGGGAGATGGCAGGGAATGGGGCAAACAGAAAGAGAGACTTGAGAAGTGAAAAGGCAGGAAGCAAGTGTGCCCACCAGGGCAGGCCAGTGAGCTGTGCTTTCGGGAAAGGCTACCTTCTGACCTAACTTTTCCCTGCGTGTCTGCTTTCATAGCTCCTGCATTACAGAAATCCCTGAGCTAATCCAGGCCGTCAGTGCGAAGCAAGCTGACATTCCAAGCCTTGCTTTTCTTCTTAACAAGCTACAAGTGGAAAATTACTTTTCTGAAGTGCTTTGCTTCTGAACATGATTTTGATTTTTCCACATTACTGGGGTCAGCTGGCTTAGCACTGACAGCATGGTACAGAAATGCAGACACGGGCACATTGTCAGTTTTGGGAGGGGGGAGAAGTCTTCTTCAGCAATTTCACACCAAATGACATTAGGGAATGCAAAGTGCCAAAATTTTTCCCATGAAGCCCTAAAAACCAATCTGCAGACTCTACATGTCTCACACCACTCTGGCAGATAATAAACATCAAGCATATGGACTTAGATACTGTGTGCTCAGGAAATCAGAGTGTTTCTTCCTTACACCTTCTGCTGAAGCAGCTGGAATGGGCAACTGTTAGGTTGCTCCGGTTCAATATTGTCTCTTCCTTGCTCTGACTACATTTGTTAATCTAGGTCCTGAAACACTTGGTGATTATTCTCAAAAGAAAACAGAACCACAGAATACATCTGGTGGGAAGACACCTCCAAGATAACCCAGTATAACCCTTGATCCAGCACTGAAAGATCAACACCAAACCATGTCTCTAAGCACCAGGTCCACACACTGCTTGAACATTCCCAGGGAGGGTGACTCCAGCACTGCCCTGGTCAGACCATTCCAATGTTTGAGAAGCCTTACATTGAAGAAGTATTTCCTGATATCCAGCCTGAGCCGCCCCTGCTGCAGCTTGGAACCCTTTCCTCTATTCCTGCTGCTTGTTACCAAGGAGAAGAGGCTGCTCCCTCCTTGTTCCAACCTCTTTTCAGGGTGTTGTAGAGTGACGAGGCCTCCCCTCAGCCTCCTGCTCTGCAGTCTGAACAAGCCCATTGTGGTTAATTCTGAACAAGATGCCTTGTTGATGTCTTTTTTGATTTCTTTCTAGATTTCCTCTTCACTCTACCCCTGAGGTGTGCACTCTGTGTGAAGAGATTACTTTTGTCAGTCCAGCCTCGCCCCTTTTTCCTTCAGTGCTGTCGCAGTGATGATTTTGCAGATCTGCTGATGGAATCAGGTAGGAGGAGGAGGCTGATTTGGCAAGAGAAGTCTCTGGTTTGCACGTAAATACCTCCGTGTTACAAGAAAGAAAACAAGCAGTGAGCAGCAGGCACCCAACACAAATAATCACAGCACTGTGACACTGCTCTTCCCCTTCTCTCCATAAACATAAGTGAAGCACAAGCACACAGACAGGTGTCACTTCACTGCTAAACAGCATCCTTGCAGCAACTCTTAACTGCTAACCTGAAGAAATGGTCCTGCCCTATGCATCTGGGCATACTGCTTGTCTCACTTTTGTGTCCAGAGAAGACACCTGTAGCACAGAAGGCAAATAGTATCCTAGGCTGCATTGAAAAGAATCGTGGCAGGAGAATTGGAGAGAGGGGATTCTGCCACTTGGCTTTGCTCTGCTGAGACCTCAGCTGCAGTGCTGTGTCCAGCTCTGGGGCCCTCAACACAGGAAGGACACAGAGCTGATGGAGCAGGGACAGAGAAGACTACAAAAATGACCAGGGGGCTGAAGCACCTCTGCTCTGAGGACAAGTTGAGGGAACTGGGGTTGTTCAGCTTGGAGAAGAGAAGGCTTCAAGGAGATCTTAGAGCAGCCTCCCAGAAACTGTCCCACACCATGTCCTGGTCTCCAGGCTGGTAAAATAGAGGTTTGATGGACAACTCAGTGGATAAAGAACTGGTTTGATGGCCACACCTAAAGAGTGACTGGCAGTGGGTCCATGTCCAAGTGGAGGCAGTGACAAGTGGAGTTCCCTCAGGGATCAGTACTGGGAGCAGTCTTATTTAACATCTTCGTCAGTGCCAGGGACAGTGGCATCAAAGGCACCCTCAGCAAGTTCACCAACAACACCAAGCTGTGCGGTGTGGTTGACAGGCTAGAGGGAAGGGAAACATCCAGGGGAACCTCAACAGGCTGTAGAGGTGTGCCCATGTCCTCATAAAGTTCAATGAGACCAAGTGCAGGGTTCTGTATCTGGGTTGCGGCAATGACAGACACTGACGCAGGCTGGGCAGTGAGTGGCTGGAGAGCAGCCCTGAGGAGAGGGACTTGGGGGTGCTGGTGGATGAGAAGCTCGACATGAGCCAGCAGCATGCACTTACAGCCTGGAGGCCCAACCAGATCCTAGGCTGCATCAAGTGTGGCCAGCAGGGTGAGGGGGGTGATTCTCCTCCTCTACACTGCTCTGCTGAGACCCCACCTGGAGTACTGTGTCCATTGTGGATCCTCTATTACAGGAAAGATCTGGATGTGCTGGAGCATGTCCAGAGAAGGGCCACTAGGATGGTCAGAGGGCTGGAGCACCTCTGCTATGGAGACAGACTGAGAGAGTTGGGGCTGTTCAGATTAGAGAGGAGAAGTCTCTGAGGAGACCTGATTGTGGCCTTCCAGTATCTGAAGGGGGCCTACAAGAAAGCTGGAGAGGGACTTTCGAGTGTCAGGCAATGCTAGGACTGACTGGGGGGAGTGGAGCAAAACTAGAAGTGGGTAGATTCAGATTAGACATTAGGAAGAAGTTCTTCACCATGAGGGTGGTGAGATGCTGGAACAGGTTGCTCAAGGAGGTGGTGGGCACCCTATCCCTGGAAGTTTTTAAGGCCAGGCTGAATGGAGCTCTGAGCAACCTGATCTAGTGCGAGGTGTCCCTGCCCATGGCAGAGGGGGTGGAACTGGATGATCCTTGAAGTGCCTTTCAACTCTGACATTTCTGTGGTTCTCACAGCAGAGGGAAAATCAGCAGAGAATTCAGCCCCAAGCTGTACATGGAGTATCAGCATTTCTTGTGACAGTGACTTTCCTGATGGTTTTGGTTTTGCCAGAGACATGACCATGGCCATCAGACCCTACTCTTCACAGCAGCAGATGGAGTGTTGACCCCAGAAGAAGCAGAGCTCTTCTGCACCAAACTTTCAAGTTCTCTTCTCTAGGTCTTTCCACTGTTCTGAACACCCAAGCTGATTTTATGGCACAGGCTGCACCTCCATGCAACAAGAAGAATCTTAAGAATCTTCAAGGCTCACAGCTTTTGTCGGGCACTGAAGAATGCCTCTCTGCAGCATCCCACTGGAGTGGCTGCTCCCACAGCCCTGCACTCTGGCAGCTCCAATGCACATGTTTCTGCCAGCTGTATTACCCTCCACTAAACTCTGTTCTCCCACCCAGGATGTTCTCTCTCTCAGTACAGGAATAAGGAGAGGAAGACAAAATGTTTGGATTCTTATTTCTGCATGCTGCTCTGCTTTAACACGCAGAGAGCTCACAGTGCTTTTCTAGTTCCTGCCCTCTTGCTTAAGCAATGCTGCTCACACAAACTGCACTTAAGCCTGAGAAGCAGCAACTGGAATGAAGCAGCACTAGCACACGTGATGCACTCCCAGGGTGTGCACTTAATCCAGAGCATCACATTTCAGCTGCCCCTTTCATTTGACCATAACCCCTGGCTGCCCCCAGACTATTTCACAGAATCAGAATCACAGAAGGTTGGAAGGGACCTCCAGAGATCATCCAGTCCAACCCCCCTGCCACGGCAGGATCCCCTAGGGTAGTTCGCACAGGAATGCATCCAGGTGGGTTTTCCAAGTCTCCAGAGGAGATTCCACAACCTCTCTGGGCAGCCTGCTCCAGGGCTCTGTCACCTTCACTGTCAGGGCACAGTCAAACTCTAGCTATGAGAAATCCTCATGAACGCACAACAGTGACCGTGGACTGACTTCACTCGGCTGAAAGTTAAACCAACGAGCAGTGTCCCTGCTGGCTGTAGGGAGGTTGGACAAGATGAGCTTCTAACCCAAAGCAATCTGTGAATGCCTGCTCTTCAAAATGCTGCCTTTCAGTCCTGAAAAGCTCCTGTGGAAATCTGAGGCAATCTTGATAATTCGGCTGCAGGGCTAAGTGTAGTGGGTAAGGCACCAAAAGGAGGAGAAACATCTCTAAGAGTACCAGCAGGTTCACGTTACTGATTCTGAACACAACACCCTCCTTTTGTGTTAATGACCAAAACACTTCACAAATCCTGGCACACTTGGAAAAGGCTGCAGAAGAGGAGCTGCTGCTTTCCTGGGTTCCATTCAGCCTGACCAACAGTGAGGGTAGATTGAATCCTAAGAGGTAAAAAGTAGAGAAAGTTGCACAGCTGCACTGGGCAAGCTGAGCTGGGCTGCACAGCAGCAAGTGTTTGCTCATCACTTCTATCTTCAGAATGAGAGTCAGGACAGAGAACACCAGAGCCTTGAAAGAAATCTGGGACTATTTTGTACCTCTGTCACAGCCTAGGGGCTGCTCTGCTCTCGTGGCTTGCTAGAACCCAGATGAAATTGCAGAAGTGGTACTGGGATACCATTAGGGTGCCTGCTGTGTCCAGAATTCACATCTCTGCCGATCTCTTAAAACCACACAAAAGTGGAGACAATTTTTAATCTCTTTTCACAGTGTGGTTGCCAACATCACAGGCTAAAGCAGCATCTTCTCAGGAAGAGGGAGTTGAGTATGGCCAGAGCTGCTGTCTCCTAACTGGCAGCCCTGGAGAAGCCTTTTGCTTGTCCTGATAAGGTCATTTGCATAAATCTGCCATTTGAATATATTTTTTCTCTAGTTTGAATTTCTCTCTCTGTGAATTGTCAATCATTTCTCCATGTGTCACAGAAGCCATAGGAAAACTTTACCTAGGATGCATCCTAGGAAAATCTTACCCAGGCTGTACCCTAGGCTGCAACAAGAGGAGTGTGGGCAGCAGGGCAAGAGAAGAGATCATGCCTCTTGACTCTACTCTGCTGAGACCTCACATCCAGTACTGCCTCCAGTACTACCTTCAGCTCTGGTGTCGCCAGCATAAGAAAGAGACAGAGCTGGTGAAGAGAGTCCAGAGGAGGTCACAAAGATGATCCAAGGGCCGCAGCACCTCTGCTATGAGGATAGACTGAGGGAGCTGGGGTTGTTCAGCCTGGAGAAGAGAAGACTCCAGGAGGACCTTAGAGCTGCCTGATCCTCCAGGAAGGCTGCAGAGAGACTTTTCCTGAGGGTGCCTAGAGACAGCACAAAGGGGAATGGTTGGAAGCTGAGGGACAGCAGGGTCAAACTGGATCTTAGGAAGAAATTCTTTAGAATGAGAGTGGTAAGACTGGAATAGGCCACCCTGGGAGGACCAACAGCTTCTTGATGTGGACACCAGAACTGGGCACAGTTGTTTTGTTTTGAATACAAAATTTTGACCTGGGGATGGGAGGAGGGAAATGTCTCTTTAATTTCATGGTTTTTCTTCTGGAATGGATTATGCTGAAATTTTGCCACATTCTGAAGATTTCATTAACAACACAAGCTCTTGCCTCATTTTTCACTGCAGTTTAAAACTGTCCAGTGTCAGTAAGTCAGCAGGCCTGATGTCTTGTTTGTACAGACACAACACAATTACTACACCAAGCGCAGGAGCTCACACAGTGAGGCCCTGGTTCATGTGAAGGGCCAGGAGGTGCTGTCCTAATTGAAATCAAATAATCTTCATCATCTAATTCAATAGGCCTGCACTATTATTCTGCATAATTGTAGTGTCTCAGCTGCAATCATAAAGCAGGACCCCAGTGTGCTTGGCAATGCAGACAGAACAGGGCAGCAGTGATATTTTTGTCCTTAATAGCTCTGCACAGAGATTGCTATCTAAGAAGATGGAATTTTTTGGCATTTTCCCCAAATCTCCAGTTCATGAAAGTTAAATATGAAGAGAAGAATTGGGGGGGGGGGGGGGGAGAAGGGGCAGGGGGGAGAAGAAGGGGCGGGGTGGGAAGAAGAGGAGCTGATGGTGTACTCAGGAGGCTGGAGAGCTAACAAGTCCTTGAGTCTACAAAATAAGATCCACTGAATGAAATACAAAGGGGGAAAAGTGTGCCACTTCCAGTCTGGTATTAATCCATTGCATTCAGGAGGCAACCAGCTTTTGGTGCTTTGCTCTCCTAACTGTGATGCCTACTTTGAGTGTGAGGGGAAGCTAGGTTTTGGGGTAAGCAAAGTTTTCCACAGTTAGGAGGTTTGAGAATCGTTGCTAAAAGCACTTTCTCCCCTCACCCCCCCCAACTCTGAATATTTCAGAATAGAAGTAAAAAATGTTGTAGTGTGACCTCTTCTAAGAAGAATTTTGTTTCAGAGACAGCTTTTAGAGTATTAAAGGTTACTGTCAAAGAGGTTTACTGACAGATGAGCTCTATTAACGACTTCACTTCTGAACCTCACCAGTTATATTTACAAAGAACACCACTGCAAACTCTCACTGCCAGTTGGGATCATTTCTTGCAGCCTCAAGCTGAGAACACCTAATAGCCAATCTTTAGCAAACTAATTTTCCTAATACTTTATTCTGTTTACACAACACATCAAGAAGATGTCCAAGTGTGTTATTAAAAATGATTGAAACCACATTACTGCTTTGGAATGAACAATGCAGTACTTTGTCCTGCACTTTCCACAGCACACTGACTCAGTTTGTCCAAGTGCATGGTGGTGAGGTTTATGTATCACCTCTGCAGCAGGACAAACACACTTTACAAACACCATACGAGGGAACACAACAGGGTTTAAGCCAAAGCCAACTACAGTCAATGGAAGAGCTCACTCTTGAAATGAGTGGCTTTGACTGTGGATTCTCTCCTGAGTGCATGTCCATCCTGACAGTAAGCACATCTGTGCAGCAAGCTTTGCACGCTTTCACTCAGTTTTTATCTTACCAACCCCCCAGCTCCAGCCTGCAGAGCACATGGTGGTGGTCTGTAGAAAGCTGCCTCTCTCCTCATTTTTTCCATCTGCTCAGTTACATTACAGACTGCTAAAAATACAATCAATACTTTTCCTACCATTACACTGCCATGTAAACAGCTGAGTTATTTGCCAGTGGGATACAGAATTGGGATGGAAGGGAAGGTAGATCTGTGCACTGTTGCAAAGCGAAGAATCTTACAGCAAGGTCAAGGGACCAGGAAAAGCCACGTTCAATGCCAGGCAGATCTTAGAGCAGCCTTTCTGTACCTGAAGGGGGCTAGAGGAGAGCTGAGGAAGGACTTTTTATAAGGGCTTGTAGCGATAGGAGAGGAAATGGCTTTGAGCTGAAAGAGGGGAGATTTAGGCTGGAGATTAGGAAGAAATTCTTTACAGTGAGGGTGGTGAGTCACTGGAACAGGCTGCCCAGGAAGGCAGTGGATGTCTCCTCCCTGGAGGTGTTCAAAGCCAGGCTGGATGAGGCTTTGAGCAACCTGGGCTAGTGGGAGATGTTCCTGCCCATGGCAAGGGGTTATAAGTAGATGATCTTTAAGGTCCCTTCCAACCTAAACCATTCTATAAATCTATATATAGATTTACAAGCTGCAGACTTCCTAGGTGACTTGGTACCAACCACCTCTGCCCTAGCAAACCCATACATGCCGAAATCAGCCAGGAAGAAACTTTCATCACAGTCTCCAAAACAGTGGTTCCAGCTCAGCTGTAAGTAACCAAAGCTGATGTGGTTATGGACAACATGGGAGCGGCAAAAACACTTTTCATGCTGAGATAGCAGTGAGCAGACCACGAGTCCCTGCAGACTTAATAGCTTTCTCCTACAGTTATCCTCTCCACTGACTATAAGTTTATCCCCTTTCCTCTCGTACCAGTATCTAGTGGAGTTACTCACATAGCCTCTGGAGCCCTCACTTTGCTAACCTCTGCCTGTGCTAATGCATAGGCAAAGCCCAAGTGACTGAGGGATCACTGTACACATAGGCAATGTTAATTCTGACATTCCCTCACCTTCACAACCTTCGTGGCTGTAATGCAGGATACATATGTTGAGAATATTTTTTTCCTTTGTTAAGTGTCAGAAATGGCAAAAAAAAAAACAACCTCCCCTCAGAAGTTCCACCATGGCATCATAATGAAACCTGCATGGGTCAGTAGCAGAGTCAGCACTTTCAGATCCAACCTACAGACCTTCTTGATGAAGTGGCAGCTGCTAGCAGCAGGAATATACTGCCACCTCTCACAGAGTCCAGCACTACCAGGAGGGCAGGAGATATCCTTACTCACTTTGCCAGCAGGTTGTGCAACAGAGGCATGTGACAGCAGAGGAAGGACAAGGTTAAGAAATGCATCCTTCTAGCTCCACTGCAAGTCCTTCTCTTTCCACTTCTGATTGTACCCATGCACAAAGCTAAGTCTCCTTGACCAGACTCCTCCCTTTGCCCTCTGAATTGGGCATCTTGGTTTTGCCTGTGTTGGCTCCTCTCTCACCTACACAGCCCAGCAGAGAGGTACCCAAAGCACAGCAGAGACTACTTCTCTTCCTTCAAGCCTTAGGGTGCCAGACATTGTGAGAGTTCAACAGCAATATACTGTTCTCTGTCCTGACAAAGAAATTTCCAGCCACAGCAGTTAAAAGAGAGGAAAAGTTGCACAAGTGCCAAGACCAAGTTCTCAACCATAGGAGTTGTCTAGAAATCTGGAAAACAAGCAGTGCAGTCACTCACCCAACAGCAAGAGCTTGACATTTTTCCTGTGTGCCTTCAATCCATGGCAGGTGACACCACACTGGGACTGATGGCTACATATAGCTCCAAAACCACGTCTTTACTCTATCAGGACACCAGAAGCAGTGCCTTGTTCCCACCTGGCCCCTAGCTGAGAAGCAGCATTTGCAATTTGGGGGTCCCCCATCAGTCAAGAAATGACAAGCAGCTGGCCAGTCTCACCAGCCCAGCGAGTGACTGGCTGGGCCAGCTGGCCAGCCCACACACGATTCTGAGTCAAGCCCAAGGATCACACTGCTGCAGTTACTGCTGACTGAACGAAGGCTGCGTTGCACTTATGCCACACTGAAAACTAAAAGCTTTGAACATCTGCCTTCTCTAGCCCCAAGGGAGTAGGCCTAAAGAAGTCACTGAAGGACATCATAGTTCAGTTTAATGTGACTTGAACTTGAATTTCTAACCTTCCTCACCAGATTCAAGAGGTTAAGCTCTGAAGAAGAAAACCAGGAATGTTCAGTGCAAAAGGTTATTCTCCCTTCCATCTTTTGGTAAGAATTCCCAGAGGTTCCTGGCATAAATCAACGTACAGAAGGATTGCATGCAAACAACAAACCCCCTTGTAGAACACCTGCCTGCCTGCTGAGGACAGGCTGAGGGAGCTGGGGCTCTTGAGCTTGGTGAGAAGGAACCTGAGGGCTGCCCTCATTCACGTGGATAAAGATGTGCAGGGCAGTGTGGGGAGGACAGAGCCAGGCTCTGCTCAGGGATGTCCAATGACAGGACAAGGGGCAATGGGGGCAAGCTGGAGCAGAGGAGATGCCATGGGAACAGAAGGGAAAACTTTTGCTGTGAGCGTGGCAGAGCCCTGGAGCAGGCTGCCCAGAGAGGTTGTGGAGTCTCCTTCTGTGGAGACATTCCAAACCCACCTGGATGTGTTCCTGTGTGACCTGTCCTGGATGCTCCTGCTCTGCCAGGGGGGTTGGACTGGATGATCTTCCAACCCCTAATGTTCTGTGGTTCTGTGCAGTTGAGCATAAGCAACATTTAGGCAAATGATCCTGAAGATCTCTTCATGAGAGTACTCCCAAAGAGGAGGTTTAAGGAATGGTACCAGTACCCAGAAAATGTGTGGTGGTAATGTAAAAAATCATTGGATGGTGGAGATGGATACAGCAGACAATGGAAAGCTGAGGTGTTGCAGAGGTAGAGGAAACATTCTGAAGAGTTTAAGGGGACACTGTGGAGGGCTGAAGGTAGTTTGGTGAGAGGGAAGCTCAAATTATTGTTGATGGGGCAGGCACACCTCTGTACTGACAGCTCTGAAGTTCTACCACCTTTGCCAGTCATTGATCTGGACAGAGATGTCAGTGGGGGCAGAAAGAAGCACTATCATCATGGTATTATGTATGAGGAATGTGAGGCACAGCAAGGCTCAATGGCAAGAGCTGTGGAAGGCTGTAGGTTATTTGGAAGTACCTGATTGTCCTCAGAGCTCCCCAGGGTATCACCTAACCACATGGGCCATGTGATGACCAGGGAATTGTGGTCTTAGCCTGAAGAGCTTTCCTGCATCAGGGTGCCTTCCCCAAGCAGGGTTTGTGCTGTCAGCCTTGGACTGACTGAATCATTGTTGCACATCTGCTGGCCACTGCTCCTAGGAAGTCACTAAGATCCAATTTTGCCAAGCCACAACCCCTGCCCAAACAGCAAGAGGACACTGCTGCAGCCTGGGATGTCAGTAGCACCAACAGCTTCTTACCAGACAGATCACTCTTTCTGTATCAGTGCAAGAGCAAGTGTCAGTAAGGGATGAAAAGTGGTTCTGCATGGACTGCCAAACACAGCCTTTGGCTCAAAAGTGGTATGACTGCAGGATCCCTCCTCTTGAAAGCAAGTGGTAGGAGAGAGGCAGGGGTCCTCCTTAAGGCAAAAGCTTTTTCCTCTGCAGAGCCACCCAGCTCACTATGGGACAGGCCTTCTCCAGAGAACTGCTGCCCCTCAGGAGTCCCCTGTGATAAGAACTAATCCATGGCTTCTGAGGATCTGGGAGCAACCAACTCCAGCATCCAGCTTTAGCAAAGACTTCATCAGGCCAACAGCAGCCGTGGGTTTTCCATCACCCCATACCACTCAAGAAAGTGTCTGACTCTTCCTGTCAGCCAGCCTCCCTCAGCAGAAAGCAGCAGGTGACAATGCTGCCTCAGCTGCTGTGGTTTGTGGGCTTCAGTCTCTGTTATCTGCCCCCTGCAGCACCTCAGCTGACAGGAAGCTTCCCCGGAGCTTTCCATCACAGGAAATTTCCTGTGGGGAAGCACTCAGTGAGCAAACAAAGAGAAGTGCACAGAGACAGCTGGAAGAAAACAGTCAACTGCTGAAGCAGCACAGGCAAGGGGGCTAGGTCACAAGACCCTGTTTTATGAGGAGAGTCATGCCACTTGAGGAGCTGGCCCTTAGAAATCACCAGATGATGCCATTATGCTTAAGCTATCTTAAAGGTCTCTTCCAGCCAAAACAATCTGTGATTCTCTACGTTGCCTCACAAGGCTGAAGTTCAGATGTTACTGTCAGCTGCTGTTTGACCTCTCTGAAGGGACTCAACACCCTTAAATGCCACCTTTCACACAGGGCTGCCAGAGAGCACAGACCACAAGCTCAAGCACCACTTCAGTGGCCTCTTCTATGGCACTTTCTGCTCCGCTGGAGACTTTCAGACCTCACCTGGATGTGTTCCTGTGCAGCCTGTTCTAGGTCATCCTGTTCTGGCAGGGAGTTGGCCTGGATGATCTCTGGAGGTGCCTTCCAATCCCTAACATTCTGAGATTCTGTCATTCTCCAAGTGAGGCCAAGGACAGGATACAGGCATAGGGCTATGACTGTCTTCACAGATGAATCTGGGACTACAGTCTAGGAGGTATCACCCCATATCGAGCTCACTTTGCCATCACCTAACGGGTTTGACATCCCCTGCCCCACAAATTCCCCTTGTGTAACATCTGATCATGCTCTGAATATACTGCTAGAAGAAATGTGTTTGTCTCCAGCTGACCATCCAGTTTCTCTTCCTACAAAATCTGTGCCTCTGGTGTCTCTTTCTTTCTCTGCCCTTCTCTTTCTGCCCTGTGAACTATGCCCATTTCCTCCTATGACAATTGTTTCTCCCCTCCTTTTTATTACACCAATCTGTGCCAGCATGCTTTACCCCTCCTCAATTTTCTCCCCTCAATGTCTCCCTCCACAGAAGCTCCCCTGCTCCTGCAGGTGTTGTCTTAGAGAGAAGAGGAAAGAGATGCATGTCTGCTAGTGGGGAAAATAAAAATGATGTGAAAATCAGGGTCTTGCATGCTGGCAGTGAACGCAAGCTTTAACGCAGCACGTGGGATATGGATCACCTCAGACCTGAACTTTCCTGGGAAGAATCAGATTGGCTCAGATTGGAAGGAACCTCAGAACTCATCTACTCCAGCCTCCCTTGGATGGGCAGTGACACCTCTCAACTAGACTCAGCTGCTCAAGGCCTCATTCAGCCTGGCCTTCAACGTCTCCAGGAAAGAGGCAGCTGCTACCTCTCCGGGCAGCCTATTCCAGAGTCTCTGCACCCTCCTACTGAAGAACTTCTTCCTAAGCTCCAGCCTAACCCTGCTCTCCCTCAGCCTCAAACTGTCCCCCCTTATCCTGTCTCTAGACACTCTCAGAAATCCCTCTGCAGCCTTCCTGTAAGATCCCTTCAGGTGTTGTGAAGCAGCTCTAAAGTGCCCCTGCAGGCTGAACTGCCCAAGCTCCCTCATCCTGTCCTCACAGCGGAGGTGCTGCAGTCCTTGGATCATCCAGACTCACTCCAACAGCTCGTGTCCTTATGCTGGGGACACCCTATTCAAGGTGGCATCTGGATTCTGGTCCCCACTCTAAGAGGGACATGCTGAGGACCCTGATGGAAGCTGCAGGGACAGTACTGACATGGGAAAATCCTGCTGGAGAGCACAGGCTGACTAGAAATATCTCCTGAGCACGTTAAGGCGCCAGGCCATAGCAGTGCACAAACTGCAGGGTCTGAGGACGTGTTTCATTCTCCAGCCCCATGGGACCACCCTTACTGAACTCTCTTAGCTGCATCAAAACCTAGGGTACACCCCAGGTACTCCAAGATAGCCTGTAAGTGGAAATGAAGTATGTGAGCATGAGCAGAGGTGGCCTGGAATTCTGCATCGTTCTCATTTGCTTGGTTATTTTTGGCTATGAGAGTGATCACCTGAACGCCCCCAGCTCTGATTTAACGTTTAGCTCATGCAGTGCCTGTTTTAAGCATCCAGTTCAGGCTCCTCTCTTGAACTCTACGACAGCAAAAGGCAGTGCTGACCATTTTCCACCCTCTTCTACTTAACTGCAGCTGTGGTCAAGGGACTTCTGCCAACACACCCACAATGCCCTGCTTCACAGGAAGTTCCTGAGATCTCTTCCTGCACAGGAAATTTCCTGTGGTCCAACAGACATTCCTCTTAGCTTTTATCACTCACATCCATTTGTTTTGGCAAATACCTTTTCTTAAGAGTAACAAGAAACGGACAGAGCAAAAGCAAACACTGCCACAAAAGGGAAAAAAAAACCCAGCAGTTATGTTAGGGTAAGAAACAGAACCAAATTAGTCTCTGGCACACAGCAAAATACAGCAAATATACAAAATATGCTACTGCAGCTGACTCCTGAAGTTTTCTGCCTTAAACACTGTGCCTGTTTGATGTGCACAGCCATAGTATTCTTAAGATTCCACACACAGGTTTTTCCTTGCCTGTTAAAAACATTTCACTGGTGTCATTTCCTAGAGCTGTAAGGCAATGTACAAGGAATTATTAATCTTTCCCTTCTTTGCAAAAATTCATGGAATCCTAGAATGGCTCAGGTTGGAAGTGACCTCAGAGCTCATCTGCTCCAACCTTCCTACCATGGGCAGGGACACCTCTCCACTAGACTCAGCTGCTCAAGGCTTCATCCAACCTGGTCTTCAGCACCCCCAGGAAGGAGGCAGCCACAGCCTCCCTGGGCAGCCTGTTCCAGAGTCTCACCATCCTCACATTAAGGAACCCCTTCCTAAGATGCAGTCTAACCCTGCTCTCCCTCAGCTTCAAACCATTCCCCCTTGTCCTGTCTCTAGACACTCTCAGAAAAAGTCCCTCTGCAGCCTTCCTGGAGGATCCCTTCAGGTACTGGAAGGCAGCTCTAAGGTCACCCTGGAGTCTTCTCCAGGCTGAACAACCCCAGCTCTCTCAGCCTGTCCTCATAGCAGAGGTGCTCCAGCCCTTAACCATGGCCCTAGTTCTCATCTTACTTCTTCATTACTAACATCAGCAAAGTCAACAGAAAAATAAAGTGCAATAAATAAACAAATAAATAAATATTTCAGTTACATTTCACCAGATACATCCTGCCTCTCCAAATCCAGGATCACAAAACGTTAGGGATTGGAAGGGACCTCAAAAGATTGAGTCCAAGCCCCCTGCCAGCGCAGGAGCACCCAGGACAGGTCACACAGGAATGCATGCAGGTGGGTTTTGAAAGTCTCCAGAGAAGTCATTGCTTATATACACAAGAAAGTTAACAGAGTTTCAGTTTGGAAATTCTTGAAGTCATGAAGGCCAGAAGACACTGGTTTGGGGTTTTTTTTGTGCTTCTAAATAAAGGTAAGGGCCTAGGGAGGGATTCCAGATGTACCTGAGAGTGTAAGGGATGTAGATTGCTTAAAACCCTCAAAGGCTACCTTGTTGCCTTGATTCACACAAACACACACACACTAAAAAACCCCAACATTGAGAGCAAAAGATTCTGACTGGAAAACCCTTTTCACAATGAGTACACTTGCACTGTGGCAGGGTTGCCCACAGACATTGTGCAACCTCCATCTTTAGAGATTTAAAAGACCCAACTTGACAAAGCACTGAGGGATGCTGTCTGGCCTCACAGCTGACCCTGCTTTTAGCAGGAGGTTGGAGCAGAGACCTCCTGAGATCCTTGCTCACTTGAATTCTATGATCTCTGTAAATGTGTCTCTCCTTTTAAGTTCCAATTTGACACTACTTTAGCCTGTAATCTGTCTTAAGTGGCAAGAAGGGAGAGATGAGCTTCCTATCCCACCTAAAAGACAGAACTTCCGAATGAGCTGCAATGAACTAGGAGAATGAAGGGATGGCATCCTGTAAAGTACATCTCCAGATAACTGAGTGAATGCTTGTGATTCCAGAGTGATCTGAAAGCCAGATACAACTGCAGGCCCGTTCAATCCTCTTCTCTCTAGTTCATCAACTCCTTTTTTCCTGGTTTATTTTAGCCTCCCAGCAGACTACAAGTAATAGCAGTGGCATGAGGTTCTTTACTATAAGCTTTCCCAGGGTTCATCAGCCTGCACAGAATTACAGAACAGTTGAGGCTGGAAGTTGACTTCAGAGATCTCCTGAGGCCAACCCCTGATCAAAACAGTATTTTGTGTTTCAGTTTGTGCCCACTGTTACTGCACATCACACAGAAGAGTTGCCCCTGTCTTTACTCTTTTCCATCAAATACCTATGCACACTGATGAGATACCTCCCTCCCAGCCTTCTTTTCTTGAGGATAAGCAGTTGGAGGCTCTCTCAGCCTCTCCTCACAGGTTAGATGCTCCAGACCCTTAATCAACCTCATGGCCCTTCACTGGACTTCCTCCAGTATGTCAATGTCTGTCTCATATTGGCGAGTCCAAGATTAGACACAGTGCTCTAGACATGATCTAACCAAGGACCCCCTCATTCAACCTACTGGCAAGGTTCTGCCTAATGCTGCCCAGGATGCTGTTGGCATATCTTGGGAGACTGAGGCAGCGCAGGTGGTATAGTCTGATGCCAGCAACAGGAATGTTATGTTCTATCATCAAACATTAGATCAGGTCGGTTAAGATCACCACACAATCAAAGACACACAGATCTAGAGACAAAGTTGTTTTTTTCCTTAGACACTCAGGAAAACAGATCACTGAAAACAAAGAACAAGTAATTTTAATTTTTGGAGGTGACTTGCTTTGGAGAAGGCATTTGCAGAAAGAAAAGAAAAATCCCCAAGGAGACCTCAGAGCAAACTTTGCTGCAAGACAGAGTCTTTTAGGGGAGTCACTAAGCCAGCCCTGAAGGAGCACACAGATTTTAGCTGCCCTCCCACATGAGGGAGGTGGCTGTAGATTGCTCAGCAAACACTCAGCCACTGAAGGCAGTAAGCAGAAGTGTTGGCCAGTTGAACTGGCAGGTCCTACAAAAGCTGTTCCCCATTTCTGAGGGAGGCAGTGCGACAAAGGGCACTGCCAGACACTAGTGCTCAACCTGCATGACAGATTCAGCCGATGGCACCCACAACTGCCAGCTGGACAACAGCTGCAGTGAGTTCAGTGCTTACTGTTCTGAACATCTAATAATGCCCTGAAAGTTTCATCAATCCCTTTATTATCCTCTAGATACACAAACACACCATTTACTGAAATATTTTCCTCTCTAGACCAGACAGTTTTGTTACGTTGGAGGTGCCAGTGCTACACCCTACCCGGGAAAAGTCATTGCCCTTACTTGTTATAAAAAAAATCTGCTGTGGGCACTGTACAAATGGTAGAGGACTTGGAAATTGATACTGGGATCATCTGTACATATGGAAGTACCTGGGGTTAGTTTCCACTCGAGGTTCCAAGACTGTCAGGGCCATTTAGAGTTGCAATAGGATTTTGTTTTCCTCATTACACCTCTCTGAAAATGTGCCTGGCTTCTCACTATTTCCATTCTTCAAGCTTTCAGACACTGTTTCCTCATTGGCAGCTCCCTGTCTTCCTCTCCCGTTCTCAGACAGCAAAACATAAAGGCACTGGATTTTAAATAAATCCCCAAACACACCCAGCTGCAAGTAAATACAGGGAAAGCAAGAGAAAACAGCACAAGGGCAGCCTAGGTGGAGTGCACAGCACAGACAAAATGCATCATAACAGGACGCTGACTGGCTGCTTGACCAAGATCCATCTCGGACAAATCCACAGTGGAGAGTAACAAATTTCTGCAAGTCATTGACAGTTCATGAAGCAGATGACCTAAAGAACTCAATCAGTACCCAAGCCACAAAGCAAGAACATGGACTTATTTGATGTGTAGACTGCTAACCCCTTCGTTTATTCCTGCTAGACTAGACCTGAGACCTCCTGTGATCTATGTCACAACAACGTTCTTCTCATTTATCAGCTGCTGATAAATGCTCATCCCAGACAATCCATAAACCAGAAAAATTATTGGTAGGGTAACCTCATTTAGCACCTGATTCTTACTGCAGAACAACAAACCTCCTGGTGAAGCCCTAATGGTCAAAGCTTACTATTAATAATCAAAAGCATTTCTAAGAGCAGGTCCCTGAACTGAGAGACCAAACAAAAGCTGAAACATAATGAAATGTGTTCAGAGATGTGAGCAGGGGGTGTGCTGTAGGAACCACTCTCAGAGTGGGGCACAGCAGTCTAGGAGGTTGCAGCCTGTGACCACTAAAATATGCTGTCCTAAGGAAACCACCAGGAGAGGTGCCTAGCTGGTAGAAAATACTACAGCTTTTTCTTCTCTGTTTCCAACAGCATATTGCCAAGGACTTAGATGTGTTTTAGAGTAAAGGAAAAGATAGGCAGGTGAAACAAGATAGATTCTGCCCTGTCCTCCAGGCAATGACAAACAAGAGACTTCACTTGCAGCTCCAGATTGGTAGCAGGTGGCTCTCAGAGCTCTTTGCTCTACTCTTTATTCGCTGACATCATCCTATCCACAGCAAAACCTGAGCTCAGTACAGTGGTCTTCCAACAGTCCTAGGTAAGCTTAGGAAAAACATCCACAATCTCCAGCCTCACCCAATGGATGACTTACGTGGAAGGCTGTCATACGGAAATAAACTCCTTGCTGTTACCTCGCAGTCATAAACTCAGCTCTCCTCTGCTCCCTAAAAGCAGCTGTCCTCTAGCTCCCAAAGAGACCATAGATCACACTAGCAGAGCACGTGTGCAGCACCCCTTCAGAGGGTAAAAGCCAGAAACTACTATCCAAACCCAAGGGTCAACTCAAATTGATAATGCCCCTCATTTACAATCACCCAGAAGCTAGGGTAACTGTAAAAGCAACGACTAGCACCAGAGATACAAACTCTTGAATCCTGGATGAACTTCCCTGGGCAATCTGGAGAGAACATCTCCTGTGCTGCCTAGGTGTATGGAGTCTCCTTCTGCACCCAGCTCAGCAGGAAGTAACACTATTTGCTTAATCAGTGGAAGTCAGCACATGGAGACCTCACGCTCAAGGCTAGACATGCCCATGCACACACCCCTACACAGGCCATTCTGGTATTGCTTCAGCTGCACCTGCTGCTGCTACTACTGCTCAATACCCTGCCAGCTTCAAGATGAAAGTACTGGCTGGAGCAAAGTATCATGGGGCCTGAAGTTCAGACTGTAACATGGGAGACTTCCAGTTTCACCTTTTAGGGTGACAGGGCTTTTCTGCTGGACTGGCTGAGGCTCAGGGTGGGGGGAACCATTTTATTGCTGACTTCTGCAGCTGTTTGTGTACTTTGGTGCCTTTTCTGCAAACAGGCCAAGGTTATTGTGCATCTTAGCATTTCATTAAACTCTTTTTAGAGGCCTTTTTTGTGAGTTACTTCCCCTCCAGTCTGGGATGGGGGGGAAGGAGGGATGGCAGGGGCTTGTGAGAGTAGGCTATGTTAACCCAGGACACATTCAGACATGCATCAACTGCTGCCTTTATTCTGCAGTGGGTGAGGACCTTGCTTGATCAAGCAGCAAAGCAGGGTTTTTCCTGCAGTACACTTAAAAACCCCCAAACAACAGATGCTGGACAGATAGATAGTAAAGCAAATCACTGACACACAGTTTACTGCTACTTGACTTGTTTTGATTCCCCCATCATGCCTCTTCAGAGGAAGTTGTCTCATTCTCCTGAGCTATACTTTATTGGTACCTGCTCAGCTGCAGAGAGAAGGCAGAAAGCTTTCACACAACTAACTGCACAGCAGCAGAAGACTGAAACCACCTCCCAAGGGCCCTTTTTTCCAGTCGTGTTTATTCTAACTTTTCTTAGGATGATCTCAGTTTCCATCATTTTTAGATTAAAAGTATTTCATAAAGGGAGGGGATGAAATAATGGAGACTCAGGGTTTGGGTTTTTTAACACAACCTGACACAGACTCACTTCTTTTCTGGTCCTCTTTGTGTGTGTACAGAATTTACAATTTACTAGGAGGTCCCTGGGAGAGGACAATGAACCACAGTCAATGTGTCCTGTGGGATTTAGGCTAAGGCAAAAACTCAAGGAGCTTTGGCAAGTGTGAACATGTTTACAGGACTTCTCTCTGCCCTGCACATCCTTCTGAAGCTGAAAACTGCCTTGCCAGGAAATAAACTTCAGGAAAATTTGATTCCCTGCCCCCTTTTTCCCTGAATGCTTTTCCTTTTGAGGAGCAGATGCTTCAGGCTGCTAAATCATTTGTTTTAAAAAGAAGAGAAGAACATAAGAGACGAATACTACAATCAGGCTGTGGGCAGCATGCTTGTCACTGCTTTGGAGAACACAGGCAAGGATTATTGGATTCTCTGCTTCACACTTTTGACAGCATCTCTGCTCTGCACTTAACTGCTTCAGCTGCAGCCAGCGTGGGCTAACCAGACTGGCTACAGCTCAGATGCAGCAGCAGAAGACTCAGTTTGACTGGAACTCTGTGTATGCTCACTCATTAGGCTAAAGCTGATGTGAGGCAACCCATGAGAGTGGTGTGAGCAAGTCCTTAAACAGGCTATTAAACTTTACCTAGAGCCACAGCTTTATGAGCACTTCAGGCCAGTTTAAAGTGGCACTGCCACAGTAAATCAGTCCTACCTCAGATTCCAGTTTTTATACAGCTCCCTTGAAACCTCCTGAAGTGTTCAATCTGCTGTGCAAAAAAATCTGCTCAAGAAAAGGATCCAGGTAAATGTAAAGGAAAAAACAAAACAAACCCCACTGTTTTCTCCAAATTTTAGTTTTAAGCCAGAGGAATTATTTGCATAGTAGAAAATCTGCCAACAGTCAGTGTGCAGATAGGAAGAACAGGTATGGATTTTGGAAGACCCTCAGAGGAAATGGTGTTTGGGAATCTTGGGATGAAAAGCATCATCATGACACACACTCATTTACTTTCATTAGCAGCCAAACTAAGGACTACACTAACGAATTACCTTCTGTGAATACTACTTTTGCCAATAGCATGGAGTATTAGCAAGGCTTTCCTCCTGCCTCTCTGTGAGGTACAATTAGCATGTTGTCAAGGTCTTCAACTCCTTAATCCTGCAAAAATAATGTCAAACAAATTGCCTTCAGCATACCAAACAATTTGTTCATAAAAGGGCCTTAATCTCTTAATGGTTATTTGTTAAAGAGTGCTTTGCTGTGTTGAAGAGAATTACAATAGCTGATGGTTGGACTCCTTGTACAGATTTTGTTATTGTTGTTTTACTGATGATTAAAGTTCTAAGCATGAAGGAAATGCTTGAGGGAGGTAGTGGAGTAACTGACAACATGCTGACTTTTCTCATTTTGTACTTTCTTCAGCTGACAAGTGTTTTTTCCTTAGCTTCCCTCCCCCTTCTGCTGCTGCACCATTCAGTTAAGTTTTCTCTATCACCTTTGATGACGCTTCTGTCTCAGTAGAGATTTCAGTGTTGTGGGAAAGCATGAACCACCAGACCATGTAGACGAGAGAAGAGTTAGTTTACTACTTCACATCCCATTGCCTTGGCCATGGGCTAACCCTGCCAAAGAGAGGTCATCTTGAGCTGTGATAGCCTGTTTCGCTCCAAGTCTCCCTGGCCTGATGGTAGTCCTGACCTCACAGCTACACCTACAGTTAGTTTAATGATGGGGTATGGATGCTCATGGACAGTTCTTCACTGGAGACAGGACAGAAACCATCTATTTAGCAGAAGCCACTGAATCAGCAAGCGTTTATTTATGATCACTGTTAGCATGATTTGGACTCAGACCAAATTTAGTAGTGTTCCACAGAGCCAGCTTGTGCTCCCTTATGCCCTCACCTCCCACTTTCCTCCTTAGACTGATCCATGACCAGAACAAAAATTGATGTTTAGTGGGTCTGTGATGTATATTATATGGTTTTTAGGCCCTGTCTCCTAGGTTTTGGACAGCCTTAACACAATCAGAACATCAGAATAACTTGCTGTGGTGAGATATCACAGGATTCCACCTTCTCTCAGCACTGCTCACTGCAAAGTCTTGGTCCTGCACTCAGTCCCCCTTTCTCAAATGGTCGCAGCTCTTTTACACTAAAGACAAGCCCATTAGATAAGCTGCTAACTGTCAATGCCCTTTGATCCATACTCTCCATTCTTCCACCCTCTTCAGCTAGAATTATTGTTAATAGTCTGGAAAGAGTGGAAAGGAGAATCTTTCATCGTCAGGCTTCAAAATAGTTCCTAAGAATTAATGTGTTTATTCTTGCCAAGGAACCTTTCCTAGGCAGGCAAAGTGAGCGGCATCCTGCAATAATGTGTCAACAGGCAGTAAAGGATTGCAGAGGTTTCATAATCATTAAGTACAGCAAATGGGACAGTTTTCACCAATAATGTGAGCCTTGGGCAAACTCAAGCAAGTGAAGAATAACACATAACCTCTCTGCTTGACAGTCAGATAAAGAAACCACATCCCTCACTCTGCTGAAGAGTCTCACTGCCTGATTATCATCCAATAAAATGTAAGAGAATATTGATTCATTCGTATTCATTGACTGAGCCTTCAGAAAATCAACTTCCTCTGCTGCAATAATGTCTTTTGCACATATTTGGCATCCTGTGACTTGCAGATATGCTATCCTTCTGTGCCAATGCAGGTAGCTTATGCCTGCATCCCCATTTTAATTTTTTCACAGAGCAGAATGGAAGTGTCTTGCCTCCCCTCCCTGCTTGGTTTCACAGGAGACACTCTGTAATCCCCAAGCTTCACTGTAATCAGAGACTCACAGAATCACCAATGCTGGAAAAGGCCTTTAAGATCACCAAGTCCAACCAGAACCCAGCTACCATGACCACTAAACCATCTCCTGAAGCACTACATCTACAGCTTCTTGAACACCTCCAGGGAAGACAACTCTACCACCTCCCTAGGTGTGGAGCCTGTTCCAACCCCTCACCACTCTCTCACTGAAGTTTTTTCTCATGTCCAACCTAAACCTCCCCTGGCACAACTCAAACTCATTTCCTCTTGTCCTGTCAATGGTTACTTGGCAGAAGAGATGAGCACCAGTCTCATTCCAACTTCCTTTCAGGGAGCTGTGGAGAGCAATGAGATCTTCCCTCAGCTTTATCTTCTCTATGCTGAACAACCCCAGCTCCCTCAGCTGCTCCTCATATGATGCCCTCCAAAGCCCTCCCCAGCCTCACCACTCTTCCCTGGACACCATGCAGCACATCAGTGTCTTTCCTACCCCAGAACTGAAACCAGTACTCAGCCTCACTAGGACCAAGTACAGGAGCACCACCACTTCCCTACTCCTTTTGCTTATCTCACCTCCCTCTCATCTTCTTGGTCTGAACCCTAGTCCCCTTCCACAAACACACTCCCCTACACTCTGCATGGGTCCAGGGGTTTGGAGGCACATAGTAACCACAGGAGAGTAATAAAGCTCAAATTCTGCACACAGCTCAGGCAACCTCACAAATCCTGACTTGGAGGACTTTACCAGAAACTCCAGATCTAGTCAAGCAGCACACAAAACTTTTAAGGCCACAAGACACTGGGGTAGAAGGGACCTCTAGGTGGACCACCCTTCAGAAAGCATACCCAAGTTGAATCCTCTCTATAATAATCCTACTTAAAATAGCACAAGCTCCAACAACTGCTTAGACTGCTTGAGCCACTAATCCTGCTGGATGACTCCTCTAGAACCTCCCTCCTCCAACAGCTACACACTTTACATACCCCAGATCAATTTGTTCACGGCCAGTACCAGGTTTGGTTTGCATTCATGCAAAGTGAGGTTGGCATTGAGATTTTCCTTACAGAAATTAAGGTAATTAAGCGATTAAGGTAAGACTCATCCCCACCATAATCAAACACCTTTGTAATAATGAAAGCTACAGTACTGAGAGATGGGAAAGGCATTCTGCCCTTATGGGCAGAACACACATAACAAGAGCTGATGTGAATTTACACACTGGCAACACCACCAAAACAATACAGCCCAGCAGTTCAATTTGGGGAGTATACCTGGGATACAGTTTGGTGGGCAAGCTTAAAGCTTCTGGGTGAGAAGAGGTTATTTGATTGCTGAAAGCTGAAATGCAGATCACTAACAGGTTGGTGGTGCCTGGGTTGCATCCCTCACAGAAATCTTTGTGGTGGAGTCAGAAATTCTTATTATATCTAGAGGTAGCTATCATCACAGACTACACAGAATCCTATAGAAGCACAAAGGAAATGCTTTACAGTATCACAGTATCACCAAGGTTGGAAGAGACCTCACAGATCATCAAGTCCAACCCTTTACCACAGAGCCCAAGGCTAGACCATGGCACCAAGTGCCACGTCCAACCTTGCCTTGAACTGCCCCAGGGATGGTGACTCCACCACCTCCCCGGGCAGCCCATTCCAGTGCCCAATGACTCTCTCAGGGAAGAACTTTCTCCTCACCTCCAGCCTAAATCTCCCCTGGTGCAGCCTGAGGCTGTGTCCTCTTGTTCTGGTGCTGGCCACCTGAGAGAAGAGAGCAACCTCCTCCTGGCCACAACCACCCCTCAGGTAGTTGCAGACAGCAATAAGGTCACCCCTGAGCCTCCTCTTCTCCAGGCTAAACAATCCCAGCTCCCTCAGCCTCTCCTCGTAGGGCTGTGCTCAAGGCCTCTCACCAGCCTTGTCACCCTTCTCTGGACACGCTCAAGCATCTCAATGTCCCTCCTAAACTGGGGGGCCCAGAACTGAACACAGGACTCAAGGTGTGGTCTAACCAGTGCAGAGTACAGGGGCAGAATGACCTCCCTGCTCCTGCTGGCCACACCATTCCTGATGCAGGCCAGGATGCCACTGGCTCTCTTGGCCACCTGGGCACACTGCTGGCTCATGTTCAGGCGGGTATCAATCAGCACCCCCAGATGCCTCTCTGTCTGGCTGCTCTCCAGCCACTCCGACCCCAGCCTGTATCTCTGCATGGGGTTGTTGTGGCCAAAGTGCAGCACCCTGCACTTGGAGCTATTGCCAAAGTTCAGCACCTTTAATGCACTAGGAAACTAACGGCAGACTCTCAATGCACAGATTTAACACCCATAGCAGCGCTGCTCCTCTCTCCCTCTCTGCGCTGCATTGACTGCAAGGTAAATCTCAGGCACTAGGCCCTCAGAACAACCCCCGTGGTTTGGCACTGCACACAAACACTTTCCCAGGTACTATTCATACCCACTTGTGTGTGCAGTCAATAAAATGGGAGAAAGGAAAGGTGTATTTATTCTCTCTGCTCCAAGAGCTACAGAGAGTGCAGAGCCCTTCACTCCTAAGGTACCAGGGCTCATGTTTATTTAACAACTCAGATTGTTTCTTGATATTGTGCAATTCAGCCCATGGAAATTTCCTTGTTTGCATAATTCCCTTGTGTTGATATTGCTGGGGTTAAACTCAAAACAAAACGTTGCACGACACTGATCTGAAAACGGAAAAGTCTCTTGGTAGAAGTAGGGGGGGGATATTCTATTTTTTTTCCCCTAAGTTGACTTCCAGTAAGACTTGGAGGTCATTTTGAGTTGAACAATTTAGAGTCACAAGTCATGCTCTTCGGAGCATAAGCAACACAATTCCCAGAGTCTTAGACATAACAGCTAAGATGGTATTTAGAAGTTCTGTCTCACCCACTCCTCAGATTTCCTGGACACTGGTTTAATGCATGCTAGAAAATCCTGAGTTAGTGGATGAAACAAAGAAGTTCAACAGCTCCTCTTTTTATTGCCCAGAATCTCTCACACAGCCACAAAAGTCCATCTTTAACACCTCTGCCGGGACTACAAAGCTCTTTGAGAGCTGCTGCTCACCAGTAGCTAAAACATCACCTTGATTTCCAAGGGAAATCTGACTGAACTGCTGCCATGTCTGTTCTGCCTCCTTTCTGCTTCTCTTTTTCCTTTCTGCATTTCAGGTCGTGCATTAAGCTGTGCACTCCCAACCTGGTGGCAAGTAGGCTTTGATTTGACTTATTTTATCCTAGTAGAATAGTTTTGTATTTTTCAATCAAGGCCACAACTCTGTAGCTGCTAAAGATTGGGAGGCTAAAAAAGAAAGGAAATGGTGAAGAGCTGTATTAGTAAAATACTTTTGCCTTTTCAAATAGTTAACAGAAGAGAAGCAGAGAGTTTTCGTTAGTCAATGGTACGTCACCAATGGCCTTTTCCAGGAAATGTGTAATCAGGGCACTCCCTTGACTCTTACTGAATTGAAAAATAATCATTATTTTATATGACTAACTTCCTTAGAAAGGAAATTTCCCTAAGAAAAATATCACTTTGTGCCTCTTAAAGTATTTTAGGGATACAAGATATTAGTGTCAACACAAAGAGAGATCACTTCTCTTTACCTGCTTCAGGAAGGCTAACTCTCCATCCCCAAAAACATCTAAACCAGACAGTTGTGGTCACTTTAGTCTGGCTAGGCAGAGATGAATCTCATAGAATGCCTCAGGTAGGAAGAAACCTCAGAACTCTTCTACTCCAAACTCCCCACCATGGGCAGGGACACCTCTCAACTAGATTCAGCTGCACAAGGCCTCATCCAACCTGAGGCATTCAACACCCCCAGGAAGGAGGCAGCCACCACCTCCCTTGGCAGCCTATTCCAGAGTCTCACCATCCTCCTACTGAAGAACTTCTTCCTAAGATGCAGTCCAACCCTGCTCTCCCTCAGCTTCAAACCATTCCCCCTTGTCCTGTCTCTAAACACCTTCAGGAAAAGTCCCTCTGCAGCCTTCCTGTGGGATCCCTTCAGCTACTGAAAGGCGGCTCTAAGATCACCCTGAAGTCTTCTAGGCTGAACAACCCCAACTCTGTCAGCCCAAAGTCACTCTGCCTCCTTCAGCAGTTCATAAGTGAAGCATTTCCACACACAACCAGACACAGGAGTGGAAAACTCCTAAATAGGGATTGTGCAAGGGAAGAAACTCGTGTCTGTAATTCTCACTTTCAATTTTAGGATTTCTCCCTGCCAATCCTCTTTCTCATGGGAAGCAAATGCAGCCAGTGCAGAGCAGATGCTGATGCCATGTTGAAATGCTGTCATAGTGACAGCCTGGGCAACACAGCAGCCAGCACTGCTGCACACGTCATCCTCCCCGGGAGATGAACTTATCTCAAAGGCAGGCTCTCCCAGGGCTGACTGGAAAGCTTTATTTCACTCTGAATTGACTAACTCCCTCAACACAAACATATACATATTTAGAGGAAGTCAAACACAGTTGGAGTGTTTACAGATCTTTCCTGTTAACATTTCTTGCTGCAATAGCCCCTGTGATTGTAAGTTATGCTGAGGTGAAAAAGGAAGCATTTCAAATGGGGAGGGAGAGATCCAGCTTGATAAAATCCCAGTTGCGCTCCAGACAGCCTGCAGCTCCGAGCTCCAGAAGAATCCAAAGAATGGCTACCTTGAATTCATTTTTGGCTCACATATTCTTCCCCCAGCTTTTTGAGTCCTGTCTGTTGAGCTTTCAGAAACTTTGCACATACTTTATGCAGCTTCTCTTCACACCAGGAGAAGCAGGCAGCTTGGGAGAGAAACCAAAGAAACATTTGGGTTGGAAAAGACCCTCAGGATCACCATGCCTCTCTACGAGAGGCACCTTAAACCATACCCCCAAGCACCACATCCAAATGACCTTTAAACACATCCAAGGCTGCTGACTCAACAACCTCCCTGGGCAGCTCATTCCAATGCCTGACCATTCTTTCTAGGAATTTCTTTACCTAGTGTCCAGTCTACACCTACCCAGTTGCAACCTGAAGATGCTCCCTCTTGTTCTATTACTAATTATCTGTGAGAAGAGACCAGCACCAATCTCTCCACAGTGTCCTTTCAGTTGTAGACAGCAAAGAGGTCTCCCCTCAGCCTCCTCTTTTTCAAACTAAACAGCTCCAGCTCCCTCAGTCATCCTTCATAAGATGCCTGACAATGTTTGGTCTAAGCACTCCACAAGCAGATGCTCAGAGTAGTCCTGAGTCAGTGTAACTCAGGAGGAAAACTTCTCTTGAAGAAAATGGAGGCTGAATGCCAGCCTCCTATGGGTAATACTTGAGTCACAAGGGACATCACAGAAATTCCACCAAAGCAGACAAGTATATAACAAAATGTAGTGCTCTGGAGTGGGGACATGCATGATACCCATCAACATCTCCAGTTTTCTCATTCAAGCATAAATAGATGCTGCACAATAGGAGAGAACTCAAGATTAGGCTCTAGAACATGACTTACAAGAGTAGTAAGATGCATTCTACCTCACTTCTCCAGTCTTCCTTTTGTCCTCAAAGCTCTTGCATTGTAAGAGCTGTTCCTGTGATAGGAGTAATTGCCTACAATATATTTCAGCTCCATCACTGCTAGTTTTCAGCTGATTAGAGAAATCCTTACTGACTCCCTATTGTCAGAAATGAAATATGAAGCTTCCATCTTCTGCCAACCCAGCAAGAATGTCTACTAGGAATCTCTGGTCTTCCCATGTTGAAGTAGGAACAACACCCTTAGAGATCAGTCATGTAATTGTGATTTTCGTGTCCTTTTTCTACCTCATTTCCTTCCAGCACTCTTGATACTGTGCCAGGAACAAACAGTGAGCATGTTTAAAGCAATAAAAATCCAGCCCAAATTAAGTGTCCTTCCCTCAGCATTTTACTGGAACTCACCATCATTAAGCTGAAAAGTGAGCTTTGGAGTAGCACCTGATTAACAATGCAAACTTCTGGTACAGAACAAGTACTTGGTGAAGTGTTCTGTCCTACGTGCAGCCTGACCATTATGCTTCCACTCCGATTTCCTCCCAGTGTGGCTGCAGCTGCTGCCATTGCAGGATGTTACCCAGGTTTTATTTCTGAGAGATTGGAAGCAATTCTGTTTCATTTTGACTGAAAAAAAGCAGGCAAAAGAAATTAGTTCCATGTTCTTTGGCGGGGGGGGAAGTTGCTCAGGTGACACCTCAACGGTGCTGTGTCCAGCTCTGGAGCCCTCAACAGAGGAAGGACAAGGACCTGATGGAGTGGGACCAGAGGAGGGCCACGAAAATATTCAGGGGGCTGGAGCATCTCTGCTACAAGGACAGGTTGATGGAGCTGGGGCTGTTCAGCCTGGAGAAGAGAAGGTTTCAGGGAGACCTAAGAGCAGCCTGCCAGCACCTGAAGGGGTCTACAAGAAGGCTACAGAGGGACTGCCTGCAAAGGCCTGCAGTGACAGGACAAGGGCAATGGTTTGAAGTGAGAGAAGAGCAGATTTAAGTTGGATGTGAGGAAGAAGTTCTCTAGCAGAAGAGTGGTGGAACACTGCAATAGGCTGCCTAGGGAAGTAGTTGAGGCCCCATCCCTGGATATATTCAAGGTCAGGCTTGAGAGGGCTCTGGGCAACCTGATCTAGTTGAGGAGGTCCCTCCTTATTGCAGAGGAGCCTGGACTAGATGACCTTTGGAGGTCCCTTCCAACCCCAGACCATTCTGTAATTCTATGATATCAGAAGTTTAAGATAGCAGATTCCAGGAGCTGAGGCCTTGTGAAGCACACAAAGAGAAGCATATCATCCTGCCTAAGAAAGAGGTGGTGAATAAAGAAAACACAGTGAAGTTTCTTCAGGAGGAGATGAGCTGAACAAAAAACAATAGCAAGGGCAGAAGAAGGAACAGCTTATGCAAACAGTACATGGCATGTTGATTTGAACCATTAATTTAATGCTATCCAAAAGCAGTGACAGCATCAGAGTCCTGAGCTCAGTATTTATCCACCCTTTGCAGTCAGACTGCCTAGTGCACTTCTGAGTGCCTCACAGCTCCACCAAATGAAAGGGGCTGATGAGCAAGCCTGTCAAATGGTCCAATGAGACCTCATCTGAGGCATGCTAGCCACATTAGGGAAACGTTAACAATTCAGTTTCCAAGCCCTCTCAAGCTGAACAGGCACTGTATCTGTCGGGGAAAGTCTTCCTGAGAGACTATCCTCAATTCCAAAACTATCCCTACAAGTGATAGCACTGCTACTAAAACTTATCAGGTGTCTTACAACATGGATTTAAAACAAAGCAGGTATTTCTGTGCTGTTCTCTGTTGATCTATACCTTGACTATAGAAAGTGTCTTCTTAAAACCAGTACTGCTTACAACTATACTGAGCATTGTCATTCCATGGAATCCTAGAACGGCTCAGGCTGGAAGGGACCCCACAGGTCATCTATTCCAACCTCTCTGCCATGGACAGGGACACCTCTCAACTAGACCCAGCTGCTCAAGGCTTCACCCAACCTGGCCTTCAACACCCTCAGGCAGAAGGCAGCCACAACCTCCCTGGGCAGCCTGTCCCAGAGTCTCATTGCCCTCAGACTGAAGAACTTCTTCCTAAGATCCAGTCTAACCCTGCTCTCCCTCAGCTTCAAACCATTCCTCCTTGTCCTGTCTCTAGACACCCTCAGGAAAAAGTCCCTCTGCAGCCTTCCTGGAGGATTCATTCAGGGATTGGAAGGCAGCTCTAAGGTGCCCCTAGAGTCTTCTCTTCTCCAGGCTGAACGAGCCCAGCTCCCTCAGCCCACTCTCATAGCAGAGATGCTCCAGCCCTTGGATCATCTTTGTGGCTCTCCTCTGGGCTCACTCTAACACCTCTGTCCTTCCTATACTGCAGACACCAGATCTGCTGCAGTATTTGAGGTGGGGTCACACAAGAGCAGAGTACTTCCACACAACTTTCACTGGTTCAGTACCTCCAAATACAAGCCATGCTGAGGATCTTTCTTCTCTGTAGCATTTAGTTTTCAACTCAGTTTGGCTCAGTGATCCACCTGAATGAAGAAGACAGTCTAGTACCATAGAGCAGAACTCTGTTTCTCTAACGATTTCCTGTAGCTGTAAGGGCTGGCACGACTCTACTGGTTTCTCAGGACAGATCCCTCACAACTCATTTAACCAGCAGCAGCAGCTCTTTGAATCACTAAACACAGCAGAGTGTTAATTTTGCCTTCCCAGTGCTGCAGGATGGCATAGCCAAGCATGATAAGGAGAAGGTAAAAACTGCCAAAGCTGTAAAAACAGATGTATCACATGCAAAATTCCCAAGAAAGTCTCTAAGCCACTGAGAGAGGTAAGGCCTTGGAGGCACAGCAAGGTACACGATGCACACCAGTGAGAAGACTCTTGTAAAGAATTGAAATAGCTTTAATAGGCAGCAAGAACTTCTTCCTAATACTCAGTTCTGAAGCACTGGCAGGGGACCTGTTGCTGGCTGTAGGAAGAGCTCTCAGACACCTGAGGAATCTTCACAGAGTGATGTGCTATTGGAATGGGCTGCCCAAGGAGGTGGTGGAGTCACTGTCTCTGGAGGAGCTCAGGAAAAGACTGGATGAGGCACTTAGTGCCATGGTCTAGTTGAATGGATAGGGCTGAATGATAGGTTGGACTGGCTGAGCTTGGAGGTATCTTCCAACCTGGCCAATTCTACAATTCTCTCAAGGGAGAGAATAAAATGGTGACACCACTCTTGTAGCAGCATATATCAGATCACTTTGTGGAATTAGGTATTGTGAGCAGCATCACCCATCAAGCTTACAGATCCTGTAGTTGGGAAAACAGCTGCAAAGGTGATGTGAAGCTCTTGTTCGTTCGTTTCCCTTGCTTCTATGCCACCCGAAATGGTATCTTCGATAGGCGCACACAACGTGTTCAGCAACTCAAGCAGTTTAACTGAAGCTTTTCACCCAGATCACTTTAGATTGCAGCTGCAGGCAGCCCTTAGGGCATGGGGACCCACAAGCACTTTACCTTCACTTTTCCCCAGATTAGGATGGCACAGAGCAGGCAAATAACACAATCTGCTTTGTGCCTACCAAAAAGTATCACAGTATCACAGTATCACCAAGGTTGGAAGAGACCTCTGCTATAACAACCCAAACTCTCTCCCACCTCCATTGTGTCTTGGTTGGGAAAGAGCAAAGGTCCTTTTTTTCCTCTCATTTAACAGGAAATAGTACTCTGCAAGCCTTCCTCCCAGCTATTTGCATGACTACAGCAAGACGTTCCTTATTATAGGCACTGAATCAAACTCTGTCGATACCCCTAATATCTCCTTTCCACAATCACATCAGTGTCCAAGTCACCCAATTTTCAGAGCAGCCACGTGTAATTCCCATGCCTTGCATCCAAGGACTTCCCTGTGCCATCCCAAAGAGCAGGGCTGGAACCAAAGCTGCCTACTCCACAGGGAAAGGAGCGTGTTTAGCAAACCACCTTCAACATCAAGCTCATTTGCCTGTTGGTTAGTGAGAGCTGCCAAAGATAGATGAGAAAGCAGCAAATAGCAGGGGAGGGAGAAAGGGGGAGTGAAAAAGGGGGAGGAAGGGTAGGAAAGGAAAGCAAGACATAGAGGGAAAAGGCTGTGGGGAAGGATATGCTCCACTACAGAGAATCCTGTCAGGATGCAATTTATTTTCCCTCTGCGCGGGAGGATAATGGTGCACTGCCTGAGCTCTCTCAATAGCTGTTTTGAAGCGAACCAGGCTGGTATGTCTTTAATTTATCATTTCATTATGAAACAGTTTCCCTTCCAAGAAGCCTTCAAGTCAGGAAGCTCTGTCTGCCCACACAGGAAATTCCTTTGCAGCAACTTCCCCAAAAAGGAAATTTCCCTCAGAAGTGAGCCCAGCTCACGCCTTTGAGCAGAGCTGTTTGAAGAGACTCTGGCATGCAAGCCCTGCAAGCACCCTGCCTCCTTACTGCAGCCAGCATGCAGGGCTTGGCAGCTCTGCCCTTGCACAGGCATGCAGAGACCCCACTGCATCCAGCTCTTCTCCTGCTCCTCCCCCCCCCAAACACTGCCAGGAGCATTCAGAGGAGACTGGTTGCTGAGCCTTTAGTAGCAAAAATTCTTTCTATTCAAGAGAGAGGCACAGGACACAGAGAGCTGAGAATGAGCAGGGGAAGAGGAGGGGGACCCATAAAGAAGTTTCCCAAACTACTCTAATCCCCTACTTGGAAATCAGGGAGAAAATCCGCACCATATCTTAGAACTCTTTTGATGACACAGCAGAGACTTTACCCTGTCTCTTATACATTCCATGGGGTTTATTTAATGAACTTTTGCAGTGAAGACTTGCAAGCAAAGGAGGAGGAAAATGAGACTATACAGAGGGAATAGGGGGAACCATGCTTAGGTAAATGAATCTCACAGACATCTTGTGAATCATTAAGTGGGACAGTGCCAACAACATCCAAGCCAGAGTGAAGAACAACATATGAAGCACCTTGAGAGAGGGGATACCAATCAGAAGCACTGCCAAACTTCCTGTTAGTTTTTAATTTCCTATTTCAAATCCTAAGTAATGCTGAATAAAGCTATGCCCAGAAACCCAAACTGCCATCTGGGGCAAGAGAGAGGAAGCAGAACCGAAACTTGGGTTGCATGGATGAGACAGGGGGGGGCACAGGCTGAACTGGATCTTGGGCTGTGCAAGAACAGGAGAATGAAAGCAGCCCTTTGAGAGCCTGTGGGAAGACAAAGATAGAAATAAAGGAATCACACAGGGGGGTGATCACAGTCCACTGGAAGCCTGTACACTAGGGAGAGACACGCTCCATGTTTGCCCCTCATTCTCAACTTCAAAATTTGTCCTTCAAACACTTGATGGGGGAGATCTGGTCTTTGAAGCCCAAGCTCCAGCAGGTGGCTGCCTGCCCTCCTCTCCCATTCCCTCCTATACCAGATAGCTTTGCCCTGTTCTCTTGCCAGCTAATTTACATGGCTTTTTTTTCCCTACTGCTGCCCTTGGCATTACATTCAGTGATTCAGTCAGCTGGTGTGTAAAGAGACTTTTGTCAGAACTGCTTAAAGGCAAATCCCCCCCACTTAACTTTTATCCATGGCCTCTAGCTGATGAGTTAGTTATCACCTCAAAGAGCCCTCTAGCATAGCATATGCATACTGAATACAGATCTGCTTGGAAGGCATCCACACTGCTGTCAAATCACTGAAGATGGTTATGAGATGGGGTAAAACACAAAAGCTGCCATGCTAGGAAAGATCACAAACCCATCTAACCAAATGTATTCTGTTGTGGCTCCATAAGCAAAAAAAAATCAAACCAAAAAGTAAGGAATAAAGTATTTTCTGGTCTGTGAGGAACTGCCAGTAACCATTCCCTGGTCACCTTCTCCGTATCAAGTACAGTTTCCTAACCGCATAGCAACATTCTCCCTCCCAACCCAGCCCATTCACTAACACTGAGCTTATCCTCAAACTGCAGAGTCCTGTTCCTCTCTGTCAGCCTCCTGGCAATGAGAAAACTGGGGAATTAGTCCAGTTAGGTCCTCTTTCATACTAAAAATGACCCAGCACATGCTGAGCATGCCTGAGTTTGAACAAACTCAAGGTGTTAAGAAACCTCTCTACAGATTCATGAACTTCATCATGGCTGTGCTCAAAACTTCTATTTCCTAACAATTTTGGTGCAATTCAGTGCAGAATTGCTAAACAAGACTGGTGACTGGTTTTTGACAAATATCTTTGTTTACTTTTACACTCCATGTAAACTGACAGATTTCACTGTAAAACCACACACAAAAAGAGCAGTGAGCTGCTCACATCAACAATTGTTTTCTGCTGAACAACCACAACATCCTTCTGGCCACAGCATCCTTCTGAATGACATTTCTCTGCACTGTGGTGCTGTATGAATTACCACAGAATGGCGCAGGTTGGAGGAGGCCTACAGGAGGGATAGGGAGAAACTGTTTACAAGGTCTTGTAATGACAGGATATGGGGTAAGGGGTTTAAAAGTGGAGGAGGGGAAATTTAAACTAGAAGTCAGGAAGAAGTTCTTTACAGGGAGGGTAGTCAAACACTGGAATGGGTTGCCCAGGGAGGCTGCAGATGCTCCCTCCCTGGAGGTGTTTGGGGCCAGGTTGGATGAGGTCTTGAGCAACCTGGCCCTGCCTATGATGGAGGGTTGGAACTAGATGATCTTTGAGATCCCTTCCAACTCAAATCATTCTATGATTTTTTTTCTGATGATAGGCTCTAATTTTACAATTTTACCTAACAGCCTCTGTGGATGAAACTTAAGTCCTTGAGCAAGCCTTCTTTCTGCAGGTTCCAAATCCATCTACACAAAAACACCTGAAGTGTGCCAGATTTTGAAAAGAACTCCACATTTCTCAGCTTCGAAGCAGATTTTGGTTACTGACCCCTTCCCGAAGTTGAGGTGGGATTTTTGCTCTCCCTACAAATGATGGAGCATGAGAAAGGCCATGGGTGAGAAGCTGTAGTCTCAAGATACTCAGCTGGATTATCCCTCATAAGAAGACAATCGTTATGGAGAATTTAGCACAACGCTGTGTATTCAACCACTTTGAAAGACATCTGGATTGACTTCTGGGTGTTCCGTTGGAACTGAATCAGCCACCAATCTTTCTGAGGTTTTGCCATCACTGTTGCACACACTGATCATTGTGTGGCCAAAAGGAGTTATCAGTTCCTCTAACAACCCAGATGCTGCAGGTCTGCCTATCACAAACTCAGTTCAGTTTGCTGCCACTATTACCCCTGCTATCCCCCCCCATCCCCTCTGCTCACTTCCCCCTCTGCATGATTTTAAAACTCAAGAGTGTTAAAACTGGATGAGGACTGTAAATGATCCAGCTCTTACAGACATGGATCACTACTCTTTGTTTCTACTCTGCTGAGCTTTAAGGCTTCAAATGTTGTGCCAAACCTTGAACTACTTCTACTGCTTGTGGCCCCATTCTCCACCACCCTGCACCATACATTGCACCACTGAGGACAACGTCAAGGTGGAAGTAGAGAATGATTCCTGTGATTTGGTTACACTCACTTTCAACAAGTGAAAAACCCTGAGCATGCTGTGGAGAGCAGCAACGAAACAAGCCTCATGTATTTAATAATAGTATTTGTCACCACTGCTTATTAGGATTTAAAGAGCAGTAAAAAAACAACCAACCTCTAATAAAAAGATTAAGGTGCCTTAAACAATTACACACCCAGCAACACAGCCATGACTACCCAGAGTACTACAGTTAAAAGTTCAGAGGTAGTAAGACTACTGAGGAAGTTTCCAAGGAAGCATGATACAAAGAAGTATGACATTTAAAATAAAGGGGGGGGGGAAACAAAGAAGGATCTGTGCACAGAGGGGGGGTTCTGACAAAACGCCTTCACTGAAGCATAGAGAGGAAGCGAAAGCCAGCGAGGAGGTTAAACAATGAAGGAGGCAGATTGCTTGGAAGAAATAAGAACGAAAGAGAGAATAGCAAAGGAGGAACTTTTAGACACAAAGGGAGATTTCCCCCAGTAGGAAATACACAAAGGCTCACTTGAGTGGCAGAATTGAAATGAGTAACTGGTTTGTGGACTGGTAGGGACCAGGACTACTTCCTTCTGCGCTAGCCAGAAGGAGGAAGCAGAAATTCTCAGTATTGCATAAAAACAAAGAGGCACAGTCATTCCTGCAGCTCTCTTCCTCCAAACACTGGCCAAGCAAGTAGAAGCACAGTGCAAACTTGCATATTTACTCACACACACATGTATTCTGGATAAAAAACCCTGGGAGCTGCTGAGGTTAGCCACACAAGTCCCATTTCTGGGTCCAGACAGTAACTCCTTTTACACTGCAATCATCTACTAAGCTGTCTTGGCAAACCATTTCTTGCTCAGCCCCTATGTCTCCACCTACAACTATTGAGGGTCAGTCCATGGTTGTGCTTTCTGAACCCTCTTTTGCCACTACTGATTTGCTAGAGCACAGGGTGGCAGACCTGTGAGCTCCAGAAAGTACAGAGAGAAGGTTTAAGTATCACCCAAGCTCTCTCCTGGCTTCAGTTGATGGAAACCTGCTTTCAAGCTCATCATCAAAGCATTCATCTTATAAGCTGCAAGCCTTGGTTCTCGTGCCAGCAGCGACTCCTCCCCATAATTAATTAACACCATATTAGTTGTGCACGTTCCACAGCCCTGCTGACCAACCTTTTTGGTGTAGCCAAGAGAGGAGCACAGAAGGAGGAAGGTCAAATCCCTACAGGTTTTTTCCCCAAAAGAAAACCAAGTACAAGTGGTGTGTTCACAGGCTAGGTGAGCAATATTTGAGGAGGGACACACACTGGGCCCTGCCAGGACCTTCCAGCAAATACTGACTGATAAGAGCAAGGCAGATCTTTCAAATCATAAGACCCTGTGAAATCACTGGAAAGAGAAGGGAACATTATTTGACCTCCTCTCTGCTGTGCTGAGCCTTGACTTCCCACCGATTCCTGGCTCTGAGAAAGCTGCACCTTCACCCTTACAGCAGCTTTAGGCATGGTGCAACTGGCACTGTGCATGGCCAGGAGCCCATCATGGGCACCTCAGTCTCCCCAGGAAAACTAGGGAGAACCCTGCCAACAGCAACAGGTACAGAAGAATTTCAGGCACAGAAGTATTCCAGGCAAAACTGTCCTGAAATCTAACCTGCAAAGCCATTTTCATACGAACTTGTGTACCAAATTTATTCATCTCTATAAATGTTTTTGTAGATAATCAGTGATTTGGGTTTTTTTGTTTCCCTGAAGATACTGTGCATTTGGTTCTGTTAAAAATATAAAGAAAAGCAAAGTGGAGGAAAAAAATAAGAAGAAGAAATAAAAGAAGATAAAAAGGTGGGAGAAAATGTAGGAAAAAATTGAGAATTGTCCCAGCACTAAATTGTCCCAGCAAATTAATTTGACAGAAAAAAGGAGGATTTATGTCTAACTATGAATTTGCCACAGTGCATCCATAGCAAACATGCATAAACACAGCTGACAATCCTGCTGCTTACTCTGACAACACACCTTAGAAACTATATAGAAAAGAGAAGCACTAAAATGCAGCCACATAGCAAAGCATCATAAACTCTGCTTAAAGCAGGAAATACTTTTGCTTCAGGAGGAAGTAAAAAAGCAATTTATAATCCCCACAGAAAAAGGAGATTTCATTTTTCTCTTTTTTGCCAATGTGAGGATGAACAGAAATAAAGACATCTAAACTTTACATAATTAAATGGACAGATGCAGATTAAAAAAAATCTTCATTTGTTGATCTGGAAAGGCAGTGGGTGCCAACCTTAAGAGCTTTATCCTAACATTGGCCCTTTCCTTCTCCAGTTTGCAAGAAAGGCTAGACAAATCTCCCTGTGTTTTAAAAGAAATTAAAAGGCAGCTATTTATAGCTGCATTCTCATTGGAGCTGTTTCCTTATCAGGAAGTATGGAGCTAGGAATTACTGCCTGCCTACATAGGAAATTCTTGCACAGAAACAAAAACCCAAAAAGGAAATTTCCCTTCAATAGTATTTGGTGGTTTTTTTTTTGCTGCTGGTGGGCTTCAAGCAAAATGTCAGTGCTCTGACCAGGTCATAGTCTCTGCAGGACGTTTGTTCTGCAAACAAGAATCTTCAAGGTACCTTATGGAAACATAAAAAAAACCCCAAACAAAACCACACTTCTAGAGAACTGAAAGAGGGAGAATGCAGAGAACATATTAGTAAGTTAAGAACATAAGCCTTTTTCTTTGCACCTCTCAGCACCCTGCAATTTCACTACCAGCATTACAGTATTTGAGTGTGGTGTTAGAGCTCATCCTTACCAGGGAGGTGGTGGAGGCAGCGTCCCTGGATGTGTTCAAGAAAAGACTGGATGAGGCACTTGGTGCCATGGTCTAGTTGACTGGCTAGGGATGGGGGATAGGTTGGACTGGATGATCTTGGAGGTCTCTTCCAGCCTGGTTGATTCTATGATTCTTACCAGAAAGCATTTGTAACATTTATCACTCTGGCAAGGGGCTAACTCTGGTGCTGTTGTTTACAACTGCTTTGTTCAGACCAAGTCTTCTTGGTGGCAAATATAGCTGTCAGACCCTCTCAACTTAACTTCTATCATCCAACTAACTGCTTCCTCTGCCATCCCCAGAGCACGCCCAGGGGTGCATTGTCCAAAAACCAGTGAAACTACCACTCTCCCTTTGGGAAGAGAATACGTAATGACAAAAGGCCATGGAGGGATAGCACCCCCTGCATGTCATAGCTCCAGGAGAGGGCAAAATCCATGCAGGACATGGGGAGAACACTTTTTGTCTGCAGAAGTGTGCTAGTTTGAAGCAGGCTAGAATGTTTTGGTGAGAGAAAGTAGATAATTGGCTGTGAAAGGAAAACAATGGTTATGTCTCCTTCCCTCACAGTCTCGCTGAGAGGCATGGGAACAAGAAAGGAAACATTAGATAACACTTTTCACCATCTTCTCACTCTGCTTCTGGCTTCGAACTGAGCCACAGCTCCCTAACCTCACTGCCACTAACCTTGCTTCTTAACCTCTTGGCTGAACCTCTCTTCTTTCTTTGGACTGAGGTAAGGTTGAGAGGGGCAGGGGGAAGGTGCAGGGGTGGTTGAGAGCCCCTCCTGGGGACTCAGGTTTCTGGGAGGGGAGTTGTGTTTCTGTGTTGTTTTTTTTACCTTGTCTATTTCTGTCTATAACTGTATATACTGTAAATATCTGCTTGTATATTGTGCTGCTGTAAATAAATAGCTTCATTTATATTCCCAGAGTCCGTCTGAGTTAGCTGCGTGTTTCTTGAAGTGTGGGGGGGAGGGTAACAGCCCAAACCACCACAAGAAGAGGGGCAGTATTTCACAGTAAATGGGATCTGGTGCTACAAGTAACCCTGGGACTTGGATAGTGCCTCTCTGGCTACAAGGATCCCCTCAGTAAACTCTCCAACAGGAAGTCTGTCCTGTCTCCAAACCAACCCTCAGAACTGAGACTTCTAGGGCTGAATCACAGAATCACTGAGTCTGGAAAAGGCCTCCAAGGTTATCAAGTCCAGCTTATAACCTAACACCACCACATCAGCTAAGTGCCACCAAGTGCCACATCCAGTGCTTTATTAAAGACCTCTGGGGATGATGACTTCACCACCTCCCTGGGTAGTCCATTCCAATGCACAGAGACTGCCGAGGGTTCCTTGTTCTACCTCTCCAGTGACTGCAAAGCATCCCATACTGTGGCTGTGGACTCTAAAGGCAGGAAGGATAAGTTGGTTAATCACTAGAGACAATTTCAGTGTAACTTGCCAAGGTGTAATTTAACATTTTCATGTTCTGGTCTGTACAACTGCCAGAGCTAGTTGACCCTGCTGTCAGTGCAGAATGGACACTTTTATTCAATGGCATACTAAAGCACATCAAGATCAAAACCACACAGGCACACACAGGGTGCTCAGGGTTATTCTCAGGCTATGATTTCTATGCATAAAGGCTTGTCAACAAAAATTTGGGTCTGAGCATGTGTCCTAACTCTTTGCCTCTAGCAAGTTAATCAGTGGTGACCTTTAACAACTCACAGTATTACTACCCTATAATGCTTCAGGTTGAAAGGGACCTTGGAGATCATCTCCTCCAACCTTCCCACCATGGGCAGGGACACTTCTCAACTAGACTCAGCTGCTCAAGGCTTCATCCAACCTGGTCTTCAATACCCCCAGGCAGAAGGCAGCCACAACCTTTCTATGCATCCTGTTCCAGAGTCTCAGCACCCTCCTACTGAAGAACTCCTTCCTAAGATGCAGTCTAACCCTGCTCTCCCTCAGCTTCAAACCACTCCCCCTTGTCCTGTCTCTAGATGTCCTCATGAGAAGTCCCTCCACAGCCTTCCTAGAGGATCCCTTCAGGTACTGGCAGGCAGCAATAAAGTCCCCCTGGAGTCTTCTCTTTTCCAGACTGAACAAGCCCAGCTCCCTCAGCCTGTCCTCACAGCACAGGTGTATACGCTTGGTCTACTGTGTTAATCCCTGGCATCTTGAAGCTGAGCAGGTTTCTCCTCACACAAGATGTGCCCCAAACTATCCATGGTGGACACCGGCGCTTCCTTTCACCATCCAGAGGCTCAGCTCTGTTCTTCATTAGGGCAGTGGCCATGGCATACATGCTATGTTATTTCCACAGGGGTGTTTTTTCTACCACGCTTGGGTTTTGTTACAAGGCACTCACCACAGAATGGTTTGTTATTGCGGAGCTGTTAGTCATGGCTTACAAGCAGTTTCTCTTCTGTGTTTTCTTTAATTGTAGAGCTATTTATGAACATTGGGTTCTTTATGTTAATTTTATTTCTTTAAAAACAGAAAGCCAAACCAATAAACAAAACAATCAAACAAACACACACACACAAAAAAAAGCATTTATAAGCCTGACATAAACAAAGAAGTAAAGATACATTTGGAATGGAAAGAGAAAGCAAGCTAATTTTAGGTTCGCTGCTCTCGACAGCATCCCTTTAAGATGCTAAAAATGCTTCAAACCCAGCAATACCATAAATGTCCTGCTGCTGCTTTTGCTTCTTGTTTTCCCACACACACTTTCCAAGGAAATTCCAAAAGGGATCGCCTTGAATCCTAGATTAAAGCAATACAGATCTCTTTCTCCTCTGAATGGAGGGGAGTCTGTGTTTTGGACATTTTAAACTTTGAAGTGAAGCTTTCCAGGAGGGCAAAAGACTTACTTAGTACTACTGAGACTCCCACACAAATCTCTTGCCCTCCTCTGCAAGTTCCCACTGGGGCAGGAAAGATGTCATCCCTCCACATATTCCCACTGGGGACTGTCAGTGCACAAAATCACTGTGTTAACTCTGTCTGATTACTATCAGGTGCATAAAGAAGCACAAACAAATAAACAACAAAAGTCCCATTTGACTCTCCCAAAAGGCAGAAACCAGCTCACAACACTGGGCTGTTATGTGAAGTTTTTTCACACTTAACCCAGATATCTCTGCCACAGTCACCAGGCAGCAGTAAGGAGCTAACACATTTAGGGTTTAACTCACCAGCTGTTTACATCAAGAGTGACAACTGAAACGACCCTCAGTCACCTTGATGCAAACTCAATGACAAAGGGCTCCATTTCCCATAAGTGATGAACAAAAACTGTGCCAGAAAACTGTAGTAAGCAGGATTTTCCTGAGCCAGATGCCACAGCTTTCCCAGCTGGATCAGTAACAGAAAGTTTCACTCCTCTCTGACATGGTGCAGGGCTGAACCCAGACTCCAGTCTTCCCACTCATCCAAACTGCCTGGCCATATGATTGCTTCAAAGCTGTCCTGACATTCACTCTAAGAAACACCCATTAGGCAGGCTGGAGTAGCTGAATTAAATTCAGATGAGCACCTGAGGCCGCCTGTGGAAGCAGCCACCTCAGGACAGAGGCAAGCATAAAATACACCTGCCTGGCTTGTCATTTTCATCCTATTTGCCTAGCAACTGGATGAACTCAAATTTGTGAAGGACTCAGGTCCAGTCAGTTTATTAGGGTTGACCAAAGCCATAGTCACTGAAACTGACACAATGGGTGGCCAGGATTGCCACAGTCCAGTCAGTCAGCAGATGATTAGGGGTTATGAATTGGATGACCAGCAGGCACTGCTGAGCAGAGGAAGCAGATGGGCTCTGCCCTGCATAGCTCACAATATAAATGTGCAAGAAAAGCCCACAGTGGAAGACAAAGATGCAATATCAAGAAGATTAAATGCTGCAAACAGTCAGGTGGCAGCAAGCAGAGTCACTGTACTGGCTTCATTTATTTTGTCTGTTTTTTTGTAGGGGATTGGGATTGGCTAGGCAAGTACTAGGTAAACAGAGAATGATGCACAAAGTGAAAGGCAGATCAGGAGGAAAGGCAACTGCAAAAAGGACAGTAAGTGGGAAGAACAAAGCAGAAGTGGCCATAATGTCAGAAGAGCAAAGAGGGATCTGGAAAAAGTCAGTCATCTGAGAAAGAAGCCAGTCCCACTAAAATCAGTGGGAATTGAAACATTCATTTCAGTGGGAGCAGCATTAGTCTCGGAGTCATTAATTTGACATTCTGGGCACCTCCCACAGTCCCTTTGTCTTACGCAGCTTTTATTTTGTTTTCCCTGTATGTGCATCACTCAGTTTTCTTCCACAAAGTCCCTTCCAAAGTAAATATTTTTGTTGCTTGCTGCTCTAAATGTGGCTTAGGGTAAAGGGATTTTTTTCCCCTGTCTCACTACATATATTCAGTTCAAGGCACTGAATATTCTATTAACTAAATAACAATATGCTTAATGCTTCAAAGTGGCTTTCCAGCTGCTAGCCAAAATTGTAGAATAATTAACAGGTGCCGAAGGATTAATAAAAGGAGCAGCATAATTAATAGACACTAACAGAAAAAAATGGATCCTTGGCAACCCTGAGAGCACTGTTGTTTCCTCCTCCTTCTCTTAATTGTTTCCTGCATTCCTTTAAAAGAGAGACAGCCGGACAGAATGACAGCCGGACAGAACGACAGCCGGAGCCCTTAAAGCACAAATGATGCCTGTCAGCAACACTGTGTGATCAAGAGAAAGAAGCTCTGAATCAGAGTATTGAATACCAGTATTAACAGGCAAGCAGAAAGATCCTCATGTAGCATTTGCCAAACACCTGAATGCTTTATTAATATAACCACCGTAGAAAGCTAAACAAATTTGCCTTCTGTTCTCCTTAATGAGAGGTGTAAACCAGAGAGTAACTACAAGCAACACATAGACACTGAAATAAATTAAAAGCCGTGGTCTCACTAACTGCATGGAACCAGGTCTGGAATATTCTGAGGTTCGTCAAGTTTGGTAGCACAGAATGTGCTGTGCAGTGGAAAACCAAAGACTAAGACACCTAAAGCCTATATTTGAAACAAAAGGGACTCAAATGATTTTACAAACAGGCTTTTTGCTTTCTCCATCACCATTACCCCTCAGAAAGCGAGGGCAGCCAGGAGGGGATGCGGGTACAGAACCACAGAATGGCAGCAGTTGGAAGTGACCTTTAGAGGTCTTTCAGTCCAGCTCCCCTGCTAAGGAAGGTTAGCCTGGAATAAGTTGCACAAGAGTACATCTAGAGTGTGCCATTGCACTCTCAATATCAGTGCAGCCTGCAGGGGGTTCAGAAGGTGAAAAAAGGCAACATCAAGCAAAATTAGTTGCTGTTAAGAATTGGTTCATATGCATAGAAAGGCAATGCAAAGTATGTGCAGTGTGCCTTGCAATGACAATGGGCTGCAGGCAGCTGAGAGATGCCAACACTCAAGAGTAATTAGTTCAGAGGAAAAACTGAACTCTTGTTCATGCTTGTATCAATAGAAAACACTGTGGAATCTTTGCCCACGAAGTCCATCTCCATAAACAAAGACACAGGCATATCCCAAGGGAAGATGCCTTTCAGAGATGAAAAAAATAATCTCAGACTGTACAAAATGTGTAAGGGGCGAATGCTGCTGCACAGCATCAGAGCATGCAAGAAGTCCTTTTTCAGCACTGGTGTTTCTGTCTCTTGCTGAAGAAGTTTCACATTAAGGAGACAAGGAAAACCAAGAAACCTTTAGCACATACTTACAGGTGCTGTTGTAGAAGGCAAATCACCTTATTTTCATCTTGCATGTTACTAAAAAGGGAAAAGCCATTGTGCTAGTTTGAAGCTAGCTAGAATATTTTGGTGAGAAGAATTAGATGATAGACTGTGAAAAGGAAACAATGGTGATATGGCTACTGCACTCAGGCTTGCTGAGATGTATAAAAACAAGAACACAAATATAGACAACAGAGTTGCTCTCTGGCTGGCTACCTCCCTTCTCTTCCTAATGTGCTGCCTGTGTAACTAATCCATCTGCTTCATAACCCCCCGGCTGATTCTCCAAACTCACCTTGAACATAAGGCTAAGTCTGGGATAAGGTAGAGGGGTGGAAGGGAGGTGAGAGCCCCTCCTGGACACTCAGGTTTCTGGGAGGGCTGTTGTGTTTCTGTATTACCTTTTTAACTTGTATATTTCTGTCTGTAGCTGTATATATTGGTGAATACCTGCTCATATATCGGGCTAAGCTGTAAATATAAAGCTTCATCCTAATTTCCAGCTTGGCTGAGTCTAGTCTGGGTGATTTTCTTAAGTGTGGGGGAGCAGGTAACACCTAAACCATTACAGCTCTTTTCTCTCCGATTCAGAACATGTTAATAGGCACAGTGAAGGTATTTCTCTAAACAGTCTCTTAAATGCTGTATTCCTTATCAAGTTGCAAGAACATTTTACCACAAGGCTTTGGCCACAGCACAAAATAAGTAACTAATGACACTGGACCACAGAAGACAAAATGATTGTTTTTAATTCCAAGAAAAAATCCCACCAAAGTAACTTTTTCTCCGTGGTAATTCAGAGTAGGTTTCCTGAGAGAGGTGTGCAAATGCAAATAGTTTCAGATGACTTCTACCTATCTCAGTATTCTTCATGATCACAACATCTGGGCAGTCAGCATATTAATACTCAAAACTTTGTGTCTCTGCACTCACGCCTTTTCATTCTACAGTAGTGGAACTAAAACAGGATGCCCGAGGTCACACAAGGCACAAAGGGCTTTGTGCGAGACCTGAACTTGCTTCTCTTGAACCCTTGATAAATGTCTTCATTTTCCAAAGACTTCTTCCATCCTCAATGCATTCTAGTGGAGATCAGATATGCTGGAAAGCTACCACAGTATGCAACAAGAGACAAAGAGCAAACTGCAGACCACTGTCCCCAAAACAAAGGAAAGCAAATTCTCCATCTCCCCACTCACAGTTCACAATGCCTCAAATCCCCAGTTACTAGGTAAGTGTTAAGCAAACAAGAATGTTTGAGAGAATGGGTCACAAATCCCTTATAGAGAAGTCTCTTGCAACATTAGAGGAAGGTGTGTTTTATTAGAAAATGATACTCACTCTCCCAGAGATTTAAAGGATTGAATACATTGGACCTTTCTACTATAGGAATAGGAAGACTGGGAAGAAAGCAGCTCATTAGAAGAAGAAGAAAGTGTGAGAAGGGGAAAACACCTTCAACAACATCCTCAGGAAGAGAGAATTTTCTGTATTTCTATCTGTGCTGAACAAAACAAAGAGGAGTCCTCCTTTACATGTTCATACCAAAAAGAGATCTGCATCCCACCCTTCTAAAACTTGCACTTCTCCCTCTTCCAGTCTCTGGAATGAATCAGCTCAGCATAGCTGAGACCCATTTGCTCACCAAACAGTGAGAAATAACTTATTGCACCAAAGGAAATTGCTTCACTAATTATCCTGATTCTATTGTCTGTTACCACCTTCAGAGTGCTCTTAAAAATTAAAAACAGTGGAATTTCTAATAGGAAGACATAAAACAGTGTTAGAATCCACACAGTGGACTTCATGCGCGCTGCAATGTTTGCCTCCAGTTTTACCTTTGCTTGGGCTAACTGCTGTTTTCAGTGGCATCTGTAGCAGCTCTTGAACTTGCAAGCTGGCAGAAGCAAAGTTGTATGGGTTAGGACTTAACTCTGCCTTTATTTCAGTAACTTCCATGACATTCTGATGGCATTAAGTGGCACCTGACAAGCTATCAGCTCTGTGAATGATTGGAGGAACTTGCCATTATCTCCCTGTTGCACTGGAATGAGTGAGGGTGGAAAGAAGTTATTACCCTATACCTAAGCAACAAAGGCAACAAGGCTGGAACCAAACCACATTTCAGACTTAGAAAATCCTTAGTCTTTGTTGACCTAACTCAAACCTTCACACACAGTACCACAGCCTGACTTAAGGTAGTTTGGATTGATGACTAAAACCATCTCACAGACACATCTCTAAACAAACAAAAAAAATACCCCATTCATAAAATTAGAAAAATTCACACAGGAATTGCAAAATCTCATGTTAATACCTCTTAAACCTCACGACCCAACACGTGCTTAGTTATACCTGTGCCTGGTATGAGGAAGACTATTGGAATATGATCTTCAGTTTTGTTGTCCTCACTTTAAGGAGGATGTCTGAAGTAGGAAACAGTTCATAGACATGACACAAACAGAATCTGAAATCTGGAAGACTTACAGGAAGATTGACAGCCTTAAGAACCTCTCTTCCTATCAACTTTAGCCAAGAAAAGGTTAAGAAGTGACTTTATCTAAAAGCACCTCTATCAGGAGTAGTCTTTTGACAATATTTAGCAGGAAAAGAGATAATGAGATCTAATAGTTGGAAACTGAAGCTTGACTAATCCAAACTATAAATAGGGCACTTAAAAAAAAAAAAGGCAAATAAGAAGGCTAATTAAGCAATGAAAGAACATCTTGAGACCTTATATTTTCCCCATCACTGAAATATTTATATGAAGAGCAAAAAAAACAAACAACCCACCAAAAAAAAAAAATCTTTCTGCATAACATGCTGCAGCTCAAATAGTTGCTGGACCTGAACACAGGAACTGAGTGAAGTTCTGTGACTCAAGCAACAGCAGAGATTGTTTTAGGAACAAGCAATGATCCTTCTGCTCTGGCTGTTCACCTCTATACTTTAAACAATGGTTCCAACTGTCATAGGCTGGTAACAGTGTTTGGATCAATACTGACTGCATACTTAGCTACAAAAGGCTATACTGCCAAGGACTACAGCTTTGTAAATGTGCTCCACGTTGTTTGTGACCTCAGACACTAACTCTCTGCAATAATATTCCACAGATATTTAATGATTAATTGTCTGTGTGTTTTCACACTACAAGAAGTCATACTGGTGTGGAAACACTAATGGGAAAGAAGCCTCCTTTCAAGTTTAAAACTGTGCCAATCAAAAGAAAAGAAAAACCAAAACAAAATTCAAGATGAAAGACTGAATCACACCAAACAATACTGGGTGAAAAGTCTTCACTGAGAGGCAGCCTTACAAGCTTCATACAACCTAGCATGCTGGCAAGCTGACAGGAAGGAAGCAGGTAGTAAACACAGTGCCTCACCCCTTTCAGTGTCAAGGGTCTCTGCCTTCCTGCCTTGTGCATCTGCCAGTTGCACTGTGGACAGCAGAACTGGAAAGCTAACCATGGACCATGTGAAAAGGACAGGCAATGGCTCCCACAGCAGAAGTAAATAATAACAACCAATATAAGGAGAAATAAAAGTATCTTGGGGATTAGAAACACCAGTGATGAAAAATACTCCTGGAAAACTGCTTGTGTTGGGTCTTCCATGTCTAAGCTTTGGGCAAACCACAGAAATGTCTTCTAAGTGTGACAGCAAGTCCTCCCTGGGATGAAGGAACAAGCAAGAAACCACAGGCAAACAGGGTCTGGGAGCTCATTGATACTTAGGCAGTGACTACAGTCAGACATGCTACAGCACCAGCTCTTGCTCCCAGTCAGAAAACACGGAACCAGTACAACCTGGGCTATGCTGTAGCAGGGGCAGGAGAGTTAACAGGCAGCAGCAAGCAACAACAGGACCATGCAGAAGGCAGCATGAGCAATGAGTGACCTTGGGGCAAAGCAACTCAAGTGACCAGCAACAAACCGAGCACAGGATTATGGAAGTGTTGGAAGCACAGTCTGTATCAAGAAAAGGAGTGTGGCTAGGAGACAGCTGAGGACAGAGCTGAGTTCGTCTTGTGATAAACATGGACTACTTTTGCTCCACCTTGAAATCCCAAAGCTATTTGTCAGATGACAACACACAAGGTTACATCTGCTCCCAGCCTGTTGCTCAGCTCAAGCACCCCAGGAAAGTAACACCTGACAGAAGTTTACTCAAAGCTTCTCAATTTACATCAGAACTCCTTCCCCTCCAAAAAGGAAAATTCCACTCTTCCTTGTCCCCATCCTATCTCACTAATTTCCCTCCCTGGCCAAAAGCCCTTGGCCTTTCCTACTCCTCAAACATTGAATCATCTCAGCAAGGAAGTGCCTGGCTCTAATTTTGCCCCAGCTACACTTTTTGTCCCAGTGTCAGCAATAGCCCATCTTCCTTTGCAGCATCCTTTTGCACAGGACAACTATGCCCATTCTTCCTCCTCGACCACCACCTCTGTCAATACACACTGTAGCAAAGAGAAGGGACACCAGGAGCACTGAATACTGAGACCTGTAACCACCTGAGAAACAGCCACAGCAGAAATGTTCTCTGCTTGCTGCAGTTTGTGAAACCCTGACCTTGGGTTGCAGTACATAGCTGAGCAATTCCCTTACCGTGGAAGGAAATGCAGCACTTCCTGCCAAAATTAAACTTCCACTTTTGTGCCTACCCTGAGAAACGAGACAAATTCTTGACATGGAGTGGAGGGGAGGGGGGCTTTAAGAGTCATTTCCCTTGGCTTAAAAGAATATTTAGAAAAAAACCAAACCAGACAAAGCTTTAAAAGAAGCCTAAAGCCAGGGGAGCTTCCCTGCTGCCTTCCATAAAACCAGAAACACCTTCTCAGCTTGCCCCACACCCTCCTCAACCCAAGCGCAGGAGAAGGCTCCGTGCTGACACTCACGCAGGTGTGCGGGCAGTCGGATCGAGTCTTCCTCCATCCTGATGGCTCGAGGCACTGAGACATGTAGTGGTGACGAGGTGTAATTTGGTACCGGGCTCGACGGAGGGGTGTACGAAATTCTCTCCTGCTGTTAAAGAGAAAGCGGGGGGGTGGGGTGGGGGGAAGAGAGAAGAGAGGACAATGTGAACTTTGGAACAGAGGTGTGAAACCAAGGCAGGGGAGGGGGAAGCGAGTGGAAGGAAGGAAGGAAGGAAGTGTGCGCGGCGTGGGGGCGAGCGGCACTGGCGATGCACCCGGCTGCCCGGGCAGCCACCGAGCACGGCACGCTCGCAGGCAAGCGCTGCGCAGGGTGCCTGTTGCCCAGCTGGGCTCCAAACAGCCGGCAGGACAGCCTGATTAATTTTTAAAAAGGCCTGCGAAGTTTCCAAGGATCGTCTCAGAAATTTGCCAAAGGAGGAAAGGGAAGTGACACGCAAGTGAGGAGACGGAGCATCTGACATGGGTGCAAAGCTGACAGCAACGGCCTGATGTTACAGTGTCAAAACCAATTCATCTTATGTTAACAAACCAGTCACGGTCTGAGCACCTTTAGTATTTAACACTTTAATCCTTTATAGCAGTTTAAAAAACCTTAAGCAATTACTTTTGCCTTTGCTGAAGAAAACCATACTCCATCACTAAAAACTACTTTATTTACCACTCAGCAAAGCAGCACTTCTTTTTTTTTCCCCTGACTGAACTAGTTATTAGCACTTTCTTTGAAGTAGCTTAACTTGTAACCAAATAAGTCAGCACGCAGAAAGCAGCTACACAAAGAAGTCAAGTAAAGGGCAATCAGCAAATGTTGGATTGAATTTCATAGTTGTCACCCTTAGAGTTTTAGTTCTGAAAATGTCTACCAAGAAATTTAAGACTGAAATTGCATCTGATCGGATGGAAAAATTCTTCCATATTCTAAGCCTGTACTTCAATAACAGCACAAATCATACCCTTTGTAAATAAACACAACCACAATTTTACAGGAGCATTAACAAAATAAAACAGAATTCAAATTATTATCATGTGCTTCCTGGAAGGCGATGCCCAGAGCGGTGGTGCTGGCAATTCACGATGGCAGTGCAAACGGCCTGGATTTCCATCCACACACATCTAGATGGGAAAGAAAGGAGCTACCTCCATTTCTGAACAGTTGCAGGAGAGGAGGAATATAGTTGCAGCTTTCCACCCTCACCCTGATCTCTGGCAAAAGGAAAACAACCTTGGTGCCGAAGCAAGAGGAGGTAGCAACTTCCACTGCAAAGCACACTACTATCACAGGTGTGTGGCAGGCAACCGGAGTGAAGCTGATAGACAGAACATTAGCACCCTCACCACCTAGGGAGGAAGAGTTCTGTACAACAGGGGCAAATAACAACTAAATTTCACCAAAGCAGAAAGCTCTTCAGGCCAATGAGGTATCAAAAAAGAAATGGGATGTGACACAGGGCATCTAGAAAGTGTTGTCTCACTCAGCCACCACTTCAAAACAAGCCCAAGCCATTCTGGTGCAAGGTGCTGCTCTCAGCTTGCTGCTCAGGAGCTCATGAAGAACTAGAAGTTTCATCTTCATGTCTACAGTCCCACCACTACACTATAGCCACCACTGCTGACTACCATAGCAGAGACAAAACTATGCTGAAGATTCTGGGTTTAGATGGAGTGGGGAAGCCAGACCCAGCTCGCTCCACCATCACGACGTTACTGCTGTGGGTACAGCCTCTGGGGATTTCAGCTCACTTATTTTTAACCTGGAATTGTCCAGTCTCCCACAAACCCCTTTGACATCTTACTGTATCTACAGAGTTCCTGTCTACCCATTACTGTCCAAGCAACAGAAATCCATGAGATCATAGTTAACTAAGAAATGCTGAAGTCCTAACAGGGATATTTATTAAGATGAGGTGAAAGACACACCTGTGGAGCTACAAAATACTCATCTGCTTTTAACTTATGCAACTCCTTCCCTGCTTTGAAACAGCTGACTCTGTGCTTCGTGTTCCTGCAAGGTGCAGCTCTCTGCCCATTCTGCAGTCTCACTGCACCTTCTCACCATTGGTGCACACACCAGCAATTCACAACCAGATCAGCCATTTCCTCCTGCTTCCTGCTGCGATCCAAAGCTCAGATAACCAAAGCATGCTGCAGCTGATCATTTTGTTTATTGAGTTAGGTATTGAGGAGCACCTGCTGAAACATAGCCACACAGATACTTGCCTCTACAAACAGCCATTAGAGGACAGATTGGACACCTGAAGTCCTTTTCCTCCCCCCTGTAGAACAGAGGACCCAACTTCAGGTTCCATTTCATGCTCACAGAAGTACTGAATCACAGCTCCAAAGACAAGGGCTAAGTGGTTTCAAAGGGCCTTCTCGCTGGCCAACAGCAGGAGGAAAAGTGCAGAGGACAAAATTAGTTCTAGAAGCCCATGCATTTCCTTCAACACTGAGAAGGTGCTCTATCAAACTAAGATGTTAAGCTTTCAGTACACCTGTTGCCTTCCTCTCTGCACTCATTAACCTCCTAAAGGTATATATGGTAACCTCATTTATACCAAGCCATCTGCCCTGAGATTTACCCTCACAAATACACTTGATTCATTGTTTCCTAGTACTCCTAAGAAGGTGACTGTAAATCCCACAAAGCTGTGAAAATACAGTTATGTTTTCCCCACATGCTTTGGATGTCCACAGCAACGTGGGAATTTGCAGATGCGTTTTATGAGGCACCAAGAGGAGTTAGCTCTCTGACTCTTGTTAGTGCCTTTGAAATGCCCTCTCTTACTAATCCTGTATTTTTTCCAGCACCTTTAACCCAAATATCAAAGCAATTTACAGACATTAGGTAAGTCTTTTTCTTTTTATTAGACACATGGGCAACCTGAGTTACAGAAAGAGCAAAGCTCAAATGAGCTAAGTAATTTCTGAGTTAAGCTGTCTGGAAAAGAGACAGCATGTGACTCTCAGTGGCAATACATTTAATAAGTGCATCCTGAAAAAGCAGCCCTTGGAACTATCTGGGCCAGATTTACAAAAGATGTGGAATGGCAATGTCACAGGGAGGTCAAGGCACTGGGCTTGTGGAAAAATGAGCTTCAGCCCTGTTTGCGGCATGAGTCAGTAACGTGGCTGGATGCAGAACTGCAAAAATCAGTCCAGTTCTACAACCTGCTGTAGCTCTGTGCCTCAGCCACACGTAACTCCTGCCCCATGCAGATGTGTGAACACACAAAGTCACATTTGGCTCCTCCAGGCTTTTTGAGGCCTTTTAGTCATGCTTCCAGGAGGTACCTGTTGTGCTCACAACACTGAGAACAGATTTGCTTTCATCTTCACAGCTTCAGAACTGCCTAAAGCTTCTCCCTATGGGATTCATCAAACAAAACCATGGCTGGTATCTCGTGTTTCTAAGGTTATTCAACCTTAGGATTTTTGCCAAGTTTCTTAACCAGTCAGTTTAATATTTCCCTTTGCATTAAGGCCAAGAGTAAATGGGTCAATGGCAGGGTTATTCAAGCAACAGCTTGGAAGGACAGGTAGTGCTGATAGAAGACAGTATGAACCTTGTATGTACTCAAGCAAAAAGCCTTGCTGCAGCTTATTCTACTGGTAAAAGAACCTAAATCAACACCTCTTTGGTGTGGTCCTTTCAGATTGTTGTTCATGAGTGACAAGAGAGGGCCTGGCACTGCCAGTTTCCAGATTCACTGCCTGCCAGGGGACCCTACAAACGCTGAAACCCATAGGTGACCAAGCAGTTAGCCCCAAAGAACTTGAAAATAGCATCTCCTAAGTGTTTTCCCAGTAGCCACAAAGTATGGAGGTGGATAAAACCATTAGGTTACTTCCTTACTGTCATCTCTTTTTAAAGTCTTCTTCAGCTCACAGTGAGTCAGAATACGTTCACCGTGGAATTTCACCTTGACTACAAGTAACTCAAGAGATGTATTAAGTCAGCCTCTACAGAGACCCTCCTTGAGGTTAACTCTAGTGAGTGGCTGGTGCTCCAGCAGTGCCACCCACAAAACATCCAGATCTGCTGAGAGCAGGTCCTGTTTTGACCTGCCCAATCTAGCACAGAGATTGAAACACATTATAAAGAATCTAGACAAGTTATGATTGTTTTCTCTGTACTAAAAAAAACCCAAATCACTAAATATTCAAGCATTGAGAAAGGAAGGCATTTCCAATGCTATAATTGATTACTACTCTCTAGTAGGAATGCACATAACAGCTGACTGGACTTCCAAAGCCATCAAAACACACACTGATTTCAGTTTGAAGAATTGGGATAAATCCCTTACAGAAAAAAAAAACCCACATGGAAAATTCTATCAAGAATACAAATTGTTCATATTGCTAATTGCCTTTTAAAAACGTCTAACTTTTGATGCTGAATAATGCTACAAGGTAAAAATAGCTTCACATTATTGCTAAAGTTAGGCCTTTCTAAAATCCAAAGCAGCAGTTTTCATCATCAGTGCTCTCCAGCTTGCAGTCTGATAAGTCTCTTTGCCTCTTTATTAACATCATTCAGATGGCAGGCACAAAGGGCATACGAGTTTTTGCAGAAAAGAAAACAAAGCATGCAAGAAGGCATGCTAAGCAAGCTCTCAGGTTGTCCCAACAACATGACTACCTCAGTAGCTGAAGAGGTGATGCACTAAGCCAACTGCTTTTAATTGGTAAAGCAACGAAATGCATGAGTTATACAGCAGCTTTCAGGAAATCAAAGCAGTACATGAGTCTGCAAATACCCTGTGCTGAACAGAAAAGGAAGCTGACTTATCAACAAGTAAAAATTTACTCCTGTACTGCCTGTGATGATACTACACAAGGTAAGATTAACCAAGAGTGAAAGTTGACACTCATTTGCCCTGCAGGCTGCTGGTGTACCTGTGCCACTCCGTGCCTGTCTTGCTGCATTTGATATTTATCTCCTCCTCATAAACAGCACAGATTCCCCCTGCTCCCCAGAGAAGCAGGCAGGTGAAGACAGAGTGATTCATGCTGAGGTAACTATCAGAAAGCAAACAGCTACAAGTAAAAGAGAAGAAAGGTACCTACGCACCGGTTGTGTCCTCACAGGATGTTCTTGCTTACTTGCAGGACAGAAGTTGCAGGACACTGCTTTAAGGGAAGATTCCAGCTCAGAGAGGGCAGCACTACCAGGCATGTAGATGTTCTGGTGCTCTCTTAAGATTCTGGGGAAGCCCTATCCTTAAAAACCCCTGAGTAATATGTCCTTAGCTTGTTAAAGTCTTGGTTTGAAACCTACGGTGACGGCTGTGCTTTGGACATGGCACTGTACACCCCCAGTCAGGGGGGTACAAAAAACTCAGACCCTGAAGAGGATCTTGTTTTGCTGTTGCAAATCCTCCTAGGAGTAGGTGCTTTGGATACAGAAGAAAAGAATACGTGGCCTTAGAGAAAATGAGGGTGAATGAGGTGCTCACAGAGAAGATTCAGAACGCCCTGCACATCTAGGCACTCAGCAAGGCAATGCCAGCAAACCAGCTGCAGAGTAGCACAGGGGATGAGAGCAAGAGATTAAAGTACATTAGTCACTATGGAAGCAAGTGAGAGGAAGAGGAAAGGGAAGGAAGACAAGCAGTGTTCACTGATGTTTTGTATGCAACAGTATAACTGGATACAAAAGTTCAAGAGACTACTATCAGGTGAGCCACAAGGTTTAACATAGGGGAGGAGGCGAGAAAAATCAGACCCCCTAAGAGACCACAGGACCCCAGGTCTAGAGGAGTCTATAGATTTTGAGGGTATGCATCCAGCAACTTCTGCCAGGGACAAAGGATAATGCTCCAGAAACAGCAAAGTAGAGCTCTGCAGTACCAGGGTAAAAATTAAACTCTCCACTTCTCTCCCTTCCCCCTGCTGCTGTCATCTTCTTAATTTCCATGGCAGACTTCTCCTCATTTTTGATCCCATTAATACAGCAATTCACGTCAAATCTCTAGCAGTATAATCAGCACACTATCAGTAATTAGAGAAATTAAAACAAATACAGCTCTCTGGAATGGACCTTATGCAAAGCAGCACTGGGAAAAGATTAACATCTCATTTCCTGCACACAGAGCAGAGATTGTCTCCGTGACCTTAGTGATTCTGTGAAGCTCCTCCTTGCCTCTTCCCTTCAGCCTGTCTCTGACAAACCTCCCAGAACAGAGGAGCAGGAGATGGCTACCTTCTCATGTCTCAACCCTTACCCAAGCAAATAAAAAAAAACACCACAGAGGTACAACAGTTCATCATGAAAGGGAAGGGGAAAGGAGACAGTGGTGAAGTTCAGGCTTCTCCCAAAATTATTATTGCCACTCTTCTAATTAAATGAAAAGCATTATTGATGCACTCCAATGTTGTGAAAAGGCAGCTTGCAGAGGTCAACGTTGCTGTTGAAAACGCCATTATATGGTTGTGTTATTGTCTAAGCACTGCAAAATACCAAAATTTCTATTAGCAAATATAAATGAAGGAAAAAAAAAAAACCTCAAACAACAAAACTAGCTGAACCACATGCTCCAAAAGCATTTCTTCACTGAGATCACTGCTAAAATGTATGAATAAAGAGTAGAAAGAGGCTGAGGAAGATAATATCAGGAAAAAACAAAAAACAGCAATAAGACAAAAAGCTCAACAAGAGTTACATATGGATTATTCATTTATATGAATAATAAACAATGTTAACCACAGACACAGAATCATAGAATCAACCAGCTTGGAAGAGACCTCCAAGATCATCCAGTCCAACCTAGCACCCGGCCCTGCCCAATCAACTAGACCATGGCACTAAGTGCCTCAGCCAGGCTTTGCTTCAACACCTCCAGGGACACTGACTCCACCACTTCCTTGGGCAGCCCATTCCAATGCCAGTCACTCTCTCTGTGAAGAACTTTCTCCTAACATACAGTCTATACCTCCCCCAGCACAACTTGAGACTGTGTGCCCTTGTTCTGTTGCTGGTTGCCTGGGAGAACAGACCAACCCCCACCTGGCTACAGCCTCCCTTCAGGTAGTTGGAGACAGCAACATCCCAACTAGGCAGCACAAATTTATATGGGAGACAGGGTCTAGATAAGAATTGAAATGTGGAATCATCACACTCTGGAAGAGGTGTAGAGCCTTACCTAAGTGGAAGACCCTTGCACCCATCCTTCTGCAGTGACGCCCCCAAGAAGGTGCAGTAAAGCTGGGTCTCGGCCCATCTGGCCTACTACTTCAAGGCAGAAATTACCCAGAGGTTCAACTGCCTGACATTAATAAACTATCTGCTCCCATCCTCTTTCCACATTCAACTCCAACATTTGTGGGTTGTCCCCGCATCATCCCTCCAAAGAATTTGCTACTGACCTCCATTTAAGTAGGCCATAGAAAAAGGAGGACCGCTGCTCTGGTCCACAGGACAACTCCTTTTGCACCTAGATCCTAATTTGGTTAGCACAACCCCTTAGTACAAAGCACCACAGAAATCTCAAGAAAGAGACTATTGCACAGCTGGGGCGGGGTGGGGGGAAGGCAACTCACATGAAGCCTTGAAGTACTGTGGCCAGTGAGTATGCAGCAGGGAAGCAGGGAGGGCAACAGAGAGCCTTTAGCAGGCTTAGACAGCTGCGTGTCAAGAGATTTTCACATTCTCTTTTCCAAAGCAAGGAGTACTAAGGGAGCCTCATCCCAGCAGCATACAGTGGTTGTACAACTCTGCCTGTACACGTGGGAATTCACACCCTCAACACCCGTGACTGGAGTCATGCACTCATTTCAATGCAAAATTTCTGCAGGCCATGAAACTGAGATGGGAAAACTAAGGGGAGACACAGTGTACAGGGAGCTGCCCTCTCATGTGTTATGGGAAAGGAGAATCCTGGAACCATTCTGCAATGTCTCAGGGCTGGCATGGCAGTGCAAGTGTTCCAAGTTGCATTAGGAAGCTGTCACTGCAGTGGTTAAGTTGCAATGCTGCTATGAATTCAAACACATCTCCGGCACAAGCATCGTGTCTGGTCTTTCCACATGGGGTGAGTGGTGCTTTCTGATCATTTCTACTGTGAACAAGAGAATCCTTCACAGCAGGGGATATCAAATACTTTCATAGGATGAACCACAGGTCAGAACGTAGATGAGGTCAACTCATTCACTGCCACAGATTATTTGCCTGCCAATCAGGCAAGCAGTGGAAAAATCATGGCAGAGTAATTCACATAAAAGTCAGAGCTTCTTTCAGTCCTCGGTCACTGGTGGAAGTAAAATTCCTGAAGAGCTACAACGCTCTGAAATACACATTACAGAAATACAACTTAAAAATTAAGGAATGCCCCTTCTAGGTCCCATTGCACAGCTGGATTTTAAACCCATCTGTGTCTGCAAAATCCTCAGGTGTTTTGAAAAATATTACTTCCACTACTGTAAGTCAGGGCTGGAATAAAGTGAATGCATGAGCGAGCCTCCATCTTTATCTTCTTCAGTTCGGTCACTTATGTCTGCTCTCCATCATTAGCTCTACGAAATTGGAGTGAACCTGGGGGTGAGCAACGTTTATATATGGCTGTTTGGAAGCAAATTGCATCATCACCTGCTATAATTATCCTCTATCTGTTACCATTTGAAAATATGGGCACACCCAAAAAACAGCTACTATAACAGGCTAGAAAAGAGTTGTTTATGTGTGATTACCAAGGTGCCTACTCTGGTGAGCATGAGAATGTCTCTCCTGGCAACTGCTGGAGGCGCTGAGAAGACAGCCCTGACTGCAAGCTTGGATTCTGGTACTGAAAAACCATTTCAGACAAGAGAACTGGTTGTACCTACTGACTGTGGTGTGAAACAACAGTTTAACCTTGCAAGGCTGACATCTTTACAACTTTTCTCATCAGCAAAGAAAACACTGTGAGCATACCCCACACTATCACATTTCCATGACAGCATCTCATCACTCTTCAGACTTCTGGCAGACTTGCCCTGAGAAAGGACACACCAAATATATAGAAAAACCTGGAGGTGCTATGATGAGGTCTAACCCTAATACATCACATTTGCTGCTCCTAAAGGTTCAAGTACTGCAAAAGTAACTCAGCATGCAGAGTGTGCTGCATCCTCATGTTCAACAACACCTCTAAGTAAGCAAAAGCAACTTTCCAGAGGGAATCTAGGCCAGCTCAGGAAGAGGACAGCTACAGTAAGGGCTTCTGGAAAAAAAAAAAAGGGCAAATTTATTTGAGTGCTCAGGAAAACCAAACAGAATCCACAGAGACAGAAATACAGCCAAATAAAACACATAAAGACTGCCACAATAAGCTTGTCCTGAAACAAGAGGCAATGGATGTTTGTCACTTAAGTATCAAAAGGATACTTACAGGACAGAAGACAAGGGATGCAAGCTGGAGCAGAGCAGGTTCCGTGTGACCATAATGAAAAAACTTTTTCACTGCCCAGAGAAGTTGTGGAGTCTCCTCCTTTGGAGACATTCAGCCCCCCACAGATGCATTGCTCCGTGTGCGTGACCTGACCTGGGGTAATCCTGCTCTGGCAGGGGGATTGGACTGGATGATCTCCAGAGGTTCCTTCCAACACCTAACGTTCTGTGATCTGATCATTCGACTCCCAGCATACTAAATGCAGAGAGAGTTCCTAAAAAGGATCACACTTGCACTGACCTTGTCTACTGTACAGAAACTGGATAGAAAGAAACATCAAATTGCAATCTTCCTTTCCCACTCTCACTTATTCCAGCCACCCTAACATGAATACCACAAGATCAGTGTGACTATAAAGAAAGCCCTGGCTGACACAGGAGAGTATATAAAAAACAACTGGTAGGATTTCACATAGAACATTGCATCCTGCGCATCTGCAGGCTCTTCATTCTGCACCATCTATATAAACACACAGACTTAGAGGTGTCTATGTGAGATAGACAAGTTTTACAACAGTCAGAAGCTCTAGCTTGTAAGGAAGGAATAAATGAACCAGAGAGGGAGATGTGACAGACACATCTCAACAGCCAACATAAAAACAGAGGAAAGGGACGATAGTCTGGAGGACATACTGCAGAAGCTTGAGCTAATGCAAAGCTGTGATTAAAACATTAAGATGCAGTGGAAGACCACTGAAGGAAGGTGAGTTACATCAGAACAAGGAAAACCTGCAGGCAGGTCAACCTGTACAAGAACAAGGTTATTTTTTCACAATTTAACAAGCTCTTCAGAAGCTTTTGCAAAAACCCCCACCAGAAGGCACAAGATCACAGGAGATTAGGGGTTAGAAGGGACCTCTGGAGATCTTTGAGTCCAAACCCCCTTCCAGAGCAGGACCAGTCTACAGGCTTAAAAGAAACTGAATCCTTGCTGATCAATGCATCAGCCACAGGATATTAGTCAGAAAAAGGTAAACAAACCACCTGGGAGATAGTTTGAGGCACAAAAAAATCTTCTGTTTCCTCTTCAACATGGTCCTTCCAGTAGAGGACTACTGAGATTGGTAGAACTTTAAGGAGACATACTAAGTTTGTTTGTACAGAAGCAGCTGGGCATGGTACAGTACACCTAACTCAAAAGAAGAAGAGATGAACTTTCACATGTTTGAAAGAAGCTGAAGCTCCTGAGCAAGGCATCTTTTTTAAGGCGGTACAGGTGGCAGAATGAAAGCAGAGCCTGAATGTGACAATTTGGTCTGTATTCCAGGGAAAATGACAGGGTCCAGTGATGGCTCTTTATTAAATGCTTTCTCCTGCATTAATGCTGCACACTCTAATGATTTGGCCATTACCATTAATAAATCTGCAATGTCCCTGCCTGAAGCTAATAAGTAATGAACTAAGTGGGTGAATATTCTGTTGTGTAAGGAGAGCTATTAGCAATCCTTTCCAAACTGCTCTGAAAACAAGAGATGCCTTCCAGGTACACCTGTCCATGTGACAGGATACGCCCCACACAGCCCTCACTCCTTCACTCTGTAAATTCCAGTGGCACTCCCAGCATTCAAAAGGGGAACAAGAAGTGGATCACTCCCTGCATAGTGCTGCTGCGTGGAGCTAGGAGCCAGATGCCACACTGCAAAGCACTGGAAAACACAAAGCTCTGCCAAAGAGGTTTAAAGAAGAGACCTCCCTGAGAGGGACAGGAGCCTGTTCCTAGACCTGCTAGTGACTGTCCAAAACAAGTTGTGGCACTACTGCAGCCCTCATTGCCTCGGATGTGCCAGCAGAGCAATGGGAGAACACCGAGTCCACAGGTCTGTCAAGCTTTGGGATGGCTAAGAAGAAAAAAATCTCAGTTTAGTTGCTTGCTTTCTGCCATAGTTTTTCCTGTTTGTTAAGTTTCCCAACTGTTTTAATTGTTCCTTTCAACCTTTGCATTGCTTTTTGTTCTTCCTTAAATTATTATTTTGTTTTAGCTCATAATCCCAAAGCATTGGTTATGATGTTGCTCCTGGCAGATGAGAAGTGTTGAGGTTTCACCCTGGTTATCTTTGGCCTGTTTTCACAGCTAAGCATTGCTGGTTCACGACTGAGTGGACGCTGGAATAAGAGCCACTCCACCCTTACCATAGACTGCTTATGAACTGCAAATACTGCTCTGTCACAGAAGTGACAAGCCAGCTGAAATGGGGTAAACTGCAGCCACCTAGAAGAAAACGAGTGAAGTGCTAGCCCTGGGGCCATTTTGACTCAATCTAAAGGCTCATCCATGGTCCTCACTATTGTTACACTGTTTAAGCGTGTGTTATACTACCTCTACCCCTTTTGTGCACTGAAGAGCAGTGTTACTGCACTCACCTGGACAAGTGGAGGGAACAAAGAACATGCAGATTAGGTGGACAGCCCATCAGGAACACAAGCACTGAGCAAAATCCTTCTTTGACACCTTAGAAAACAATATTCTAGCCTGAGAACCCTACTGGGATCTGAATCCAGCTGTTAGGACCTGACATTTATAGTGACAGCACTCAGAGACAAACAGGCACCACAGAAACACCAAGCAGAGAACAGCCCTGAACAGCTCACAGCCAAAGCAGTCAAGACAGAAAAATACCAGAGGAAGGATCTTTTTAAACTCTATTTTCCAATTAGGAACAGAGGTGCAGGAAGCAGCAGCAGGTTGCCCAAATCCTACGGTGACCCTCCACCCACATGGATGCGTTTCTGGGATGAGACTGCTGGCTCTGGAAACCCAAAGATGAAGACAAGTGAGCATTAAAATGATGTGGCCAATGAGCAAAAGCTCTGAGAAGGATTTCACTTTGCAGTTTAGCACTGATTTTAAATACCTTCCATATAAGCACTTCTGATTTCTAATGCTCCTCCTTGTCAAAGCACTGACTGAAATCTTTCAGCTCCCAAGTGGCAACAGAGATGGCCTGCATCAAAAGAGAGCTGTGAACCCATCCCTCCTCTGCCACAAGAATCGGGACAGAGGCAATCCAACCCTTCCCACAGTTACACAACAGCACAGATGCAGCTAGGAAGGCAGGGACTTCTTATCCGACCCGACTCACAGCTAAACAGCCTTAAAAACCAGCACAGCTTTCTGCTGGCACAGGCAAAGGAAAACAGGGGGGCATCAATCACCCCCCTCTAATCAAGCTGGGTGTGTTTAACGCTGGAGCTGAGCTGTGAGACTGTCAGGGAAGATGGGGGATGAAAAAAAATTATAAAAAAGCAGCAAACCTGCTTACAAGAAGCATGACAAAATACTTCTTCTGTTCCTACAGCCAAGGAGGTGACTGGGACAGTTGCCCAGGAAAAGGAACATTCCCAGCACTTGAGGACACACATGTTCCTCCTTCTAGCAAGCATCCCTCACCAGCCCCTTCCACCACATACCCTTCCCCCACAGCCCTGCTCACACGGAGGAACAGCTGAGATTTGCATTAGGAGAAAAAATAATCACTTTTTTTTTCTTTCTTCTTTTTAAAGCTGGCAACAAAGACATGAGACTTTTCCTGGCATTCCTCCTATTTATACAGGACCTGCCAAACCGGTTGTGTGATTTTTATGCTGCTTTCTTTTCCACAAAGTCCTTCGAAAGGCAGAATAACAGAAGGCAAATAAGGAAAGCATTTGATTCTATAGGTCCAAGGATCAGCCCTTGGTACAGCAGTTGAAAAAAATAATCAAAACCCACCCAGAATCTTCCTAAATTTATTTTGAATATCCACAGCCCATGGTTATGTTTACTATTAAGATTGTGTTGAAATAAAGCAGTTGTTTTCAATAGTAAGAGGCAGTCCCATTTCAAATTGTTTTAAAATCTAAAGAAATATAGTTATGCACAGATGAAACAAGAACTGGAGGCACAGAGCAGCCAAACTGCTCAAGGTAGGCAGAGCCATGGACAGAGAGAAGGTCTGAGAATCCACCCGGGTCCCTGCACAGAATTGCAGGGTTGGAAGTGACTTCAAGGATCATCTAGTTCCAACCCCCTGCCATGGGCAGGGACACCTCACACTACATCAGGTTGCTCAGAGCCCCATCCAGCCTGGCCTTAAAAACCTCCAAGGATGGCACTTCTACCACCTCCCTGGGCAACCTGTTCCAGTGTATCACCACTCTCATGCTGAAGAACTTCTTCCTAACATCCAGTCTGAACCTACTCACTTCTGGTTTTGCTCCATTCCCACCTAGTTCTATCACTACCTGACATCCTAAAAAATCCCTCTCCAGCTTTCTTGTAGGCTCCCTTCAGACACTGGAAGGCCACAATAAGGTCTCCTCTGAGCACTCTCCAAACTGAACAACCCCAACTCTTTCAGTCTGTCCTCACAGGAGTGGTGATCCATCTCTCTGATCATCCTCACAGCCCTTCTCTGGACAAGTTCCAAGTCATGTGTCTTCCCCTATGTGCAAACCTGGGCTACTGTATGTGAATATGGATGCCTTAACTCCAGCACCAAATAGCTCCTAATCAATCCTAGAAAATGCTCCTTCTTTATCCTCCTATAATGCATTAGACAAAAAAAAGATAATTCAGCAACTGCAGCTGCCTGGCTCCAGGTCCATCAGCAGGGATCTGAAGACCAGAAATGGTAACCAATTTGATGGTGAACATTCTCCTCAATGCATGCAACCTTGCTAAAAATCAAAACATTAAACCAAAGATATCCCTTTTGGTTACCACACAGAGCGGTTTGTAATGCTGAGGTTTGTTGGGCTAGGTTTGGGGTTTTCTTCCAGAACAACTTATCTCAAGAGCAGCAACAGCAGACTGTAGAGCTTTTCAAGTGGAACATTCGATCTTCAATTCAAAAGAAACTTCTGGCCTGACAGTAATTGTTTTGCTATTCATATTCAAAATCCTGAAGCAGAATGATGCAGCCCTTCAGAGCACCGTTGTCTTGCTCTGATGTCAGATGTTATAGGTGTGAGAGGAAAAAAAATAAATAGACTGGGGAAAAGAAAAAAAAAAATTAAAAATCAATCAAGTGTGCCAAAGTAGTCACCCTACCCACACAGCCCTGGGTGCCCACTGTTTACTCAGGTGTCCCTATCTTCTCTGATGACACAGAAATCACAGCCTTCCCCTCCAACACTTTCCTATCGCTCTGCTCTCTCACCCATGAGGCCACTTAGCGCACACAGAGCCTACCACTCAGATGGCCTCAGTTTAAGTGACATGGTAAATATTCATTTTCACTGGTCTGTATAATAAAGGATGAGATAAACCCCTGAGCAAATAAATGGGCAAAGTTCAAGCTTACAGCTGCTCCTCGTGGGCTGCTGTTAAAGCTGACACACCTGCTTCTTTGGCAACTGGTTTTACTCCTGAAGGCTCGGGCTTTGCAAGGCTGCCTCAGCAGGCTGGGTGATGAGCTTATGCAGGATCTGCCTGTGAGCCACGAGGATCCCAAAGTGATTTACAAACAGTTTATGAAGGATTTACAAGCTCACTGCACAACAAGTGAATGGGCACCACAGCTTACACATCTACAAGCAGGAAAAACAAAGAAAATTTGTTCACCACGTTCCAGTTATATGAAAGAGGAAGTTGTTAGGGACCCCTTAAAATCAGCTTCAGTAAGAACAGCCAGCCCCACAGCAACACCATCTTCTTGGATTCTAAGCGGTCTTGAGCTAGTCCAGTTCCCTGGGTGGCAACAAATGGAAGACTTCCATAATATCTACATTCATAACCACATAACAGTGTGAAAAATGACCCCTCCTAACAGCCTGGATGCTTAAAATTTGTATGGATCAGACCTCATGGGCATAATCCTGGAATGATTCAGTTTGGAAGGGATTTCAGAACTCATCTACTCCAACCTTCCCACCATAGGTAGGGATATCTCTTAACTAGACTTGGCTTCTGGCCTTCAACAGCCCTAAGAAGGAAGCAGTCACAACTTCCCTGGGCAGCCTATTCCAGAGTCTCACCACCTTCCTACTGAAGAACTTCTTCCTAAGATCCAGTCTAACCCTGCTCTCCTTCATCTTCAAACCATTCCCTCTTGTCCTAGAATCACAGGATTGTCAGGGCTGAAAGGGACCTCAAGGATCATCCAGTCAGTTCCAATCCCTCCGACACGGGCAGAGACACCTCACTAGATCAGGTTGCTTAGAGCCCCATCCAGCCTGGCCTTAAAGACCTCCAGGGATGGGGCCTCCACCACCTCCCTGGGCAACCTGTTTCAGGTTCTCACCACCTTCATGGTGAAGAACAAATTCTGTCCTGTCTCTAGACACCCTCAGGAGAAGTCCCTCTGTAGCCTTCTTGTGGGATCCCTTCAGCTGTTGGAAAGCAGCTCTAAGGTGTCCCTGGAGCCTTGTCTTCTCCAGGATGAACAATCCCAGCTCTTTCAGTATGTTCTCATAGCAGAGGGGCTCCAGCTCTTAGATCACCTTTGTGGCCTCCTCTGTTCTCACCCCATCAGCTCTATGTCCTCCTTAGGCTGGGGACACCAGAACTGGAGGCAGGATTGGAGGTGGGGTCTCAGCAGAGCAGAGTCAAGGGGTAGAATGCCCTCTCTTGCCCTGCTGACGACAGTCCTCTGGATGCAGCCATCCTACACAGACTTACAGACTTCTCCACTACAGTAGGCATCCACCAGACATTGTCAGGCTCAGTGACGCAGACACCCCACTGATAGCAGACATGGTTCTTGGCTCCAGGCTAACCCAACCTGCATTGGACAGAGCAGTGTATGCTGTATGCACAGCAGGATGATAATCCATGCAACAAGCTGCATTGATGATCTAGCTAGCAACCATTCTACTTGCCTCCTGCCTGTTAAGCCAATGCTAAAATCACAGAACTGTGAACTGCCACCACAGACAACTAGGATTCTACGATTTACCTAGAAAACTTATTCTCTTCCTTTTCTCCAGATTGCTAGGAATACAATGATCCAAAGTCCCAGACTGGAAATGCTAAAGCTATTGACATATTTAAATGCAGAGCAGTCTGGCCTGCACGGAAATCTAGAACTTTTTATTGGATTAGTTGATGTAGGTGGAAGAACATCCAGGCTTCAGGCAAAGCTCTGCTGTCTTTCAACATGTGTACATGTACACTTATATTACTATCACCACTGCAACTTCAACCTCCATGTTGAAATCTACAGCAACAACCAAGAACCTCTGCTGAAATACATCTCAGAGTGCAAGCATGCAAAAATTAACACATCTTCATCTTGTATGAACTGCCCAAGGAGGTGGTGAAGTCATCGTCCCTGGAGGTGTTCAGGAAAAGCCTGGATAAGGCACTTAGTGCCATGCTCTAGTCAACTGGACAGAGCTGGGTGATAGGCTGGACTGAATGATCTTGGTGGTCTCTTCCAAACTGGTTGATTCTATGATAAAAAGAATGTGAGCTAGCAAGCACATTGCTGCTGACACAGGGAACCACAGGTTTTGCTGAACACTGCAAACAGCAGAAGTAGGAAATGGAGACACTGGTATTTGTAGTGAGCAACCCACCTACCTACTCTTACTACTTGCAATAACTGGCTGCTGATGTAGGCTGTGACACATTGCAACAGGACAATAGCCCTTGCCATAGCCAAGATCATAATTACAAAACAGATCAAGCAAACAAAAAAAAAAGCATCAGCCCCATTGGGAAATGCACACAGCACTCTGGGCACAACAGAAATCATTAGGTATACACAATGCTCCCAGTCTGGGGAGAGAAAGAGAAAGCCTGTTACTAAGAGACAGTTGAGAATTTAGGGACACAAATTCTCTACTGTATGGAAGTAAAGAAAAACGGGAAACACTGACAGCTCACTCATCTAACTGATGAGGACAGAAAGGAAACACAAGAGATCCATGACAGCAAGAGGGAACAAACATCCCAAGCTCCCTGGTCTGCAGAAGCAGCAAAGACCTTCAGGTTTAACTGTAAAAACTATGAATTCAGAAAAAGCATACACACTGTTTTTGTTCAAGGCTGTGGGGCCCCCCCACCCGGGAAATAAAAAGTTCTAAAGGCACTAAATGTGCATATTTCAGACACAGCAGCAAATCCTCATACCTCAGCAAGCCCTTGAGAACAGAGACCAAAGTGTAGGTGTTCACTACGCAGAATACCTACAGGTGCCTATGAATACAATGGAGGCAGGCTCATATTCTGCAAGAAATCCTTTTTATTCCTAGCAAAACTAGCCCTTCTGATTGAACCTAACTGGAAAGATTTCTTTTGGCCACTGTGGAACCATCAGTATTAGCTGCATCTGAAGCATTACTAAAAACAAAGCTAGCTCACATTCTTCATAGAGACACAACTCAATACTTATCCTCTGACAAAACTCACTGTTATAGTAGGGGTTATTAGTCCTGTATTATTTCCAACTAATCTCACTACTCATAAGAACAGGCACTACACAGACCCTACACCAAACATATGCCACCAGGAGTCTCAAAAAAGTGGTCTATCAGTCTAGGAAAGTCACCCAAAGAAGTTGTCCTGAAGCAAATGTTGGCAAGTGAATTTTACAGCTGTGTTGGTTAATGGGAATCAATCGCAATCTCTTCATTTCCATTTATATTGGACCACAAAATTCTGCCTAGTTGAAGCTCAAGGTTTAATAAACAACTGCAGCAATTTAATTGCCATCTCTTACCACCATGCCACGAGGAGTAACAATCCCAAAGCAGGCTAGGCAGAAGGAAACGCTTGAGTGCTCTTTATCTGCTCCAGAGCAAAGTCCAGAGGCTTACTGGAAACCACTGGGGGATCAAACCCAAGAAAAAGTGACCCTCAGGTTAAACAGAGACATTTGATTAGCTCAACACAGTGATTACATCTGCAGCTGGAGAACTCATCTAACTAAGTTTGCTCACTATGCTTTTCCTAACTTCAGCTTTGCTGACAAGGAGTTGCAACCACTTAAAGGAGGAAAAGATGTGCACAGAAACAGGGGAAGGGGCAGTGGGTAACCTGGAGTTACAGGATATACTGCCAGAGCAGTGATGATGAGTCTTTAGTGGTCACTCTCAAGCTGGTTTGGTTTTATCTATTAAAGGATGCTATGAAGGCATGCAATCTACACCAATAGTCACCAAAAAACCCACACTGCTCCACTCTCTCCAAACCAAAAAAACATCTGGCACAAATGATGCAATCTGTGTTCTCACATATTATGTATACATTTAAAACACCTACCCTCCCCCTTCCCCAGAAGGTTATTCCTAAATTCCTGGCAGCAATGAGGGTAACCTCAGGTGCAAGTGCTTTGTTCCCTGACACAGATTTACATGAGTAATTTGTATCTTGAAAGAACATTAGCATCTACTTGACGATTTGCCTTTTTCTTTGTAGCTTTTCCTACCTATCAGTTTCAGAAACTGGAACTTCAACAAACAAGGTGAGGGGGGAAGCTGTGTTCATTTACACATACTGACATCAAATCTAGTCTAAGAGCAGGTAAACCATCAGCACTCTGAAAGCTGGGCCTAACTTCTAAACATATAGATAGAATCATGAAAGCTGGAAAAGACTTCCAAGATCACTGAGTCCAACCATAACCCAACCTCCATCACCACTAACCGATCTCTTGAAGCACCACATCTACAGATTCGTGAACACGTCCAAGGATGGTGACTCCACCACCTCCATGGGCAGCCTGCTCCAACTCCTCAACACTCTCTCACTTCCAACCTAAACCTTTCCATGCCAACTCAAACCCATTTCCTCTCATCCTGACACTGGTTACTTGGGAAAAGGGACCAAACCAGCCTCACTCCAACCTCCTTTCAGGTAGCTGTAAAGAGCAATGAGGTCTCCCCTCAGCCTTCTCTTCTCCAGACTGAACAACCCCAACTCCTAAGATCATAGCTGTCTGTACTATTATCTGCCATGCTGGTGTAGATAACAAAAGCCTAAAATCAGCTGTGATTCCTGAGAAGAGCAAAAGGCTTAAGGCCACACAGAACCTCCCTGCTCTTGCATGGCACTTGAGGTCACAGTTCTGTGTTGTATCTATAGAAACTTTGGCTGAAGACAAAATGCCTGGCAGTCTTCAGCAAATTTCAGGATTACGTAAGGAAAAAACCCATCCTCGATTATTCCATGTGATGTATGAGCACTTTAAAGATGGTTGTAAAAACAGCAGCTGTCATAACACTGGTTTGTTGCCATCATTCAGCTAGCATGTAGAAATATAAATCTTTATTCAGAGACTCTGAAACCAATGGGAGGAGAATCTTACAGGGAAAATAAAAAGTGCAGATTATTTCTTCAGTTAAATTTTACTTAACGCTGACGCAATAGATCTACTTCCTCATGGTAAACCCCCAAAGTCTACTTTGGCCTCGTTTACTTCAGGCTTCATGCAGAAAATGGGACTGCAGATAACTTGGACATGGTTGTGTCCTTTTCAAAGTACTTGAACCATAAGCTGAACATCCATGGACTTGTCTTAATCATCTTACCAAGGGGATGGCTGTTCGCACTTCTCCTCACAACCTGCTGCTGCTGAAGTGTGTCTAATGCCACCCATAGTAAGTTAGGATTTCAGGTGAGAAATCAGCAGCAAGGGCAGACAGGTTCTCAAGATGTCAAAGATGCTGCTCTCATGATGGTACTACTTGTAATGAAAAGCCACCAAAGCCATCTCCTGCCTCTCTCCACAATGCCAAAGCAGAATTCTGACATGTAAAATACTTGTCTAAAGTTTTCCATTAGTGGCTCTACGAAGGAAGTTTTCCAGCTTTTTTGCTTTGAAATCAGTGTCACCTGCTTCTGCCAAATTGCAAGCATCATGGAGCCCCAAATAAATGTTCCGTGCCAGGTAATTTTGGACGGCAACTAAACTGTGTTGCAAAGGGCTCAAGCTTTGAAGGAAAAGCCTGTTGCTACATGATAGCTCACAGCCACTTCCCTTCAGCCGGAGCTGAGAGACAGAACAAGCCTGTCTCTCACAATGGCTGTTCCATTAATGCCCATGCTCACTGCCTAACCCTATCTCAAGTCCTGTGACATGCTCTTCCTAGCATAACACATTAAATCAGCAGGAAACAGTTTCCAGACTACATGCTGCTGCTTAGTGCGAGAACAGTTAAATTTAGTACAAAAGAGAGGGCCTGAAAGAAGGGACACCGCACAACCAGGCTCACAAGCTCTTTTGCTTTAGCTCTTTTCCTCTCTTCCTTCTCCTGCCCTTTTGGAAAGCACAATCACTTCCTCAGTAGGGGGACAGAAAATGAAGCTGAGCAGATGTTGCAAAGCTCATGGTAAAGGGAGCCTGGACTTGAAAGGAAGACCTCCTGAGCTTGGGTGGTAACTCTGCCCAACCAAGGTAGCAGACAGGTCATCCCAAGCAATGCTGGGATCACTGCCACAGCATGACAATGAACGATCCACTGATTAAAGCTGCTGAGGGATAATTTCAATTACTTGACCCTGAAACCCTGCCTACAGGCAGACAGCTATACAGCTCCTAAACCATGCTGCATGCCACAAGTTCATATCACAGCTCAGGCTACAACAGAGAGCAATCTCTTCATCCCCATCTAGCCACACACTAGGGCTCTGCCACAGAGCAATCTCTCTACTAGAAATGGTGAGAACCTGCACCAGCAATGCCTGGGGTGGGGTGAGGCCAGGCACATGGAATTGCCTCATGCCCAGCCAATGGAAGGATAACAACCAGCAGCTGCACTTGGGCTGGCCCCAGCTTGTGCACTTTCCTCTCCTCTACAGCTGTAAGAAAGTATGGGCTAATTGGAAAGCTGTCACTTTTACACCAACCAGGTTTGGATAGTCCTGGGCTGATTTGATTTGAGGAGCACACACAATGCATCACATTAGCAGAGCCTTTCAAAGGAGACCCCCATCTTACCCCTACCTTACTGTCCCTGGGCTGATTTGAGGAGCACACACACCATGTATCATGTCAGCAGAGCCTTTCAGAGGAGACCCATATCTTACCCCTACCTTACTGTCCCACAAACAAGAGAGGAGTGTTTCCAAGTTCACCTCTGGCTAGCAGCAGAGCCAAGAGGAAGCGGCTCAGCTCCCTTTCACCACCACCTGGGCACAGCCATGCCGCGTGTAGGGACACTGAAGCATGGTAGGCACGTTTGAGAGCAGGGATATGCACTTGACCTACAGCACCAGTGGTTGCCACTCCAAAGGGCCACAACTCAGGCAGCCAAACAGTGAAGGAGATGGCACTTGTGAAAGAAACACAAAGACACAGAGGCTCCACAGAGAGCAAACTCTGGGCTGGCTTTTACTTAGACAGGACAGCCCAAAAAGGCAAGCAGCTGCCCAGCACTCATCTAAGCAGTTTCTCTGAACCACTTTGAGCTTTAGTTGAAGTGTAGGTTGAGATGTATCTGGGATGGCTCTCTTATCACCAGAGCACGTGAATCAAGTCCATCTCCCTCCCATGCACCCTCTCCAGAACGAATCCTTTTCCACCAACAAATAAAGCAACTCCCATTGCCAAAAATTCCTACCATCTGCTTTCCATGTTTCAGTATAATGGAAAAATAAATTCTCTGCTATTTTTAAAGTGGAGTTAGCTTGCAGTCTTAATAGCTTTGCTTTTTCATCAACATCCTTATCTCACTACATAGATGCCACTAAGAAAGCAGGCTATAAAGGGAAAATCTGGCTCAGGAAACCAAGGCAGACCCCAGGATCAGTGGGTGGTAAATCCCACTGAGATGGGAATCTCAATTTCCTAATTTCACCATTTAAAGACAATAATTTTTAACTCTAACCCCAAACAACTAAATACCTGATATGCAGAATATTGTAAGACAAACAAAACAACAACACCCCAATGAAACAAACAAAAATAGTAACTTTAGGCAGCATCTCTTGAGTCTGGATTAATTGCAGCCAGAACATGACCTCTGACTGGGTCTTCAACAGATTTCTGAGACCAATCCAGTCACCTGTTGATAGGCTTCCATATCTGTTTTAACTGCTGAAAGCTGAGGACACACTACAGTTTTTGGGCCAGACATACAGAGCAAAGCTATTAAGAAGGGAAGCAGTAGAGAAGTGGCTGATCTCCTGTTTCTGATTAACAAGTTCTTGTAGTTATGGAAAAATGTGTTTCTGCTGAAAATTGGATAGAAGAAAACTTTTTTTATTACTGCTACAAAGGAAAAATCTATTAAAAAATCATTTCTTTTGATGTTTTCACAGGAAATGTCACTTAATAGTAGTTCTATTTCTATGTAATGAGGGCCCTACATATGTAAGAACACATACCATGTCCAGTCTATTAAGTTAATTAAATAAAAAGGCAGAGAAACACTAATTCATTTCTTCCTGCAAATTCATGCAGGAATGATTCAAGTCTCAGTTTAACTCCTTTGTTGTTGTTAAACTCTATTTTTCATGTGCATGCTTTAATACATCATTGTCCAGGTGAGTTTCTAAAAGCTGCCCTGTGCAGTGCCTGGAATGAATGTTGTAGATGTGCAGAGTATGAGCCAGCACAGCAAAGTCTGCGTGGTAAAGACACACCTAAACAAAGAAGAATCACCCAGGTTGGAAGTGACTTCCAAAGGTCATCCAGTCCAACCCCCTGCAGTCAGCAAGAAATATCCTCTACTAGAGAAGGTTGCTCACAGCCTTGTCCAGCCTCACCTTGAGTGTTTCCAAGCATGGAGCTTCCTTAGATTTTTCAGCCTGAAGAAGAAAAGGCTTTGGGGTGGATCTTAGAGCTGTCTTCCAGTACCTGAGAAGGACCTCCAAGAAGGCTGCAGAGGGACTGCATGCAAAGGCCTGCAGCGACAGGACAAGGGACAGTGGTTTGAAATTAGAGCAGAGCAGATTTAGATTGGATGCGAGTTCTTTAGCATGAGGGTGGTGGAACACTGCAACAGGTTGCCCAGGGAGGTAGTTGAGGCTTAGTCCCTGGAAATAGTCGAAGTAAAGCTCAACAAGGCTCTGAGCAACCTGCTTTAGTTGAGGATGTCCCTGCTGAAGGCTTTTAATGCATTGATGATAGAACAGAAACATAGAATTACCCAGGTTGGAAAGGAACTCCAAAGGTCATCCAGTCAAATGCTCTTGCAGTCAGCAGGGACCTCCTCCACATGTTCTGTCTTTCCTGAGGGATTTACTTTGTAGTTGTCTATGTATCAGTGGGTTTTTGGTGGTGTTTTTTTCTAAGGATAAAAATCTTTCCATCTAAAAATTCTATCCAGATGTGGATTTCAGACTTCCAAATTTGGGAATGTTCAGATCAAGAGCTGTCTTTTAGCCACGATGATTACTGTAAACATAAATGTTTCCAATTATTTTGCCCTCACACCATCAAGATCTTCTCAACCTATATTTGGCCAAAACTACGTGCAGGTCCAGAAAGTTTCTGCAGATATTTATAGGACACAGGCTAAAAATCACAAAAATCACCCAAACTTCACCGAAGTCACATAATGAAAGTTTTTTTATTTCAATATTGTATATGGCAATTACCTGAGCTAAGAACAAGTATCAGAATTTGCATGACAAACTGCAAGCTCCTAAGAGGGGGGGAGTATATTCCTTTCTCCTCTCTATTTCTTCAGCAGGGCTCAGTTAGTTGCTAATGCTGACCTCCTGGTATGTTGCAGAGATGAGCAACTCCTTCCCGACTCATCAGTTCCATCTGCCTCTTTGCATAGCCCAAAATGAGAGAAATAAATAGAATATATTCCTTGTTTTATAGCTTTAGACTTTTAACAGGGTAACAAATGTCATTTAATCTTCTAATAAATTATTATGTAGATGCTATTTAAATAATTCTCACCCCTCCTGGCTACAGAACTATTAACCCAACTGCTTCCCAGTTGTGTAGTACCTTTACCACAGGGATTAAGCTCTCTTCTTCTCTGTATCCCTTTCACCCTTCACCCTACTTCAGGTATCAACTCATCCCCTTCAGTACTTGATAACAGCTGGTTCTGCTCCATGGAAACTAAGTTATCTACATGCAGTGGGTTCAGAGGAGGGTCACAAAAATTATCAGGGAGGTCTGCTATGAGGACAGGCTGAGGGAGCTGGGGTTGTTCAGCCTGGAGAAGAGAAGGATCCAGGCAGACCTAAGAGTGTCCTTCCAGTAGGTGAAGGGAACTCCAAGCAGGCTGCACAGGGACTGTTTGCGAAGGCCTGCAGTGACAGGATGAGGGCAATAGTTTGAAATGAGAGAAGAGCATATTCAGATTGGATGGGAGGAACAAGTTCTTTAGCATCAGGGTGGTGGAACACTGCAACAGGTTGCCCAGGAAGGTAGTTGTGGCCCCATGCCTGGAGACACTGAAGGTGAGGCTGGACAAGGCTGTGAGCAACCTGCTCTAGTGAAGGATATCCTTACTGATGGCAGAGAGGTTGGACTGGATGACCTTTAGAGACCACTTCCAAGCCAAACCATTCTATGATTCATAATAGCAGTCTCCAATTTTAGAAAATAACATTACTCAAAGTAAAATGTACCAGGTAACAGCATACATTGCATAGATCATTATGGCATGCATTATATATATATATATATATATCACATTTCATGTGGCCACTAACAATAACTTAGGGAACAGTGCGTTGCATTTGTTATGACCTGGAATCTATGTCAGTGGTAATTAGTAATGGAAATTCCCACTAGTTTTAATCTGAATAGATCACAGTCCTGATGCTAAGATTGCAACACTCACAAAAATCCTGCATGTACAGATGGAAAGAAACTAAAGTAGATAGATTCCTGAGATAGGATCCTGAGACTCATTCTCTCATAAACTATCTCACTGAGAAAATACAACCCAGGTGAAAGTTCTGAATCATACCCTTCCAAAATTAGTAGCAAAGACCTCGAGATGATCAAAATGCCCAGAGGGACATACTGAACTGAGGCTGGCCTATAGAGGAAAAGAAAAGAATGGTGTCTCACATGATGTATGAGGAGAACTCAAGCAGCAAATGGAGCTGTAACACTCTTCCTGAGCACTATAGTCCCACAATGCAGACAGGTCCCGAGCCAAGGTGCTGGGAAAGGCAATTTTCTTGGCAACAATAAATTACTGCTCTTCATAAAAGCAGTTTCCAGTGCTGACCCATGTTTGCCTCTTAGCATAACCATGAAACACTCTGTGTTAGGCCAAGTGCTAAGACTGAAGCTCTCTTTGAAGGCAGCAAGTGGATGTATTGGAACAGTCATTGCTTGTTTGGTTTGGGGCTTCTTAGCGGTTTAGGTTCTTGGGTCGTTTTTTTTTCCAAACAGAGGTACTACATCACTTAAATGCTCAGGGCATGTCTAAGAGGGCTCATTACACTGCTGTATGAAAGTGTTTGCCTGGTGCCCCTGTGCTGCCACTGTTTGACTGTGCTGAGCCCTCCTGGAAGTTCAGGAGATCCTCTTAAAGTCAGCTCGATTCAAAAGCCAGCTAGAGACAAACAAACTTGTCCTGATATCACCTGCAACCCAACTGGTAACATTCTGACACTGTGTAGGTAACTCTCTGCTCCATCTCCTGCATCTTTCATGATAAGACAGATTCTACAAGGCCAGATGTTGCCATCCATTACACCAGCAAATAAGAGTTTTCTCCTAGCTGACAGCTTGGGTGATCCTAATGGGGGTTGGCTAAGTGGGAACAGCTCTGCACTTCAGGTGCCATGGGCAATCTGCTTAGGATGCTCTGCAAAGAGGGAACAGTAAGGTAGTTACTGCAATGCTTATTATCAAGCATGTGTTTAAATGTGTTGCTGAACAAGTGCCCAAAGCAATGGGCTAAAACAAACCGGGCTGCTATTCCTGTCTCAGGATGGCAGATGCTAAATAAGCTGTTTCTCTTTCATCACTGCTCCTCTCTGCCTCAGTTTACCCATTAGAAAACCAGAAAATTACACTGATTTGCTTCAAAAAGCCTTTGGAAGCAGAGGCTGAAACATGAAACAAAAGCTAGGCCTCACTCCACCAAGGACTCAAGTCCTAGCTACTACACATTTTGAGACAAGGAGTTCAACCCTTCTTAGGAAGAACCTTGTAGGAGCTGGGGGAATGATCCATGCACCAATGGACCAGCACTTAAGCACGAACCATAGGTATGGCAGACTTGCAGGAGGAGAACACCAATCTGCTGTCTCCTGACAGAGGCAGTGCACATCCCAGGACGTGCTCAAAGCTGCTCCCCACGCCTCTTCTGTGGCATTCTGGACGTACACCACAGACATATGGAGGCTGCACAGACCCACTGGGTCTAATGCAGCTGTGCCAGCAGAAGTGAGGACTGAGGACACAGCCACACTGATGAAACTGCACTCATGCTGGAAGAATCTGTTTCATTAGTAGATGGTGGTGATTTTTACAGCATTAGGGCTGTGCTACATGACCACATTTATCCTCAGGCTCCTGTGTCAATAAGCTCTGTCTGCTATTCTTGTCCGTGTAAAGCACTGATACAGCTTCAAAAAGATTTCTCTTCCTTTCTCTGGCCTGTACTCCCACACTTTCAGGAAGCTGTTTGAGCTTCTCAACCTCTCATTTTCTAATCTGCTATTCTTACACACATACAGAGTCCACAGCAACTCTACTTCAGACCATAGGTGGCCAAAAATCCACCATAACCACAAGATCATGGGAGTAAGGAGGGGTACACAAAAACATACAGCACCACTACTTAAGATTTAAGTGGTGAACAAGCCCCACTTCCAAGAAGTGCATTTATACTCACCACAAAGTGGCTACAAGTGCGAGCAAAGTTCCTCAGGGGTATCCTAGGGAAAGAAAATTCTTCCAAGAACTTAATCCTCTGCCTTTCCTCAAGGCATTTAAGGACCTGCAGTTCTTCAGAGTGATACTCCAAATAGAGCCTCTTCCTCAGCACTTCGACCACCTTTTCATAAAGCTTCCAAGTGAAGCTGAAATTGGCACTTAACTTCCAAAGGAAACCTCATCTCACCAGTGAGACATGCAGGAAGTCTTTGGGAGAAGAAAAGAATGAGTGACCAGCAAAGAGTTGGAGATTATTATTTACAGGGCTGAAAACATCCTCCCACACAAACACACACCTTTCCTTGTCTGCTATACCAGTCTCAAGTAAAACTTGCACAATAACATTGCTTGAGCTGATCTAATTTAAAGATGGATCAAATAATAATAATAAAAAAATACTCTAACTTCAGTAAGCCCAGCAGGAGCAGCTCTATAATCTTCTATCTAGCTGCTCAAATAACCTAAGAGGGTTACAGATTCTGTACCAAAACCTGCTACAGCTTGGGAAGTGCCTATCCTCAAAGAGGGTGGCAAACATCGACTACTTGAGCCTAGTAAAAGAAAAGGAATAATACTCTGGGGGCTGTCAGGTCAGAGCTGCCGTCCCTTAACAGAGCTGCAAAACCACACCAGTGATACAGCAGCACTGGCAGGACTTAGCTCAGAGAACCAAGGAGGGCAGTGTGCAGTCATCCAGCAGGACCAGTGTGGAAGCTGCATTTGTAAATCAAGAATTTCTATTCTTAAGTTATTTGCTTTCACACAAATTTCATATTTCACATTCAGATAGTCAGGAGTTCTCTCCGTTATTACAGTGTCCCAAGAACTGATGACTGTCAATTCTTAGTGAACTGTTTCAGCTAAGGCTTCTTTCCTTTTTTCAGTTAAACAAAACTCAGCATCAGACCTCTTCACTGTCTGACATTCATTCAGGCCATGGTGAACAGTTCTATTAGTACTATCAGTCAACTCTGGCACCTAGATACATTTCTATGATGCACAGCATTCAGCAATGGGTGGTAGAAATCTGAAATAGAACAAGAGACAAAACCCAAGTCAGATAAGCACTTCAAATAAATCTGAAAGGGATTTTGCACCAAATGGGGATTTCTTCCACACACAGTTCACAGAAGGAAACCATTACAAATTAGTAGCCAGATGCCTGGATGGCAGGTGGGCAGCAGTTAACCAAACTAACAGAGTAGCTCCTGTATCTGTGTCATACTTGTCAGAGATATTCTGAATGGCTTACATTTTGCAGGGGGTGGGGGAACACACAAACTCTTCTTCAGTATGAGAGCCCAGTTTTCCAACTTGCAGGCAATACAGAGGTTTGGGAGGAAAAGACAACTCCATCTGATGCACTGAGAAAGGGCAGTGGAAAGTAGCCTTGTACCACAAGGACAGCAAGTATCCCTGCCTCCTCTCTTGCTCATCAATAGTGCACACACATCAAAAAGTAGAGATGACTCATCCAGGCAAGGTTAGCCTTAAAATCTGTTGAACCTCAAGATGCAAACTCCTGAGCCAGAGCAGAGGATGATACTGAAAATCAGACAGCAAGTCACCTCTCGCCGCTGCAAAGGAGCAACAGCATCAGTGCTATCCACTGGTTAGGAAAGAGAATGGTCAGGGAGTCCCCTCCCTCCCCAGCCAAGCCACCTGTCAGGCAGATATCACACAGGCCCAAAGAGACACAGCACTTGCACGGCTTAAGCAGTCACCAGTGTTACTTGAGGCTGGACAGGCAATACATAGAGGCAGTGGAGTAAGAGCATCAAGGACAAAAAAAATGTGGAGGGTCTGTTATGTACCTGCCATGCAGGTGTCATGGCTAAAACACAGGTTAAAGATACACAATGGACTCTGCTCATGGCGCAGGAAGGCAGGAAGGCAGGAAGGCAGGAAGGCAGGAAGGCAGGAAGGCAGGAAGGCAGGAAGGCAGGAAGGCAGGAAGGCAGGAAGGCAGGAAGGCAGGAAGGCAGGAAGGCAGGAAGGCAGGAAGGCAGGAAGGCAGGAAGGCAGGAAGGCAGGAAGGCAGGAAGGCAGGGCTACTTTGTATCATCCTTTGCTATCTTTATTGCTCTTGGTTCCATCATCTGCTGAACAGAAATCATCCTTGTTAGAAAACAGGTCTGTATTCTGAAGGGCAAGTATTGTTTCAGTCAAATTCCTCAGGCTGAGTCAGGAAAAGACAAATGAAGTATGTATTTCTGAAATGGTAAATCATTCTGCTTTGTAAGAGAATACCTCAAAGCTAATAGTAACTAGAAAAAAAACTAACATTGATACTGTTAACAAATCCCTGACCAGACATAGAAGGGTCTAGTTGTTGGTGCTGTTTCTTTTAAAAGCAAAACTGTTTTTATCCCTCATGTTCAAACTTTCAAAAATGAATTCCAAGTAGTGATGTTAACTCTGTGACAAAATGTCTCTTGACTAGCTTTCATTATGGTCAGTGCTACTTAAGAGAGCTCCTTCTCCTCCACTGGTTATCTCTTGCTCAGTTATTACTGCAGGCCTCAGACAAATCCTCTTGAACTCAGTGGAGCACATAGATATCAGGCCAAATAAAACAAGATTGCCTTCTAATCTCTAGTAAATACTTCTGTCTTGAAGAGTGACTTCTTCCCTCTTTTAGCTGCAAAAGTTTCTTTAGTTTAAGTAATATTGGAGGAGGGAGGAGAAATTCTCAAGTCTTCAGTACAGTGATCATCAAAGTTGCTATCAGCTGGAAGGAGTCATTTCACTAAAAGCTACCCAAATGACCAATATAGAGATGTTATCAGACCGATAGCTTGGCAGTTCTACAACTGTGCAGATACTACTATGAATTTTCTTTAAATTTTAAGTTAAATATCCTAGCCATGGCTCAGGCTCCCTTTTAGGCATCAGCCAACAAAGTGGTATTTTCAGGAGTTCTTCTGATACAGTTTAAAAGAAAAGGGAAACAACTACTAATTACCCAAAATCCTACCTCAGTACTGTGAAACTCGGCATCCTACTACAAATAATCATAGAATCAACCAGGTTGGAAGAGACCTCCAAGATCATCCAGGCCAACCTAGCACCCAGCCCTAGCCAGTCAACCAGACCATGGCACTAAGTGCCTCATACAGGCTTTTCTTGAACACCTCCAGGGACAGTGCCTCCACCACCTCCCTGGGCAGCCCATTCCAATGGCAAATCACTCTCTCTGTGAACAACTTCCTCCTAACATCCAGCCTGTACTTCCCCCGTCACCATTCATCATCCCAGCAAAGTTTTAGGGCAAGACCATTATTATTTATATTACAGAGGCACAAGCAGTTTTCACCCACAATCTAACTCCCATTTTGCTAGGTGTTGATGCTTTATGGAGGGGCGATGACATCAAATGACTTCAAGGTCACAGAGAATGCAATGGCAAAGCGGGGACTGAACTACAACCTCTAGTATCCCCATACAGTATCTTTAGTCCTTTTCTGGGATAATGAGTATATGAGCCAGGTTGGTAGATTTTTATAACCATGTACAAGGCCAGCATAGAAGATACAAGAGAAATAAAACAAGATCCATGACCTGACCTAGTTTGTTACAGAAAAGATGCCACGGATACCTTTCACACCATATAGAGGGCATGTATACCAAGTTCCCAGAAAAGATGTGGTGAAAGTGGCTCATAAAGAACTGGAATTTATGATCTGGATGGATCATTTCCATATTTGTAAGTTTTGAGGACATAATTTTAACAGATAATTGAAATTCTGAAATGACCTCTAGATTAGGCACTTGGGACAAACTTCCTCCCCTGACCCAGGAAGGCTTCATGCTTTGCTGCATGGTTAAACAGGTCCAGACCTTCTGTCAGCATCAGCAGTACTGAAGAGCATAAATCTGCAATGAAAGCAGGGGTGGTTGGCATTCAGCCAGCCTATCTCAGAAAACTCAACACATGCAAGTGTACAACAAGAGCAGCATTCTCCTACAGTCAAACCTAAACGGCACAGCCAAAGTGTGTTCAGAACTGCAAAGCAAGCCACAGCATGGTTGGAAGGCTGGAGGTGATGGTGGTGGGGCCTCACACTGATACCAGAAGGCTCACTCACACCTCCAGACAACAGCTCTATTCTTTACACCAAAAGAGCAAACTTTGTTTCTTTAGATCCTTCCTGTTTGTTGGCATAAAAAAAAGTAGAGTGAGCTTCTTGGCACAAGACCCACCATGTCTTGCTGAACCAGTGACCACTTTTCCTGCGGCTATCTATCTGGCCTTAAGGGACAGTTCTCAAAGAAAAATGGGTGTTAACCTTAAACAGCTTCAGGTTTTGATGTCAGGTAACACAGATCTGGCCAAAGTTTTATTCAGTTTCATCAGTGCTTTAATCCCAGATCAACTGGCACTGCCACTAAAAAACGTGCCCTGCCCTCCTCATGTTCCCAGCTCCCTGTTCCCACCTCCACACTATGCCCTGCCTTGTGCTAGCACAAGCTGTCCATTCTAATTCAGATCTCTGCCCTATCAAGTGCACATCCGCCCAAACATTTGTGCCAGCCCACAGGAAAAGGAAAGGGAAGGGTGGCACAACATCTTTCAGGGTGCCACCACCTTATCTTGAATTAAGAGTCTCACCAAACTACTCCTTCAGCAAAACGCCAATGGTGTGCTTCTGCAATGTCTTTAAATCCCATGGAGAAGTCACCAGCTTCACATCACCCTGAAGTCAGATATGGGCAAATACTCCTTTACAGAGACACTGCTGGATGCACGGAAGGATGGTATGAAAATATCAGACACACCACAGGAAAAAAAAACAGGAAGTAGAAGGCTTAACCTGGGATGAAGATGGAGACCCCTTGCTCAAGTCACAGTTTTCACTTGCCTCACCACACCCTGGGCAGTACTCCTCATACACTTGGTTAAAAAGCTTCACCTCTTATGATGCCAAATCCCACTGTACCACAAAACAAAACAGGTTACAGCACAGCTGACCATATAGTCCACGACCTATGGCATGCACCTCCCACAAACAAATAGAGCAGGGTTTAGGCAGAGTACCCTCCCCCTGTGAAAAGGGAAATGACAAAGCAGACAAAGGAGCCAACCAGGAGAAGGCTCCGCAGTAGTTAGCCAGGGGATAAAAACAAACATCTCGCCACAAATGACTCGTGCCTGGAAAATGCTTGGCCTCTTAATGAGCCCAGGGCCAGAATAATTGACAATGGACAGCAGTAGGACTTGAAATGGAAAATGGAGGGAAGGAAGTTAATGACCTGGCCACAGAAGCAGCCTGCTACTTCTGCACGCTGGGATCTGTGCGCTGCCTTTTCAGTTTAGGCAGACCCTAGGCAAGCCAGCAGCAGTGGGAAAGCAGATGGAATAAGATTCTCCTTTCATCTAACACACTGCTAAGAAATTCAAGTTAAAAGGACTTTCCATTAGCAATCTAAATCACTCTGAGTTTACCACTGTACTGCCACAAAGATTATCAAACCCTCACCTGTTTTTCCACTGGAGGGACAAAACCAGACAGAATACTGCCACTTTCTAAAACCAAGTATACCATTTAGGTCCTATTTCAAGTGTCTTGAAAAACAGACTTTTCAATCTCCAAGGGCTGCTTTTTTTTTCCCCCAGCAGCCTTGTCACCACCACTTTCAAGGGCTGAAGCTTCAAACTGGTGAAAGGTGAGGTAAAACTTCAGATACAACCCTGAAGGAAATCACAGCATAGTGATATGAACAAACAGGCAAAGCACTTGGTATAGGGAGAAAGGGGCAGGCTGAACACTACAAAAGGCAAGTATGAAAATTTAGTCCTCCTCCTGCATTCAGTAGTGCTAACTGTGCTCATTTGTTCACAGGTGACATTCCAGCACCTATTCCTGTAGCACCATGAATCCTACCAATACCCAAAGCTTGCGTGCAAAATACAGGAGTTAAGTAGTAGAGTGCAAAAAGACATCATATCAGTAAGAAATTAAAGATTAACTATAAAATCTGGGAAAATAACTCAGTGCTTGGTCACAGGATCACCTTGCTGCTCTGCTTGCACGCTGGGCTAGGAAAATGTATGTCCTGACTGCATGTGGTACACAGACATGTAATTCACTTTTGTATGGAATGATAAAATGTAATTTCCCTGCGTTTAACATTGGGAAAACAGAATTTCTCCAGCTACTAGCATCATCTGGGAATTTCCAGTTCTGTTTTACTGTGTTGGTAATGTGTGTAACATCTTCTGGCATTCAGGTGCTATAGCCAGCGCTTGGGAACAGCAAAGAAGGGCCCATTCCCAGAGGAACCATCCAAGCCAGTGTGGTGGAACAGGACTTCAGGAGACAGTTAAAGGTGAGAAGGTTGTGTGTCGCAGAGATCACAAATAAGCCTAGAGACAGGCAAGTGACAGCAAGCTGCTACAGCATCTGCCTGCTGCAGGACACTGTTCTAGATGAGGGGCTTGGTAAAGGACACATGAACATTTGCAGATTTGGCTTTTTCCTTTTAGCCAGATCACCTTTCTAGCTCTAACTGCCCACTGACTTCATCAGCACAAGATAAGCATAGTTTGAGGAACAGCTCATCTTGCACTTAAGGAAAAAAAATGGTGTACAGAGGGCATGACAAGGAGGTCCTGTTTGCAGGCTTACTCATTCCTTAATTGTTATGTGTAGAAAAATCAAGTCCAGCAAGTGTGTAAACAACACTTCCTCCTCAATTCTCTCAGTTATTAGGAACCTGAAAAGAAGAGTCAGGTACTGAAAGGCAAAGAGATAAAACTGTCAATTCAAGATAGTCACTCCAAAGCAGGTTCCAGGCATGCTGATGGAATAAATTAGTGGAAGGGCTGGAACTGTCCCTGTATTGTATAACACCTGTTCAGCAGCCATACAGTCATGCAGTGACGTGTCTGTGCCATCCAAGCAAGCGCATCCTCATCCTGCAAGGAACTGTGTTCACTTGTCCCTTATCTGCCATCAGAAGAGGTGTGGCTTACAGCACGTAGCATTTGAATTATCTAAGAAACTAATTATTTTTTTCACCTTCTGTCAGACAAATCTTGGGAAAAACCTGGAGAGGTAAAATAGGTCATGGCATGTTACGCCAATAAACAGCATCACAGCCCAAGAGGAGATTCAAGGACAGGAAAATCCCCACGAATTTTCCCCAGAGTGAACTTCATAACCTTAAGAACATTTGCCTCGTGAATTTCAGATGGTCAGGTTACCTCTGCTGAGGAAACATAACAACAAATCAAGAAACAGAGCAGAAGGTCTGATTCACATAAGAGGTTTTCCCCAGCTATTACTCCTCCACTTGTCAGAGGCATCTGTAGAGTTTACCACCAAAGTACGAAGTCACTCTATGTGAATAGAAAAGCAGAGCAGTTCTGGGCAGCCCAAGGGTCTGACCTAGTAATATCTCCAACAATCTCCAACAGGAAATGCTCAGGAATAAACTCTCCCCTGCAGGCTCCTCCAGCAATCTACAGGTAGAGTTTTTTGAGACAAGGACTGCAGCTGTATCTTTACAATTAATGGTCCTGAATAGGTCTATCTGCTATGAACTGCCTTTTGAAATCAACTGCCTGTCTGGCCCTGTACCACAGTTCCTGGCAATAAGCTTGATAACCCCCCACATGTTGTGTCAATACATACTTCTCTGTTTAACATTGCTGAATGCTTCCGTTTGATCCTCCCTGCTCCCATACAGTGAGAAATCACCTCTTCCAATTCAGATTCTCCTTCAGTCTCTGCTTCCCATACCTTCTAAAGCAATTTTTTGTGACTTCCACAGGAGTCTGTGACAGACCCAGCTCTCTGCAGTTGCTGCCACAGCAACCTCCTCCTCTCTTAATTCCTTTACTGTCAATCCCATTCTATTGCCCTGGTTCCTGTTTTCCTTTCTCCACTACCCTCCCACCCCACATCTTAGAGTAGTTGTATAGAAACACAGATACCAGATCTCTGTTTGGTCCAAACAGTTCCCTATCTACATAGGCATGGAGAGCCACCCTATGTCAAAGCTCTTATCTTGCATCAGTGCTGATTATCTTTCAATTTGTGTGCCTGGCTGAGGAAAGAACAGTCTGGAAGCTCTGGTGTGCAAATCAAGACAGAAGTTCCCACTCTGAAGTGCAGGACTGCTCACGCAGATTCTTACCACCACCAGCACGGGGTGGAGCTTTCTAGACCATGAGTTTGTTTCTCAGAAGAAACAAAGGGCCAAATTGTGAACAAAGAACGTTAAGTATATGTAAATGTTTTCTTTCCAGAAGTATAGCTACTAACCAAGCCACTTATTTTTGGAGCAAATCATCTGAACAGTGGGCAAGAAAGATTGTGCTGACCACTCAAAACTGTACAGGCCAGCTGTCTCTTATGTATTGCATGAAAACCAACCCCAAAAAATGAACCTTTCTATATCCCCAGACATTATCATTTAATGACCTTAATTTGCTTAATGAATTTTCAGGTTTCTTGGGTTCTTTTTTCTTTACATGACAATTTAAGTGTGCACATACTGCAATGTTTACCTTTAAAAGTGCTCCAAATCCAAGCCCTACTCCAAGCCAGCTGCTCAGTGTCCTGTGTATGAAAAAGCAAAGGAGCTACCTCACTGTCTTCAATCCACAGCTTGCCAACCACCTGCTGACAACCTGGGTCTACTCATGTTTATTTAATTAAGGAAGTTATAGAACTTCAGTTGTTGTTCAGGGGAGAGAGTTTTCTCAACAAAAAGAAGGCCAAGGCCCATACAGTCAAATGAGTATTTTGCATATGACAGTGTGCACTGTGGGCCACTGACAGAAAAAGAAGGAATTAGGAAGCTCGAGTCTAGACTGAAGGAAAGTAGCCTCTCTTTCAACAGTATTTAAGTTCACCTTTATAAGTGGCCTTGTTGAAATCTTCACATCCTCAGGACACGCAGTAAGACTGTGAGGTTCTCACCCTAGCAAACAGAAAGGGTGAGTATGAGTGACTGGACAGGCCAGCAAAAGTACATCATCATCTGCCAAGGAAATAGCGAGAGGGAGTCCCAGGCAGGCAGTAGACAAAGGGACCAAGGAGACCCAAGCTGGGAGAGCACAGCAAGTATTTTGCTACACCTATAGATACTGAAAATCTAGATGAAGCTCTCCACTCCCCATCTGTGAAGCAAGGCAACAGCAGTTCCCCACCTCACAGGAACATAACAAATCACTGAGGCTTTCAAGTATCTCAGAAAGCACACCAACAACTCGGTTGTAGGACACTAATTCAAAGCTGGTTTTATGAGCTTTTTCTTTCCAGGAGCACTAACACCATAAGGGTTCTGGGTTTATTTGGAACCAGGAAGCTTGTTCTGCATCCACAACAGCTTCCTCTCCTCTTTGCAAGCCCAAACCTTCAAGCTGCACTAGAGAAATAACCCTTGTGCCAGCTGATTTTCCATTGTTTCAGTCCTCCATGGCTGAATATGGGTCTCACCACCACTAATGCATTAAAGAATGGTAGGAACAAGCTCTTTACCATGAGGATGGTGGAACACTGGGAACAGATTGCCCAGGCAGTCAGCTGAGGCCCCATCCCTGGAGATATACAAGGTGAGGCTTGACAGGGCTTTGGACAACCTGCTCTAGTGGAGGATGTCCCTGATGACTGCAGAGGGAGTTGGACTGGATGACCTTTGGATGTCTCTGCCAACCCAGACCATTCTATGATTCTGTGAAACAAAAACTAGGTAACACACAGAGGACAGAAGGAAATTCTGACAAGCACCAAATTCAAGATCCACCAAGGCACTGCATCTAAATACATTTAAGTTTTCTAAGCCACTTCTAATATTTCAATTTTAAGATTGGGGCATGACATTAAAAAGAACACAATAAGACAATAATAGATGTGATCTCTTTTTATGACCAGGTGACCTGTCTGGTGGACGTGGGGAAGGCTGTGGATGTAGTCTAGCTGAACTTCAGCAAGGCCTTGGACATAGCAAACTCCTGGCAAACTGGCAGCCCATGGCTTGGGCAGGGACATCCTGTGCTGGGTTAAGAAATGGCTGGATGCCCAGGCCCAGAGAATAGTGGGGAATGGAGCCACATCCAGTTGGCAGCCAGACACTAGTGGTGTGCCCCAAGGATCAGTGCTGGGCATAGTCCTGTTTAATATCTTCATTGGTGATCCAGATGAAGGGATTAAGTTTGCAGGTGACAGCAAAAGTTGGGAGCAAGTGTGGATCTGTCAGAGGGCAGGAGGGCTTTGCAGAGGGACCTGACAAGCTAGATAGATGGACATAGTCCAATACCATCAGTTTTAACAAGGCCAAGTGCCAGATTCTGCACTTTGGCCACAACAACTCTGAGCAGCACTACAGGCTGGGGACAGAGTAGCTGGAGAGCAGCCAGGAAGAAAGGGACCTGGGAGTACTGGTCAACAGCTGAACATGAGCCAGCAGTGTGCCCAGGTGGCCAAGAGAGCCAATGGCATCCTGGCCTGTATCAGGAATAGTGTAGCCAGCAGGGCAAGAGAAGTCATTCTGTCCCTGTACTCAGCATTGGTCAGGCCACACCTTGAGTACTGTGTCCAGTTCCGGGCCCCTCAATTTAAGAAAGATGTTGAAGTGCCTGAATGTGTCCCGAGAAGGGCACCAAGACTGCTGAGGGGGCTGGAGCACAGCCCTGTGAGGAGAGACTGATGGAGCTGGGGTGTTCGGCCTGGAGAAGAGGAGGCTCAGGGGAGACCTTATTGTTCTCTATAACTACCTGAAAGCAGGTTGTAGCCAGGTGGAAGTTGGTCTCTTCTCCCAGGTATCTGGTGACCGAACAAGAGGGCACAGTCTCAAGTTGCACCAGGGCAGGTTTAGGCTGGATGTTAGGAAGAAGTTCCTCACAGAAAGAGTGCCTGGCATTGGAATGGGCTGCCCAGGGAGGAGGTTGCCATGCCTGGAAGTGTTTAAAGGAGGCTGGATGAGGCACTTAGTGCCATGGTTTAATTAATTAGAAGAGTTAGGTGATAGATTGGACTTGATGATCTTAGAGGTCTTTTCCAACATGGTTAATTCTGTGTTTCTATGTACTGAGACCCACAGTCATAACTATAATAGCAGAAACTAATGCTATTGCAGGCTGGGAGAGACATCAAAAGTTCAATTCCCCTGACAGAGCAGGATCACCTACACCAGACCACACAGGAATGCATCCAAATGGGTTTTGAATATCTCCAGAGGGAGACTCCACAATCCGCCCAAGCAGCCTGTTCCAGTGTTCTGTCACAGAAAAACAATTCTTCCTGATGTTTCCAGGCAGCTTCCTATGCCTCAACTTCCACCCATTGCCCCTTGTCCTGTCATTGGGAGCAGAGCCTGGCTCCATCCTCTTGGCACTCACCCTTCATACATTTATAAACATGAATGAGGTCACCCCTCAGGCTTCTCTACTCCAAAGAGCCCCAGCTCCCTGAGTCTTTCCTCATAAGGAAGATGTTCCACTCCTTTAATCATTTTTGTGGCTCTGCACTGGACTCTCTCAAGCAGTTCCTTGAGGTCCTTCTTGAACTGAGGAGCCCAGAACTGGACACAATATTCCAGATGTGGCCTTAGCAGGGCAGAGTAGAAGAGCAGGAAAACCTCTTTTGACCTACTAATCACAGCCCTTCTAATCCATCCCAGTGTACCACTGACCTTTTTGGCCACAAGGGCACATTGCTGGGTCATGGACATCCTGCTGACCACCAGAACCTCCAGGTCCTTTTCCCCTTCACTGCTCTCCAACAGCTCAGTCCCCAACCTATACTGATACGTGGCATTGTTCTTACTCAAGTACAAGACTCCACACTTGCCCTTGTCTACCATAAACAGCATGGAAAATGTAAGAAAAAAGAAAAGTAAAATAAAAATCAATCACCTAGCAAATCAAATAATTCTTTATTTTCCAAAATAAAAACCTAACTAAACCTGTAGGAGGCTATCCAGATACTTAAATAGCAAAAGTATACATGTAAAACAATATTGGAACTGATTTTGTGTATCCATTCTGCTGCCTGCAATTTAAAAAAGGGAAGAAGAAAAAAAAAAAGAGTTGTTTTTTTTAATAAGGAAAAAAAAAAAAGAAAAAATGTAAGAAAAAGGTCATCGAAATGAAAGTGTGATGCACCAGTGCCAGCATTTCTAAGCAAGTGAGCCAGTTCTGTGACTACTCACAGCATTTGACCAGGCATTGAAGGCAGCAACTCTTGTGGCCGTGGCTCAAGCTCTGGCTGGAACATCATTTGTCAGTCACACTTGTGAAAAGAGTTAATGCCTGGGGAGCGCATTTCAGGTGGGTGATAATGGGAACTGGGAGACCTTTGGAAAAGCATAGGTCACCTCACATTTGGCTCCTAGAAGTAAACAACCTCTCTTCTCCATAACCAGAAAACTTCCCCTTTTCAAATGCTGATCTGCAATTCCTTCTTCCATGTGTTCTCTGAAGGGTTTTCCCCCTTTCATTTGAATCTGGGTAATTAAAGCAACAAAGCCCATCTCTTGCTTGTCCCAGCAACCCAGACTTCAGTAATCTGAGTCACGAACAAATTCTTCCTTAGCTCTCTTCCCACTTACAATTAACTAGCGTTCTGGAAATCAAGGCTGCCGGGGCTGAGACTTAGGAAACAATTTGGAGGAGAGTAACAAGCACTTGAGATGAGCCTTCCAGGGTGCAAGATTTTACACTGAAGCATCTGGATGCCTAGACATCAGTGCAAGTCTGTTTTGCCTAGATCTTGTCCTCAAAAGACAAGAAGTCTCTGTTTCAGGAAAGGCTTAATAGACAGAAAAAGTAATCTTTCTCCTGAGTAATTACAAGGGTGCTTCTCCACCACACAGGATGCCAGGCTTAGTATTTTCCATGTATTCCTCTACTCTCTTTACATCTTTAGCCTCCACAGCATCCTGCAGCACTGAGTTTCACTACTCATCAATGTGGTTCAGCTGGCTGCACTAATTGGCTCAGCATATGCTATTAATTCACTCTCTTCTTATTCTGAGGTTTCAAAGAAGTTGTCATTTGTCCCACTTGGGAAGCAATAAAAGACAGCACAGGGTCAGTCATGGAGGGTTCTGATGACTCAGCTGGTGTAAGCTAGTTTGCTAAGACTATCTGCAGTGTGTCTGAGCCCAGTGTTTACTGTGCAATGTGTGATATACATTTCAGGCTACATGTCATAAAATATTTTACAGCCCATAACCTTCTTCCCCTGGAAGCCACTTCCCAGAGTCTTCCCAAGCCCTCTTCCAAAGAACCCATTTGCTCAAGCCATTTTACAGTGACACAACCACTCAGACTGCCAACTGAGAAATATCTTTTACACCCATCAGCACTCCTGCTCCTGCAGCCTGGTGCTCTTCCTGGCACCCTGGGACTTACCAGGAATGAATGGCATCCTCAGCTCTCTGTGAAAACAGCTCAGCCCTTCATTTCCTCACCTCCAGGCAGATGGTGGGTCGATCACTCCACCTTCACAGCCCAGCCCCACTTGGGCACCTGCCACCTAAATGTCCCTACACCAGACTGCCTGACCCAGCATAACGGTGCTCTAAACTGGAGGGTCGCCTGGAGCTGGGTTGAGGCTGCTGAGAACAGAACCACCATGGTAGAAAGGCAGTGGCACAGATGACAACAGACCTTCAGCACTACCCCCACCACTCTGCAGGCTTCAAGCTGCAGCCAGTCTCACAAAGTGGTGCTTGCTGGAAACATCAGAAACAGCTTGTGAGAGATGTGGCAAGGAGGATCCATCTGCCAGGGAATGTTTTTTCTGGTAGCCTCCAGTGATATCTGAGACCAAAACTCTCACCACAGAGCCTCCAGTTCCTTGCACCCTAGCATCTCTAACCTCAACTCCTGGACAGGTCTGAGAAGGCTTTGCTTTGCTGAAGTTTTAAAGCACAGAGCAAGCAAGGAGGTCAGAACTTGTTCAAGACAGAACAAGGTGAAACAATTGCCACTAGAACTTCACACTGGTCCCTCAATCACAGAAACCACTTTGATATAAAGACCTTTCAGGAATAAATGGAGAAGGAAAATGTGGTTTGCCAATATTGAATGTATTGCTGTGGCCCTCCTAAGTGGACAAATCTGCCTCCAAATTCTAGTACTACCTATCTCTGGTAGTTTCATTTCTTTCACTTATCTGGTAGAACTCCAAGCTCATGGATTTCCACAGAATTCCATAGCATTTAGAAAACATCTCTAGTTTCTGTTCACAGATATGCTGGAGGATCACATTGAACACACAATGGAAAAGTTGTTTCAGCCATACTTTGCTGAAACTCAAACTATATAAAGATATCTCACTCTCTGCTGCATTTCATCAGTTTTAAGGATGCTTCTTACTGGATAGAAGTTGTTTTCCTCCAGATGAAACTCTCAAGAATTTTCAAGATTGTAAGACCACACCTGAGCTAATTAAAAAATAACACACATACCAAAAAGACCCCCAAAAACAACAACAACAAAAAAACTACCACAAAGCAAACAATCAACAAAGCCTCAAAAAAAGAACCCCAACACAAAAAAAAAAAAAAACCCATTGTTCCTATTTAATTGTATTTTAAATTTAAACATCCAAATTCTGGATTTAATATTGGCCATCTGTTAATAGTTTAACATGTAAAGCCTGGTTGTCACATCCAAAGTATTTCTGTGGAGTTGTACTGACACTTAACTCTTGCAATCATACTGCTGCTCTTGGCACTGCTCACATCTTTAACATGATTTACAGTGCTATTTCTTTCTGCATGCAAAGGATCCATCAAATAACAGCAGTAAGAATCTCTCTCTCTCTCTTTCAGACCCATTTTCTCTCCAGATTGTCCTTATCCAGGACAATGTTTGCTAACTGTACAAGAGCAACACTGAAGGAAAGAAACTGGCATAATAGAGAATAACCTTTGGAAAATCATTTTAGATGAAGAATCCTTTATAGCTTTCCTTAATTGCTGTACCCAGCTCACTTGGGAGCTTCATGGCATTACAGAAGAGATGCAATACCATCAGTGAAAACCCTAACTCGTTTTGATATCCTTTACTTACAGCTGGTCCAGACATTCCATAAAGAAGGGAAACTTCAACTGGAGTTTTCTGCATTTATTCTTCTGCCAGTAGTGGTACTTTTGGAGGTGAAAAGTTAATAAATAAAAATCAGTATAATCACAGAATCTTGCCTTGAGTTCCATATGTTACTAAAGAAGTAGATAGAGAAAGTAGCTGTCCTCTGTGCTCCAACAAAACACTGCCTGAAGACAAGTCAGCAACACCAGAACCAACATGGGCTAAATTTGGCTTGGGTTGTAGACCTGAAAAATAACCTACAATAGCAGCAATCGGTTGCCACAACTCTGCCGTTAAAGGCACAGGAGTTTTGGTGACCTGTCTGGTCTCTTTGCTTAGGCTGACTCTGAGCACACATCTGGGCTGTGTCTGGCTTCTTCACCACTGCCTAGAGGAATATCCCACTCATGGGCTGCCCTGGGTGGTCTCCTCCCCTCAAAAGGCACAGGGACACATTGAGACCTAAAAATTATTTGTTGTGACAACGCTAGCAGCTGACCACCAGCCACTGCCCTTGCCAGTGCGTCCCCCTTGTCAGATGACAAAGGCCTACCTGATGTAACAGAGGGATGCCCTCCTACCCTCAAAGGAAAAGAATGCCTTGTACAACGGAGTAGCAGCCTGCTCTGTATTCAGCTGCAGGGCGCCCTGCCAAGGGTGGGGTGGTCAGGGGGTGGCAGTGGGGATTGCTCTGGCAGCCACATCTGGCTGCCAACCCTCCCAGGTGCTCCTGCTCTGGGCCAAGAGCAGGATTGTGGCAGAACAGCTACACCTGAACGATGCAGTCAGCTTTCCCCAAGCCACATTCAGCATGGGCTGTAGGCACAGACAGACCACCTTGTCCACACGTGATTGTGTCACAGTGAAGCCACCTATACCTTACTCTGATTGCTTAGCAAACGTAAGGAATTCGCACCACAGAAACAAGAGGCAAACAACAGCTGCACTCCCCTGCCTCTAAACACTGCATGAACTAAAAAACCAGGAGCAAATCAGATCACTAACACTGATTTCTGTAAAAAACACAACTTTCTGCATGCTGAATTACAAATACTAAGCCTCACTACTGCCCTGCAGAGGCAAGTTCATTATTATATTATGCCTGTTTCACAGATAAGAAAAGCAAAGGCCAAAGCAAACATTTTCAGAAATACTGGCTTTTGAGTTGCTGACTCCCTTGGGATGCCCATCTGAAGGCACTGAACCACAACTCTCAAAACAAATGCATGCATAAACCCCCTTATATCAGCCAAAGTTTGGATTGTAGGTCAGAACCACACTGCTGGCCAAAAGCACAGGTTGCTTTAGGTCTCTTTTCACACATAAAGCTGTTTATTGAGGAAAGCTTCTGCTGGAAAACTTCAGAAGGAAAACACTCAAGGACCCAGATAACTTTTCTGAGAAGCAGCAAGCTCACTTCTGTCTAACTGTACAGGATTTCATTCCGTGCTCATTATCATTTCTATCAGCCACCTCCCTCCAAAAGGCACTTTGAGATGCAAGGTGCAATATATGTGTAAATTACCATTGAAGTATCCTCTGCTTAATTGGGGCATTTCAGATTGGTGCTGCCGTTTTAATGGGTTACCTCCCAGGAAACTGACTTATCTGGTAATGACACAGTGAATAGTAATGACCAGTGCGTAATTGGGACACTGTTAGTAAAATTTTGCTTCGGAGAGATTAAATTTAGCTGCTGCCAAGGAGTTAAGTGATTAATCAGGTGTTAAATAGTACGTACTTCTAAACACCCGCCTTCTCCCATTCAATCCTACAGGCACCGAACTTAATGAGTTTTGTCACTGACACCAACAAAAGGCTCCCTCCTCTTAGTACATGAGTTTGCTAATAAATACTAAGGAACATAACCTGCACCAACAGATTCTCAGCCTTGGTTAAGGGCAGCAGGATTCTGGATGTGCAGTGCTGAACAGTCACTCAGCACAGAAAGCTTTAAGTGGGAGACAGCTCTTTGCAAATACTGCATTAATGAAGCATTAGGAGACATAAAGCACTACTTAAAAACGAAGTAAATCTGGGGAAGCCAGTTAAGACTGAAAGCTCAAACACTATGCTCATTCTCTGCCCTTCATCTTACACATTCAGCCTTTTTCACTCCTTCCTTCCTTTTTTTAAATGATTACAAAGTACATCCTTGAATCCAAAATGAGCACCAGTGAGACAAGGCCTCAAGATACAGGGTTCTGGGTTGAACTTGTGGGTGTCCACTCAATCACAAGGGCCACTCTATGCAGCTGACTGTAAGAGAAAGCTGCATTAAATCTCCACTGGAGTCAGCTGTGAAATATAACTCATAGGAAGCACTCTAATCAAGCATCAGCCAGGCATAGGAAAGGGAGCCCAGGCTTGGAGAAGCACTGGTCTAGGAGATCTGAAGCAGCTGATCTCCTTCCATAATCCCAGTTTGAGTCCCCCCACAACTCCACACTTGTGCCAGCACAATTGTTTGTAGGGTCACACGGTAAAAATTAGACTAAGCAACTGAAAGTGCCAGGTCCACACATATTTGGAAAACAAACTAAACTGTGCCTTTGGGATCTTTCTATTTGCTTGATTAATTGTAAGCCTCCATATGTGACACCATGGCAATATCCTCCAGGTATTCCAGGGGAAAAAAAAAAGAAAAAGAAGAAAGATTCTCACAATTTGAAACTTCCAGGCGAATTTTTAAACAGAATTCATCACCACATGGACCTCAATTAATCACAAAATCATCACCTGTGTCCATACCTTCAGTCCTGTTTTCCTTTGTGCTTTTGCTCTCATGTGAGCCCTTGACAAGATGTTTACACTCTCCCTGTGCCTCAGTTGTCCCATCTGAGGGAGTAGAGGTGAGGCTGTAAGCATCACTTGCCAATAGTGAGGAGGGAGTGCCAACGACATGGCACAATTAATGACGGCCTATCAGCTAACTACTATGGCCCAGGATCATAGGAACAAATTTACTACCAACATAGGCATCCCAACGTATCCAAATAAGGAAGTCACACCACACATTCCTTCCTAACTCGTCTCAAAGTCAAAGCCTATCACAGAACATTAGAGGTTGGAAGGGACCTCCAGAGATTATCCAGTCCACTCCCCCTGCAAAAGCAGAATCACGCAGGGCAGGCTGCACAGGAATCCATCCAGGTGGGTTTTGAAAGTCTCCAGAGAAGGAGACTCCACAGCCTCTCCAGGCAGCCTGTTCCAGATAGATTCAAAACTCAGAGACACTTTTGCAGCCCAATGCTTGGCTGCTTTTCAGAACAGAGAAGCTGGAGCACGGTGCGGAGTTTGCGCCTCCACCCCGACCTCATGCTCCATGCAGAGTAAACCGATGCTCTAAATTGTAATCAACACTGAGCATCCAACCTTCACAGTCCTATCTGACCCCCAAGATCTTACTTTGTGGACCACATCAATGATTTCTCTCCTTTGCTTTAAAGCTTTTTGCACACACACTTAACTTCCTTGCCACAATGAGTTTGCTTGCCATCAGCCCGGCAAGCACACACCCAAATGTTGGCAAGATCAGGGTATTAGGTGTTAGATTTCTGCTCTCTTGGAGAAAGAGTTAATGTGAGCAAGCACACATACTCGCTACAAAGCAAACACGTATCAATACACAATCACACATACATACTGATAAGTACTTGACAAGAACTGAGATACTGTTGCAAGTTTATATTAATTACCACTTGTTAAATATATGTCAAAACTTCACTTCCAAGTTCTCCTAAACTTTGTTACAGATCTCTCAGGTGGTGAGATAAGGGACACAGCGCACTGAGGAGCCGCAGCATAAACAAAGCCCTAGCCTTCACTTCCTTCTGCTGAAGCCTTCCATGGTTCATCACCCCAGCTGCTGTGGCATTTACTGCACGCACCCTTGTCTTATGTTGGGGTAGGAAAGAAAAAAAAATAAACACCAAATATATCTAGCAGCACCACCACTTCCAGTTCACTGGCTTCTAACGAAACTCAGAGACACTTCTGCAGCCCAACGCTTGGCTGCTTTTCAGAACAGAGAAGTTGGAGCACGGTGAGGAGTTTGCGCCTCCACCCCGACCTCATGCTCCAAGCCAGCCCGGTAGGCTGAAGAAATATTCCATCCTACTCGTATGACCATTTAAACAACTCCTCCTGAATCCAGCTGCTGATCACAACCACCTCTGACTGGATGGATATTAGAAAACCTGAAGAGAAAGTTAGCCAGAATGGTGTTACCAGGGAAGAAACGCTATCATTTAAATCTCACATTTGTTTGAACAGACATACTTTCCGTACTTTAAACTATTCTTCACCAGATAAACCAGTAATAGGAGTTTCAGTCCTCCAAGATAAGTGCAAGGGGCAGCAAGCATGTAAACAAGCTGCACGTTAAAAAATAAAAGCAAGTTCCAACCACAGTGTTTAGAATTGATTGCTTTATTAAAAAAATAATGTCTGCCTACATGCAATGAAAATGTGGGGTTTCATCATTTCAAAACGAAAGCTTGCATCTCTCCTGATATGGAGCTCATCTCTTAGACTATGGTTCTGTAATACATCTCCATGAGGGCAGGGGAAGTTTTATGGATCCTGAAATCAAGGCCAGTGGTGTTGCTGGCTTCAGTGAGAGCAGAAGCCTCGCATTTTCAAAACGACAACTTAAAGCCAAGGCAAGACAACTCATATGACACTGCTTTGTGACATTTGCTTGTGTTCTTCTGCCCAGAGAACACAACCTACCTTTCCACAGGGTTTACTAGAAAATACAGCAGTGTTAATCCATTTCACACACAGAGATCTGCTCAGTTAATTGTACACACTTGGCCTGCATTAGTATTGCCATACTGTAACACACATACAATATCTCAGTACCCAATTTGTCCATGAAAAGTTGAACTTGACTGTCTAAGTCACAAGACTTCATGGGACACAGGCCCAAACACGTTTAACTCAACAAGAGAAAATACACACAGAAGCTCTCAAATCGTGCTCACACCATATAGGCTGCAAGACTCCCAGAGTAAACATACACATGTACGACAAGCAGACAAAAAGTGTCATGCTCTTAAGCTGAATAATTATTCTAGACTCTTCCCCTTAGAGAGTCTGGAAGTCAATTTTTCCTCCCAGGCAGGGAAAGACAACTGCTAAAGCACTCTTAGCTGCAAGCAGGTAGGAGATTCCTAGCTGGCAATAAGGCAAAACGGCTCCTGAAGAAAATGCATGACTGAAACAAAACCGAGGAGTAAGGGAAGCAGAGAGGAAAGCACTCTTTCCAGCGGGAATTTCCTTTAGAGGAAGGGTCTGGACAAAAAAGGAAACTCAATTTGGTTCCCATTGTCTCAGCTTCATACCACTTCCACTTAGAAACTTTACGGGGCAGCCCATTCTCCACCAGGACAAGCCGTACGGAAACACACTCCCGGGGCCCTGGCAGTGTGGGGCCCAGGCTGCACAGCCCTGGCTGCCCTAACTGCTGACTAGCAAGCCACGCCAGTAAATGCAGTGATGAAAAATGCTAATAATGCGAACATTAAACAAAATAGTCAAAAAAAAACCCAGAACGCAAGCCCGACAACCCACTGCGGGTGGGAGCAGCAGCAGCTGCATCTCCCTGACGGCAGGAAACTTTCTGTGAAGTTACTGTCGGGGAACCTCGGGCAGCCAGCCCTGAGGCAGCCCAGGCCGGGCCGGCCTCCGAAACTCCTTTTAAAGCGCTCATCGCATCGCCGGCTCCTGCCGCGAAGAGCCACGCCGTGAAATCCCGGACGCGGCGGCTTTGCTGTGCGTGTCCCCCCAGGGCAGACACACGGCGCTGACAACCGACGGGAGCTGAGACCCCGTGTCCGCCTCCCCCGGGCCGGCGGCCAGCGCGGGGTGCTCCGCGTTCCAGACTGCCACGGCTGGGGGCAGCTGCTGACCCCACAGACGTGAGGCCGACCCCCACCACAACCCATGACCGCACTTCGCGCGGATGAAACAAATCAATACAATGAAGAAAGAAGCGCCCAACAAGCCAAAGAGGAAGAGCAATAACCAGGTCTTGCGGCCAAATAACCCCAGGTTGAACGCAGCGCCCACCGTCCTGAGACACCGCGCCGATAGAGGACGGCCAGACACAAGGGGGGACAGAGGGACTGGGCTTTACCTTGATAAAGCACTGAGCAGGAGTCTCAGACATCTCTCGGTGGGAATCGGCGACGCCCGGCGGGACGGGCGGGCGCGGGCGGACGGTAAGTTCTCGGGCTTTCCCCACTTTCCGCTCCTTTCCCGGCCCGGCGGCTCAGCGCGGCCCGTCTCTCTCAAGGGGAAGTTAGTGCCGCCACCATGGCCCGGCGGCGGGCACGGCGCGGCCCGCAGAGCCGCCCGGGAGGTCGGGGGAGACGCGCCCCGCCGCCGGAGTGCCCTGCTCAGCGCCGCTGCTCCGCGCAGTCGCTCCCGCCTCTCCCCCGGCACGCGCCTGTGGCTCTGCGCGTGTGACCGCGCGCGCTCCCTGCCCCGTCTGCGAGCCGGTACGCGCGCGCGGCACGGGGAGCGGAGCCGAGGGGAGGAGAGAGGCGGGAGCGGGGGAGCGGCGGAGCGGCGGAGCGGGGCAGCAGCAGGGGCGGGGGCTGCGGCGCGGCCCTGCTCTCGGCGCTGTTTTCCTTCCTGGAAGAGAGAAACCGAAAGGCGGCAGGGACCGGGCCAGGCCTGTCCGGGACCTATGCTCCGCCCCACGTCTCTCATTGATCCGGAGTTTCAGGGCCGAAACTGACGTGGGTTCCCGGCACTGGCACCGCCCCTTAAAGGGGCCGTTCCGGTAGGAGGCAACCGCGGGCACGAATGGCGGCCGCCGCCGTCCAGCCTTCGCTCCTCCTCGCCAGCGGCCGTGCCCCGCGGCAGGGGCGCGGCAAGTTGCTGATGCGGGCCGGTCCTAGCGGAGCGGAGGCTGGAGGGTTGCGACTGGGTCGCGTCATCTTATGGAGTGTCATTTGACTTAGCGAGGTGCCGCGGCAGGGTCGGGCGGGCCCTTTAAGCGCCGCTCACCGGTACCGGCAGCCAGCGCCGGGCCGGGCAGCGGGGTGGGCGGACGCCGCTGTGGGGAGCGGGGTGGGGGCGGACTGGCGGCCCGCGGGCAGGACGATGGTCTTTGTTCCACCGCCGGGGCTGCCCCTTTAAGAGTCCCGACCAGGAAATGAGGCTCGGGTTACCGCGGGGCACGGGAAGTCCAGGGAGGCACCGCCGGCCCTTGTTTTTCCTCCGCCCAGCCCCGTTTGCTGTCGAGCTCGGCCCGGCCTCGGCCCCCCGACAGAGCTCCCTGGCTAAAGACACCGAGGGAGTAGCGGGATGCGGCCCCTCCTAGCAGCGGCCCGGCGCCCCCTGTCCAACCGGAGGATAGCCACACCATGGGAAACGTCCTGTCAGCACCCGCAGGACCTCTCCTGATGGACAACTTTGCAGCCACTCTGCCTCAGGCCGGTAGCACTGCATGGGGTTCTTGTGACCGAAAAGCAGGACCCGGCGGTTGGCCTTGTTTAAACCTCTCGATCTTGTTTAAACCCATCGATCCAGCCTGTCCATATCCCACTGCAGACCTTTCCTACCTTCGAGCAGATCAACACTTCTACCTAGTCTGGTGTCATCTGCAGACTCACTGAGAGACCACTCAATTCCTTCATCCACACGACTGATACAAGATATTAAAGCAAGATTAGCCCCAAAACTGAGCCTTGGGGGACATTGCTTGTGACCAGCCATCAGCTGGATTTAACTCGGTTCGCTAGGACTCTATGGGCTTACTCATCCAGCCAGTTTTTACCCAGCAATGACTCCACCTGTGTAAACCATGAGCTGCCAGCTGCATTTAATTCTGTTCACCACGAGGCTCTGGGCTCACCCAGCCAGCCAGGTTTTTTACCCAGCAAAGAGCCCACCTGTCTAAGCCATGAGCCAGCAGTGTCTCGAGGAAAATGCTGTGGGAAAGGGTGTCAAGGACTTTACTGAAGTCCACATAGACAACATCTGGTAGGCATCCTTTGGCAGGCTACAGCAGGCCATTTTGCAAACAAAAAACTACCTCTTGCAGCTTTGTTTTGGCCAGCCACTAGAATTAAATGTGGAAGAGACAGGGAAAGAACTATTCCCTCTCAGCCTAGCAACCAGTGACACTGTTACCTTACAGGGCTGAGCGAATAATAAAGGATTCATCTTTACCTGGCTTCCCTCAGCATGGCTGAGCTGTTGGAGCAGAACTGTGCCATGTGCTGCTCTCTCCTCTGCTGGTTTTTCTGTTTCATCACTATTAGGCTTTCCCATTCTACTCCTGGCTTTCCCCAAGTGCTGAGTCATTATTCTGTAACTCATGGGAAGCTGGGGGGGGGGAGTTGTTAAATAGAGAAATTGGAGATGGAAAAGGCCTGTTAGGTCATCTACCTTGCTTCCCTGCTAGTAGAGGAGTTACAGTTGATTGATTTTGTTTTAAATGCCTTGAGGACCTCGACCCCTTTTTTTTGAGACTGTTTCACAGTCCAGCAAGTCCCATGGTCAAGAAAATACTTGGCCAATGTTTTCATTTGTCCAGTTTCACCTAATAGTAACTGGGTATAACCAGCTGGGTTCTAACCGCGTATTGCCCTCCTCTACACTGTTGTTCTCCTTACTGGCTGTTCCTGCCTTGCATTCAGGTGTCACACATTTTCCTAGCCATTGCTATTAATTTTTTTTTCTCCTTTCATTAATCAGCCCCTGCAGCCACTTTATCATTGTCATGAGTCTCCTCTGATTCCTGTTCCATCAGTCATTGTCTCAGCCCACAGATGCCTGCGTTTAGGCACAAGTAGCTGCCTGATCCTTTGTAAATGCAGACAACCCCCCATCACAATTTAATTTGTCTCCAAGTTGCCTCAGAAGCTTGTACAAAATTTGCACATGCCATTGCCATGAATCAGATCTGGTCCTGTTACTCCTCAGTGTTCCCTCCTGCACTACAAGTGCAATCTGTTTTTCCCTACAGAGATTGTGGTGAAGCTGTGTCACGACTCTCATTATCTTGCCTGGAGTTTCAACATCTGTTCTTTTTGGGGTCACTGATAACTGCTGTTCCTCCTGCTTTGATTAACAGCCCTACAAACACAGGCCTTGATCCATCTTGGCAGACCTTTCAACCAATATGAATGGTGGCAAGTATCTGTCCAAGATTACAGCCTGGTTTAGAGCTGTTCTCTTCCAGCTCCTTTAGTTTTGGGGTTGTTTTCACTGCTCCACTCAATATGAGTGCAGTGGACAGGAACTAGAAAAGATAAGGACCAAAAAAAGGTGAATGCATAGAGAAGGCCACAGGCACCTTTCCAGCCAGAAGTCAACCCCACTGAAGCTGCTGTAAGGAAGCTGGGGAAGGAAACATGGCTGGACAAGACACTCTGTGGTCTGCCCCCACCAACAAAAGCAGATAAGCCACAGTGAGTGGAGAACATCTTTGAATGAGGAGGAGCCAAACTCCTTGTAATGCATTAGCTTATTAGCTTGATTCAGCTCTTGTTTCTTTGACCTGATTTCTCTCAGTTCCTCTCGTTAGTTCCATCTCTTGAGACCTCAGACTATGTGATGTGATCCTGGTGCTGCTCTATGCAGGAGAGGAAAAATGCTACCAAATCTCCTGGTGAGCAGGATGGTCTGTGGCTGCAGGACTCTGGAAATACAAGAAGAAAGCTCCTCCGGCTGTCAGCTCTGCTTTAGATACATACCACATGGAGATTGCACAGAGTGTAAAGGAAATCCATTAGCTCCTATTAAACCTTGAATAGACTCCCAGTTAGTTTCCTTCCCTCTCACCTAGAGGCTATTCTTTAGCTTATCTCCAAGGAGGACTCTTTAGATAAAAGCAGCATTTGCTGTCTCAGAGAGCCACCTTTCATCAACACTCTCCCCAGAAATCCCCTAACTTTTTGCTTGCCTAGATGGCAGCAATGCTGATGCAGGCAAAAGGTAATTATGCTCTGGCCTCTGGAGTGAGGCCAAGTTCTTGCCCTGATTAGGGCTCTCTCAATAAAGACAGATGGGTGGCATGTTGGGAGACTGCAGCAGGATGAGAAATCCCACAGACAGAAGTATGTAGTGTCCTGAAAGCAGAGCAAGCCCAGAAGAAACAGAGGCAAACCAACCTTTCATTGGTACTTTTCATTTTCTGCCTGCAGTGGAGCATCTGCACACCAGCTTCCATCTAGACCTCTTTTACAGCTATGAGCCTCTCAGTGCCTTCCCACCTGCTAGGCTAGTTTTCATCCACATGTCCCTAAAGGATGTTGGAACTTTTTTCTCCAGAAGAGTTAGACCCTTGGGAACCTACACCCAGCTGAAAGCCAAGGGTTTCATTTCTTCTTCTGTGTACCAGTTTTCCAGTTTCAGCAACTTAGGGCAGTACCTTAGACATTTGTCAAGTAATTGTTGCCTTCACCTTGCTTTTATGAAGGAGACCTTGTTCATGGTAGTATTTTTTCATTCCTTTTAACATTTGCAAAGACACTCATTAGTTCCCAGTGCCCAGTTACCACTAACTCATTCTAATGTTTCTCCAATGTTTGTTTTTCCTTCTTTTTATCTTTCCCCAGCAGAACTTAACTGACTCACTTATTTAGTGTTCACTTCTTTGCTTCATCTGTATTACTAGTTTTACTTCTGTCTTCCAGTCACTTGGTGTGATAGGATTGGTCTGATGACATTAATGACCTTCAACAGAGATGATTCTTCCAGGCTGAGGAAGGATCAGGAACAGAACACAGTAAGAGGCAGGAGTAAATGTTAAGAACATGCAAGGATCCATTCATGTCAGTGTCTTGAGGACACACCAGTAAATCCATCATCATTGATGCACAGGTGTGCTTTGGATGTGATCCCTGTTGCACACATAGCACTACACTGCTTTTTTCCCTTCCCAAACTGGTTTTTCAGATCAGATTGCATTTTATGGCCCTAGTGCTTATCAGTTATGCTGTTTCTGATCGTTAGCAGTAGGATTAGCTTTCACTTCATACTCTTAGGCAACTCCTTTTGCCAAGATTCAGACAGGTTAATGTTTCTTGTAGTAGAAGTTCCAAATCCTTGGCTTTTTAGAACTATGTATGAAATTCCATCTTAAACATTAGAGTGAGAACTGCCATATCCATTTCATTTCCTTTCTTGTTGCTTCATCTAAGAGCCTAGGAGATTCAGTGGTCTCTTAACTGCTCAGGGCTGGCTTTCTGAATAGGATTTTAGCATGAAAACCTATAGGAGTTGTTGCAGGACTCTTCTTCCTGTTCCTAGATGACTGCTGCATTCTGCGAGGTGCTGTTAATGTCCCCAACCTTGTTTAGTCCTAACCTACACTGAACTTCTACAGCATTTCACCTTCACTGTCAGCCAGGGTGGAATACACATACAGAAAGGCAGGTTAAGACTGTCCTGGACTGATGAGGACTCCATGGGGCTTCCTGCAGGCAACTCCAACACAAGAAGGAAGATGATCACAGGGCTGGAGAATCTTCCTATAGGGACAGGATGGGACAGTTAGTGCTGTTCAGCCTGGAGAAGAGAAGGCTCCAGGGAGACCTTAGAGCAGCCTTCCAGTACCTGAAAAGGGCCACAGGAGTGCTGGGGAGGGACTTTTTACAAGAGCTTTTAGTGACAGGCCAAGAGGGAATGGATTGAAGCTGAAAGAGGGGAGATTTAGACTGGAGATTAGGAAGAAATTCTTTACAGTGAAGGTGGGGAGACACTGGAACAGGTTGCCCAGGGAGGTTGTGGATTCCTCCTCCTTGGAGGTGTTCAAGGGCGGACTGGACAAGGCCTTGAGCAACCTGGTCTAGCAGAAGGTGTCCTTACTCATGGAGCTAGATGATCTTTGAGGTCACTTCCTACCCAAACCATTCTTTGATTCTATGATTTGCAACAGTATAATGGTTTTGGTAAAATATTTGTTAGGCTTTTTGTTCATTTGTCTGTTTCAAACAATTCTAATTCCCCAAAACTGCAGGTATTGGGTTCAGAAACCCACAGCAATCAAAGTGGAAATGCAAAACTCCTGCTAGGACACCACTTCAGCACTGAATGTATGGAAAAACTGCCACCCTGAACATGCTTGATGTTCTAAGCAGTATCATCCTCACACATCATCATGTGCTGGATTAGTCTGAATTACCTGCTATATTTTGCTATATTTCTTCTGTAAGAGAAACTTTTTCCCCCCTGCTGCTGTGTGACTAATCTGTTAGGAGAAAGGGGAAGAGAGATTGAGGAGCAGTGCAGCATCTTCTGAGAGACCAGTTTATAGTCATGTTTGAAAAGCAAACTTTATTGCACAAGACATTGCTCAGACACACGTTGGCAGTGCTACTCCTGGTGCATGCTTTCATGTCACAGCACGTATAAATGAGGCAGCAAGTGGCCCTGACAGAGCTCCTGAGTACATGAACTCAAGTGACGCTAAGCTGGCAATAGCTAAACCTGACTATCAGGCTGGGCTAAACTTGCACTGGAACAGGCTGCCCAGAGAGATCTTGGAGTCTCCTTCCCTGGAGACATTCAAAACCTGCCTGGATGTGTTCCTGTGTGACCTGCCCTGGGTGATCCTGCTCTGGGAGGGTGGGTGGACTCAATAATCTTTCAAGGTCCCTTCCAACCCCTAACATTCTGTGATTCTATGACCACAGGCCCCTCTCATACCACCATGGAGCAAGACCATTGCACCATAAGACTGAAGCAGCCAAGCCCATGTCTACTTCTTCCAGTATTTTGCTTGCAGTGTGGTGCCAAAAGGCAAAGTTTGCAGGGCTAGCACCTCATGGAAGTGCCCCATCCCATGCTGCTGCGAAGGTCACACAACACTCCCCTTTGGTCGTGTTAGTAGCTGTCCTTTAGCAAAGTGAACAAGCACAAGCACTGTATCATCTGTGTGTCTGTGTGTGTGCATCTCTGTGTTTAGAGCTATCTCATTCTCCTGGCTGTGGTGCAAGCAGATGGAGACTGGCAGGGATAGCTCAAGCTGGAATCTTGTGATTCCTCACAGCCACAGATGCAGCTTCTGACATCAAGTCATGCTAGTAGCCCTCTTGCTCACTAGCAAAGAGACAAGAAGCTTCTCTTGCTCACTAGCAAAGAGACAAGAAGCTTAACCAGGCACTGGTCCTTACCCTACCCCTACAAAATCTTGCCCTGACAGAGAGCACTGAAGTGCCACTAAGCATGCATGTAGGGGGGACCTCTGCTTGTGGTTGGAGATGAGCAAGGCCAGGCAGACTGTATGAGAGGCTCCTTGGAGAAAAAACATGAATAAGGTCCCCCCTCAGGCTCCAAGATAAAGAGCCCCAGCTCCCTGAGCCTTTACTCAGCAGGGAGATGTTCCACTGCCTTCAGCATCTTGGAATCATAGAATCATAGAATCAACCAGGTTGGAAGAGACCTCCAAGATCATCCAGGCCAACCTAGCACCCAGCCCTAGCCAGTCAACCAGACCATGGCACTAAGTGCCTCAGCCAAGCTTTGCTTGAACACCTCCAGGGACGGCGACTCCACCACCTCCCTGGGCAGCCCATTCCAATGGCAAATCACTCTCAGTCAGTTCCCAGAGGTCCTTCTTAGGTCCAGAACTGGACACAATATTCCAGATGTGGCCTCACCAGGGCAGAGTAGAGAGGCAGAAGAAGCTCAACCTACTAAACACAATTCTTCTAATCCACCCCAGTGCACCATTTGCCTTCTTGGCCACAAGGGCACATTACTGGCACATGGGCATCCTGCGCATGGTCTTTTTCTTCAGAGCTGCTCTCCAACAGATCAGCCACCCAACCTCTGTTAGTTCTTGCATAATCTGGAACAGTGAAGTTCAAGTCAATATTGACAGCTTCAGGAATTCAGAGTAATGATGGACCTTCTTCTCACCTCGAAATCTTGTGATTTTGAGCGGAAAAAATACTCCAGAAAATTCTGTTTAACAAAGTCTCTATTTTCTTATTTTCTTCTGCATTTTGTCTTGTACATGTTTCAAAATTCTCTCCCAAATTTTGAGTGCCAGAATATTCCCCCCCCCCTTCCCTTTTCTTCATTCTTTTTTCTTCTTTGTTATTTTTTCCTTCTCTCTCTCCCTCCACCTCTTTCTTCTCACCTTCCCACTTGCCTTCTTATTTCACATATAATTGCATGAGTCACTCCAGGAAAATTAAAGAATAATAAGATATATGATGAAACTCATGATAAAAGTAGAAAAAACATCTAGCTATATTCTGATATAAAAAAGCATTTTAAACAAAACAACAACAACAAAAAGAAGCTGAAGGGACAGAGTTTAATTTCTCTGCCAGATAAATCCATATTGACCTCTATTTTGCATGTACTGCCTGATTTTTCCTTCTCCATGTCACTTACCCCAGTTGCAAAGGTGAAGAAAAATTTTCTCACCCCCCAGTCCTCCCTACAAGTAATATTCTCACAGGCTCACCACCCCCTCCCTCCTTTTTTAGCATCACTTTTATTCCATGGAGTGCCAGGATTGCTGCTGTGCAGCCTTTTTGAAGCAGTGCTGCACACTCTGTCATCCCTGTCGTAACTCTCTGTCTTGCTGGCAGTAAATGAGTGACACAAATTGTTTCCCTGCCAGATAAACATTGTCTCCTAGATTTAGTACTCATATTCTAATGTGAAGAATAGCATTATAAGAGCAACAGCAGTCAGTCTGCTTACAATTGTCCTGTATTCCTAGGAGGCGAAAAACAGAGAACTGCCTGCTCCAAGCCTGAGGAAATCTTGCACCTTTCTGCCCAGTCCTACACCCATCAGGGTAGGTGCTTACAGCAGCATGATTCCGTGGTTGCAAAGCCAGCAGGCTGAAAGGGAAACTCAAGCAAGGAAAAGGAAAAAAATAAAAGGAGGAAAGGAAAAGGGGAAAATGAACATGTTGAAATGGAAAAAGGAAAAGGGGTAAAGGAAAAAGGAAAAGGGAAAAAGGAAAACAGGAAAAGGGCCACAGGAAAATTGAAAAGGAAAATGGAAATGGAAAAAAAAAAAAGGAAAAGCAGAAAAGGGAAAAAAGAAAAGGGGAAAAGGGAAATGTAAGACAGAAAAGAGAGAAAGGAAAAGAGGAAAGGAAAAGGGGAAAAAGGAAATGGAAAAAGGGGAAAGGAATAAGGAAAAGGACAAAAAGAGAAAGAGGGAAAGGAAAAAACAAAAGGGGAAAAGGAAAAGGGAGAAAGGAAAAGGGGAAAAGGAACATGTTAAAATGGAAAAAGGAAAAGGGAAAAAGGAAAACAGGAAAAGGGCCACAGGAAAATTGAAAAGGAAAATGGAAATGGAAAAAAAAAAGGAAAAGGGAAAGCAGAAAAGGGGAAAAAAGAAAAGGGGTAAAGGGAAATGGAAGACAGAAAAGAGGGAAAAGAAAGGGGGGAAAAGGAAATGGAAAAAGGGGAAAGGAATAAGGAAAAGGACAAAAGGAGAAGGAAAAGGAGGGAAAGGAAAATGGAAAAAAAATGGAAAAAGGAAAAGGCAAATGGAAAACAGAACATGGAAAAAGGAAATGGGGAAAGGGAAACTCAACCAAAGGCTAACTGAGGGTAGTGCATGCTCAAGAAATGACAGAATGGAATCCCAGCAACTGAATAAAGCACTGTGTGCACATCTTGTTGCACAGAGCTGTGATTTATCTGTTTTTATTTCCAATACTTGCAGTAGCATCATGATGTAGGATTTTAGAGCCTCTTAAATCATGCCTGACATTTATGGATATAGTTTAGAGTGCATACATTATGGATAAGCAGTAGCCTCTCCTGTGGCTGAACAGCAAACAGTTTCCACTCATAGGTCTTATTCCACCCTCACCCCTTTTTATAACTCGAGCTCAGAAACTGCCAAACACACTCCAAAGACAAAGATTTTGGACAAGAATACAAAAGAATAAAGAAGACATTCTGACTGTCCTGATCTAAAAAAAGAGCCTTTGCTTCTTTTGTATCCTATTTCCAAGTGCAGGCCTGCAGCCAAAAGGGTTAACTGCAGCTTTTTCAGGGGCTGCATATTCTGCTGATCATCCTCTCACAGGGAAGAGCTGGTAATCAGCCCGACTCACTGATGGTTTTCTTATGGTGTGTGTACAGAGTGGTGGAATCAAGACCAGAAATTTGAGCTGACCCAAACATTAGCTTGGGAAATGACTGAGAAGAGGCACAGAGGTAGGTGGACCTTGGTGCCAAGGCCTCACCTTACTGAGCCTAACTCTGCACAGATCTCTGATAGCTACAGAGGGACCCCAGCCCCTTCCTCTTTATGTCAGCTTGAGTTCAGGGCAGTATGTGTGGATGCATCTGCTCCTACTTGATGCTGGGCATGGCTGATGCTGGAGGACCAGACTGAGAAGCCCCTATGTGCATGCAGGGGAGGACAGAGGCTTTGGTCTGTGGACATCTGGTTCATTTCCTTGTGCTCTCTTCACAACCTGTACTTTGTCACTTGGACAACAGTGGCATTGCCACTGCCACTTGCCTGGCACACAGTCCACTGCCCTTCTCCATGCTCAGGGGTGGATAGCACCTGACTAGACAGACTCATCTTTGTTGCCACTGCCTGAAGAAAGTGGAGGCAGGCTTGGGCTGTGCCAGTCAAAACAGGTTGAGAGGACAGCCAGGAAGGAGGAGAGAGGGAGGGTGGCTTGGACAAGTCCTGTCAGCCATAGCAGCTGCAAAAGGAAGAGCAAGCCAGTGGGTGAGGATGGAAAAAGTATTTGAGAGGAGGACCACGATTTTGTTTCAGGAGAGGCCTCACCTGCAATTTCAGAGGGGGAAAGAGAGAGAGAATGATGAAAGGAGCAGGTGGATAGGTGAGGGGAACTCAGCCTCCCTGCTTGTTTTCCAGGAGGAACAGCCTGCAGCCAGGAAGACAACTCTTTCAGAGGACTGTGGCATAGGCACCTTTGTGACCAGAAGGATGGAAGGCTTTAACTGCCTGGGGAAGACATTTTAATGTGTCAAGGCCTGAACCAAATGCAGATTGCAGTGGTCACAGCTACCACTGCAAGAGATAAAGAGACATTTCACTCTCAGATAGCATCTTACAAGTGGTAATTAAGCGTTTACAACACCCATGTGAGGTAAATGCATAGCTATCACTCCTGCTAGGAGAGAGGGAAGCGGCTTGCCGAAGGCCAGGTGGTGAGTCAGTGGCGGTGCCGCCGTCACCAACCAGAAGCTCTCAGTTCCCAGCCCAGCCCAGCCTGCGAACCACAGCAGTGGTGTGGCAGCCTCCCAGCTGAGAGATGGAAGTGAGCTGATTTCTCAAGCACTTTGATGAGAGAAGGAAGGTTAGAAATAGCCTGCAGGTCTTTCTAGAGAAAGTGTCAGGGCTGAGAGGGAATTTCAGAGGAGGGGAGCAGGAAAGGCGGTGGTGGTGAAGTGACTATTGATACAAGCAGCTATGAAGGGAAGGGAGCCAACAACGGGGGAGGAAAATGGGTCAATAAGGAAGGTAGATTTTCCTGAGAGGAGGCAGGAAGAAAGGAAAAAATAGTGAGAAGGGGATAGGGGAATGAGGAAAAAAAATCCAGCAAGAGTGCGTGTGGCAGTATTTGAAGCAGGCAAGAAATGCCACTGAGAACAGGGTCTGCCAGTGCCTGAGCAATTATAATCACTCTATTGTCTCCTGCACAGCAGCTGGAGATGTCAGAGCCCTCCACAGAACAGGGTAAGCATAGTTACCTTTGTCACACCTATGGGAGAGCTGAGGCTCAGGGCAGCAAAGCTCCAAGCCTCTGGTCACACAGCAAGGACCACACATTATTCTGGTTTAAGCTACTACAATAAATGCAGCTTGAAACAGAGGCAGGACAGACAGGGACAGAGACTTCTCAGTGGTAAAGGAGAGAAAAAGAGAAGAGACAACTGATGTCAGCAGCTCAAATCTACTTTTGATAGCTCTAGAATACACAATGCCAAATAAAATGACAGGTGGAGACTGTGAGCTTTGGATCTTCCCTGCCTTAATCTACAAGCTAAGGAATACTAAGAGGCAAACACACCTCTATGTGCACACATGGATGAATAGGTGTGTCACAATCATCCTAACACTAGCTTTAGTGTCATCTGTGCCCTGACATGAGCTATTTCCTCGGTTTTCCTCCTTTCAGCATCCATAAGGTAACAATTTGTACCTGCAAGATGCCAATACTCCACAAATTTTCAAACCCCAACTATGCTTTGAGATCAACTAGTCTGGAATATTTCAGTTGGAGGGTACCTGCAATTACCTGGAAGCTGCACATGAGTACCATCCTGGTAGGATCATTTGTTTTCAGTCATTATGGATCATAGGGCAAGAAGTATGTAACAACTTGTGGCTACCACTCCAGAAGAGGCATCAGCTGAAAAAGCAGAAGCCCAAAAAACAGCCTTCAGCATCACTGGAGGATTGCACTGACAGAGGTTAGCACAGTGTTTGTAGTGCCCAGAAAAGTGAGATGCTTGTGTAAAAGTTCCTCTTCATTTCAAAAACCACCTTCTCTCATCTCTGCTTCCTCCTTTTTCTTCACATGAAATGAAGAAGCTGCAGCTATTTTTAGCTTGTGGAGGGCAGAGGAGCATCCTCCAGTACAAAACAAGAGGAGAAAACCAGTGTAATTCACAGAATCACTGAATCACAGGAGGAGGAAGGGATCTCCACAGATCATCCAGTCCAATCCCCCTGCCAGAGCAGGAGCACCCAGGGCAGGTCACATAGGAACACATCCAGGTGGGTTTGGAATGTCTTCACAGAAGGAGACTCCACAACCTCTCTGGGCAGCCTGCTCCAGGACTCTGCCATACTCACAGGGAAAAAGTTTTCCCTCTGTTTCTGTGGCACCTCCTCTGCTCCAGCTTGCCCCCACTGCCCCTTGTCCTGTCATTGGACATCCCTGAGCAGAGCCTGGCTCTGTCCTCCCCACACTGCCCTGCACATCTTTACGAACACGAGTGAGTGAGTGCAGCCCTCAGGCCTCTCTGCTCCAGGCTAAAGAGCCCCAGCTCCCTCAGCCAGTCCTCACAGGGAGATGTTCCACTGCCTTCAGCATCTTCGTGGCTCTGTGCTGAATTCTTTCAAACAGTTCCCTGAGGTCCTTTTTGACCTGAGGGGACCAGAACTGGACACAATATTTCAGATGTTGAAAGAATCAGGAAAGAGCACTATAAAAGATAAGGCCTATTTTTAGTAACACTCTTTCAGTGTTAAAGTCTCCACTATTTATTCCAACTTCACCACCTCTCCTTAAGCATCAGAGACTCCCTCACCCTCTTTCCTCGTGGTGCAGAAGGCCATGACTTCAGCTGTGCAGTGCTACCACCCTCTGGCCACCGTTAGCACCACAGTTCTCCATCTGCAGGAATGCCCTGAACTCCATCTTCTGCTTTGGACACTTTGCATGCTGCCTTCAGTGTACCCAGGACATACAGACAGTGGCTGACACCTTCTGACGCAGCTCTATATGACAACTCTTTTGTGGTGTAGCAACAGCACTTAAAGAGACTCTGTCTGGGTCAGAGATGCACAGGCTGACACTTTGAAATGTGCTGGTCCAGTGCATGTGGCCAGTGGGTTCATCTCCTCGTGCTGTCACGATACATCACCTGTATTGGAATAGGCACTGTTACCTGCTTTGAGGGTGTCTCTTAGGGGATGAGACATTCCTGGGTCACCTTGAGATTAAAGCGTTAGAAGGGGACCTTTTCTCTTTCAGCACCTCAGATGCACAGCTCTACAACTGAACTTGCACCTCCTTAGCTCTTGCTCAGGAGTTGTTCTGACTGCATGAGCATATAAAAGTGCCAAGTTGCATAGCAGTCCATCTACATCTTTCTGTACTGACACTACCAATGCTGAGACTCCTGCAGACATTTGTCAGTGGAGGCACCTTCTGCTCATCAGAAGTTGCCCCAGGCCATTAGCTCATTTTCTAAGGATCAGCATGATGTTACAGGGTGAGACTGGGTGATCTTGAAGGTCTCTTCCAACCAGATATATGCTGTGATTCAGTGGGAAGAACTGGGAGAGGAAAAAGGAATTTGTGACCCAAGGGAGGTTTCTTATCATCCTGTCATCCATGTGGGTCCACAACTGCCTTGCTCAGCTTTAGAACACACAGGCTATGTGTTGTGGGTTAGTAGGTCTGTGGTAACCAGCACATATCTAGATAGCTTCTGGGCAAAAATCAGAGAAACAGCAGCAAAGGCTGCAAGAGGGGCTGATAAACCAGGAGCATGAATTTCACACTCTGCTGGTGAGGCTTGGCAGGGCTGTGTGTTTGAACCAGGCCAGAGGCTTGAATTAATTGTTTTGGCTCTCCCAGCACTAGCTTCAGTACTTGCTGAGGCCCTAACTGGGTTGCAACATGATGGCTGTACACATACCCTGATCCTGCAGATAACCAGGAGATAGATCAGGCATGTGCCTGCTTTGTGTTCCAGCAGCGTTTGTGCTGAAACATGCCTAGCTGTGGGAGAACCTCCTTGGCCCCTCTGCACCTTGGGAAAGCACACATCTTTGATCTGAGCTCCAGGAGCTGAAACAGTTTAAGATGCTGGTGCAGAGCATGTGTTGATGTGGTGTGATGAAGACAGACAGATCTATGTGTCTGACAATTCAGTTACCTGAGTGCTGTGAGCCACCGTGGATGAAGTGCCCAGCTGAGCAATTGTCCTCAAATGATGATGGACAGCAGATAAAAAAGATGTGAACAGCTCCTCAGTCCTTTGAAACAGGCTCATGACTTTGATTCAAAGTTGCCATTTTGCCTACTGCTGATCATAAATTTGTCCAACATGCCTGAAAGCATTGGTCAGCTTCAGCATGCCAGGCTGTGCAAGCCCCAAGATGTCAGTACCAGCGTGGTACCACAGTGACATCCTTACCTCTAGGGTCCCAGAGAACACAAAAGCTTGGGGGTGGCCTCTTCTCCTAGGCAACCAACAATAGAACAAGGGGACACAGTCTCAAGTTGTGCCAGGCGAAAGTACAGGCTGGATGTTAGGAGGAAGTTGTTCACAGAGAGAGTGATTGGCATTGGAATGGGCTGCCCAGGGAGGTGGTGGAGGCACCGCCCCTGGAGGTGTTCAGGCAAAGTCTGGCTGAGGCACTTAGTGCCATGGTCTAGTTGACTGGCTAGGGCTGGGGGATAGTTGGACTGGATGATCTTGGAGGTCTCTTCCAACCTGGTTAATTCTATGATTCTATGATCTTGCTGGGGGAATTTGGGCATGTTAGAGCTTTCTAAGAGTCCTCTGTCAGAGTTTTCCAACAAAACATAAAGGAGAGTGGTGCTGGTAAAGCAGCTGAACACGCACAGAGGGAAAAGACAGCATAGGAGCTAGACAGCACAGGAGATGGATATTATGGTTTTGTAGGAGAAAAGGTTTACTTTGTCCTTTAATTTACCACCCTCAGAGACACAAATTCAAAACTCACATAAGCTCTAACACAACCAGGTGACATGACTTGAACAGTGAATGTGTTTACATGGATCTGACAGGTGTTAATGATGGCTTTCAATTCAAAAGGAATCCTGGAAGAGAAATTGCTCCTTAAGTCTAACAGCAGCACTGTTTTCTAACATGATTACTAGCTGGAACCAGGTGTTGCAAAATATCAAGTGTCTTGCTCTCTTTATTTAAGAGAAGATCCTTATGAACGTGATCATCTTTGAAGGTCCAATTTTATTGTCTGATGTGCTTCAACCCATGTTTCCTACACAGGGTTCATAATGAGATTAGTGGAGTGTAAATCTTCATGCATTTTAAACAAACAGTCTCTTGAGTGTCTGGCACTAGAAATTTATTGTTCTGCATTTCCCCACGGGCGCTGATGTTGCATCCCTTAATTGTAAAGAATTAATCTGTGTCGTGTTACAAGGCCTTTGATTACATTTTAAATGGGAGAGTTTCATCTTTTCTTTGTTTGGGCTATCATATAATTTGATTAATTACAATTGGTTGGATTTTTATTCCCCCATTTGCCACAAAAAGGCCAAAGCCTTCTGTTTGCTATTGCAAAAACAGTCCATATGGAGAAGCCACCAGCACAATGTGTGGAGCAGCCCCTAACTCAGTACAGAGATCACTGTTGTCATGTCAAATTTACCTGATTAACACTACCTGTCAAGATTTAAACTGATACCCTAGCCCATTCACACAATCTGAATGGTTAGTTCCCAGATTAGTATTCTTATCTGTTTGTTCTGATACCAGAGTATGATGAATTACCTCTCTGTCTCTGCTGAATATAGCAGCCAGTGTAATGCAAATGTATATTCTAGGGTACTCCATTTGTGTTTGCAGTATATTTGCCTTTGCTTCAGATGACTGTGGCAGGTCTACCACAGCTCCAAGGCTAAAAATATATCCAGCAGAGGAAGTGGTGCTGTCTGGCTCCCTTTGAGCTGCAGTTACAGGATCCTGATGTCTGTTGTAATGAGGCCAGTGGTTTAGCATGGGATTTCTATCAGCATAAAACTGGAGTAAACCCCAACAGCTTCAACTTCTACCATCATCATGACTGTCTTGTCCACTCCAATGCATTTCACAGGATATAGAGACCTCACATAACTGCTGTACCAGTCTCCAACAGTGTGAGCCTCAATAAGGCTAGCTGCTTCAGAAAACAAAATCACAGAACCATAAAATGGCTCAGGTTGGAAGGGACCTCAGAGCTCATCTGCTCCAACCTCCCTGCCATGGGCAGGGACACCTCTCAACTAGACTCCCTGCTCACAGCCTCATCCAGCCTGGCCTTGAAGATCCCCAGGGAGGAGGCATCCACAGCCTCCCTATTCCAGAGTCCCACCTTGCTCCCTGTCTTCATTCAAAGTCTCTGCAGGGAAAGTTAACTCTTCCACATCCTAAGTAGAAGTCTTCTATAGCTTGCTGCCCCACTGCTAGTGACTGGAATAGCATCATCTTGATTCCCAAAAATATTCTGCTGGTGAAAGAAACAACTGTAAAGTTGTTTTTCAGATTTGGTTTTGTTTTTTTTCCCTAGAATTCAGTCAATATTGAAACTGCAAAGTCATGATCTCATATTGCAGAATGTATTTTTCACTAAGGCACAGTGTTAGGACACCCTGTGATTACCAATCATGATAATGGCTGATCAGTGAGGAAGGGTTTGCTCCCCGTGTAGGCACTTACTTTAAACAGCAAGCTGGAAAACATCACCAGCAAAATTTACTTTGTGATGGTGCTTTGCCAAATGAGTGGTCTGTGATTAACCTGCCCTTTCCTGCCTCTTGTTCCCTGCTCTAAGTGCTCATAACTCTCCAGTTCAAAGCCCAGTGTGACAGCCTGCTTCTGCCTGTGCTGGAGCTAGACAAAGTGATGCAGCCAGGGGAGAGGAGCAGGAAAAGACCTTCCTCTTTGCACAGCTGGATGGCTTGGCCTTTGGTGCATGGCCTGATGGAGAGGGTGGGGTTTCTCTTCCTTGTTGTGCGAGTTGGTTTGGTAAGGGCCCTTGTCACACTGATTGAAACTAAGGTTGCTCCTCATCAAATTGCCCAGGGAGGTGGTTGGGTCCCCATCCCTGAAGATATTCAAGGTGAGGCTCGACAGGGCTCTAGGCAGCCTGACTTAGTTGAGGATGCCCCTGCATACTGCAGAGGGGGTTGGACTAGATGACCTTTGGAGGTCCCTTCCAAGCCAGACCAATTTGTGATTCTATGATCAGATGATCTGGTATAGGAATGTGCCACCCGGGATGTGACCTGGTCAGCTGTCATCCTTCACATCTGTACATAGAATCTTAGAATCAACCAGGTTGGAAGAGATCATCCAGTCCAACCTAGCACCCAGCCCTATCCAGTCAACTAAATGCCCCAGCCAGGCTTTTCTTGAAGACCTCCAGGGACGGTGACTCCACCACCTCCCTGGGCACCTTATTCCAACGGCAAATCACTCTCTCTGTGAAGAACTTCCTCCTAACATCCAGCCTATACTTCTCCTGGCACAACTTGGATTTTTGTGTTTCTTTGTATGTGTTTGTTACCTATCTTGTTTATCCTGTTAGAATGAGCATTTCCACATCTTTACCCACAGCTGTTATTACAATTTCTTTTAAAGCAAGTGCCATGTTTCTCAGGTAATTACTGGGCTATAGGACCTGAGGCTTTAAGAAAAAAAGAATAACCATGGCAACTGACTGACAGCAGATCCATGGCTCCTTTTACCGCCATTAAAGAAACACAACTAAAGCCTTAGAGGCTTTTTCAGTAGTTTGGTTGTTGGCTTTTTATCCTGGCTCTTCATCTAAACCAATTGCAAATCCTCTGGAGCAGCGCCACAAAGGCATTGACCTCCTGAAACACAGCAAGTTCATTTCCCCTGGGAAGTAAAGGTACATACACATGGGAGGACCAGTTGGGGCTGGCAAAGCAGCAAAGGAGGGAAACTGTCTGAGTGGTGAACTTCCAGGGACCTGTGTCCAAATGAGATCAGATAGCCAGGGCTGAGGAGCTTGCCTGCGTATGACTCCTCTTTGGCTGGAAAAGACAGATGCTAACAAGACTTTGCTCATTTCCCCTGCCGAGAAACCTGTAATGAGCTCAGAGCAGAACAGCAAAGGGGCACATCTGTTAGTTCCTCCTAAGCTAGAAGGGGCTGAAAGCCAAGAAAGATGTCTAGGGGCTAATTTGCTGGCCTGTCTAGAGCACACGACTTCTCCTGTCTGAGCCCTGAAGAAAGCCTGGTGTGCTCTGTCTGAGAGCAGAGAAAGCTGGTGAGTGCCACTGGGAGATGAAGGATAACACAGCTTAAAGCACAGCAGAAAGAACTCCAGCCAGTCACAGCACACATACTCACTTCTGCAAAAGTCCACCTTCACCCACAGATGAGATGCTAATAAATGTACTGCCTTGGCATTCCCACGAGGGGAACTGCTGGAGGCAGACTTCCTGCCCACTGCCAAGCAGAAACTGTCTGCATCTGGACAGTGCCTGCTGTGATGGGGTAACCGGAGATGTCCTGAGCACTGCAGGTCATGGAGGTGCTGCAGCCTTAGAGAAGGTCGCATTGGCTAATTAAGCTTGCTGGGAAAGGGAAGCGACCATCCTAGTGAAATCACTGCACTGACAAGGTTAGGAGCCTGGACAGGCTGGAGAGGTGGACTGAGGAGAACCTCATGAGCATCAATAAGGCAAAGTGCAAGGTCCTGCACCTAGGTTTGGGCAATCCTAGACACCAACACAGGCTGGGGGAGGATGAGATTGAGAACAGCCCTGAGAGAAGGACTTGGGGGTGCCGGTGGGTGAGAAGCTGGACATGAGACAGCAGTGTGCACTTGCAGCCCAGAAGGCAAATGGCATTCTAAGATGCATCAAAAGCAGCGTGGCCAGAGATTAAGAGAGGGGATTCTGCCACTTGCCACTTTGCTCTGTTCTGGGGAGACCTCACCTGCAGTGCTGTGTCCAGCTCTGGAGCCCTTAACACAGGAAGGACATGGACCTGATGGAGTGGGTCCAGAGGAGGGCCACAAAGATGATCCAAGGGCTGGAACACCTTTGCTACAAGGATACGCTGGGGTTTCATAGTGCATATTTTCATAGAATCAACCAGGTTGGAAGAGACCTCCAAGATCATCCAGGCCAACCTAGCACCCAGCCCTATCCAGTCAACCAGACCATGGCACTAAGTGTCTCATCCAGGCTTTGCTTGAACACCTCCAGGGACGGTGCCTCCACCACCTCCCTGGGCAGCCCATTCCAATGCCAATCACTCTCTCTGTGAAGAATTTCCTCCTAACATCCAGCCTATACCTACCCTGGCACAACTTGAGACTGTGTCCCCTTCTTCTGTTGCTGGTTGCCTAGGAGAAGAGGCCACTCCCCACCTGGCTACAATGTCCCTTCCGGTACTTGTAGACAGCAATGAGGTAATTTCATTTGATTATCCCTTTAGAAGTATAGAATCAGGTCCTTAAAAGTTTACAAATATTCTTAAAGTGGTCAGATTTTTCAGCTGAAGTAATCACAACTAAAGTCTAGAGCAGAACATTACAGAATACAGGTTTTTCAGCCTGGAGAAGAGAAGGCTCCATGGAAACTTAAGATCAGCCTTCCAGTACCTCCAGCCCAGAAGAGGGCCTCCAAGAAGGCTGCAGAAGGACTGTTTGCAAAGGCCTGCAGAGGGTGAAACCAAGAAGGGTGAAAGCAAGGATAGGTAACCCTGGGATGAATACAAGGAAATAGCTCAGGAAACCAGAAACGAGGTCAGGAAAGCTAAAGCCCTCGCAGAATTAAATCTGGCTGGGGATATGAAAGCTAGCAGAAAAGGATTTTACAGGTATGTCAGAGAAAAATGGAAGACAAGAGAGAATGCAGAGCCCCTCCGGAGGGAATCAGGTGCCTTGGTTACCAAGGATATGGGAAAGGCTGAAGTGCTCAATGGCTTCTTTGCTTCAGTCTTCACTGGAAACCACTTGAGCCTCACCATTCAATTCACTGGGAATGGCTGGGTCTGGGAAAGTAGAGAACCATCCAGAGCAAGCACAGATCAGGTCTGGGAACACCTAGAGAACCTGAAGGTGCACAAGCCTATGGGACCTCATGAGATCCATTCACAGGTCTTGAAGGAAGTGGTGGCTGAGGTTGCTAGGCCACTGGCCATCATATTTGAGAAAAGTCATGACAGTCTGGCAAAGTGCCCCCAGACTGGAAAAGGGGAAACAAACCCCTGTTCTTTAAAAGGGGAGCACAAAGAACCCAGGGAACTACAGAGCAGTTGGTGTCACCTCTGTGCCAGGTGAGGCTATGGAGCTGAGCCTCCTGGTAGCTGTGCTAAGGTGCATAGAGAATAATGAAGTGATGGGTGACAGCCACCAGGGCTTCACAAAGGGCTGCCTGGTGGGCAAGCAAGCACATGAAAAGGGAAGCCTTGTGATTTGGATTCTGAAAAGCTGCTTCAACTCCAGGCTAGGCTTTGAATATGACATTACAAAAGACACTTCACACACCTTAGGCACATCCTCAGCTGGCATAAACTGCTGTGAGCTCACAGAATCAGTGATGCTGGGTCAGCTTCACGTCAGCTGCCCAGCTATTGTTTGCCCTCTGAATTCCCTCATGCCAAGTGATGGTTTGTTTGCATTTTCTTGGGCACTGCTTGCTCTATTTGTCCCTTGGTTTGTTCTTCCTATGAAGACTGTAACCTGCTTCAAGGAAGAAATTCCTCTCACTCTGGCTGTACAAGGCACAGTACAACACAGACCTGATCTTGCCTGGAGCCTCTCAGCTTTGTTAATGCTTGTTATTCTTTAATAGTAATTGGCACAATGTACCCCACCTAAGTGGATGAAACCATTTCAGGAATCATCTACTGGACACTCAGCACACTTCAGTGCAGATAGTTTTAAAACTTACTTAAGTGATGTGGGAACCAAGCCACAGGCAGTTTAAATGACCTGCCCCAGATCAAAGCATGTGCTGGTGACCTGTCTGATGGAAGACATATTCCAGCACTCTTTGTGAAGTTATCAAAGATGTTATGCTATGCACACAGAATTACAGAATCACAGAAACATTCTGGCTGGAAGAGACCCTCAGGATCACCAAGTCCTACCGATATCCCTGCTCTACAAGATATACCTTAAATCATGTCCCCCAGGCACCACATACAAACAACCCTTAAACACATCCAGGGTTGCTGGTGACACAACCACCTCCCTGAGTAGCTCATTCCAATGCCTGATCACTCTTTCCTAATGTCCAGTCCAAACCTACCCAGTCACAGCTTGAGGCCATTCCCTCTTGTTCTATCACTAATCACCTGTGAGAAGAGACCAGCAGCAGCCTCTCCACAACGTCCTTCCAAGTAGCTGTAGACAGCAATGAGGTCTCCCCTCAGCCTCCTCTTTTTCAAACTAATCATCCTCAGTTCCTTCATTCACTCTTCACAAGATTAATTCTCCAGGCCCTTCCCCAGCTTCGTTGCCATCCTCTGCACTCACTTCAGCACCTCCACGTCCCTGTTGTATTGAGGTGCCCAAAACTGAACACAATACTCGATGTGTGGCCTCACCAGAGCAGAATACAAGGGGAAAGCAGAACAGCAGCAGAAACCAGCAACAATTCCATGGCTTGGACATAAAACATTTCATGTTCCTGCTCACTGGGGTAAATGGAACATATTTTTGGGAACACTCACTGCTGAGCACAGGTGCTGACACTGCTACCAGAAGCCCAGTCTTACCTAAAACCAGGACGGACGCTCTGCAGCAGATGAGTGAATTTACTGCAAAGACTTTGGGTTCCATCTAGTGGTTACAAACTCACCAGCAGCTGTCCCATCCATGGGCTGGTTTTAATCCAGGAGCAGGAGGGCAGCTGTGACATAACACAATTTTTACTATATCATCACCATATATTTGGTCCCTAACTTAACTTAGAATCATAGAATCAACCAGGTTGGAAGAGACCTCCAAGATCATCCAGTCCAACCTAGCACCCAGCCCTATCCAATCAACTAGACCATGGCACTAAGTGCCTTATCCAGGCTTTGCTTCAACACCTTCAGGGACGGTGACTCCACCACCTCCCTGGGCAGCCCATTCCAATGCCAATCACTCTCTCTGGGAAGAACTTCCTAACATCCAGCCTGTACTTTCCCCTGGCACAACTTGAGACTGTGTCCCCTTGTTCTATTGCTGGTTGCCTGGGAGAAGAGACCAACCTCACCTGGCTACAGCCACCCTTCAGGTCACCCCTGAGCCTCCTCTTCTCCAGGCTAAACACTCCCAGCTCCCTCAGCCTCTCCTCACAGGGCTGTGCTCCAGGCCCCTCACCAGCTTTGTTGCCCTTCTCTGGACACGTTCCAGAACCTCAACATCTCTCTTGAATTGAGTGGCCCAGAACTGGACACAGCACTCAAGGTGTGGCCTGACCAGTGTTGAGTACAGGGCAAGAATAACCTCCCTTGTCCTACTGGCCATGCTGTTCCTGATCCAGGCCAGGATGCCATTGGCTCTCTTGGCCACCTGGGCACACTGCTGGCTCAGTCTCTTTCTGCCTGGCTGCTCTCAGCCACTCTGTCGCCAGCCTGTAACACTACTTGGGGTTGTTGTGACCGAAGTGTAGGAGCCTGCGCTTGGCCTTGTTAAATCTCATCCCATTGGCCTCTGCCCACCCTGTCAAGGTCCATCTGCAGGGCTCTCCTACTCTCCACACTTCTGATCAGTCTTTGACCTACTGACTCCCTGAATCACCAAGCCTTGGAGATCCCTTCCAACCCAAACCATTCTATGTTCTATATTTATAAGCTGTGGCATTATCTCATTCCCTGTCAAATCTGTGAGCAGAATATCCATTGAAGCTGCAGAAAATTTGTTGTCTGTGTAATTAATACATGTCCTGGACAACAGGAGCTCCTCTAGAGAAGCTTCTCCAGTACAAGTACTCTCCACAGTAGGCAGTAGTACAGAACACCACACACACACACAAACCAAACCAACAAACGCCACCAAGCTTTCATCATTAGTGATTGCAAAGGTATTCAGATTTTCTTCTCCCAGGCAACCAGCAATAGAACAAGGGGACACAGTCTCAAGTTATGCCAGGGTAGGTATAGGCTGGATATTAGGAAGAAGTTCTTCACAGAGAGAGTGATTGGCATTGGAATGGGCTGCCCAGGGAGGTGGTGGAGGCACCGTCCCTGGGGGTCTTCAAGAAAAGACTGGATGAGGCACTCAGTGCCATGGTCTAGTTGATTGGCTAGGGCTGGATGCTAGGTTGGATTGGATGATCTTGGAGGTCTCTTCCAACCTGGTTGATTCTATGATTCTAAATGACAATGAATAGTAAAAAAAAAAGCCAAACAAACAACTTTCTGAACTAGGAAAACTTGTAGAGAACTCCTACAAGTCTAAGAAGGACTGAACAGTTGAGTGAAAAGACCACTTGGTATGCAATGCACAAAATAAAGGTCTTCAAAGGCATCCCTGACCAAAACAGTGACTGGAAATAGTTCAAAAGCAAGCTGAATAGACTTCCCCATCAATTGTATGCTGGCACTTGCACAGTCCAGGTTGATAAAGCAGAGTTTCAGCTACAGTGACTAGGTTCTGCAGAGGCTGTAGGAATAGTTTCCCCTGACAAAGGGATAGGATATTACAAGGGCAATCTCTCACCCACTAGGCAAAGCTGGAACAAGTTCATGCCCGATCTAGCTGGTCTACAAGCTTCTCATTTGGGACTGTTAGTAGCACCAGAAAGACAGATGAAAACTATGTCAAATTTTGTTTGCTGTTTGCTGCCTCTGATAACCTTTTCAAAACAGGCATGCTGTGGGAAGTTGATATTGCTGAAAAGAAGTGAAAACTACGGAACAGGAATGACTGCCACAGCATCTGAACAGTCTGCTCCTTTGGGGGCATATGGTTCAATTTTCCTCTGTTGGTGGATTCTTTATCAAGACCTTGCTGGGGCTGCCCTGAATAGCCATGGTGGACATGATAGTTTCTATCCCTAAAAGCCCAGCACTGGCACAGTGAGAGGGCACAGGAGATGTCCCAAAGCATGGCTGAGAGGTCGTAGGAAGCTTTTTCAAGAAATAAAGGGAGTGGATTTGATGGAAGTACCCATGGAACAAATCCAGCCTGGGAGCTGTCACCAAGAGAGGTTGAGCCTCCACCTTGGAAGAATGTCACTGGATGCTGCTCTGCTTTGAGGTCACTCACAGCTGGCTCACCTCACTGCTGTGCCATGCTGCTGGCTCACTTGGCCACTGCTCCCTGACAGATGCAATGCAATGCAGGTGGACAGTAAGAGAAGCTGTAGCACTCTGAGTGGCTGCCACTGCACACCACCTGCCAGCAGCTAGGCAGAGGCATGCTGCAATGGTGGGAAAGAGGGGTGAAACTCTTAGCTTAAACACAATTCCCAGGAGAAGCAGAGACAGCCCCCACAGAAAAACCTCACAGCTCTGTCTGAGAGATCTATTCAAGGCCAGACAGCTGCTTATCAGTGTTGGCCAAGAGTCCAAGCAGCCCAGTTTCCTGGGATGGGCAGTGAATGTTGCCAAGGTGCTGATGGTCACACTTTACCCTGCAGCCAGAGCTGCAGGAAGAGTACTGCATAATGAAGGACATGGTTAGATCACCTTGTTGAGGGAACTCAATAACATAACTTTGCTTATGCCACTTACAGATGGCTATACAAAGAGAAACCAGGTTTGTGTGGGAGAGGTTGATAGGAAGGACCTGCAGAGGCCAACAGTTACCAAATTATCATTGGTAAGCTGTAGAGTTGGGTGCTGAATTGAGAGCAAAGCAAGTATGTGATGGTGTAAAGGAAGGGTAAGCAGTCTCTTCTAATGGAACAACAGGAGTAGTCAGCCTTGTAGAGCTTGTACAGTATGCTTGGAGATGCTTTAACATCAGGTGCTTTTCAAAGGCAACAAACAGCACAACAGGCTGCATTTCCCAAGATATCTAAAGGTTTGGTCTTGGACATGGCCATGCCTTGTGGTGATACAGTGTGGCCGTTTGAGCTGATCCTCTAGCTCAGACATAGGGGACAGATGAACATTCCAGGGATAGGCCACATAAATGGCAACAATAGATAAATTACTATAATTTCATTGGAGCATCAAGAACTTAATGTCTAGAAGCACAGTTTGTTTCCCCCTTCTCCCGCTGGCTTCTGCTGCTGCAGCTTTGCCTATCTTCCCCGGCTGCTGTTTTGGCTACTGCTGCTTCTGCTGCTTCGCCGCTGCTTGACCCCTCCCCCATCTCCCTTAAGGTTATTGTATTGTTTTTTTTCCCTTCCTTCCTTCTCTAGTTATTATTTCTCTTTACATTGTTATAGTTATACTATAAGAAAATACAATTTCATCTTTCCCTGACTTTCAAAAAGAAGGGGGGTTTGTGTTGTGAATTTTCTTCCCAGGGGAGGGATCAGCCCAAACCCAGGACATACAGTAAGTGAAGTGCAATGCTCCTCTGTTACTATATTCCCACAGAAAAAGATTGACAAGTCCACCTTGAGAAGGAACCAGCTCTTGGATTTGGTTTCCAAATGCACACGCACAAAACATGCTTAAAGAGACAATCTCCTTTCCTTAGGAGGATGCTTACATCTTACTTACATTCAACTTACATCCTGCCACTTAGACTGGCCAAGTCTCACAGACTGGTTGGAAGATCTGCCAAGTTTGTTTTTTCATGCAAGCTCTCCTGATGATTAGGAGCTGTGTTAAGCTTATGTCTCTTCATTTCATTCTGCAAGTATAAACGCCATGGTCCTTACAAAAATCACTGTTGTGCATGTGGCTACTAGTTGCTAAACAAAACAACTAACTAGTCTTTCTTTATCACAGAATCACATAATGGTTGGAAGGTGTTCTGGAGCACTCCAAATTCCTTCCTTCTCTTCCCCCTGCAGGTTTGAATGGGGAGGAGAAGGCGGCATGAAAACTGCTTTCCCCTCCCCTGCGGGCTTGAAAGGGGAAGATCAAAAGGCACATTTCCACACGTACACTGACCCGTGTGGAAGCCTGCCCTGGGAATCCAGCTGGTGGTTGGCTGGGTTTTCACACCCAGTATAAAATGGCAAATAGACACTTTGTCTAGAAAAGCATAAATAGAGCAAGGGGAAAAGGCACAAGGTTCCCATCTTAAAAGAGTTTCTGCCTTGACAGAGCTCCCAACAGGACAGGTTCCTGCCTTGAAGGAGTTCCTACTGTGACAGAGTTCTTGTTTTGGACAGTCCCTGCCTTTGGGTGGCTCCTAACCTTTGCATGGCTCTCCGTTTTTGCACTGTTCCTGCTTTTGTATGGTTGTACACCAGTTCTGCACCATTCTGTACAGATTTGCAAGCTTGGCAAGTCCTGGGCACCATTTGAGAGCTGCTGGTAGCATCTGGACCTGGCTACTCTCTGAACATACTGCAGCCTTGATTTTCTGGCTGCTATTCTGACCTGGGGAGACCCTAATAGTTTGGCTCTCCCCTGCCGCTGCTGAGGCAGTATTTTGCCACAACCATCCAGAAGTGTTTGAGATGCTTCTGAGTTTGGCAGCCTTTTCCACCTGCCTTGGACTTCTGCCACGAGGATCCAGACTATTGGATATTGCTTGCAGAGTCAGAGGGCATCCGAGCCACAGAGAAATCCAGCAAGGGTTCCTTGCTGAATATCTATCTCACCTCTGTGAGTAAAGCCTACTGTTCCCTGTTCCTCTGCTCAGCCTGATTTATAGTGGGGTAAAGCTGTGTTTGTAGCCTTTTCCATTTCCTGACTTCCTAAATCTCTAAATTTGCCTATAGCATTCTGTGAAGATTCTTCCCAATTGAATTAGATCCTGCAAATGAACCTAAACCACTTTTTTATATAGTTTGGGGGTGGGATTTTCAGGAAAATAATATAATTATATTTTTATCATTCCTGACTCAGCCACATTAATTCTCTGTCTCCACAACCTCCATAGCTCATCTAGTCCAAACCCCCTCTGCAGTCAGCAGGGACATCCTCAATTACATCAGGTTCCTTAGAATCTTGTCCAGCCTCACTTTGAATATCTCCAGGAATGGGGCCCCAGTCATCTCCTTGGGCAATGTGTTCCAGTGTTCTACTACCCCCATAGTAAAGAACTCATTTTTAACATCCATCTTCACCTCCTACTTTATGTCTCACCTTTTGTCGTGCTCAGTTTGGTTTGGGAGTTACCTGCACCCCTACTCTTATGAAATCACCCAGACTAGACTCAGCCAGCTGGAAGTTAAGAAATGAAGCTTTCTATTTACAGCTTAGCACAATATGCAAGCAAATATTTACAATATATTACAAATATATACAGAAATATACAAGTTAAAAGTAATACACAAACACAGCACCCCTCCCAGAAATCAGATGCCAGTTGTGTCCAGTTGAGACTTGAATACCTCCAAGGATGGAGATCTCATATCCTTTCTAGCCCAGGTCTGAGCAACCACACTCTGGTAAAAAATAAATATATCCTAATATCTAAATGGAATTTCTTATATTCCAGCTTGTTGTGCCTTTTGTTGTTCATCCTTTCACTCAGATCCTGAACTTCCATTCAGGTTCTTTCAATTTGTTCCAGCACTTCCTTTCAAGTTCTTTCAATTTATTCCACTTCATTCACACCCACACTCATAAAGAGTTAAACCCCACACTCACAAGCAGTGAAGAGTGTATGCCCAGCAGGTCTGGACATGACCTGTGCTTGTGTGTGCTGAAGCACCTCTCCTAGGAGGATAGGCTGAGGGAGCCGGGGTTGTTCAGCCTGGAGAAGAATAGGCTCTGCGGTAAACTAGCAGCAACCTGAAGGAGATGTCCAAGAAAGCTACAGAGGGACTGTTTGCAAAGGCCTGCAGTGATAGGACAAGAGGCAATGGTTTGAAATGAGAGAAGAGCAAATTTAGATTGGATGTGAGGAACAAATTCTTTAGCACTGCAACAGGTTGTCCGTAGAGGTAGATGAGGCCCCATCCCTGGAGATATTCAAGGTCAGGCTGGACAAGGCTGTGAGCAACCTGATCTAGTGGAGGATGTCCCTGCTCACTGCTGGAGGGTTGGACTAAGTGACTTTTAGAGGTCCCTTCTAGCCCAGGTGATACTATGGGTGCCAACTGTTGCATCCTTATGGAATCTTTTGAGTTATCCTTTACTGGCAGTGGCAGCCTGCCTTAGATGAATCTTTTATGCCCAGCAGTGGGTACAAAAGACAATACAACCCAACAGTCACTATTGTGGCATCCTTGAGTTTCACAGCCTGGCTACTTGGTTAGACTTGATGATCTTAGAGCTTTTTTCCAACCTTAACAATTCTATACTTCTGCCTTCACACACTTCAGGAAAGTTGTTTGCCTACTTACTGTGTTTCTTCATTTTGGGTTTCTGAGGCTGTGTCTGCTACTGGTTGGATGAAAAAAAATGCCATTTGTGATGTGCTTTATCTTCCCACCATGCTCAGCTGTCAGACAGCAGAGTCTTATGCAGAGAAATTTTCTGTGCTAGAGAGAGCAAGTCTTTCTGGTTTGAGAAGCAAGCTATTTCTTAATTTTTCTGCCTTAAATGTGTCCAGCCATCCATCTAACCTTTGTTCTGCTCTTTCTTGGGTGTCTACACATGCCCTTTTCCATTCATGTTTCACTCATATCAATCAATACTTACAGTCATAGAACTGTTTTGGTTGGAAAAGACCTTTAAGATCATGGAATCCAACCACTCTCTAACTCTGCCCAATCTGCTGCTAAATTACACCACATCTTTACCTCTTTTAAACACATTCAACCACCTCCCTGGGGAGCCTGTTACAGTCTTTGAGAACCTTTTCATTGAAGAAGTTTCTTCTAATATCCAATCTAAACCTTCCTGGTGCAACTTGAGGCTACTTCCTCTCATTCTGTCACTTGTTAATAGGAAGAAAAGACCAACACCCACCTAGCTCAAATCTCCTTTCAGGTTCAGTTTTGAGTCTCTGAAAGCTGAATCTGCTTATTACTGAGATAGATGAATACCAGAGATACCACAGCCGGAAGCAGAGGACAGCACAGAGACAGATGTACAGAGATTACATTTGTAGCAGCTGCAAGTGGTTACACCAACTCAGCCAGTGGTTTTCAGTGGTTTCTAACTTTAAGCAAATGGCTTACTATTTAAGACTGAAATGTTCCACTGCCCCGTGAAAATGGTATCAGTTTGTGAGTCTTTGATGCAATCACCCCTTCTGCCTCACCCAGCTGGGCTGCTTTGCATCAATCAGTTCTATCTGACATTGTTAAGGAAGTCCAGTATCTGGAGCATTTGATCCAAACCCCTTCTTATGTGTATTTAAGTGTAGAACATACTTGCCAAGATTGTATTTGCAGTCTCTTCCTGCTTGCAGTGCTGCTCCATGCCATTCCAACACAGCATCCAGAAAAGCTTCTCTGCTCACACAGTTCAGATTTCTGAGTAGGTTGATGCACAAATGCATGCTTTCACTGGAACTGGCTGAAAAACAGAAGACAAGTAAATATAAACAAGTAGCTAAAAGGTTTGCCTTAGTCATGGTTCTTATCTGCTCTTTAGAGTTGGCAATACATTGCTGACTCCACTGCTTGAATAATTTTCTACCTTATCTGTCAGTCTGGAAACTACGTTGAGTGTGGATCTGAGCTTCATCACCCTCAGCGTCCTGTTGACAACCTGAGGATTCATGTATGATTGCCTAGAACAAAAACTGACCCAGAATTATCAACTTACTTTCATAAAGCTAGAACTGATATAGGAAACTCCTCCTTCTACCTCTCCTTTCCTATTGATTTTTGTTAAATTGCTTTATTTAAGTATCATAGCAAGAGGGCAAATATGGAGAAGCAAACCCAGTGAAAAGACCCTTCCATATCCTTTAATTCAACAAAGAAAGAGCAACAAACCAGACTGTACCACCTTGGTCCTTTTCCTTGAGGTGGTTCTCTTTCTATGACCTGAATTGTGATTTGACTGTGTAGTTTCACATGCTTTTCAAATCAGGTGTTAGTATCAACCAACACAGGCTGGCATTCACTTTATTTTTGAGGTTAACTTCCTGATCCAGAAGGAGGAACTGATACTAACTGCTTCTGAAGCTTGCGTTGCCAATGACTTTGAGTACAAAAACTCAAATGGATTTGCTACTCAGTCCTCTTCCCATCTTTCTGATTCAGCCTTTGCTGTGCTTCTCCACAGTCCTACAGATTTTCCTGAGCTCTAAGTCAGCGTTAACAGAAACCAGATCACCTCTCTGCTTCATATCTCCCCCCAGGACACCCACTGCTGCAACCAGCATTGATTAGCAACTGACTGCCAAACTGGAAGAAAGAAAAGAAATGGCATTGCTACATAAATACTAGAATAATTTGGGTGTGCTAAGTTTTTACCTCACATTATTGGCTCGATGCTCTCTACTGTGTTTGTGCTGGTGCAATGTATAGGCAGAGAGAGCAGAAGTTAGTAGGGAGCTGAGGAACTCCTTCAGTTGATGCCAGTGCTCTGCTCTATGTACACACTCTGGGAGGGAGTACCTGGGATCCATACTTGATGTATAGAGTCATATAATGGTTTAGGATGGAAGAAACCTCAAAGATCATCTAGTTTCAACTCCTTGCCATAGGCAGGGACATCTCCCACTGGAACAGGTCACTCAAGGCCTCATCCAACCTGGCCTTGAACACCTCCAGGGAGGAAGCAGCCACAACTTCCCCAGGCAACCTGTGCCAGTGTCTCACCACCCTCACTGTAAAGAACTTCTTCCCAACATCTAGTCTAAATCTCCCCCTCTTCAAGTTTAAACACATTGCTCCTTGTCCTGACAAGACCTTGTCAATAGTCCCTCCCCAGCCTTCCTGTAGGCCTCCTTCAGATACTAGAAGGCCACTACAAGGTCTCCTCAAAGACTTCTGTTCTCCAGGCTCAAGAATCCCAGCTCTTGTAGCCTGTCCTCATAGGAGAGGTGCTCCAGCCCTCTGATCATCTCTGTGGCCCTCCACTGGACTCACTTCAACAGTTCAATGTCCTTCTTGTGTTGGGGGCTCTGGAATTGTACACAGTACTCCAGGTAGGGTCTGAGTAGCAGGGACCAGTAACCAGTAATAGTACTATATATGGAATTTCATCCAGGCAGCAGCTCATCATCAACATCAGAAACAGCAAAGAATAACAGCACTGTTTTGGTTAGAGGAGACCTTTAAGATGATTGAGTCCAGCCAGTAACCCAACACTGCTTAGCTCACCACCAAACTATCTCCCTAAGCACCACACCTACACACCTTTTAAATACCTAAGGGGATGGTGGCTCCACCACTGCCCTGACCTGCCTCTTTCACTGCTTGACAACTCTTTTGGTGAAGAACTTCTTATTGTACAACCTAAACTTCCTTTGGTGCAACTTGTGGCCATTTCCTCTTGTCCTGATAGTTGTTGTCTGGGAGAACTTGTTGCTTGGGAGAACAGGCTGACTCCCACCTTGCTACAACTTCCTTTCAAGTAGTCATGGAGTGAGAAAGTATCTTCTCAGACTGCTTTTTTCCTTGGCTAAACAACCCCAACTGCTTCAGCAGCTCCTCATGGGACCTGCTCTCCAGACTCTTCAGCAGCTTTATTGTTCTTCCTTGGATCTACTGCAAACTGAAACACGCTTTTTTTTGTAGCGAGAGTCCCAAAACTGAACCCAGCACTGAAGCTGCAGCCTCACCACTGCCGAGTCAAGGGCCACTATCACTTCCCTGCTCCTGCTGGCCGCAGCATTCCTGATCTAGGCCAGGATGGTGTTGGCCCTCTTGATCACCGGGGCATACTGCTGGCCCATATTCAGCCAGCTGTCCACCGACACCTCCAGTTCCTCTTCCAACATCCCATCCCATCCTTTTTAACATCTTTATTGATGATCTGGATGAGGGCATGGAGTCAGTCATCAGCAAGTTTGCAGATGACACTAAGCTGGGGGCAGATGTGGCTGAGTTGGAGGGCAGAAGGGCTCTGCAGCGGGACCTTGACCGCCTGGACAGATGGGCAGAGTCGAATGGGATGGCATTCAATAGCTCCAAGTGCAGGGTGCTGCACTTTGGCCACAACAACCCCATGCAGAGATACAGGCTGGGGTCGGAGTGGCTGGAGAGCAGCCAGACAGAGAGGGATCTGGGGGTGCTGACTGATACCCACCTGAATATAAGCCAGCAGTGTGCCCAGGTGGCCAAGAGAGCCAGTGGCATCCTGGCCTGCATCAGGAATGGTGTGGCCAGCAGGAGCAGGGAGGTCATTCTGCCCCTGTACTCTGCACTGGTTAGACCACACCTTGAGTACTGTGTTCAGTTCTGGGCCCCCCAGTTTAGGAGGGACATTGAGATGCTTGAGCATGTCCAGAGAAGGGCAACGAGGCTGGTGAGAGGCCTTGAGCACAGCCCTACGAGGAGAGGCTGAGGGAGCTGGGATTGGTTAGCCTGGAGAAGAGGAGGCTCAGGGGTGACCTTATTGCTGTCTACAACTACCTGAAGGGTGGTTGTGGCCAGGAGGAGGTTGCTCTCTTCTCTCAGGTGGCCAGCACCAGAACAAGAGGACACAGCCTCAGGCTGCGCCAGGGGAAATTTAGGCTGGAGGTGAGGAGAAAGTTCTTCACTGAGAGAGTCATTGGACACTGGAATGGGCTGCCCGGGGAGGTGGTGGAGTCGCCGTCCCTGGAGCTGTTCAAGGCAAGGTTGGACGTGGCACTTGGTGCCATGGTCTAGCCTTGAGCTCTGTGGTAAAGGGTTGGACTTGATGATCTGTGAGGTCTCCTCCAACCCTGATGATACTGTGATAACAGCGCTTAAAACAAGGAAGTTCCACTTCGCTTTCACTCGTTTCCAGCATTTATCTCACGGCTGGTTAGCAGCCGAGGAAGCCTCCCCCCGTCTCCTCCAGGGCAGTGAGGAAGCTCCCCGCTAACTCCGCGCCCTCGCCTCCCTGCGCCACCCCGCCGCAGGCCCCACCTACCGCCCGGCCGCTCGCTGCCTTCGCTTTCGATTCCTGCCGCGCCCGGGCCGGGGGGAGAGTCCCGCCCCGCACCGCCTCCTCCCTTCTCCTTCCGTCCTGTCCCGCTGCGGCCGAGGGGCGACGATGAGCGACCCGGCGGTGTGCTGCTTCCTCACGAAGACGCTGTGCGCCCATGGCGGGCAGCTGGGGCTGTCGGAGCTCCAGCAGCAGGTCGGTCTCTCGGCGCAGCAGCTGGAGGAAACGCTGTCGACGGCTGGCCCGCAGAACTTCCTGGTGCGGCGGGACGATGGCGACGGCAGCACCCAGGTGCTGGCCGTGTCGGCCGTGCGGGTGTGTGTTCGCAAGGAGTGCGAAGGCTGCGAGCGGCTGCATCTCTGCAAGCTCCACCTCATGGGCAAGTGCAACCTGGGCTCCAGGTGAGTGCCGGCGGCGCACCGAGGGCACCGCCGTGCCCTCCGCACACTGACCCCCGATCCTCCCCGAACCGGCGACCGTCGGAGCTGGTCCGGCGCGGCTCGGCGGTATCCAGGGCTGTTTCCCGTCCCGAACTAGCGGAGGGCGATGTTCCATATCATGTGGCGGGGGGAAGGTGGGATAACGCCCCAGCCACCTCCCCAGGCCACCCGTCCTTCATGGCGCAGAACTCCTTCCCAACAGCCGATCTACGTCTGCGCTTCTCTGGTTTGAAGCCATTGTCCCTCACGCTATCAGTACAGACCTTGGTAAACAGTCTTTCTCCATCCTTCTGCTATGCCCCCTTCAGGTAGTGGAAGGCTGCTGTTAGGCCTCCCCGGAGCCATTTCTTCTTCAGCAAGAGAAGTTCTGTGATTCTGTTAAACGGTTTACAGATGTTTCTCTGGTAAGACAAGGGCAAAGTGTTGGGATTCTGTCTGGTTTTAATCTAGAAAGTGCAAACATTTTGCTTTGCCGTTAGCCACTGCTCCACTTGCAGCCAGTTCTGCGAGGGGCAGTGCTTGGTTTCCCACAGACATCGATCCTGGACGTATTGAGAACGTACAAGAAAGATAGGCCTGGCACTGTCTCTCAGACACGGACTGAGAGGACACCCTCTCAGTCTCTGCTTGAAGCTGTAGCAAGATCTGTCTGTCCTCCCAAGTAACAAGCGACAGGACAAGAGGAAATGTCCTCAAGTTGCCCCAGAGGAAGTTTAGGTTGGACGCTAAGGAGAACCACAACACTCACCAAAAGGGTCGTCAAGCAGACACAATGATAACTAATCAGATACATGTGAAAAGTTACTTGCCACATACCAGTTTAAACCAGGTTTAACTAGCAGAAGATGTCCCTGCTCACTGCAGGGAGGCTGGGCTAGATGACTGTTGGAGGTCTTTTCCAACCCAAACCATTCTATGATTCCACGATTCCATTTCACTAGGGTAGAAGAAGAAGAATCTGGTGGGGTATCAGCACATTTCTAGCACTGCAACAGTGGAAGATGTGAGGACTTTGACAGAATTGTCACTTTAAGCCCCCAGAGCTCACTGCTGCCATGAGGCTGTAGCAAGCTGGGAGTCAATCTCTTTTCCCAAGTAACAACAGGACAAAAGGAAATGGCTTCAAGTTGCACTGAAGGAAGTTTAGGTTGAATATTGCTCTTTGTTTCAAACTGGGTACCACCTTGGGCCAGCCTGTTCTCCTGGCCGAAGAAGCCCAGCTCCCTTAGCCTACCCTCACAGCAGAGGTGCTCCAATTCTGTGTTCCACAAAGCACTCTGTCCAACACTTGGTAGAGGGGTCAGGTGCAAAACAAGGTCTGTACAGAAGGACTGGACCAGACGCAGTGTGAGGTAAAAAACCTTTAACAGAGTTTCAGGAGCCTGAAAGGATAAAAGGAACAGAGACTTGAGTCTAATGGATTAATAGGTACAAGTAGGGCAGACAGACTTGACTTCAAATCTGTGCTGTTAGCTTTCTTAAGTGTGGTCTGGACACCCTGATGTTTAAAATGGGGACAATACCACAAATGTATTTTACAGTTGTTATGCTCTTTGGTCTGTTCTGTAGCTGATTACAGAGTCCATCTGAATGTTTACGGTGACTTTTGCCAAACTTCTTTTCTCTCTATGGCTTTTCCAAAGCTGCACATGGTGTGAGGTGGCACAGGCAGGGTGCAGGAGCAACCACAAACCACGGATGAAATGCAAAGAGTAAATTTATTTTCATTCCCTTCATCACTGAAGCAGCACCCAGGCAGAGGCACTCAAGCAAGGATGCTTGCTACTTTGCTTTGGTCTCTCCTGCAGCCGGGCAGGAATCTCAAGCATGTGTCTGAGCCTATTACAGGCCTGTGTTACCTGAACACAGAACTTCTACTCGTCAAACACACAAGGACAGGCAACAGTTTGAATGTTGTGTATGTTTTTGTTCACCCCAGCTGCAAGTCCTTTGAGCGTGTTTGCAGTCTTCCCTGCCACTCTTGTGTTATTTTATTTCCCGCGTTATCTATCTGAGGTTCTTTAAATCAACTTGACTGAAGAAGCAAAGACTGATATTTCTGTGTATTTTCTTACAGAGGTTGTAAATACTCACATGACATCATCAGTGGTGAGAACAAAAAAGTTCTTAAGTCCCACGGCTTGTCTGGTCTCGATGAGAATGAGCTGCGAGTGCTGCTCCTCCAGAATGATCCTTTCCTCCTCCCTGATGTGAGTTGCACTGATGCCTTAAGAGAAGCTTTTGATAACTAGGAATGAGAGGGAGGGAAGAGAACATGGAGTTTTGATCTTGATTTCAAGCTGTTAAGATATATGGCAGTAATATTAGATCAACCTGGAATGAAGTGTGAGTGGTAATGGGGGTGTGTGTGTAAGCACCAAAGGGAACAGTATGGAGCCAGCACTGAGCAAGTGCCACATCCTTATGATAAAAAACAAACCCAAAGCAATAAAACTGCTAAGCACAGAGGAGTGTGTTGCTTACATAAATACCAGAAGGCTTACAGCTGGATAAGGCACGTCATCTATGGCTTGTCAGCAGAAGACCTGCTGTCTGACAGCAGGATGTGGACAGCCTGTTTGCATGTCATTCCTGTTATCCCAACAGGAGAGCTATAAAGTTACTCCAAACAAGCAAACAAAAGAAGTCAGCAGCTTCAGCAGACGATGAGGCAAGCAGCACAGGAGTGAAAGATCACAATAAAATAAAGCACAGAAGTGAAAGATCACAATAAAATAACTGGGCATGCTTACAGGATAAGAGGCCTGACCAAAACCCAGTTTGTTGGCTCTTTCCCAAGAAATGATGGAGGCTAGCACGTGGGGGCCCATTTCCTTCTTCAGCCTAAAGAGATGTTGTGGCTTAACTGTAGCCAGTCACTAAGCACTGTGTAGCTGCTCACTCCTTGCTCTCCACGCACCAGCTGGCAGTGGAAAGAGAGTTAGGAAAAAGAAAGTAAAACTTGCAAGTTGAGACAATTTCATAACTGAAATAAGATATTAATGGTGATAGTAGTAATGATGAAATAAAATACTACAATAGTAATGAAAAGGAAGGTAACAAAAAGAGAAGTAAAGCCCAAGAAAGACAAAGTGATGCACAGTGCAGCTGCTCACCACCCACTGACCCATGCTCAGCCAGTCCCAGAGCAGGGATCTGCCCCTCCCAGCCTGCTCCCCCCAGTTTAGATACTGGCTATAATACTCTGTAGTATGGAATATCCCCTTTGCCAGTTTGGATTGGCTGTCCTGGCCATGCTTCCTCACAGCTGCTTGTACCACTCCTCTCTGGGAGAGCTTGGGAAGCTGGAAAGTCCTTGGCTTAGGGTAAGTGCTCCTTAGCAACATCTAAAACATTAGCGTCAGCACTATACCAGCTACTGAGAAGAAACTTCACTCTATCCCAGCTGAAAATAGGACAGTAGGCCTGCACATTTTGGTGCTTGAGGGTTTAGAGAAGTAGGAAAAGGCTTTGAGAGAAATGACAGGACAATTGCAGTCAGTTTTATGTAAATTCTGCCCCTTCCAAAGGGCACTGAGTCTTTGCACACCAATTCTCTCTGAAGCAACCTTTGTCCGGTGCGTATGCAAGGCATTGATTTAGTTACATTTGGCTGAACCATTCATCCTGCTTCTGTGTGTGTCTATAAAGGCTGTGCTGGCCTCAAGGTATGGCTGCTTAAAGGCCAAGCGTATCCTGTTTTACCTACAGCTGTTCCTGGTTAAGATATTACCTGTTATCCTTTTCTCTTAGAGGTTATAATCTCCCCAGATCTGTTGGCGTAACAGTTCTGTTGTTTTCTTCTTCCCTGCTGTGACAAAATGGATTTTTTTTGGTTTGGTTTGGGTTTTTTTTTGAGGTGTGTATAGTGTTCTAAAATACACCTGAGAAGCATGGTCATTATGAGCACAATCTTTGTCCTGCTTAGCTGTATCTAAAACTTAAGTTTGTTTCTTGTTTGATTACTTCCAGGAATGAGCAGATACTATCAGCCTTCACTGATTGGTATTACACTTAAGCTCTTACCTATAGATTTGTTCAGGCCTTATAGAAATACAGAATGTTAGGGGTTGGAAGGGACCTCTGCACATCATCCTGTCTAACCCCACTGCCAAAGCAGGAGCACCTAGGGCAGGTCACACAGGAACACATCCAGGTGGGTTTGGAATGTCTCCACAGAAGGAGACAGTCTGCTCCAGGGCTCTGCCACCCTCACAGGCAAAAAGTTTTCCCTTCTGTTTTTGTGGCACCTCCTCTGCTCCAGCTTGCCCCCATTGCCCCTTGTCCTGTCATTGGACATCCCTGAGCAGAGCCTGGCTCTGTCCTCCCCACACTGCCCTGCACATCTTTACCAACACGCGTGAGGGCAGCCCTCAGGCTCCTCTGCTCCAAGCTGAAGAGCCCCAGCTCCCTCAGCCTGTCCTCACTGCCTTCAGCATCTTAGCACTGGAGATATCATTAATTACCATTTATTGAGCACCTGTTAGGGAGTAAGATAGCAGAAACAACAGAAAACAGTGATGCAGGCCATTCATAAGCCTGACAGCTGGGATCAACATGGGTCAATAACCTGAAACACAGGAAGTTCTAACAACATCATGGGAAAATCCTGTAATGGAGCCCTGGAGCAGCCTGCCTAGAGAGGGTGTGGAGGCTCCTTTGGAGACTTTCAAAACTTACCTAGTCTGCTCAATGTGATCCTGCTCTGTCAGGGGGTTGGGTGAGATGATCTTCAGAGGTCCCTTCCAACTCCTGCCATTCTGTGATTCTATGACCTCAGAGTACTCTGTAGATAATAAGTTCTTTTAAATAATGCTACATCTGCCACTGTGTATGTGGGGTTTGTATGCTCATTCTTTGTTATTTGCTGTGGTTTTGATCTTTTAAGTTTGTTTTTCCATAGAATAACTGCAAAACATTCAGTTGCTATGCAACTGTCTTGCCCAGGAGTGCCAAGAATGAATGCTTGTTGGTTTGGTTTTTCTTTGTCTTGGGGTGAAAAAAACCCCTCACCCTTCACTTCAAAACTGAATATGCATGACTCAGCTGAATATGCCTGCTCATCTGTGCCAGAAATGAACACACCCCTTCTAGCTGCTGTCTTTCTGCGGTTAAAACTGCCTGTGAACAGGACAAATTGCAAGATGACTGATTCTAATGTGCTTTTCCATGTCACATTGTCCCCGTCCTCCATGCTTCTAGACCTGCCAGTTTTACAACAGAAAGGATGGGACCTGCAACCAGCAGAACAACTGCAGAAGGCTTCATGTCTGTCGACACTATCTCCAGGGGAGTTGTAGATTTTTAAAGTGCAAGAGGTCCCACAGCTTTTTGAATGCTCATGCACTGACACTGTTGGAAGCTGTTGGCATTGATTCAAACACAGCTTTAAAGATCCAGATCGTGTATGACCACAAGCATGTGGAATTCAACAAGGAACTGCAGAAGGAGAGAGGTAAATGGGAAGAAATGTTTGGTTTAAATAGAATTTTGATTTGGGCAGAGGTTGAAGCCAAAGACCAGTAGAGGCTGGGGGCTGATCTGTTGGAGAGCAGCTCTGGGGGAAAGAACCTGGGAGTCCTGGTGGACAACAGGATGGCCATGAGCCAGCAATGTGCCCTTGTGGCCAAGAAGGCAAATGGCATCATTGGGTGTATTAGAAGGGCTACAGCTAGTAGGTTGAGAGAGGTTCTTCTGTCCCTCTGCTTTGCCCTGCTAAGGTCACATCTGAAATACTGTGTCCAACTGTGGGCTCCTCAGGTCAAGAAGAATCCAAGGGAACTGTTTGAGAGAGTCCAGCACAGAGCCACAAAGGTGCTGAAGGCAGTGGAACATCTCCCTGTGAGGACAGGCTGAGGGAGCTGGGGCTCTTTAGCTTGGTGCAGAGGAGCCTGAGGGCTGCCCTCATTCATGTTGATAAAGATGTGCAGGGCAGTGTGGGGAGGACAGAGCCAGGCTCTGCTCAGGGATATCCAATAACAGGACGAGGGGCAATGGGGGCAAGCTGGAGCAGAAGAGGTTCCATGGGAACAGAAGGGAAAACTTTTTGCCTGTGAGGGTGGCAGAGCCCTGGAGCAGGCTGCCCAGAGAGATTGTGGAGTCTCCTTCTCTGGAGACATTCCAAACCCACCTGGATGTGTTCCTGTGTGACCTGCCCTGAGTGCTCTTGCTCTGTCTGGGGCTTTGGACTGGATGATCTCTGGAGGTCCCTTCCAACCCCTGCCATTTTGTGGTTCTTGCCTCACCTCAGAGCTAAACTTTATCCTCCTTGCTGTGATTTCAGTACCCAATTACAAACCAAGAGCAAATGTAGCGAAAAAAACCGTTACTACAATAAGCAAAGATCTGAGGTCACCAACAGAGTACTCCAGAGCACATGTGCCACCTTCAGAAGGTAAATATCTAGGTAAGTACCAGCTACTTCACATGGAATCAGCTTTCCTATTTCCTTTCTTACAACAGGTATTTTTTTTTATCCTCTGCCATTGTGATCTGCTTTCAGGAATGGAGTAAGTCAAAGCCTTGTTGCGTGGGAGGGGGAGCTGCATCACCACTGCCTAAAATAGTGCAGAACTGCTCTGCTGCTGAATGACTGTGAATAACTGTGATAGGCTGGGTTTTGTAACTGTGTGCTGCTAATGTGTTGTATCATCAATGGAGTGCTGGTGAACAATTGTATGTGTGATGGCTATAATCCTCAACACACAAAGAAGGATGTTGCCAGCTAGCTGAGGTTCCTTTCCAGCAGTGCTCTTCATTTAGTTTTCTGATGCAGGTCCTAGTAGCAGTGTATCTGGTCAGATACAACAGCAGTTGACAACAGAAGCCAGAGGTAAAGATGGAGCATTGCCCGAAGTGAAAACAAAAGCTGAAGATGAAGGTATGGACTGTTTCTAACCTGCAGGTCTTGAGATCAGTGATTCTTATTGGGATTTGGTTTCACACAGCCCTAGATTTCCCTGTGCTGTCAGAGTGCAGTTTGTGTGCTTCCCCTACCCTGTGCTGAAAGCCACGGGACTGGATTGCCTCTGGAAGACTGTTGGAATTTCTGCCCAAGCATGATCAGAGGGCTGGAGAACCTCCCTTATGGGAGCTGGCTGAGAGAGCTGGGGCTGTTCAGCCTGGAGAAGGGTCTAGGGAGACCTTGTATCAGCCTTTCAGTACTTGAAGGGGTCTTACATGAAAGCTGGGAAGGGACTTTTTTCAAGGACTCGTATTCATAAGATGAGAGGGAATGGATTGAAGCTTGACAAGGGCAGATTTAGACTGGAGATTAGGAAGAAATTATTCACAGTGAGAGTGGTGAGACACTGGAACAGGTTGCCCAGGGAGGTCATGGATGCCCGCTCCCTTGAGTTGTTCAAGGCCAGATTGGATGAGGCCTTGAGCAGTCTGGTCTAGTGGAAGGTGTCCCTGCCCATGGCAGGGTGGTTGGAACTGAATGATCTTTGAAATGCAGCACAGTGGGGAACAGTGGGGTTGGAACTGGATGTTCTGTGAACTACAGCACAGTGGGGAACAGTGGGGTTGGAACTGGATGTTCTGTGAACTGCAGCACAGTGGGGAACAGCTGGGATTGATCTCTGCACTGTTTTGAACACTGTGTTTCATTCCTGGAAATGAGACAGAGTTGTATCTGTGCATGTGATACCTTTCCTTGCTTTCTGTCTCCAGGGAATGGATGTAGCTCTCTCAGTGATGCAGTTGTCCTCATACACCTACCTATGAGGAAACAGGAACTGACAAATCTTCCAGGTTCTCCTGAGCAGCAGGGTTTTGGCTTTAAAGCCTGTCAGAGTCCAGTACTCCCTGAACAGCTTATTTCAGATGTTCCATCCCTGAAAAGTGTAATTATAATATCAGATTTACTTACTTGAAGATAGTTGATGTCAGCAGGTGTTATGGGTTAATCATGGTGGGCAGCTAGGCACCACACAGCCACTGGCTTTGCTTCCTCCCAGCCCCCAGTGAAACAGGGAAAATAAATAAAGAATAAAAACAAGAACACTTGAGGGTCAAAATGGGATTGGGAAGTGAAGAATAAGAGGACTATGAAAGAAAAGAACAAAGCAAAACAAGCCATGCAAAGGCATCACTCACCACCTGCCATGGATAGGCTGATGCCCAGCCAGTTCCTGAGCAAAAGGCAGCCAGCCCTCATAGAACTCCCTCTTTTCCATGTTAATGCTGAGCATAATCCTGTATGGAATATTTCTTTGGTTAGTTTAGAGTCTCCCCTCCTAAGCTGTTGCATACCCCTCTGTTCATTCATCAGGAGGCAGGATAAGAAACAGAGAAGGCCTTGAAGCTGTGCAGACATTGCTCAGCAAAAGCTAGTGTGTTACCAGCAGTGTCAAAAAGGTAAAAGACAGCATCATGTAAGCTGCTGTGAAGAAAATTAACTCTATCCCAGCCTGTGGGTTGAAGCCAGCTCGAGCCTCTTGCTCTCTTTACAGTTCTTTTGTTAGATGTTTACCTTTGATACCCCTGTGTTGGGCTGAGGCCTATATTGACTCACCCCCACGTTGTTCTAGCTACCTTAAGGAGAAACATTTATACCCCTGCTTGATCCACTCAGCTCACATTGCCATTGAACTACAATGAAGGCCACTCTCTTGTGTCCTTTGTGCTGAGATGGCTTCTTTGCAACAGCCAGAGTCAGTCACACCCTACCTTGCTCTCTGGGCTTCCTGTCATCACCCTTGGTCACCTCCACTGAACTTTCTTCCATTGTAGGGGTTCACTGATCAGTCACAAAAGCTCTAATTCATGCAGTGAGCTGTATGGGAGATTGTCAGATCCTGCAAGTGCTTGACTTAGCTACTGTAGTCAAGTCCCTGTTACTGCTGGGATGAAATCCCAAATACAGTGTCTTTGTCTCAGAGCTTTGTTTTGGTCCAAAGGACAAATAAGGACTGATGTGTTCTTTCCTGTAGATAAAAAAGATTATTCCTCTGCCAAAGATTCTAAGAACACCAAGGAAGAAAAGTGTGATGAGATCTGTGTCTTCTATGTTTGGAAGTACTGCAAAAATAATGGTAAGTTCTCTTCAGAGAGCAGTGTCTGCCCAGTGGCTCAGGCTGGTGGTGGCCTCATGGAGTGGCAGTGGTGATGGTGCCTTTTCACTCCTTCACTTTGTTTCCAGGTCACTAACACCACCACAATTACAAACATCCATCAGATGAAAATCAAAGCAGTTAAACCTTTTCTTCTCTAGATGATCCATCTATGGCCTCTTTTAGTCCTGTTGGGTATGCTTCTGTGGCAAAAAACACTCTTCCAGTGTTAGACTCCCTGTAACTATTAGATCAGTTTAAGAACTGGATTCATGCTGTCATCACTGATAACAAGATGTCAGCTTTTATTCCTGCTGTATCCTACATACATCAGATAATAGCCACATTCTTCTCCAGTAAGTCCTTTCAAAAGTGATCTGAAGTGTTGGAACATCTTAAGAAAACACAGTGGTTGTATGAGCTAAGCTAAAGATAATCCACTCCATCATCTACCTAGCAGAGGTCTGGGAGAAAAGTATTAAGAGGCTGTGCCATAACAGTGGCTTAATTCCCAGGTTAGGCTCTTCCTTACCAGGAGGTACCATGAGATTTTCTTTCAGTGAACTCATCCAGGGCCTTTCTGAAGGACTACTTTTATCAGCACCTGGTCTTGGTATAAGATCCACTTAAAGCAGACTAGAGTTTGCTTAGAATCTGGGCCTGCTGTTTGCTGTAAGGTGTGTGTGTTTAGCATTTCTGTAGTGGGTTTCTTCTGGTAAAGATGCTTTCCTCATAAGCTCCTTTTCTGAGAGGCAGATGAGTAAGTTACCTCAGGGCTTAGTAATACCTCCTTTTAGCCATTACTGCTGCTATTCTGTGACCACCAAGCAGCTAAACTCAAATGGTGATTGGAGAGGTAGAGTGCTTTGCCACACCATGTCTGGCTCAAAAGCTGTAAGAAAGAGGTTTGGTCCATGCCTGGGTGTGGGGTGTACATTGGCTTCCCTCAGCAGGGAGGCCTGGAGGTCAGCCTCTACCTGTAGCCAGCAGCATGCACACATGCAGGGGTGTGCAGCAGGTCTGAACTCCAAACACACATAGAAAACACAGATGATTTTAAAAACCATCCAGAGCCTTCCTCTTGCTGTGGGAAGGGTATGCAGCATTGCTGCAGGTCTTGCACACAAGGCAGCTCAAAGCTGCTGCTTCCTGTATTCTGAGAAGCAAAGCAACAGTCCCAACAGTGCCTTGCAGTCTTGTTAGGAAGGAGCATTCTGCTTGCTCAACAGTGAGTATTGGGTCCCTCCTGGGGGATGTTCTCTGGAGCACTGCAGTCCTTCATGCTGCCTCGTTTGTTGGGCTGGGCCTAAAAAATAATCAGGTCTTGATAAACACCTCATAAGTTCTAAGGGACTAAGGGAAAGAAAGGACCAAATCTATCATAGAGGCATAGAATGGCTTGAGTTGGGAGGGACCTTAAAGATCATCTAGTTCCAAACCCCTGCCATGGACAGGGTCACCTTCTAGACCAGGTTACTCAAAGCCACACCCAACCTGGTTTTAAACACTTCCAGGGATGAGGCACCCACAGCCACCCTGGGTAGCCTATACCAGAGTCTCACCACTCTCCTACTGAAAAACTTCTTCCTAAGATCCAGTCTAACCCTGCTCTCTCTCAGCTGTAAACCATTCCCCCTTGTCCTGTCTCTAGACCTACAACTGCACCCCCCTTCAGCTGGAAGGCAGCTATAAGGCCTCCCCAGAGCTGCCTTTTCTCCAGGCTGAAAAGACCCAATCTTTGTAGGAGAGGTGCTCCAGCAATCTTTGTAGCACTGTTTTGGACCCTTTCTGACAGCTCTATGATCCTTGGGTGATGTGTACATCTTTGGGTGATGTGTACATCCTTGGGTGATGTGTACATCCTTGGGTGATGTGTAGACCAGACTTCATACAGCTGAGAAGCATGGTGGTGTGTCATGCAGACACACACTTTCTGTCTCTGGCCCTGCTGCCCCAGCTGCCAATGTGGTATCTCATGAGAGAGAAGGCTGTGATTTATTGGAAATAGATTTGGCAGTATGAGAGCTTCTGTTAAGATAAGACTAGACAAAAGCATGCTTCTGCTGTTCAAACATACTTCTGTTTTCAGCACCCTGCCTTTATTGCTCATACCAAAGCCTGAGTGGTAAAAACATTTGTTCCTTTTTTATTTTTCTTCTCCTCTTGCTATCTGTTACTCTTGCAGACCTCTTGACTGTGTCTGATCTCCTTACAGATAAATGCACCTCTGTTCATTACCATTTGCCATATCGATGGCAGGTATACAATGGGATCACCTGGAATGACCTTTCCATGATGGAGGATGTTGAAAAGGCCTATTGTGACCCAAAAAACACCAGGTATGATGGTGCTGCACCTCTTCTTTACAGTACAGTGGTTGAGCCCCAGAAGAAAAGCTTTTTCCAGGAAGTCAGGAAGAAATGTTTCTTTCCAAAGATGTCTGCTCTCCATCACTTCCCAGAATCTGGGAGGGTGTACAAATGAGAGTTTTTCTGCTTTAAAAGAAAAATGACTGCAATGGAAACAACCCATTTTCATCTTCCAAAACTAACACAACAATATTTTTCAGTTAAAACTACAGTAATTTTTAGCCCATGCCTCTTCACACAGCAGATGGTTTTGATTTGCAGCTTGACTAGGCTGCTGGGTGGTGCAAATCACAAGCAAGGTTCCCAAGAGGAAGCTGCTTTCAGAGTCTTTCTGAGAGTTAATTTTTCAAGCCTCCCAAGAGAAGAGCCCAGTTGGTTCCAGTGATGAAGCTATTTACAGGACTGACAGGTGTGATTGCATTCTCTGGAACTACAGAAGAAGAAGGAACTTCTTTCTGCAGGTGCTTCCTGGTGAACTGAGTCACATATCATAGAATCCTAGAATGGCTTAAGGTTGGAGGGGACCTCCAAAGATCACTTACTCTAACCTCCCCACCATGGGCAGGGACACCTCTCACCTAGACTCAGCTGCTCCAGGCCTCATCCAACCTGGCCTTTGACACCCTCAGCCAGGAGGCATCCACAGCCTCCCTTGGCAGCCTATTTCAGAGTCTCACCACCCTCCTACCAAAGAACTTCCTAAGATCCAGTCTAACCCAACTCCAAGCTACAAACCATTCCCCTCTGTCCTACTGCTTGACACCCTCATGAAAAGTCCCTCTGCAGCCTTCCTGCAGCATCCCTTCAGGGATTGGAAGGCAGCTCTAAGGTCCCCCTGGTGTCTTTTCTCCAGGCTGAACAACACCAGGCCCCCAGCCTACCCTCACAGCAGAGGTGTTCCAGCCCTTGGATTATCTTTGTGGCCTAGTCTGTATTCTCTCCAACATCTCTGTGTCCTCATGCTGGGGACACCAGAACTGGAGGCAGTGTTGGAGGTGGGGGTCTCACAAGAGCACTGTGCTTGCAGAAATCCTTTTGCCACTGTCTGCTAAGCTGTCAGTGCAACATCTGAGTAGACTGAGCTGGTGTTTGATGTCTCACAGCCCATAGTTCTCTTCTGAAGCTGGTGAACAGTTCTCAGAGCTGCTGTGCATGGTCTGGGAAGCACTCCTGTTCCAGGGGTAATTCCGTGTGGGCAGTCACATGATATCACGGACAATGGCACCAGATTGAACTGGAGATTGGAGGGTAAAATACACAGTGACAGCTCTAATAGCCTGAATTTGTCCTTGCAGCATGGCAGATAGGAACATTAATTTCCAAACAATGACCTGTGCTTCCTCCTTGATTCGACGCCTCTCTACACCATCATCAGTCACAAAGCCCTCATTACTACTGACCACAGAGTGGATTTGGTATTGGAAGAATGATCTAGGCCAGTGGATTGAATATGGAGAGCAGGTGAGTCCACATTCTGTTTCTGAAGCAATGTCCAGAGACTCTTCCCCCTACCCCTCTTTACTGAGCAAGGTTAATTCCCTTCTGGAGCTATCCACGACTTCTGCACAGCTTTAACATGTGTCCACTGTCCTTGACATAGATTGCCTATGGAATCGTTCAGGAATTGGTCTTGCCTCTCTTCTAAGCAGTGTCCTGTTTCCTTAGACATGCAAGGGCTGTTCTCTCAGATCATGTGTTACTGTTTTCCTTGGCTGGTCAACTCTTCTTTAATGAGAACGTGATCCATGTGAGAAATGCAGGGAAAGAAACAAGCAATATCTCCTTCCCCTAAAGCAGATGAAGTTTTCCCCACCTGTTTTACAGTATAGCTGCAGAACACAAAGAATATCCAGGGATATGGAGAAGTACCCAGAGAAAGAAGATGGAGCAGTGCTGGGCCTTGATTTCAACAGGCAGCTTAAATGGGAAGTGTCTCCATCAGCACACCCTCATTCTACACTGATTTGTACATTAGAGAGTTAAACCTAGGTCATGGCTTAACCTCACTGTCGTGGAGCAGATTCAGAATCTGCCAGCTATGCCAGTTTGTCACGAGGGAGGTTTGTAGACTGTTTAAGGAACCACCACCAGAGCCAGCAGCTAATATAGTTCTACTGAAGCAGGGTGTGGAAAATGTGAGACTTGACGAAGTCTGCTGGCTAGCTTCACTCTCTTACTTACTGCAGAGGATAGAAGAATAATTCAAAGTTGCCAATACAAAATCTTAGTACAAATTTACACAAGGTTATGTGCTGTAAGGGATCTCTCAATCTCAAGAAGTAGCCTTGAGAGATGTCTTGGCTCGAAGGGAGATGACTGCTGTGCAGCTTGCTTCTCAGAAGAGGGAGCTCCTAAAAGCTGACTCAGGCTGGCAGTGCACTGATTTATGGAATAAAGTGATTGGCTTATAGTCAGATTCAATAGGATGGAAGAGGTAAACACGAGACTCCTAGTGTCTGCAACTTCAATTGCTCCTTGACAAATTAGGCTTGGAACAGCGACCAGCTATTCATGTGTTAATGGTACGATCCAGATTCCAAGCTGATAGGCATCAGTGCTCACGGGGCCGCCCTGTTGTTCTGTGGGCTTTCAGAGAACAGGTTGGAAATAGAGAATTTCATTGCCTAGGCTTCCTTTGAAGCCTGAACCAAACTACCACCTGGTTTGGTCAAGGAGTTGAGTGCGTTGGTCATGTCTGGCCAGCAACTAAGCACCACACAACAAGGCTGAACTTCTTTACTGTAAGGGTCCCAGAGCACTGGAACAGGCTTCCAAGGGAGGTCGTGGAGTCTCCTTCTCTGGAGACTTTGAAGGCCTGTCTGGATGTGTTCCTCTGTGATCTGTGTTAGATAGTATTGTCCTGCTCTGGCAGGGGGCTTGAACCCAATGATCTCTTTGGGTCCCTTCCAACCCCTAACATCCTATGATCCTATGACCTCAGTGGGGAAGAAAACTTGTAGATCAAGATAAAGACAGTTTAATAAGTAAAACAAAAGCTACACAAGCAAGGAAAGCAAAACAACTACTTCCCTGCCTTCACATCAGCAAGCTGGTGTTCAACCATCAAAAGGCTCCATCACACACAAGAGTTGCTTGGAAAGACAAAATGCTGTAACTCCAAACGTATGCCCCCTCCCTTCTTCTCCCCCCAGCTTTGTATGCTGAACACAACATGATACGGGGTATCCCTTGGCTCAGTTGGGGTCAGCTGTCCCAGCTGTGTCCCATCCTAACCATTTGTGCACCTCCAGCCTCCTCACTGGTTGGGTCGAGTGAGAAGCAGAAAAAGCTTTGCCTCAGTATAAGCACTGCTCAGCATAACAAAAACATCCTTGTGCTAGCAACATTGTTTCCCTCTTCACCCTCCTCTTTGACTCTTTCTCTCTACCCAAACTACGTGTCCAGGGTTTAGTCCTGACTATGTTTACTCATTACTCTTTCTGTTTTCCCTCTTCCCCCACCCCTGCAAAGGGAGAAGGAGATAGTGTGAAATCACCAACTTCTGCTATTATTGAGAATTTGTATCTAGCAGATCCAGATGCCACCATATCTTTCCAGGCTGGCTTGCATCACTACCAGCTCAATTTTAAAGGTACTCATTTTAAAAGCTCTCATTTACAACTCTGCAGTGCTTTACAAAGACTCAGTTGCAAGCTACCTTACCTTTGGAAGCTGTGACTTCTACTAACAGTACCAGATTTACTCAATGGAAGGGAAAGTGAGGGAGTGATGGCCTAGAGGAACTTCTTGACAAAAGTAACCTTCCCTCTTATTCCTTAACCCTATCTAGACTTAGATGGGATCAGAAATAAAGATTTGTAGTCTTCACATAATGTCAGAGTAAATGTAGAGTTAACCCTGTGGATGGTGAAAATGAAAATCTGAGCACCTTTCTGTGCTGCTGGAGCAACATTTAAAGAACATTTTAAGACTTAAGAGAGCAAGCAAGACAGGCACAAGTTAAATCATACTTACAGGAAGGACAAGAAGCTTACATAGGCTTTGTGAGGCTGTTCAGCAGATAAGAAGGACAATGAATATGCACTCTTCATTAATGAATGTCATTAATTAATGGATCCATCATGTCTGCTTACTGATGGCTTTTTCCTTCTCCTTTCTCCTCAAGAGATGACCCAGAAAAACATCACTTACAAAACTCAAAGACAGGTCTGCAGGCGGCCAAAGTTTGTGTCTGCTGAAGATGTACAGAAGATCAAGAGCAGGTAAATTATGCTCTTCGTGGGTTTTTGTATCTCACAAGTAAGACAAAATGGCTGCCAGCACTGGCAGTAACTGTGCAAAGAAACTGGGGGTCCTGGTGGACAACAGGATGTCTGTGAGCCAGCCATCTGCCCTTGTAGCCAAGAAGGCCAATAGCATCCTGGGTTGTTATTAGAAGGGCTGTGGTTAGTAGGTTGAGAGAGATTCTGCCCTGGTGAGGCCACATCTGGAATAATTGTGTCCAGTTCTGGGCCACTCAGTTCAAGGAGAACCTCAGGGAACTGTTTGAAAGAGTCCAGTTTCCTTGTGAGGACAGGCTGAGGGAGCTGGGGCTCTTCAGCTTGGAGCAGAGGAGCCTGAGGGCTGCCCTCATTTATCTTGATGTACTGGGCAGTGTTGGGGAGATGGAGCCAGGCTCTGCTCAGGAAAAGGGGCAATGGGGGCAAGCTGGAGCAGGGAAGGTTCCACAGGAACAGAAGGGAAAACTTTTTGCCTGTGAGAGTGGCAGACCACTGGATCAGGCTGCCCAGAGAGGTGGAGTCTCCTTCTGTGGAGACACTCAAACCCACCTGGATGTATTCATGTGTGACTTGCCCTGGGTGCTCCTGCTCTGGCAGGGGGCTTGGACTGGACGATCTCTGGAGGTTCCTTCTACCCTCTATCATTCTGTGAGTCTATCTGTTGCTAGAATAAAACATTATCTGGACTGCACAGAATCTCACAGCCTCTTAGCTTTCTGCATCACCAGGTGTCCGGGGTGCAGGTTACTCCAGGTACCACATCCAGAGGACTAGTGCTGGAGAGTAGTTTCTTAAAAAAGCAAAGGAAGGAGGGCTCTGACTGGGCTGTTCCTCAGTTTTTGTGGTTTAGTTTGAAATACAGGATCTGGCCAAAGAGGATGCTGCCAGTCTGAATCTTCAGAGCTGCAAGAGAGTTACTAAGCTCTTATTTTCTGTCTGTTTGCAAACAGCCAGAGAGATTCTTCATCTTCATATCAAACTTATCCTAGCCACTGGGATCCATCTGCGCTTCCTGAGTTTGGATACAAGGTAGGTTTTATTTTTTACTCCTTTTTTGCTCCTTCTCTTGTAGTTCTAATGGAACTGCCTGATCCAAAAGAGGATGATGCTTAACTGAAGGGATTGTAACTGGGCAGATTCTAAAAAGGGACAAAAGTGACATCAAAACCCACCTGGATGTGTTCTGTGTGACTCGCCCTAGGTGATCCTGCTCTGACAAGGCAGTTGGACGGCATCATCTTTCAGGTCCCTTCCAACTCCTAGCATTTTGTGATTCCGTGTTTATTGTGTCACACAATCTTGCATGATGCTGACCGGTTTGTCTACAGACAGAAGAGAAGTAATGCCACATTTCCAGGCTTGAGGATTCCTTCTGGCTCCTTTCAGTTAGCAGAGAGCTCCATTGCCATTCTCTTTGTATTTTATGTTCCTTACTGGAGACTTGTTAGCAACAGCCTAAGAGCCAGAAGAACCTTGTCTCATAGCTTCCATGGACTCGTTTCAGTTAGTCTTTATGTTGTGCATTTATGCCTCTTGTGTTGGATGGTGCCTTACGCCATGTAGCATCAGTATCTGGCCGTGTGTCTGTAAAGCAAAGTCACCTCAACAGTGTTCTGCAAAAGATCAGTTGGAAAACCTGTTCTGTACATTGGCTCACTTCCACCAGCTGGCTTTCACAGTTAGCAAACCCCCCTCCTTTTTCAGGGCTCTGAAAGTGTCAGGTACCATCACCTGCTGAATGAACTCATTCTGTGCTTGTGTGGGAATCTGGCAGCCAGAGCTTTTGAAGCTTTGGGCCTGGTGTATTTTGAGCTCTGTCCAAAAGGTAATCAACTCTGCTCTTGACTTAGCAGCAGCTTAACTGATGAAGTAGCATTTGGTGGGGCAGTGTTAGGCATGGACTTCAGAAGGCTTCCCCACACACACACCCCGTGAAGACATTTCTTTGCACAACTTATTTTTCTTATATACACTTCCAGTTCTATTCACATGGCAATCTACAGATAGTCTTCAGATCACACCCTTTACTACCCATGCAAACTAATTACACTTGTTAATTACATCAGACCTTCACACTTCCATTTATCTTATCTACCATCTACACCAAGAAGTACCAATTGTTTCATCAATACTGAGCTGAAATAGGTCATTCCCATAAAGATAAGCTGATTTTTTTTCCCCCCATGCAGGGTAGGAAGATATGAAGCTCTCCTCATTTTAGGCCTCCAAGTTGTATGTACTGAAGTGCTTCCCTTATTTACTCTGAAAACTTCAGTCTGCTTTCAGTTGCATCCATTTTGGTGGGGTGTTTCTGGAGTGACTGAGATGAGCACAGAGGCCCTGGAATGGGATGTGCAGATCCATGGTATTGTTGGTGGTACTTGTGTCTAGTTTCCCAGAGCTCAGTTTGTTTGCTGAGTTGGCACCTATGAAAACCATCTCATAGAATCATGGAATGGCTCAGGTTAGAAGGGACCTTAGAGCTCATCTACGCCAACCTCCCCACCAAAGGCAGGAATGCCTCTCAGCTAGACTTAGCTGCTCAAGACCTCATCCAAACTGAACAGCCTTGAACACCCCCAAAGAGGAGGCAGCCACAATCTCCCAACCGATACCAGTCTCAATACCCTTGTACTAAAGAATTTCTTTGTAAGATCCAGTCTAACCCTGCTCTCCCTCAGCTTCAAAACATCCCCCCCTTGTCCTATTGCTAGACACCCTTATGAAAAGTCCCTTTCCAGCCTTCCTGTAGAACTGCCTTCCAGTACCTGCAAGGAATCTAAGGTCCCCCTGGAGTCTTCTTTAGGCTGCACAACCGCAGCTCCCTCAGCCTATCCTCACTTGTAACCTGAGTGCCTTTCATAGGAAAGAAAAAGTTTGTTCTGTACCTAAAAAGTGACAAAGCCCTCAGTAACCTGCTGGAGCTGGAAGTGAAAGCCTGGGCTAGATGAGCTATTTCTGTGAGATCCTAAGTTTGTTGTTTGTTTGTTTGTTTTTTGTAGTAGGTTTTTGAGGCTGGCTGTGATTCTGCGTGCGTGTGGTGACCATCTGACAGTTCCGACTCCATCAACTTCCTTCTCTTCAGACACTGACAGATAATCTTGGCAGAATTTGCTGTGCTACAAGTGACCTATTTAAAAAGAGAACACCTCTGTGACATGAGGAGGAAGGTTGTCTTTGTTTTAAAAGAGGAGCTGTAGTTTGGTACCATGGATTATTTTTGTAGTGTTGCAGTGTCTTAAGCTGTTCAGTCATTTAGAATCAGACTAGGAAGCAGAAGGGGTGACATGCACAATGGGAAGCAGTAACACAAACTGGCAAGTGGATGTGGATTTCTTCAGTTGTTGTTTATCAGACAAGATTGAATCTGCATGCAGTCAGTAAACCTTTGAAAGGCAAAATAAAAGGAATTTATACTCACCACACAGAATCATAGTATTGCTTCAGCTGGAAAAGCCCTCCAAGATCATCCACTCCAACCATCAATCCAATGCCACCATGGCCACTAAACCATGTCCACATGTTTCTTCAAGATCTCCAGGGATGGTGACTCCACCACCTCCCTGAGCAGCCTGTGCCAATGCCTGACCTCTCCTGCAGCAAAGAAGTATTTCCTAATCTCCAACCTAAAGCTCCCCTGACATAATTTCAGGCCATTTCCTCTCATACTATCACCTGATACATGCACCCACTGGAGTAAGAGGACTGACAAAGAGTTGTGAGTACATCTGTGACTGACTAGACCAAGGAAGATGGGACTGACTAGACCAAGTGAAGATGTGACCAAGTGAGCTGGGGCTTTCTGTCAAATTGTCTTGAACTCCGTGATGGCTTTTCAGTTGTCTTTATTAGCTGAGGAATGTGTGCAGTGGGTTTGTTAGAGGCTGTCTTTGTGTGGCAGCTGCGATGCTGAATGCTGATACACACCAAAGGCTGCTGTGCTGGAACAGATAAGGGAGCTGATAGAATGTGAAGAGTCTGTATCTGTGCTTCGTTAGTTCCAGTTGGGTCACTATCACTGATAGGAGCCTTCCAAAAACCAAAATTAAGCAGATGGGGTTGGACTAGATGACCTTTGGAGGTCCTGTCCAATCCAGACCATTCTGTTATCAAGGTTTGATCTCAGAGTGCTGGTCTTGAACAGCCACAGGCTATGAGAAATTGCTGTCAGAGCAGTGATGATTTCTCTGCCTCAGAATTTTCACCCCTTGATAGTGTCTTGGTAGAGGCTCACATTTTCTAGGATGGGTCCTTTTTAGTTCTGAAAAACTGTGAAGAATGTATGTTAGGAACAAGTTCTGCACCATGAGGGTGCTGGAACACTGCAGCAGGTTGCCCAGGGAGGTAGTTGAGGCCCCATCCCTGGAGATATTCAGAGTCAGACAGGACATGGCTCTGAGCAACCTGATCTAGTGGAGGATGTCTTTGCTGGCTGCAAGGCAGTTAGTTGGACTAGATGAGCTTTGGAGGTCCCTTCCAATCCAAACCATTCTATGAGTCTGTGCTGTTGTGAACAGCCCCAACTCCCTCAGCATAGCCACGTAGCAGATGTGCTCCAGTACCTTTCTTAGAGGATTTAACTTGCACCATGTGGCTGCCCCTCCATTATCAGTGAGGGCCACAAAGATAATCCAAGAGCTGGATCAACTCTGCTGTGAGGACAGGCTGAGAGAGCTGGGGCTGTTCAGCCTGGAGAAGACTCCAGGAAGACCTTGGAGCTGCCTTCCAATTCCTGGAACATGCTGCTCAGGGAGATTGTGAATGCCTCCTGCCTAGGGCTGCTGAAGGCCAGGTTAGATGAGGCCTCAAGCAGCCTGGTTTAATTGAGGCAGGGAGGTTGGAGTAGATGATCTCTGAGGGTCCCCTCCAACCTGAGCCATTCTAGGAATCTATGATTAATGCACAAGCTGGACTTGCTACCCAGGAAAACTCTTCCTCTTTTCTGTGCAGCTGTGAAACACAAGTCCTGTTTTATCTTCTCTCTAAACTCAGCCTTCTAGAATCTTGAGCTTTTGTCTGCCAGATGAAAGTATTGATCTCATTCTGCCTCCTAGGATGAGCACTGCAGCTCCTCTGCGTCATACAACTTCGATTAGGTCGGACGTTGAGTCCCCACTTGGCTTAGGCAGTTGTAACAGGTGATGTCAGTCTGCCAGCACTATGCATTTTCAGTCCAGTTCATGGAAGAGAAGTATTTACTCTAGAAGATTAAAGACACAGAGTTCTTTGGAGAAAAAAAATGGAAGATTTATTCATGACATAAGCAAGCAGAAGAGCTCAAATTGCGTTTTAATTATGTTGTTTTGCATTAACTTTTTCTTTGGGTAAAATGTGCATTTTTGAATGGGGTTTCAAACATGAACAATATGGATGAAGAGCTTTTGTTTCCTTCAGGAAAGGAGATCAATTTGCTTAAGCAGGTGTTTATGGTAGGATTCTTCTTGGAATCTTGATTGATCTCTTAGGTTTATAAATGTAGCTTTTCTTTTTCAGTCGATATTTAAGTTGCAAGTTTTAACTGTGAGAAGTTATAGGGCTATGATGCTGGGAGGTTGGATGTATTTAGTTTGTTTGATCATTAATAGCTGAAGCTCCCTTAAAGGTTTACAAATGATTCATCTGTACTCAACCAACTTTATACAGGAAACTAGTATTATCTGGAGCACCAGTCAAGTTCTCTTAGTGAGATTTCAGTTTCCTTGAGATGCAAAGTGCCAAGTGTCAGCACGTACTCAGAGATGATAAACATTCATCCTTTTGCTTTCATCATCCTTCCTGAAGAGAGGTGAAGTGCCCTTGTGCAGCAGGAGTGACATACTGATTGTCATATGAAGTGTCTGTCCTAATTAATCACATGGTCACAAGCTAAAGCATTAAATTAGCCTTCATAAGTGCAGCTTGGGGATTCTTCTGAAAGTCTGCTGCAGTTAGGCTTCTGCATCTTACAAGCTGACCAAAGCCTGATGTCTTCTTGTGCTTTGGTTTTTCCTCTATAGGCAGTGGAGATCAAACATACAAGCACTGAATATGGCAGAATAAAGCAGCTCTTCCTTCAAACGATGAAAAACTACAAGGTCCTTAAGATACAGAGGGTTCAGAACCCATCCCTCTGGAAGGTGTTTCAGTGGTCAGTATTTGTTTCCTTATCCTTATGGGGAGCTGGTGTCCTGTAGGTTCATAGATACATAGAATGGCTCAGATTGGAAGTGACCTCAGAGATAATCTCCAACCTTCCCACTATCGGCAGAGATGCCTCTGCAAAGAGACAGGAGACATTAAAGCAGCACTAGCAGGACCCTACAGAGCAGCAGGAGATTGATGCAGTGAGGAGTGCAGCACTAGTAGGACCCTACAGAGCAGCAAGAGATTGATGCAGTGAGGAGTGCAGCACTAGTAGTACCCTACAGAGCAGCAAGAGATTGATGCAGTGAGGAGTGCAGCACTAGTAGGACCCTACAGAGCAGCAAGAGATTGATGCAGTGAGGAGTGCAGCACTAGTAGGACCCTACAGAGCAGCAAGAGATTGATGCAGTGAGGAGTGCAGGAGTGTCAGTGCTTACTTAAATTCACTTTCAAAAGCCAGAAGGATCTAGAATTGCTGGGCACTGTTGGCAGCATGTTGCTCATCTTTGTAACTGCTCATCATACTGCTAAGACTGTCTCATCTTCCAGTCTGAGAGAGAAGAAAGCAGAGGGGAAATCTCATTGAGCTGATACTCATATGTGGATTAAATACTTTAAAACCCCTTTCTCTTGTTGCTTCCATGTCTCACACTCTCCTCCCTTGCATTTCTCTGTTAGGCAAAAGGAGAAGATGAAGAGGGAAAGAGGAGGGAGAGAAGTTATCGAGAAGCTCCTGTTCCACGGAACCAAGAGCATCTTCGTGGAATCCATCTGTCTGCACAACTTCGACTGGAGGGTTTGTGGGAGCAATGGAACTAACTATGGAAAAGGTATGTAGGAGGTGACTCTGTGAGTTAGGCATCTCCTTAGACTCTCTGATACTACAAGTTTTGAAGTCTTCAAATATAGAGTGAAGAGGTAGGAATCTGAATCCTCTGCAGAGGACAAGGATTTGCTTGGTGCGGGCATAAGGCTTTTCACAAGGGATTAAGAGAATGCAGGTTAGGATTTGAAAAGCCTGTGTTGCTGTAGGTGGGATGTTCTGGAGGTTCCTGCTCATCATTTGAATTTGCCAGAGAAATGGCCCCTAGTCTTCAGGGCCTGGAGGAAGAAGGGTGTGCATTCCCTCAGTGTGATCATGGAAGGTTCTCATGCTTTCTTCTTTGCCCCCCTTACCGTAAGAGACATACCTGTAGCATTTTTATATGTTGTTGGCTTTGTAAGAATTATTCCTAAAATAGCAAATGGAAATTCTGTGATGAAATTATAGAATCCTAGAATGGCTCAGGTTGGAAGTAACCTCAGAGCTAATCCGCTCCTACCTCCCCACCATGGGCAGGGACACCTCTCAGCTAGACTCGGCTGTTCAAGGCCTCATCCAGCCTGGCCTTTAACAGTACCTCAGGGAGGAGGTAGCCACAGCCTGTTCCAGAGTCTCACCATCCTCCTACTGAAGAATTTCCTAAGATCCAGTCTAACCCTGCTCTCCCTCAGCTTCAAACCATTCCCCTTTGTCCTGTCTCCAGACACACTCAGGAAAAGTCCCTCTGCAGCTTTCCTGCAGGATCCCTTCAGAGGTTGGAAGGCAGCTCTAAAGTCCCACTGGAGTCTTCTCTTCTGCAGGCTGAACAACCCCAGTTCACTCAGCCTGTCCTCACAGCAGAGGAGCTACAGCCCTTGGATCACCCCTGTGGCCTCCTCTAGACTTGCTGCAACAGCTCTGTGTCCTTCTTACCCTAATACCCATAGCTGTAGTGGTTTTATGTGTTTTGGGTTTTTTAAAGAACCATTCCCGAAGTAGAAAATTCTGTATGGAAACTGTGTGGTGAAATCCCTTCTCTATGGCATTATGCCAACTGAGTAAGAGGAGATCTGAAAGTTGGGCCAAATGTCTCTTGCAAAGCACAGGGACACTGTCTTTGCTGTCACTTAACCCATTATGCCTTATAACCACCTTTTCTTGCCATTTTCCAGGAAGTTACTTTGCTAGAGATGCTTCCTATTCCCATGAGTACTGCCAGCCTGTGGGGAAAAACAATACCATGTTCGTGGCTCGTGTGCTGGTTGGAGATTATGTCAGCGGCAACACAGCCTACGTTCGCCCTCCGGTAAAGCCTTCTAACAGCCTTCAGTTTTATGATAGTTGCGTGGACAATGAATTCAACCCTTCTGTCTTTGTTGTCTTTGAAAAATACCAGGTTTACCCAGAGTACATCATAGAGTATAAGGCAGAAGAAGAGAAATGTGTCCTGTCTTAGAGGGAGCAGAGCTGTTTGTATCCCTCATCTTACTTTTCTCTATTGCAAGTGTTCTCGTGCTTGATTTGAATACAATCCTTTGGGCTGTTAATCCAAAGATACTCTGGAGTGAGAAGGCTTGATGTTACAGCTAGGTGAGGCTAACTGCCTTGTGGCCTTCCTTTCCTAAATGAAACATGGACAATTGGATAACTGTAGCAAGAAAAATCAGTGTAATGGGATGAGAAATCTAATCGGCAACTAGTTTAGAGAAAGGAAATAATTTCAAGTACAGTCTAGAAATTAATAGAGAGGCTTTTTCTTTGCCAGCAGTTCAGTTAAGAGAAAAATTAACAGTCCACAGGTTTCTAGTAGCCAGGGTCTTTGCAGTGTAGAATAGGGCTGTTCTCGAGCCTCTTGTCTGTCACAGTTCTTACCAAGTCACTGTACGTAAGAATGAGTTAGTTTTCAGAATGCTTCTTCTTAAGGATGCTATGTTTCAAGTTTAAAATGAATAAACAACAAAGAGAAAAGTTTAAGCCCATGTCCTAAATTCTCTAGCAGAGAAGTTGCACCTCTACAGAGGCAGCGACTCTTTGGATCAGGAAATCATTTGATCAGATTCTTTTTGTAGCTCTGCAGTAACTTGGTGTGGTAGAGCTGGAGTGAAACCGTGACAGTCACAACAAGCGAGTACTAAAACGTGGTGGTTTGGCTGCCACTGATGGCCACAAGTCTCTACAGGCTGTCAGAAGCACTGACAGTTTCTGTCCTATTTGTACACGGTAATTTTCGTTGCCCTCAAACCCAGGACATGGCTGACAGGGACCAGTTATGTTCTCTCCAGGGCAGTGGTAGCAGTGCTGTCTTAAGATAAATTGTACACGTGTTTTGTTGACCACATTGTGTTGGACAACTTGCTGAGAGCTCAGGGGCAAGTGTGGTTCCTCTTTGTTTTCTGGGCTTGCTGTGGGTGATCCTAAATAGAGCTTCCCTGGGCCTGGTGTTTTGCCACACTTCCTTAGTAGCTTTGTACATCACTGACAAAGACAAACAGGGCTTAAGCCCCCTTTGATTGCCTCAGATGAAAATAAAGAAACTCTAGGAGAGCTTCTGCTGAACTTAACTAGAGGGGTTGTACCTTAATCGAGCTGAAGACCCTCTGTACAAAGCTGTCTAGAGGGGAACCAGCTGCTGAGGATAGAGAAGCAGCAAAGTTTTGCTTTCAGATTGGCTTTACAGTAACGGAATTAATCTCCCGGTTCTTTGTTTCCCTGATCTGAATCTGTCAACCACATGTACTACTCGAAGCTTTCAAGTTCCTAAGAGGATGGGGAAATACATAAAAGTAGGGTGTCTTACTAAAGTTACTATCTTGGAACTAAACTAAATAACGTGTCAGTAATACTTTTAAAGGGGAAGATTTTAGCAGTTTTTAAGAGCTTTCTTGCTTTCATTTGCCTGTAGAGTTCCTGAATTGCTGTTTTTTTTTGCCATAGTTGCAAATAAAACGTGTTTTCTCTCACTTTTTGTTTCCTAGTGTGCAGTTTGTCTCCAAACATAAACTCACACCACAGTTAACCAGACTTAGTCAACTGGAGATGTAATGCACGTGCTCAGTGTCTTCTTTTCAGCTCTGATTCTAAACCAGGATACAGTTCTGTGTTAACCCAGGCCTCCAGGGCTTTGTTTTGCTTCCTGGCACAGTTGAAAAATAAAAACCAAAACCCCAAACAAATGCAATGCTGGAAACAGCTCTGAAGAAGTGAAAGCTGTGAACGTGCAGCCCCCTGACACAGCTGCTCTTTTGGTTCATTTCATCTCAAAGACAAGGCAGATGCGAGTAGGAGGTGATGCCTTGGAACAAGTTAGTTCACCATAGCCAGGTGTTGTCATGGCCTGTGAGACTGACTGGGGGCTGTACACAGGCACAATATCCCCTCTCTAAAGGCCTTGGTCGGTAGCTATGCACACAAAGGAGTTAAGGAAGGCGCTGAACAGAAACATGCCCTTGGGACAGGGGTGTGCCTTGCACTGAGCTACAACAACAGCTGATGCTGAAGACACTGGTGAGGTAACTGAGCTGATGGTGTGTATGGTGACTAAGCAGTTCATACAAGCTTGTTAAGTGGGGTTATTGCCCTTGCAGCCCCCTGAGGATCATGGAAAACACCATCAAAGTTAAAAGCAGCTGTTTCCTGATGTAATGCTGGCAGAGTAGTTACTGCCCGGGCTCAAATTCTGATGCACAGCACTAAGGACTAGAACCTCTGCCCCTCTTCATCCAGGAAAAGAACCATCCCAGGGGCTGGGGTGGGGAAAAGAGCCGAACTGGCAGGTGTGGCAAAGATGTATTATAGAAACAGAATGGTCTGGGTTGGAATGGACCTCCAATCTCCTCTGCAGTAACCAGAGGCATCCTCCACTAGATCAAGTTGCCCAGAGCCCATTTGAGCCTCAGCCTTGAGAACCACCAGTGCTGGGGTCCCAATCACCTCCCTAGGCAACCTGTGTCTTGGTTGCATAACCTGTGCATACCCAGTAATTTTTCTGTAACCAGCTGATCTTCCTACACTGCTCTTCAACTGCTCTGCTTAGCTATAAAAAGGTGAGCTTTCCAGGAGGCAGCATGGACCTTGGCTAAGTTGTTCCTCACCTTGGTTTTCCTCTCCCATCATTCTTCCCATTGAGCTACCTGCTTGTTAATTATTTTCCATTATGCTAACTGAAAACAATTCAGCATAGCATTGGGAAGCAGGACAGGAGGTTCACAGAATTCTAGAATGGCTTAGGTTGTAAGGGACCTCAGAGATATCTCCTCCAACCTCCCCACTACAAGCAGAGATGCCTCTCCACTAGATTCAGCTGCTCAAGGCCTCATCCAATGGGGCCTTCAACACTCCTAGGCAGGAGGCAGCCACAGCCTCCCTTGGCAGCCTATTCCAGCATCTCACCACTCTCCCAATGATGAACTTGTTCCCAAGATGCAATCTAACCCTGCTCTCCCTCAGCTTCAAACCATTCCCCCTTGTCCTATCTCTAGACTCCCTCAGCAAAAGCCTCTCTGCAGCCTTACTGTAAGATCCCTGCAGGGACTGGAAGGCAGCATTAAGGTCCCACTGGAGTCTTCTCCAGGCTGAACAACCCCAGCTCCCTCAGCCTATCCTGATAGCAGATGTGCTGCAGCCCTTGGATCACCTTTGTGGCCCTCTTCTGGACTTGCTCCAATAGTTTGATAATTTCAGGTAAAACTAAGAGGGAGATAAGGGAGGAAAGCTGAAGTTCTCATTTCTGGGCAAAATGTGTAGTGTTAGCTGAATGAAAAGAACCTTCCAGTCACATTCAGGGAAGCCAAGTGATCACACACTCTCAGAGGTTTAGGAAATTAAGTTGAATAACTCATCTGAAAGCTTCATCCATATATGCAAAGCAGTCATACACTTGCTGCTCAGCTGAGCACAGTGCTGAGTTTATTGGTGTAAAGCAAAGTTCTCACGGACTATGAGAAGCATCATAAATGTCATTCCTCATTTTATGTAGCTGTGAATCACCCCAGCTCCACACTTCATAAACAGCCAGTCAACTTCTCAGGCTTTTGCTCCCATAAAAGATTTGTTCTGCTCCTTGAATAAAAAGGATTCTGACTAAAGGCATTGTTTGAAATTCACTGATTAAAAAAATAATATTAGAAATCTAGTAGGAGTTTAGCACAGGGTGAGCTGACCCCAGCCATGGCTAGACAGATAAAGCAGTGCTTAGGAACAGGGAACCACAACTGCAGGATTCCAGAGGCTGCACTCGAGGATGCAATAAAGCAGTAATGAAGAACAGGGAACCACGACTGCAGGATTCCAAAGGCTGCACTCGAGGATGCAATAAAGCAGTGATGAAGAACAGAGAACCACGACTGCAGGATTCCAGAGGCTGCACTCGAGGATGCAATAAAGCAGTGATGAAGAACAGAGAACCACGACTGCAGGATTCCAGAGGCTGCACTCGAGGATGCAATCAAGCAGTAATGAAGAACAGAGAACCATGACTGCAGGATTCCAGAGGCTGCACTCGAGGATGCAATCAAGCAGTAATGAAGAACAGAGAACCACGACTGCAGGATTCCAGAGGCTGCACTCGAGGATGCAATCAAGCAGTAATGAAGAACAGAGAACCACGACTGCAGGATTCCAGAGGCTGCACTCGAGGATGCAATAAAGCAATGATGAAGAACAGAGAACCACGACTGCAAGATTCCAAAGGCTGCACTCGAGGATGCAATAAAGCAGTGATGAAGAACAGGGAACTGTGACTGCAGGATTCCAGAGGCTGCACTCGATGCAATAAAGCAGTGATGAAGAACAGGGAACTGTGACTGCAGGATTCCAGGGGCTGCACTCGAGGATGCAATAAAGCAGTGATGAAGAACAGAGAACCACGACTGCAGGATTCCAGAGGCTGCACTCGAGGATGCAATAAAGCAGTGATGAAGAACAGAGAACCACGACTGCAGGATTCCAGAGGCTGCACTTGAGGATGCAATAAAGCAATGATGAAGAACAGAGAACCACGACTGCAGGATTCCAGAGGCTGCACTCGAGGATGCAATCAAGCAGTAATGAAGAACAGAGAACCACGACTGCAGGATTCCAGAGGCTGCACTCGAGGATGCAATAAAGCAGTGATGAAGAACAGAGAACCACGACTGCAGGATTCCAGAGGCTGCACTCGAGGATGCAATAAAGCAGTGATGAAGAACAGAGAACCACGACTGCAAGATTCCAAAGGCTGCACTCGAGGATGCAATAAAGCAGTGATGAAGAACAGGGAACTGTGACTGCAGGATTCCAGAGGCTGCACTCGATGCAATAAAGCAGTGATGAAGAACAGGGAACTGTGACTGCAGGATTCCAGAGGCTGCACTCAAGGATGCAATACTCTTCTGTGGTTCCCCAAATTATCACTGATTCAAAAATAAGCTCTTTTTAGCTCAAGTGAGGGCTGAGGCGAGAAGGATAGCAGCAAGGCACTTCCAAGTCTTATTCCTCTACGCAGGAACACCAGGGGCAGTGCAGGGCCAGGTATGAAAGTCCAGAGGCAGCAGAACTTCATAGAGGTGACATGGTGCATGCGATACCAGATTTGAAGCACCAAAGCTTTTTACATCACTTGTGCAGGGACAAACCTTTGTGCCAAATGCTCTTAGCTCTCTTCCAATGGGAGATGCTCCCTTCCAGCTTTTGTCTGCTCCATTATGAAGTGTTTAACATTGGCTTTAAACTCTACTCTGCTAACATGTAGGGACACTGAGATGGCAGCAAAGCCTGACTTTCCCCAAGCTCAGGTAAGCAATCATCCAAAGTATCAGAGATGTTACTTCTGGAGCTGAAATGCAGGCTTTTCCTTGTTTTCTGGAAGACTTCAAAGTGCCAAGGGAGTACCCATGTTAGAATAACCAGTCAGCTATTATCCCTCTTGCCTAGTTTCACTCACATAGCAATTTCAAAAAGCTCCGAGGTGCTATATTGAGAGGGAAAAGTTTAACCTTTTATGAGGGGCAGTTAAAAATATGCACCTGAAAAGAGATCTTGAATGCAGACAATCTGCACCTGCAAAGTCTGTGACACGTTCTGGAGAAGGAATTGAGTTTATGGCTGTATTGGCTTTTACCCCTTATGTGCCTGTTAGCTGTGTTTCAAAGGTCCACCTGAATTACCAAAGCATGATTTAACATATCAACAAAGTAACTGATTAGGCCAATGAGAAATTCTAACCCTCTAAGAGGGTCAGAAGGAACTTCCAGGAAAATATAGCAGAACAGCAATGTCCCAGAATGCTTCAGAAAAGTGTCCATTATCAGCAGATTATCTTCTTCTTTGCTTGTGCAATCCTCTAAAACAGAACCTCCCGAAACTCACCAGCTGTATGTTTTTTTAAAGGCAAATGTCAGATCACTGTCTCCCAGGGTATTCTTACCTTACCCCTTCACTCCATGCACCCAGACTTTGATTGGTAACTTATTGCTATTTCAGCTGAAGCAGAGAGAAAAGCCTTATGCCACAGAATGAACAGATGTTGCCCTCCTAATAAGTCGCTCTGTCATGGGTGAATTTGGTCTCACCACATCACGCTCTCTCAGGAGGCACCTAAGAAAGGAGAAGAGACAGAAGAGAAATGGGGAGTAGATCATGTTTTCTGTAAGATCATCAGCAGTTTCCTTGTAAGAGGAGGGAAAGATTATATAAAAAATGGCTCTTGAGGGGCAAATTTCCCATACTGGAAATATTTGTCCTTGGCAGTAATTTTAGGCAGAGCTGTGCTCTTTTCAGCCCTGAAAGAGACTGAAAACTAGCACCCAGAGATCAAACTGCACAGAGGAATAACTTTGATATTGTGTCTAATGATTATATTTCAAAGATATCTCAGGAGGGAAATGGGCAAGGCTTCATTTTGTCCTGAGGATCCATTGTTTCAAGTGCACAGGCAGACCCAGTCAACACATTTCAACAGAACATCTTTGGTTTCTCAGGTCACAGAATCACAGATTTCTACCAAATAAGGCCCTTGGTTTGTACTAAGACAACCTGACAGATCAGGCTCTGCAAACCTCCTCTGCCAATAAAGCAGATGTCATAATGAGGACAGATTTTCTTTTCAGCAACTCACGTAAGTTTAGCAGTCCATTAAGTACCCTGATCAACAGGCAGGAGGCCACATTTTAAGACAGAACCATTTCAAAATCAACTGCCCTTGAACAGATGATGATCAATTATAATTAGAATCATTATAATGAATTATCATTCATGTTTGTAAAGCTGTGGAGGGCAGTGTCAGTCAGGAGGACAAAGCCAGGTTCTGCTCAGGGATGTCCAATAGGACAAGGGGCAATGAGTGCAAGGTAGAGCAGAGGAGGTTCCATGGGAACACAAGGAGAAACTTTTTCCCTCTGATGGTGGCAGAACCCTGGAGCAGGCTGCCCAGAGAGGTTGTGCAGTCTCCTTCTCTGGAGACATTCCAAACCTGCCTGGACATGTTCCTGTGTGACCTTCTCATGGTGATCCTGCACTGGCAGGAGGCTTGGACTGGGTGATCTTTCAAAGTCCTTTCCATCCCCTAACATTCTATGATTGTGTGATTCAACCAGCTCACAAGAGTTCAAAGACCTACTTTACTTTTCATCTCAGTTAAAGGTTGCTACATTTAACACAAATGATTACCTACCATTTTAGCCTTAATTTATTGGTTAGCATACACTCACTACTTCTTGCTTTTGGTAACAGTACTACTTCCATAAATATTTATCAGGAAAAAATACTCACATTGCAAGGTTTTGTTTAGCTGGAGACTTAGAATTTAAAGCAGCATGAATCAGTAACAGGCTGAACACATCTCTCTGAAAAACATGAGGAAAAATAGAGAGAAATGAGTAACTTACAAAGTATTGCTGGCTCCAAGGTTGCCTTTACCACATCAGTAAAACCAATGAGGAGGGAAACAACAACAAAAATTAAATAGCTAACACTGCTATCAAGTGTTTGCAAACAGGATTCCACAAGCCAAGTTTAGCTTCTCTTTACTTAAAACACTTCATTTGTAGAAAATCTAAGTGTCTAATTTCAGAGGCTACTGAAAGATGATTAAGTTGCAGTAAAACATCTTTTCCTGATCTCCTTTACCTGAGCATTGCTGCCTCCTAGTTGGATTAGTTGGTAACGGATTGGGTACAGCAGATCTACAGCCTTGTCACAATTCCCATTGTCAAACTCCACAAGAGCCTGGCAGAGAGGCAACCCCAGACTAGGAGCCAAGGAGAGCTCATGGTCTTCACAAGGTGCTCTGTACAACAAGAAAGTGGTTAACTCAAGAACATATGCACATTTCAGTGCCAGTCAGTCTCTGCCTACAGACAGAAATTCTTTGTACTGTACAAAGTCTGAAGTTTCATGGACTTTATGTAGATATTTTTGAGGTGCTGTGTTACTTTCACCTTTTTGTTCCTCATCAGTCAGATTTCATTCTTCTGAATGTATCTGCAAAGGCACAAGCCAAATCCCTCCTGAATCACAGAATGTTAGGGATTGGAAGTAACCTCAAAAATTCATCCAGCCCAACCCTCCTGCCAGAGCAGAATCACCTAGGGCAGGTCATACAGGAACACATCCAGGCAGGTTTTGAATATCTCCAGGGAAGGAGACTCCACAACCTGCCTGGGCAGCCTGTTGCAGCAATAAACAGTTTTGGCTAGAAAAGTGAGGAAACTGCAGTTCCAATTCGACAGAACATCATACTGCTAGTACTGACTGTCCTCACCTCTGCCAGAAGTGACAATCAGTCCCTTGCAAACAGCTCCAAGCTGCAATCTTGCAAACCAGCTTACCACACAGCACAGCACCTCACCCTCTCTGTAACAAACTGAATGCCCAACAACAGCTCTCCAGGTCTGCTCTCTAACTCTAATCATGGCAGTTGTGCTTTTAGGCCCACTCCAGGATTCACACTCACAGACTTCACCCACCCTGACACCTGCTGGAAAAGTACCAGAGCAAGATTTGAACAATCGAGGAAGCTCTTGGAGTGCATCAACAGTAACTTCTTAGGCCAGAGAGATGCAACACTGGACCTGATGGTCACAAATGCAGAAAAGGACGTCAGGGTGCTGGTGGACGAGAAGCTCAATATGAGCCAGCAACATGCACTTGTGGCCCAAAAGGCCAATGACAGCCTGGATTGAATCAAAAGAAGTGTGGCCAGCAGATGGAGAGAGGGGATTCTGCCCCTCTGCTCTGCTCTGGTGAGACCTCACCTGGAGTACTGTTTTGTATTATTTTTGACTAATGAGTATTACAGTCAGAAACAAATAGTGACAATTTCAGGTTATCTTTCTTAGCAGTACCTGAAATTCAATTTTCTATACAGGTACTTCACAACACATCAAACAGTAGCTATTAGAATATCAACACCAACTAATTCTCTGTGATTAATGAACCTTTTAAACCAGAGAAAAAAAAACCAAACAACTCCTCACAGGTAGCTGACACAAAAACCTCCCTACAGACAGCTGATATATCCTGTAGAAATGAGAAGGAATTTCTTCATTGTAGGGAACACAGCTTAGTGAATCCATTGAAAGGAAATACACAGCAGTTACTCTGCCAGTGGCCATGACCTCAAACACAAGAGATTGCTGCTTAACAAGATTAGAAAGCTCTCTAGACATTAACTCAAAGGAGACCTTTGTATTTATTTATCTTAACTGGACATTGGTCTACTTAAACCAGACATGTCTCAGTGACGTGCTAAAGTGGAGAAAAGCCTGTTGTGGTCTTTGGTGAGACAGACATTAGGACCCTGAAGTTCAGAGAACAAAATATTTACTGAATATAACACTTCACTTGCTTACTTGGCAAGTTCCTGAAGAGTGGTTAAAAGGTCATTGGTTGTTCTGTGGTCTTTGGCTCCAAGTGAGGACATCAGGAAGTGTACATCATTGAACAGGAGAATGTGATCTTTGGTATGCTTCTTTGTAAGCTTGAAAACATTGTTCCACCTTTCTCCAAGCTTCACACCTAAGAGTAAAAAAATGTTCTCCTCAATAAAAATACCACAAGCAAAAGTGTGACTTTGCAATATAACTTCTGTCACTTAGCTTGAACAGCATTCCTGATGAACTCAAGAGAACATTCCCTGACATGGAACAATTGATACACTTGTCTCATCTGCAGCCTGCCAGATTTGAGCAAAGAGATTTCTGACTGTTAGTAACCAATCACCAATATTCCAGATTGCATCATGTGAGGTTCTGGCTTTACTGAGAGGGTGGTGACACTCTGGAATAGGCTGCCCCAGAAAGGTTGTGGACATCTCCTCCCTAGCGGTGTTCAAGGCCTCGAGCAGCAGAGTCTAGTTCAGCAGTGTCCCCGCCCATGGTGGGGAGGTTGAAGTAGATGAGCTCTGAGTCTCTTCCAACCTGAGCCATTCTACAATTCTTAGGAAGTGATGCCCACAATGACCTGTCTGTATCAATCAAAGATGGATTTCATAAACAAACTCAATGTACCATTAGTGTTTTAGCAGAATATGGTGAAAATAAGGTCTGACCACCATTCCCTCACCTTCATGAGCTCCTGTGTTTAAACACTATCTTAAAGTTAAGAAGAAATGTCACTAAGTTAGGAGAATGCAAAAAAGCCAGAGACTAATACACATGCAGGAGTTCACAGAATCATAGAATCAACCAGGTTGGAAGAGACCTCCAAGATCATCCAGTCCAACCTAACACCCAGCTCTAGCCAGTCAACTAGACCATGGCACTAAGTGCCTCATCCAGGCTTTTCTTGAACACCTCCAGGGACAGTGCCTCCACCACCTCCCCGGGCAGCCCATTCCAATGGCAAATCACTCTCTCTGTGAAGAACTTCCTCCTAACATCCAGCCTATAGTTGTTTCAGTCAGTATCAAAACAGAAGGTATCTAACTTGAAATTAACTTCAAGAAAGCTCTACACTTTTTAGATGCTTATGTATTGTTCAGCCTTACACCTCCAGGGAAAAGAGAAGTGAATATGTCAAGAAAGAAATATGTAACCTGTGTCAGCCTGAGCTGAATGAAATACCATACTGGCCTGAAAAAAAAAAACAACAAAGCTCTTGGGAAGAATAAAGGTTTTAGACACTATTAGGAATTTCACATTGAGCCTTTTCTCAAGAGCAGATTTTTCTTTGGTGACAGAAGATTTCTACTCTGATGTTGACCAAGCTTGCATTGCAAGGATATTTAAAGGGCAGGGGAAGGGGGTAAGCAAAAAGAATGACAGGTGCATATCCTACCTTCCAGATGAAGCCTGTACAGCATAGAACAATTATCTACTACATCCAGCATGCTTCCACTTGACAGACAACGGGGAGCAATCTGTAATCACAAGGATTCATCAGCTGCCAACTGATGCAGTGGGAACAAAACATATTCTCACAGTACCGTTTTTCTTATTAAAAAACACCTGGTTTGCAATAGACCTCATTGCATCTTTCCTGAATGCAGTAATTTGCAATGATAAACAGGTACACTGCATCATTTGTGGTGTTTTTTTCCTGTTAGGTGGTTAAACTCAGTAAGAATGGAGAGTCAGCAACGAACTTTATTTTCACCAAAACTGTGCCACAAATATAACTTCACCTTGCCAAGGGAGACAGGAATTTTCCCTGCAGCTTTCTTAAAGCTTGCATTCTATTTATAATGCTTACAAAAATATCTCATCCTAATTTGATAGTGCTTATTTACAAAGACTGTTTTGAAATCCAGAGAGCAGTGAACTACAATAAATCAACTAGGAATGAAAAGTCTTGCTTCTGTATGCAAAATCAGTTCTTTATAAAGGTAACATGGGGGTGTTCCAGGCCAGGCTGGACTCTAGTTGAGAGGTGTCCCAACCCATGGTGGGGAGGTTGAAGTAAATGATCTCTGAAGTCCCATCCAACCTGAGTCATTCTAGGATTCCACGACTTCATAGGAAAATTATTTTACATCCTTTTAAAAAGCACAAATAAGAAACATGGAAAACAGCAGTATGCCATCGTAGCTCTCTCAAGCACAAGTGTAGGAAACATTTGAACTATGTATTTTACCCTAAAATGCTGTGAAGAAACTCTAAGAACAGATGTAAATTATAGCTACATGGCACACTGTGAAAGCTTTCAATTTCATATAAGAGGAAGAAAGCACTTTGCATAGAGTTAATCATGCTCCCAGTACCGGGGTTGGGGGGGGAAGATCTCTACTCACATGATTGTCATAAATTGTCAAAGCAGCCTCATAATCACCCTGCAAAAGCAAAGGAAGTCTGCATGATTAACATTATTATAGCAATCAAAAACAACTGGGAGTAGCCTACGACACTGGAGAGGGACTGTTTACAAAGGCCTGCAGTGACAGGACAAGGGCAGTGGTTTGAAATGAGGGAAGAGTAGATTTAGATTGGATGTGAGGAACAAGATCTGCACCATGAGGGTGCTGGAACACTGCAACAGGTTGTCCGTACAGGTAGTTCAGGCCCCATCCCTGGAGATATTCAAAGTCAGACTGGACAAGGCTCTGAGCAACCTGATCTAGTGGAGCATGTCCCTGCTGACTGCCGGAAGGTTGAACTAGATGATCTTTGGAGGTCCCTTCCAATCCAAAGCATTCTGTTGAGTCTAATTAATAGACATCATATTACTTCACAACTGCATCAGGACTTGATCCAAACAAACCAAGTCAAACAAATCTTCATTTATTAAAATAAACATAAAGAAGGATATTGAAGTGCTGGAACGTGTCCATAGAAGGGCAACGAAACTGGTGAAGAGTCTGGAGAGCAGGTCTGGTGAGGAGCAACTGAGGGAAATGGGATTGTTTAGCCTAGAGAAGACTGCAGCTCCTTCTAATACCTGAAGGGATCTTACAGGAAGGCTGCAGAGGGATTCTTCATAAGGGTGGCAAGCAATAGGACAAGGGGGAATGGTTTGAAGCTGAGGGAGAGCAGGGTTAGACTGGATCTTAGGAACAAGTTCTGCAGTGAGGGAGCTTAGACTCTGGAATAGGCTGCCCAGGTTGGTTTTGGATGCCAGGTTGGATGAGGCCTTGAGCAGCCAAGTCTAGCGGGAAGGTTGGAGTAGATGAGCCCTGAGGTCCCTTCCAGTCTGAGCCAGTATAAGATTGTATATGAATATATCTCATACCTTTTCAATAAAGTATAAAGCCCAGTGCCAGTAATTATGGCAAGCAAGCATATCACTGCTCTGGAAAGAAAAAAAAAGCAAACAAACAAAGAAAATATTACTTACAAAGATATTTCCCATTTAAACTTATCTAGTCAGACTTGTTTCCTTCTTCAGCAAAACTGAGTATTTCATGAGACAGAAAAGAACTTTAAACTCTAATTTTAAGCTGGACACAGCACCTTCCCATTCGATATATATATATTTGAAGCTATTCAGGAAGGCCTTTCAACAACAAGGTTTCCTCCATGCCATTTTGCAGGGCAGAATTTCACTGGGATGCTTCAGAATTCATCCTTCTGCAGCGAATTTACATTTTTTCTTAGGAGAAAAAACCCTCACATCTATAGCAAGAGTAAGATTTGACTCATTGCTGTCTACAACTACCTGAAGGGAGGTTGTAGCCAGGTGGGAGTTGGTCTCTTCTCCCAGGCAACCAGCAACAGAACAAGGGGACACAGTCTCAAGTTGTGCTGGGGGAAGTGTAGGCTGGGTTTTAGGAGGAAGTTCTTCCCAGAGAGAGTGATTGGCATTGGAATGGGCTGCCCAGGGAGGTGGTGGAGGCACCATCCCTGGAGGTATCACAGTATCACAGTATCACCAAGGTTGGAAGAGATCTCACAGATCATCAAGTCCAACCCCCCACCACAGTGCCCAAGGCTAGACCATGGCACCAAGTGCCACATCCAACCTTGCCTTGAACTGCCCCAGGGACGACGACTCCACCACCTCCCCGGGCAGCCCATTCCAGTGTCCAATGACTCTCTCAGTGAAGAACTTTCTCCTCACCTCAAGCCTAAATCTCCCCTGGCGCAGCCTGAGGCTGTGTCCTCTTGTTCTGGTGCTGGCCACCTGAGAGAAGAGAGCAACCTCCCCCTGGCCACAACCACCCTTCAGGTAGTTGTAGACAGCAATAAGGTCACCCCTGAGCCTCCTCTTCTCCAGGCTAAACAACCCCAGCTCCCTCAGCCTCTCCTCATAGGGCTGTGCTCAAGGCCTCTCACCAGCCTCGTCGCCCTTCTCTGGACACGCTCAAGCATCTCAGTGTCCTTCCTAAACTGGGGGGCCCAGAACTGAACACAGTACTCAAGGTGTGGTCTGACCAGTGCAGAGTACAGGGGCAGAATGACCTCCCTGCTCCTGCTGACCACACCACTCCTGATGCAGGCCAGGATGCCACTGGCTCTCTTGGCTACCTGGGCACACTGCTGGCTCATCTTCAGGCGGGTATCAATCAGTACCCCCAGGTCCCTCTCTGTCTGGCTGCTCTCCAGCCACTCCGACCCCAGCCTGTATCTCTGCGTGGGGTTGTTGTGGCCAAAGTGCAGCACCCTGCACTTGGAGCTATTGAACCCCATCCCATTGGACTCTGCCCATCTGTCCAGGCGGTCAAGGTCCCGCTGCAGAGCCCTTCTGCCCTCCAGCTCAGTCACATCTGCCCCCAGCTTAGTGTCATCTGCAAACTTGCTGATGACTGACTCGATGCCCTCATCCAGATCATCTATGAAGATGTTAAAGAGGATGGGGCCCAGCACAGATCCCTGAGGGACACCACTAGTGACAGCTGCCAGCTGGATGTGGCACCATTCACCACCACTCTCTGGGTCCGGCCCTCCAGCCAGTTCCTAACCCAGCACAGAGTGTTACCATCCAAGCCATGGGCTGACAGCTTAGCCAGCAGTTTGCTGTGGGGGACAGTGTCAAAGGCCTTGCTGAAGTCCAGATAGACCACATCCACAGGCCTCCCCACATCCACCAAGCGGGTCACCTGATCATAGAAGGAGATCAGGTTAGAAAGGCAGGATCTGCCCCTCCTAAACCCATGCTGGCTGGACCTGAGCTCTTTGCCATCCCTCAGGTGCGCAGTTATTGGCCCCAAGAGAACCTGCTCCATCAGTATCCCTGGCACTGAGGTCAGGCTGACGGGTCTGTAGTTCCCAGGTTCCTCCATCCGACCCTTCTTGTGGATGGGGACCACGTTGGCCATTTTCCAGTCTCCTGGGACCTCTCCAGTGAGCCAGGACTGCTGGAAAATGATGGAGAGTGGATGAGGCACTTAGTGCCATGGTCTAGTTGACTGGCTAGGGCTGGGGGATAGGTTGGCCTGGATGATCTTGGAGGTCTCTTCCAACCAGGTTAATTCTATGATTCATGCGAAATGTAAAAGCAACCTGGATAGACAGTGGACATACCAGCTTGTGAGGACCATTCATTCCACCTGCCTACACATGTTCCTCAGACAGTTAGACTTTGTGTGAATTCTGAACTACTGACATATTCATCATTTGTGTCATCTCAGCAGCTGAAGTAACAACAACTTAAAGCTGTCCACAGTGTATGTCTCTCACATCCTTTTTATTCTGCCTCTTCAAAAGCAGGGTGGTAACAGCACCTCAACAGTCAGACAGTCAGAGTTTCTTCTCATCTGTGAACTCTGCATTGCTTGTAACATATCTGCAGATATAAAGGGACTGTATACAGAGGAGTAGATAGAGGAGAAAGAACTAGCAGGACCTGTTCCAGAGATGCCACAAAATGTTTACCTTCCAGTTGGCCTCTGTTTCCTTCATAAAATCTATGCCTTTCTTCACTTCTGCTTTCATTTCATGTATGTGAGCTATAGTGTGAACAGACCACGCATCTTTCTGGTTTATAGCCAAAGCCTGCAAGTCAAAACAGGGAAAACACAATGAAGTTTACAGACAACGTTTATCACTGCTGGTATAGAAACAGAGACTATGTTTTACTGGCTGCACGTTAAGTACATCTCCCTGCCATTCCAACTAACCACAGCAGGGAAGTTTGATTTGGACAGAACAGGAAAGAAAAAAGATATTTATTGGCTGACTTCACTTTCAACTTCTACTGCATACAGATAAACACTTACAGAAGACTTTAAAATGCAGGCTTTGATGATCAAATGAAATTTTATTTCAGAGACATGCATCAGTATCAGCCATGAGAGAAATGCATGCATAGACCCTAAGTATTCCATGCCATAATGGCTTAAAGGTATTAAGTTCTTCAAGAATATGGCCAGCTCTGGGCATTCAGCAATTTCCTCTTTCTGGCTCCAACAACTCCCACTAGGTTTTAGGCATTTTGCAATCTTAGTCATTAACCTAGGAAATGTTAAACGCTAGTCTTTGTTGTCACAGCAATTTGATGTAACGGAAGTATGGAAAAATATCCATTAGAGATTAATTGTCTAATTGATTAACTGAGACTCCCAGAGGACAGGGAGAATCCTGAGGACTGGAGAAAGTCAAGTATAATGACTACCTTCAGAAAAAGGAAATGAGCCAGCTGATATTAAGCCCCAGGAAGATTGTACAGTTAATTGTTCAATAACCCAGGAACAAGCACCTAGTAAAAAAGGGAGGGGGGAACCCAAACAGGATGGATTGTTAAAAGCAATTACACCAAACCAATCCAACACTCTTCATGAAAGAAAACAGGCAATTATACAGGAGGGAAACAGCAGCTGGGATAATATATGGACTTTATAGATGTGTTTTGACAAGGCATGCTCACAAGCAACTGAAGGAAATACAGTCAAGATGTAACCTCCATGGCATGGCATAGGTGTAGGAAGCTTTTTAGGGAACGTTTATCTCTCACAAAACTCTGTGAATATTTCCATGTTGAGCTTTATCTGTTTGCTACTTCTGCTAACAACTGGGATAATGGGAAGAGCAAGTTCATGGCATTCACAGAAACACAGAATGTTAGTGTGCTGGAGGTCCCTTCCAACTCAACTGTCACGCAGAAGAACTCTAAAGCCTTTCGGCACCAACAAAAGGCAGTTTACCTCATGGGCAATCTCCTCAGCACGATCAAAAAGGTTTGTTTCCATGAGTCCAAAAGAGTAGTAGCCCTTCACGTAGCTAAGCAAAAGGGGAATAAACAGCACATCATTCATTTACAACTATATTTAATCTAGGACTGAAAAACACATCAGAAACAGCACTGAACTCAAAACAGTGCTTGCAATGCAAGCTACAAGAAGGGTTCAGGCTTGCAGAATACTGAACAACTTGCTAGGTCTCAGAGGAAATGAGAGACCCAGACACCAGCATGAAAATCAGTAAGGAGATGCATATCATCTGTGTTTTGAGAACTGACATTTACATATTTAGATAAAGTGGAATGAAGAGTTGCACAGAGCAGTCTGCTGATCCCCATAACAGTTTCAAGATGCAGAATTAGAAGGCTGGGAGTGATGCCACCAAAGCTACTATGAGTGTCTCAAAGGCAATGCATGTTGACTGTAGCCCTCTGCACTATCTCCAGTCCTCACAAAACTATAGAAGACTACTTTTATGTGAAGTGGACCTTGAAAATTTGTTGTAAAACATCCCCATCAAGTCAGACAGGCCCAACATAGAGGAAAATCAGGGCTATTATATGATTGCATGCACATAACCTGATGCAGCCACTTAAAGACATACTTGACTGCTTTTGTATTTGCAAAACACCACAGGACCTATTTCTGCTTCTCAAAATACTGGTTGAGGTTTTGCTTTTAAAGTCCTAAGGTAAAGGAACTACTAAAACACGTAAGATGTGTTGCCACTGTCCTCAAGTGAGGACATGATTTTATCCTGCGTGTTACATGCAATTATCTGAGGCAGGGAGGCTCTACAGAGGGACGTGGATAGATTTGATGGATGGGCCAACATTAATGGCATGAGCTTCGACAAAGCCAAATGACAGGTCCTGTACTTGGTTCACAACAATCCCAAGCAACACTACAGGTTTGGGGAAGTGTGGATGGAAAGCTGGACCTGGGGGGGGTTTAAGTGACAAGCAACTGAATATGAACAAGCATTATACCCAGATGTCCAAGAAGGCCAACAGCATTCTGGCTTGCATCAGAAATGCTGTGTCCAGCAGGAAGAGGGAGGGAGCTGGGATTGGTTAGCCTGGAGAAGAGGAGGCTCAGGGGTGACCTTATTGCTGTCTACAACTACCTGAGGGGAGGTTGTGGCCAGGGGGAGGTTGCTCTCTTCTCTCAGGTGGCCAGCACCAGAACGAGAGGACACAGCCTCAGGCTGCGCCAGGGGAAATTTAGGCTGGAGGTGAGGAGAAAGTTCTTCACTGAGAGAGTCATTGGACACTGGAATGGGCTGCCCGGGGAGGTGGTGGAGTCACCGTCCCTGGGGCTGTTCAAGGCAAGGTTGGACGTGGCACTTGGTGCCATGGTCTAGCCTTGGGCTCTGTGCTAAAGGGTTGGACTTGATGATCTGTGAGGTCTCTTCCAACCTTGGTGATACTGTGATACTGTGTGATACTGTGATTTCCCCTTGTACTCTGCTCTGGTGAGGCCATACCTTGAGTATTCTGTTCAGTTTTGGGCACTGCAATACAGGAGGGATGGAGTTAGTGCAGAGGATGGCAACAAAGCTGGGGAAGGGCCTGGAGAATTAATCTTATGAGGAGTGACTGAGAGAGCTGGGGATGGTTAGACTGAAAAAGAGGAGGCTGAGGGGAGACCTCACTGCGGACATTGTGGAGAGGCTGCTGCTGATCTCTTCTCACAGGGAATTAGTGATAGAACAAGAGGGAATGGCCTCAAGCTGCCACTGGACATTAGGGAAAAAAAATTTAGGGAAAGAGTGGTCAGGCATTGGAATGAGCTGCCCAGAAGGGTGGTTGTGTCACCAACCCTGGATGGGTTTATAGGTCGTTTCAATGTAGTGCCTGGGAATATGGTTTAGAGTGCACCTTGTTGAGTAGGGATATTGGTTGGACTTGGAAATCCTGAGGGTCTTTTCCATCCTGAATGTTTCTGTGATGCTGTAAGTCACAGCTCACAAAAACACCCCAAAAAGTGTCAGGAGGGATACAGGAGAGATGTTCCAGCTGTGGCCAGGTTTCATAGAATCACAGAATGGTCTGGGTTGGAAGGGACCTCCAAAGATCACCTAGTCCAACCCTTTCTGCAGTCAGCAGGGACAACCTCGACTAGATCAGGTTTGCCAGAACCCTGTCGAGCCCCAGCTTGCTATCTCCAGGGATGGGGCCCCAACCACCTCTCCAGGCAGCCAATGGGTTCCACTACCCTCATGGTGCAGAACTTGTTCCCAACATCCAATCTAAGACTACTCTTCTCTAGTCTGAAGCCATTGCCCCTCATCCTATCACTACAGACCTTTGCAAGCAGTCTCTCCATCCTTCCTGTAGCCCACTTCAGGTACTGGAAGGCTGCTATTAGGTCTCCCCCTAGCTTTCTCTCCTCTAGGCTGAATGATGTCAGGTCTCTCAGGCTCTCCTCATAGCACAGGTGCTCCAACCCCCTGATCATTTTCATGGCCTCTTCTGGACCTGCTCCATCAGGTCCAAGTCCTTCTGGATTGAGGGCTCCAGTCTTTGCTGCACCAGCTCTTAGGATACATCCCAAAGCTTTAATTCAGAATTAGGTTCTGGCTTACTCACTTTGAAGCTGTTGATTACTTTATCTACACATCTGCTACCATCAGATCCTGTTATTTAGATGTGCCTGAACTTAAAGTCCACCAAATACGTGCAGACAAGGTAAAGAGCAATCTTCAAAATGAAGTGACCCACCTGCTCAGTGGAATATCAGGTGTCCAGAAAGGATAAACACGGGCAACAGAATCTCGCATCTGTATCTGGTATCCCAAGTAGAAGTAAGTGTCATGGGAAAATTTGAGGGCTAGCAGGTCAGTTGGGTGGCTCTGCAGAATCTCTTCCCATAGATCACAAGCTTTTGGAAGCTGTCTAGAAACAAAGATTTTGATGGCTGAGAGAAGGCACACATACCTGCCTCTACTGTCAGTTCAACATCAAATCTCTTTTTGGAAGGAAGTTCTTAGTATTTTTAAAAGTAATAATGGCATTGTCTTCACTGAGAACCTTCTGGGAAATCGACTTGGGTTGCACTATTACCCACAAGGAAAACTGATCAAACTTAAACCATACATCTCAAGATCTTCCTGCAGGGTTGAACAGTTTCTACAGAGTCCTCCCATGCCTAATCTAACTCCAAATGCACAAAGCTACTTCCCTCTCCTCTAGTGGGAACGAAACCTGTAGTAATAGGACTTCAGTAGCTTACTCCAACTTTGCTAAGAAGTATACAAGGCAAATCCATGCCCACCTGCTTGACAAATAATGGAAACGAATCATTAGTCCATTCTTTCTGCAGTGCACATAAATTCATCATACTTAATGGAACAGGGAGGCTCTACAGCAACCTCTGACACTCCTTTTTTACAGAGGATATAATTTTTGACATAGAGACAAGTCTATAGCTTTGCTCCTGTGGATCTGAGCCTGTGTAATATTGTATCTGACTTTACTGATTAAGGGAGTGGAACATCTCTCTTCTGAGGACAGGCTGAGGGAGCTGAGGCTCTTTAGCATGGAGCAGAGGAGCCTGAGGGCTGCCCTCATTCACACTGATACAGATGTGCAAGGCAGTGTTGGGTGGACTGAGCCAAGCTCTACTCAGTATTGTCCAATGACAGGACAAGTGATAATGGGAGCAAATTGGAGCAGAGGAGGTGCCAGAGAAACAGAAGGGAAAACTTTTTGCCTGTGAGGGTGGCAGAGCCCTGGAGCAGGCTGCCCAGAGAAGTTGTGGAGTATCCTTCTCTGGAGATACTCAAAACTCACCTGTATGTGTTCCTGTGTGACTTGCTCAAGGTGATCCTGCTACATCATGAGGGTTGGACTGGATGGTCTTTTGAAGTCACTTCCAACCCCTAATATTCTGCGATTCTAGTCAAATATTTAGTTTCCCATTTCTAAACCACACATTCCACTGATACAACAATGACAGCTTTAAAACTGGTATGAAGGGTGGCAACAGAGCACTTCTCCAAGGGCACTGTTCACTAACTGGTCATGGTGCTTAGTTTGGAAAGTAATTCAAGAACCACCACTGACATTGCACCCTGCTGCTCTACCAGATGGCTGCTAATGTCAAGCAACAGTACTACCAACTACCACTTCCACCTCTGGTAGCTAAATCTTCACAGTCCTACAAATGGGATGACAACAGACTTACCCTCTGGCAAACATGTCCAACGCTGATACGTGAAGCTTCTCTCGCTCGGTCAGGGGCTGTGACTTTGACAGCATCATCATTGTTTTCATGGCACTATCCAGCTCCTTGTTGAGCCGCACTGAACTCCCAGTGCCAATCAGCTCCAAACCATTGGCAATGACATGTCCCATTGCTAAGGAAAACAGCACATTACAGGTTGAGCTGTAAGGCATCACACGCAACTCTGCATGAACATGAGGGGTACTTGTTTAAACAAGACTGACATGTAGTCACAAGGGTCCAGAAAGTCTCATAAAGTTCATAGAGGTTTCTGACAATAGTAATTAAAAATTGGGTAGAGATTAGCTCTGATGAAAGAGATGTGGGTGTATTGATTGATGAGAAGCTCACCCTGAACCAGCAGTGAGCTCATGCATCCCAAAGCAGCTGCATCAAGACAGCGTGCCCGGCAATGCAAAAGAGGGGATTCTGCCCCTTTACTCTGCTCTGCTGAGACCCCACAACCAATCTTGACTCCAGTTCTGGTGTCCCCAGCATAAGAAGGGCACAGAGCTGATGGAGAGAGTTCAGAGTAGGCCACAAAGATGCTCCAAGGGCCGGAGCACCTCTGCTATGAAGACAGGCTGAGGGATCTGGGGTTGTTCAGCCTAGAGAAGACTCCAGGGGAACCTTCGAGCTGCTTTCCAATACCTGACACAAGGCTGGAGAGAGATTTTTCTTGAGGGTGTCTAGAGACAGGACAAGGGAGAATGGTTTGAAGCTGAGGGAAAGCAGGGTTAGACTGGATCTTAGGAAGAAGTTCTTCAGTAGGATAGTGGTAAGGCTCTGGAATAGGGTTGCCCAGGGAAGTTGGATGAGGACTTGAGAAGCCAAATCTAGTTAAGAGGCATCCCTGCCTATGGTGGGGAGGTTGGAGTAGATGATCTCTGAGGTCCTTTCCAAACTAAGCCATTCTAAGATTCTGTGGAAAGAAAAAGAATATATACAAAACCATTCCAGTCTACTCTGCATTCTGAAGAGGTTTTCCAGAATTCTGTAAGCCACCACATTTTTTTTGTAACACCAAGATACCAGATACTCTCCAGTATTGTGCATGATAAGAATTAAAGGTTATACTCACTAAAGTTTGGATCTGCTGCTTTTAACTTGGAGATACATCCCTCAATACCTCCAAGGCTATCATTATTGGTCCAGGTTGCATACTGTAAGAAAGACAGTGAGAAAAGACTGAGGCATTCCCAGTGATATTTGGGTTCTTTTTGTTTTCCCAGGCATTTAAAATTCACAAGCAAGCAGGGAAAATGACTAAAAGACAAACACAGCATTCCAACAGGGTTAGCATAGTAGAATATTAAAACAGCAAAAAATGTTTTGTTTGAGACAGTTTGGTCACCAATAGAAGTTGCAACCATACATTCCTATGAGCTTTATGCCAATTGGTTGATTCTCTAGTGTTATACAAGATGAGGATAATGGTTGAGGTTTTCTTCACAGCTGCAGCATCTAGCAGAACCCTCTGCTATCAGAGTTTTATGCTGCCTGTTAATGGCTAGGCTCCTGATCATGACACTCTCTCAGCTGATAAGAAATGGAAACATTAACTAAAGCAGAGACTGGTTCATGCATGAGTCCTTTCGAATCACATTTTCTTACACTTCTCAGTCGTACCTGTGTCAGCACAGCATCAAATAGCTTACAGGCTTCATTGCTAGTCGTGGACAAGGCAAGTCCAGCATCCTGCCAGGCCTGCACAACAAACAAATGAAACCCCACTCATTTTAGACACTCATTTTCCAGACTATGCTAGCAGATTTTCAGCAGGCAAAAATCAGCCTGAAAGGTCTGTCAAGCAACTATCACCTCCCCCTCCCACATAGGCTGCCTTTGAGCTCTGCCACGCTACTTTCCCACAGGGTTCCAGAAGCTCCAGAAGAGATTCTCATCTGTGATACCTCTGGGAGTGCCATGGCCTTGGCGCTTCTCAGTGCTGCTCAGCAAGAGCAAAGCTTTGCCCTTTCTCCTGTTTTAAGATGAGAGTTTAGCCACGGGATCTGCTGACTGTCTCTGTATTTTTCCCCTGCTAGAGCCCCTGCCCTGTGAAATCTGCTGGTTGCTGTTAGCACAGCCTCTTTTTACTTGAGTGCCGGCTCCCCACAGCTCTGTCACTCATGAACGTAGTACACTCTCAGAAGACCTTCAAGACTTTTTCTAATAAGCTAAAGAAGGAGTGACAGAGAGATGAAGTTCTTTGGGAAGAAAGCAAGCAAGCGACTAGTAACTAGCTCCTGGGCACGAACTCTTGGACCTCAAGCTGGTTGAAATGAATGCCTGGCCCACTTGCAGGCGCACAGAAAGGGCAGGTGGGCGCCTGTGGCACCGCTCCGCACTACGAACGAGACACAGCGATGTTCGCAGGCGGGTTCGCAGCCCAGGGAAGCGTGCAGCGAGTCCTCTCCGCGCAGCCTCACCCCACCAGACGCTCGGCCTGAGCAAAAGGTCACCGCGGTGCCGAGAGAGATAAGCTACAACAGAGGCCTCACCACAGCGGGGCTGGCACTCCGAGCTCTCCCCTCGGCCAGCTCCGCTCCGCTCCTGACCCACGGCCAGCGCCTGCCAACAGCCTCGCTCTCCGGCGCGCCCGGGGCCCCGCGAGAACTGCCGCCGGAGGGCACCGCTCGCCCACCCGAGCTGAGGGCGCGCAGCCCCCGCCGCTGGCCGCCCGGCGGCAGCAGCGGCCGCAGGCAGAGCGGCCGCAGGCAGAGCGGCCGCAGGCAGAGCGGCCGCAGGCAGAGCGGCCGCCGGCAGAGCGGCCGCCGGCAGAGCGGCCACCGGCAGAGCGGCCACCGGCAGCGGCCACGCAGGGTGCCCAGCGTCCCGCTCCACCTCAGACCCGCTCCTCACCTTACAGTCCCGCAGCGGCGCCATAATCCCCCGCAGCGCGCTCTCCCCGCTCCGCCAGAGCCCGCACCGGCAGGGGCCAGAGGCGGGGCAGGAGCGGGGCCGTGCCAGCGGCAGGCGGAGCCGCTGGCGGCGGTTGGCGGCCGGGCTGGGCGTGGCTCGGGCCGCTGGCAGCGGCTGCCGTCCGCCCTCCCATAGCGCGGAGGAGGACCCAGGCACTTGAGTCCAGCCGATGACTGCCCTCCTACTAAAGTACCGTTCCTGTCAGCAGCACCGGGGAGCAACCTTCCGTCTCCCCGGAGCCCTGTTCCAGCAGAACTCCTCAGCTGTTAGCCTCTGTCAGGTTGCGCTCCAGCCGCGTTCCCGTCTTCTCCATCACCTCATGCCAGAGTGATGGCAGTGCTCTGCCTTCTCCTCCTTCAGCTGCTCAGCTACTGCCTCCAAGTTTTGGGGGCATCTTCTGCACCGGTGAGGCTGCACTTCAACTTCTGGGTTCAGCTTTGTGGCCCTCACTACAAGAAAGACATTGAGAGGCTGAAGCAGGTCCAGAGAAGGGCAACAAAGCTGGTGAAGGGTCTGGAGAAGAGGTCTGGTGAGGAGTGGCTAAGGGAACTGGGGTTGTGTAGCCTGGAGAAAGGAGGCTAAGGGGAGATCTTACCGATCTCTTCTACTACCTGAAAGGAGTTTACACTTAGGTGGGAGTCAGTCGCTTCTAATTAATTACTGATAGGGTAAGAGGAAATGGCTTCAAGTCTTACCTGGGGAGGTTTAGATTGTTAAGCATTGGAACAGGCTGCTCAGAGAGGTGGAGGAGTCACCATCCCTGGAGGTGTTCAAAAAACATGTAGACATGGCACTTTGGCACCTGGTTTAGTGAGCATGGTGGTGCTGGGCTGAGGGTTACACTTAATGATCACAGAATCACAAAATCACAGAATGTTAGGGGTTGAAAGATCATCCAGTCCAACCCTCCTGAAGAGCAGAACCACCTACATCAGATCACACAGGAACATGTCCAGGCAGGTTTTGAATATGTCCAGAGAGGGAGACTCCACAACCTCCCTGGGCAGACTGTTCCAGTATTCTGTCACCCTCAGAGTGAAAAAAATTCACATGTTTACATGAAACTTCCTATGCCTCAACTTCCACCCACTGTCCCTTGTCCTGTCATTCGGCATCACCAAGAAGAGCCTAGCTGGGGGTCGGTCTCTTCTGCCAGGCAACCAGCAACAGAAGAAGGGGACACAGTCTCAAGTTGTGCCAGGGGAGGTCTAGGCTGGATGTCAGGAGGAAGTTCTTGCCAGAGAGAGTGATTGGCATTGGAATGGGCTGCCCAGGGAGGTGGTGGAGTCGCTGTCCCTGGAGGTGTTCAAGAAAAGCCTGGCTGAGGCACTTAGTGCCATGGTCTGGTTGATTGGACAGGGCTGGGGGATAGGTTGGACTGGATGACCTTGGAGATCTCTTCCAACCTGGCTGATTCTATGATTCTCTGATTCTCCTGGTATTCACTCTTTACCTACTTATAAATGTTAATGAGGTCAGACCTCAGTCTCCTCCAAGCTGAAGACCCCCAGCTACCTCAGTCTTTCCTTATAAAAGAGATGTTCCATTCTCATCTTAGAAGTCTTTTCAAACCTTAATGATTCTATGCTTCTCTCCCCACCCCCAGCCACCACCCCTGCTGGTCACCTGCTGGGGCCCTCACAGACAAGCCTCTCAATGGCAGGACCAGGAGCAGTGGGCCTCATGCCAGTGGAACAACACAACAGACCTGTGTTACCAGCCCACCCCAGGAGCAAGACCAGAGGCAGAGAGGGAAAAGGGGCAGCTACCACCTCCACCTGGCTGCTTCTGGTACCTGAAATCAACTTGGACAAAGAACACCTGGAGCTGGTCAGGCCAGGTCATGCTGCACACAAGCCTCCTGCCAGGCAGTGCTCCTCCACCTGTGGCCTCCAGCCTCCTTACAGTGAAACGCTCACCTGCTTCATGTGTGAACTTTGAAGTCCATGTTTTCAGCAGCAGCGATCCTCCTTTTCTGCAGAACTTTACTTATTTCGTGCAGTTTATCCCTGCACAAGATCCGACGCTACAGTGTGAGTGGACCTTCCATCTGCAGCTTTTTGGAGCACCAACAGACCTCCTTCTCTGGAACAGCACATACACATACAACAATCGAGTAAGAAACACTATGCGTTTTGTCCGTCGCTCTGCCGCGCTCTTTGATCCAAAGCAATACACCGGGTTTATGGCAAAAGTGAAATGTCCCAGAAGCACCCTTACACAGGACCTTTTGAGAGTCAGAGTCAACAACAACGCTGCAAAAACCACAGAAGCACCACCAGCTTGCCAGCAAGAAGCCTGCCGGATACAGGCCCTGTATATTCAGAAACCTTCTCCTGAAACCACTACCCTGCGCCAGAAAAGGGGGATATCTTTTAGCCTCTTTGCCAGGCTGCTGCTACAGTGCAACGTTGGTGCTGCTGTCAAGCCCCTGTGGCGAGTCTATCGTGTTCACAACACAACAACCACGCCCGACTGGTCAAAACCAATCGACTCTTCTTCGATGTATGGTGTTCACTTGGTACTCATAACTGTTCCCAGTTACACTTTAGATTATGGCTTGTACCTCTTTTATTTCACTGTCGAGGTAAGCCCGATTATGACGTCGACAGTCCTCAAGGGCTCAGATAAAATTTACGTTCTGGTTGAGGACACCGACCTAGTGGCAAATATTGCAGGGGGGACACTCCGCACAGTGGGCTTTTCTGAGAAGTGGACTCTTGATGGCTCTGCATCTTACGATCCTGATTCTCAGGAAGGACTAAAGGGAATCACGTTTACTTGGTACTGCACTAAAGAGGTGTTGGACTATCAAACCATGGCACTCAGCCCAGGAAACAAATGTCATCCGGAGCAGAAGGATTTGAAATGGATAACACCCTCAGGTCCAGTTCAGACAATGCCTCAAGAATTCCTCCCAGGAAATGCCATGTATTACTTTCGTCTAGTGATTGAAAAAGGCAGAAGGAGGAGTTACGCTGACCAAAGTGTAAATGTGAAGCCTGGCTCTCCACTCCTCCTGGATGTGACATGCATTGAAAACTGTGGTAGAACTCTAATTCCAACAGAGAGATTTATCTTGTCTGGAAAATGCCTGAACTGTAGGTCGCACAACCAGCCAGTCTACTACTGGTCCCTCTTTTCTGATAAATCTAGAGAAGTCAGCTTTGACTGGTCCTCCAGAACCACGACGGGGAGGTATGGGGCTTACCTTTCTATACATGCTCTGACTTTCACCAAGGCTGTACAGCGATCCTACCTACTCCTGTTAAATGTAACTACTTGGGATGGTAGGTCCTCTATGTACAGACGTGCATTTAGGATCAATTCTCCTCCAAGGGCTGGCAAGTGTACCATCAACCCACGCTGGGGTACAGCCTTGCAGACAAAGTTTGTTGTTGAATGCAGTGGATTTTCTGACCGACATTTACCTCTGACATATAAAGTGATAGTAGCTTCTGATGTACCCAGAACTACCAAAATAACTTCTGTGGAGGAAAACACATTTGGCACAATTCTGTACTTTGGTTATCTGCCTAAAACTCCTCCATCCTTTCTCCCAGTTGGAGTGATCTCTCAGAACTACAATGTGACTCTCTACGTTCAAGTCCGTGATTCCCTCGGGGCATTTACTCAAGTGAATTTACACGTTCGCGTGCAGAACCCTATTGGCAGTCGACCACTAGCTGATGCCTTTCGAGAACTGATGGCTTCAGTGAGCAGTTTAAACGAGCAGATGACATCCTATCTTCAGACTGGCGACTATTTTAGTGCAGGTTATTTGACTTACCTGTCAGCCTCACTCTTAAACTACATTAAAGACGCACCAAATCTCCATCTCCCTAAGGCTCAGTTTAGAGAAAACCTGATTAAAACAGCCCTGAACATTTCAGTTGACAGCACAATGGAAGTCAACCAAGTAGTTGCTTCTATTTGTCAGGCCACAGAGGAAGTTGATGAAGTGACACGCAGATCACAAGACTTTGCCATTAGGAAACTGGCAGAAGCAACAGAAGTGCTGAGGATAAGGAGGCATGAGAGCCATTGGTCCGAGGAAGCAGAAATTCAGAGCAGTGGAATACTGAGTTGCTTGTCCAATGTCCTGAGAGCTGCTCTCCTGCAACACAGGAGTGTCAACGTAAATGGAGTTAAACAAGTTGTGTCCATCACAGAAAATTTAACAGAGATAGTTTTCCATGGCAAAGTCCCTGGAGAAATAGACACTTTCATGGAAACAAAAAAGTGGAATATCATTCTGAAAAAAGATGAAGCCTGGAATATTACAAGTGCTTACTCTGCCAGAGACCACTGCAGGAATTGCTTTTACCCGTTACTAAAAAAGGGCAATTATTCAGGGTTGTCCCCTGATGCTGTGATTTCCACTGCCCTTTTTGAGTTTGAAGACAACCCTTTCCCTTGGTTAAGTTACACGTCGGAAATCACAACAATGGTCATGGGATTTAAAATGGCAGAGACCAAGGCTAACGGACATCTGATAGGGATCATGCCTGAAAAAGCAGAAATCCTTATTGCTAGAAAAGGTAAGCAATCTTCAACTTTTCAGTTAGCAATAGGACCTGGCAAAACGCAAGCTCACACAACTGGAGGATTTAGTTTGGAAGTCAACAGAAATACCACAACCATATACCTCCAGATCATGACCAATTTACAAGTTACTTTCAAGGTGCTAGTATTTACAGGTACTAACGTCACTCATGCTCAGCCCATAGCCTTGTTTGAAGCTTTTCATGACAAGCCAACAGTGGCAAACAAAACTGACACAGCTAGCACTGGCTGTCACATTAAGGCTCCCTATACTATCTGCCTCCCAGAGTCACTGCTGAGAGCCACAGCTCAAGGAAGCAGCAGAGAGGCTCACAATATCTCCATTGTCCTGCAGACACCTTATGTGGTGAGCTCTAAAACCAAGAGCCTGGTGAGCATTCACATCTTTGGCGATCAGTGCTTATTTCTGGATAATGTTCAAAGTCTGTGGAGGCAAGACACGTGCAGGCTTGGCCCCTTGACTAACTGGCAGAGGGTGCATTGTATCTGCAATCTGAAGCACAGGCACAGAAGTGGGGTGGCCCGCTCTGTGTTAAATATATCCACATCTAGTATCAAATTCCTGGCAGCCAAAGTAATAGTTGCCCCCAACATGATAGATCTGGGGAAAGCTCTGATAGCAGACATACATAATAACCCAGTGACCCTCTTAACAGTTCTTTTCATTTTTGCCATCTACTCTCTTTTGGCCATCTGGGCCATAAGAAAAGACAGGGCTGACAGGGCCAACAAAGGCAAGGTTATAGTCCTGCCAGACAACGACCCTTTTGACAAAGTCAGGTATTTGGTCACTTTATACACGGGCAGTCGCTGCGGAGCTGGAACCACAGCAGATGTCTTTCTTCAGCTCTTTGGCCTGAAAGGCAAGAGCGCCGTTCATTGTTTACAGCACCCATATTTTCCATCTCTCCGACAAGGAGGCATTGATTGCTTTCTGTTAACTACTAAGGAAGATTTGGGAGACATTCACATGCTCAAGACCTGGCACAACAACAAGGGCTCATCTCCAGGCTGGTTCTTAAGCAGAGCTGAAGTTGAGAATACATCCACCAGGAAGACCTGGTTCTTCGTGTGCCGGAAATGGTTTTCCCTTGACAAGGGTGATCAGTTACTAGAAAGATCATTTTCTGTCACAAATCCCAAGGCACCTCTGCACAGAACTGACTATTTTTTAATTAATCTTGTCAGAAGCCTGACAGAGGGCCATCTGTGGCTCTCAGTTTTCGCTCGTGTTCCCACTGGCACTTTCAGCAGACTCCAAAGGTTGTCTTCCTGTTTAGCCATACTAGTATTAAACTTGTTTGTAAACATTATGTTCTTTAATGCTTACAAGATTGAAGAATCCTCAGTACACCTAAATTTTATTAGATCAATAATAGTAGGAATTGAGTGTGCTTTGATTACTCTACCTGTGGAAATCCTTATAATTGCCTTATTTAAGCGTCCTCCTGGCGTGAATCAGGCAGACCTAAACCCAAGTTCACTCCTGACATCTGGAAATCTTAAGAACCAGAAGGAGCCACCACAAAAAATGCACCTTTCAGAAACTTCAGCACAAGCAAAGAATATGAATCCCTTGGAGAACTTTCCTGGTCCAAACAAGTCACAGAGCCCTCCACATTCCAGAAAGACAAGAAGCAAGTTAGGTCCTCCACACTGGAGTAATTGTGCCATTTCTGAAAGAGATGCAAATGTCATTGTAACGGAGGAGCAGAAGACAAACACAGATTCTCTTCCAATAGCTAAAGCTTCCCAGAGAAGGACACCATCAGATTCCAACTCCAGTAAAAATTATGCAGGAGAAAGGAATAACTTTCAGAAAGGAAGGAAACCACTAAGCTCTGCTCCCACACCCTTTCTCCAGAGACTAGTTTTTAGTGAGTGGCACACCTGTCTCTCGTGGGCACTGGTTATAGCTGTCACTGGGGCGTCTTCTTTTTTCATCGTGTTATATGGTTTGTCTTATGGTTATCAGACTTCCCTAGAGTGGCTTTTAGCATCTATAATGTCCTTTATTGAGAATGTGTTCTTCCTTTCCTTTCTAAAAATCACGTTTTTCTCAGCTGTGAGTACAATCTGTCCAAAATCCTGTGAAAATATCACATGGTTAAGTCAGGAAAAGTATTTTGAGGTTAAGCTGGCTAAAGAAAGGATGAGTGCTGATGAGATGAGAGAGATGCACTTGAAACTTGCTGAAATCAGATGCACCAAGTACTATAAGCCTTTAGAAGCTGATGAAATGGAAAACATGCTGAAAAGGGCACAAATTAAAGCTAAGGCATTTATTTTCATAAAAGGTTTGATCAGTCACTTTGTCTTTTTAACACTGCTCTTCTATTTTGTATATTTTAATGAGAATGTTGATAGTTTCCACTACAATCGATTCATTCACAACAAATTCTCCCCAGGACTCTCCAGTGTAGATAAGCTGGAAGATATCTACAGTTGGGTGAAAAACTCATTCTTGCCTTTGATCCACAGTGATATTCAGCCAACCTTTCTTTCTGAGAGATGGTCTAAAATCCTTGGTTTGCCTAGGATGAGGCAAGTGCGGGCTAAAGATACTAAGAAGAAATGTTTTCATCCTCACAGCTCTGTAATTAACTTAGTGGTTAGTAGCAGCCACTGTCTTCATGACTACAGTAGTGACACCCCAGAGGAAGGGGACTACGCTGGCACTTGGACAAAGGCTGCCAACCAGTCTGTTTCCAAGGATGCCAGCAGTTATGATGGGTTCACTTACCAGCAAAACAGGACTCAGTGGATGTATTATTCATATGGAGATCTGGACACATATGGACCAGCAGGATACACATTTTACTTCTTCCCCACAGAAAGAAGTCCTAATTCAACAACAAGGCTGAACTCTCTACAACAGAGCTACTGGCTCGATGACAAGACATGGGCTGTGATTATTGAATTAACTACATTTAACTCAGATGCAGACCTCTTTTGCACTATCTCAATTATATTTGAACAGTCTCGTTTTGGGATCATAAAGCCAAGTTTGGCAGTACATTCTTTTGCACTCCCCATTCTCCAAGAGCAAACTAAAGCTCAAATGATTTTGTTTGCAATTGTTCTTGCCTTTCTATTCATTTACATTGCAGAGGAGGTCTACACCATGTACCGAGAGAAAAAAGCTTATATTAAAAACATCTCCAACATAATCAACCTTGGCTTAAAAGCAACATTCCTCCTTTTCGTCCTTTTAAAGGCCATCAAGTTTAAGATGGGAGCAGATATAGTGCATTTTTACTTACTTCACCCAAATGATTTCATTCATTTTCATGCAGTTTCTCATTTAGATCAGATTTTAAGGATTTCTATGGGCTTCTTAGGATTTCTTACCATTTTGAAGACTCTACAATATTTTCTGTTGGTTTATGACGTGCGCCTCATACAAAGATCCATCTTTTTAGCCCTTCCTGGGATCTCCTCAGTGGCCTTCATGATGCTGGTGTACTTCTCTGCTTTTACAATGTTTGGCTACCTTGTGTTTGGGCAGCATGAATGGAAGTACAATAGCATGATTCATTCTGCTCAGACCATACTCTCCTACTGTGCCTCAACTTTCAGAGACACCCCATTTTCATCCAACAGGTTGGTGGGTGCTCTTTTCCTAGCCTTTTTCATGTTAGTGATGATTTGTGTCTTGATTCGTCTCTTCCAAGTTGTCATTATGTCTGCCTATGGAGATATGAACAAACAGTTACATGCAGAACTATCTGATGAAGCACAAGTGGCCACTTATTTATTGCAAAGGCTCAGAAAAATATTTTCTCTTCTGAAATGTAAAACATCCAAAACCCACAAGCCTGATCTTTATCACAACATACTCCATGGGCAGCCTGAGAGAAGACATCATTTGAGGTTCAAGAACAGATAAAGAAATGGGGAATTTTTGGATTATTTTGTCATATGAGCAAAGAAAGATCTTGTATGCAAGACCATCTTCACTCTAATATTTGCATTTCAAATAAATGTTTATAAATAATTGACTTCTAAGATGTTTTTAACATCCAACTCCTTAGTAATGACTGTAAAATTTCCTCCAGACTGTTTTGCATCAGTTGCAGTGGTATTGGGCTGTCAGGATTCAGGGAATTGATTGGCTGGCAGGTAAGCCCCCACCCAGCTGCTCACTCACTCCCATCCTAGCATCAGAGGAAAAGAACAGAAGGGCAGCTTTCCAACCACACATCCCCAGGTCTGTATCTTACTGTCATGGGGGCAGGGAATTAATGTGTCTGAGTTAGAAATTATAAAAATAGAATTCTTTTATTTTCCCAAAAACCCTGCCCCCAGACTAGATACAAAACTAGCTTAGGTTTATTTACAGATTCTAATTTGATCTGGAATTCTTCAAAGGATGTTATGGACAAATTTAGAGATTTAGGAAGTCAGGAAATGGAACAGGCTAAGCTATTAACACAGCTTTGCCCTACAAGCAATCAGGCTGAGCAGAGAACTGAGAGAACAGCAGGCTTTAGTCACAGAGGTGAGATAGGTATTCAGCAATGATCCCTTGCTGGATTTCTCTGTGGCTCGGCTGCCTTTTGACACTGCAAGCAATATCCAGTAGCCTGAATCCATGCGGCAGAAGCCCAAGGCAAGTGGCAAAGCTGCCAAACTCAGCAATGTCTTGAGACACAGCTGCCACAAGACAGGGATTTGTGGAAGTGACACTGCCTCAAAGCCATAGGGGAGACCCAAACTATTAGGGTCTCCCCAGTTCAGAAAATCCAGAAAATCAAGGCTGCAGTATGTTCAGAGAGTAACTGGGTTCAGGTGCCACCAGCAGCTCTCTCAAATGGACTCCAGGATTTGCCAAGCTTGCAAATCTGCACAGAATGATGCAAAAGAGGGGAGAACCATCCAAAGGCAGGGATGGTGTAAAACCGAGAGCTGTGCAAAAGGTAGGAGCCATCCAAAAGCAGGAACGGTCCAAAACAGGAATTCTGACATGGCAGGAACCTGTCCTGTCAGGAGCTCTGTCAAGGCAGGAACTCTTTCAAGTTGGAAACCCCCTCACACTCTCTCCCTTGCTCTCTTTGTGCTTTTTCTAGACAAAATGTCCATTTGCCATTTTATATGGGCATGAAAACCCAGCCAACCACCAGCCTGATTCGAGTGCAGGCTTCCACAGGAGTCAATACATGTGTAGAAAGGGGACTCCTGCTGTTCCCCTTCCAAGCCTGCAGGGCGAGTGGGGGGAAAGCAGTTTTAGTGTGGCCTTCATTCAAACCTGCGGGGCTGGGGGGAGGAGAAAAAAGGAATTTGCAGTGCTCCGAAACACTTACCATGGGGTTATTGTGACCCAAGTGCAGGACCTGGCAGTTGGCCTTGTTGAACTTCATACAGTCAGTCTAACCTGCCCAGATCCTGCTCTAAAGCTTCCCTGCCCTCCAGCAGATCCACCCATCCAGTTTGGTGTCACCTGCAGACTTACTAAGGGTGCACTCAATCCCCTCACACAGATCATTAATAAAGGTATTAGAGAACAGCCCCCAGTATTGGACCTTGGGGAACACTATCGTACAACCCTGTTGAATACCTTTATCAATTACATGGATGAAGGAGTTGAGTGCTCTCTCAGCAAGTTTGCAGATGACACCAAACTGATCTGCTTGAAGGCAGGAAGGCTTTGCAGAGGGATCTGGACAGAGTGGATCAACGGGCTGAGGTCAACTGTATGTGGTGATAACACGGCCAAGTGCTGGGTCCTACATTTGGATTACAATGACCCCAAGCAATGCTATGAACTTGGCCAGAGTGGCTGGAAAGTTACCTGACAGAAAAAGACCTGAAGGACATAAGCCAGCAGTGTGCCCAAGTGGCTAAGGCAGCAAACAGCATCTTGGCCTGTCTCGAAATTAGCGTGTCCAGCAGGAGCAGGGCAGTGACTGTGCATGTTGCTGTACTTGGCATGGGGGAGGCTGTGGCCTGAGTACCGAGTTCAGTTTTGGGCAGTACAGGATGAGACATTGAGGTGCTGGAGCAGGTTCAGAGAACGGCAGCAAAGCTGATGAAGGGTCTGGAGGTATTCTGAGGAGTGAATGAAGGAAGTGGAGTTGTTTAGTCTGGAGAAATGAAGGCCGAGGAGATGCCCTCTCCTTCTCTACAGCTACCTAGAGGAGTTTGCAGTTAGGTGGGGGTGGATCTCTTTTCCTAAGTAACTATTGATAGGGCAAGAGGAAATGGCTTCGAGTTGTGCCGGGAGAGGTTTATAATACCGCTATAATGTGAAAGCCCACATCTCCTCGCTCCAGCAGTCTCCTACCCCTGTAAGCACTCCCTGGAGCATGAATTCAGGGGTAGCTGTAGCTTTAACATGAAGCAAGAAAGAAACCAAGCAGTGGTTGTTCGGCGAGCGCTGGCTTGAGGCACAGCGAACGTATTTTCCCGTATAAACGTCCGCCGTGAATTTCAGCCGGTGTGCCAGCTTTGTAGAATTACCACCCAGCAACTCAGCCTGCGCACACCTGGAATAACCCAAAACCCGCGCCTCTCCGTGTTGATCTGCTTCTGCACACCGCAGGTCCAGAGACCGCCGGCCCCAAGGCAGACCTCGGCCCCGCCACCTGGGCGCCCCACTTCACCCGGAGCGCGGCGCCAAGCCGAGGGAGGCGGCGGCTCCCCGCAACCCGCGGCGCTGGCCCTTTAAGGAGGAGCGGCGCAGGGACTGGAGGCCGCGGCGTCAGAGCGGGGAACCCGGCAGTGGCGAGTGCCCCCCCGTCGGTCGCCACGCGTGGTTGGGGGCCGCCGCCGCCGCTCCGGTGGGTGCCGCGCGGTGCCGGGCGGTCGGCAGTCGGGGGCTGTGCTGCGCGGCCAGGGCGGGAGCAGCCCGCGGGGAGCGGGGCTGGAGGCCAGGCCCTGTGAGCAGCCAGGCCTCAGCCTACAGGCTGCGCGGTTAAACTCCAGCTGCCCGGGAGCGGCTGCCGCTAAAACAGCGAAAGGAATCAGTCTTTGCTCTGTCTTCAGCACGATGCGTGTCTGGGACCGGGCAAAGGTGTTTTCTTTTCTCCTTACCGGCCGGGATTCCCCTCAAGATGAGTGGCCGTAGTCCTCCTTAGGCCAGGGCCCAGGCGGGTCCTTCTGCTGCTGCAGGGGCATAGCGCAGTGCTTCTCCGTCACGGGAGACAGCAAACAGATGAAGCCTTGTGGAGAGGTGGGAGACTAGAATTCAAACTCCTGCTTTGCATGGAGTGAGAAAAGTTACAAATCCACTGCAGTATTACCAATATGCTACCGTGGAGGGGCAACTAGAAGTATCCCAGAGCAAAGACACCATATGGCCAAGAGAGCCAGTGGCATCCTGGCCTGCATCAGGAATGGTGTGGTCAGCAGGAGCAGGGAGGTCATTCTGCCCCTGTACTCTGCACTGGTTAGACCACACCTTGAGTACTGTGTTCAGTTCTGGGCCCCCCAGTTTAGGAGGGACATTGAGATGCTTGAGCGTGTCCAGAGAAGGGCAACGAGGCTGGTGAGAGGCCTTGAGCACAGCCCTATAAGGAGAGGCTGAGGGAGCTGGGATTGTTTAGCCTGGAGAAGAGGAGGCTCAGGGGTGACCTTATTGCTGTCTGCAACTACCTGAGGGGTGGTTGTGGCCAGGAGGAGGTTGCTCTCTTCTCTCAGGTGGCCAGCACCAGAACAAGAGGACACAGCCTCAGGCTGCACCAGGGGAGATTTAGGCTGGAGGTGAGGAGAAAGTTCTTCACTGAGAGAGTCATTGGACACTGGAATGGGCTGCCCGGGGAGGTGGTGGAGTCGCCGTCCCTGGAGCTGTTCAAGGCAGGATTGGACGTGGCACTTGGTGCCATGGTCTAGCCTTGGGCTCTGTGGTAAAGGGTTGGACTTGATGATCTGTGAGGTCTCTTCCAGCCCTGGTGATACTGTGATATGCTGATTAATTTCCTTTAATTGGTGTAGCTTAGAAGTCGTCTTGATATAAACCTTTTTCTGTCAGCATAACTAATGGTAACATAAAAATCTTAGTCCTCTTTGGCTATACCTTTACAATTGAAATAGGATCTTTGATGTAAACAAAATTTAAGACTTTCATGTTTCTGGAGTCTGTACAAAATATGTTTATCTCCTGCCTTTGTTTCGCATCTATAAAGGGAGAAGTTTGCTAGGCTAAGTAACTACAACCAGAGCAGCATTTCATATGTTGTCACACATTATGCCTTGCCTCAAAGAGAGTCAGGATGTACAGCTGTGATCTCTACAGATACGAAAAGGTTACACCAAGAACAGTGGAGGATCTGGGGGTACTGGTAGATAGTAGCTGAACATGAGGCAGCAGTGTGCCCAGGTGGCCAGGAGAGCCAATGGCATCCTGGCTTGTATCAGGAACAGTGTGGCCAGTAGGACAGGGGAGATTATTCTTCCTCTGTACTCAGCACTGGTCAGGCCACATCTTGAGTACTGTGTCCAGTTCTGGGCCCCTCAATTCAAGAAAGATGTTGAGGTGCTGGAACATGTCCAGAGAAGGGCAACAAAGCTGGTGAGGGGCCTGGAGCACAAATCCTATGAGGAGAGGTTGAGGGAGCTGGGCCTGTTTAGCCTGGAGAAGAGGAGGCTCAGGGATGATCTTATTACTGTCTACAACTACCTGAAGGGGCATTGTAGCCAGGTGGGGGGTGGCCTCTTCTCCCAGGTAACCAGCAATAGAACAAGGGGACTCAGTCTCAAGTTGTGCCAGGGTAGGTATAGGCTGGATGTTAGGAAGAAGTTCTTCACAGAGAGAGTGATTTCCCATTGGAATGGGCTGCCCAGGGAGGTGGTGGAGGCACCGTCCCTGGGGGTCTTCAAGAGAAGACTGGATGAGGCACTTAGTGCCATGGTCTAGTTGACTGGATAGGGCTGGGTGATAGGTTGGACTGGATGATCTTGGAGGTCTCTTCCAACCTGGTTGATTCTATGATTCTATGTCCACAGAAGAGCGATGAAACTGATGAAAGGCCTGGAGCACAGCCCTGTGAGGAGAGACTGAGGGAGCTGGGGTTGTTTAGCCTGGAGGAGACTCAGGGGTGACCTCATTGCTGTCTACAACTACCAGAAGGGAGGCTGTGGCCAGGTAGGGGTTGGTCTCTTCTGCCAGGCAAACCAGCAACAGAACAGGGGGACACAGTCTCAAGTTGTGCTGGGGGAAGTATAGGCTGAATGTTAGGAGGAAGTTCTTCACAGAGAGAGAGATTGGCATTGGAATGGGCTGTCCAGGGAGGTGGTGGAGTTGCCATCCCTGGAGGTGTTCAAGAAAAGCCCATCTGAGGCACTTAGTGCCATGGTCTAGTTGATTGGACAGGGCTGGGTGATAGGTTGGACTGGATGATCTTGGTGGTCTCTTCCAACCTGGTTGACTTTAAGTTTTACTATGCACAAATATGGCAATCTAGAGTTGCCCGAAGGTGCTCAGACCAAAGAAGGCTTTTGTTTATTGTAATGGTAGGAAAAGATTTCTGTTCTTCTGTTAAACTGGCTTCTGATGGGGACCTACTACCCAAGCTTCTTGAGATGCTAAGTTTTCTAGGCTGTGCATTACCTTTGCATTGGCCTGTTTGCTGAAGCGGTGCTTTTATTGGCCAAAAAATCAATACACCAGAAAACCTCTGTAAACAGCCCCAGAAATCTCAATTGATAAGCAGAAACCTGGGATTTGGATTAAGAAAAATAGTTACCTAAGTGATTGCAATAGCTTGGGGTTCTTTGAGTTTCTTCACTCTAGGCCAGGATACATTGAGAGAGAGTCAGTGAGTGTTGTGCTCTGCTCTTTTCCTCTGCCTGGTGAAAGCATTTTTTGCCTGCTCTTGGTTTTCTCTTTACTGGCCAAGTAAAATGAACCATAGTGCAATTCCGCGATCCACCCATGATTACATTTGTCATGTGAGAAACCTGCCTTCCTCCTGTTTTATCTGTGATGAACAGAGCAGTATTTGTCTAAAAGTAACTTCTGGAAGGAAAAAGCATAAACACACGCACAAATGGGGGATGGGCTGTGCAAACTACAGAGCACGCACAAAAGAAGTTGCCTGGCTGTGTGTAGTAAAATACATCTCCAGCTGTATAAAGACACATAAACATAAGGAGAAACTTACTGTGAGGGTGATGGAGTTCTGGAACAGGCTGCCCATAGAGGCTGTGGACACTCCTTCTCTGGAGATATTCCAAACCAACCTGGATGCGTTCCTGAGGGACCAACTCTAGGTGATCCTAGTCTGGCAGAGGAGTTGGACTGGATGATTTTTCAAGGTTCCTTCCAAGTCCTCATGCTCTGTGATTATTTCTCTCTGTCCTGCAGAAAGTTATGGAAGCATTATTGTTTTATATGGGCCTTGATAGCCATTTGATGAGAGCATCAGGTGTTAGGAAAGTTCAGGCTTAGTAACAATATTTTTAGGCAAAGCAATGCAAGTGCTGATTAGGAAGCAAAAATCTTTCTGAGAGGAGCAAAGAGACTAACCTGAAAATGTGGAAAATTCACATTATTTCATCTTGCTACATGGCTAGAAAACAGGAATTTACCATATGTGCAAGTAACGAAGCCTAGAAGCTGCTAATCTGTGACTGAAGGACTGATTTCCACTATAAACTGTAATCAAAGGGGCAAAACCCAAATGACCTCAGTAGGAGGGTGTGAAACAAGGCACCTGTTTGTCAGTTCTTGTGATAGTAGTTCCCAGTAAGTGCCCTAGAAAAGAAAACGTTGAGGGTTGAGTGACAGTGCAGTTCTTTGCTTTATCAGGCATGCTGGAAATACCTTTTATTGGTGTTTACTCATGCTCACTATTCACAATAGCTGGCATAACAAAATTCAAGTAACATGTCTTAGAGAGGAAAAGAGCATGCCTGTAAGCAGATGTTTAGAGCTGTGAGCATGGGAAAGTTGTAGATATAGTATAGATGGGTATTTCCCTCCACAGCTACCTGAAAGGACAACAGTGGTAAGGGCTAATCTCTTCTCACAGGTAATTAGTGACAGGACAAGAGAGAACAGCCTCAAGCTGCACCAGGGGAGGTTTAGGCTGGACACTAGGACAAATGTTTTCACTGCAAGAGTGGTCAAGCATTGGAAGAAGCTACCCAAAGAGGTGGTGGAATCACCATCCCTGGAAGTGTTTAAAGGTCATTTAGATGTGGCATTTAATGCAGTGGTTTAGTGGTGACTTTGGTAGGGTAGGCTTAATGGTTGGACCTGATCATCTCAAGGGTCTTTTCTCACCTGATTATAGGACTCTTTACTCTTGGGCTTTTGGGAAGCTCTCTTGTTTTACCCCATGCTCCCTCCCCCTCTAGTAGTTTTGTGTTTGCTTTAGACTTTGAAGGTTTTGCTGTATTTCATTATGGAGTCCTCTCCTTGAGCTCAGGCCTAACGAACTGAGTGGCTCAGTCACATTTTGCCAGGAAGAATTTTCTTCCCCCAGTATATTAACACTCAGTGCCTTGCTGGTCACAGGGGGAAGCAGTCATGGGCTGTCACCGCAAGGACACTGTAACATGCAGCCCCACATAGTGCAGGCTAAGTATTTCCCTACAGTACTAACCTTTATCTAGGGAGATAAATGACTGAAGCTGTATTTATTTCTTCCAGGATTTTGTCAAGTTGCAGTGTTGTATTTCTTGAAACACTCTGTTAGCTTCTCCTCCTGTATTCCCACCAAATCCTGATGTTCCTATTTTTACACTCTGTTGGAAAGTGTCTCATTAAATTTAGGTTGTGATTGACCAAGCTAATACTTCTAAGTGGTAAATGTATGGCCCTCCATAACTTTATTTAAAGCACAACTTAAAAGGAATCATCATCACTTACATATTCATAGAGCCTTACTAACTTATTCTTCTCTGCTATGGATATTAATTTAACAAAGCTATAATAAGGAAGTACAGTTTGGAAGGAAGACAAACTCAGTTCAGGGTGTGTGAGGGTAACCTGTGGCTACAGCAAGCTTATTTATTGTGGCTGTACCAGTGGGGAGACTGAACTAAATCAGCCTTTAGGTCTGGTTTTCTCATTTTGGCAAGGAATAACTAATCCAGAACTGATCTTTGCTTCCAGTGTTTGGATGTCCTATGTCACCTCCTCTCCAGTAAGACCTTGTAACTGCTGGGAGAGGAGCAGCAAGTCCCCATTGCCTGCCTTTAATTTCTGTTTTACATACAGAACGTTAGAGTGGCATCATGGATGATGATGCCATAACGTTTGTACTCTGCTTAGGAAAGCCTCGTGGAAGAGGACAAAAAAGAGCAGTGAGGGAGATGGAGCAGAAAACCAGGTTATGAACATAGATAAATTCTGGGGAAAAGGAAAGGCAGAACTAATGACACTGTAGTTCTGCTTTCACTGTCAGGTTTGTTCATTCTCTTACACAATAAGGAACTCCAGCATTTGCTATGCCTCTGCAGCCAGGCATAGAATCCTAGAATAGCTCAGGTTGAAGGGACTTCAGGCATCATCTACTCCAACCTCCCCACCATGGGCAGGGACACCTCTCAACTAGACTCGGCTGCACAAGACATCACCGAACCTGGCCTGCAACGCCTCCAGGGAGAAGGCCTCTACCAGGCATGCACGGGCAGCTTGCTTGTAGTTTGTTCTATCACTCTTACTACGTGATGCACTTTGCTGGGCTTTTGTTGAGTCACTCCAGCAGCTGAGGTGCTGGATGCAGAATTCCCTGCCGCTAGTGACAGTGGCCTGGTGGTGTGTGTCCGCTAGAGGGCAGTGCTATATCCCGGTTACAGCCTTGCCAGCATTCTCATGTGAAGCTGTTAAATCCTTGCCTCGTTTGGGATTCTTACCAAGTGCAGCCTGGTTCAGTCAGCTAGCTGACGTATTCAAGTAAGGAGTACTTGGGCTAGATTTTTGTGAAGTGTTGGTTTCTCAGCTTTGTTAAGTCATCCATCATATTAATAGATGCCTTTTTGAGAGTTGTCTTGTGTTTGTAAAACCTTTTCACCTAAGGAACGGTTTTGATTTAATTCTCTGTATTCCTCCTGTCTTTATTCTGACATTCCTGCATTCCTTCTGGCTTTCCTACAGCAGCTGAGTTTCACATCTGTGACCACCTAGTCCATTTATCCTACTGCTGTGGGCAGTTACTTAAAAAAACAGTGTGGAGACTGCCACATGCCCCATGCCTAAAGGGGAGCCTGTGTGCTACAGTGATCTCAGTTCTTTCAGAGCAAAGTAGGAGTAGCAGTATTACTACAGTCCTATCCTTGCTGCAGCCTGAAATGAGACGTTGCTACAAACAGTCAGGATTTAATTCAATCAGGTCATCTTTGGGAGAATTGATAAAGCTTGGTGAAATTGCATTCCTGATCAAGGAACACAGGTAGGTCAACTCAAAGAGTGAGCAGAGAGACAGCCAGCAGCTGACCTAAATGTACCTTCAGGGCAATGGCATGAAGGAACTGGAGGGAGAGAGTTGCTCACCTGGGGTTTAGCAAGTAAGAAGGTTCTGCTGTTCTCTTATGTGAATTAAGCAACAGGGGGTGAATGCATTCCTGGTGCTGAAAGTGTGTTTAAATGTATATCACACCAAATACTGGCAAAATAGCTTGGTATGTGCCAGGCTATGAGTTCAGTGGCTCCTACCCTTCTGCTAGAGAGCACTCCTTCCCATAGAGAATCAAGCTGTCACTGTTTTCATAGGTCATTGTCATCAACAGTGGATATGGCAGGAAAATTTTGGCTGGAAGAGACCTCACAGATCATCAAGTCCAACCCTTTACCACAGAGCTCAAGGCTACACCATGGCACCAAGTGCCATGTCCAATCCTGCCTTGAACAGCTCCAGGGACGGCGACTCCATCACCTCCCTGGGCAGCCCATTCCACTTAGAAGAAACCAGGGTTTAATTGGAGAAGATTAAAGCTGTGTTGGTGTTGATTTTATCCAACAGCCTTTCAAATCAAAGTCTAAGTCTGTTTGTAGACACTTGGTTTCCTGTATAGTTTCTCTAGCTTATCAGCAACTCAGAAGTACTCCTGTGGAGTATAAAGAGGGGCTTAACCAATGCATTATAAAGACTTGCACAAATGAGGTTTGAAGGAAAGAAAATCAGATTACTTGTCTATGCCGCTGCTTTGTCACTAACCCTGGCAATTTAGTGATGGTTTATTATTTCTGGCATACGTTCCAGGCCTGTTAGCAGAATGCTCTGAGAACTGCCCTGGAGTTTTGAGGAGCCCCTAGGGAACTGCACTGAGAGGCATGGCAGGTGTTGGAAGGGACCTCTGAAGACCAAGCTGGCCATTCCCCCACATCCATATAATTTGTGAGCCATAGGTTACACGGAGAAGCACTCTCCTAGTACCATCTAGCATGCACCTTTCTTTTCCTGCAATTATTTCCTTAGTATGGCATCTAAATCTCTGTGCCTTACCTTTTGCCATGACACATGGGCCAACCTCGCACATGTCCTGCAGCATTCTGGGCTTGACTTGGCAGGTTTCTGCTGAGCATGCTGATTCAGTGTTTGCTTCATAATCCAGCACCTGTGGGTAGCTGTGTTGTCAGAAGAGCAATGATAAGAGAGGTAGTTGAGGCCACATCCCTGAAAATATTCAAGGTCAGGCTTACCAAGGCTCTGGGCTACCTGACCTAGTTGAGGATGCCCCTGCTGACTGCAGAGAGGGTTGGACATAAACTAAAAAGCTTATTACATTGCAATTAAATTTCTTCATAAGGAAAATTACTTTGTTCTACAGCAAACTTTACTTCTGAATAGGACAATTCACTCTGCACCTTAACTTTCCCAAGTGCTGCTGTGTAGACAAGCTCTCGGGAGAAACAATGTTCCCAGTGAAATAAAACTTGGTACAGCTGATAGCAGTGACTTGTAAGCTGGGAGTAAAATGGAAAGCATCCTAAATTCATCTGTGCCATGCTGGCAGGATCATATGCTTTTCAACTGCCATAGCCAACACAGTTTGTACATAGATATCATTCCTTCCCACTGGTAGTCACTGAGCAGAATCTGTTCTACATGCCAATGGTCTGTAAGAGAGCAGGTGTTTCTATACCTAACATATGTCAGCTCTGAATCCAGGGCTGTTCTTTTGACTTAGAGTCAGGACACATTCATTCCTAAGTCTGTGATCCTGCCATAAATGCTCTTTTTTTTTGGCTACTGTTGTTACTTTTAGTGTTTTGCATTATTTTAAAGAAATGATCACCATGATAGTCACGTTTATGTGAGTCAAATGACTTTCCATACTCTGCCTCTGGGGTTAAGTGTTTCCCATTTTAAAGAAAAGATTGGTCACAAAACACTGCATTTAGTGTTCTGGATAGTCTCATTCAGGCAGGTGGGTGTTTTACCTACAGAAAAGGTAAGTTTAGATATGTGGGGGTACCTGGTTATCTGGTAATCTTAAAATGCAGGTCTCAAAAAGCACACTTAGTTGAATTTGTGTGTAGTTTGAAGAATCCCACTTTTAATATCCAGGGAGAAATAGGCAACATATGCCTTTTATCCAACTGGAAAATCTGAAAGTAATAGTTAATTAAATTCTCAAGCATCCCTGGGAGGTAGGGAGAATCCACAATATGCAAGGGTTACATCACTCCCTGAAAAAATGTAGTTGCCTAAAGTATTTTCAAATTTGTTTTATTTATCAAACCAGCATCTCCAGCCCTCTGTGTGTTACATTTGAAGATCTCCCTATACTACTGAAATGCCAGGAATGGCAGCAAAAAGGCTGATGGAGAAGGAATGATGGCTTAAGGCACATGATCTCCACAATTCAGTATCAGGATTTAACAGACTAGGGCTTTCTGAACTGGGTGGCTGTTACAAAGCCTTTGTAACTTCTGAGGACCTTGGGGCTTCCCAGTCTTTTGGAACATTAGGTGACAAGTTGTCACAACTCTGTTTCACCTTGCCCCTGATTCACCTTTGCAGCATATGTCTCTGAGGATCCAGTTTCACCACTCAGGCTGAGCAGAAATAGCTTACTATCATTAAAGAGAGAAATACAGGTCCTTCATCTCAGCCTTCCCTTTCTCTTGGCTCTGCAGTTCTGCCTTTAACTTCTCTAACCTTGTACTACCATTAGCAGTTCTGGAATTCCTCTGCAAGACAGGAACAAGGGGAAAAAAACACGGAAGAAGGCATAAAAGAAAAACTAAGTAGTTTTTTCTTTGTTACTACAGTAGTAACTCATGTGATGCAGTAAGAGTGAAACCACAGAGCGTGGTGTTTAATATTGAATACCTGCTGCCCACTCTGTCACATTTCAGACGATCTCTGTTCCTATCCTGTAGACTCTATGGCTAGTAGTTGGGCATTCATGTTGGAGTGTATTAGGTGTGCTTCTGGAGCACATCTTTCAGTTTATTTTCACCTAAAACTGTCTGGTTTGTGTGCTGTTAGACTGCTCCAAGATGGAAACTAAGTGGCATAAGTGGGGACAGTCAGACAGTTTGTTTCCAAAGAAGACCTGTGAGCTGAGCTAAAACACAGAGACAGAGCCTTAGTGAACTGAATCATCTCTGTAGGGAATCATAGAACCATCAACGGAATCCTACAAAGGCTCAGGTTGGAAGGGACCTCAGAACTCATCTACTCCAACCTCCCCACTGTGGTCAGAAACACCTCTCAGCTAGACTCAGCTGCTCAAGGCCTCATCCAGCCTGGCCTCCAACACCTTCTGGGAAGGAGACATCCACAATCTACCTGGGCAGCCTATTCCAGAGTTTCAGCACCCTTCCACTGAAGAACTTCTTCCTAAGGTCCAGTCTGACCCTGCACCCCTTTGTCGCTAGACACCCTCAGGAAAAGTCCCTCTGCAGCCTTCTGTAGAATCCTTTCAGATACTGAAAGGCAGATCTAAGGTGCCCCCAGAATCTCCAGGCTGAACAATCTTAGCTCCCTCAGCCTGTCCTCACAGGAGAGGTGCTCCAGCCTTTGAATCATCTGTGTGGCCCTCCTCTGCACTGCTCCAACAGGCAGGGTATGGCTGCAAAGCTAGAAGAGTGGCAACAACCTGCTGTCCTTTGGCAGGCTGTAGCTCTGCTCAACCATGACTGCTGAGATACTGCCCAAATCCTAGTCCCTAGTGCTCACCTTCCTGACAGGTTAAGTGATGGAGAGCTGACATCAAGCTAATAGATTTGCAGCAGAAAACTCTGTGCCCTGAAAAGTGTGAGGGATTTTAGCTAAAAGCTTGAGTTCTGTTCTTGAGTGCAAGGTGAAAATGTTGCAGGTGAGTGAAGATACCCAGCATGCAAGCAAGTGGTGACATTGCATTCACGGACTGGTGCAATTTCTGGCCCTGTATATGATTAGCTCTCTTTAATCTGATCATGCACACACAGCAAATTCACTCCTAAAAGCATCCTTGCTTGGATATCCTTTCTGAAAATTCAGGGTGTAACTCTCAGCTAAAGTGGCATTAATGAAGGGTAAGCTCCCAAATCTAAGTCAGCAGCCAAGATTTTAAACATCTTGGAAGTCCCAAAGCATCAAAACACTGGAGCAGGCTACCCAGAGAGGTTATGGAGTCTTGTTCTTTCATTCCAAACTCACGTGCCTGTGTTCCTGTGTGGCATGCCCTAGGTGATCCTGTGGTGGCAGGAGGTTGTACTGGATGATCTTTTGAGGTCACTTCCAACCCCTAATGTTTTGTGATTCTGTGATGGCTTTCCTGTCTTTTACATCTTGACACCCTTAGCTACACCTCTGCCATGGGTGGCTGAATTTGTCAGACATCTGGACAATGGCTTTCCTATGTTCAGATTCCCTGATTTGTAGGAATAGATGGGAATCCTCCATGAGGTTGAAGCAGATTTTTTCTCTTCTGCCTGTTTTAGGACCTAAACGTTTTTAAAAGGTAGCTTCTCCTCTGTCCTGTGCATCTGGAGTACGCACGCTCTGTCTAGGCACAAGGTGATCACATCAGCCTCATTTCAGTAGCCAGGGTTAAGGTTCCAAAACACTATTTGAAGGTAAACCAGAAGCAAAAAAAAGACATAAGTCATTGCAACACCTGCCTTTCTGGTACCTGCCTCCTGAGTGGGATCCCAAAGCCTTTGAGGGCTCCATTTGCAGTTTGTGGAAGGAGGTAGGCACTGCAGAACCAGATCAGAAATCTGCACAGCAGTTAGGGAGCAGGGTGGTGGGAAGTGCTTAGGGAGTGCAGGGTTCAGCTGAGCAAAGGGTTTTCTAGATCACAGCCACTTGTTTTATTACCTTAATTCTTTTACAGATCAAGTTCCAAGTTAAGAGTTAGACTTCATAATTAGGCTCCCAGGCTGCAAATTCCAAACCTAAGGATGCTGGAAATTTAACTGGGACATGGGCAATCAACTTGATTTGAGAGAGAAGATTTACTAATCAAGGTTAGCAGCAGTCAGTTTACCATTGGATTTTAATTTGCATAGCCAGATGTCCCACCTCAGTTTAATCTTCCTGCAGGCTTGTTTCCAGTATTGCATTTTTGGAGCTAAAAATCTGTGTGTGTGTGTTTCTTGCAGGTAAAGATGGATGCTCCCAAAGAAATTCAGCCTGCCAGAGAGTTCACCTGTCAGCTGTGTGACTTAACAGCTCCATACACATACTATGGACAGAAGCCACCAAATGCATATTCCATTGTGTAAGTAAAGTCTTGCGTGTTGCAGACTCAGTTTGTGCTGTGAGCACTGTAAGAAGTCTTGTACTGTACAACGACCTGCACTGCATAAGCCTAGTAACAAGCCATTCTTTTTCCAAAGGGAAGAAAGGGTAAAAATTGTCACCATTGACATCAAAGACAAAAATGAACTTTCCCATCCTGCTTCACTGGTGTGCAAACACTTGCATTGAACCTGTTTCCTAACTCTATTATTTACACATACCCTTATTTTCTTACCAGAATAGTGTTGACTGTCAGCCTGGCATTTCTGGGAATAGCCCTTTCCTCACAGCTGTAGCTTTGTCAGTTGGCTAACTTGTAAACACAGCATGAATTCAAACCATACATTTTTCAGAGCTGTTGGATGTGGAGTTTTGAACAGCAATGCTTCTTTTGAATGAGTTAGTTCTTTGGTGGGTTGTGGCATGTGACTGTGTGGAAATTTAGTACACAGACAAAGCCTTCTCCATCTCTGCTAAGCAGGGATAGTTTGACCAGAAACTGTGCAGTTAAGACTACAGACATTAAACTCCCCATAAAATAAAGACTTACCTTTAAATACATGGGTAGCTCCACTGAGTCCATCCTGGTTAACAAACCAAACAGGCAGACATGGTCAGGCATGTACTCAACAGTTCACTCCACTAAGACTACTTAGCTTCTAATAAAATGGAAACAGCTGTTGATCACCACCTGCCCAAGCTGTTTTCTTCAGGCAGCTGTATTTTTATCATTCCAAATTACAGAGTCATAGAACAGCTTAGGTTGGAAGAGCTCCTTTACTCTAGCCTCCCCACCATGGGCAGGGACGCCTCTCAACTAGGCTTGGCTGCTCAAGGCCTCATCCAACCTGGCCTTCAACACCCTCAAGCAGGAGGAGGCCACAGCCTCCCTGGGCAGCCTGCTCCAGAGTCTCAGCACCCTCCTACTGAAGAACTTCATCCTGAGATCCAGCCTAACCCTGCTCTCCCTCAACTCAAACCATTACCCTTTGTCCTGTCTCTAGACACTCTCATGAAAAGTCCCTCTGCAGCCTTCCTGGAGTATCTTTTCATGTGCTGGAAGGTAGCTCTAAGGTATCTTCTGAGTCTTCTCCAACAACCCCAGCTCCATCAGCTTATCCTCATAGCAGTGGCAGTCTAGCACTGGTATTATCTTTGTGGTCTCTTCTGGACTTGCTCCAGCAGCTGTGTGTCCTTCTTGTGATGGAGACACCAGAGCACTACTGGTTTTCCCTCTTAGCTACTCAGCAGAGCAGTAGCCTGCCTTTGATCATGTCCATTATTTAAGAAGTGTGAATCAAAGCTGAACGTGCATCTTACCTTCAGGCTATCCAAGATCAGTTGTTAACACATCGGCTTTATTTGAATTACTGAGATTCCAGAAGCAAAAGAGTATTGCTGAAGCCTTACATGCAAGAAATAGCTTTACATACTCTCTTTATTGGCCTGCTTTCTGGCCTACTCACATGGCCTAAATGCGCTGCAGCAAGAACACCTGCCAGGCATGAGGGCTTGTGCAGTGTCCAGGGCTCTGCGCTCATGATGACTGCACTGAGACTCTTGACTCTTGCGAGGGGAGCTTTGCAAAGGTAATCCAGTCTTTGTGCACTAGATTTGGTGACAAGGTGGTGTGCCAGGTTGAGATGCCTGATCTCTCCTAACAGTGGAATACTCAAGCCATACTATCTTTTGATTGAGTGGAGAGAAAAAAGAAATACCAGGAAAAATGTGTTTGCTGAAAAAGACTGGTCAAGCATTGCAACAGGTTACCCAGGGAAGTGGTGGAGTCAGCATCCTTAGGGGTGTTCAGAAATGGGTAGACATGGCACTTTGAGACATGGTTTAGTAGGCATGGTGGTGCTGGGTTGAGAGTTGCACTTGATGATCTTAGAGGTCTTTTCCGACCTTAAGGATTCCACAATTTCGGAAAAAGGAATACATTTCAGACTGGACGTGAGGAGGAAGTTCTTCAGCATGAGAGTGGTGAGAGCCTGGCATGGGGTGCCCAGAGAGGTGGTTGAGGGCCCATCCCTGGAGGTGTTTAAGGGCAGGTGGATGAGGCTCTGGCCAGCCTGATCTAGGGTAGGGTGTCGTCCCTGCCCATGGCAGGGGGGTTGGAACTAGATGATCCTTGTGGTCCCTTGCAACTCTGACTGATTCTATGATTCTGTGATTCAGAGATGCACACCTATGTGTGTGTGTAGGCAAGGACTAAGCAGTACATGTTAACAGAGTATCCTTTAAGTATATATTGTACTCCATATTACTACAGGATCCAAGTTTAAGTCCAAGAATCAGCCAGGCTTGCAGGGTGCTCTGTGCAGACAGGCACCCAGCTGACTTCTCTAATACTTTGCCTGCAGCTCCCAGGAAGAATAAGGCCTTAGTCCTTCCCAAGCAGATTGCCACATTATTAATAAAAGCACTCCCTTAATGCCCTGGAGCAAGTCTATGACATAAACAAAGAATATTTCAGGTCATTGCAATGCTCTGTGCCAGTTGCTCACACTTCCAAGAGGTGGAAATCTTAGTTATGTCAGTGCTGTAAAGCTAAGAGCAGCAAATCCTTTGGATTTTATCCTCACGTGCACACAGCTTTGGAAGAGAACTTGCAATTAAGAGCTGTGCAATTGAAATGATAACTTGACAAGGTACTGAAGGCATGCCATAAAAATGGAAGGCAAAAAAGTACTTTAAGGTAGAGCTCTGAGCAAAACAGAGTAAGGTAACATTGAGAGGATCACCAGTTGCCCTAATTTTGGAAGAGAGATACAAAGTGCAGACCAAGCCAACCAAGTAGGATGAGCTGACACCTTTTAAGCCTCCACAGTTTGTGCATTTCAGCTCTCCCCTACAGTGAAACCTGTCCTTTAAAAGCTGAAATTCCTCTCTTACAGGATTCTGGAAGAAAGCTATGTCATGAAGGATCCGTTCACGCCCGACAAGAGCAGGTTCCTCATCCTTGGGTCTCACTGCAGTTTGTGTGGCAGATCAGTGTGCGTTGATGCAGTAAGTAACAAGCCAAACAAGCTTCCTCAGTCATTTGTCTTTGTTCCTGGTGACCTGTTAAAGAAAGACCAACACAGCAGAACTCCAAACAGCCTCTCTTTAAGTCAAGCTAATTGCATGTTCTTGTGGATTCCCCAAGAGAAAGTTCTTTGTGCTCAGCATCCTTAAGTGTTGTATTTCGAGATGAGCACAGCCCAGCCTCACAGACTCAGCGAGTGCTCTTTTCCACTTTCCTAGCATGAGCAAACGCAAGGCAGATCGAATAGCACTTCAAGACCTTTAAGGTTCACTAGACCATACTATACCAACAGTAGACTTGTTTTTTTTCCATGAACATCCATGGATCCTTAGGTTTGCATACACAGCACAGGGCTGTCATCCCATTTGCAAAAGCTAGTGTAGAAAGTGAGTGTAGAGGAGAGTTGTGCAATGCCATGAGAGCTCTCTGAAGAAGAATGAGTTTGAGTAGCAGCTGGTAGGCAGTCTTAAAACTATGAAATCTGAGTACAGTCCCGAAAGATGGTGTAAAATTACAGCTGTCTTCATTCCTTCTCAGTGCAGAACTGGCCCCTTTGTTTGTTGTGAGTTCAGAGCAAAAATGAAGACAAGGTGTTACACAATGATCAGTGTCTGGAGGCTGTGCTGAGCTTTGAGGCAATACAATGAATTGAGAAAATTTAAGTCCCATTCCTTTCCCTTGGCAAGCCAGTTCTGTGGCTGGAAGAGAATCAGGACTCATGCAGTAACCAGGATTCATGCATGATCCAACTCATGGTGAGACATCACCAGATGGTTTACACAGACAACAGCATGCATTTGTTACACCAGACATCACTGCTCTAACAGCAGGCAGGTCCTGGCCTTCTCTCTCAAAAGTGGTTGTTTGCTATCTTAGAGTTATGTGCTTGAATCTCAAGTGCAGCTGTTAACAAGAGCACACCTTGGTCTCAAGCATCAGCTTTAGCAGTGTTCGTATTCAGCCTTTTCAGCCAATTGTGTCATGGCAGTAGTTAGGAGCCAGCTCCACAGATATGATCCTTACTGCAAGTAATTACTAGTGGGAGTTAGACTTACTAAAGACTTTGTGAAAACGTAATTACTAGTGGGAGTTAGACTTACTAAAGACTTTGTGAAAACGTAGAGTGTTTTTTCATGTTTGTTGCTGGTTGTAGTTCTGATGGGACAAAGAAACACCTCTGGCTTCCTCAGAGCATGAGATGAGATAATTTGGGCAGCTTAGACAGCTCATTTGCCAATGTGGGGACTGGAGGTAATCCTCCGGAGGAGAACAAAGGGTGGAATTACACTGACAACATTTGGAGGGTTGGACAGACATAGCCAAAGGGAAATTGGTGCTCTTGGACAAGTTAGATGCTTTCTGACTTCAATCAGGGATGGATTTGTTCCACTGTCCTAAAATCACCAAAAGCTCAGACTAGAGATGGCAGAGTAGGGTTGGTTTTTTTTTTAACCTTTCTGGAATGACCTGAGGCCCACAATTGAGTCAGATGAAACATCAGTGCTTTCTGATTGCACCTTTGATAGTTTGGCTCCATCTTCCAGAGCCAAGTGCATGTTTCCTAATGAAGGTGGGGCTTTGTCTTTTAAAAGATTTATGAACTGTTTCACTTCATCTAAGGCATGGCAGTCATTGAATCCTAGAACAGCTTAGGTTGGAATGGACCTCAGAGCTCATCTCCTTCAACCTCCCCACCATGGGCAGGGACACCTCTCAACTAGACTCGTCTGATCAATGCCTCAGGCAACCTGGCCTTGGACAGCCCTAGGGAGGAGGCATCCACAGCCTCTCTGAGCAGCCTATTCCACAGTCTTGCCACCACCAATGTATAGAAGATATCAGCAGTGAGCTAGCAGAAGCCTCTTTTACTCTTTTTGACATACCTGCCTATTGTGGAAACAAGTCAGTCATATCTGAGTCTTCAAGATCCCCCTGATGGTATCACTCAAAGCAAAACCTTGATTGTAAATAATTGAGAATAAATTTCTTACCAAACTGGCCAGACTAGGTAGTGAATCACACCATGTGACTATGGTTTCAAAATGTCTTTAGCAATACTACTTAGGTAACACTGAGAGAGATCTGCAAAAACTGTAATTAGTGTTTAAACACCCACACGACAGAGCAGGTAAACACAAACTATGCTCTTTCATGGAGGGAAAATTTACAGTGCAGAGAAGTAAAAACTTATCCAAGGCAGAAGAGAGTGCCAAAGGTTGGATAGCATCTCTGTGGATTGGTTTTGGTGCTTGCTTGTGCTTAAGCCAAGCAGACCAACTCAGCCCTGCACTGAGCGTTCCATAATGTTCAGAGAGTCATAGAATCCTAGATGGCTCAGGTTGGAAGGGACCTCAAAAGCTCATCTGCTCCAACCTCCCCACCACAGACACGGACAATTCTCAACTAGACTCAGCTGTTGAAGGCCTTGTGCAACCTGGCCTTCAACACCCCCAGGCAGGAGGCATCCACAACCTCCGTGGGCAGCCTATTCCAAAGTCTCAGCACCCTCACACTGAAGAACTTCTTCCTAAGATGCAGTCTAACCCTGCTCTCCCTCAGCTTCAAACCAATTCCCCTTTCCTGTCTCTAGACACCCTCATGAGAAGTCCCGCTGCAGCTTTCCTGCAGGATCCCTTCAGGTAGCTCTAAGGTCCCCCTGGAATCTTCTCCAACAACCCCAGCTCCGTGAGCCTACCATCATAGTAGAGGTGCTGCAACCCTTTGATCACCTTTGTGGCCCTCTTCTGGACTTGCTCCAGCAGTTCTGTGTCCATTTTACACTGGGGACACCAGAATTGAAGGCAGTGCAACATAAGGATTGAAGGTGAAGAAAATAATCTTTTCTGGGGAGTTTTGGTAAAGAAGCTGGGCCAAGTTGATGGAAAGTATTCACTGACAGGTTGCTTTCTTGTTCATTTAGAACATAAGTAGACTAACCTGTGGCAAAATTAAGACTTTTCTGACCTTGGCTTTGGCAACAGGATTTGACTTAATTTGCTAGCTTTGATATCTAAGGAGACTTAGATAGAGGTCAGACATATCTTTCCTCACAGTTGCTGTGCCAAGGAAAATCAAGACTGAGGAACTGTCCTGATTAATGCTCAATGTCAATTCTCCAAAGTGAGCATTTTTTACAAGGCCTTCTAATGATAGGACAAGGGTGGATGTCTTTAAGCCAGAAGAGGTGAGCTTTAGACTGGTTGTTGGGAAGAAATTCCAGTGAGGATGGTGAGTTACTGGAGCAGGCTGCCCAGGGAGGTTGTGGAGTCTTCTCCTCTGGAGACATTTAAAACCTGCCTGGATGCATTCCTGTGTGACCTACTCTTTGTGATCCTGCTGTGGCAGGGGGCTTGGACTAGCTGATCTTTTGAGGTAATTTCCAACCCCTCACATCTTGTGATTCTCTTGTGGATGTCCCCTCCCTGGAACTGTCCAAGGCCACGTTGGACAGGACATTGAGCAACCTGGTCTAGCAGGAGGTGTCCCTGCCCATGGCAGGGGGACTAGAAATAGATGATATTTAAGGTCCCTTCCAATTTAAACCATTCAGTGATTTTAAGATCAGTCTCTTAAGTCTCACTCAGTTAATTTAGTCCAGTCAGCTTGGGCAAAATCCCACAAAAAGGAGGATAGTAAAAATGCTTTTCACAGGTCTAAGGAAGGTCAAGTCCCCTTCTTCCTGTTTGCCTTTCAGAAAATGGGAGAGGAAATGATATAATCTGACCATGTGAGTCATTTGGCAGTTATTTCTTACTGCAACACAAAATGAAGACAGGAGAAGAAAAGAGGTGGCTTTTGGAGAACAAAGGAGGAAAAGGAGCAGGTTTCATCCTGAGGGAACTGGCAGATGAAGTTACCAGTCCATCATATCTGAAAAGTCATGGCAGTCTGTTGAAGTGCCTCTCTTGCCTTAATCATGGAAGTGGTGAAACATACCAACCACTGAACATGAAGGAAATCATCTTTACTTTGAGGGTAACGGAAGGCTGGAACAGGCTGTCCTGAAAGGTTGTGGAATCTCTTTCTGTGGAGATGGACAAAACCTGTCTGGATGCATTCCTTTCAACCTGCTTTAGGTGGAGGGTTTGACTAGATGATCTCTGGATGTCTCTTCTAGCCTCTACCATTCTGTGATTTTGTAATTACCCAGTTAAACACAGAACTCTATCAGGATAGTGGTCAAAGAAGGACTGGACTGTACCCAGTAAGTGTAATCCACAGGGTTTCAAAACAACATCTAGGCTGGATAATCCCACACCTGAAGGAGGATGACCAAGCCTGTGTGGACCCAGAGCCCAGGTGTGCAATGGCTCATGTTGTGTAAGCCCCACTGGCCAAGGTCAGCCAGAGATGAGCACTCATTTCAGCTCAAAGAACACAAATTAAGCAACAGTGTGTCTGTGAGGAGCTGCATTTTACCAGCAGAGTTCCCCACTGGCAGAACACGGTAAAAGCCTCTTCCCTTCTTTGCTGTTGTGTCCAGTGGTGCTGTGTCCATTGCTGCGGAGCCAGGAGCTTCACCTAGAGGCAAGGGCAGCTGTGTGCCATTTTGCAATGCAAACAGGAATAGCAGGGCCAACTTCAACTCTAATCTTCCCTTTTTAATTGGCAGCTTAAAGTATTAAGGATACCAAGAGACAAAAAACAATAGGCTCTGGAGGTTGTGCAACTGAAATCCAGATTCAAGGCTTTTCATAGACCAAGGCCTCACAGTAGCTCTGAGTATAAAGGTGCCTGGCAGTCAGAGCAGAGAAGGACAATAGATGGAATTGTTCTGGTTGGAAAAGACTTTAAAGATCATTGAGTCCAAACATTATCTAACATTTCTAAGTCTGGTGCTAAACCATGTCTCACAGCACCACATCCATGAATTTCTTAACCATGTTCAGGAATGGATTCAAGTCAAGAAGTTTCTTCCAATATGCAATCTAAACTTCCCTGGGAGCCATTCCCTCTCATCCTATCACTTGTTACTAGGAAGAACAACCTGAAATCCACCTGGATACAACTTCTTTTCAAGTAGTTGTAGAGAGCAGTAAGATCTGCCCTCAGCCTCTTCTTCTTCAGGCTAAACAACCCCAGCTCCCACAGCCACTCCTCATAAGATATGTTCTCCAGACCCTTCATCATGAAAAATTATTGTTCCTCAGACTTGAAAGTCACACAGAAGGAGGCTGATGGTGATTTTAATGTAACCATCTGCTCAGTCTACTGCTGAAGTCCAGATAGTGACATGGGAAACAAAAGCAAGAATAGAAACTCAGAAATATCCTAGTCTTAGCAGAAAGGTCAGCTGCAAATGACCATGGCAAGGGGAAAACTTATCCCTTTAAGCAAACCCCATGGAATCCATTACTTTCCAAAAGAAGCCCTGATTCATCTGAACTGATGTCATTATTTGTATTTAAATCCCCAAGAACAATCCATCAGCAACACCAGCTCCAGCTTACCCACTCTATCCTATTTGGAACACTAGGAAAACCACGGACTTTGGTCTCACCATGAGGCAAAGGGATGAGACTTCAGGAATCTTCATTTCCAGTTGTCCAAACTCTGTACTGCAAGGAGATTAAAATCATCACTTTTCTCTTCCTCCTAGTCAATCACTAACATCCTGAATACTGCATCCAGTTCTGGTGTCCCCAGAACAAGGACACAGAGCTGTTGGAGCTAGTCCAGCAGAGGCTACAAAGATGAACCAGGGGCTGGAGCACCTCTGCTGTGAGGACAGACTGAGGGAACGGGGGTTTTTCAGCCTGGAGAAGGCTCCAGGTGGACCTTAGAGCTGCCTTCCAACAGCTGAAGGGACCCTCCAGGAAGGCTGCAGAGGGACTTTTCCTGAGGGTGTCTAGAGACAGGACAAGAGGGAATGGTTTGAAGCTGAGGGAGGGCAGGGTTAGACTGGATCTTAGGAAAGAGTTCTTAAGTGTGAGGGCAGTGAGACTCTGAAAAAAGCTGCCCAGGAAGGTTGTGGATGCCTCCTGCTTGGGGTGTTGAAGGCCAGATTGGATGAGGCCTTGAGCAGCTGAGTCTAATTGAGAGTTGTCTGTGTCCATGGTGGGGGATGATCTGCGACGTCCTTTCCAACCTGAGCTATTTTAGGATTCTCTGAAGTGATGCTTAAAGGACAAGGCAGTTTGGAGGAAATGTGTTACTGGGCTTTGTAGCAGTGAGCTGATGAAGGTCACTTCTTTAAGAGCACCAACAGGCTGGCTGATTTGGTTAGCAACTGTTACAGGCTCAGTCTTTATTTGTCACCCAGTTAGCTCTAAGCAGATGTTTGAATTATTGAACAGGAAGAAGCAAAATTACTGGAATAGTTGAACCAGGAGAATAATTTAATTTAGAAGAATTGTAAATATAGATTTAGTCTAATGAGACTAGAATTGAAGCAGCTCCAGTTTGTGCATCCTGCTAATATTGTTCTGGGGTTTGTTTTGTTTTTTTACAGGAATGTAGTCTGTTCTACTCCAAAAGGTTCTGCCTTCCTTGTGTGAAGAAAAACCTAAAGGCCTTTCCTTTGGAAATACAAGAAGATATAGCTAAAAGGAAGTCCCAGAAAAAATCCTCTCCCAGTGGAAAAATGGATACAAAAATATAGATACTGAAGGACCAAGAGAGGGATTTCTCTGGCTGGGGTTACTCCTCTCCTTCTGCAGACTATCATGTTGCTCCTTTTAAAGAGGTGACCTTCATCAGCTGTCTACTACAGAACACAGTGACACGTTTCCTTACAGCTGGCTGGGCTTCAAGCATTATCATGCAGCAAGTGCAGTGCCAGCAGCACAGCCTTAAGGTGCTGAAGAGCCATAAAGAAAGGCAGCCAGGCCTGTTGTCACCATGTAAAACACATACAGCAAAACACCAAGCAGCATAGCAGCCGTGGCTGAACCTTCACATTTGTTATTTTAATGTTTTGTGTTGTTCTTGACACTCTCTAGCAGGCAAATCTGATACAGATTTATGTGGCTTAATCCAGTCTACATTGAATTAAATCCAACAAGGACAATCAAGAGTCTTGCATCTGGGAAAGAACAACCTCATGGACTTTTAGAGGCTGATCTGCTGCAGAGCAGCTCTGGGGAAAAGGACCTGGGGTCCTGGTGGACAGCAGGATGCCTATGATCAAGCAATATGCTCTTCTGGCAAAAAGGGCCAATGGCATCCTAGGGGGAGCTAGAAGGGCAGTGGTGAGTAGGTCAAGAGAGATTCTTCTCCCCCTTTACTCTGCCCTGCTCAGGCTGCATCTGGAATATTCTGTCCAGTTCTGGACTCCTCAAGTCAAGAACCTCAGGGAACTGCTTGAGAGTCCAACACAGACCCACAAAGATGCTGAAGGCAGTGGAACCTCTCCCTGTGAGGACAGGCTGAGGGAGCTGGGGCTCTTCAGCTTGGAGCAGAGGAGCCTAAGGGCTGCCCCCACTCACTCATGTTCATAAAGATGTGCAGGGCAGTGTGGGGAGGACAGAGCCAGGCTCTGCTCAGGGATGTCTGATGACAGAACAAGGGGCAATGGGTGCAAGCTGGAGCAGAGGAGGTTTCACAGGAACAGAAGGGAAAAGCTTTACCCTGTGAAGGTGCCAGAGCCCTGGAGCAGGCTGCCCAGAGAGGTTGTGGTGTCTCCTTCTCTGTAAAGGAGAACCTGGATGCATTCCTCAGTAACTTGCCCTAGGTGATCGTGCTCTGGCAGGTGGGTTGGACTGGATGCTCTTTCAAGGCCTCTTTCAACCTCTAACACTGTAATTCTGTGATCCCAAAAGGTCAGCATACACCCACTGCTAACTTGACAGTGCTGTCCTGCTAAGTTTACAGTAGGCAAGAAATTCCAAGCTGTGAGTGTAAAGTCAAACTGTTGCAAGAAAATGTCCCATGTAGCCATAGAAATCCCTAAATTCTTCATGATTATAATCTCAGTGTTCCTAGCATGAAGATTTCTGAAGAGAGTTGCTCTTAAGATAGAATGCCAATATAATAACATTATAAAAGGTACTTACAAGCCGTTTGCACTTGAAGTCACATTCTGCCAGTCTTCCAGTCCACGTCAATTACAGCAACAGAAGAGGACCCTCAGTACATTCGCTTCATGTCTTACAAGTGAGGATGACTTTCTTCCAACTTGCACTTCAGTTCACCTGGAAATAGAAAAGTTCAGTTAACAAGACCTGAACTGAACCAGTTTCAGTCCTAAAAGGTGTATTCTAGTTTTAGCTTCCCAGAGCCAAAAAGCCTAACAAAACGATACAATAAAGAGGATGTCCTCCCTTCTTCCCCCATTTGGAAAGAAAGGAATGAGATGTAGAGAGTGAAAAGGAGTAAAACACCCAAAGAGCAGTCTTGCTTTGATTTGGAAGTTACAAGAAAAACTTTAACAATAAATAAAAAGTATTTAAGGTAAGGGGAGTTACAAAAAGGTATAGGGAAGGGAAACAAGGTGCAAAATATATGTACAACCAGATTGATGGCAGTGGATGGAGGTAGATTCAGGAGATGGTTGTCCCACCATGTGGTAGGGTGGCCACGTGGCAAAAGGAGGAGCAGCAGGAACCAGGATGCTGCTGGCAGGCAGAGAAGTTAAAGAGAAACAGAAAGGTCCTCTGTTTTTATAGGGGGTCTAGACAAGAAGTTGGAGGGGGATAATTACTACACCTGGGGTCAGGTTCAAACCACCCCTAAGAGGATAAACTCTTTACAAACTTAGGGAAACAACAGCTTGCTTCTTAGAATGGCTCAGGTTGAAAGGGACCTTAGAAATCATCTACTCCAACCACTTAGCTAGAGAGGCAGGGACACCTCTCAACTAGACTTGGCTGCTCCATTCCCAGGTTCAGCACCACCACCCTGCACTCCTCAGGTCCTGGTTCTGCAAATATTGACAAAAGCTCTCAGTGGAGATGGTTGAGTGCTTGTACAAGAGTGCAGAACAGAAGCACTTGTGTGTACAGAAAAGCTGCTCATGCATGCAGAGACACTGCATGAGGGATTTGCCTAAGGCCTGCAGATGCTTTGGATGAGATAGCAAAGACAGCAGAGGGTAACAAACAGCACAGAATGGCTTGAGTTGGAAGGGACCTCAGAGCTCATCTACTCCAACCTCCCCACCGTGGACATGGACACCTTTCAACTAGACACAGCTGCTCAAGGCCTCATCCAACCTGGCCTTCAACACCCCCAAGCAGGAGGCATCCACAACCTCCCTGGGCTATTCCAGAGTCTCAGCACACTCACACTGAAGAACTCCTTCATAAGATCCAATCCAACCCCGCCCTCCGTCAGCTTCAAACCATTCCCCCTTGTCCTGTCTCTAGACACCCTCAGGCAAAGTCCCTCTGCAGCCTTCCTGGAGGGTCCCCTTCAGCTGTTGGAAGGCAGCTCTAAGGTCCACTTGGAATCTTCTCCAGGCTGAACAACCCCAGCTCCCTCAGCCTACCCTCATAGCAGAGGTGCTCCAGCCCCTGGGTCATCTTTGGACTCTCTCCAGCAGCTCTGTGTCCTCCTTATGACGGGGACACCAGAACTGGAGGCAGGATTGGAGGTGAGGTCTCGGCAGAGCAAAGGGGCAGAATCCCCTCTCTTGCCCTGCTGGCCACACTGCTCTGGCTGCAGCCCAGCACAGGGCTGCCTTCTGGGCTGCATGAGGGCACTGCTGGCTCATGGGGAGCTTTTCAGCAACCAACGCCTCCAAGTCTCTTTCTTCAGAGCTGCTCTCAACCCACTCTGGACCCAGGCTGGATTCATGCCTCCAAACCATGACAATGCTGGGAATTAATTTGCTGGAAAGAAAAGATCAACACCAGTCATTAAATTAACTTTTAAAAATACTTTTTATTTTTTAAAACCATTAAGGCAACACTGTGTTTAACTCTCTTTACATTCAATCTTAAAGGATGACTTTTATTGTTTGTTTTTAAAGCACATGGGTTCCTACCTGTCTCTCTACGAACACTATGAATTTAACCTCTTAGTTTTAAAAGGAGACTGAACACAGAATGTAAAAAGGAAGAAAATAAAAAGTTTAGTTCAAGTTTGACTTTTTTTTCATCCTAGTTGTGTAGGCTGTTAACATTTGAGAGTGTATCAGCATTTTTACATTCACAAGGGCGAGTCACTTTGTCTTTCCTACAAACACCTTCAAGATGAGGGCTTCCATTCTCACTTGAAAATACCATTTGCATTGCTCTGACAGAAAGAAAATTGGGAGCTTGGCTTGAATTGGTTATTTTACTGGGAACCAAGTGTTCCAGCAGAATTAGGTTTGCCTACTCCCTGCTCTCTGTAGGTTCTCTATTCACTGTAGTAAAACATAGCCAAACCCCCCTGAAAACAGGTGACTGAGAACAGTGATCTGGGGTTCCTTTTTTCTCTTTAATATTGATATCTTGATTGAATTAAACACTTGTTAATGATTAGGGTTTGGCACTGTTAACAAAAACGTGCCTTTTTTGTGTGGTATCAGATGACAGCCAGTTGAAAAGGTGATACAGGGTTCTAACATCCTGATACAATTAACCTTTTGTGTTCCACTGCTAAAAGAAATTCAGAGCAGTTGTTTGTTAGGCTGTGAAAATAGCAGCAGTGTGGCAATCAGCTTGCCTGAGAAGCTGACAAGACTTAGTCACACACTTCAGAGGGCCACTCTTAAAATCCATTCATTAGATGTGTTATGAATAAAGGAAAAACTGACTGTAATTTCCACTTCTGAAATCACAGAGGAGGAGTTATGGCCCTGGGGAAGGAGCCATGGCTTCATATACCCACTTATCCCCCAGGATTCATTTCCCAGAGGAGAAGGAGGAATGATTTGCCATCTGCACAAAGAGCCATAGCAGTCTGCTCAGAAGCTGCCTGCTGCTCAGCGCCCACTGACACTTGCCTCAGTAGGGACATGGCAGAGCCAACGGCTCTCTTACTCCCAGCAGGGCAAAGGCACAGCATCTGCAAGAAGGTGAAACATCCCTGGAGGATCTGAATGTGCCAGAGGCAAAGAGGTGCAGAACTGTACAGCAGTCGAGGTGGTTTCTCTGCATTCTGAATCAGCCCCAGAAGATTTGCCAACCTTCTCCCCATTCCTGTTGCACATCACCAACAGCTCTGGCATGATTGTGCCACTCTCCTTCACAGCAGCAGCGTAATGCAGCACTTGAATCTTGCCAAGGTTTTGCCTGATTTGTATTTTCCCATACCTCTATTTTTTTCTGTCAGTTGTAAGGAATGCCATGAAACTTCTTGCATGGATCATAAGGCAGCTGTCTTCTCCACACCAGAGATTCCTGTACCTGCATACCTGAGCAAAGAGCCCAAAATACTTTACAACAACTTATGCTTGATCTTGCAGTCTGTAGTTAAGGCCCAGCCTGTAATCAGATTAATCTGTTTCATGCATGCAGCCTATCATGCCCTGGGCAGAGGCAACTCGTGTAAGACTTGAGGTCTTTGCAACAGGAATTGTGTTTTGCAACATCCTTGCAATGGGATCTGGCAGGATTGACTGACACAAGGAGAAAAATAACCCAAAATAGTTTTGGAAAGCAGTAAAAGGTTTTCAACATTTGTAAGCACATTAAACAAAACCAGCCTTGCCTGAGGGTGAGGTAACAATGAGTTTGTATCATCTATGCAGAGTTTAAAGTGCCTCATCTCTCTAGTACCTTTTAGAAGTTTTTCTTCAGTGCTGCCTATGAGGAGTGAAGGAGGAACTGGAGGTAACCAAAAGAAAGTCTAACAGAGCTGTTACAAATGGTAGCAAGCAGTACACTTGTGTGGGAACACTGAGCAAGTGCAAATTTCAAGTTGCAGCCATTTGGGGAAATTAGATTCTTTATATTACAAATAAAATGCAGTCACAGGAAATTATTGCTAGAGCATCTGATACAGGCTGTGGTTGTGACAGGTGCCACATTGTGCTTGAAGCAAAATAAAGGTGACTCTGATCCTGCAGGAAGCTTAGTTAGCAGGAATACTGCAGGCACAGACTGTCACACCTGAAGCACAGGAATACTGCAGACACGTACTGTCGCACCTGTGAGCAGCTCGTGAATGAATCTCATGAAGGGGACAAAATCATGAAGGGAACAACCCCAACAGAAAAGTCAACGAGGGCACCTCAGCATCAGGCAGTGCCAAGTGACACAGCTTAAAACAACAGCTAGAAAAATGCTGATCAAGCTCAGTGCAGGCAGCAGGGAACAACCCTGCACACGCTGTTATTTCCAGTCACTCCCTCAGGACTCCATTATTGATATTTGCTAATAGAATTTTGCTCTTTTGAGCTCTCTTTGGAGGAAAATTAACTGCTGTGTTGTACAGCAAAGATTAAGTCAGTGGTGGAAAGGAAACTTTCACACTGGTGAACTTGAGTTAAAACATGCACTTGATTTTGGGGTTACAGTTCTTCCTCACCTAGGCTCACCTTTACTAAAATGAGTTGGTTTTCATTTTGTTATTTAATATATTATCTATATTTTATTTTACTAATAGTTCTTTATATTCTTATTTATTTATCTTCATATTTCTTTATATTTAGTTGTAAATAAGGAAGTCAATGTTCTAGGTGAGAATGTTTTCAAACTGTTAAGAGTTGTCAGTACCAAACACTGCTAACCTGCAGAACTTGTGATGCTTCCTCACAAATAATAAAGCCTGGAAAGAAATAAATAACAGTTTGACTTCAGGCTCCATCCTTATTCCATCCAAGTAAACCTTTCATTGCTGTACAGAAGGGTTCACAAGCTAAAACAAGAAGCAAGTATTTAAATTAAATAATTTACATCTTTTCTTCTTAAAGCACCTCTGTGATATAATTTAGTGAAAGCTTGCAATGACATCCTTGTATTTTACAAATTGAAACAGAAAGAAAGGACAATATCTTAAATTAAACCCCAAAAACCCACCATACATAACAGTACCAAGAACCTTAGATCAACTCCACAGATCATTTAAAAGAGCAGCAAAACAAAGAGGATAAAGCTGATTAAAACCTAGATTAAACACCTTAGATGCAGTGGATGAGCAAGAAAGCACTTGAGGTACAAGCAAGCACCAGATACCACCCTACACCTGGACACTTCCTCAAGGAGTAAGGTTTGCAGGAAGGGACCATTGTTTGTGAGACCTTCGGCTGAAGTAGTCTCACAACAAAATGCATTTGTTAAATGCAGCTCCAGATTTCCATCTAATGGGGATGCTTTGAGGGAGAGACAGAACTGAAATGGTTCCTCTTCAGACACAAAGTAACCTCCAACTGCTTTGTCTGAGATGGTACCCAAGTCATGCAGGCTTTTGAATAGAAATAAGGAGGAAAGTCAAATCTAATGGGGTGTGACCCAGCTCTCATGAAGAATAAATCTCCCCAAGTTTTAGCTGTTTGAATAAACAAACAAACGTTTAGATGCTTATAAACTCTTTGAGTTGCAAACCTGTGCTAGCTCTCTCATGAGAACAGACTTAGTGCAGCTGCTGGGATTTCCTAAATCTGGGGAGTGGGGCAGGAATAATACAAAAATATCCTCTTTGGCAACACTTCCAGCTTGCTAGCTATTGACTAGAAGCAAAGCATCAGAGCACATAGAAATGGCAATTAAATAAATTAAAACATTGAAATCTTTAAATGTGGAGAAAGATTCCACTTCTGCAAGTGGAAACCACACCTAACTACTGCCCATCACTTGGCCTTTGAAAGGGAAGTGGGATTCTGCACCATAACAAGGTCCAGAGGAGCTGACTGGGATTTCAGAGGCAGTTGTGTGCTGTTACACTGCAGGCAGGACACCCTTAAATAACCCTCAATCTGAGTAAGCTGAAGGGTTGGGGACAACTTCAGTGCAATATTGCTTTCTAGGATTTTCCACTATCTATCTGTTCTCTCCTGTTTCAAGCTGTTTGGGGCTAATAAGAGTTCTTTGGTGCCATGACAGTAAAATAAGAGCCAGATCAAAACTATACTTAAGGAGCCAGTCAGGCTTTCATCATCTGGGCTGCATCAAAAGCAGTGTGGCCAGTAGATGGAGAGAGTGGATTCTCCCTCTGTGCTCTGCTCTGGTGAGACCTCACCTGGATTGCTGCATCCAGGGCTGGAGCACTCAACATAGGAAGGTCATGGACCTAACAGAGCAGGTCCAGAGGAGGGCCCGAAAAAGATCAGGGGGCTGGAGCAGCTCTGCTGTGAGGACAGGCAGAGGAAGCTGGGATTGATCAGCCTGGACAAGAGAAGGCTCCAGGCAGACCTAAGAGCAGCCTGGCAGTACTTGAAGGGGGCTGCAAGAAGGCTGCAGAGGGACTGTTTGCAAAGGCCTGCAGTGACAGGATGAGGGCAATGGTTTGAAATGAGAGAAGAGCATATTTAGATTGGATATGAGGAACAAATTCTGCACCATGAGGGTAGTGGAACACTGAAACAGGTTGCCCAGGGAGGTAGTTGAGGCCCCATTCCTGGAGATACTCAAGGTGAGGCTCTACAGGACTGTGAGCAACCTGCTGTAGTGGAGGATGTCCCTGCTGAATGCAGGGGGGTTGGACTGGATGACCTTTGGAGGTCACTTCCAACTCAGACCATTCTTTGATTCCAGTTTCCTAATGCTGACAACAGGAACAGGTTACAAGCAGCTTCTAACAAAGCTCAGCATTATGCCTGCCACATTCTCAATACTTTACCATTTTGCTGAGCATTTGTGGATTTATTATTCAGTTTTCTGTGGGCGTTGTTTGGCTTTTGTAATTTCAGAAAAGAGTTTTCGCTTCTTTTAGAGAACAAGAGCAGGAAAAAGATATTTGTCCATGGTGATTGTGTCTGATTTAACTTAGAAACCTCAGGGCACTCAAACTATGGAACAGAACTTTGAAATTTAAAACTCTGAGCTTTGGTTGGGGGGGGGAAATACACCTTCTAAAACCATACAAGCAAAAAAGTCCCAGGTTCAGTCTGGTGTGATGGAAGGGCTGCTAGCCTGGCCATTTAGAAGTAAAAAATAGTGCACATGAATGATTTCATTGCTGAATGGCTTATGCCTGGTCCCCACAGTTCCTTAGTGAAACGTGGCTGACCAGAAGGATAAAGCAGCATCATTGCTAAAACTCTCTTGCTGTTTCTGAGCCCAGGCTACACAGCACTGTAGGCCACCAGAGAAAATGCATTTCTCATCTGCTCTTTCCTGGTTAGACAAACCATCTTCTCTGAATGAATCACAGAATGGCTAAGGTTGGAAGGGACCCCTGGAGATCTCCAACCTCCCAGCCACAGGCAGGGACACCTCTCAACTAGACTCAGCTTCTCAAGGCCTGATCCAACCTGGCCCTGAACATCCTCAGGCAGGAGGAATCGACGACCTCCCAAAGCAGCCTATTTCAGAGTCTCACCAAGCAGCTGTAATGCAGTGCTGAATCTTCGTGTTGCAAACTGGTGACAGGGAAGGGGTCAGAGTTTTGTGCAGGTGCATTTCTTGTTTCTGTCCTGCCTCAGCTGGTCACTAAATCTGACACCTGTGCTTCAATATTTTACACTAAATACAACTGGTACTAAAACCTCTGCTAAAAAACATTGCTTTGGTAAATACCAAATTCTTTCAAACCTGCAATTTATCTGTTGCCCAGTTCTGCCAGCAGACCTGTGAAGAAACAAGCCTTGGGACTTAAGTAAGATCAGAGGACTGGAGAACCCCCCTATAGGGACAGGCTGAGAGAGTTAAGACTGTTCAGTCTGGAGAAAAGAAGGCTCTGGGGAGACCTTAGAGCAGCCTTCCAGTACCTGAAGTGGGCTACTAGACAACTGGGAAAGGACTTATTACAAGGGCTTGTAGTGATAGGACGAGAGGGAATGAATTGAAGCTTGAGGAGGGCAGATTTAGACCAGAGATTAGGAAGAAATTCTTGACAGTGAGGGTGGAGAGATATTGGAACAGGCTGCCCAGGGAGACTGTGGATGCCTCCTCCCTGGAGGTGTTCAAGGTCTTGAACAACCTGGTCTAGTGGAATGTCTCTGCCCATGGCAGGGGCATTGGAACTGGATGATCTTTGAGGTCACTTCCAACCTAAACCATGCTGTGAATCCATGCTCTCAACTTAGTCATCTTCCTTAAATCTTGCAGTGAAGGTTTTAAGGTTTTGAATTCTTTGAATGTGCTGCAATAAAATACGTACAAAGTGTCCTCCTGTACCTCTGAAACCTTAACTGTTGTGAAAATGCTGACTCCTGAGCTCTCTGTTATGAAACAAACAATACAGTAAGGAAAGCATCATGTGAAAAGAACCCCAACAAGCAAACATCAAACCCCAACAGCCCTGTCCTGCATGCCACTGCTGTGCACTCCAGTAAGAACACATCCTGTGAAATGACCAAGTGCAGCAGATTCCTTGTGGCTTATTTTACACTAGGAGTAGGTCCCATTGTAAAATCAGAGTTTGACCTCATGAATACGACCAACTTACTCTCAGCTGTGCTCCCTTTCGTGCTATTACACAAATGACACCTGCAAATGCTCTTCTTGGTAATGCTGGCACCTCATCCACTATAGCTCTATGGACAAGAACAAAACCTGGTGAGAAATTTAGCTCATATTTGCATCAGCAAGAAGTAGAAATAAGCTTATCCAAGTGGGTAATTGGAAAAAATGAAACAATATATTCATCAGAAAACTAAACAGGCCCAAATATCTCTGTCCCACCAAGATACTCATCAAGAAAGCTGGTGCCTTGCCTATGCTATCATTTCTTCTTTAGAATGCCATGCAGCTGAAATACTTTGTCTGGGCTAGGATCAGACTTTTCAGTCTCCCATCCACATCCCCAGATATTCCAATCCTCCAAAACACAAAGGGATGTTTTCCTATTTCCTTTGGAAGAAAGAGTTCCATTGCTTTACCACATTTACTCTTCTCTGCTGGAGCTTTCATTTCATCAAAGAACCATTTTCTAACCCAGCTACTCCCCAGTATCGCATAAGTAACACTACCTGAAGCTGTGCTTCAATGTCATGGAATTAAAGCAGCAGGTCAGAGCTCTTTTATTAGTGTATGGACAGCAAGATCCAAGCATTTGACATAGCCAGCCTGACTGCTGCAAGAAAAAAAAGTGTTAGTTGGTTCTCAGTAATTGCCATCAGCCCAAAGTGCATCATCTTTACGATTGTGCCTACACCTGGAGAGAAGTTGCTGATTCTGCTAGAGTCTGAAAAGGACTAAACCAAGAGGAAAAACAATTTTGTTCACTTCTGGTACTTAACATTCTGATTTATTCTCCAAAGATGAATTCCTTACCAACCTCCAACTTGCCAAATCAAATAACCATTGTAAGATACTCCATGAGCACTATCATCAGTATTTTTCTGCAGAGTTCTTTCACAAGCAGACAAAAGATCCCAAACCAGAAGTGGTGCAACACTTCAGTTACTCAGCTTTTAGACTTCTCAGGCTGTGTGCTGAGTGAGCAGCAGATAACTCTGCCAGTAGTTTTGCTCCCATGATTAGTATTGCTCTTGTCCTTAAATAGTGTGGAAAAAAAATAGACTAACAATCCTTAATACATATCCCTGTATATTTCCTGTAGCAAAGGGTGCAAGTGTGCATCAGATTCAGTCTTCTTAATGATCTGCACCAGCTGAGCATGCTCTGTGACAAGTTGTCGGAGGTCAGCCATTTTTTGGAGGAGTTTGGGGAAGAGGAAGATGTCATCAGGGTGGTTGCTTTGCAGGTGAAGTTTCAGGACGTGCACAATGCTCTCCTGCATTTTCTCTATGTGGCCCACATTGACAAGTCCAGGCCGATCTGTTCTCAAAATAGACAAAAAAGAACCAGATAATGACATGGACCCCTTTTGTAAAGCTGCTTTATGGATCACAGAACAGCTCAGGCTGGAAGTGACCTCAGAACTTGTCCACTCCAACCTTCCCACCCATTCTGCGTGCAAAGCTACTGAATGAGGGACACGCCTACGGCCTGCAGCTGCTTTGGATGAGGTACCAGAAACAGCAGAGGGTAACAAACAGCAGAGAATGGCTTGGGTTGGAAGGCACCTCAGAGATCATCTGCTTCAACACCCCAGGCAGGAGGCAGCCACAGCCTCCCTGAACAGCCTATTCCAGAGCATCACAGACACCCTTAGGAAAAGTCCCTCTGCAGCTCCCCTGGAGGATCCCTTCAGCCATTGGAAGGCAGCTCTAAGGTTGCCCTGAAGTCTTCTCTTCACAAGGCTGAACAACTCCAGCTCCCTCAGCCTGTCCTCACAGCAGAGATGCTCCCGCCCTTGGATCATCTTCATGGCCTCCTCTGGACTCTCTCCGCCAGCTTTATGTCCTTCTCATGCTGTGGACACCAGAACTAAAGGCAGGATTGGAGGTGAGGTCTCAGCAAAGTCAAAAGGCAGAGTTCCCTCCTTGCCCTGCTGCCCACACTCCTCTGGATGCAGCCCAGCACAGAGATGTTTTCTGGGCTGCCTGAGGGCACTGCTGGCTCATGGGGAGCTTCTCAGCAATCAAGACCCCCAAGTCTCTTTCTTCAGAGCTGCTCTCAACTCACTCTGCACCCAGCCTGGATCGGTGCCCAGGACTGGTGCAACCCAGCTGCAGAACCTTGCGCTTGGCCTTGCTGAACACCTAGTACTTACCTCCACAGCAGATGATGGCAGCAACAAACAGGGAGATGTCACTGTCATCCAGTTCCAGTGCATTGAATTTCATTGCAAAGTCAAATTTGGGCTCCATGATGTCACAAAAAGGCTTCCTTAGGCTTTTCAGGAACTCCCGTGTTATAAAGCCATTCCCATAGGCAACCAGCATCCCATCCTTGTTCATCACAGAGGCTAACATGGCAAATATGGCTTCATAAACTCCATATTTTAACAGTGTCACTTGATCATTCAAATCAAGGGTGGAGAAGCCAGGGATAGATTTGGCAAACTCAGTGAGTTCTGTGACAGTCTCTACAGACGTACACTGGCAGCAGTGGAAAATCCGAACCTCTGCTTCCTTGTTCTGAATTCCATTGGCTACCAATTTTGCCACCAGGGTCTTCTCTGCCATACACAGGGTGTCCATATCATGTATAACAAATGGCTGCAGAGGGGAAAACAAACAAACAAACACTAGTAATTCAGTTACAAAATGATGGCTATCAATGATTGGTTTCCTAAGGAATAGATGAACTTGGATGCTGATCAGCCAACGACTCAGAGTCTCTTCAGCTACCCACAACCCAAGAGTCTCTTCAGCTACCCACAACCCAAGAGTCTCTTCAGCTACCCACAACCCAGAGTCTCTTCAGCTACCCACAACCCAGAGTCTCTCAGCTACCCACAACCCAGAGTCTCTCAGCTACCCACAACCCAAGAGTCTCTTCGGCTACCAACAACCCAAGAGTCTCTTCTGCTACCAACAACCCAAGAGTCTCTTCAGCTACCAACAACCCAAGAGTCTCTTCAGCTACCAACAACCCAAGAGTCTCTTCAGCTACCAACAACCCAAGAGTCTCTTCAGCTACCAACAACCCAAGAGTCTCTTCAGCTGCCAACAACCCAAGAGTCTCTTCTGCTACAAACAACCCAAGAGTCTCTTCAGCTACCAACAACCAAGAGTCTCTTCTGCTACCAACAACCCAAGAGTCTCTTCTGCTACCAACAACCCAAGAGCCTCTTCTGCTACAAACAACCCAAGTGTCTCTTCAGCTACCAACAACCAAGAGTCTCTTCAGCTACCAACAACTCAAGAGTTTCTTCACTGTGCTGGTTTGAGGCTAACTGGAATATTTCAATGAGAGAAATTAGATTATCAGCTGTGAAAGGAAAATAACAGTGAAGCCTACATTACCCATTTGTTCTGCTGAGACATATAAAAACAAGAGCACAAACAGAGATAAGTCAGTCTCTGCCTCTGGCTGCCTGCTTGCCGTATTAACTCCTCTGCCTAGAGCTGTGTAACTCAACTAATCATTCTTCTTCTAACACCTCTTGCTGACCTTTTGCAGCTCACTGTGCATGTAAGGGGGATTTTGAGATGAGGGAGGGAGTGGAAAGAAGGTGAAAGGTTGCTCAGGAGCCTCTCTTGGGCAGTCTGGCTGCTGGGAGGGGTTTTGTGTTTCTGTATTACTGTTAACTTGTATATTACTCTGTATAGATGTAAATATCTATACATACTGTATGTATTTTGCTTGCAAGTTGTGCCAAGCTGTAAAATACATCTTCTTTAACTTCCAGCTGACCGAGTTAGTCTGGTGAATTCCTAGCCACGTGTTGGGGGAGAGGGAAACTCCCAAACCTGCACATTCACCTATCAATAGCCCAAGAGCTTCTTCAACTATCAATAAACCTGAGAGTTTCTTCACCTGTCAGTAAACCAAGAGTTCATTCATGGTTCTGCATAAAGAGAAGCTGCAGCACTACAAACAGCAGCACCTGAGAGCAATGCAAGGAGCCAAAAGTAACTCTGTGTGCCCTATGTCTCTAATCTGGTTTTCTCTCATTGTTAGATGAAGATCCAGGAGTACCAAGCTTGATATGCATGCAGCCACCTCAGAGCAAGTCCAGGAAGGTTCCCAGAAGCCTTGTATTACTGTTAGGGGTTTATTGAAGTGGGATGTTTTAATCAGAGTCCAGGAGCTAGATAGGTCCAAGGGTGAACCAGGAAAGTATAATCTTTTGTTATTTTATTCCCAGAATGCCTGCATCTCCCCTCCATAAATGAGCAGCACAGGTTGTTCAGCCCTTCTCCTCTCTCTGCTCTCTTCCTGGTGTGGGCTCCCTTACCTTGGGTTTGTGGGGGAGTGGGGCCTGGTGCTGGCCAAGCTGAATTTTTAGCTGCATCATTTGGGCCTGGGTAGGGAGGTATGGGGATTGGAATATGGACTGGGTTTGCTGGCTGGAGGTTTGAGGGGAGGTTGTGCAATGCTTTGGTTTAATGAGGTTTTGTGGTAAGCCCAGATTGGAGAAGTGGGCCAGGGTTGACTACAGATTTGTGTATTTTGTGTGTTTCTGTACTGTTTTATGTAGTTGTGAGTAGTACCTCCATTTAAATTGCCAACCCCGTGTGGAGCATTTTCTTTTACCCCTTTTATGAGGCACAAAAGAGCATCTGTCTGCTCCCTAAACTACAGTTACACTCTTCGCAAGTCCAGGGTACTCTGCCTACAATCCTGTCCATTCCTAAACTAACTACACTTGATGCACATCACACTGTGCATCCCAAAGGGCATGCAGGCAGTCATTTAAATACAGGACAGCAGATCTTCACAAGAGGGTGAACTCTGTACCACTCTTCTAGGAGAGGTGATCCTGCTCTACAGGGAAGTTGGACTAGATGATCTTTTGAGGTTCCTTCCAGCCCCTGACATTCTGTGATTCTTGTATATGAATTGTCAGTGAGTCTGTCCCAGCTAGCTGATGTTCCACAGAAATCCAGCTTATCTTTAAGCCCAGCATCATACTAGAATGTCAAGCTACACAGATTCTCAGTCCTCATCATGATGCCCTCCATAACCCTCTTCACTGAAACAGGAACATGCTTTACAAAGGGATGAGCCACTCTTCTAAAACGACTTGTGAAGAAAGTATTCAGACTTTCTTAACAATAACCAGAACTCAAAAACATTCTGGGACATATCTGAAGAGCAGTAATGAAGAGAGAGAACTCACTGAACAACAACAGCAGCAAAACCCGAAGTTTCCCAGCTATCAGTCAGGGCAATTGAGCTTGAACATAAATCTAGCTTCATAAATGCAAAGCAAAACACCTTCTCAGTGCTGTTTTGCTCATCTCGGATAAAATATCATGAGAAACAGGATCACAGAGTGTCAGGGGTTGGAAGGAACCTCCAGAGATCACTCAGTCCAACCTCCCTGGCCAGAGCAGGATCACCTAGAGCAGGCCACACAGGAACACATCCAAGTGGGTTTTGAATATCTCCAGAGAAGGAGACTTCTCAACCCTCCTGGGCAGCCTGCTCCAGAGCTTTGTCACCCTCACAGTGAAAAGATTTTTCCTCACTCAAGTGTTCTGTTAGAAGCTCCTATAATTCCCTTTCTCAGCAAACTGTCCAACATGCTGGTTTCATCCACTTCTAAATTGCTCATGGCAATGACTCGTCCCAACTCATTTGGGTACTTCAGAGTTACACACCACAGAACATTATGCTTATCCACATGGAAAGTGGCAAAGCAATAAACCCATCACATTTCTAAACATTTAAAAGATGCAGACTGTCTTGTAAAGCCTTTTGGAAGCCCAGAAGGCAGCTTTGTGCTGGGCTATATCAAAAGCAGTGAAAGCAGCAGGACAGGGATCGGATTCTGACCCTCTTCTCTGTGAGACCCCACCTGCAGCACTGCCTCCAGTTGTGGTGTCCCCAGCATGAGAGGGACATGGAATTGCTGGAGTGGGTCCAGAGGAGGCCACGGAGATGGTCAGTGGGCTGGAGAACCTCCCATATGGGAACAGGATGGGAAAATTTGGGCTGTCCAGCCTGGAGAAGAGAAAGCTCTGTGGGTACGTTAGAGCAGCCTTCTAGTACCTGAAAGGGGCTACAACAAAGCTGGGAAGGGACCTTTTACAAGGGCCTATAGTGATAGGATTGAGAGGGAATGCATTGAAGCTTGAGGAGGGCAGATTAAAACTGAAGTTTAGGACGAAATTCTTGACAGTGAGGGTGGTGAGACACTGAAACAGGTTGCTCAGGAAGGCTGTGGATGCCACCTCCCTGAAGGTGTTGAAGACCAGGGTGGATGTGTCCTTGAGTGACCTGGTCTAGTGGGAGCTGTCCCTGCCCATGGCAGGGTGGTTGGAACTGGATGATCTTTAAGGTCCCTAAACCATTTTATGAATCTATGAATTTATCATCATTTCACTACTCAGAAAACAGGTATGGCTGAGGTCTTAGGAGCTAAATCTACACCTCATCATTGTGAAAAAACAGCAGCTTGTTCTGAAATTAATTAAAAGAGTCACTGAAACCAACTCTTCATGGTTGATTCAGAAGGAGGTGGATTACAAATTGCCCACAACTAATCTCTCAATTTTTTCTCCTTCACTTTTCTGTTAAAAAGTCAAAAGAAAGCTAAAAGGTTTATTTTCCCCAGATATTACACAGGGATTAAAAAAACTTCTCCTCTCCCCTGCATAGTGAAGAATCATAGAATGGTTTGGGTAGGATGGGACCTTCAAAGGTCATCTAGTCCAACCTCCATGCATTCAGCAGAGACATCTTTCACTAGATCAGGTTGCTATGACCTTGCATATTGCCAGGGATGGGGCCTCAACTACCTCCCTGGGCAACCTGTTGTAGTGTTCCACCACACTCATGGTAAAGAACGGTATGTTGGGGTAGACTGGACTATAAAGTGCCAAACTGCCTCATTTAGAAGACAGGCTGCTTCCAATTTTTCCAACCCTTGTTCTCACAAGGGTTGATTATGGCATGCAAAAGACCTCTTCCCTGGACTGGCAAAATAACATTGTTACCTTCTACACTCAATAAACACATGTCACAAGAGTGTAAAACCAGGATGTGTCAAGTGAAATTAGTCAGTCCTGACAGTGGTTACACAATCCTGATGTGCTACCAGCCCAAAAGCAGCTGACAGCATTGGGCAGACCATGGCTAAATTATCCTGAAACAAAAATCCCCCCTGCAGCATAGGTCTCTCAACAACTTTGACTGCTTCTCCGTTTCAAAGTACCCACACAGTTAAGATCAGGAAGGCTGGGTGAGGAAATGCCCAGAATCACAGAGTACCAGGTTGGAAGGGATCTCAAGGATCATCTGCTCCAACCTTTCCAATCACACCCTGCTTCCCATGCCTCTGGTCAGCCCTCTGCCAGAGATGCTTGAGAGCCTGGGACTGGCACAGGAACACCCAAGGCACTGTGAAGCTGTCCTGCTGCTGGGGTAACATCCAGCCCAGGACACAGTTACCAGCCTCTCCCAGACCTGCACTCCTCTGCCAGGGTTTGGAAACACAGTTCAGAGGCAAAGCAACCACAGAGGCAGAGGGATGCAGGTGCAAGGAGAGGGTTCCCCATCTACAAGCTGTCTGTAGAGTCTGCAGCTCCTGCACTACCCTCAGTTCACAGCTTCCCTCTTGCCCCTCTGGCCTCCATCAGCTCCAGCAGAAATGCTCCTCAATGCACCTGCTAAGCAGGAAGTGACAACATAGATGGCTGAGGAACCTGTCAACAAAGTTTACAAACTGATGTTTTCTTTCCCCTCCTGCCATTAACACTGTTGTGATTAAAAGAGAAGCCACAAAGAGCTCCTGCACAGTGAAAAATAAGTTTTTTTATCTTGGCCTTTGTGGCAGAAAAAAATGTGGGTTTTTTTTTCACTAAGATAACAGGAAAGTAACTTTGAACCATCTCCCCAAACTATAGCAAGTGGTTTCCCTATTCAGATATCATTTTAATTCTGTGTGTACTCTAAGGTTATCAGCTTACATTTACAAGCTCATCACCTGAGTTTTCCAATGCTTCCTATTGCTCTGCTAGTGGCTAAAAGCAGCTGTTCCTTTTGCCTGCTCCATCTCTGTACTATGATGATATTTATTTCCTAAAGGATTTGCTTAAGAGTCTAACAAATTATTACAATCACACTTCCTGTCCTTAGCAGCTTTCAAGTGACGGCAGAAGTACTTACTGGGTTGTTATTAGTTTTCCCCGCAAGGATGATTCTGGCTTTCACCTTGTTCATATTGAAGTTTTTCAGGTAAGCATCATGGATTCTTTTGGCAAGGGATTTAAGATCTGCCATTTCTGAATCTTCTACACAATTTTCACCTGTGAGAATTTCTGCTTTCAGCTTGGCCTTCTCAGACCTGGGCATTCGTCCAAAGCGGATTGCTGAGGGGAAGACAAATGTAAAACGAACATCAGTTACACCAAAACCACTTACTGCTGCTGGTCAGAGCAGTAGGATTTGTGTCTAGAGAAACTCAGCTGCAGGTACTATCTTTGTGATAAATTCATGGGTGAAAACATCTCATCCCATCCAACACAGCCAGTGACTAATTTATGAACACAATATACTAAACTGGAGATCATCAGAGGTTTCAAAACACAGAACCACAGAATGTTAGGGCTTCAAAGGGACCTCCAGAGATCATCCAGTCCAACCCCCCTGCCAAAAGCAAGATCACCCAGGGCACTGTGCACAGGAATGCATCCAGGTGGGTTTTGAAAGGCTCCAGAAAAGGAAACTCCACAACCTCTCTGGGCAGCCTGCTCCAGGGATCTGGCACCCTCACCATAAAGAAGTGTCTCCTGGTGTTGAGGTGGAACCTCCTGTGTTCCAGCTTGTACCTGTTGTTCCTTGTCCTATCACTGGGCACCAGCACAAAGAGCCTGGCATCTTCATCTTGACACCCATTCCTCAGATATTGACAGCCACTGATCAGATCCCCTCTCAGCCTTTTCCTCTCCAGATTAAATAGCCCCAGGTCTCTCAGTCTTTCTTCACAGCAGAGATGTTCAAGTTCCTCAGTCATACCCATAGCTCTCTGTTGGACTTCCTCTAGCAGATCTCTGTCTATTTTTGAAATGAGGAGCCCAAAACTGGACACAATATTGCCTATGTGGTCCCATCAGGGCACAAAGAAGGGCAGGAGAACCTCCCTATCCCTGCTGCACCCCAGGATGTCATTGGCTCTCTTAGCTACAAGGGCACATTGCTGTCCCATGAAGAACTTTATATCCACCTGGACTCCAAGGTCTTTCTGCATAGAGCTGCTTTCCAGCAGGACAACCTCTAAACTGTGGTGGTGCCTGATATTATTCCACCCCAGATGCAGGACCCTGCCCTTTTCCTTATTGAACTTCATGGGTTCACCTTTACCCATCTCTCAGCCTGTCCAGATCTCATTGGATCGCAGCACAGCTTGATGGGTGTCAGCCATCCCATCCCAGTTTGGTAATCATCATGAGCTAGAACTGCCTTTGTTCTTTTGCATTACCCAAGGAGATGGATTTTGTTTTCTCCGTACTGTGTTCTACAACTCCCAACACCGAACTGTAAGTCCACTTGGGAATACTAAAAAACACCTGAGGAAACTCCTGTCGGGATTATGGCAGAGAACACAGCTGCCAGTTGAACAGTGACTTCACAGGGAATATTGCAGTGGAGTTAGGCCCAAATCCCATGGCTAACTCTGAACCTGCTGAGGCATTCAGTTCCTCATACACTGGATGTTCATTTCAACATCCCTGTGAGAACAAAACAGATCAGAGATCTGAATTTGTGCTCAAAGCCTGGAGTCAACGAAACCTCCTCCTAGAGGCAGCATTTTGTGCTTTTTTTTTCCAACAGATGAGCCCTTCAGGACTGGAGAGGATGAGAATGGAGTTTTGAGTTTCCAAACTATGTTTTGGGATATTCTTTTGGGAGACAGGAGATGTGAGTTTGAAGCACCACTGGATACAGATGTCTCCCAGTCCTCGAGCAAGTGGTCTTGCTATTTAGCAATGAACTAGGCACGTCCACATCCTCTTCAGTGTCAGTTTAAAATGAAAGCAACTCCATTTTTCAAGGGGCCTTATCCTCTGATGGCATGTGCAAGGTTTTAAGATGGACCCAGAATAGCTGGTTCCTCTTCTTGCATTTCAGTATCTAACCAGTGAGAGGACAGAACCTCACTGCCTAGACTGAGCTGCTCATGCATATGCAGAATGAGCTCTTCAACAAGCCCAAGGACTCTTCTTATGGCATAAGAAGGTGGCTTTAGGTGTCGACTGAAATACAGTTTTGTACTTCTACTGAAGTCACCCTGGAAGGGTTGTTTGGCATCTGCACATGACTACCTGCTATAAACTGAAGCAGATTGAAGGTCATGGCCGTAAATCTCATTCCAGCTTCTTTCTTGAGAAGTACTGCCTGCAAGTTAGCAGTCACCTCCTTCCTCCACTGCCTCCCATGTGATATTGCAGCTTCAGCTACACTACAGGTGCCCACAATGTTTTAGTAGGATGAAACAGCTTCACGTGAATGTTAATTCCTGTCAGTCAGCACAGCTCCCTGCCTCTGTCTGTTGCTTCACAGAGGTCATTACCAGTCCTACAGACTATCAACCCTCCCCCAGTAGCCCTACATCTCCAGAAAGTCAATTCTCCAAGTGCCTCTTGCTAAGACTCTAGACTATGATGTCATAGGCTGCTTCCCCAGTCACATTCCCACCCCAGCTATCCTGACTGTATAATTTCCTTGAGAAGTTCATCTCCTAACCTGCAGCTTTTCACCTCCTCCAAGTTCAGCCTTGACACTAACAGACTTACCTCAGGAAAGTAAACTCCTGGCATCTGGCCAAGCAGAATGCTGTCTCTCATGGCTTAGGCCTCTTTACCAAAGCTGCTTAGCAAGCTACATAGTGCCCTGTGGGCTGAAGCTGGCCTGTAAGCCACCAGCTTACCAGCCTTACTTGAAATCATTAACACAAACGCTAAGATACTTTCTCAGCTGGATACCCAAACACTCTGCATTTTTACCAACCTACCAGATTCTTCTTCAATAGTCAGCCCATATCTCTGCCCTACCCCCATGCCCCTGGAACCATCTGCCCCAAGACCTGTTGTACTGTATCCTGAAAAATAACGAAGTCTGGTTTCCTGCAGCTTTTTATCCACATTACTCTCTCTCACAATCAGCTAGTTGTTCTCCTCCTACTCCCTTGATCGGAATTCCTCCAGTACTGAAATCTGTCTCAATGGGAGTAATGATGCCAAAGTTCTGGGTGAAGAAAGCAACTAAGACACAGAACGGCTTAGGCTAGGAGGGACCTCAGACCTCTTCTACTTAAACCTCCCCACCATGGGCCAGGACACCCCTCAGCAAGATTTGGCTGCTCAAAGAAGCAGCCACAGACTCCCTGGGCAGCCTATTCCAGAGTCTCAGCACCCTCACACTGAAGAACTTCTTCCTAAGCTCCAGTCTAACCCTGCTCTCCCTCAGCTTCAAACCATTCCCCCTTATCCTGTCTCTAGACACCCTCAGGAAAAATCCCTCTGCAGCCTTCCTGGAAGATCCCTTCATGTACTGGAAGGCAATTCTAAAGTCAGACATCCAGCACAATTGTGTAACAAGCTGGCAGCTGTGTCTCAGTTTCATGAACTACTCATTTAGGAAACTGGTGTCCCCTGCCACGATCAGTACTGCACAACTCTAAGGCTGAACCCACACAGAAACACCATCCAAGTGCCTGCTTCCAGAAGCAGACTCTGGGTAGGAACAAACAAATTAAGGGCACTCTTACCTACCATTATGTGACATTCCAACTGAAAGGCACTTCTGAAACCGACAGTATTGGCACTTATTCCTATTTTTTTTCTGGATTTTGCAGCTGCGATCACATTTGTCATAGACAAGCTTTAAACGAATCGTTCTTCTAAAGAAACCCTAGGAGAAGGTTGGAAAAACAGAACAAAATGTTGAAGAATGAGGGTGGAGGTGGTGTTGTTTCTTGATGTCCCTAACAAAAAACACACAAAATAATCTGTACAAAGGTAAAAATCTATGCAGCAGATGAAGCCATGATTAGAACGTAAAATGCGAAAGAAGGGAGTAGCTCTCAGACCTTTTTCTTGGGAGAGGATCAACAGCCCAGCAGATTTCTCATGGATTAAACAAAGCAGTGACATATTGCTTTTGTACACATCCTCTCAGTGTCCTCCATCAGAAATAACCTTCATCTTCCATACGTGTAAGTGCAGATTTTACACATCTCTTCTTCAGCCAGCAAAAAGGGGAGGTAGGATAGTGCAGCACAGTGCATAGAAAGAGCCACGGACAGCAAAATGAGCGTTAGAGGAGAGCCTGTGACTCAACAGATCTTACCATGACGTCTTGAGAATCATGGTAAGATGTTGATGAGCAGAAGCAGCAGATTCAATTCAATCCACAGCAATATTGCAAGGTAAGGTTAGTTTCATTGTATGAAATCACAGGATTAGCAAATGCGGAGACACTGCAGCAGATTGGCTCACACGACCTAAGCAGGTGTCAGCTAGACTTTGGGATACAACTGAAAAGGAACTGGCTCCCCATCTCTAATTGATATTCTAGCATTATTCTGACATGATTTTCATTCAAATTATTACATTCAAGTGACCATATTCTGGCACTGTTTGCCTTCAAGTGACCATATTCTGGCACTGTTTGCCTTCAAGTGACCATATTCTGGCACTGTTTGCCTTCAAGTGACCATATTCTGGCACTGTTTGCCTTCAAGTGACCTTATTCTGGCACTGTTTGCCTTCAAGTGACCATATTCTGGCACTGTTTGCCTTCAAGTGACCTTATTCTGGCACTGTTTGCCTTCAAGTGACCTTATTCTGGCACTGTTTGCCTTCAAGTGACCTTATTCTGGCACTGTTTGCCTTCAAGTGACCTTATTCTGGCACTGTTTGCCTTCAAGTGACCATATTCTGGCACTATTTACATTCAAATGATCATATTTTGGCATTATTTACATTCAAATGATCATATTCTGGCATTACATTCAAATTATTACATTATTACATTATTCACATTCAAATTATCATATTCTGACAGAGTGCAGGGGAGAAAAGTATCTACATATAGAATTAAATTATCTCTCTCGCTTTGTAGTTCAAAAAAAAAAAAAAGGAAAACTAAAACATTAGAAGAAAAAATAATCCTCAAATTCATGGGTCACATCATTCCTCAAATGCTAATATTAATTTCCCCCCAGAAGCATGCACTAGCCCCCAAATCTACAAGAGATACTGAGTGAATCAGGCAGAATGTAGTGTGGATGAGAGATTTAGGAATGGCAACATAGTGAAGTCAGATGCTCCTCACAGCCATACTCCCAACACAAATAAAACACTAGTGGAGCAAGTAGGCTTTGACCACAGTTTAGTGGTTTCAGTTGGTTTAGTGTTGAACTAATGATACCCAGAAAAGCAGAATTAAAATGCTTGTTGTGAATAGCCCCTGCTTGATGAAGGTCTGGCTTTCAGTTACAAGATCTGAATAATTTCTTTCAGAAGAAGGAAAAAAAAACCCAACCCGACCAAAAAACCCAAAGAAAAGATCACAAATATCTTTATTATTTAAAGAATGGTGAGAATTGTATTAATTAAACATTTCTGCTATGAATGTTTATCTACATATAAGCCTGGAAATAAAGCAAGGTGATTTAGGTTCTTAAAAAGAAAATTACCACTGTACCTTACAACCTTCACAAGCATGTACTCCATAATGGTAGCCTGAGGCTTTATCCCCACAAATTCTACATTCAATGTTTAATGCTCCACTGGGTGATTCATCTATGCTACCTGGAGCTGTGGCAAAATTAATGGATGAAGGACTGGATGCTGGTGAAAGGGTGTCTAAAAGAAAAAGGAACACTTCATAAATACTATACTATCAAGATCCATACCATTTCTCTACTAAACCCACACCAAAAAATGAGCTATAACAAACCAAACAAAACATGAATTCATAGTCATTAAGTGAGCTGATAACTTGGCCCTAAGGATTTGAAAAAATAGTATTTCTATCAACACATATGGTGTACCCTTAGCCAAGGTCAGCCTTACCAAAGGAACTCTGGAACTAGAAGGGTGCTGAGGGTTATGAGGCTTTAATAAATATGCACCACACAAAGATCAAACAAAACAAACCTCGTAGGGATTTTCCCCTTCTTTGTTTTTGTACTTCCCCTCCCCGCCAGGAGTTTCTCAATTTGATGTGAGCATCCAATTGAGAATTTTCCCCCCACAACTTAAGTAAACTACAAAGCACTCAATGAAATTTCTTTAAACCAAGGAGGTTTTCTTGCTGATAAAAGTGCACATCATGAGTAACACCAATCTGAATGTGAAAAGCAGCACTCAACAAGCATCTACTAGTCAAGACAAACACTACAAAACAGAAAAAGAAATAAAACCAAACCATAATAAAAGAGAAACCCTCAAATATGGATCACAACAGCCATTCAGCCTGGCACTCACTCCTCCAGGAAGGTTACTATCAGCTCATCTTGCCATTACCTCTTTCACCTCTTGTTCGGTAGCCCACACTGAGCTACACTTAAGATACACTTGAAGACCCTTTGACTTCTGAAGAGATACTCATAGTTGTAAATGCCAACCTAAACTGAGGCCTAAAAAGCAGTTGGCCAACTTCTCTTTCTAAAGAATGTCCTCAAAGCATGCTCCTGCACATCAGCAGAAAGGCCAAGTATATTAAAAGGTATCACAGCTGTCTGCCTCTGAGATAATTCAGCAGTAGAAACTTTGTGCTGATATTTAGACCTGTGATTATAATGGGAAAAGTATTTCTGACTTGTTGTACACTGAAGTCCCCAGAGATCTGACTACTAGATTAGCCTGCTGCAAAACTAGGACATCCCAACTGTAGTTCTCTCAATTAATACTTCCACCTTATTTGAGGAAAAAAAATTTCCAAGGCCAGAATTTCCTTTATCTGCCACCTTCCAACTTCACCACAAAACCTGAGCAAATTAATGGGTGTGTTATTTTATCAGAGAGATTAAGAAACACTCATGAATGTAGGTCAGCAAGTATTATGTTGGAAAAAAACCAACCCAACCCTGGCACAGAACTCAGGCTGCATTGCCAGCACTGCCAAGCCCACAGGCATCAGAGTCATCAAGGACAGCTTAAACCTCAGGATTTAAAAAAAAAAGATTCTTAACTTGCCTTATGGAATTTGAGACTCAAAAGATTATGTTTCCCATCTTTAATTGCAAAACTAAACACTGAATATTCAAATTAGAAGGTGGATGACCCAAATTATTGTAGAATTTTACACAGAATAACTTAGGTTGGAAGAGACCTCAGAGATCATCTACTCCAACATGTCCCACCATAGGCAGGGACAACTCTCAACTAGACTCAACTGCTCAAGGCCTTGTGCAACCTGACCTTCAATACTCCCAGGCAGGAGGCAGCCACAACCTCCCTGGGCAGCCTGTTCTAGAGTCTCAGCACTTTCATGGTGAGGAACTTCTTCCCAGGATCCAGTCTAACCCTGCCCTGCCTCAGCTTCAAACCGTTTCCCCTTGGCCTGTCTCTAGACACCCTCAGGAAAGGTCCCTCTGAAGCTCTCCTGTAAAATCCCTTCAGGTACTGGAAGGCAGCTCCAAGGTTACCCTGGAGTCTTCTCCAGGCTGCACAACCCCATCTCCCTCATCCTGTCCTCACAGCAGAGATGCTTCAGCCCTTGGATCATCTTTGTGGCTTCCTCTGGACTTTCTCCAACAGCTCTGTGTCCTTTTGATGCTGGAGACACCAGAACTAAACACAGTATTCATGTGGTTTTCCTAAGTTGAAATAGTGATTAGAGCTTGGGAATCAATTTAAAGTATAAACCCCCAAAACTAAAACCTGATGGAAACTAAACAGAAAGTTAGGCGTAAAGTGCTTAAAATGACAGAATCAGTCAGGGTTGGAAGAGACCACAAGGATCATCTAGTTCCAGCCCCTCTGCCATGGGCACCGACAGCCTACCCTAGATCAGGCTGCCCAGAGCCCCATCCAGCCTGGCCTTAAACACCTCCAAGGATGGGGCCTCAACCACCTCCCTGGGCAACCCATTCCAGGCTCTCACCACTCTCATGCTGAATAACTTCCTCCTCACGCCCAGCCTGAACCTACCCATCTCCAGCTTTGCTCCATTCCCCCTAGTCCTGTCACTCCCTGACAGTCTGAAAAGTCCCTCCCCAGCTTTTTTGTAGGCCCCCTTCAGATACTTAAAGGCCACAATGAGGTCACCTCGGAGCCTCCTCTTCTCCAGACTAAATAGCCTCAACTCTTTCAGTCTGTGCTCATAGCAGAGGTGCTCCAGCTCTCTGGCCATGCCAGTGTCCCTTCTCTGGATATGCTCCAGCACGTCCACATCCTTCTTGTAATGGGGGTTCCAGAACTGGATGCAGTACTCCAGGTGGAGTCTCATCAGAGCAGAATAGGAAAACCTTACTGATAATGCTTCCATTTCCTCTCACAGAGATCTTTTGCCTAAAGCCTGTCTAATGTATGAGCACTCTAAGAGTGTTACTGTAACCACAGTAGAAGTCATCAGCTGGACAATGCTACCCTAGGGAAGGGAGGGAAAAACATGTTCAAAATCTTGGCAGAGTACAGCAGAACTCTAGAGTGAACTTTTAAGGGTTAGCTTATGAAGTCTTACAAATGTCTCACAGTAATTTCAAATGCATGAGAGTTGAAGAAACTTTTAAAATGGGAAATTCTTTTAGTGTAATATTGTGACTTAGAATATAATCAATAAGGCTGGAAAAGGCTTCTAAGATCATCCAATCCAGTTATAACCCAACTACTATGACCACTAAACCACATCTACAGCTTCTTGAACATCTCCAGGCATTGCGGCTCCACCACCTCCCCATGCAGCCTGTCCCAACACATCACCACTCTCTCACAAAAGAAGTTCACCTCATGTCCAAACTAAACCTCCTCTGGCACAACTCAAACTCAGTTCTTCGCATCCTGTCACTGGTTACTTGGCACAAGAGACCAGCACCAGCCTCACTCCAGCCTCCTTTCAGGGAGCTGTAGAGAGCAATGAGGTCTCCCCTCAGCCTTCTCCTCTCCACACTAAACAACCCCAGCTTCCTCAGCCTCTCCTCTTTTGATGCCCTCCAAACCCCTCTCCAGCCTCATTGCTCTTCTCTGGACACCCTCCAGCCCCTCAAGGTCTTTCCTGTCCTGTGCCACCCAGTGCTCAAGTTCTGACCTCACCAAGACCAAGTACAGGGGCACCATCACTGCCCTACTCCTGCTGCACACACTGGATTTGGTATAGGCCAGGGTGCCCTTCACCTTCTTGGCCACTTGGGCACTCTGATGGCTCATGTGCAGCCACCCACCAGGAGCCCCAGATCCTTTTCCACGGGTTGCTTCTCAGCCACTCTGCCCCAAGCCTGCAATGTTGTCTGGGGCTGTTGTGACCCAAGTGCAGGACTCAGCACTGGTCCTTGTTAAACTTCATCCCACAGGCCTCAGCCCATGAATTTAGCCTGTCCAGATCTCTCTGCAGAGCCTGCCTAACCTTAAGCACATGAACAATGCTACTCAATTTAGTATCATCTGCAGGCTTGCTGATGGCCTTAAAAGTCTTTACCAGTGTTAGTGACTTCCCATTTGACTACAATATGTAGTAACCTCTTGTTACTTGTGAATAACAGTGATTTTCAAAACCTATATGGAAAAAAGTTGTTGATTCTAAAGATAACCTAAACCAGCAACTTCACAGTGCAGTAATTTTTCAGTGACATTTGTTTAATAATGCAATTTCAGCATTAACTATTTTAAGGCTATGGTATAATCAGCTTAACTATTTCTAGCATCATTTAGTCATAAACACTAATTATTGCATTAAAAAAATACTTAATTTCTACCACTGTGTAATTATAAAAGAAAATATAACAACAAACCAAAATTCTCTTACCTGTTTTAACTGATCCATCAGATCCTGGACCATTTCCCAGTGACTGGAACTCTGTTAAACTTAAAGCTCCAGAGCTGTCATCACCTAGAGACTGAGAGAGGTCTTGAATGTTCTCCATATCTTGTAGGAACTCTCCAGATAAAGGGCTGCCTATATCACCCTCCTCCAAAGGAGTAAGGGGATAGAGCTGGTTTTCAGTGTCCACCATTTTGATCACGTAGAGAAGTCACTTAAACTTCTTTATACTGGTGAAAGAAGAAACTTTTTTATATCCTGTACTTCAAATATCACATTTTAAGTTTGTGTCAGTTACAACACACTGAATAGATTAATTCTAACCCCAAAGTGATCTATTATACAACATTCTGATGCTCCAGAAGCTTTATGCAACGCCAATCATCAACAGAACCACAGAATGGTATGGGTTGGAAGGGACATCCAAAGGTCATCTAATCCAACCCCCTCTGCAGTCAACAGGGACATCCTCAAATAGATCAGGTTGCCCTGAGCCCTGTCGAGCCTCACTTTCAGTATCTCCAGGGCTGGGACCACAACCATCTCCCTGAGCAACTTGTGGCAGTGTTCCACCACCCTCATGCTAAAGAACTTGTTCCTCACATCCAATTTAAATCTGCTTGAAGCCATTGTCCTCATCCTGTCACTACAGGCATTTGCAAACAGTCTCTCTACACACTTCTTACTGGCCTCCTTCAGGTACGGGCAGACACCTGTTAGGTCTGCCTGGAGCCTTCTCTTCTCCAGGCTGAACAATCCCACCTCTCTCAGCCTGTCCTTGTAGCAGAGGCGCCCCAACTCCCTCGTCATTTTTGTGGCCCTCAGGAGAGGGAAAAAAAGTAGTTCAGTATAAATTAAACTTCTGAAGAGATCAGTCTGTAGGTGGTTGCTTTCCCTCTGTTTCTGAACAAAGTGACAAATCGTACTTCCATAGCAGGCACTACACACTGGGGGTACTGATAGATAGTAGCTGAAGATGAGCCAGCAGTGTGCCCAGGTAGCCAAGAGAGCCAATGGCATCCTGGCCTGCATCAGGAACAGTGTGGCCAGCAGGACAAGGGAGGTTATTCTGCCCCTGTACTCAGCACTGGCCAGGCCACACCTTGAGTACTGTGTCCAGTTCTGGGCCCCTCAATTCAAGAGAGATGTTGAGGTGCTGGAAGGTGTCCAGAGAAGGGCGACAAAGCTGGTGAGGGGCCTGGAACACAAACCCTATGAGGAGAGGCTGAGGGAGCTGGGGGTGTTTAGGCTGGAGAAGAGGAGGCTCAGGGGTGACCTCATTGCTGTCTACAGCTCCCTGAAGGGAGGTTTTAGCCAGGTGGGGTTGGTCTCTTCTCCGAGACAACCAGCAACAGAACAAGGGGACACAGTCTCAAGCTGTGCCAGGGGAGGTCTAGGTTGGATGTTAGGAGGAAGTTGTTGCCAGAGAGAGTGATTTCCCATTGGAATGGGCTGCCCAGGGAGGTGGTGGAGTTGCCATCTCTGGAGGTGTTCAAGAGAAGACTGGCTGAGGCACTTAGTGCCATGACTGGATGGGGCTGGGTGCTAGGTTGGACTGGATGATCTTGGAGGTCTCTTCCAACCTGGTTGAGTCTATGATTCATTCTGTGATTCAATTCCCACCCAAACTTACACAGAGATAACAAAGAGCAAAATGCATACATATTAGGTCTGAGCAGCTTTTCCTCACCTAACAGCTTAAGATCTGTTCAATTGCTCCTCTCCTGCTTTTCCATTTGTTCAACAGATCACTGTACAAGTGGGCCAGACCAATACCTTTTGAACAACCCTGGTCAAAGAACACCTTCAGTAGGAGTACTCCAGCACATAATATCCAATGCATCTGTAATCCCTGGAGTTTTATTTCATGGAATCATCATAGAATGGTTTAGGTTGGAAGGCACCTCTGAGATCATCTACTCCAACATGTCCCACCATAGGCAGGGACAACTCTCAACTAGACTTGGCTGCTCAAAGCCTCATGCAGCCTGGCCTTCAACACCCCCAGGCAGAAGGCAGCCACAACCTCCCTGGGCAGCCTGTTACAGAGTCTCACCAATTTCATACTGAAGAACTTCTTCCCAGGATCCAGTTTAAACTTACTCTCCCTCAGCTTCAAACCATTCCCCTTTGTCCTGTCTCTAGACATCCTCAGCAAATATCCCTCTGCAGACTTCCCTGAGGATCCCTTTGACTATTGGAAGACAGCTCAAAGGTCCCCCTGGAGTCTTCTCCAGGCTGAACAACTCCAGCTCCCTCAGCCTGTCCTCACAGCAGAGGTGCTCCAGCCCTTGGATCATCTTTGTGGCCTCCTCTGGACTTGCTCCAACAGCTCTGTGTCCTTGCCTTTAAAAACACTCTCATCACCTTTGATTAACAGCACAGATTTCTGAGGAATTTTCACAACCTTTAATTATTCTTCCATTGACTTGGCAGGTAAACACCGTTCAGAGTGTCACTGCTGCTGCACAGGGGCACTCCTGCTAAAAGAAACTAATCCTTTACACTAAGTCCTACTTGTGCTTTAAGTCAGCAAGGGTACAGATCACACTGCTGCTGGCTGGTCCATGACATGAATATGCAGAGGCAGCTGAGAGGCTCTGTTACTGTGGTTACCGCTCCACAACGGCCTTTGCAAGCCCCACGTGTTCACTGCAGTGCATTGTGAAGCTTCAAACTGCTGGGAACTGGCCACAAGGGGACACAAAAATGCTTTTTCTTATGAGAAAAGCCCTCAAGTCCTGCATCCTGACAGTAATTATAGAAATCTCCCTGGATGTTATTTCAAATACCACTACTTTGGTTCCTATGACACTAAATACTTTATATAGAGGAATCACAGAATGTTAGGTGTTGGAAGGGACCTCTGGAGATCACCCAGTCCAACCCCCTGACAGAGCAGGGTCACCATGGACAGGTCACATGGGAATGCATCCAGGTGTGTTCAGAATGACTCCAGAATAGAAGACTCCACAACCTCTATGGGCAGCCTGCTCCAGGGATCTGGCACCCTCACTGTAAAGAAGTTTCTCCTCATGTTGAGATGGAACCTTCTGTGTTCCAATATGGACCTGCTGTTCCTATCACTGGGTACCAGCACAAAGAGCCTGGCACCTTCATCTTGACACCCACCCCTCAGATATTGATAGTCATTGATCAGATCCCCTCTCAGCCTTCTCCTCTCCAGACCAAACAGCTCACAGGAGAGAAGTCCAAGTCCTTCAGTTATCCTTGTAGCCTCTACTGGACTCTCTCCAGAAGATCCCTGTCTCTCTTGAGCTGGGCAGGCCAAAACTCGACACAGTATTGCATGTGTGGTCTCAGCAGGACAGAGGAGAACCTCCCTAGATCTTCATGAAAACACTTTCCTTAGTGCACCCCTTCTTTGATAACCTGTGACAGATTCATCCCATGAGAACAAGCATTTGTTAAAGAGAAAAAAAATACTTTGGCTATTTATTTGGCCAAAAGGGTACAGTTATAAGTAATACAAAGTGCTGATTCCTGCTTTCCCTTGCTTGGAGTCAGATAAAAACATTTCAAAACCTTTTGAAGTGAAATACCTGCAATCAAGCCTTTTATCCCTAGGCTGATGGCAAAAGCCTGTCTTCAGCTTCATTTGCATAACTTTACAAGGTATTACAGAGATGGAATTGAGGGCTGGGCTCCAAAGACAACCCAAAGTTAAGATGGTAGCAACCTGCAGTGCCCACACTGCGTGGACAGCAGATCCAGAAAGAAGATTCTGCTGCTCTGCTCTGGTGAGACTTCATCTGGAGTGCTGCACCCATCCGTGGAGCCCTCAACACAGGAAGGGCATGGACCTGATGGTGCAGGTCCAGATTAAGCCATGAAAATGACCAGGGGGGTGAAGCAGCTCTGATACAAGGATAAGCTGAGTGAGCTGGGGTTGTTCAGCCTGGAGAAGGCTCCAGGCAGACCTAAGATCAGTTTGCCAGTACATGAAGAAGGATACAAGAAGGCTGCAGAGGGAGGGACCGTGTGCAAAGGCCTGCAGCGACAGGTCGAGGGCAGTGGTTTGAGATGAGAGAAGAGCAGAGTTAGATTGGATGTGAGGAACAAGTTCTTTAGCGTGAGGGCAGTGAACACTGGAACAGGTTGTCCATGGCGGTGGTTGGGACCCCATTTCTGGAGATATTCAAGGTGAGGCTCGACAGGGCTGTGAACAACCTGCTGGAGTTGAGGATGTCCCTGCTGACTGCAGAGGTCCCTTCCAACCCAAACCATTCTGCAATTCTGGTGATTCAATGATTTCTTTTTCAGGTACATACTCCAACTTCTTTTTGCTTTTGCATGGAAATATCACTCCTACAGTGGTTTCCAGTGTCTTCATCACAGGAGTGCAAAGTAAAACAATTAATTGAAAAGAAAAAAAACCTGCATTCCATAAAGGCTTCTGTTGTACAATCTGCATCCTTCTAGATGCTTAATGTTAAAGTACTTATATTAGACTTGGCAAAACTTTAAATTGATTTTCAGACTATTCAAATATTTCATTATTTAATTGTATATCCCCAAGCACCAAATCTAAATGACCTTTAAACACACCCAGGGGTGGTGATTCCACCACCTCCCTGGGCAGTCTCTTCCAATGCAAGAGTGGTCACTCTTTCAGGAAAAAAGCTGTCCTCATGTCCAGCCAAAATCTCCCCTGGTGCAGCTTGAGGCTGCTTCCTCTTGTTCCATCACCAATTCCCTGTGAGAAGAGATCAGCACCTTCCTCTCTCTATTCTTCTTTCAGGCAGCTGTAGAGGGCTGTAAGGTCTCCTCTCAGCCTCCTCTTCATCACAGTAAACAGTCTCAGCTTCCTCTGCCACTCTTCATCAGACTCATTCTCCAGACCCTTCCCCACAATAGCTGCTCTTCTTTGCACCCATTCCAGACCCTCGATGTCTTTCATACGTGGAGGTGCCCAAAACTGAACTTGGCACTCAAGGAGTGGCCTCATCAGTGCTAAGTACAGTGAGACAATCCCTGGCCCACTCCTGGGCCACTGGCTTTCCGTGCCACCTTGGCACACTTCTGGCTCATGTTCAGCTGCTTTTGATCAGTACCCCCATGCCCCTTTCTGGACAACTTTCCAGCCAGTCTGCCCCAAGCCTGTAGCATTGCATGGGGTTGTTGTGCTGCAGGTACAGGACCCAGCACTTGGCCTTGCTGAATGACTGTAGTGGAACATCCTACATACCCATTACTCATTCTGAGCCAAGTGAATAGACATAAAAATGTTAACCTGTGTACCTGGTTTTAAAGAAATCCTGCTGAAGCTAAAAAAATAAAGTTTCCTTAGAGAGCATCCAGCTAGATTCTCTTTCTTGCAATCCACGACAATAACAATGACAATATTTAGCTTGCAGCAGACTTTTCAACTCCCCAAACCACTGCAGAGCAAAGACACAAATTCTTTTTCCCCTCTAATGTAATACCTGGAAGGCCAAAGATAAAAAAGCAGCAGAGATGAACACACGGCAAACCCCAGAGCTTCTACTCATTTTTTCCCCCTTCAATTCATGTGCTAAAATGGAGCATACACTGAAGACTCCAGAGCTGCAATGGTAAAGTTTGCAGGTGTTCACCGTATTTTGACTATTAAAACCCAGAAAAATACAACAGCCAGCACTGAAGGCTTAAGACTGAAAAGAATCACAAATTACAAGACTCATATCTCTTACTACATGACAAACAAAATAGAATTCCACTCTCCCTTCTTGAGTAGAAAAGAATTGACAAGCTGTCACTATTATTAATCTGCCCTGTCATACTTCAAGCACTCTTAGTACAGATTGATTTGCCCTTCCAAACAGGCTAGTTTTCACTGGAAAAGGGAAATACCTCTTATACCACATAGCCTAACAAATAAGAACATCTAGGAGACGAAGAATGGGAATTCATCCAGGATTTCTCCCAGTAGTTACAGAACAACAGGCACGTCACTGTTGATTTGGACTTGGAGGTGTCATGTTGCTACCCTATCACTCTGCACAGCTTGGCTGTATTTAAAAATAACTGTCAAATTAAGTTATCCTCTTTGCTACATTAAACACTCTTTAGGACATTGTACCAGATTGCCAGCACTGTAATAGAATATTTCTGAGTCATGTGAGCGCATTCATGCACATCTCAACTCCATTCTGCAGGAAGCAGCTGCATGGTTGGTACAATTCTTATGAGCATCCAAGCAATACTGAGCATGATGCCTAATTATTATATTGGAAAATTGAAACCAATTAATTTCTTTCCAGTAGAGGGTTGGACTAGAGTTGCTCTCAATTACAGACTCTCCAGATTTTCCACCATCTGAAAATGGTTAGTAAAAGAAATTCTATTTGTCATTTTCTTTTAAAGCTCAAAATTTGTCTTATCTCCAAAATCAAACTTCCTCTCTCTTATAAATCCTACCAGCTTGGAATCCAGCAAAATATTAAGAAATTTCTATATTTAATGGAATCCTATAATCACTAAAACTGGAAAAGACCTCTAAGATCATTGAGTCCAACAGTAACCTAACTACCATGACCACTAAAAACCATATCCCAAAGCACCACATCTACAGCTTCTTGAACATCTCCAGGCATTGCAACTCCACCACCTCCCCATGCAGCCTGTCCCAACACATCACCACTCTCTCACGAAAGAACTTCTTCCTCATGTCCAAACTAAACCTCCTCTGGCACAACTCAAATTCAGTTCTTCGCATCCTGTCACTGGTTACTTGGCACAAGAGACCAGCACCAGCCTCACTCCAGCCTCCTTTCAGGGAGCTGTAGAGAGCAATGAGGTCTCCCCTCAGCCTTCTCCTCTCCACACTAAACAACCCCAGCTTCCTCAGCCTCTCCTCTTTTGATGCCCTCCAAACCCCTCTCCAGCCTCATTGCTCTTCTCTGGACACCCTCCAGCCCCTCAAGGTCTTTCCTGTCCTGTGCCACCCAGGACTGAACCCTGCGCTCAAGTTCTGACCTCACCAAGACCAAGTACAGGGGCACCATCACTGCCCTACTCCCGCTGCACACACTGGATTTGGTATAGGCCAGGATGCCCTTCACCTCCTTGACCACCTGGGCACTCTGATGCCTCATGTGCAGCCACCCACCGGCACCCCCAGATCCTTTTCCGCAGGTTGCTTCCCAGCCACTCTGCCCTAAGCCTGCAATGTTGTCTGGGGCTGTTGTGACCCAAGTGCAGGACTCAGCACTGGTCCTTGTTAAACTTCATCCCACAGGCCTCAGCCCATGAATTTAGCCTGTCCAGATCTCTCTGCAGAGCTTTCCTACCTGCTTGGCAGAAGACATAAAACAGAAATTAAAATGACTGTAACATGCATGACCTCAGTTATTGAGGAAGAATAACAAATTAGAAATTATATGAACAAGAACTCTAAATAAAAGATCATTTAACAAATTTAAGAGTGTCTTTGGAACGTACAGTCACACATCAAAGGAACAGCACAAATCACTGAAGATTATCTGCCAAAGATTTTATTGCTAAAACATCTGTGTATTGAGACCAATACTTTCAGCCTCATGCAGGCTCAAGATGCAGAGGAATTGTACAGATGCAGAGTGCCTCACGAAACAGGATTGTCACCGAGTTTGAAAGAATAAATTGCAAACCTTTCTGGGTAACCTCAGCTATCATTCTCAGCCAATACCTCGCTCTTGAATATCTTTGCACAGTTTATCTGTTGAGGCAGCAAGAACCAGATCAGCAACAGCTGGAACTAGCTGCTACTTCATACAATTCTAGAGGGGTTTAGGTTGGAAGGGATCTCAGAGCTCATCTACACCAACCTCCCCACCATAGACACAGACAACTCTCAACTAGACTCAGCTGCTCAAGGCCTCATCCAACCTGGCCTTCAACACCCCCAAGCAGGAGGCATCCACATCCTCCCTGGGCAGCCTATTCCAGTCTTGGCACCCTCACACTGAAGAACTTCTTCCTAAGCTCCAGTCTAACCCTGCTCTCCCTCAGCTTCAAACTATTCCCCCTTATCCTGTCTCTAGACACTCTCAGGAAAAGTCCCTCTGTAGCCTTCCCAGAGGACTTTTTCAGCTACTGAAAGGCAGCTCAAAGGTCCTCCTGGAGTCTTCTCTTCTCTAGGCTGAATAACCCCAGCTCATTCAGCCTGTCCTCACAGTAGAGATGCTGCAGCCCTTGGGTTTTTGTTGCCCTGTCTGGACTCTCTCCACCATCTCTGTGTCGTTCTTATGCTGGGGACACCGGACCTGCAAGTAGGATTGGAAGTGAGGTCTCAGGAGAGCATACTCAAGGGGCAGTAACCCCTCTCTTGACCTGCTGCCCACATCCCTCTGGATGCAGCCCAGCACAGGACTGCCTTCTGGGCTGCATGAGGTCGCTGCCAGCTCAGGGTGAGCTCCTCTCAGTTATCTAAAAGAGTCCAACATACTACATTACGTGCTGATATTCCTGATAGAACTGGAAAATACTGTGCTCCAGTTGAGAAAAAAAATCACTTTTCTGCGTTTGTAAGAACAAAGTTGAATTGCTGTCCCTGTGACATGGCTGTTTTGTGCTGAGGGACTAGAGCAAAGAAATGCTGACGACATTTACTTTGGTAACGATAGCCAAGAGTAACAACAACTGTTCTCTGGAAGCTGCCAAATCTGTCTCCTTAAGCAGTCACTAACAGAAAAAGGAAGAAAGGAAAGGCAGAGCACATGCTTTGCACTGCTCCTCCAATGTGCTCTTCACCAAGTTCTCCCAGGCTACAGCAGTTGTTGATGGCACAGAAACATGATACCCCTCTCCAGATCTGCACCAGTACCCTGCCCCAGCAGAACTGTGGTGGTTCCAGGAGGCACTGGGCTCTTTGCACACACAGCGATATGAAACATGTACATCTCTCCAAGTGGCACTTCTTGGGGCAGCATATTTTTACTAGATTAAGTGAGCCTTGAAACAAAACAGGCATTAATGAGTAGGAAAGCAAAGGAAAGGCTTGATAGCTGAACTCTGAACACAGCAAATGCTGCACCAGGAGCATGTTTATGGCCCTGTTTGCACCATACTTTTTCAGTCTTCCCAGCTGAGTTTCTACCAGAACAACCTACACCTAGTGAAACAGAACTGAGTTCATACCAAACCTACAGCTAGTGAAAGAGAACTGAGCTCACACCAAAACAACCTAAAGCTAGTGAAAGAGAAATTAGTTTATATTTGAACAGCCTGGCAGCTAGTGAAACATAAATGAAATGCTTATTAACTATTAAATTATGTACCCTTTTGTACTTTCAAACACTACTAGTAAATTACAGCTGCTTAATAATTATGTCTCTTGTCAATGATTAACCAACTACCTTAGCAAGCAGAACTATTACATAGCCACTTCTGGAGACTGTCAAAATACACAAAGATCTTCATTCCTGAAAGCTTTAATTCACGTTTCTTTTTCAGAAGTACAGAAAACTTGGATGTAAAACATCTGGTAGTCATGCAATAAACTATTTTGTGCATGCTTACATTGGCAATTTTCACTTAATATGCATTAATCCTTGCTTGTATGAAAATGAAGCTTCTAAAAGAAAAAGAGTATTGAGTATGAATTTCATTGAATATCCACACAGAGTATTTTGCTGTACAAAATAAGAACCATAGACACGGTAGGTGCAGTGTGATGACTCTACTCAAGCAACTGTGTAAGTCAATATTTTTTCTTGCTCTTAAGACCTGAGTTAAAAAAAGTGCCACAAAGAGATTGGCAGAGGATATTATCACTACTTTAGTCTGCACACCTCCTTTTCCTACAGTCACATAAAAACACACACAAAGTAAACTGAAAACGAGAGAATGTGACATACAAAACTAAGCAGTTTCATGCAATGATGGTTTTAAGGACAAGCAGGTTTTACTGGTGCCCTCTCAGCCCTGTTATCTCAGAAATGCCTATTTTCAGAAGTCCTCTCCCCTCCCCACCACATTGCAAGTACCCACTGAGCAATTTACCTGTAAACTTGAAACAGCTCTTAAAGAACTCACCATGAGATTAGCAAACAAAAACACCTAATCGTGGAACAATGACGAGGAATTTGCTTCATCTCGGGAAAGCGATGGTGGGAAACTAACACACATTTAACACTTGTCACGCTAGGGATAATCCCTGCAAGGAAATAGGAATCGGATGCAAAGGTCTCTGAGATGCAAAGGTCTTTGAGAAGCGGTACCAAAGTCTGGATTTACTACATAAACAAATTGATCGTGTAAAAGGTTTGCTTGCAAAGGTTAAAGTTGAGACAATCATTACCTCTAGGTCACTTTGAGAGTGTTGTGGCTGAAGACTGCACATGCAAAACTACTAAGTGCAGTAGATCCTTTTAGGAAACTCAGGTGAATAGGCAGAGCCTGAAATATGTAAGCTACAGAATATTTACAATATCCTGACTCAATATGTAAAAACAACTGAAAAGAAAAATCACTGAAAATTAACCTGGGCACCTAAACTACAAAGCCTATCACCCTAACTGGGAAAAGATGCATGTTTTCTCCTCTGCCCTGCCACAGTTGAGTCAGTCTTCATACTTTGATATCTTGCATACTAGTAACAGTTGGTATTTTACAGAGTACTAAGAAATTAAAACAAAGCAAATCATATCCCAGGTTGTACCAAGAGGAGTGTGGGCAGCAGGGCAAGAGAGGGGATTCTGCTCCTTGACTCTGCTCTGCTGAGAATCAATCTCCAATACTGTCCTTACAATATGCAAGGACATACTAACATAAATAACACCGATCATATATCAAGAAGAGGACTACTAACAGTATAACACAACATCAGAATACAAATTCTGTAGAGAGAACAACCAAGAGTTGTCAAAGAGGGGGTAAGCACACCATACATGAAGGACTTCTTATGCATTCTTCAAGTGCAAAGCATCCATAAATGCAGAATGTGCATAAATAGACATTTAAAGCTCTAGAAACATCTGTTGAAGTCCCCCACAATCAAAAGGCTAAAATCTCAATGTGCATAAGAGCAACACTTAAAGGCAAGACATACAAAATCATCTTGGACTGCAAAGACAAATATGAGAACTTTTAATTGCAGTATATACAAAGACACAGTTTAAAATTTAGCATATACAAAGACACAGTTTAAAATTTAGCATTTCCACCACTATCACAACATAGAGACTAAAAATCCCCAAATGCTTATTGAAATGATTGACTAACACTGCTCAGCTACAAAAATTTGGGCAGACCCTGCACAGAAACAGCCAAAAAAAAACAACAAAAAAGAGATTGATCAGTCAAGGAAGGGGAGGAAAGCACAGACTGAAAGAAAAAAATAGAACAGTGACATCATCACTAACAGTCACCATTCAACTACTCCACAGTTACTGAGCCAGATTCACTCTCTGCTGGCATCTTCCTGTAGCTTCTTTCCAAGATTTAATAGCACAGAGTAAAGCTAAATCACCCTCAAGCCCTGAGTCTCTGGAGTCTAATTGCCTAGAACATATAAAAGAAAGAGAAATGTCTCTGAACAGGGTAACTCATCCTCCTTTTAAGTACAATATTTTTGCCTTACAGATTCATAGAGTCATGGAACGGGTTGAAAGGGACCTTAAAGATCATCCAGTTCCAACCCCCCTGTCATGGGCAGAGACACCTCCCTAGACCAGGTTGCTCAAGGCCTCATCCAACCTGGCCTTGAACACCTGCAGGGAGGAGGCATCTATGACCTCCCTGGGCAACCTGTTCCAGTGTCTCACCACCCTCACTGTCAAAAAATTTCTTCCTAATCTCCAGTCTGAATCTGCCTTCCTCAAGCTCCTTAACACAGGCCACATCTCTGTAGAGAACAGGGGCCTCCAGTCAGAAGACAGCTATGGCTGTCCTAGCAGTAGTGCTCTGCCCTACCGCATCACACAGTACTGGAGCGTTCCCTGCAGTGCTCCAGGCTCGAGATCCACCCAAATATCTGCTTTGTGCATAATCCCTGCCCACAGCCTCCTCCTCAGCAATCATTCCAATTTGCTGCATTCTCCCACTGCAGCAAGTCTGGCCTCTGCGCTAAGCAGAGCCCTGAGTGCACAGCACAGAACGCAGCTTCTCATCAAAACTTTTCAGCTGCTTTCTTTACTTCCATGATTAGATACTCATGGCCTTATCCAGGGTTTCCTTTCAATTATGTAACACATTCAGTATAGTCTAAATAGGTCTAAAGAATTATTTGTTCTGCCAAAATTGCTATTCAATAAACAGCTAATAAGAGGGCAGTTACAAAATTATTCAGGAGGTAATTAACCTATTTGTCCCATATATCATGTCAAATCACTTTCATACAACTGATGTAGTTAGCAATGGAGAAAAAAAAAGAAGAAAGCAGAAATCAATTTGCAGCAAACTCACGTAAGAAACTTCTAATATCCAAAGGGATTCTCCAGGAAGGCTGCAGAGGGACTTCTCCTGAGGGTGTCTAGAGACAGGACAAGGGGGAATAGTTTGAAGCTGAGGGAGAGCAGGGTTAGACTGGATCTGAGGAAGAAGTTCTTCAGTGTGAGGGTGCCAAGACTCTGGAATAGGCTGCCCAGGGAGGATGTGGCTGCTTCTTGCCTGGGGGTGTTGAAGGCCAGGTTGGATGAGGCCTTGAGCAGCGGACTGTAGCTGAGAGGTGTCCCTACATCAGGGAGGGCTGGAGTAGATGGTCTCTGAGATCCCTTCCAACCTAGGCCATTCTATGACTCTGTGGTAATGTCAAGCATCTCACATGTTTGGATTGAGCAGAACTCCTTGGACTTTACAGAGTCACAATGACAAATGTAAACCAGTACTTTTCAATCACATCACTCCCCTCACCCAGTTCACGGCAAAGCCTCACAAGTTATTTGTGCTGGCTGAAAGGATGGAGCTGAAATGAGCAGCTGGGGAGAGGGCTACATATGCTGCACAGCCAACAATAATTCCCTATTGCCAAAACTTGCAGTAACACACTCCAGAACTTGGAATTCTTCCTATGTTAGAAATAAAAATGTGTATGTCAAGCCTGATGTCTCTCTGAAGAATCTAATGGTTCTGTCACCAGTTGGACCTGTAAACCAGGCATTTGCATTGTCTGAAGTAAATTGGCCATGCCTCCTGGGTCTCTGATGAGAGCTGAAAACTGCTTTACAGATCAGACAGTATCTCAGTCAGGTTAAGCACTCATCTTTTGACAGAACTACAGAAGTGTCAGATATATCCCATAGTCACTCATCATCCTTCCAGCAGTAAAACTCTCACAGAAATCCAGTCAACAGAGGATAGAGGCATTTACTCTCAATTAAAACAACATGCTCCAATAAATAAATAAAATAAAGTAGTAATTCCAATGGTGGAAACTCAAGCTGAGAGCAGAATACAGCTCAAAGAAAGAATTCAGCTGCTTGTAAAAAGTACAACAACATCCTAGCATCAAATGGCTTTCCAATGGGTCATTTTAAATTCAGCAAGCCTTGGTAATGTAACTAAGAACTCATTTGAGAACAGTTTACATTTACACACATGACTTTCACACTGACTTAGCATTAGAAGAAATACTACACTTCTAGGTATGAGAACTGAATGCTGTCTTTAACTTAGCCATTGCTAACCCCTTTAACAGGAGCTGATTTCACTTCATCAGCAACACAGAGGTTTTGCAACATTTGCCTTCAGGCTCCAGAGACAAGGGTGACAAGTCTACCACCTCAACTTCACATCTATCTAAAGTCATGCTTGCTTTCTTCCACATAAATGGGCATTATCTGCATCAAACCTGACATTACTCAATTTGCTCAAATCTGTAAAAGGGGCCTGCTGATAAAAGAAAAAAATCTATTTTACCCATCTCGTTTCTGCAAAAAGGAAGAGACTAATTGTTCCTTGAAATGATTGATGTCAAGCTCCAATAGATTCAGGTCTGCACAGAATACCAATAGAATACTGAGATCTTTTGTGGGTAATTTGTGGGTTGTTGTTCACTGGGTTTTTTTTTGTTGGTCTTGGGTTTTTTTTTGTTTTATTACTGTTTGTTTGGGTTGTTGATGTTTGTTTGTTGTGCTTTTTTCCCCTCCTGTGGGTTGTGGTTTTTTTTTGGGGGGTGTGTGTTTTGGTTTTCTCCTTTAACCATGAGTTTTTGTATCTAGTAAACAGATACTTCAGTGGCTGCTCTAACTATTGGAAGACACAAAATGTTAGGGGTTGGGAGAGACCTTGAAAGATTAGCTAGTCCAGCTCCCTGCCAGAGCAGGATCATCTGGAGTAGGTCACGCAGGAATGCATTCATGAGGGTTTGGAATGTCTCCAGAGAAGGAGACTCCATAACCTCTTTGGGCAACCTGCTCCAGGGCTCCGGCACCCTCACAGTAAAAAAGTTTCTCCTTGTGTTCCCACGGAACCGCCTCTGTTCCAGCTTGCCCCCATTGCCACTTGTCCTATCACTGGACATCAGTGAGCAGAGCCTGGCTCCATCCTCCTGATCCAACAGCAACAGAAATTTGTCCTTCAAACCTTTACAGTTTCTGAGTCATTCCGACAACATCTTGTAGGTGACAAAGCTAAAAGAAGATGGTGTTTAGCACACTGACGCTCCAGTTGTTTGCTGAATGCTTAATTGTGGAGATCACAACTAATGCAAAAAGGCTTGATATGCATCATCTCAGAGGCTGTTTTCTTTACTTGCAAATGAAAAGCTGAGCTTTGATTGACGACTGGTATTTGAAGCAACACAAGGTCACGTGCAGTCAAACACACCATTGATGTATTTGCTATTTGATCCAAGATCCACGGTTGTCTTCACACACCAATGTGTCATCTGAGGATTTGCTTTATTTTTATGACCACATTCACAAATGCAAAGCTCTCTTATTTTCCCTTCATGTGTCCCAAAACTCCTTTCCCACTCATTTGGAAGGCAGCACTGTACAAATATCTGACAAGTGAATTACAGAAGCTAAGATTTTGAGCTGATTAACAGCGAGGGATAACTCAACCTCAGGAATCAGTGCTCAGATTGAGGCTAAATCTGATTATACAGTATGCTCAGAATTAAGAGAGTTTGTTAAAAAAGGAACAGCCCAAAACCTCCATAAAAACAAACTGCATGCACATATTAGATGCCCTAAACTATTATCCATTTATATTTCTAAAAATAATTCATAAAAATAAACTTGAGTGGCGAAATGCAAGATAATTCCAAGGAGTACAGCACTTACAAACAGCCTACACATCTGTCTTGATGTGCTGCTCACTGGAAACTAGCTGCTCAAGACTAAATTGGCATGTTGCAATTGCTTCCTTACAGATGTGAGCACAGCATCTGAAATTGTGCTGTGGCTCCTCTACAATTTTATAACCATATCCTGATAGCCTACAGAGGCTTCATTTGTGGAAGGATAAAGACATCTGAGGGTAAAAGGCAAATACAAATTGCATTTTAGTATGGAAGCTAAATAATCATCTTCAATACAAGCAATTTTTGATGTAAGCCCCTTGCTAAGTCTCCTGCAGAGCACATTCTCACTACATATGTTAAAAATACATTTCAGAGGGTAATGAATTAAAGACATCTGTGCAAGTACAATTGTCAATTAAATTATCATTTCATACACATTGAGGCAGTGCCAGGCAAAACCTTTGGCCATTTTCCATTAAACATATTGACTGTCCTGTTACATAAGCCTCTGCAACTCAGAAGTTTTACTTGTTCCAGTGCTTGTTAAAAAAATAAACAAAGCTCTCCACAACATACATGACCCAGAAAGATATCATCATTTTTACAAGCAAAGCTCTCTAGAAGCTCTTGCTAACAAATATGAATTTTTAGACATACTATATTTATGAAAAGAAATAAAACCCAATTGGTACTAGCAGAGTCAAACATTAAGCCTCTGATACGCTTCCTCAGACTGATAGTATTTTAACATGGCTATGTATGGATACCATAAAATGTGTTCTTATATACTATGATACAAGATGTTTTTCATATAGCCACATATCTTTCTATGTGAAAGCAATTAGTATTAATTGGTACATATTGTTGCTAAGTCCCTATTGAATCATCACAGAATGGCCTAGGTTGCAAGGGACCTTAGAAGTCATCTACTCCAACCTCCCCACCATGGGCAGGGACACCTCTCAATTAGACTTGGCTGCTCAATGACTCATCCAACCTGGCTTTCAACACCCCAGGAAGGAGACAGTTACAGCCTCGCTGGGAAGCCTGTTCCAGAGGCTTGGCACCCTCGCACTGAAGAACTTCTTCCTAGGATCCAGTCTATCCCTGTCCTCCCACAGCTTCAAACCATTCCCCCTTGTCCTGTCTGTAGACACCCTCAGGAGAAGCCCCTCTGCAGCCTTTCTGGAAGATTCCTTCAGCTACTGGAAGGCAGCTCAAAGGACCCCCTCGAGTCTTCTCCAGGCTGAACAACCCCAGCTCCTGCAGCCTGTCCTCACAGTAGAGGTGCTCCAGCCCCTGGGTCATCTTTGTTGCCCTGTCTGGACTCTCTCCACCAGCTCTGTGTCCTTCTTATGCTTTGGATACCAGAACTGGACACAAAGACTGATAGTGACATACTTTTTGAAACTTAGAATTCTTGCTATGTTACAAATGAAAACACCTATTTTAAATTTACATTTATATAGTAAAACTAAGAATGAACTAATTTTTGTTCTATCTGTATATGTATTATTCCAACATGATTTCAACCTTGGTTGCTTTCAACAGGAGAGCAAAGGAATATATCTGTGACTTCAACTGAACACAACCTAATTCAAAGTCATATATATATATATGTGGCTAAAATAGTGTGGACAGAATAGTGTATTATCATGCCACATAATCTAATATCTTAGAGACAGAAAGTGGTTCTGAGTTTGTTGGCTGGTAATGAAATTTTGGCAGTTGTATAGAATTTCTGCATTTTAAACAGCACAGCAAAGGCTTGAGAGCATTAAATTGTGCCAGTTCACAAATCTGAAGGGTAGAATTCATCCTGGTTTTTATTATTGTCAGCAACTCTGGGGAAAAGAAATAAAACCTCATTTAGTTTCTACAGATTCACTCCCAAAGACATGATGTTGTTCATACCACTGCCACCTCACATCATCCTGTCTTGCCTCCCTACTCTTTCCCCTTCTCACTACACTCCTGCAGCGTACCTGAACTACTGACTGTGCAAACAGCAAACATGCTGGAGCTGGTTCAGTCCTTCATGTTGCAACTGGCTGACTCCATGCTGATTGGCAATTGGCAGGCCAAACAGAACAGATAATTGTTGAATCCATATTGCATCATTTCCTCTGCAGAGTCGATAACTTGTTTTCCTTTCTTCTTCCCACTTATCAACTTCCAGAACAATGACAGAACTTTAAAGCCTCTGCAACCACAATTCCCCCCTCTTCTCCTTTGACAAGGACTGAAGGTTCATTTTCATACATCCACAGAATGGTTTAGGTTAGAAGGGACCTTAAAGATCATCCAGTTCCAACCCCCCTGCCATGGGCAGGGACATCTTCCACCAGACCAGGTTGCTCAAGGCCTCATTAAACCTAGCCTTGAACGCCTCCAGGGAGGGGGCATCCATAACCTCCCTGGGCAACTTGTTCCAATGTCTCACCACCCTCACTGTCAAGAATTTCTTTCTAATCTTCAGTCTAAATGTGCCATCTTCAAGCTTCAATCCATTCCCTCTCATCCTATGAATACAAGCCCTCGTAAAAAGTCAATGAATTGTGGAACTGACTTGACACCATGTAGTACAAACAGAATCACAGAGGCGGGAAAAGACCTTTGAGATCTAATATAGCATGAAGATGTCTAATGTAATAAAAAGAACTGTGACCAGCACAACAGGGAAGTGATTCTGCCACTCTGCTGAGAGCCCACCTGCAGCATTGCCTTCAGTTCTGGTGTCCCCAGCATAAGAGGCACATGGAACTGCTGGAGTGGTTCCAGAGGAGGCCGTGAAGATGATTAGAGGGATGGAGAACCTCCCTTATGGGGACAGCCTGAGAGAGCTGGGGCTGTTCAGCCCAGAGGAGAGAAGGCTCTGGGAAGGCCTCAGAGCAGCCTTCGACAAGAAAGATGGGAAGGGATTTCTGACCAGGGATTGCAGGGACAAGATGAGAGGGAATGGATTGAAGCTTGAGGAGGGCAGATTAAGACTGGAGGTTAGGAAGAAATTCCTGACAGTGAGGGTGGTGAGACACTGGAACAGGTTGCACAGGCTGCGAAAGCTGGAGCTGTTCAGCCTGGAGAAGAGAAACCTTAGAGTTTCCTTGGAGAAACCTCCAGGGAAACCTTAGAGTCAGGTTGGATGAGGCCTTGAGCAACCTGGTCTAGTGGGAGATGTCCCTGCCCATGGCAGAGGGGTTGGAACTAGATGATCTTTAAGGTCCCTTCCAACCTAAATAATTCTATACATCTATGAATCTATGAAAGTTATTGGGTGGAGGGACCATACTATGTCCATACTGCACATATCTGACTTTCCAGATTGAAAGAGATGAGAAAACAATCTTGAAGATGGTAGTTTTGAAGTATAACTCTCATTCAAGATACATCTGGACTTTTGCCCCTTCTCTTTTTTTAATGCTGTGTGCTTGAAGTACTTGGTGCATTCTACAATATTTCAGGGCCTCTCACCACAGGACCCCCAATTGTGTATTTTATTAAGAAAAAGACAACTGGCTGTCCTTGAAATAGTGGTTAAATATTCACTTTGGCTGAGAGTTTGTGACCTGTGAGCAAAAATATGAGCTCTTACAGACCTATTGATAGCAACAATCTTTCTGAATAAAGAGCTATTGTTTTTGAACAATACTTTTAATTTAAAAGAAGAATAAAAAGAGAAAAAGGAAAGTTGCATTAAAATTACCTAATGCAATAAGTTGAAAGATGGCGTAGACTTTTTAGCACCTTGATTTAAGATTATGAAAAGCTTCCCTTGAATCTTACCTGCCTTTCTACCACAACCTAGGCCTTGCAATCCTCCTCTTTTAGAATATCCACTCACAACATCCTCACCTGGCAAACCTCCACATTTTGCTACCCTGATCTCATTACACAGGTCCTGCTCAGAACAGTTGAAATGACTCCTCCCCACTTTGCACCTGTATCTCTTAGTACAACAGCTCTCCTGCTTATGACCAGCATCCCTTTAAAAGCCACATGAAGCTTTTTCTTTTCATTTATAGATTAAACTTCCACATCTAAGCTCAGTCTTGTTTTGGCTTGAGACAGAAGTCCAGGTGCTCTGGTACTGACCCATAACTTCATAGAAGGGTTTGGGTTGGAAAAGACCTTGAAGATCATCAAATTCCAACTACTCTACCATAGGATGGGGACACCTTCCACTAGACCAGGTTGGATGATGCCTTGAACATCTCTGCTTGAAAAGCCTGAAGACAAAAAGTACCTTTCTAGGCCCCAGCACTCTTCCCATCCTCAGATCTCAAGTTTCAGTTTTGGCTTTAACCAACACACACTGCTTCAACACTCTTGCAGCTGCCTCACTCCTCTCTTTCATAAACCATCTCAACCCAGCCCCAAATCATCTCCTTCATCCCCACAAGTCTTCTACCTCTGTATCTCTAGGATCTGCACAGCTACACTCTTCTCACCATCTGCAGCCCCATGTGCAATTCATCACCCAACACAACAGACCATGATTATTCACTGTTTGAAAAGCTACACTGGCATTTACATCTGTTTCTGGAAGAGATTCAAGAAGTCTGAATTCTCCTTCTTATCAAAGAAGATCACTTGTTACTTTCCTGGCTTTACTTCCCTGACAAAGATTATTCCCTTGCCCAGACATAATAACAAGACATACTGGATAACCTAAATTTAGAAGGATTTATTTCCTGCAAAAGAGAATGACCCTTCAGACAAGGTATTAGATTTAGGCCCTTTTTGCTGGCAAGTGTCTTCAAGTGAGTAACCCCAGGGGCTTAGCTTCCATGCTCTCCTACAAGTAGATAAAAATCTAATCTCCCATCTAAACAGGGTCTGTAGTTGTATAGTTGACTTACTCTTCACTATCCTGATATTTTACTCATTCCTCCCAAGTATTTTTATAGCCTCTTGTTGCTCAGCTATTACATTTAAATAAATAAATAAAACCTGCTAAAAATAAACTAACTTTGATTTAATGGCATGCCACAACTCAGAGCACCCACAGTGGAATGTGAAACAATTTTTTTCCCACTTTTTGTTGGTGGTGTTTGGTTTTTGTTTTCTGGCTTTTTTTTTTTGGTGGTTGTTGTTAAGAAATAGGTCTTCAGTTTTATATATGTATTTTAGAAATATCACACAAAACCTAATTTACATTGCACTGGCACTGCTGACAGGACTCTTGGCAACAGGTATGAATGCAATGAATCTACATTTTTTGGCAAATGGACATCAAGTGCTTGTACTTCCAAGCTACTGATAGAGGATATACTTGGGACACATGACTTCACAGTTCTAAATCAGGTCACTTTCTACACTACGGAGATCACAAGCCTCATGCTCCTGCATGATCAAAATATGTCCAAAATATAACTAATTATTTCTAAGCTTCTTTCTAAGCTCTCTGCTCATCCTTCATATGACATGCAGGCTGTCTACTTATCCAGTTAACAGCCCCATATTAAAAGCCTTATCACCACTGCTGCCTGTCTGCCACTCCATTTCTCCTCTCCACTTCTTTTAACTAAAGAAGCACCTGAATTAAAGAAAGGTGGAAGAAAAAACAACAGGATAAGAAGAGCTGTTTGAAAAGTCATATAGGTACTTTCAAATACCAGTTTTAATACACTTTGTAAGATACATTTTAGCTGACTGAATCAGTCTCTGAAAAGGCAGTTACAGAGACAGCCCTCTGAGGAGCCAAACTGAAGTTGTTGATTGTAAAATGTTAAGGGTACAGTTAGATAAGTTGACTTAATTAACATAAAAGCTCCCTGCCATCAAAAGGAGATCCCTTCCATATCTCTGTGACATTGTCAGCCCTGTACCTTCCCTCTCCCGTCTTCTTTTCCAGCCACACATCTCCATCCTGCTTGTGCTGGCTGTCACATTTGTCTGACCTCTCTGACCACTTCTGAAATAGTAAATAAAACAAGGCCAAAGCACAGGCTCAAGCCATGCTGTTAAGAGTCCTCTCTGACACCATTTTGGCCCATACCAACTTGGCACTGTTCCGGACAAATGTGCAGGCACGGCTAAGGGGTCATCAAATGCAGAGCAACAAACTGTCCCTTGCAGGCAGGTTGGATGACACCATAATGTTTCAGCAGGAAAACTCTTAGGTGGGAGGTGGAGGTGTGAGATTTTGTGATTTTGTTCTGCGTCCAAAGAATGATTCCGGTCACATTTTATCCCATACTGTAGACATAACTTCAATGAGACAATTCAGCTCAACAACCTGGTTAGAAACACCAGGCAGGACAGAGCCAGAACTAGCTGAACAGATTCACTAAGGGGCAGCAAAAAGGAAGATTCAAAGCACAGGAGTGGCAGCAAAGGAAAAGAAGCATCAAGAGGGAGCCTGACTGATCGATAACAATAATTGCTAGATGAGATCAGGCCATGCTGTGTAACCACATTTCTCACTGTAAGCAGGGCTACCAGGAACAACAGAGAGGGGACATCCTATTTTATTGTTTAGTTAGTTTTAATATTTCTGCCTTCCTTCATACATACACACGTATATATATATGTATGTGCATGCCACACAAAAGAGAGACAAAACAAATGAAAGCTGCAAAGTGAACAATTATATATTCTTAAAGGATAATCACTGCTGCATTACAATCACTATTACAAGATTTATTCTGGGATTTATAACCCTGAGAAAATGCAACTCCTTCTGAATTTGGTTAGAATTATGGCAGCTCACTATGCTGAAAATTAGGTGTCCAAAGCATACATTTAAGTTCATCACTTGACAGCTGTTTGAAGATATTTGCCTATGTACAGCTCCATCTCTATGGAAGCACAGTACACAAAATGTACAGCTGCTGTTTTCTTCAGATGCAGTATCCTGTGCTGCTTGTTTCTTAGTTATACACTAAAGCTGCTACCCAAGTTGCTTCTAATCAGGCTGGCTTGCTTAACTGCACATAGTAGTCGTTTGCTCTGAGGTGGAGAAGAGTAAATAAGTTGTTATATATATATATACACAGAAAAGAGCTCATTTCAGAGGTAAAAACAAACAAAGTCATTATGTGCTCTTCTCTATGGGCAGCTATGTGGAATACAAACACATCACATCATTTTTAAGCTTCACATACATGCAGCACAACAACAGAAGTGGACCTTACGCTTACAAAGCAAAATTTCCAACAACCAGCTGGTCAGAAACAACCACAGAAAGAACTTTCACCTGTTTACATAGCTCTCTTACAGTGAAACCATATCCATTCAGTATCCTCCACTGACAAAGCCCTCCCCACTCAAAATCCTATCACAATGTAGCACGCTTACTCCAAACTGAATGTCTACTTACAGACTAAGAAAAAAGGATTTTAAAAGCCACACTTAACTATTTTCAGCTTTGCTGGGTAAATCTCAGTGTCCAGTATTCTGTACATAATTATACTGGCTACTTTTTGAAATTATTATTTGGACTCTTAATCTTCATCTACAATCTAGTTCTAGCCTCAATGAAAAATATAATTTTCATGCTAGCAATGCATGGTTCTTGTAAGATTGCCCTGGAAATTGCTCACAAGTCAACAATATTCAGCATAACCTCTAGGCTGCAATTTTGTTTTATTTTAACATGCAAGTTGGTTGTAATGGAGAATTCATTGACCCTTCTGTAAAGAATGCTATCAAGCACTGCTTGCTAATAAATCTAGGAGCTGCCAAAGCAGTCTCTTGACACACCTTCTTTTTCTTCTTCCCCCTCAAATCCAAATGGTTCCACATTATATTTTTCAGCCTTACTAATCCATTTTCCATACACGTTGAGTAAAGATGTGAAAAGGCTTTGTTTTGTTTAATGTGAGCCTGCACCATGACTCCAGTGTCACAAACTTCATAACACTCTTGCTGAAGCAGGAGCACTGCAAGTCTTCAATTCCAAATAGCTCTTGCAAATAAACAAGTCCTTCTCACCACCTGAACAATCCCATTCTGGTTTAAATTCAGTGTTGTAGCAATAATTTCCAATAAATAACCATTTAACAGAAAACAAAACATGCATTTAGCACTCTTATTTGTGCAACAAAAAATGAATGGCGTTACAAGCCTGGATGCACATTACAGAAATTACTTAGCCAGTGTTAACGGCTGGATGTGTGGATACAGACAAGAATCTGCCTCCAAATCTCAAGCACAGATTGCAGAATAGTTTAATGGGTTTTTTTGTTGTTGTTTTTAAATCTAAATAACATTACAACAGATTGTGTTACACAAAACACGTCAAACTCTCAACCATTCACAACAATAAATGCTCTCAGCTCCAGGATATTATACACTCCTAGATGAGTAAGAAGTTACTCCACCAGCAGTTAATTTGCACACTGAATAGCAGCTCTGGTTTCCTCACTTACTTCTCAACAAACTGAAAATGGACTGAGATACAAAACCGGGAAAACACTGGACTCACTTTCACTTCATTTCAGCTGCCTGCAAAAAAACATCAAAGGACCTTACAACTTCAGAAGCTGCTAACTACTCTGATTTCCTCAAGGCAGGAATATCTTTGAATAAGTTTCTTTTACTATTTGGAGAAATTGAGTAATTTGTTTATGAATGTTTAAAAATAACCACGACAGTCTATTAGCATTTCTAGAAATGGATAGGTAATTAGCCAAATGCTTACAAGTCTGTATCATACTGTTAGTGTTCCCACAAGCATAAGACAACTCGAAACAATACATGTAGATTAAAATAGCACCACAGAACAAACTATGCCTGTCAGGTAGTTCTTATCTTCATATCTCCATAGTAAAAGAAAAATGCTTTTAGCATTTTAAACCACAGTAAAGAGTCACACAAACCTGTCAGGTAACAAATCAAGGCTCTTAAAATTTGTATGAATCTGTGCACAAGAAGCCCTTCACTGGATACACACAGAGATGATACTTCCTAGATACGTAAAAGACACACGCAATGCACTTATAAATAAATATTGTTTCATAAGCAGAAACTATGAGAACTGGTATGAGGAAGTGGAATAAGATTTGGCAACATCTCAATGCCACATGCAATCTGGTCACACAACCACCTCCTCATATCAACTTAGTGTTTTTAAAATATGCCAAATACCACACTCTGTAAGACTGAGAGACTTCAGTTTTATTTTGAGGACAGTGATGATACAAAGCTTCTAGCCTTATCAGGTAAGTACTTTTTCCTTCAGTGAATATTCAGCATTCTACTTCATAAAAAGTCATCTAGGATTTATTTTTACAGACCTGGTCCTGTGAAATGCTGAGCACTCTGCTTCCAAAATACTAAGAATTCTGACTTCTACTAAATAAACATCCTTATATAACTTTTCATACAAGTCTAACACAGCAATCCATGTTAAAATAAGAGGAAATTTTACTCACTCTGCTCTCCTGACTTTGCTATTTGTTTCCATTTATCAACTGTTGGCACTACTTGCTTAGATTTCTCTCCTCGTTGCTTGACTGCACATTAATCACTCTTTACAGAAATTCTACCTCAAATGTTTTTTCTTCTCTAGTTATTCAAAAACAATGCCAAGACAGCTCCCAGTCACGTATGTACTCACCAGTTCATGCAGCATCTTGTAAGGTTGAAACAGAAGTTGTTTGTTCTCTTTCCATTTCATGTGCATGCTGGTGATAACAAGTGGCCCTCCATTAATAAAAACTGGCTGACATTCTTTCTTTAAAAAAAAATAAATAGAATAATCAATACAATTTCACAGAGCTGATTAACTTTATGTTGGTATCATGTAATTTCATGGGGGTTTTATACCACATTATGTTTTTAAATCACTGAGGCTCTTAATACAAAACCCAATGTTACAGCAGCACTACACTGACATCTAGCTAACCAGGGTATATACCAGTATCATTCTGATCTTTTTTAATTCACACTAGAAAAAATCAAAATTCACTTAAGAGCACTACAGTGGAAGCTTTGTGTGATTATTATTATTATTATTATTGTTATAAAGCAACATCTACTCATAAAGCCTATTCTTACAGACTCAGTGATCTCTGGAGATCCCTTCCAACCCCCTTTGCTCTGAGGACAAACTGTTAAGTTATAGTTTCCAAGATGCAAACACGCACACATCCCACAAGCTGTCTTTGAAATTGTCCCTTTAAGTGCCATTCACACCCTAAAGGTAGAGATTTTATTTTCTATACTAGACAAGGCCTATAAAAAATGTAAAATACAGCTAAAAAAAAAAAAAGTTTGATCAAATTGATTCCCCAGTCCACTCAACTAAAACCCAAACAAATTAAAGGCTGTTAAAGCTGTCAGATTAAACAAAAAATGTTACAATTCCAACATGCTGTAAGAAAGTGTTTCAATATACTGGAGTGAATTTAACTTAATTTATTTTGCCAGTCAAGTATGATGTGCTTTTTTCCTCACCTTGCAACAAGTATGCCACGTGCAAGAGAAACAGAACTCAGAACTCAAATGTCATCAGGAAAGCTGAAGCAAAGAAAGAGAAAAATAAAGCTATTTGCAATTTTGAACTAAGAGCTGCTTCTAAAAAACATTAAGAAAGTTTACATTGCCCTCTTTGATCACTTCGGGTCAACATGGAGCACTATAATTGGTTTTCTAGAACAAGATGAATATCCTAGGCCATGTTTCCTACTCTCCTGCAGGACATTATCTTCTCAATATATTTTTATAACCCTCAACACATAATGTAGAACATAACAGCATAACATTACAAAAGTCATCACTGAAATGTAATCCTTTCTCCATGGTTTAAAATTCAGAATGCATTTTTAAGGAAGACTACAGTACTGATGGTTATGAATAGAAAACAAAGGCTGAAAAGCGAGTGAGAAACTCACCAAGGTTTTCAGGCCATTTATAACAAGGAACCAAAACTCCCTATGCTACCTGACTGCAAAGGACAGCAGTCTACACAAGGCATCAATAGATGGATAGGATTTTTTTTTTTCTTTTCAGCTATGCCAAGAGTTCACAGGATCACAGGATGTCAGGGGTTGGAAGGGACCCAAAGAGATCATCGAGACCAGCCTCCCTGCCAGAGCAGGACCATACAATCTAGCTCAGGTCACAGAGGAATGCATCCAGACAGGCCTTGAAAGGCTCCAGAGAAGGAGACTCCACAATCTCTCTGGGGAGCCTGTTCCAGTGCTCTGTGACCCTTACAATAAAGAAGTTCCCCCTAGTGTTGAGGTGGAACCTCTTGTGCTGCAGCTTACATTCATTGCCCCTTGTCCTATCACAGAAAGCAAGTGAAAAGAGTTCCTTCCAAACATGGGAAAGGAAATGTAAAGCTGGCTACCCAGCTCTGCAAGCCTCCGATAAGGTCTGCGCAGGCTCTCATCCTCCCAAAACGCTACATTGCCCTACTTGAAAATCCCAAACCTTGCCATTAGAAGTAACTAAGAGCCAATGGCTGCTTGATAGCTCATGCCAAATAACAAAGGTTACATAATAGCGGTTGAGCTTTTGAGTAGACTTGTGACCACATCACATGAACCACAACTGCCCTCAGTTTCAGTGTGAGGCCAGGTAGCCTGAGCATTAAGTTGGTGATTCTGAATTTATGAAGGAAATAGGGTTTATAGCTTATTAATCTTGCTGCCTGCAAAGACCACGTGAATTTCAACCCAGTAATCCATGTTAAATGCCAACAAGAAACTCTGTGCATATTCTACAATGCAAGTAAAATTTGATCAAAACTTCCCTTCCCAACAAAACTTATGCAACGTCTTTATTAGTGCACAACTAAGACATCCAATGCCATCAGTGCGCCAAACATCATTATTACTGATAATCCTGTCTGACGAATCCTGTACTCATACTTCTGCCACCAGAGAGATTAGGGATTGTCAGTAAGGCTGTGCTAATCTTGATATGAATACAAGGCAATGCCTTGTAGCACTCCTTTCCATTACTTTTTCAACGCTATCTTTTTCACTTACTGCACAGCCCCGCGGGGAAAACCAAACCCACGTTTTTCTCCTCAAACCACAACAGCAAATAAGAGGAGGAACTCCCACTGACCCACTCCTCCAAGGATATCGCGTTCTCCTCTGACCGACTGCCTGGTAAATCACAATCCGCCTAACCAAGCCAAGCCAACAGAGGTAGACTTCACTTACCTATCTTCTGCCTAGTGCCCGAGTTAATGTCTCAAACCACGTCAAGGACAATTCAAACGCGCTGCGTTAGAGCCGTGACAGTTACAAACTATCACCGTATCTGACGGCACATTGCCTTTTCTGTTCCCCACCCCCGCAGTACACTGAAGTCTCCCCACGAAGTTTCCAAGCTCCCTCTTTACCTACACATACCAAACTCTGCCAAGGCCGGCTCAAGCTCGTCTTTTAACCCCACTGACCCCGCGCTGCCGCCCACCGCGGGTCTCGGCAGGGCGAACAGCTGGCGCGACGCCCCAGCGCAGCAGCCCCAACAACTAAAGCATCTCCCCAGGCCAGCTAACTCCTTCTCTTCGCCTTTGCCACCGCCTCAGTCTTTGCAGTGAGCTTCAAAACACAGAAACATAAAAAAAAAAAAAAAGGGGGGGGGGGGGGGGGGGGGAAGAGAGAGAGAGACGGATAAAAGGAAAAAAACAGATGACAAGCAAAACCGCCACCGTGTGAGCGAAGTAAGGGACATCACCCAGCCGCCCTCCCTCCGCCTCCCCCCTCAGCCGCCAGAGCCCCATCTGGCACTCCGACAGCCGCACGGGGCCGGGAGGGTACGGACGCCCCTACAGCAATACCGTGGATTACTGGCGGCCCGCAGGCAGGCGGAGAGGCGCAGCCGCCCGCATGGGCACAAAGGGTCTGTGGGCAGGGTCGGGTCGGGTCTGGCAAGCACCACCTCGTTCCCCGGCTGCCGATCTGCCGTCGGGGCCGCCCGGCTCTCGGCGCACACGCGCGCTCAACGCCACCCGGCCGCTGCTACCGGCGCGCCAGCACCCTCTCTCCGCCAGCCTTGGCCAGGGCGAGCAGCTGGCGGGCGCTGTCAGCCCGGCGGGGCGGGGGTCCCTGAGGGGGCAGGAGGAGGAGGAGAGGACAGGCGCCCAGCCGCCGCGGCTAGCTGACTCGGGCGGCAGGGTGACAGGTACCGGAAGTGAGGTCGTGGCACACACCTCCCGCCACGGCCGCGCGCCATTGGCTGCGCGCGGACAGGCCTGCGCGGGCCGGCCGCAGCGCGAGGGCAGGCGCGCGCCTCCCCCGCCCCCCCGCTGCTCCCCTCCCTCCCGTGGAGCCGGCGGCGGGAGGCAGCGCTGGGTGCGGGCGGGCGGGCGCAGGGCAGCGCCTGCCGCACTCAGGCGGTGAGGGGCGAGCGGCCGCCCCGGCCCTGAGGGGAGGTGCGCCCGGTCCTGGCGAAGACGCTTCCCCTCGAGTGCGGCCGGCTGAGAAACTGTGGTCTTCAGAAAGCGGCTGCGGGGCACGTCTACAAAGCAGCGCCCCAAGCCCCTGAACAAGCCCTTGAGATGGACTTTGGCTTCCTGAGGCTCTTAGAAAGGTAACCCCAAGCATAAACACTTAAAGGTTTAATTCCCCGCCTCGATTTCTGCTCTGCCCGCTTCCTGCATATTAACGTGTGTCCCTCACGCTAGTGGCCCTCACGGTACGAACACTGTCATTAGGGGTTTAAATCACATAGCTGCATTTTCACTGTCGAACTCTCACGCCAGCTGGGGGGGTGGGGAAGGGCTTTACTCCTGACCCGCGTAGTCAATCGCCCGAGTGCCGAGAAAACACCATGACCTGTTTGAGATCTTGTCTTACATGTACCAAGCACAAACACATGAGCAGCTTCTGCTTATTTGTACTCAATGGAAAGATAGTTTGTGGCAGTTCAGAAAATAGCAACACAGGCCTAGAGGAGAAAAAAAGGAGAAAGCTGTGCCCCTACTGCAGCAAGTACTGCATATTGTTTCCAGCTCTGGAGCCCTCAGCACAGGAAGGACATGGAGCAGGTCCAGAGGATACCATGGAAATGACCAGGAAGTTGGAGTACCTCTGCTGTGAGAACAGGCTGAGGGAGCTGGGGGTGTTCAGCCTGCAGAAGAGGAGGCTCAGGGGTGACCTCACTGCTGCCTACAATTACCTGAAGGGACATTGTAGCCAGGTGGGGGTTGGCCTCTTCTCCCAGCAACAGAACAAGGGGACACAGTCTCAAGTTCTGCCGGGGAAAGCATAGGCTGGATGTTAAGAGGAAGTTCTTCACAGAGAGAGTGATTGGCATTGGAATGGGCTGCCCAGGGAGGTGGTGGAGGCACCGTCCCTGGAGATGTTCAAGAAGAGACTGGATGAGGCACTTGATGCCATGGTCTAGTTGACTGGATAGGGCTGGGGATAGGTTGGACTGGATGATCTTGGAGGTCTCTTACAACCTGGTTGATTCTATGATTCTCACTCTAGCTTCAACCTTGACAACCTTTCAGATTCTAATTAAAACTGGGTTTAGTTTGTGCCTTGATTATTCCTGAGTGCCATGGGACTCATAAAAAACATAAGAAAGTCACAGCAGTGCCAGTGAAATGTGGCCTCAGTTCATCTTTTGGCAACAAGACACATTTCTTCTCTTACACCTCTGAGTTTCCAGTGCTTTCTGAGGTTTAGACCTCCTCTTATCACTCTTTGAACCTGAAGCCTAGAAAGAGGGAAGGAAAACAGAAGAAAACACCACATGGAAATTAAAATACAAAAATATTAGCATGTTCTGTACCCAAACTGGCTGTGTTGCAGAGCCAAGAGTAAATCCTTGTGGTCGTATTCTTACCCTCGTAACAGCTGGGCTATGCCTACGACATATCAGTGTTTCCTGAAGAACCAGTTTTATTTCATCAGAAAAGGCATCAAGGAGAATTGAGACCAGTTGTGTTAACCATCTGGTCCCAGCACCCAGGTACCCAGGAGTGTGTAATTCACTAATGTGTGTCATGAGAGTCATCTCTGGAGTCCCTTAGCCTCAATCAGCCAGACTGGGTAACCTCATGGCTGCAGAACACCTATATGCCATTCCTTCTCTGCAGGTGACAATGGCATGGAGGGGAAGGATGGAGAGATGATGTATAACCAGGTCTTTTCCCCAGCAAGGAGCTGAGGCACGATCAAGGCATAAAATAAACCCAGTATAATTAGCAAAGAGTAAAAAGTGACAGTGGGAGTCCCAGAGAGACGTGCTGGAAAAGGTGCTCTGTGGGCACTTGCAGCTCAGAAAGCCAACAAGATCCTGAGCGGCAGCAAGAGAAGTGTGGCCAGCGGGTCAAGGGAGGCGATTCTCCCTCTCTACTCCACTTGGGCAAGACCCCACCTGGAGTACTGTGTCCAGTTCTGGAGCCACTATTACTAGAAAAATCAGGAGGTGCTGACACATGCCCAGAGAAGGGCCACAAAGATGATCAGAGGGCTGGAGCACCTGTCCTGCGGAGACAAACAGAGTTTGGGCTATTCAGTCTGGAGAAGAGAAGGCCCTGAGGAAACCTTATTGTGGCCTTCAAGTGTCTGAAGGGGGCTACAAGAAAGCTGGTTAGGAACTTTCTAGGCTGTCAGGTAGTGATAGGACTGGAGCAAAACTAGAAGTGCATAGATTCAGATTGGATGTTAGGAAGAAGTTCTTCACCATGAGGGTGGTGAAACACTGAAACAGGTTGCCCAGGGAGGCGGTGGAAACCTTATTCATGGAAGTTTTTAAGGCCAGGCTGGATATGGCTCTGAGTAACCTGATCTAGTGCAAGAGCAGCCAAACAGAAAGGGATCTGGGGATGCTGATCAATACCTGCCTGAACATGAGCCAGCAGTGTGCCCAGGTGGCCAAGAGAGCCAGGTGGCATGCTGGCCTGCATCAGGAATGGTGTGGTCAGCAGGAGCAGGGAGGTCATTATGCCCCTGTACTCTGCACTGGTTAGACCACACCTTGAGGACTGTGTTCAGTTCTGGGCCCCCCCAGTTTAGGAGGGACATTGAGATGCTTGAGCGTGTCCAGAGAAGGGCAACAAGACTGGTGAGAGGCCTTGAGCACAGCCCTACGAGGAGAGGCTGAGGGAGCTGGGATTGTTTAGCCTGGAGAAGAGGAGGCTCAGGGGTGACCTTATTGCTGTCTACAACTACCTGAGGGGTGGTTGTGGCCAGGAGGAGGTTGCTCTCTTCTCTCAGGTGGCCAGCGCCAGAACGAGAGGACACAGCCTCAAGCTACGACAGGGGAAATTTAGGCTGGAGGTGAGGAGAAAGTTCTTCACTGAGAGAGTCATTGGACACCGGAATGGGCTGCCCGGGGAGGTGGTGGAGTCGCCGTCCCTGGGGCTGTTCAAGGCAGGATTGGACGTGGCACTTGGTGCCATGGTCTAGCCTTGAGCTCTGTGGTAAAGGGTTGGACTTGATGATCTGTGAGGTCTCTTCCAACCTTGGTGATACTGTATCCCTGCCCATGGCAGGGGGGTTGCAACTGGACTATGCTTCAGGTCCCTTCTAGCCCTGACAATTCTATGATTAAGCACCTAACATTTGTTGTTACTGTTGTTAGTCCTTTGAAATTTTAAGTCATAAACCTCTGAATCTTACAGGGTACATCAGAGTGCTGAAAAACAGACTTACAAGCTTTGGGGTATGACCTGTGCAGTAGCTTTAGGTCTTTATCCACCTGAGGGAAAAAATTATCAGTATCTTTTCCAACCAACCCACTGAGCATCTGAAGAATTGCAGCTCTCAGCCACAGCAGCGTGAAATGAACTTGCTTAGGCCACGTGAAAATTAGGACATTTTGAAGCAGAAACACACACGGTTTGAGATAAGAAGTTGTGAAAAGCTCTGGCTGTCAGGCAGCTTAATAGACTAAAATCCTGAACCACATCATACTCATCAGCTACCCTGACCTGGCTTCACACAGCCAGGACCTCACCTCATTCTGAATACAGCAAGTTTTAGTTTAGTTACAGAGTAAGACAGAGTTTTAGCCACTCTGACATAAAAGAGTGTCAGAGAGATTGGAGTTTTATTCTGTTTTTCTTGTTAGGGATTCTCAGACATTCTCTCCATGCTCATTCAGTGCTTCATCTCACAGATTCATTCCTGCTATTGTTAAACCTTTATAAGTGAGCAGAAAGAAGCAGCTAAAAAGAGAAGAGCTCAGCCATAGTAAGGACGTCCAGCCAGCACCCATGGGTGATGTGGCACTGACCATTGGTTCTCTATCCTGGTTAGGGGCCACCAGGCCTCCCAGCCTTTAGATCCCACTCCCATTCACCCAGTGTGCACCATGGGGACTCACCAGTGATGATAGGAACAGGATCCCTCTGCCCAGTTGGGCAAACTTAGAGCTCGTGCCTTTCCTGAGGCTGCTTATAAAGGGGAGTGGGCAGGGAGGGCAAAGTGGTCACACCTGGGGTGGGAGGAGACTCCAACAGAACTCAGGTGCTCTGGATTTGGGGGAGAAATGTGGGGTGGGAGAAGGGGAGGTAAGGAGGGAGGTGAGGAAGAAGGGAGATTAAAAAAAACCAAACCAAAACGAAAACAAACCATACAAACAACAACGAAAAACACTGCATTGAAACCAGCTTTTTCTTCACCAACCCTTTGTCATTTCTGCTTGGAGCAGTAACCAGACATCTTCACTGGCTCACTATGTTGGCTGAAGAAAAGCAAGTCACCCCTGTCTATGAGAAAAAAAAGAGGAAATTAAGAGGAAAACTAAGAAATAAAAATGAAAAACAAATATAAATTACATATATATATATATACACACACACAAAGCATGAGGTCTTTCAGCAAGTTCTGCATGGGCCAGCAATGTGCCCTTGTCGCTAAGAAAGCCAGTGGCATCCTGGGGTGCATCAAGACAAGTGTGTCCAGCAGGTCTAGGGAGGTTCTCCTTCTACTCTGCCCTAGTGAGACCACAGCTGGAGTAGTGTGTCCAGTTTTGTGTTTCCCAGTTCAAGAGAAACAGGAACCTGCTGGAAAGAGTCCATCGGAGAGCCATGAGGATGATATGGGGACTTAAGCGTCTGGCCTATGGATAGAGCCTGAGAGCCCTGAGGCTGTTTAGTCTGGAAAGGAGGAGAGGGGATCTGATCAATGTCTATAAATATCTGAGGGGTGGGTGTCAAGTGAGTGGGCCAATGTATTTTCAGTGGTGCACAGTAATAAGACAAGGAGCAATGGGTACAAACTGGTTCCACCTCAACACGAGGAGAAACTTCCTTACAGCAAGGGTGCCAGAGCCCTGGAGCAGGCTGCCCAGAGAGGTTGTGGAGTCTCCTTCTCTGGAGACTTTCAAAACCCACCTGGATGCATTCCTGTGTGAACTATGCTAGGAGATCCTGCTTTGGCAGGGGTTTGGACTTAATGATCTCTAGAGATCCCTTCCAACCTCTAATGTTCTGTGATTCTGTGATCAGACCTAAGAGCAGCCTTCCAGTACCTGAAGGGGACCTCCAAAGAAGGCTACAGAGGGACTGTTTCCAAAGGCCTGTAGCAATAGGGAAGGGGCAGTGGCTTCAAATTAGAGAAGAGTAGATTTAGCTTGGATGTTAGGAACAAGTTATTTACCTTGAGGAAAGTGGAACACCAGAACAGCTTGCCCAGGGAGGTAGTTGAGGCCCCATCCCTGGGGATATTCAAGGTGAGGTTCAACAGGGCTCTGGGCAACCTGATCTAGTGGAGGATGTCCCTGCTGACTGCAGAGGGGCTTGGAGTAGATGACCAGTGGAGGTCCCTCTCAACCTAGACCATTCTGTGCCTCTTGTGATTCTGTTTAACTCCATGTATTTCTCAACCTTTATTACACTGGAGCACTCCATATAGGAACAACAGTACTGGTAGAGGCTGAAAAACCACCAGAAAGCATGCCTGAGAGTAAGCCAATAAAAGCAAGTACTAACAGAAAACATGCAGGTGAAAGCCCTTATATTGACAGGAAGTAATTTTTAAGGCCTTTCCAGACTATTCCAAGCCAGCTCCAGTCACAGCCTGACTTTTCAAAGGCTGATGCAGCTGTGAGGTCTGTCGTGATCAAACTAATACTTCCAGCTACAAGAAACAACTGACTTTGAAAGTTAGTTACCAGTTTTAACACTATTTCTCCACAGCAAGTGTGTAACAGAGCTCAGCTGAGAACAAGGATCAGGGGCTACTTCCATTAAAGATGTTATCTGAGCATATGATCCTAGAGGCCTTTTCCAGTCAAAACAATTCTACGATTTTATGATTCTAGATGAGCTTTTAATTCAGTTTGGTTTTCTTTCTTTCACACCTTATGTTTTCTCCCTGGAATATACCTAAACAAATTAAGCTTCTGTACAGTTACAAATACACCTTGATTTTCTTTGGGTGTGTGATCAGCTTTTAAAACTAGTTTCCCTCTTTGCTTATCAAGGAAGCTGTGGACAGTGAGGACACTTGTGTTTGAGTTTCTGTTCTGAACTTTCAGGCTGGATTTAGGAAGTCTCTTTGCATGTGTATTTGTATTGTTAGTCCCTGAGGTGACATTGTACAAGCACGGCAGTGTAATTCTCAAAAGTAAGATCCTGGCATGGTTGCAGACTTCTGCCTTGGGAATTTGCACATTTTGAGGGATTCACCACACCAGGGCGTTGCTGTTGCCAGTGAGAGGCACGCCAGGCTGTCTAGGCTTTATCCTATCTGTCAAGCTCAACTAGCTTTTCTGAGGCATAGAGATATTTCATTCATCTAGTCCTGGCTCACACACTAATGCTATCCCAAAGGCCATAAATACACAAAATATTCATTGGAAATTAAAATGAGTTGTGGGCTGTTTCCTATTTATGAGCTGTGGGCTCCCCATCCCACAGTCTCTAATAACCAAACTCACAGAAGCCTCCATCTGCAGTGTGGTTAGGGAAGAGGACTGTGGTTATTCTAGACAAAGCAGAGCTCCTTAAGCTCTCTTTGGAAGAGCAAGAGGCAAGAAGCTGCCTACATTTTGTCCATAAAAATGGCTGGTGTAGCAGAAGGCATCTGTGAAGCAGGAGAAGGTACCCTGCATTTCAAATCTTTCCCAGGAGACTGTGGTGGTTCCTTTGGTACAAAAAGCTCTTTTTAAGTGCAGGTTGCTAACTGGATTGCATCAATTTGTATCACAGTTCAAATCCTAACAACACAGTAAATATCATAAACATCCATTAGCTATTTAAATGTGCCAGCTTTTAGAATCAGAACTTAAGATTATTTACTAGGCTTTTAGCTGGAATAAGCTTTAATTAGTGTTATGTTCTATTAATATGCAATAACCATATTACTATTGCCTAACAGCTTGACAGTTGTGAAACAAGCAGCCAGGCTTGTGCAGTCATTGATTTTCCATCTTTCCAGTAGCCAGCTGGCTCTGGCAGAGGTCTCCATGGTCATGTATAGCATTTCTGTCACAAAATGTTTTCCTTTCCAAAACTAAAACACCTTTCCCTTTCTTTAAAGGCAAGATATGATGGAAGGTCTCCTAACAACTCTGTGGAAGCAGGTGAGCAGATCCAAGTCAACACAAACTCATTCAGGACTCTGGGAAACAGACTTTTCTAGCAGGTATTAGCAGTGCCTTTGCCACTTCCTCCAACCATAGGTAAAACACAGTAAGTGGGCTGACCCCATGCTCAAATATTTGCTGTGTTTTTTCTTGCTGATCTGATGACAGAGATTTTAACAGACAGTTAAAATCTGCCTTATTTACGCTGAGTCATCATGGAAGTCCTACATCTGCGTCAGGCCAAGCCCAGACACAGATCCAGGCTGCATACAGAGAAGGTTGAAAGCAGCTCTGAAGAAAGAGACTTAGGGGTGTTGGTTGCTGAGACGCTCCCCATGAGCCAGCAGTGCCCTCCTGCAGCCCAAAAGGCAGCCCAGAAGGCAGCCCTGTGCTCATCTGCAGCCAGAGGAGTGTGGTCAGCAGGGCAAGAGAGGGGATTCTGACCTTGATTTTGCTCTGCTGAGACCTCACCTCCCATCCTGCCTCCAGTTCTCCTGTCCCCAGCATAAGAAGGACACAATGCTGCTGGACTAAGTCCAGAGGAGGCCACAAAAATGATCCAAGGGCCGGAGCACCTCTGCTATGAAGAAAGGCTGAGGGATCTGGGGTTGTTCAGCCTGGAGAAGACTCCAGGGGGACCTTCAAGCTGCCTTCCAGTAGCTGAAGAAATCCTCCATAAGTCTGCAGAGGGACTTTTCCTGAGGTTGTCCAGAGAAAGGACATGGGAAAATGGTTTGAAGCTGAGAGAGAGCAGGGTTAGACTGGATCTTGGGAAAAACATTGTTGAGTACAAGGGTGGTGAATCTCTGGAATAGGCTTCTCAGGGAGGTTGTGGCTGCCTCCTCCCTGAGGGTGTTGAAGGCCAGGTTGGATGAGGCCTTGAGCAGCTGAGTCTAGTCGAGAGGTGTCCCTGCCCATGGTGGGGAAGTTGCAGCAGGTGATCTCTGAGGTCCCTTTCAACCTAAGCCATTCTAGGATTCTACAATCTGTGAGATTTATGTCTTGACTTTTTATCCTGAAGCTCTGTCCCAGCAGAGCAGTCTTTCTAAGGAAACATCCCTGGTGCTTTGCTTTGATGTTGATTTTAGGGCAGGTTGATTTGGTGGGGGTCAGTTGGTTTTAGATGCACGTCTCTCTCCTGGATTAGAACAAACCTATAAAGGTGATAAATGAAACTATATTAAGATAAATCATATGATGCTCATCTTGCCTCATTTTAGTATGACAGGTTCTGGATGAAACGAGGTACAAGTTACAGGTTTGCACAAGTTTAATGTTTCATCAAACTCTTTAGACATGAGATTAATTGTTTGTTTGTTTGTTTTAAATCTAAAGTATTTCCCAACAAAATAAGTGATTCAAGTTGTTCTTCATATGTAATATTTGTCAGAGATGTTTCCTATGCCATCTGATCAATGTAAGGCATGGACTCAGTCATTCAGACAATTTCTATCTGTATTTGAGAATTACTTTGCTCATTACTCTTTACTTACTAGTGGTTCACAATTTGTCAGTGTCAGCACCAAATATTCCAGCTGCCCACAGTATCATAATGGGTTTGGGTTGGAAGGGACATTAAAGTTCCATTTAGTTCCAACCCCCCTGCCATGGACTGAGACATCTTCCACTAGACCAGGTTGCTCAAGGCCTCATCCAACCTGGCCGTGAACACCTGGGTATCCATGAGCTCCCTGGGCAACCTGTTCCAGTCTCTCACTACCCTCACTATCAATAATTTCTTCTTAATGTCCTGACTAAATCTTCCATCTCGAAACCATTGCCCCTCATCCTGTCATTAGAAGCCTTTATGAGTCCCTGCCCAACTCCCCTGTAGCCCCCTTCAGATACTGGAAGGCTGCTAAGGTGTCCCCAGGCTGAACAGCCCAAACTCTCTCAGCTTGTCCCTATACATCTCTTTCTAAGAACAACATGGGTGCTTTAAACTTGTGAATTCACCCTTCTTAACCCAAACTGCTTAGAATTTCTCTCATAATCAATACCCTTTTTATGCTGGTGCTGTCATCATCACTCTGGGCAGCACCAGTGTTGAGAATTTTTGCACTGACACTTTCTGGATGTGACAGTTCTCTCCCATGCACTGTTACTATTGCTGTCAGTCCATTTCTCCAGTTCACTAAAAACCCTCTTTCATGAAAAACTATTTGCAGTGAACAAGTAATGCAGGATTCACACATTAAGGGTGAACTGAAAGCCAGGGGAAACAAGTATGTCCTGAAGGTTTTTTTGCTGAGGGGGAGCCCACACTTGAGCTTTCTGCAGGAACCACAGGTGGAATTAGGAACTCAAGATAGGCAATTACTCTGAAAGCTCAACTGTGTTTTTCTTTCCCATGTACTCCCTACTTTCTCTTCTTAATCATTTCTCCTTCCAGTGTAAAGTCCCTTTTCTATACATCTCTTTTGGCACTGGACACTTTGTTAGCAGATTCAGCCACGTGTAGTGGATTTTTTTTTCCTCCAAGAACTGCTAAAAAATGAACTAAATTTAGTGTAATAAAATTACACAGCCGCAGAAAACAAATCACTGCTTGGTATCTTGAACTGGGAAGAAGTTTTGTTATGCTGTTACTGGCGTTTTTTGCCTTTTCTGTCCTTCCCTTGATGCATGTGGGACTTGCCACAAGGTGTGGCTGGAGGCATAACAGTTGTCTCCTATATATGGAAGGGTTTTTTCCCCTATTATCCTTGGACATAGATGTACTTTGGTTAATTCTGAATCTAATTGCTTAATGCATTTTAATCTGTTGATCCTTATATTTCCAGTCCTTTGAACTGAACACTATTTGAGTATTTCCTATCTCAAAGAAAAAAAACCCAACCCTTTAGTATCTTATCCAGGCTTGAAGTCCTTTTTGTCCCTTTCCCCCCAATCTCAGTTTCACATTTGGTGTTTTCTCTGTCTTAACTGAGATTCTCTTCTTTGGCAACTTAAGATCTCTCCCTGTCATCACCACTGTAATTGTGATTCATCTTATTCATAAGCTGACTATTGCAACATCTCTTTTGGCCTTCACTCTTCCCCCTCTCCAGCTAAAGCTATTTTTTACTGTCACTCTCAAGTCTCTTTACTATTTACATCAACTAATGTCTCCTTCCAACTCACAATCCTTCTTTGCTATAATTCCCTGTGGCCTCTCTACTGTCCTTTAATAATCTGCCCTTTCCCTGAGAAGTTTTTATATGAGGATAACATATTAGGACACAGGAGCAAGAAAGAATGTAGGGTGAGTTGTTTTTTTAAGACAGTCATTAACAAATTCTCCTTGGTTTTCTTTTAAATGTGTCCTCCTATATACAGCTCTGCAGCATTTAGGTACTGCCATGAGTGCCTAGATCAGCTTACACGGTAACTAGTAAATTCTCCCAGCATACTTTGATCAGTACTTACTTATTCTTATCTGGCTTTAGTTGTAGCCTTTATCTAAGCTTTAGTAATTTCTGCACCTTTGTTCCTGCCTTATGCAGATTTACCACATAAATGTCAGCTTGCTGTGCTTTCATCTCTAAGTAACTCAACCCAAGCACAGAAAGTCAAACTGGAGTTGGAACTTGTGTTTGCCTCCATACTAAGTAGGTGCACTTCAGATCAAGTTCTTCATACTCCACAGCTGTAAGTACATTTATTTAGCAAGCAGACCCAGTGATTTGAAAAGCTGTTATTGCCAGAGCACCCAAGGAGAGCCAGTGTGAATAACGTACACGTATATTTGTTTTGGTGCAAAGTCCAATGACTTCTGAAGGTGCGTTTAAAGGTAAACTGTTTGTTTGTCTTTTTTTTTTCCACCGAGGCAATTAAAGGGGAAGTACAGGCTGCATGCTGCTTTCAGAGTGGTAGCACCTGGTGAGCAGGTAGGATACACACTGGGTGGCACTGGTTCTTTGTATCCACTCCAGTGCATTTTACAGAGCTCATCACAGTTTTTCAGTCCTTAAAGAACCTTAATGGCAGCAGTTTCTTTTTCTGTTTGCTTGTACTACTGCAAATGCAGGTTTTGAAAGTCTCTAACATTTCCTTCCCCTGAAGAAGGGGCAAGTATTTGTCTCACACTGTCAAGTAAAGGTTTTGAGTGTAGGTTCTAGGGTGGGTAAATCTGAGACTTACTCAAAGCAATTAGCTGAGTAACTATTCAGCTTGGTCTGTTTTCCTATCCTGTTTCCAGGCCATGATTAACACTCACTGCACTACACCCAGTCTTTTCCAGGGCTCACAGCTGAATTACTGACCAGATGCTAGAGCTGTCTTGTATGGAGAACTATCATATATTGCATTTCTGAGCTTGCATATCTACAAGTCAGATTTTAAAACAAAAAGCAACATACATATATTTGGGCTGCTACTTTGCAGACACCAGTTTCTCCTTAACACTTTGACTGTTCATGTCCTTGTTCAAGTATTTCTCACTATTCTTTACACTGGTCAGCTCTGCAGTGTGAGCAGCAACTGTTCATAACTCAGTCCTGGATAGTTGCTTGGGTTTGTTTTTTTTTAAAGCAAGAATGTACTTCTGAAATTGTTTAAAGTGTTTGATCAAACAATTTTCAAGCAAGACATTAAACAACACAGAAGAGAGAGATCAGATGAGACTTGAAAACACAAGCAGATTTACTGTGCTGTGAGGTATATCAATAAGTCCATTACTTGCTAGAAACTGGGGGAGACTCATCTCACCCCAGCAGCAGAAAGGTCAGAGTTTTCTGATCCTATGGCCTCAGAAACATCCCAACACCCACTTCCAACTTTTTTATCCTCATGCAATACTGCGCCACTCTTCAATTGTCTCCACTCCACCTCATTGCCAGCCCATGCTGTGAACCAGAGCAGGGGACCAGTTAGACTGAAAAAAGAGTGGAAAGAATCAACACTGATTTCCTGATCCAGTTCACTGCACAAGCCCCCTGCCTTGGAGAGATGGCATGTTGTGGTGAAGGATTGCTGGCTGAATCCCTTCCATATGTGCTACTTCTGAAATTAGCCTGACAGCAAATCACAGTCAAGCCTGATCAAAGAAACAGAGATGACTGTAGGGAGTGATATGAGTGATAAGGAAAATGGCTTATCTTAGCTAGAGGATGGCTATAAGGAATCCTGGAAAAGAAGGTGATTTTTGAATAGATCATGAGGAGCAAAGCTCATGAGATATCTGTAGGACCACAGCATGGGCAAGTCCTGGTTGTTCGGTCATAAGAAATGTAAACAGCGGCAGGAGCTGGAAGCCTTCCAAGCTTGCAGAATTTGGGAAGGATGACATTTCAGCAACACAAAAGCATCAGCTACTAATACTATATTTATCCCAACCATAAAGAATAATTTTAAATAAGAAGAGGTTTTGGAGCTGTGTTTAGTTGAAAGATATGTGTGGGATAGGGATGGATATCTTTGGACTTTGTTAATGATTAAGTAGAAGAGCGTGTTAAAGCCTATGGAATGGATAGCATGGTAGTAAAAATACTGTGACTCACTGAAAATTAGGGGTTAGCAAACAGGCAGAAGTAAACAAAATTGTACATGACAGATCCTTATGCAGCTAGACCTCTCTCTAGTGAAGCTGTGACTGAAATGCACTATTCACTTCTGGAAACCTCCTGGAAATAGTTTGATACTGAACCTGTAAGAAAAACATTGTTGTGTTCAGAGCTGGATGCAAATCCAGCATGCTTGCCAGTGCTTTCCTAGAACATTTACAATATTCAGCATATTTTCCAAACTTATTTTCTCCTAATAATAATAATCCCTGAGTTAATGTCTTGCCAGCTTAAAAAAAAAAAAAAAGACACAAAGAAACCTTCTTTTCTCAGAGCATTTAATTCACTCCAAATGCAGCAAAACCCAGAATAAAAAAATCTGGATGTATGATTTAAAAAAGGCAACAGCAAGCACTTCTATAAGTACCAGGCCTTAGAAGCCTGCTTTTCTGCATGCTGGTGTCACCAGATGTTTAGTGTTTAACTGTTTTTCCCCCACTGAAAAAACTAGTTTTTCAATTATTAATTACACTCCTTTTTCTCTTTTTTACCACCTGTTTATGGCTTGAGGTAATATTCAGCCTACTGCCACACTTGGCTTTAGAAATGGGCAGGCAAAATTCATAATGCTTGAAAGTCAAGAAGCAGGTATTCAAAAGCTGCCCCCTCGCCCGCCAGCTGCCTGCCTCTCAGGGTGTGCATACGCTTCTTGTCTGGGTTCCCTGCTCCAGCCATAGCTGGAGACCCCAAAGGTTCCCCAGGCCCAAAGTGGCTCTTCCCTGTATGATACCAAGGAGTATCGTACAAGAATGTTTAATTAGAATATACAATAGAATTTTGCATCTGTATTGACTCCTGCTCCCAGTTTCTTAGATTACCTAATTCCTCTGTGTATAGCCCTGCAAATCCTTGCTGAAGAAGGCACAACAGTTGCTGCTTATCCTGGGGGTTCAGCATGACAAAGTTTTGTCTGACGCTCAGACTGGGATTTTCAAAGGAACTCACATAGTTCAGGATGCCTCCAGTTTCTTTCTATTTAACCTTGTCTGCATACCTACCCCATATGTCTCCTCCTGAAATGTTTACGTTCTGGGAGTCTGCCTGCAAAAGATAAAGAGCCCTGTCACTCTTCCGCATGTCAGCGGCTCTGTCGTCACACACAGGCACAGAAAGCCTTTAATGCAACATGCACAGAGGGAGCTTCTGCTGCCACTGAGCAAAATGAGCTGAAGGCAAGGCACAGTTATGTTATTAAGGGATAAATGAGGCTAGATTAACCAAGGGTGTGAGTGTGCTGACATCACCTAATTACTTGGTGGTAGAATTACAAGTACTGTCTCTCCACTTCAGATGTTACAGTTAGATTAACTATTACATATTACTGTGCTCTAAGACAAGCACTTTGGTCTAAGTGAAAACAAAGCCAAGCCAAGCAAAAATGCATCTTTTTTTTTTTTGCTTCCTAAGGGTAAAGTTACAGACTAACCTTAGGACTGGAAACGAAGACCAGAAGAAATCTTCAAACCAAGATGCTGCAAGGCAACAGCAGTGCATTTTCTAGCAGCACAGTTATACAGCACTGTGTTAGCAGCGTAGTGTTGGTGTAGATACTCAACACTGAAGAAAACAGAAAACCCCTTTCCCTCCTCCTACCCCTGGGTCCTTCAGGCATAGGCTTCACCATTTACCTTCTTTAGGCTTTGGTATTTTTCAACACCCTGATGAGCCAAAACTTGACCCAGTAACTTGCCAAAAAGGCTGGATAGTTTTCTGTGGGTTAGTAAGTTGCACTGACTCAGCCAGGAGCCACTGAACACCAGAGCAGGTACAAGGATGAGGAGAGGGCAGGAAGAAGTGAGATCTTCCCCCTTGCAGCTGTGAGATATTACATCAGTTCAGTTGTTTGTTAAACCACACCTTGGGAAAAGGTGGTAAAGGCTACTGGCTTTGGATATTTAAAAATAGATCAAGGAGTGGCTGAAATCAGTATTGGCTCAGTTGGTTTTCCACAGCACCAATTTTAGTCCTCTTTTCTTCTCCCATTATCTTCAAACTCCTCGACTGGGGCAATATCTCTCTTAACAATCACTCACTGTCCTTTCCTGATGTTTTTAGATCAGTTCTTAAAGTCCTATTTCTTTTGCAAGCTTTTTTCCCCTTTTTTATTTACTCAACTCTCCATTGACTGCTATCAACATCATTATGCTAAAATCTTGTTTCACTTAATTTTGTAAAGTATTCTTTGCCTAGCTAAAGACCCTAAGACAGTTTAACAGCTTCCATTTGCTCTTAAAGACTCAAATCAGTCACTATCTTACTATGAATCCCAGGAACAATATTAAGTATTATTAAGCAAATAATGGTAGACTATACATGAAATAAATAGAGTGGGATATTGGAATCAAACTGCACTTAATACAAACTCAACCTCTGATTAGAAATATTAATGCAATGCTGACTATTTTTGTTTTAATTCCTAATTCCTAGAAGAACCCAGTTGGCTCAGCTAGCATTTTTTTTCTGTTTCTAGATCTTACAGTTTGCTTGGGGTTTTTTTTTTGCTCCAGAAATAGAAACTTTGCCTTTGATTATGTGTGTGTGTGTATAATCCTACTGGTGTTTTGTTTGAGCAATACACCTTCAACTGTTAAATGAATCTGGTCAGATTTACATTACCTTTAATCCCTAGATACAGTGTTTTCTTCTGGAAGGTTTTCACATGTTGTTTGTCCACATGGTTCAGGAAAGTTAGGCTGCCTTAGGATAAGCCTATTTTTCGTCATGGCCATAAAGCTGAAAGATGTGTATTGCACTACCAGGGATTGTACTTTGAAATCAGGTTTAGGTTTGGTTGCTAATCTGGTGCCCTGCTTTTCTCTTCTGTAAACAATGGTCTGTAGTGGCCAATGGGTCTGAGCCCAGCAAGGCTGTTCACTAAATAGCCTCCAGGTAGAGTTACTAGGTAGTGAAGGGGCAAAGCCCCACATTAAAAGAGAAGTTTGATAATACAAAATACACATGAAAACTTGATAGTGAATGCTTCTTGCAATATACCTCTGTTAGCAGCTTTCTGCATTTGGATGGCTGAGCAGATCCCTGTTCCAGAGAGAAACAACAGGTTGTACTCAGAGCAGCCTGTACCTGATAACAGCTTTCTGATAAGCTCCTGGATACCAAAAAGATTATTGAGCAAATATGTTTGATGACATTTGATGTTAAGTTTCCATTCCTGATCACAAGTCATCATGTGGCTCATAACAATTAGGTAGTTCAAATCCAAGGCTTTGTTGCTCCATCAGAATTAAAACTTATTTTTCAAAAATCCTCTGGGATATGAAGCCTCACCTTTATTCACTGGGCTTATCACAGAATCATCATAGAATGGCTTAGGTTGGAAGGCACCTCACAGCTCTTCTACTCCAACCTCCCCAACATGGGCAGGGACACCTCTCAGCTAGACTAAAGGCCTCATCCAGCCTAGCCATCACCACCCCTGGGGAGGAGGCAGACACAACCTCCCTGGGAAGCCTATTCCAGAGTTTCACCACCCTCCTACCAAAGAACTTCCTAAGATCCAGTCTAACCCTGTGCTCCCTTGGCTTCAAACCATTCCCACTTGTCCTGTCTCTAGACACCCTCAGGAAAAGTCCCTCTGCAGCCTTCCTGGAGAATCCCTTCAGCTATTGGAAGGCAGCTCTAAGGTCTCCTCAGAGTATTCTCTCCTCCAGGCTGAACAACCCCAGCTCCCTCAGCCTGTCCTCATAGCAGAGGTGCTTCAGCCTTTGGGTCACCTTTGTGGCCTCCTCTTGTCTCACTCCACCAGCTCTGTGTCCTTCTTCTGCTGTGGACACCAGAACTAGAGGCAGGATTGGAAGTGAGGTCTCAGCAGAGCAGAGTCAAGGGGCAGAATCCCCTCTCTTCCTCTGCTGGCTACACTCCTCTAGATGCAACCCAGCACAGGGCTGCCTTCTGGACTGCATGAAGGCACTGCTGGCTTATGGGGAGCTTCTCAGCAATCAAGACCCCCAAGTCTCTTTCTTCAGAGCTGATCTCAACTCACTTGTAGCAAAGTGCTACATACAAGGGTTCCAATAAAGGGTGTGATGTAGGCTTGACACAGCAGCTATGTTCTGTGAATGCCACTTCGAACTTAGCATGATTCACTGGTTTCTATGGATTTGGGCTCAGCAGTTGGAAACTGATATAAGGAAACAGAAAATTATGTACTGCTGAGATGTACTGGATGCAGAGACATCATGGAGGAAAGAAACAGATACCTTCATATTGTACTTTGCTGACAGTGAAGAACTTTGAGTGAAGCCTACAGGCAGGATTGTTATCAAAACTGTTGCCCTTTAATCTATGCAACCTGTTCATCCCATACCATGTGAGCAATTGAGCAAATTGACTAAGCTTCATCTCTTTCTTCAGGGCTTCTGTGAGATTAGTCTGATTAGTTCTGCTTTGCCAGATTCACTGGTACAGAAGAGAGACAAAACCAAAAACTTACTTAAAAACATTAACAAGCACCAAAATTATCTTCTCATCTTCTTCTCATACCATTATCATAAAGTATCAGTGGTCAACACAGCAAAACTACCAGAATACCAATGGGTGATTTCCCTTAAACTGACATTTCTTTATTCCTAATAATATTTTGTCTCTACAAATACAGAATTACCACCCCAGCCCCCCCAAACCTTTTGAACCTTAAAAAGAGTCCACTCTCTGTTTAAATACCTATCTGACAAGATCAAAACATTGTAATGCCTCTTCTAAGTATGTTCTCAGAAGCAGACAAAGCTGTATGGCACAGACAGCAGAATCTGTGCAGCTTAGCCATCAAAACCCACTAAAGCAAACCCTAAATCCAGTTTTAGCAAACCACAAAGTAGTTTTCTGTGGTACTCTGCAAATAGTTTCACATGACCAGCATCTGGTCTAAAATAGTAACAGGCCAATTATGCCATCCTCTAAAGTAATGGTTCTAGCATGATAAAAATATTTGCATGAAGTAAGCAGACATTGAGCAACTGTGGACTTTTGTACCAATGATTAGGTTGCATCAAGCCATGTTAAAAACAATGTGGAGAGACTAGAAGAACACTGGACCAGCTTGAACTCTTTTTCTGTTCTGATGCCTGGGAGAATATCCATGCTTTGAACAAGGATGAAAAAAGACTTCTGCTACAAAAAATAACCCCCCAGGTCTCAAAGAAACACAGTTCTTCCACATTCCTAATCCACCTGACTGATACTCCAGGCTTTACAATATTCATTCTTTCTCCTGAAATCACCAAAAAGGCTTTTGTAGCAGGGAAAAAAAAGGCAACAAACCATCTCTGATACTGTTTTCAGGTTTACATATTGGGCCAGACCCTGAAAGATGTTCTGAACCTACAGTACACTTTGCTGACTCATAATCCCCAGAAATAAAAACGAGCATATCTGTCTCCTGAAGAGAGGGGAGACTTCTATGCTCCAGCACAAAGAAACTTAGCATACAGTCTCCCCATGTTTAGACACTGAAGCTGGAGCCAAGTGAATTTAATGTCTTGATACAGCTTCTGCAATCTTAAAATCATTCTTGTGTTCCTTTCTGAGAGTCCAGGAAATCACCATGCCCAGGTAGCTGTGGCTATTAGTATTTAATAGAATATACTTAAAATCTCTGACACGATTCAGAATTTGTCTATGAGCACAGTACATAGCTCATAGCTGAAGTGTGGCAAACAGATGGGGAGAGGGGATTCTGCCACTTTGCTCTGCTCTGGTGAGACCTCACCTCCAGTACTATGTCCAGCTCTGGAGCCTTCCACATAGGAAGAACATGGACCTGATGGAGAAGGGCCATGATCAGGGGGCTGGAGCATTTCTGCTATGCGGACAGGCTGAGGGAGCTGGGGGTGTTCAGCCTGAAGAACCTTGTCTATCGGCAGGGATGGGGCCTCAACTACCTCTCTGCACAATCTGTAGCAGTGTTCCACCACCCTCATGCTAAAGAATTTGTTCCTCACATCCAACCTAAATCTACTCTGCTCTCATTTTAAAGCATTGACCTCATCCTGTCACTGTAGGCCTTTGCAAACAGTCCCTCTGCAGCCCTCTTGGACCCTTCAGGTACTGGCAGATTGCTCTTAGTTGTGCCTGGAGCCTTCTCTTCTCCAGGCTGGACTCTCCCCAGCTCCATTATCCTGTCCTTGTAGCAGAGGTGTTTCAACTGCCTGATCATTTTGTGGCCCTCCTCTGGCCCTGCTCCTTCAGGTCCATGCCCTGCCTGTGCTGAGGGCTCCAGAGCTGGACACAACACTGCAGGTGAGGTCTCATCAGAGTAGAGCAAAGTGGCAGAATCTACTCTCTCCATCTATGGCCATGCTGCTTTTGATACAGCCCAGGCTGCCATTGGCCTTCTGAGCTCCAAGCACACACTGTTCACTCATGTCCAGCTTCTTATCCACCAGCACCCCCAAGAAGAGAATAACTGTCTTGAGAAGAGAGTAAGGGCCTTTAAAAGCTGCCTCTTTGATAAATGATGGCGTTTCTTTAGTTGATAATAAGGTTTAGCCTCTCTGAAATTCAGAATTGACACACATTTCTTTTTTCAGTGATAAAATCACTTCCTCATCCTAGCAGGATTCTAAAACATTGCACCAAGGCTCCTGCAGTAATGCATGGAGGTAGAGTGCATCACAGACTCAAACTGTGCATTTCAAACACACCTGGTGCACCTTTTTAAAACACAGAGATGACAAAGAATAAAGGACTGTGCTTAGGGACATGCACAACAATTGCTGTGCCTGCCGCAGAAGTCTTTGTAAGAGAACTGTCTGTGTTCTGAAAGGTAGTGAAGAGTAAGCTTTCAAGAGCATCTCTTTGCAGTTCACACTGTGTTGATATGGTGCATATCGGAGGCAATGCATTTTAACCAGAAGCTGGATTCACTCCAGGTTTTCCTGGGGGAAAGTGTCCCCAGCAAAGAGCCAGCAAACCCAGAAGTTCGAAGTGCTGGGATGGCAGTGATGCTGGCGGCTGATTAGCACGCATTCAAAGGGCTGCATTCAGGCAGCTTACAGCTTTCTTTGTACTACTGAATGGTTTCTGAAGACTTGCTGAACCCTCCTGTTTTACTTACCAAAGGAAAGAGAGCAAAGATGACTTTTAATCTTCTCTATAAAACCCAAGCTAACTCGCTGTTGAGCAGATAGGTGGCAGAGGAGCATGGCATAAGAATGGTTTAATGAAGGAAAAGGCTGAGTGGGAGTTTCTTTCCTTCTGCTGTGCTGTTTTGGTCCTTTAAGAAGCATCATTAACCAGCTGGATGCAATCTGCACGTGTTTCAAACTGACTGCAGGCTGCCGACTAAATAACTATTGCACAGGCTGCTGCATACCATGGACCTATAGATGGCATCACCAGAAGATCTTTTAATGAGGATCCCTATGGAGATGTGGTGCTGGGCGTGCAACAGCATAGGTGGAGCTCTGCAGAGCTAGATGCAATTGCAGTGATGTCACCACCTTGTGCTGGTTTAGTTAGTTGATTTAAGTAACATTTTAACAAACGAAGTTGTTCTTACGAACTTCAGAGCCTTGCTGAGAAAATCATTATGTTACATTAGAGCTCTTGGCAACCTGGTCTAGTTGAGAATGCCCCTACTGACTGCAGGGCAGGGTGGACTGGATGACCTTGGGAGGTCCCTTCCAAGCCAGACCATTCTATGATTCTGTGTTATGAGCCTGTATAAAAATACCCAAGTATTTCTACATTCTTCTTTTTATACAAGGTAGTGTAACTTGGCTGCTCAAGGCCTCATCCAATCTGGCCTCCAGCACCTCCAAGGAAGAGGCAGCCAGAACCTCCCTGGGCAGCCTATTCCAGAGTCTCAGCACCCTCACACTGAAGAACTTCTTCCCTAGATCCAATCTAACTCTGCTCTCCCTCAGCTTCAAGCCATTCCCCCTTGTCTTGTCCTAGACACCCTCAGGAAAAGTCCTTCTGCAGCCTTCCTGTAGAATCCCTTCAGGTATTGGCAGGCAGCTCTAAGGTCCCCCCAGAGTCTTCTCTTCTCCAGGCTGAACAACCCCAGCTCTCCAGCCCTTGGATCATCTTTGTGGCCTCCTCTGGACCCTCACTCAGCTGCAGCGAAATACCTCTGAAGCTGAAAGTCTGACACTGCCTTTTTTACATTAACATACTGACAGCTAATTTGGTCAGACATCTGTGTTCCCTTTCCTTCTGTATTCCATTTAAAACTGTGTTTGCTCTTTGAAGATGAAGTACCTGATACCTCTCTCTACCTGTCTCTGCAATGCTCTTGAGTCAATGTAGGAAACTACCTTTTGTTTTATTCACTGCTCCAGAGCTCTATCACTCTCACAGTCAAAGCTTTCACTTCTATGCCTGTGGAACCTCCTCTGCTACAGTTTGCCTCTGTTGCCCCTTGTCCTGTCACTGGACATCCCTGAGCAGAACCTAGCTCCATCCTCCTGACACTGCCCTGCACATCTTTATCAACATTGAATGAAGGCAGCCCTCAAGCTCCTATGCTGCAAGCTAAAGAGCCCCAGCTCCCTCAGTCTGTTGTCAGAGGTAGACGTTCAAACAGTGCAAGTACTGCATCTAACAATGATTAACATCATTACTGGTGTGTAGACTGCAGCTGCCTTATTTTCTGTTAGAGCAATAACTCCAATCAATGAATGTGACCTTTTTTAGTTGACTCTTCTTTGGCAGGGTGGGTTGGACTCAGTGATCTCCAGAGGTCTTTTCCAACCTCTACCATGCTGTGATTCTGTGAAATATTTCTTTGCACGTTGGGAAATGTCTTTTTTGCAGAAAACACACTAAATCCTACAGATGTCTTACCCAGAAATCCAACTGAATTTAATGTGTTCTGATCTGAACAAAAATAAATAAGCTCCACGTTCAATTCACAATTTCTCTTTGCACTAATTTGTATTTATATTCACATATAAACAAGGGGATGAATTTAGGCTGTTTGCAGTGAGCCTACTTTCAAACTGCATAGTACTGATGGCTATTAATCATACCAAAAGGGGAATGACAACCACCTGACATCTAGTGGCAGCTATCTCACAGATACTGCAAAGCACAGTTGGTATAAAAGGGAGGATCTGTTGAGATCCCAGTTCAGAATCCAGAGTATTTTTGCTTCTGACATGTTCCTTCTGGAACCTTCAGTTCATTGCTATGTGCATGAAGAGTGTGCACGCTCTTCTGGGAAAAGGTTTTCCAAAAGAAATACAGCAGTATCACAGGTTTTATAACCTCACAAAGGCAGTTTTTGATAGTTTACCACTTTGGTTGCTTCCCCACTGTGCACATGTAGTTATTCAACAAGCACACTGCAATCTTCATTAGAGTTTATTCCACCTCAGCTGACACAGATCATAGAATCCTACAGTGGCTCAAGCTGGAAGGAAGGGAGATCATCTGCCCCAACCTCCCCACCATGGGTAGGGACACCTCTCAACTCGACTCTGCTGTTCAAGGCCTTCAACATCCTCAGGGACGAGGGATCTGCAACCTCCCTGGGCAGCCTATTCCAGAGTCTCAGCACCCTCACACTGAAGAACTTCTTTATAAGATCCAGTCTAAACCTACTCTCGCTCAGCTTCAAACCATTCCCCCATGCCCTGTCTCTAGATACCCATGGGCAAAGTCCCTCTGCAGTCATCCTGTAAGATCCCTTCAGCTATTGGAAGGCAGCTCTAAGGTCCCCCCAGAGTCTTCTCTAGGCTGAACAACCCCAGCTCCCTCAGCCTGTTCTCATGCATACTTCACCATCAGCATTCTGTACATCAAAGCTTTCATTCCTATTGGGCTACAAATATAGAAGCTATTCCATAAACAAAGGTCATAACCTTTCTAATCAAGTGGTTAATCCAAATATTAAATCCCTTCCATGAGTCTTGGTTTTAGCCCAGTAGGATTAACTTTCAAAGAGCTAGTTAACACAAACTTTCTCCTAAGCTGAAAACATTATCTGCAAGCTAAGGTTAAACCTGCTTTTCCATGACAGCTTTGTGAAGTCTTCAGCCCACTGATGTGTTCTTTTTAATGTGATGGTGGCAAATCTGTGGGGCACTGGAGTTTTAAAGAGTCTTTTATTCTCTTTAATTGGAGTTGCAATAACCTACTCTGACTTCCTGAGCCTAGAATGAAAATTAAATGAGATCTATGACTCAAATAACTGTGTACATTAAAAATAAGGCAATACAGATATATATGAGTTCTGTAAATATAGAATATTGTAGCCTGTTTACATGACTGGAGGAACTGGGACATAATAGGGCTATATTTGTGCTTTCCTTATAGCTGACAAGTGCTTATTTGAGAACGGCACAAACCAAATACTAGACTGTTTAATGCTTCTCATTTAAAAAAACACCACACAGTAAATTATCTTAGTGATATTTAAACATCTTTTTATGTTTGAACCATTCATATGTTTTTTTTGCTGAACAACCTGCTCTAGTGAAGGATGTCCCTGTTGACTGCAGAGGGGTTGGGCTAGGTGACCTTTGGAGGACCCTTCCAGCCCAAACAATTTTGTGATCCTGTTTTCTATTAAACAGAAAAAAATCTGTACTATTTATCATTTAGAAGCCTCTGAATAACAGATTTTCTTCTCTCTGTTGGGACTGGTTCAACATCTCCTCCTTTACCTTAAAGTTGTTGTGACTCGAGCCAAATACATCCAAGGACTCCCTCTACACAAGATGCCAAAGTGAATTAGCAAAAAAAGATGTGAATTCAAAGTGAATCTAATTCAAGCACCTCTAATTTCTCTGTAGACCCTCATTTAGGAGTCAGATGGCCATAATTATCTTAATTCCTGCTCAAAGTGAATTAAACTGATGAGAACTAATGGTTTATCAACACTGAGAGACACTGTGCAGTAAGCTTGGTGTAAATTCACAATTCATCAGCTGCTCTGACTTCCCTTGTGGAGGTACAGTGTAGCCTCAAGGTGCCTTTGCATGAAGTATCTCCATTTTTTTAGGGGAAAACAAAAGCTCTCTAAGGAAGTGTTGGCTGATGGAGAGCAGGTGCAGGAGTGGCTGTGGTTAAGTGGTGCTACATGTAGAAAGAAGGTCAGTGTGTATCATCTGTGCAGCTGACACTTCTCTACTGTTTTGTGACCATCATGGTACTTTCCATGCCATCGAGTCTACCCTAAACTGGAGATGGCCAAACAGTATTTTAGTTCTTTCCACAGCAAGGGAACAGGCAGCAGATTAGTACCAGTACCTGAAGTAACATCAACTCATGCTTTTATTCACTGTTCAGTAGCTTCACTTTGGTGAGACTTCATCTGCAGTGATGTGTCCAGCTCTGAAACCCTCAACACAGGACGGACATGGACCTGAAGGAGCAGGCCCAGAGAAGAGCCAGTCCAGGGCACTGGAGCTCTGCTATGAGGACAGGCTGAGAGAGCTGGGGTTGTTCAACCTGGAGAGGAGAAGGCTCCAGGCAGACCTAAGAGCAGCCTGACAGTAGCTGAAGGGGGCTGCAAGAAGGCTGCAGAAAGACTATCTGCAAAGGCTTGCAGAGACAAGATGAGGGCAGTGGTTTGAAATGAGAGAAGAGCATATTTAGATTGGATGTGAGGAACAAGTTCTTTATCCTCAGCCTGTTCATTTTTCCAGGCACATAAAGTTGTTCCCTAGGATGCCTTGTCAGATTTGGAGCCCTTCCAGTACCTGATGAGCACATTAACAGTGCTCCCATTCACAGGCCAGAGCCTGCCAGTTCCATCTAATTTTAGTTAAGTTGCTATTTATAGTCAGATTGCTGCATTTTCACTTGTGAAATCCTCACAACTTCTAAGCATGGAGGGAATACATTTTTGTGCTGTTTTAATTGGCACACAAAAACTTCATGGTTGGTATTTCTCTAAGTCCAAAATACTCTGCAGTTCTCCCAAAGTCACAGCAATGCTCCAGGTAATGATTTACAGCCCCCTCTTCCCCCCCTCCCCCCCCCCCAAAAAAAAAGGTGGCACCATTTGCAGCTTGTCTCTTAATCCACTGTGTTGGTAACAGAGGCAACCCAGAAGTCAGACAACAGCACAACGTAGTGGCTTTAGTTAAATGTCAAGCTCTATGTCAGAAAGTTTTGACACAGAGAACTTTGTCCTAGAACAAAGAGTTTCAAAGTCTAAAGAACAGGGGAGATGGGGAGGATTTGGGGCTGGATCCCTCCATGCTGTAATACAGAGAAGTTGAACTAACCTCTTTCTGCCTTGTTTCACTGTGTAAGAGAGAGCACATCACTGACAGGAGTACCAACAGCTACCTTGGCAGCACAGTGTTTGCTGAGAATTTATTCACTAGCCTTGCAAGCAGTGCTAAATAGAATGGGTTGGGTTGGAAGGAACCTCCAAGGCTCATCCAGTCCAACGCCCCTGCAGTCAGCAGGGACATCCTCCACTAGAGCAGGTTGCTTGGGGCCTGGGTGAGCCTAACATTGAATATCTCCAGGAGAGGGGCCTTGACTCCCTCCCTGAGCAACCTGTTGCAGTGTTCAAACATCCTCATGCTAGAGAACTTGTTCCTCACATCCAATCTAAAACAGCTCTGCTCTCATTTCAAACCATTGCTCTTTGTCCTGTCTCTGCAGGCCTTTGCAAACAGTCCCTCTGCAGCCTTCTTGCAGCTCCCTTCAGCTACTGTCAGGCTGCTCTTAGGTCTGCCTGGAGCCTTCTCTTCTCCCGGCTGAACAACCCCAGCTCCCTCAGCTTGTCCTCACAACAGAGCTGCTCTTTTTTTTAGGGGATGTAGCAAGAGGCAAATCAACATGCAGAGGTGATGGCACTGGCCAAGAGCCAGAAGCCTAGAGGGTTTCCATCTCTGTTGTGGCAGACCTAAACATCTGCATGCTGCTGTGCCCTGGTGAGACCATACCTGAAATATTGTGTCCAGTGTGGGGCTTCTCAATTCAAGAGAGACAGAGATCTACTGGAGAGAGTTCAATGGAGAGCTACAAGAAAGCCTGGGGCATCTGAACATGTCCGCTGTGAAGAAAGACTGAGAGACCTGGGGCTGTTTGGTCTGGAGAGTAGAAGGCTGAGAGGGGATCTGATCAATGCCTGTCAATATCTGAGAGGTGGGTGTCAAGATGAAGGTGCCAGGCTCTTTGTGCTGTTGCCCAGTGATAGGAAAAGGAACAACAGGTCCAAGGTGGAACACAGGAGGTTCCACCTCAACACCAGGAGACACTTCTTTATGGTGAGGGTGCTAGAGCTCTGATGCAGGCTGCCCAGAGAAGTTGTGGAGTCTTTTTATCTGGACACTTTCAAAACCCACCTGGATGTGTTCCTGTGTGATGCCCTAATGATCCTGCTGTGGCAGGAGGATTGGACTGGATGACCTCTGGAGGTTCCTTCCAACACGTAACCTTCTGTGATTCTATGATGCTGGTTAAAGCACAGAAGTGCTTGGCTGGCCTGTCACTGACACATGACTATGTCTCACTGAATTTCTCTAAATCTTAAACGGGGCCAAGAGGTAAGCAGCCCTCTGCCAGATGCCCACACCACAATTATCCCCTTGTTCCATCTGGCAGAATTAGAAGCTGGAAGGGACCTCAAAAGATCAATCCTCCCTGACAGAGCAGGATCACCTAGAGCAGGTCACACAGGAACACATCCAGGATGGTTTGGCACAACTTCTCTGGGCAGCCTGCTCCAGGACTTTGGCACCCTCAAAGTAAAGAACATTTTCCTTATGTTCAGATGGAACCTCTTGCGTTCCAGCTTATGCCCACTGCCCTGAAAAGAGTCTGGCCTCCCACCCTTTAGATATTGATAACCATTGATAAGATCCCCTTTCAGTCTTCTTTTCTCCAGGTTAAAGAGCCCCAGAGATGCAGAGATGCTGCAGTCCCCTAACCATCTTCAGAATCCTCCAATGAACTCTCTCCAGTATTTTCCTGCTTCTCTTGAGCTGGAATTTGGCCTAGAATTTGACACAATACTGCAGATGTGGCCTCACCAGGGCAAAGCAGAGGGGAAGAACAACATCCCTTAACCTCCTGGCCACATTCTTTTTAATGCATCCCAGAATACCATTGGCCTTCTTGGCCACAAGAGCACACTATTGACTCATGGTTAACTTGTCCACCAGGACTCCTAGGTCCATCTCCATAGAACTGCTTTCCAGCAGGTCAAGCCCTAACCTGTACTGGTAAATGGAGTTGTTTGTACATGGAATTTGGGATTTATTTAATCATGGAATTTCCAAACCTGCAGTCTTCAGTGGACCTTCACACCTGCAAGTCAATAACAGTGCTTCTAAAATCTTTTTCCCTCTGACTTTTTTTTCCATGACTCCCTCTTGCACATTAGGAAATTAAAAGCTCCAACAGCTGCTGAATATTGAATTGCAGGAGATCCTTCTGGCTTTCACTTGGCTTGCAAAATCTCCCACACTCAGGAGTTCAGATACTGTTAGAGACAAACCCTCGGTTTCCAGACTGATTCAGATGGAGTTACTTTAGGCTAATGTATGCTCCCTCCATTGGCTGCTGTCTGTGGAGGAGGAATTTGCATTTTGAGAAACTCCAATCAGATCTATCAGGCTCAGCTACAGACTCTCTTCAGCATCAGGTTTCTATCTCCTGACTGAGCCAACTTCTTCCACTACAGGTTAATTTTATCATCCTCTCACTTCAAACAACTATTTTTCCAACCTGATCATGTTGCGCATATGCAACCTCAGCTGCATTTTCATCACCTGTTGGGCTACTCCCCCTATGTCCTCCCTTACTCCTGCTTCTAATATTCCATTTTCTGTGTTTCCACACACACACCTTTAGGAGAAAGTGGACAAGCAGATTGGCTTTCAACCTTACCCTGGCTTTTAGCCCACTCAGCATTTGATTTAGTATCAGGTTGGACATACTAGAGGCATTAACTACAAACAGCAACCCATCAGTGCATAGCCAGACCTTCTGCTTTTCAGGAACTCCTGCTATCTACTTAGTCTATGTTAGGCAACACAAACCTAAAACTACCAACCTAAGTAGCTGACTGGTACACTGACTCTGTCATTCAGTCAGAAAAGGAATCTAGGAAGAGGCAGACAACATTTACTCCCCAGATTTCCATTACATTTTGTATTTTACAGCACATTACTGTGCTTTGACTATTGGGATTTCTTATGGTGGGGTATGAATTCATAGCCACCATCACACAATGGCTCAGGTTGGAAGTGACCTCAGAGCTCTTCTACTCCAACATCCCCACCATGGGCAGGGACACCTCTCAACTAGACTCAGCTACTCAAGGCCTCATCCAACCTGGCCTCCAACACTCCCAGGAAAGAGGCAGCCACAACCTCCCTGGGAAGCCTATTCCAGAATCTCAACACTCTCACACTGAAGAACTTCTTCCTATAGATCCAGTCTAACCCTGCTCTCCCTTAGCTTCAGATCATTCCCTATGGTCCTGTCTCTAGACACCCTCAGGAAAAGTCCCTCTGCAGCCTTCCTGGAGGATCTCTTCAGCTATTGAAAGGCAGCTCGAAGGTCCCCCTGGAATCTTCTTCAGGCTGAACAACCCCAGCTCCCTCAACCTATCCTCACAGCAGAGGTGCTCCAGCCCTTGGGTCATCTTTGTAGTCTCCTCTTGTCTCACTCCAACAGCTCTGTGTTCTTTTTATGCTGGGGACAGCAGAACATGCAGCCCAGGATCTGATTTGCATTCTGGGTTGCATGAGGGTACTGCTGTAATAATTAATAGATAGACAGACAGATAGATAAAATAACTGAATAAATAAAGCCCAACATTTTGGGGTTTGGGTTTCCCACACCACGAGAAGCTCAATCTCCATTTGCCACCAAATGCTTAGAAGGAATGTTTGCAAAGCTTTGAACTGCTCAGTGGCTTCTGTCATTACTTTCTCAGTGGTTATAATCTGTATTTGAATCTTTGTTTGTGTAGGAAACAGGAGGCCATGTTCACCTGAAGCTGTTAAGCATAAAAGCAACCCTGGGGAATGTTTCTAAGCTACAGAGATGTGCTAAGGGTCATGGTTTATCACCACAGTTGGTAGAGTTAGATAATCGCTGGACCTGATGATCTTAAATTTCAACCAAAATGATTCTATTGTAACAGCAAGTGCAAGAGGCTCAGTCCCCTCAGGCAGTTAACCCATGCCTGGCAGTTACAATATCTCCTGGGGAAGCTAAACAAAAGCTCCAGAGTTTGTGCCCTCAAACTCTCACCAGCTGTTGGTGTCGTGGTGTCTAGCACTGTCCCTCTGTTGGAAGGCTACAGGCCTCATCCGCTCTCTCTGTGATGCTGCACCATTTTGACCCTTCTTTATTTAAATATGCATAACACAGCCCAGCAAGAAGTGCAATACAGTTTCAGCTGTGGTTTTTATGCCTTCATTCTGTTGTAAAACCCAAATTATGAGTCCCACTGGAATGGTTAGAATGGAGAGCACAAATCAAGTGCAAGGGCAAGAGACTCCTAACAGGAAGAACAGAACCTGAGGAACATCTTCATGACTCTTCCATAGCTAAGGACATTGTGACATGAAGGCAGTGAAACATAATGCAAAAATTAGTTAATGAGCTAACTAATTATCCTTAGTGAAGTCTGCTATCAATGTGAGACTGCTTTTAGCTGGCAGTCCACCCCTGGCCAAAGCAGAGGACCCACACCAATACAGCAGCTTTGAGATTTATCCTATCCAGCCACTGCTGCAAAGGAAGCATACCACGAAGAACACCATCAAAACGAAAGCAAGTTGAGTGCTGTGGCAGCTTCTTGCCAAAACTCTTTCAAAAGCCCCTACCATAGGACAAGCCTTTCACAACTCCTTAAGGAAAGAAAAATTAGACTCTGTCCTTCCAAAGAGACATCTCTGGCAGAGACAGGAGTGCTACATCTGCTGTTGCCATCCACATACACCTTTCATACATACATAGATTGGTTTGGGTTGGAAGGGACCTTGAAGATCATCTAGTTCCACCCCCCCCGTTATAGATAGGGACACCTCTCACTAAACCTCATCCAACCTGGCCTTGAACACCTCCAGGGTGTGGGCATCCACAGCCTCCCTGGACAACATGTTCCAGTCTCACCACCCTCACCATCAAGAATTTCTTACTGCTGTTTGAGCTGCTATGGGAGCTCCAGAAAAGATCTCCACTGTTTAACAGGAATAGCTGGAAAAAAAACTCTTCTCTTTTTCTTATTTTGAGTCTGCCATTCCCTAGGTCTCTTACTGAATGAGGCAGGATGCAGTTGTTCACTTTTTCCACATCATCAACAACCGAAGACTAAGCAGAGGACAACCTCTTAGCACAGACACAGGACCTTCTGATGAGGTAAGTTACCAAAACAGCATCAGAAGGAAAAAAAAAGAAAGAGGAGCTAGCATGTTCATATTGCAGGAGCTTCTGCCATCTGTTATTAGCAGTAGAGCCTCTTCAAAACACACAAAGACTGACTGAGGTATTGCACTTAAAAGTGTGTTAAAGAGGTTTTGATGTGATCCTAAAAAGGCACATCCCATGAGGAAATACATTGGAGAAATTCAACAATCAGCTGGGAAATAGACAGCTGGGAAACACAGGGGTCCCAAGGATATTGGGAGGACACACAGTTTCCCTTCTGGTAAAGTGGTATCACTCACACTTCTCTGGATGCCAGGAGGACACCATGTATCTCAGGAAAAGCTTCACAGCAGTCACCTTCCAGGACAAAGCTCAAAGGTGATCTAGTGGAGGATGTCCCTGCTCACTGCAGAGGGGTAGGACTGGATGACCTTTGGAGGTCCCATCCCACCCAGACTGTTCTATGATAAAACTGAGTGAAAGGGAACACACCAGAACTTGTCTAACAAAAGGAACACCTCTGTAGTTGGAGAGGATTGCAGCACTCACCTAGGAGGGGAAAAGAGCTTCTCTCCCTTCTTTCTGTTTCAAGATCAGGACCTCAGCAGTAGGTGTTGGTACAGGTGTCATTAGTTGGCTGTAATTACAGCTTTCTTCCCTCATGCCAGCTGCCTCACTTTGCCTTTTGACACAGAGTGTTTAATGCAGGCTGTGGTCCCACAGGTGACTCTTCAGCTCTGCCCTCGTGCTTGTGCCACCCTGCCTGTGCTGCAAGGTCTCACATAATTCATCTGCAGAGAAAAATTAGTGCCTGTATTTTCCTGTGCACTACAGTTTTGGAAGAATAGATCAATATATGGAAATATATTCTTATGGTGTGCGTGTGTATATATATATATCTACACACACACATGAGAAGCTCAACATGAGCCAGCAGTGTGCACTTGCAGTCTGGAGGGCCAACCAGATACCAGACCCTGGGCTGCATCAGGAGAAGTGTGGCCAGCAGGTTGAGGGATGTAATTCTCTCCCTCTACTCCACTCTGCTGGGACCCCACCTGGAGTACTGTGTCCAGTTCTGGAACCCCCATTACAAGAAGGATGGGGAGATGCTGGAGCATGTCTGCTATGAGGACAGACTGAAAGAGTTGGGGCTGCTCAGTCTGGAGAAGAGGAGGCTCCCAGGTTACCTTATTGTGGCCTTTCAGTATCTGAAGGGAGCCTACAAGAGCTAGGGAAGGACTTTTCAGGATATCAGGGAATGACAGGACTAGGGGGGATGCAGTGAAGCTGGAGATGGGTAGGTTCAGGCTGGACATGAGGAGGAAGTTGTTCAGCATGAGAGTGGGGAGACCCTGGAATGGGTTGCCCAGGGAGGTGGTTGAGGCCCTGTCCCTGGAGGTGTTTAAGGCCAGCCTGACCTAGGGTAGTGTGTCCCTGCCCATGGCAGGGGGATGGAACTGGATGATCCTTGTGGTCCCTTCCAACCCTGATTGATTCTATGATTCTAAGTAATTCTATCAAGTATAGTTACTTAGCACATTACTTTCCTCTTTACACCTCCTTTATTATATTGATAAAACCAGGCATAGCTTTTGCCCTACTTCTTGATGAATGACTCACAAATCATTCTCCTTCAGCACCAAAAGCAGAGAAGCTCTGCAGAAGGACATCATTAACCTAGAAAAACATAGGTTGGTGCCACAGTAAAGAGATGGCAGAAGACAGAGAGAGGTGGTACAAGACAGGGTGAATGTGGGACTTTTACCTGTGGCCATATGTCTTTGTGACACTGTGGCTACAATTAATTTAGCTCATTAATTCAGTTAACAGTATTTTGGGGTCTCTTATGTGTGCCAAACTGCAGTCAAAGCCATCAGCTGATGTCACAGAATCACAGAATTATAGAATGGTTTAGGTTGGAAGGGACCTCAAGGATCATCCATTTCCAACTCCCTGCCATAGGCAGGGGCACTTCCCACTAGAACAGGTCACTCAAGGCCTCTTCCAACCTGGTCTCTCCAGGGAAGGAGCAGCCACCCTGGGCAACCTGTGCCAGTGTCTTTCCTAATGTCTAGTTTGAATCTCCCCTCTTCCAGTTTAAACCCATTATCCCTTGTCCTGTCACTACAAGACCTTATAAATAGTCCCTCCCCAGCCTTCCTGTAGGCCCCCTTCAGATACTGGAAGGCCACTATAACACTGGATCTGCCTGACACAGCTAAAATCCACTTGAGATTGAAAAGGTGTGAGCAGGAAATAAAAGGAAATCCAGGATCACCATAGAGTTGCTCAGCTCCCACACTCTGACCTCCTTTGGTCTCTTCTGTCTTTTCTTCAGATCGTATTTCTTTGCTTGCTGCCTGCCTCAAAAGTCACCATAAATCTGTGGCATGCAGTAAGAATAACAGAGAAGGCACCGAGTAATACAAGGGGCTAGAGCTCTAGCCCAGGAACCTGCAAGGAGCTGTAAATCACTCTGGGGAAGCTTTATCTGGGAGAAGTGGGGGCTGAGGCTGGGAAGGCAGCAGGTGTGTGGCCCCTGCCTACTGCATGGCAGCCACTGTGCCTTGGGCTCCCTGGGGGTGAGGTGAACCTCTCTGCCTTGGTGCTCCTTGCCTTTCCCTGCATCATCCATATGCCTGCCCTCTTCCCCATCAGCATTTGGGCTGTGCCCAAAGACAGATGCCCTCTGCCAGAAGGCGTCCACACAGCATGCCCCAGCCCTTCCTTGTCTTCTTCCCTCTCTCAGCCATGAGGTTATCAGCATTGAGGTATTAAGTACCTAGTGAGTAGCACATTCTCTCTGTTCCTAACAATTAAAAGCATAGTCTGTAATTAACCTAGAGCCCCCAAATAGGGATCCTAGGGTTCTCCAGACTTGGACAGTGATCACAGAATGTTAGGAGTTGGAAGGGACCTCCAGAGATCATCCAGTGCAACCTCCCTGCCAGAACAGGATCACCCAGGGCACGTCACACTGGAACACATCCAGGTGAGTTTTTAAACTCCACAACCTCTCTGGGCAGTCTGCTCACCACAAAGAAGTGTCTCCTTGTGCTGAGGTGCAACCTCCTGTGTTCTAACTTGCTTTAAGTATTTTGAAGGAAAAAGTGCTCCTTTAAATGCATACTGGGTGTGGACAGCAATACTCTTCCCTCCACATAAAAACAAGAGCAGAGGAATATTTGAATCCTGCTTGAGCTCAGCAGTACTCAAGAGGGTAGAACAATCTGCATAGAAACATCCACATTTACCATTCTGTATACTAAAAGAGCTACACTGACCTACACAGCTGAAGTCTGATTGTACCCTAGATTTGGTAAGTCTTTCAGCCTCCCCTGCCTACCAGAAGATAGAAGCCAGCCCCCTCCACATCATCTAGCCCCTTTCCTGCAGCACGCACCCCTAGACTGGCACAGTCCCACACGATATCCTTACACCAGAAAACACAACTCTGGCAATTGCTTTCATCTTTTGTTTTGGTTTTCCTGCCTCTTTGTAAGCAGGAAAAGGCCACCAAGATGCATCAAGTCTATTCACAGAGATGCCCTCAAGGCAGTAGCAAAGCACTGGGACACCCCTTACCCTTATTTCGTTTGGGGGAAGTAACCCACTGAATGTGATGTACAGCTGCATGCCAGGGGAAAGACCAGCCACCACTCACACTGTGTGTGCGCTGAGGTGTTTACTTCCTCTTGGCATCATCCATAGCAACTAAGGCAGCAGGAGTGCACTCAAGCCACATCTTGTCAACCTGCAGCATGCAAAGCACGCTCCAAGTAGCTGTAGGCAGGCATCATCAGCTGAAAGTGAGTTCCTTTTGTAGCTGTTTTGGCTTTGCATGAGCAAGGACCACTTCTTACTGGTGTGTGGCAGTACTTACCCACAGGAAGGTAGATGTAGTTCCTCAGTTAGAAATTTTCTTCCAAGCATGGAAACTTTTTGAGGGAGATTTTCCTAATTCTCCTTTTGTGCCAATGTGAGTAAAATTTGGGGCATGCTTTTTTTTTTTCTTCTGTCAGCTAGTAAAACGTGATGGATGTCTGAAATGTGATGTATTTGTAAGGTTTCTCCTTTTGTTGTTGTTTTTGCTACAGTTAAAACTCCTTAAGCTCTGGAAAAGCTTCTGAGTTGCAAAGGGAACAAAAAGGGAGCTAATTTATCTGTTCAAACTTCCAAACTCAAGACTCTTGGTTTTGGGAACAAAAAGCAAATTATTAAACCCTGGGCCATCAGTCACTTTATCTTTCCCACAGGAAAAAGCAGTAAGTGGAGAGGAAAAAAAAAGAAAACACAACCCAGGGTTTGATCATGTCACAACTTTAAAGGGTTTTTTAATGTTGTAACCATGCCTTTAGTGGAGCTCACTGGAACGAACCAGAAAGCCAAGCATAAATAAAAATAGGACCTATGGGACTCCCCATCTGATTTTCAAATAGTCACTGCTGCAACACCACTTGTCTAGCTCACAGGGAAGCTTTTTAACAGATGCGGGTTAAAGAGGACTGAATCCAGGTTAAATCCAGAGGAAGAGTGCCCATATGGCAATAATTGGCTGAGGGAGGACTCCAAGGACCCAGATTAGGTTGAAATCTCCCAGATCCTTCAGTGCTGCAAACTGTGTATTACTCTTAATGGTTCCACAAGAAGTGAGATGTTTTCACTGAAAGCCAGATGCTTGAAAGCCTTGCCTTAGGTGAAGGAAGGATTAAGCTGCCACTTTTCACACAAAGTAAATACCAATTTACCTTCTCAGGAGTTGGTTTCTTTTCAATTTAGATGTTTACCTTGAGGAGCACCATTCATTCGTGCCAGCTCCACCCGCTTCAAGCGTTTCTCCTCTCTTTGAATGTTCTCTTCCAGTGTTAACTGGAAACATCTACTAGTATGTAAACTGCTGCAGGCTTGAAGCTGATGGAGACCTTTTTAACACATTAATGCCTATGTCTGCAAAAAAAAATCTCACTCGTGCTCCTCGTGGATCAAAATACTGTTCCTTACATTTGCATGTCAAGCTGAAGAGGGAAACTCTTGAGTAAGAGCCTAAGGCTCTGGCTGGAATACAAATGCAAGCCATATCAGGGATCTTAGTTGCAACTTCGTTGTCTCTTAACCTGGTTACTGCTATGTTTTTGACTTGTGTTGGGAGACTAAGCATGACCTGCATTCCACAGCCGGTCAAAAGCCTTTCTATCATCAGATGCTTAGCAGGACTGGTAATAATTATTGTTAATTGCAGAACAATTAAAAGTGACTCAGGAACATGATCTGTTTGAAAATCACTGAGTGCTTTGGCCTACGGTTTATCATGTCTTTTCCTTACTCTGTTAAGCAGTACTGGCTCTGAGCATTCAACTCACTGAATCCCAGATTCTCAAAGACACTTTCAAAGGCTTCTGTCTCCCATAGTTTTTATAATGGACATGAATACTTGGGAGACCTTCATGGATGCTTTCAAGCCACATGGATCAGAGCTATGCCAATATAACTTTAAAATGTGTTGTGAGCACCTCTGCCATTCAAGCATTGGTGCTGATCCAAGGACTCGGCTGTCTTTTACTTCTAAGGATCCCACTTGCATCTGCATTGCAGCAACAAAGATGTCTGCAGCTCAGTTGCTCTCAGCTCTCCCAGTTCTGCAAAGTCTGCAGTGTTGGGGACTTTTACTGGGAGTGCAGATTGCTTTCCTTGGCATTACCTCGGTGAACTTCCAGCAAGGCATAATGAGAAGCCAAGCAGACAGGACTGTGCTTCAGTGTAACTGCAGGCAGCTGTATCCAGGAGCCCAGACCTAAGCACAACTTTGGGTTAAAGCACTCTGGAAGACAGCCGAGTTTGAACTTAATCAGGGCAAAAAGATGTGCTCGAAGAGCCTGGAACATATCCTGGGTAGTTTTAAGGGAAATCCTTCAGTGTACTGTAGGCCTGGTTGGGCTGCAGACAGCAAGAGAGGGGCTGTATGAACAGACACACTCCTTCAGCTGACTTCTATGTTTTCTTCCACGAGGGCTGCATCCACTCCTCAGGTGCACCTGTGCAAAAGCAATGGCACTAGCAGGGATTGCCTGGGTGCAGCCAGAGAGATTGCTGCTGCCTTGCAGCTAACATTCTTGTGAAGTGTCTGAATCTCAAGAGCAAAATGTTTGGATTTTGCCACAGTAAATGTTTGTAAAGTTAGTGCAGTTCTTTTTGCTTGGAGCAAAGGGACCACAATTTGCTGCAGCCTGTTACTGGCTGGCCTTGGATGTGCCTAGGTGGCCTTCAGCTATCACACTTCCCATTAAGTGCATTAATGCAGTGACTCGAACCAGTGCAGAGTGCCAAAGCACAGAAAATGCCTCTCACACACTTCTTGGCATCTGTCACCAAGTGTCTTGTAGCTCTCTGACATTGCTCTGTTCCACCTGCACAGCACATCCATGGAGCTGCTTCCCACACTCTGACCATGCTGAAGCACTCTGCTGCAAATTCACAGCTGCACTGCATCTTCCCACCTGCTCACCCTGCGCAGAAGTCAATTCAGTGCAAGGGGTGGCATTTTTCTGCTTGGATGATCTTTTGTTGGTAATTTTGTTGTAAGCATATGGAGTCCTGGTCAATTCCAGCTTCTTGAACCAACACTCTGCTTTCCGTCCTTTCAGCAGATTCAATCCAATTCTGTACCCTCCCTCCCCACCTTTGATGCACTGTTGTATTTCATGACAGAAATGACTTTACTCATGAGCAATCCTGCCAACAATTACCCCTGTAACTGGTGTGCACCCTATTGTGACAACTACATGGTGTTATTACAGAACCCTCTCTAAGCCCTGACAGGTTTCAGCTCTGCCATCTCTGGGCACACTGCTGTGCACGGTCACCTCCCTGGTAATCAGCAATATGCTCAGCCCTCTGACTATCCCAATGGTGCAGGGCACATCACCCCAGATGACTCCTGCTAACACTCTGGTTTGTCCTCATTTACTATTTGTCTCCCAGCATGAGCACAGTCCTGGCACCAGGCACTGAGTAGGGAAGCTTTCCCAGCATGAGGCAAGGCAGCATTTTTCCTCCCCTGATGAGCAGCAGCTCTCTGTTTTCAACCACAAGTGTCACTCCTCTTTGGCAGTATGTGGCATGTCATGTTGACTGTCTACCAGCATGGGCTGGCATGCAAGCCATAGTCTCACTGCAGTTTGGGATTCTCTACCAGTATAATGCCCCTTTTGTAATCTGTCCTTTCAGTGGAGTGCCCAGGGACTACTGTCTTCAAGGTCTTTGCCCTCTGAAGTGCAACCATGGAGCAACAGCCCCAGCAGCTGGCACTTTATGGTACCTACACACAGCTGCAGTGTTGGATTTTCACCAGTGGTAGCACTGCCTGATTTCAGGATTGTATGAAAACATTTACCTTTGTTTAGTGTTTTTCCAAATGAAGGACGAATTTCCATGCTGGGCATCTGATTTTAGAGAATATGGAGGTTTGTAGTCATAAAAAAACCCAACACAACAGCCTCGAACAGGATCACAGAAGAGGCAGAACACACCTCCATGAAATGCAGAATTATAATTCAGCACAAGGGCTTTCATGTCAGGGATCTGCTTGATGTCATTTTTGTACCTTGTCTCAAAACACCAAGGACTTTCTCCAGAGCACAGAAAGCAAACAAACAACTGACATCCTGGCCTCAGATCAAAAAAACACAAGCACCAGCTTGCACCTGCTCTCTTACAAGCAAATGTGCAGGCTTTAGACCATCAAGAGGTATTAAGCTCCTGCTCATTAACTGTTACACTAAAACACCAAAAGCTCTTTCAGAAGACAAGTTATAAGTGTATGTGATGATATACCCTTATCCTACCTAGAATCACAAATGGGTTGGGTTGGAAGGGACCTGCAAGATTCAGTCCAACCCCCCTGCAGTCAGCAGGGACATCCTCCACTACAGCAGGTCGCTCAGTCTTGTCCAGCCTGTCCTTGATTATCTGCAGGATGGGGCATCAACTACCTCCCTGGGCAATCTGTTGCAGTGTACTCTCATGCTCAAGAGCTTGTTCCTCACACCCAACCTCAACCTGCTCTTCTCTTGTTTCAAACCATTGCTCTCGTCCTGTCTCTGCAGGCCTTTGCGAACAGTCCCTCTGCAGCCTGCTTGCAGCCTCCTTCAGCTACTGTCAGGCTGCTCTAAGGTCTCCCTAGAGCCTTCTCTTCTCCAGGCTGAATAACCCCAGCTCCCTCAGCCTGTCCTCCTAGCAGCGGTGCTCCAGCCCCTGATCATTTTCATTGTCCATGTCCTTCCTGTGTTGAGGGCTCCTTTCCTCAGACTTCGTACGTGCAACACAAGAGCACAGGACCTCAAGTAATGCTGTGAGTTACAAAACCCCAGCTTGTTTTCCATCCTGATTCAGCAGCCCAAGCTACAGCTTCACATATTGCTGCAAACATTTTCAGCACATGGTTCTGGAAAATACGTGGGCTACCACGGAGCTGTGCTTTAAAGCTCCTGCTGGAGCTTCCATTAGCTATACTGACACCTACTGCTAAGGGCAGAGCTGATTAATTGCAGGCTTGCAGGCTGCTAAACACAGGCCCCACGGTTTTGCATGTACTGTAGGTCTTAGTTAAGGGAGCGCTGTGGAGGTTTTGGCCCTTTTGTTCTAATGACTTTGCCAGAATACCTACAATCTGAAAACTCACAGCTCGTTACCAAGAACAAAATGCTGACCCAGGCAGAGCCAGAAGATTCAAGACAGACTTCAGAGATGAGATCTAACAGGCTGTTGTAGTATGCTGAATTCCCCCATGCAGCACATTTGCTGTGTAGTTACTGCATGCAAGCCTAAGCTAGACGTTTCCAGCCAGTTTTGTATCCTGGAGAAGAGCAGGATGTTTTAAGCTCCACACAATGCAACTACTACTCACACTCGTCTAAGATGTTTCCACTGCAGCTGTGAGCCTGCATTTTCAGTGGGATAAAGAGAGCTCCCAATTTGCAATGCATGTCCCGCAGCCCTTGAACATGGCCAGCATGGCAATATCCTTCCAGCAGTTTTAAATTAAGAGATCCTCTTTTATACAGCAAGAAGAAAAGAGAAGATTAAAAACAGCTCCAGCATTGCCTATTCTCTTGGGTTTCCAGAGAGGCAGTGAATTTTCCTCTTGTACCAATGGCCTTCCTCACTCTCTGTGAACAGGAGCCAAAGAATGCTCCGAACCTCTCCTTAAGGGTATCAAGAAAAGGCCTTGTTGGGAGGTATGGAATGGCCTCCAGAACCACCTGAGTCCAGGGAAGTGTGGCATTTTTGGATCAGAGCAGCAATACCCAGTTTGTTGTCAAAGGGAATGTCAGGTTTTACACTTGTCACAGCTTACCTGGCTAGGAGGGTGATGGTTTTGATGTCAGCCAAGCATGGCAGACAGGAATAGAGGTTTATGACTAACTTAAATTTTCACTCCAGCTAAGCAGTAGTGAGATACTGCATAATCAAAACAGATCCAAATGGTTATACATAAACAGCCTGAGACATCTGGCCTTAACATAACCCCCTAAGCTTTACAGGATTCCTATTTCCTGGTATATTTTGCACGTGGGAGAATTATTTCTATGGCTACCACCAGCCTCAGGACCTTGTTGTTACATCTTCCACACTTCTTGGCTTTAAGACTCTGCAATTTTTGTTTTCAGAATAAAAACTTTCTCCCCCCAAAACTATTTTCCCAAAGTTGCACCACACAAGGTTTAGGTTGGACATCAGAAACAACTTCTTTTCTGAAAGGGTTGTCCAACTCTGGAACAGGCTGCCCAGGGCAGTTATGGAGTCCTCATCCTTGGAGGGATTTAAAAGCTGGGTAGATGCTGTGCCGAGGGACATGGTTTAGAGGTGACCTGGTAGTGCTGGGTTAAGGGTTGGACTTGATGATCTGAAAGGTTTCTTCCAACCTAAATGTTGCTATGATTCTATGACTTAGCATCTTCCATTGTTTTCCAGGTGCAAACTGAGTGGGGAATTCTTTTTTGGGAGCATTTAAATGTAATGAAATGAGCCTGCTTAAGGTAAACTGAGGGACCAAATCAATGCGGGTTTTGCTTCTTCTATTCTGAACGTGGTCCCTGGATTTTACAGATACAGCTTTTTGCTTGTAACATAAACCTGACCAGCTAAAGAATGCTGTGTGACTTACTCTGGTATTGTTTGTTAAACACTGAAAGACTCCTGACAAGGAGTTAAGGTTGAAAACAAACCCAGGAAAATCTGTTGGTAAAATTTGTGGCGCTCAAACTTAGATGTCATGGAAACATGGACATCAAGAATGCAAGCTGACAGCATCTGTGGAACAATTTCCCATACATTCCACTCAAATGAATCATAGAATGGTCTGTGTTGGAAGGGACCTCCAAAGGTCACCCAGTCCATCCCCTCCTGCCTTCAGCAGGGGCATCCTCCACTAGATCAGGCTGTCCAGAGCCCTGCTGAGCCTCACCTTGAGTATCTCCAGGGATGGGGCCCCAAGCACCTACCTGGGCAACATGTTCCAGTGTTCCACCACTGTCATAGTAAAGAACCTGTTCCTTCTCTAGTCTGCAGTCCCTATCCCTCATCCTATCACTACAGGCCTTTGCAAACAGTCTTGCTCCATCCTTCTTGTAAGACCCCTTCAGGTACTGACAGGCCTCTAATTAGGTCTCTCTGGAGCCTCATCTTCTGCAGCCTGAACAACCCCAGCTTCCTCAGCCTGTCCTCATAGCAGAGGTGCTCCAGCCCCTGATCATTTTCATGGCCCCACTCTGGACCCACTCCAGCAGGTCTATGTCCTTCCTGTGTTGAGGGCTCCAGACCTGGATGCAGTACTCCAGCTGAGGTCTCCCCAGAGCAAAGTGTCAGAATCACCTCTCTGGATCTGCTACCAACACTGCTTCTGACAAAGCTCAGAATGTGATTTACCTTCTGGACTGCAAGCTCACACTGTCTGCTCATGTCCAGCTTCTCATCCATCAGCACCCCCACGTCCTTCTCCCCAGGGCTGCTTTCTATCACCTCCTCCTCCAGTCTGTACTGAGAGTAAGGAGCCCTGCACTTGCTCTTGTTGAACCTCATGAGGTCCACCTGGGCCCACCTCTTCAGCTTGTCCAGGTCCCTCTGGATGCCATCCTGTCCCTCTGGTGTACTGACAGCATCACTCAGCTTGATGTCATCTGTGTTTAAACTTGCTGCCGATGCTCTTGATCCCATTGTCTGTATCAGTGACAAAAACATTAACTAGCACAGGTCCCAGTATGGATCCCTGAGAGACACCACTTGTCACTGCTCTCCATATGGACTTCAATCCATTGAACATCTATCCAATTCCTCATCCACTGAACAGTCCACCCATCAAATCCACATCTCTCCAACTTGGCCAGTAGGATGTTCTGGGGACTGTGTCAAAGGCCTTGCAGAAGCAGAAATTAAACAGATCCAAGAGCAGACAAACTTGGAAATCAGCAAAACTTCTTTAATTCAGACTTCAAAAAAAGTAATTATTTTGCAGGCAGCTACTAAAGACCATGTAAGCCACCAAATTTAGAGCTGTGAGGGACAGGGAAACAAACATTTCATCTATGACTTACTTTGCTGGTCTCAGAAGTATGTTTTAGCTCTTGTTTTGATGTGAATTAAGACACTGTTGCTATGCTGCTTATCAGGGAAGGCAGTAGGTTGTATAGTTATCTCCTGATTGGGGCAAAATCACTACCCTGAAACCACACAACCTACTACCTCATCCTGTTAGAGCATCAGGAGTTATCTTCTGAAGGAAACTTATACCACACCATTTTTCCAGTAGGATTCCCTTAATGCCTTTTAGCCCCCACGTTTCTTAGCCTTAAGAAGGCCACAGTGATGTGCTGTCACCTTTCCTGGAAGTCAGTCAGGACTAGGAGGGTGACTCCAGAGATTAAGAATCCCAGAGGAAAGCACTGTCCCTCCCAAACTAGCACTTTGTAATAAAGAGCAAGTTAAATCAGCATACCAAAACCGACTCAAGAAACCTCTTCACTTCAGGCTGAAGCATTTACCAGTTCCAGGGCAGAATGTGAACAACTGGAAGACATCCTTGTGTTTTTTGGTCCAGCTCACTTCATGGTTTCTCAAACAGCCTAAGCAAAGTGGATTTAAATAGCTGCTGAATCAAAAGTGGCATTTGCCACTGAGTACGAACACAGATGCCACCAAGCAAGGGAGCAATGGGTCAGCTGTTTCCAAATGGCCACTCTCATGGCAGCTTGAGAAAGGTGAGTGAAAGCAAGCCTGCTTCAGGCTGGGCCCTGTCACATACATCCCCCCTTCTCTGACAAGCATTGCTTTTGAACCTGAATGGGGAAGCACAGGAATCTAAACACACAAAGGACATCTGTGTGCTTTCATAAGCCTGCTCTGAGAATCAAGCCCAACATATAGAGAGAGCCACCACAGAATGTTAGAGTTGATAAACATTTGCTTTGTCTTTTGAAGACCTTTCCAGCGATGGTATCACAGCCACTTCAGGAAAGACAGTAGATTGTATAGTTATGTGACAGGCAGGGCATAACCCTAAAACTATACAACCTACTACCTCACCCCAAAGGACAGTCAGAATCTGAGCAGCTGCATTCCCAGAGAGCTGGATTGCTTGGTGACAACCTAGAAGACAAAAAAACTCTGGAGACAAGTGTTAGCAGTCTTGAGTCCGAAACGGTTTGCTGTGTACCAGTCAGTACTTTGCTTAATGAGCTCTGGTTTCATGTTCAGCAGATCTGCAACTTGTGAAGTTGTGTCAGTGACAAGGTACAGGAGGGGGGAGGGGACACAGCATCCATGTTTAATGGATGCACTCCTGCACTTCCAGCCCTGACAGGACTGCATGTTAGCCAGCTACTCTTGACAAGTCAAGAAGGCATAGCTACGACTTGGAGAGTGGATGCTGACTGAGACAAGTCATTTCAGGTGCTTCTAGCAGAAATCTGGTATCCTAATGGGAAGAGATGAATTTCTCTGACTGAATCTCCCATGAGTAAATCCAGAAGACTGAAAAGAAGATCTCAAGATGGTGAGGAAGCATCACAGCCCACTTAAACAAAATGCTAGAGTGAAACTTGCTCCAGCCTCACACTAGGCTAGTCTTGGAGAAGGCTCTTATTCCCCACCATCTGGTATTACAGACCACAAACTTCTCATTCAAGGAGCGAGTGGAAATAACTGAGATACCAGTCCACAGTGCAACATAAATACTGCTTTATAGAACCATAAAATCATGAAGGCTGGAAAAGACCTCTAAGATCATCAAGTCCCACCAGAACCCAACTACCACAACCACTAACCCATTGCCTGAAGCACCACATCTACAGCTTCTTGAACACCTCCATGGAAGGCGACTCCACCACCAACCCGGGCAGCCTGTTCCAACCCCTCACCACTCTCTCACTCAAGAAGTTTTTCCTCAAAGCAAATACTCTTACCATAATCATCTGACATATATGTTGCTTTTCTTTTCAACAGCTAACTAAAATAAACCCCAACAAATGACAGCTACAGCAGCCACACAGAGAGAAACTGAAGAAAACATGAAACGAAAGCCACAGCAGCCACACACAGAGAAACTCAGGTGCTGTTGCACTAGAAAGCAGATCTCACCTCAAAGGCTGAAGGTCATATTTCAGGGTAACTGAAGTGATCTGCCACCTCTTTCAGCATACCTGACAGGGGGACCTAAAAAGAGAGGCAAGAAAAAACACAAAGGTATCAATTTTTCTTCATTGTATACCAAAACTGCTCTAAGGTGAGGGAAAATGTGCATTTTTATCAAGCAGCCTACCATGGCCTCTGGGGACTCGACAGTTTGAAAGACACAAAACAAGGTGAAAAAATCCAGAAGGTATTTTTCTAGATGGACCCAAACGTTAAAAGCATTGCAGAGACAAGTAGAGAGAGGTATCAGGTACTTCACCTTCAAGGAACAAACAGTTTAAATGAAGCAGAAGGAAAGAGAACACAGATGTCTGACCAAATCAGCTGTCAATGTGTTAATCTAGAAAAGGCAATTTCAGACTGCCACCTTCAGATGTATTTCACTGCAGCTGAGTGAGAGTGAGTCCAGAGGAGGCCACAAAGATGATCCAAGAACTGAAACACCTCTCCTACGAGGACAGGCTGAGGGAGCTGGCATTGTTCACCCTGGAAAAGAGAAGACTTCAGGGGGACCTTAGAACTGCCTTCTAGTAGCTGAAGGGATCCTCCAGGAAGGCTGCAGAGGACTTTTCCTGAGGGTGTCTAGAGACAGGACAAGGGGGAATAGTTTGAAGCTGAGGGAGAGCAGGGTTAGACTGCATCTTAGGAAGAAGTTCTTCAGTAGGAGGGTGGTGAGACTCTGGAATAGGCTGCCCAGGGAGGTTGTGGCTGCCTCTTCCCTGGGAGTGTTGGAGGCCAGGTTGGATGAGGCCTTGAGCAGCTGAATCTAGGTGAGAGTTGTCCCTGCCCATGGTGGGGAGGTTAGAGTAAATGATCTCTGAGATCTCTTCTGACCTTAGGCATTCTATGATGCTACGATCACGCCCAGCCAGAGGTTACTGGGTGCTGTAGGCTGGATGTCCTGCCTGTTTATTGCACAAAACAGGAATGGTTAATTCTGAGACCACTGTATGTGAGGAAATCCTGTACAATTCCAGCATTACAGCTTGCAATATCAGTGCCCTTCTGGGCCAGTAAGTCCATACATTAAAATATTCTTTGTGTACTGCACCAAGAAATTTCAACATCTCATTAAACTTCCAAAATCTGGTAGCAGAAGGCACTCTCTGACCACTGTCAAAAAAGCTAATTTGGAAAGCTCTACAGCAGAAAGCAGGAGCTTCTCTGTGTGCTTAAGGGTTTCAATACCTGCACTTCTCTGAGTGCCAGCTTCCTGGCAAGGTATGAATTATTCTCTGGATTATTACTCTCTGAATAAGCCTTTGAAAATATTCCTATCCTGTACTTCTGGATTTTAGAGAAGGTGTTTCAAAACATCTTCATTACGCTTGCAGTCACAGATCTCAGCCTATTTACTAAGGGCCAAGAATTTATATTGAAGCAGTGGTTAGAATTCTGGGCAGGCATCAGAGGATTCAAGTGAATTTTAGGGTACCTGCGTGTTGTGCAGTCAGCTGACAAAAAGTGCTCTCAGTCTAACCCTGTGCTTCTGTAACAGCAGTAGACAACACTGGAGGGAAGCTGTGTGTGTGATTTACTTCTGAGTGAGACTTTTGCAGAAGCATTTGCTTTAGAGTGGCAGAATAAAAGTATTTTTTATTCAAGGCCCAGTGAAAACAGTTCATAGAGTCATGGATTCACAGAATGGTTTAGGTTCATAGAATGGTTTAGGCTGGAAGAGACCTTAAAGACCGTCCAGTTCCAATCCCCTTGCCATGGGGGGATTTCACTAAACCAGGTTGCTCAAGGCCTCGTCTGACCTAGCTCTAAGGCTTCTCTGGAGCCTTCTCTTCTCCAGGCTGAACAAACAGTCTCAGCTCTCGCAGCCTGTCCCTTTAGGGAGGTTCTCCAGTCCTCTGATCATCTTCTGTGGCCTCCTTTGGACCCACTCCAGCAGTTCCACGTCCCTCTTATGCTGAGGCACCAGAACTGGAAGCAATGCTGCAGGTGAGGTCTCACAGAGCAGGGAGGCAGAATCCACTCCCTGTCCTGCTGCTCTCCCTGCTTTGGATGCAGCCCAGCACAAGGCTGCCTTCTGGGCTGCCGATGACCACTGCTGGCCCGTGGTGATTTTACCATCAATTGACACCCCCAAGTCCTTCTCCTTGAGACTGCACAGACCCAAACACACACAACACCTGGAAACTTCTGATGATGAGTCTGCATTTAAAACTGATTCCAGTAACTAAGAGATACAACAACACTTTGGGAACCCTGAATGTATTCTAGGGACTTAAACTGACAGCTTATCTTTAATGTATCTTCACTTCCACTTTGAAGTGCAGTGCTGGGTGGGAGGCTGACAAATGTTCACCCTTGCTTTTCTTATATATTTCACCCACAATCACAGAATGTTAGGGGCTGGAAGGGACCTCCAAAGATCACCCAGTCCAACCCCCCCCCGCCAGAGCAGGATCACCTGAAGTAGATCACACAGGACAATATCCAGGCAGGTTTTCAGCATCTCCAAAGATGCTCCATAACCTTCCTGGGCAGCCTGTTCCGGTGTTCTGTCACCCTACTAGGGAAAAAATATTTTCCTCATGCTTACATGGAGCTTTCTATGCCTCAGCTTGCACCCACTGTCCCTTGTCCTGTTGCTGAGCATCACCAAGCAGAGTCTGCCTCCATGCTCTTGGCACTCACCCTTTACATACTTATCAACACAAATGAGGTCACCCCTCAGGCTCCTTCTCACCAAGCTAAAGAGCTCCAGCTCTCTCAGGCTCTCCTCATAAGGAAGATGTTCCACTGCCTTCAGCATCTTTGTGACCCTGCACTGGACTCTTTCAAGCAGTTCCATGAGGTCCTTCTTGAACTGAAGGTTCCAGAACCGGACACAATGTTCCAGATGTGGCCTCACCAGGGCAGAGTAGATGGGGAGGAAAACCTCTCTTGACCTACTACCCACAGCCCCTCTAATACACTCCAGAATGGCATTAGCCTTCTTGGCCACAAGGGCACGTTTCAACAGGATTCTCTTATTTTCTACAGTGAGAACAGAGATTCTCTTCTCTGTGTGCAGCTCTAGCAGAATGTTGCCTCAATGCATATTTCCCCACAGAAACAGCTGTTTGCTCACTCAGAAACATGCTGAGATCATTATTTGCAAAGCACCCCAAATCTTCTGCAATGCTATTTTCTATCAGATCTGCTGTTATGGCTATTAGCAGTACTGAGTGGCAGACAAAAATGGGAAAGAATGTGCTTTTATCCAACACCTCCAATTAATTAGGCTTCTGCTCTCACAAGCTGCTCATAAACTTATTTTAATTGACTAGCTCAGCAAATAGGGATGAACTTGAAAATACTTAACGAAAGAAAAATGCATGTTCATTTTTTTTCTATGAAGAAGAGATCCCTCCACAATAACCAGTTGGCAAAAGCCATGGTTTTAGTTTAGCAACTGCTTAATACTAGGAAAAAAAGATGACATTTCCATATTCTGTTTCTCTCTGCTCTGTGAAAAAAAAAAAATCTCTTGGAACTGATGTTAATAACTACCTCAGCAGTTACTTCTAAAAAGGCATGGGGCCAAGCCTGCTGTTTCTGTGATGTAATAGGAAAGAGGACAGTTTGAAAATAGAGTTGTTATATAATTAAAAGCCTTAGTGATTTCCAGAATCACAGGGGTTGGAAGGGATCTCCAAAGATCCTCCAGTCCAACCTCCCTGACAGAGCAGGATCACCCAGGGCAAGTCCCACAGGAGCACATCCAGGTGGCTTTGGAATGCCTCCAGAGAAGACGACTCCACAACCTCTCTGGGCAGCCTGCTCCAGGGATCTGGCACCTTCACTGGGAAAAAGTTTTCCCTTCTGTTCCTGTGGGACCTCCTCTGCTCCAGCTTGCCCCCAACTCCCCTTGTCCTATCATAGGACATCACTGAGCAGAGCCTGGCTCCATCCTCCCAACACCTTTATCCACATGAATGAGGGCAGCCCTCAGGCTCCTCTGCTCCAAGCTAAAGATCCCCAGCTCACTCAGCCTGTTTTAGGCAGTCACCAACAGGCTGCTCTGGAAAAGCACAGAACAAGCCTTTTGCCATTTCAGAGCACCTTCCACCCAAATTTTCAGCATGCTTTACAAATGCAAAACCTCAAGAGGACAGTAAATGCCCCCTGACATGTGCTGCTCTAAGCAGCACACCATGATCACACCATGGGAAGAGATGGCTCAGAGGCCAGAGACATGGTGGGGCCATTCTCCAGCAAGGCTGAGGGCCTATACACAGGACAGACGAGTTGTTTCCAGCATCTCTCCATACAATGATTGTCCTCTGGCTTCCCAAACAGTGCACAGCCACCATTCTGCCCCTACAGACTATTTATTTACAGTTCAAGTGGCATTAGCTGACAAAAGTGGAATAGGCTGGATGTTAGGGGGAAGTTCTTCACAGAGTGATTTCCCATTGGAATGGGCTGCCCAGGGAGGTGGTGGAGGCACCATCCCTGGAGGTCTTCAAGAAAAGACTGGATAAGGCACCTAGTGCCATGGTCTAGTTGACTGGATGGGTTTGGGTGCTAGGCTGGACTGGATGATCTTGGAGGTCTCTTCCAACCTGGTTGATTCTATCATTCTATGATCTGCTGTAGTGGCCACCGGGGCCGAAGAAGCTTTCCAGCTAAATTCAGGACCTGATCCAGGCCTGGGCAGGAAACTGAATTGCCACATCATGCTTTCAGGACAGGGTTGTGACACAGCAACGCTGTAGTAGGTAACTTTCCCAAAGATTTCAGCTATCAGTTATTTACTGGAGGGAAGGATTCTGTTTCCTGGGGTCAATGTATGAAATACTTCACCTACAGTATCTTCAAACACATTTTAACTAAATAGAACATACATCTAACTACATAACTAAATATTTTCCTCAAAGTCATCAAGAGACTTAAGAGGAGCAATTCACAAGCTATGGAAGTCAACAGTACACCTCAGCTTGGCATCAGTGGCTTTGAGGAATCACAGAATGGTCAAGGTCAGAAGGGACCTCCAAAGCTCATTCAATTCCAACCCCAAGAAGGTCCAGACAATCCAATACAGCACAAATCATGAAGCACAGGCAGCATTTCTGGATCCTTAGCAAACCTCACACATCAGAAGAGAATTTAGGAGCCACTCTTGCACTGAGCAGTAGTTTCATTAAAATAATTTCTCTTCATCTTTCGTTGTGACAGAGAACACCACAGGGACTGTGACACGGTTCTGCTTCGTAAATAATTCGATGTATTCACTGAAATCAAGCATTTCCTAACTGTTTGCAAACACTTGGGGAAAAAAGGAGCAGCTGTGAAATGAGTCAGAACTTTCTAGATAGTATCTCTCAGCTCTTCAATAATTTATGTATGTTCCTAAAATCTGAACATTTTATATACGGGGGAAAAAAATCCCACCAAAAACCAGGCAACCCAACCAAAAACCTTACAAATACATTAGCTTCAATAATTCTGTCTCACACACTGCAGCCTGACTGCTCAGACCCACTCAGGAGCTTCCTGACTCTCCTCTGTACCCATGCTAAAGGCAAGGGAATTCTTACACAAAAATTACTGCCCCTGTGGCATCTTACAGAAAAGGTTTAGAATAGTATTGGACAATGGGAATCAAATGAATGGGAAGAGCTTAACCACAGCATCACAGAAAGTATGGGGTTGGAAGGGACCTCCGGAGATCATCCAGTCCAACACCCCTGCCAGAGCAGGACCACCCAAGGCAGGTCACACAGGAACACATCCAGGTGGGTTTGTAAAGACTCCAGAGAAGGAGACTCCACAAGCTCTCTGAGCAGCCTGCTCCAGGGCTCTGACACCCTCACTGTAAAGAAGCTTCTCCTCGTGTTGGGATGGAACCTGCTGTGATCCAGCTTGGACCTGCTGCTGCTTGTGCTATCAGTGTGCAGCAGCATGAAGAGCCTGGCACCTTCATCTGAACACTCACTCCTCAGATATCGATAGACATTGATAAGGTCCCCTCTCAGCCTTCTCCTCTACAGAGCAAACAGACCCAGGTCTCAGTCTTTCTTCATAAGAGAGATGAGTTCAAGTCCCCCAGTCATCCTCACAGCTCTCCACTGGACTCTCTCCAGCAGGTCCCTGTCTCTCTTGAACTGGGGGGCCCCAAAGTGGACACAGTATTCCAGGTATGGTCTCATCAGGGCAGAACAGTGCAAGAGGAGAGCCTCCCTAGCCCTGCTGGACATACTAGATCTGATTAGCAGCAAAGACAAAGAGATGGGTCTGGGTACATCAAAGGTGTTCTGCACCTTCACAGGCATGTTCCATACAAGGATGTTTGGAATTTCAGAGGCTTAGTGCTGTCAAATACCTTGAGTGTTAGACAAATGCTTCATAACCGAATGCACCAGGAAAATGAGAGCTTTCCATCAGAAGCTATCTGTTTCCCTCGGATGCAGGATCATGCCCTCTGTTCCCGCAAACTGCAGTGCCCTCACTGACGACATTTGTGTTGGGTTGCTGCTGTCACCTGTGAGGTTTGCTTAGGCAGCACTCCGGATGCTAACAAGCCCTAACAGCCCTTGTTCAAGAGAACAATGGCAGCACTTGGAATCTCTCAAAGCCTCCCCAAGGAGAAAAACAAACCCAGGCTTCATCTCTGGCTGCCTGGTACGCTGCCCTAGTGCAGATACAGCCTTACAAAACAACGTCAAGCAGGAACGAAGAACTGCTCCTGCACTTGGAAGCTCTCAAAGCTTCCACAAGGAGAGAATCAAACCCAGGCTTCGCCTCTGGCTGCCGTGCATGCTGCACTTGTGCCCTTAAGCAAAGGCTGAAGGAGATGTGTTTTTACAGAACAGCCTCAAGCAGGAAGGAAGAACTGCTCCTGAGTACCGTGAGCGGTTTGTTTTGTGGGCCCAAGCGCTGCCCCTCCCACTGGCTGCCCAGCCGAGCCGTGGCACGCAGCCCGCTGGCCTGGCTGCCCAGACCTAAGGTGGCTGCGGGCCGGACCCGCCTGGCTGAGAGGCTCTCACGCTGGGCTGCGTTTCTCAGCTCCCCACAGCAGAAATGACGACTACCAGAGCCCAGTGCCCAGAAACCACGGTGAGGTCTGCATCCAAGGGAGATGAAACCTGTGTGGAAGTGGCAACCCCACCGGGGGGCTCCTGAGGTAAGCCTTGCGTGAAACAAATGCTGCAGGGCACTCCTGATCCCTCACCACGCCTAAGAGCAAAAACATCCTGGGCTGGACCGTCTGAGAGATGAGTGTCTGCAACAAGAGGAGGTGAAGCTGTGACAAATTAGGGATTGCTCCCTGTTAAGAGCTCAGAATATGTGTCAGGTTTATCTTATCTTGTTAGAGGTACTTAAAAGGGTTCTATCTGTCTTAAAGGAAGCGTTTCGTAAGCACTCCTAACTTATCTCCATGATTTAGTGCAGGCTGTGCGCAAGCAGAGGACAAAAACCCCAGAAGAATTATCAAGGACACTCCTCAGGTATTTACTTGTTTTAGGATGTTGAACGTTGAATCTTCTTTCTGAAGGGCTTGAACTTGTGTCCCTCAGCTGACGGCTTTGTTAAACGCCTTTGGACACAAAATGTGACCCACAAATTACACAGAATCACAGAACCTTAGAGGCTGGAAGGGACGCCCAGAGATCATCCAGTCCAACCCCACTGCCAAGGCAGGATCCCCTAGGGTAGTTCAGACAGGAATGCATCCAGGTGGGTTTTGAAAGGCTCCAAGAGGCAGACTCCACAACCTCTCTGGGCAGCCTGCTCCAGGGCTCTGGCACCCTCGCTGTAAAGAAGTGTCTCCTTATGTTGAGATGGAACCTTCTATGCTCCAGTTTGTAGCCATTGCTCCTTGTCTTTTTGCTGCACACCACTTGACAGCCACCCCTCAGATATTTACAAACACTGATCAGATCCCCTCTCAGCCTTCCATTTTCCAGACTAAATAGCCCCAGGGCTCTCAGTCTCTCTGCACAGGGGGGAGAGATGCTCAAGTCCTCCAGTCATCCTCACAGCTTTCTGCTGGACTCTCTCCAGCAGGTCCATGTCTCTCTTGAGTTGGGGAGCCCAAAACTGGACACAGTATTCCAGGTGTGGTCTCACTAGGGCAGAGTAGAGGGGAGGAAAACCTCCCTAGCCCTGCTGGATGCACTTTTCTTGATGCACCCCAAGATGCCACTGGCTCTCTTGGCCACAAGAGCACACTGCTGGCCCATGCAGAACTTGCTCTCCACCAGCACTCCAAGGTCCTTCTCCACGGAGCTGCTTTCCAGCAGGGCAGCCCCTAACCTATATTGGTGCCTGTCATTATTCCTCCCCAAATGCAGGACCCTGCACTTGTCCTTTTTGAATTGAGCACGTCTATCTTTGCTTGTCTAGGTGATGTCCAACTTTTCAAAGCTATGTCTTTCCCATTTCCCCTCAAGCCCTGTGGAAGCACAAAATGCAACTCAGCACACTAACCGATGCAGAGAACAGAATCACAACCTTCCTGTCTAAGCACTTGGCCAACCACAAGCAACCATCTGAGTAATGCTTACAAGCAGTTTTGGATGGACAACCCCTTCCCTGCACAGAGCACCTTAAACAAACCACTTGATTTTGAAGTCAACTAGATTTGGCTTTTTATTATGTGCCACAGAGTGTCACACCTAACCTAGGTGACACCACTGACAGCAAGTCAGTTCCTTACATAAACCAGGACAACAACATTAATCACAGTCACAAGGCTGGGAAAACAACATTCAGCAGACACCTTCTTCACAACTGCCATCTCCAATCCCAACCCACAAATTTCCATTTTTGGAAAACTGAATTTTCACTCTGAAATAGACTTAAATCCTTGGGAATTTCTTCCTTTTCAACAGACCTGCAATAAGCCACACTATGGACAAATTAAGCACCGAGAAAGAATGTTTGTCAGGGACGTTCTAAGCCTCGACATGGAACTAAAATTCACTTTGCAGAAATGCAGCTGCTGTCAATAGTTGTAGTTGGTAGAGAAACATCCTTTGCCTTTTGTGCCATCAGGCTTTCATTTGCAGTCATTTTCATGAAAAAATCCAGTCACTTTAAACTTTAGATCTAGCTAAAGATGTCCCTGCTCACTGCAGTGGGGCTGGACAAGATGACAAGCTTCAGGAGTCCCTTCCAACTCAAGGCATTCTAGGATTGTAGCCTTTCAGTGAGGAGTGGACCTCCCTGATCAGCTGCTTTCCATTTGGAGTACTGCACACTGCAGGCACAACAAAGACCCTGAAAAGAAGGCTCACACACACCCCAGCTGCACCAGCCTCGGCACCCACCAAGCACAAAGCCCAGTGCAGTACCCAGACCATGTTTGAGCAGCAGCACTCTGAAAAGGTGAGGGAAGAACCACCAAACCCCATTGCTTTCACTGCTAGAGCCCAGTTTGACTATTTGTACTCATGCACCAAACCCAAAGGCCCTTGGAGTGCAGTGGGGTGACCAGGGCGGTGACACCGATCTGGCACTTGTAGCACAGGGAGCGCTCCTCATGAATTACAGATGAGAAGCTCAGGTGGCCAGGCACAGAGCTCCCTCTGTACAACCTTTTGTCTTCTCAGGTGACCAGCGCTCCTTGTAGATTTACTCCAGTGTCATCTTTTTACCTGAGACTAAAGCTTTCGCTGCTTAAACATTCATTAACGAGTTTAAAGCAGGGTTTCGGGTGGTAGAGGGAGCAGATCTTTGCCAGAGCTTGACGGTGTGTTCCTCCTTGTGTCCCATTATTCATGATGCTACTGCTACAGGCCCTGATTTGGCATAAATGGAAGTCATGGGAGAACTGTTAGGATGAGCAACCAGAAGAGCACAGGAAAAGAATGCCTCCTCAGTTGGTGTTAAAGACACAATTTAATATCACATTTTTTGATTCTGAAGCCTCTTGGGAGTGCAAATGTGCAACATTTTCTCTGAGGAGTGACAAGCTGAGCCCTAACAGCTTGAAAAGAGTCTTTAAAACCAGTTTCTTCACATCCTCTGCACAATTCCATTCCAGTTCCCCAAATATAAAAAACCATCAACTCTTCTCTCCAAATTCATGTGCCTTACACTTCCTTTTAACTCCTATTTAAAACCTACTAAAATCTTTTACTGCCTCGGAAGATAATGTTTTGTGCCTGCTCTGGGACGTTGTAAGATGAGCATTTAGAACCTTTTGGGCAAGAAGGTCCAGTTTAACCCTGCTCTCCCCCAGCTTCAAACCATTCCCCCTTGTCCTGTCTCTAGGCACCCTCAAGAAACGTATCTCTGCAACCTTCCTGCAGGATCCCTTTAGGTACTGGCAGGCAGCTCTAAGGTCCCCCTGGAGTTTTCTCCATGCTGAACAACCCCAGCTCCCTCAGCCTATCCTCATGGAAGAGGTGCTCCAGCCCTTGGATCATCTTCGTGGCCTCCTCTGGACTCACTTGAACAGCTTTGTGTTCTTCTTGTGAGAGGGACACCAGAATTGGATGCTGTTTCAAACATTTACTGCCACCTTGGAATTTCTTCAAGATTGATGCTAGGTATTTGTTCATCTGGCTGTGAACAACTTATTCCATTAGCAAAAAGAGAAAGAAAAAAGATGAGGAAGCAGCTAAGGAAGCAAGAATCCCTATGTGTATGTAACATCAAAAGATCTTCCAGGCCACAATATCGGTACCAAGAGCGCTTAGAAGGCCTGAGGCAATCCACATGGGCCCTACTATCAATTTATCCACTAGGTGTCACAAAGCCATCACACAAGCAAATAAAGAGCAGTTACAGGCAAAACGTGTCCCTGTGCTGCTTCCAAAGGAGAGCTGTTAGCAGAGCAGATGCAGGGAAATGTCACGAGTCTCATGAATATCCATCGTGCCAGGAGAGCATGGGAACCTGAGCCATGATACACAAGAGCTGGTGCTAACATGCTGTGTGTTGTGTAATGGCTGCACAGGCAGGCAGAGAAATGTGCCATTAAAAAAAACATCTTCCTGAGTCCTCAAAGAGGCCTTACAAGTGCTCAGAGTCACAGAGCTGCTTCCTGCTTTCTAATGCTCCAGCAACTGGGCTGATGTATTACCACAGAATCCTAGAGTCATTCAGCTTGGAAAAGACCCTCGAGATCATCAGATCAATCCAAGGTCACTGCTAAACCACAGCACTAAGCCTTAGCAATTAACAAAATCACAGGATGTTAGGGGTTGGAAGGGACCTCTGAAAACCATCCAGTCCAACCCCCCTGCCAGAGCAGGATCACCAAGGGCAGGTCACACAGGAATACATCCAGGTGGGTTTGGAATGACTTCAGAGAAGGAGACTCCACTGGGCAGCCTGTTCCAGTGCTACTGCCCTCACAGTGACATTTTTTTTTTCCTTAAATTATGAAGGTTAGGGCAAAAATTTACCCAATCATTCTGTAGCCATTATTAGTGAGAAATTATTCTCTGCACTGGAGCTATTTTAGTTCTTAAAGATACCTGATCTACTCTGAATTCATAATTACATGTGCACTTGTACTCATCCACAACACTGACTTTAGCACTGCTGAAACAGGCCTTTAGGTTTCAAGAAATGGTTCTTTAAGGACAGGAACATTTCCAGAGTTGCAGAAACCTTTTAATTTGGGCCACATACTCCAGTGTGAATTTATGATCACCTGTACTCACCACTAACCCACAGTTAAAAGGGTTGTGATCCACAGTATCACAGTATCACAGTATCATCAGGGTTGGAAAAGACCTCATAGATCATCAAGTCCAACCCTTTACCACAGAGCTCAAGACTAGACCATGGCACCAAGTGCCACGTCCAACCTTGCCTTGAACTGCCCCAGGGACAGAGACTCCACAATGGTTTGGGCTGGAAGGGACCTCAAAGATCATCTCATCTCAAACTGCCTGCAGCGAGCAAGGACACCTTCTACTAATCGCTAGTGAGCAGTGAGAAGGAACTGGTTAATCTTTGTCTGGTGTCTACTCTGGAGAACCAACACAGTACAGAACCTTCTCTGCAGCCAGTGTGAAATCCCAGTGCAAAGAGCACCACAGGAAAATCCTGCTTTCGGCTATGTTGTTGGCTTGGGGTTTCTTTCAGTGGTATTTTGTGGTTAACCTCCTCTCGCGCTAGGACAGCACTTTCCTCTGACCAGTGGTCTTTGTGGTACACACCACAGCATTCAGGAGTTCCCATAAAGGTCCAGCAGTAGTGCTGTGCAGAGGCATTAGTGGGCTCTCAGTAACAAATGACTCACAGAAAGCTAACCTAGCAAACCACGAGGTCACCTTCTAGAAGGAGATCAGAAGGCTGCAGGCCACATACAAGAGGCCACCTGTGGACTCTGCTGTTAATTTATATGATTAGAACACAAACCTGGAGAAATATAAGCAACAGTATTAGCTTCTGCCTCCCCCCTTCAACCTTTCTTCATGTAAGAACAGCAAACTGCTCCTGTGCACTCCTCCTTCCACACATTTGCAGGAAGGCTCTGATCATGAGCCAGCAGTGTGCCCAGGTGGCCGAGAGAGCCAGTGGCATCCTGGCCTGCATCAGGAATGGTGTGGTCAGCAGGAGCAGGGAGGTCATTCTGCCCCTGTACTCTGCACTGGTTAGACCTCACCTTGAGTACTGTGCTCAGTTCTGGGCCCCCCAGTTTAAAAGGGACGTTGAGATGCTTGAGTGTGTCCAGAGAAGGGCGACGAGGCTGGTGAGAGGCCTTGAGCACAGCCCTACAAGGAGAGGCTGAGGGAGCTGGGGTTGTTTAGCCTGGAGAAGAGGAGGCTCAGGGGAGACCTTATTGCTGTCTACAACTACCTGAGGGGTGGTTGTGGCCAGGAGGAGGTTGCTCTCTTCTCTCAGGTGGCCAGCACCAGAACAAGAGGACACAGCCTCAGGCTGCACCAGGGGAAATTTAGGCTGGAGGTGAGGAGAAAGTTCTTCACTGAGAGAGTCATTGGACACTGGAATGGGCTGCCCGGGGAGGTGGTGGAGTCGCCGTCCCTGGGGCTGTTCAAGGCAGGATTGGATGTGGCACTTGGTGCCATGGTGTAGCCTTGAGCTCTGTGGTAAAGGGTTGGACTTGATGATCTGTGATAATTCTCTACACCTCTCCAGGCTCTTTTATCAAAACCAACTCTGAATTATTCTAAACACACAGGCCAGGTCTTCCTGTGCCATAGTAAGGCCAAAAAAAAAAAGCATCTACCTCCTTAGAGAAAGCATGAAAAAAGACTAACACTGCTTGACTATCCATGCTGCTTTCTGGCTCATCTCCCCCATCTGGTAGGACTGACAAGAGCTGTGCCACCATTAAAAAAGGAAGGAAGTTCCCTTCTCTAAATTAGTTTTGGAGTTCAGAATCTTATTAAGAGGGAAAAAAAAAACCAAAACAAAACAAAACAAAGTCAGAAAACAAAAAGAAAGAGGCCAGAATCCTATTAAGAAAAAAAAAAAGGCATTTTGTTCAAAATGAGGAAAAATATGTGAATGATCTAAAAAGATTCCACTCAGATGCAGGAAGACTGAAGAGAACTTTACAAACTGAAGTCTCTTTAAATTATGTCTTGCTAACAAGTGGGAGAAACAGCAGAAGAATTGCTGAGCATGAGAAAAATCAATCCTGCTAGGCTCACTCTCTTCCTACCAAGGATGCAGCACTGGGGCCTATGACTCAGGTTATTAAAGTCTTTGTTCAGGATTGATTAAAGTTCATTTCAGTAACATCAGCAGGGAACCCTGGCTCCAATGAGCTTAATATTGAGAGTGCTAAAGACTGCATTCTTACAGCAGAAATTTCAAGTGTGTTCTTCCAGGCCTTCTGACAAATACAGAACTCACAGTGAATTTAATCCAGTGACAAATATTTGTCCTTTAGAAAAACTCAAACACTGGGAGATATTCCCTCTGAATTCTTAGTGCTCAAGACATAAACTTTAATTAATACAAAGCGGCTCAGGTCGGAAAAGCCCTCAGAACTCATCTGCCTCAATCTCCCCACCACAGGCAGGGACACCTCTCAAAAAGATATGGCTGCTCAAGGCCTCATCCAACCTGGCCTTCAATACCCTCAGGCAGGAGACAGCCACAGCCTCCTGGGAAGCCTATCCCAGAGTCTCACCACCCTCTTACTGAAGAACTTCCTGAGGAAAAGCCCCTCTGCAGCCTTCCTGGAGGATCCCTTCAGGGATTGGAAGGCAGCTCTAAGGTCCCTCTGAAGCATTCTCTTCTCTAGACTGACCAACCCCCACTTCCTCAGGCTGTCCTCATAGCAGAGATGCTCCAGCCCTTGGATTATCTTTGTGACCCTGCTCTGGCCTCACTCCACCAGCTCTGTGTCCTTCTTACGCTAGGGACACCAGAGCTGGAGGAAGGATTGGAGGTGAGGTCTCAGCAGAGCAGAGTCAAGGGGCAGAATCCCTTCTCTTGCCCTTGCTGCCCGCACTCTTGCTGCAGCCCAGCACAGGGCTGCATGTGGGCACTGCTGGCTCATGGGTGGCTTCTCAGCAATCAGTGCACCCAAGGATCTCCCAGGATATCTCACAGCGGTGGAGACCTACTCTTGCAGGTTTCTGAGATATGCCAAGAGCTTGTGATTTGAGGTAACTGGTACCAACAGAAGCCTCAAAAGAGGGATTATCCAGCACGCCTTGGGAGAGCATGGTTCAGGACCCAGTACTGCCTAATGTGCACTACAGGACTTTCTGAAAGTACTGCCTGGTGAGCCCTCTATTACAGCTTGCAGCAAGAGAAAGAAAAGAGAAACACTGAAGGGGAACAGTTCATGGATGAGCTGCATTGTCTTCCAAACACTCAGCCAAACAAGTCTTTGGAAAAGAGCAGAGAATCAGGTGGGAAGGAAAGTGGTCCTTTGGGTATGCAATCTGAGTGAGCTGGATCACTTCACAACTGTGCCATACATTTCCTTCATCATCTTGGGTCAAGTTTCCAGAAAGTAAGTGCAATGCTCCTGGCTTCTTTAGATGCTAAAGTAAACAGTCAGACTTCCAAAGGCCAACTGCAGTGTGGCTGTTGGACTCCCTGTAAACGTTAGAAGATGAGCTGACTCGTGCTGAATACTTTCAAACATCCGGCCTCGGCTTTTGAGGCTGCACATCTTAAACTACTCACATCTGTGCTTCACTTCAACACCTGTGAAACATTATGGTCCTACCTCTACAAGCTGAGGAGAACAGATTCCTTATATCCACGAACCAGCCTTGACAATCTTCAGTCATAAGCCCATGTAAGAATGTAGACATTGCAGGGAGTTTGACCTTCAGGTCAACCCTCTGGGAACAGAGGGCACTTTTTGCCTCTTTCTCTAACTGACACAAGTGCTCCCTCTAACAAGTGACCGTGTTGAGTTCAACTGCTCACTGTGCAAGTTATTATTATAGAGAACCTCATTTGAAAGCAGAAATCACAGATCCCTCCCTAAACTCAAGAGTGGGTTTTGTCAGCAACAGGATACTTAACCAAACAACTAAGATCCTGTCTTTGAGAAATTAAGACTATGTCAGTATGGACATCTTTATATTGTCTTCAGACTCATTAAGTGTCTTAAAACGAAAATACCTTAAAATGAAAATACCTAATCTCCTATAAAGCTCTCCAGTTTGATTAAAATGTACCTAAAGCATTTGGACTTGGATGTGTTAGGAGTAATCACTTGATTGCTTAGAGTGCAAGTTCTAACTCAGGAGGAAAGCTTCTACAAAGACAGGCTGAAGAGTGTTGGGGTTGTTCAGCCTGGAGAAGGGAAGGCTCCAGGGAGACCTTACAGCAGCCTTCCAGTACCTGAAGAGGGCTACAAGAGAGCTAGCGAGGGACCTTTTCACTAAGGCATAGAGTGACAGCATGAGAGGTGATGGCTTCAAACTGGAAGCAGCTGGATTTAGACTGGACATTAGGAAGAAATTCTCCACAAGGGTGGTGAGGCACTGGCATGGATTCTGGAGCCTGGAAGCAGTCAAACCAGGTTTGATGGGGCCTTGAGCAACCTGGTCTCACCAGGGAGGTGTCCCTGCCCGTGGCAGGAGGTTGGAACCAGACGATCTTTGCAGGTCTTTTCCAACCAAAAGCATTCTATGTTTCTAATGGACACACTGCACACCAAACCCCTTGCACTGGAGCTAAGTCTTGCAGCATTCTGGCTGAAGCCACACAGTGTTTCCTGAACCTATTTTTCCAGAAAAAAATGGAAGCTCTTTAATTCACTGCTCATTAGGGTGAGACTGGCACAGGTAACAACCTGAAGTATCCACAAAAGTTCTCATTTTTCTCTCTCAGGTGTGCTTGGCAGAAGCTGCAAGCCAAAGGCCTTGTCAGCACGAATTTCACAACCACTGACTCCACATTCTGCAGCCATTTTTTGCTATGAAACAGTTAAATTTGCTAAGTTTGACTTAAAAGACCCATTGGAAGAGGCTGCCCAGGGAAGTGGTGCAATCACCATCCCTAAATGTCTTTAATGGTTGTTCAGATGTGGAGTTTAGTGCTATGGTTTAGTGGTGACCGTGGTAGAGCAGGGTTCATGGTTGGACCTGATATCTCAAGGGGATTTTCCACACTGAATGATTCTGTGATCAGGAAGATGTATCAGTAACTTCCTGCAGACATGTAAGAGCAGAGAGGAAGTGGATCATTAATGCCAGACTATCACCCTTAAGATGGCAGGAATCAGGCACAATGAAACACAAGGTATGTGCTTTACCTATGCTAAGACACAGCTCTTCAGGGCTGCACTTGTGCAGGCACAACCCAACGCAGACAGAGGAAGTCTGGACTCGTGATTTTTTTTCCTATGGACATATTCCCAGGAATTTCTTTGCTTGAGAATGATGTATTTTAATATTTACTGTCCATAAAAACCTATAGCCTTTCCCTAGCATTCAACTCATTCTCCACACTCTCCACATCACCACCTTCTTTGAGGGATCAGTGACAGCATCCCACCAAAAGGTAATAGCCACTTGTTAGAATTGAAGTTGTGCCTGGGAAAGTATAGGCTGTTTGTTAGGAGGAAGTTCTTGCCAGAGAGGGTGATTGGCATTGGAATGGGCTGCCCAGGCAGGTGGTGGAGGCACCGTCCCTGGAGGTGTTCATGAAAAGCCTGGCTGAGGCACTTAGTGCCATAGTCTAGTTGACTGGATAGGGCTGGGTGCTAGGTTGGCCTGGATGATCTTGGAGGCCTCTTCCAACCTGGTTGATTCTATGATTACAAAGTCTATTAACTCCTGGTTTCACCTCTGCTAAAGTTTATCCTACTTCTTTTCAAACTCTAATGATATTAAAAATCAAATACCTTGCTACAGTGTGACTCAGAAATGCACAACATTCCTCTCTTCAACTCATGTTAAAGGAAAGAGATCCAAGGAGAGGCTAAAAGAATTCTCTATTCCACTCTCTACCTTTAGAAGGAACCTCAAGTGTCAAATGAGTAGGGCTCTTAAGGAAAATGGCAACAACTTCCCCAGTTACTTAAGGCAAAGACAGAAAAATGCTTGAGATGATTTAGAGTTCATGTTTAGCATGCAAGCAGCCAATATGTGACCTGATATTTGCTGAAGGAAATCAAAGAGACCTTCAGTGGGATGACAAAAGCAGAAGTATTCATTGTCTTGCACCAGAAGTTCCTCTTTGTCCTACAGAAAGATCTGCACAGTCCTCCTCTCAACATTAAGCAAAAAAAACCCAACAGAACGAGGGGTCACATCTCTTTTAACACTCTGTGCTAACTTGATCAACTGATGAAGGCCACCTGGTGCTGTTTCTGCAGGCCCTTCTGCATTATGGCTCACGTTCTTTAGGAACAAGCATCATTCACTGTTCACATGACCCGTGGGGTTTAAGTTACTTTGCAAAGTTAATTTGATGGTTAGAACCAACAGAGGAAGCTCCAGCTCAACCCGAGCACACACTTCTTCTTGGTGAGGGTGCCAGAGCCGTGGAGCAGGCTGCCCACAGAGGTAGTGGAGTCTCCTTCTCTGGAGACTTTCAAAACCCACCTAGATATGTTCTTGTGTGACCTGCCCAGGGTGCTCCTGGCTCTGGCAGGGAGGTTGGACTGGATGATACCTGGAGGTCCTTTCCAACCCCTGACACACAACCCCTGTGATCCTGTGAGGCTTACTGATCAGTGGGTTCAGTGGGCAGGCAGTCGATACAAATTTCATGCCTCAATGAAGTAACATTTAACCTCAGAGCTCAAGCAGCAGCCAGCCTTGTGCCAGTCTCTTAGCAGTTGCTGCACACACTGATTTTAGTGAAAGAAACTGAGAGAAATGAGTTGTTAGTAGTGCTGCTTTTGCACTCCTTGAATTACAAACCTATAGGATAACAAAGGTAAGAGAAGAGACCCTTCAAACAGTGCAAAACAGGCACTGCTACATCTCCTTATGCTTATGACAAAGAGAAAACGACAGGAGCCTTGCACTGAACATGTGGTGATTCAAATAAACCCATTAAATGGTTATTTTAAAGTCTGAGAATGTTTAAAGTCTCAACACATTGATAGTATCTGGACAGATTTCAGTCTGATACTGTGAGAAGGGTTGTTTTAAGTGGTCTCTGCCAGTTCACGAATGTGACTGCTATTTCCCTGCAGAAACACAGCTACAATGCAGCACAGCAGAGTCACAGGTGTATCTTAGAGAATTTCTATTTATAAAGACACAAATACCATAGAATCCTAGAATGAATCAGGTTGGAAGGGACCTCAGAGATCATCTACTCCAACCTCCCCACCACCGGCAGGGACACCTCTCAACTAGATTGAGCTGCTCAAGGCCTCATCCGACCTGGCCTTCAACACCCCCAGGCAGGAGGCAGCCACAACCTCCCTGGGCAGCCTATTCCAGAGTCTCACCATCCTCACACTCAAGAGCTTCTTCCTAAGCTCCAGTTTAACCCTGCTCTCCCTCAGCTTCAAACCACTCCCCCTTGTGCTGCTGCTTGACACCCTTATGAAAAATCTCTCTCCAGCTCTCCTGTAGGATCACTTTAGGTATTTGAAGGAACCCTTCAGGAATTGGAAGGATCCCTTCAGGTACTGGAATACTTACTTTGCTTAACCTAGCAATCAAACAGAAGTTGTTAGTTTGCAAGCAGCTTTTTCAAGGTTTCCAAGAACTATTTCTAAACTTCAGTGCCAGAAGTAACCTTCCATGAAGACCTAAGCAAGAAAAGAATCTTCAGTGTGATGGCTGTGCATACCTTGTCCTTTCTTCTGCAGGGATGACCAAGCTTCACTTCTTTCTAACTTGATTCCCCAGGAAGCTGTTCTTTCTGCTTAATTAAAAAAAAAAAGAAAGAAAGAAGAAGAAATACTAAATGTGTTTGTTATCTTTATTAAGGAGAAAAGTGAGACAGGGTCATACAGACATGAAATGCAAGCCTTCCAAAGTCTTTCCTGCAGGTGAAGAATGTGTTTCAGTAGGACAGTGTCCCACTCCAAACTTAGAATCATAGAATCAACCAGGTTGGAAGAGGCCTCCAAGATCATCCAGTCAAACCTAGCACCCAGCCCTAGCCAGTCAACCAGACCATGGCACTAAGTGCCTCAGCCAGGCTTTGCTTCAACACCTCCAGGGACAACAACTCCACCTACCTCCCTGGGCAGCCCATTCCAATGCCAATCACTCTCTCTGGCAACAACTTCCTCCTAACATCCAGCCTAGACCTCCCCTGGCACAACTTGAGACTGTGTCCCCTTCTTCTGTTGCTGGTTGTCTGGCACAAGAGACCAACCCCCACCTGGCTACAGCCTCCCTTCAGGTAGTTGTAGACAGCAATGAGGTCAGCCCTGAACCTCCTCTTCTCCAGGCTGCACACCTCCAGCTCCCTCAGCATCTCCTCATAGGGTTTGTGTTCCAGGCCCCTCATCAGCTTTGTTGCCCTTCTCTGGACACATTCCAGTACCTCAACATCTCTCTTGAATTGAGGAGCCCAGAACTGGACACAGTACTCAAGCTGGGGCCTGACCAGTGCTGAGTACAGGGCCCTACTGGCCACACTGTTCCTGATCCAGGCCAGGATGCCATTGGGCACTACTAACAACTTCTTTTGAAAGCCTTAATTGTGACTAAGTGGGGCAAGACTGGCACTTGGTAAGGGACGACTTTAGCCTGGAGGAAGCACAATGACTTCCCATCTCTGAGACTGCTCAATTTAGCTGCCACAGACCTTGAAAGCTTCATGTATAAGTTTCCTCTACCCTCACAGCCAAGCAATTTAAAGAAAAGTTTCTAGATAAAAATATTTCAACCTTTGCTCCTGATTATCCTTGTTTCCAGGCCTTTAAAATTACTCTGTAATAAATAGAACATGCAAATGTTTCATAACTCCTGTTGAATGCTGCAATCACAACCCCCCAAGCAGAGAAATAATTACCTTAATTTATACAATAAGAAGAGCCAGAGAGAGTATGCAGCTCACTTTTACCTGTCTAAATATGACAGCACCATACACATTGTCAGGACATAAAGAGTCCTTCAGAGAGCAATTTGTAAGACATATCTAACACAGGCATCCTGAACCATCCCCTTAGGACCCTCTCTCTCTTTCTCTCCATTGCACATCTCAGGAATAACCATTACCTATACATGCACCTAAACTCCATCTAAATGCAAGTGAACATTCTCTTCACTGCCACGTCTAAATACAAAGTACTACAGAGACTATCAATATCTGAGGGGTGGGTGTCAAGATGAAGGTGCCAGGCTCTTAGTGCTGGTACCCAGTGATAGGACAAAGAACAAGAGGTTTAAGATGGAACACAGGAGGTTTCACCTCAACATGAGGAGACATTTCTTTATGGTGAGGGTGGCAGAACTCTGGAGCAGGCTGCCCAGAGAGGCTGTGGAGTCTCCTTCTCTGCAGACTTTTGAAACCCACCTGAATGTGTTCCTGTGTGGCCTGGTCTAGGTGATGTTGCTGTGGCAGGTGGGGTGGACCAGATGATCTCTGGAGGTTCCTTCCAACCCCTAATATTACGTGACAGTGTAATTTAAGAATCCTGAAGATTAGGTTTGGGTTAGCCACTATGAGACATTCGACCTTAGAATGACATACAGTAAGGCAGCAGAGCTCCCTGTGTTGTCTACAATGAAGAGTTAAAGACTTGGCACTGCTATTGCCATGCCTGAGTATCAGACAGGTCTTCAAACCAATACCTATTTACTCTTCATGCCACATCTCTCTTGCTGTGAAGACAGCAAATGTAATGCTTTTATAAGCTTTCTTTTTTAATCTCTTTTCTGCTTTATGTCCCAAACTGATTTTCTGCCTTTCTTCACCTGTTCAGCACTGCTCTTTCCCTCCACAGTAAGCTTTATATTTCCCCCACATTCTTCCTTTAGTAAGATTTTTCTCTGTATTGTTGCTGCTTCCTTCCATAGCTCAGCTGAGCACTAACCCAGGCTGCCTTATTTTTCTCATAGCCACCACCTTAGCACTGCTTTATTTTGCTTTAGTGGTCAGAGAGCAGCTCCTCCTCAGCTGCTGCTTTGATGACATAACGCTCCCCTCTCTCTTTGACTTGCTCTGCAATGTGTCAGTACATCTGTGCACCATGCTGAACAGCTGAAGGAATTTATTTTAACCTGTCACATAGTTTATTAAGAAAGAAGAAAAACTCACATGTCTATTTTCCCTTAAAATACAGGGACTGTGCAAAAACTCACAAGAAAATAGCCCCAGTCAGATGTGGCCAGAGGGAACCTACAGGCAGAACGAAGTTCAGACACAAGATAGGGTAGAAATGATACAGATAAAGAAACTCTTCCAGCTAGACTGCCTTAAACCTGCATCAAAAGTCTCTGTGGATACAGTTTCATGCTGAGAATTTAGAGACATGAGGCTCAGACTAGTCCTTTATTACAGCAGGCTGCCACCCTGCAGATGTTTAGACATGAAGAACTTTACTCACTCACTCATGTCAGCATTTTCATGTCTGGCTCTTGAATTCCTTCTCCAGAGGGTTAATAAGAAAACCCTTACCCTTTGATTTATCATAGAACAGCAGTAACAAGAGCAGCCTGCCAGTAGCTAAAGGGGGCTCCAAGAAGGCTGCAGGGGGACTGTTTGCAAAGGCCTGCAGTGACAGGACAAGGGCAATGGTTTGAACTGAGAGCAGAGCAGATTGAGATTGCGTGTGAGGAATAAATTCTGCACCACGAGAGTGGTGTAACACCGCAACAGGTTGAGCAGGGAGGCAGCTGAAGCCCCACTCCTGGAGATCTTCAGGCTGGACAAGGCTCTGAGCAACCTGCTCTAGTGAAGGATGTCCCTGCTGACTGCAGGGTGGTTGGTCTAGATGACTGTTGGAGGTTGTTTCAAACCCAAGCCATTCTCTGATTCTATGATGTAACAGAAGCCACTCAACTACCAAAAGGATGTCCCTGGAGACTGACCTGTAGCAGCTAAGAACGATTTGCTGGCTTCTAGGCAGCATCTTTGGACCTCCCTGGGAGAATAATTCCCTGCCCTTGAGCAAACTCAGTGTCCCTGTATGTCAGACATGGCCAGGGCACAGAAGTACTGACAGATACTATTCCCAATGCATTGAGGCCTCCAGCAGCTGAGTCAGTTGAGAGGTGTCCTTGCCCATGGTGGGAAGGCTGCAGTAGATGAGCTCTGAGGTCACTTCCAACTTGAGCCATCCTAGGATTCTGACTGGTGAGGAAAATGAAGCTAGGCAAGCATCAAGCACACAGCTCAGTGGCTATGCTAAGGTTTTGCTGAATCAGCAGCTGGATGTGATACTGCTCTTGATCCTTTTCTTGGCTTTAACAAAGATGAGGAAAAGCTTTTCCACTCTGAGGGTGCCAGAGCCCTGGAGCAGGCTGCCCAGAGAGGTTGTGGAGTCTCCTTCTCTGGAGACTTTCAAAACCCCTCTGGATGTGTTTCTGTGTGACCTGCCCTGGGTGATCCTGCTCTGGCAGAGGACTGGACTGGATGATACCTGGAGGTCCCTTTCAATCCCTAACATGCTGTGATGCTGTGATGTAGAACTTTTGAGGTAAAGACATATTCTGGAATGTGCTGAACAGGTATTCCATAAAAAGGGAGAAGTTCACCTTTGAGTCATTATGCTGTCAAGTAACTTATTGAACTCAGAGCCAAGCCAGGTAAAAGCCCTCAGGAAGCGTTGTACCTTTCAAATGATTCGACTCTCTGAGGAATTAACTCTACCCATGAACAGGAGGTCTGGGGTGCAGGAGGAGAGTTTTGCCAGTGAAGGATTTCCCACACAAATCAGTGACACTCTCTGCACCCTTACCTGAGAAAGGAGTGGGCATTACAGAAAGAAACACTTAAAAGCTGTGACTAAAACAAGATTCCTGCTGTATCCCAGAGTCTGGATCAGCCAGTGAACCTTTCAAACCATCTAACTTGAAAAAGAGCCTTTGGCAAGGCCCCCTGACATCTGCCACCACTTTATTTAGCCTTCTGCATTCCCTGGAGGGATTGCATAGGAGCTGCTCTGCAGAACCATGCTACAGCAACTGCAGACAGAAGGGAATGCAGCCAGACATGCAAAGTGTTTAAAATAGGAAACACAGGCCCTGTGCTGGGGGCTACTACAACAGGTGTATGTATGTTGGGAGCTTATATTAATGAGGCTTCTGTTACACATACACAGGGCTGCCAGCAGTCTTTTCAAAACTAGAGGGGTATTTTGGTTCAAGTCAGACAGAGTAACCTCATAGTAACCTCCAGTCTGGCGCACAGCCACTAGGGAAGACTCTGAAGGACTGTCCCTTGGTACTGCCTTGATTAGATTTCTTCCCATAATACAGCCAGTGTTTTTGCTCAGTAAACCTTACCAACAATCGAATCAAGAACAAAGAGGGAGAGGGGAAATAAAAGCTGATCTCCATGTGAAAATGAGCCAGAAAATTAACAGCGTTCTCCACATCGAGTAATTCGGTCTGCTCTATTGTGGCCACAAAGTCAGAACCTGTACAATGCACAAGCAAGGAGAGGAAAAAATAAAGGCATCACAAAGCCCAGAATGCATATAACATCCAAAGCTGAATATTGAAACACACAACACCTAGGAGATCTAAACCCTTCAGGTTCCCTACTAACACTTAAGTACTTTCCCTGTCCACATTTTCATTAAAAGGATAAAAAAACCTTTCACAGCAAAGTTTTCCTGTAAATGAGAATCTGCCAATATTTATGATTCAGCACAAAACTCCCTCCTGAACCTCAGTCTCTTGCCTTTTACAAGATGCTAATCTGCCTCCTCCAAAGACAGGTGAATCACACATTCATGGAATGCTTTAGGTTGGAAGGGACCTTAAAGATCATCCAGTTCCAATCCCCCTACCATGGGCAGGGACAGCTCCCACTAGACCAGGTCACTGAAGGCCTCATTCAACCTGGTCTTGACTCACTACCATCACTGAGAAGAATTTCTTCCTAAGCTAGTCTCAATCTCCCCTCTTCCATCTCAAAGCCACCGTCCCAGTCCTATCACTACAAGCTCTTGTAAAAAGTCCCTTCCCAGCAATCCTGTAGCCCACTCCAGGTACTGGAAGGCTGCTCTGAGGTCTCCCCAGAGCCTTCTCTTCCCCAGGCTAACAGGCACATCTCTCTCAGTCTGTCCCCATAGGGGAGGTTCTCCAGCCCTCTGATCACCTTTGTGGCGTCCTCTGGACCCACTCCAGCAGATCCATGTCCCTCTTACGCTGGGACACCAGAACTGCAGGCAGTGCCACAGGTGAGGTCTCACAGAGCAGAGGAACAGAATCTCCTCCCTGCCCTGCTGCTCTCTCTGCTATGGATGCAGCCCAACACACAGCTGCCTTCTGTGCTGCCACTGACCATTGCTACCTCATGCTGCACCTGTCTATACAAGAGAATTGGCCAGTAGAAAACCAGAAACTTGCCAAGTTTGGTAGTGGATTACCAATGTTTTGCTGGGATGATCCTTAGTTGCTAAAAAAGAAACCCAACCCCAAATTATTGCCATTGGAACAACAATGGTAACACTGAATGCTCCCAGGAAACAGCTCATTGCTCTCAGAAAGGAACACCACCTTCTATCAATAATGAATCATCTGAGCTCTGAGTAACAATTCTAACAGTCACCTACTTGGTAATTCACGTATGAAAAATGGTATGTAAACATAATCTACTATCAGGTATTGAAGTAGAGAGGACCACAGAATCCTGGAATGGCTTAGGCTGGAAGGGACCACAGAGATCATCTACTTCAACCTCCCCACTATGGGCAGGTGTGGATGGTTTGAGAAAATTACCCTCAAAATATCCTTAAACAGCCACAGCAGGAATACTTCTCAACTAGACTCAGCTGCTCAAGGCTTCATCCAACCTGGCCTTCAACACCCCCAGGCAGCAGCCACCCACAACCTCCTTGGGCAGCCTATTCTCACCACTCTCCTACTGAAGAACTTTTTCCTAAGATGCAGTCTAACCCTACTCTCCCTCAGCTTCAAACCATTCTCCCTTGTCCTGTCTCTAGACACCCTCAGGAAAAGTCCCTCTGCAGCCTTCCTGTAGGATCCCTGCAGGGATTGGAAGGCAGTATTAAAGTCCCCTTGGAGTCTTCTCTTCTTCAGGCTGAACAACCCCAGCTCCCTCAGACTGTCCTCACAGCAGAGGTGCTTCAGCCCTTAGATCATCTTTGTGGCCCTCCTCTGGACTTGCTCCAACAAGACGAAGGGGATTGCCACGACTTCAACCACCCCCACTGCATGTTAGATGATTAAGTTAGCAGACAACTTATTTTGCAGTACTTAGAGTGAGATGGGAACATGAGCCACAGGGTTGGTGTAACAAGGCATATGAGAACACAGCACTGATGCATACCCCCTTTGTCTTATCACATCAGTACTCTCCAAAAACTGGTCACCACAGATAGGAAGACTGCTGTAGCATGCAATTAAAGGCTTATAGCTCTATCTGGATACCAAACTAGACCTTAAGTTTATCTCCTCAACTTGCACGTTATTGCAACAGGGACCTGATGAAGCAGAGGCCAGAAAAGCCTCTTGCTACATGCAAATAAGTGTCCAGTATCAAAGGGGAAAAGAATGATCTGTAAGAAGTGGTGTTTGCTTGAAGTGAGATCTTTTAGATGAATGACTCGGGGAAAGTACTATCAAGAAGCAGTCCTCAGATGAAAGAATACCCTAGTACAAAACAAATGTGTGCATACACCTAAACACCCAAGTACAAAGTCATCTCCACAACTGATGCAGAATGTGAGCAAGCCGTTTCAGTTCTGCAAACAAGCACACTGCCACACTCACAGTTTGGTTTATAAACCAAATCTGAGCATTTCTGACCCTTTGACATTAGCTATGGGCAAGGAATGAAAGCTGGCTGCTCACCTGGCACCAGCTTACATTCCTAGCCACTGCTGATCTGTTACGTCCTTCTGAGTGTTCCAACACCGTGCAAACTATTTGCTTGCAAACTGCTTGTGAAACTTGCAATCTACCATTCAGAGGGGAAAGGATTTAATTAAAAATCAAAATGAAATAAAAATCAATTACAAAATGATCTCAAGAACCTTCATGAAAGAAACAGAGATTGTTCGTGGAGGTTCTATATGGGTTTTGGAGATTAAAACAACTGTGTGGCAAGTATCTATCATACACAAATTGAGTTATTCAGTGCCAGGCCCTTTCTACATCCAACATCTCCTTAGCAGAAATGGCTCAGAAAATAATTAGAAGCTTGATGTGCAGAGTCTGGCCTCTACCGTGCAAACAAGCATGCAAAACACACACTAACAAGAGTGTCACAGAATGGGTTGGGTTGGATGGGACTTCCAAAGGCCTTCGAGTCCAACACCCCTGCAGTCAGCAGGGACATCCTCCACTACAGCAGGCTGCTCAGTCTTGGTGAGCCTGACCTTGAAAATCTCCAGGGATGAGGCCTTGGCTACCTCCATGGGAAACCTGTTGCAGTATTCCAGCACCCTCATGCTAAAGAACTTGTTCCTCACATCCAGCCTCAATCTGCTCTTCTCTCATTTCAAACCATTGCCCTCATCCTGCCGCTGCAGGCCTTTGCAAACAGTCCCTCTGCAGCCTGCTTGCAGCCTCCTTGCAGCCCCCTTCAGCTACTGGAAGATTGCTGCTCTTAGGCCTGCCTGGAGCATTCTCCTCCAGGCTGAACACCCCCAGCTCCCTCAGCCTGTCCTTGTAGCACTGCTGCTGCAGCCCCCTGATCATCTTCGTGGCCCTCCTCTGGCCTTGCTCCATCAGGTCCATGTCCTTCCTGTGCTGAGGGCTCAAGAGCTGGACACAGCACTGCAAGTTAGGTCTCACTAGACCAAAGTGGCAGAATCTCCTCTCTCCATCTCTGGACACGCTGCTTTTGATGCAGTCCAGGATGCCACTGGCTTTCTGGGCTGCAGGCTCACACTGTTGGCTCATACCCTAGTAAAAAGGCTGCTAACTCTTCCATTTCTGCCCTAGGTATTGAGGTATGATGAATTAAAATCACACATAGTTATACATGTGTCGGACATACAACGTGCAGTAAGTAACAAAACCATGAGCCTCAACATCACTAAAGTTAAGCTGCAAACTTCTGAGAAAGTCAGCTCCCAGGAACCCTGACTGCAAAATTCTGCAGGGAATCTTCAGGTGTGCATCCTCTTTACTGTCCTCACCTTAGGTCCTTCCCATGTTTTGGGCAGAACAAGTCAACTTCTCCTCTCAGACGTACTAGAAAGCTGCAGCGGTCAGCTGAGAATACTAAAGTAGAGTTACAAACTTCTTCCCTGGTCAGATGCACTGTTCATATGCACACTGTGGTGCTGGAGAACACCAGGGCTGCCAATTTACAACTGGCCAGCACTGCTCTCCAAAGCTCATTACACACTGCCACGAGGGCAACAGAAAGGACACTGCCAAGCCCCACTTTCACTTTTTGTGATTAGAGCTTGTGACATTACACTAATGAGACAGACAGAGGTCACAGAGTGTATGTGCAAATAACTCACCCCAGCCTCTTTTAACTACCACACGGAGAAGTCTTCCTTTCTTCCTGGAGCATCTGCCTGCAAGCCACGTTCTTGCGGCTCACGCAGTAACCCGATGTACAAGAGTTCAGCTAAAAATAGATGGCAATAAAGCTCTGCCAGAAGAGGTGTCTGCTCTGGATCATTCTACCAGCAAATGGTGTTTCCAAAAACTATGTGTGGAACCCCACATGGCTGCTTTCCAGATGTCAGCAACGCAAATGCATCTCATGGAAGCAGGAGAACACACTTGCTGCCTGGTAGAAAGAAACATGCGATGGGAAGTGACCTAGCAGACCAGAGAGACATGAAATATAAGCTCTCTTTATTTCTACTTGGGAAAAAAAACCCCTTGGAGATGCTGCCTAAGATATGGCCTATCAAAGCAGTAAACATTTGAAAGAAGCCTTGGCATCAGTGCTCGTACTCTGCTTGCTGAGGCAGCTGTCCCCAGGAAGGATGTATTTAGACATAAACTCGTCAAAATAGGCTATTACACTTAGGAATGCATAAGGCTAGGAAATGCCTTCACAAGGCTGCCTTGTAGTCCCAAAGGGTTTAGTCTGAATTAATGGAAAAACTCATATTAACCACAGGATCACAGGATATTAGGGGTTGGAAGGGACCCAAGGAGATCATCGAGTCCAACCCCTCTGCCAGAGTGGGACCACACAGTCTAGCACAGATCACAGAGGAACTCACTCAGACAGGAATCCCTCAAGGAACCTCAGTAAGTTTGCAGATGACACCAGGCTGAGTGGTTCTGCTGATTTGCTGAAAGGTGGCAAAGCTTTACAGTAGGCTCTGGACAGGTTAAACCTGTGGGTTAACTGTATGAAGCTCAACAAGGGCAAGTACCAGGTCCTGCATCTGGGTCACAACAACCCTATGGTAAGCTTGGGCATGTGTGGTTGGAAAGCTACAACCTGAGAGTATTAGTTGACATTCAACTAAACATGAGCCAGCAGTGTGTGCCCAGGTGGCCAAGAAAGCCAGTGGCATCCTGGCTTGGATTAGAAACTCTGTGGCCAGCAGAGACAGGAGGTGATCACGCCCTGTGCTCAGCACTGGTGAGGCCACACCTTGAGTGTTGTGTGAAGTTCTGAGTCCCTCACTCCAAGAAGGACACAGAGGGCTGGAGCATGTCCAGAGAAGGGAAATGAGGCTGGAGAAGAGCCTGGAGCACCTGGGCTGTGAGGAACATGAGGGAGCTGGGGATGTTCAGTCTGGAGAAGAGGAGCCTGAGGGGAGACCTCACTGCTCTCTACAGCTACCTGAAGGGAGGTTGGAGCAAGGAGGAAGCAGCCTTGTCTCCACGGTGGCAAGTGACAGGACCACAGGAAAGCTGCACTCAGGGAGGCTCAGGCTGGATATCAGGAAATATTTCTTCACTAAAAGGGCTCTCAACTACTGGAATGATCTGCCCAGGGCAGTGCTGAAGTCACCACCCCAGGAGTGTTCAAATGCCGTGTGGACTTGGTGGCTTAGGGACATGGTTTAGTGCTGACCCTTCAGTGCTGAGTCAACAGTTGGACTGGATGTTCTCTTTCAGAACTCCATCCTTCATTTATTGTTGGGGGAACAACAAGGCTTGAAATTAATCTGCAATTCAGATGAGATGATTTGGGATGTTTCTCGTTGAACGCGATGGTTGTGTCAGTTAAATGAATGACAACATCACCATTTCATGCTGAGCCTTCCAAAAGCCCAAAGCCTTTGATCATTTCAAGGGGTGAGAGTTGGTCTCAGAAAACTCATGACAAAAGAAAAACCTCACTCAAGAGAAAATCCACGTGGAAGTGCAAATACAGGTACGAGACAGAGAGAGTCTCACTGTAGTTGGCTACTTGGTGGAATACTGCTCTGATAATTCTGTATTCAAGTCGTGTTAAAAACTACAGAATGTTGGGGTCTGCCCTGCTGAGGCCCCACCTGGAATGTTGTGTGGGCCACTCAGTTCAGGAAGGAGCTCAGGGAGAATCCAGCAGAGAGGCAAAAAAATGGTGAAGGCAGTGGAACATCTCCCTGTGAGGACAGGCTGAGGGAGATAGGGCTCCGTAACTTGGAGCAGAGGAGCCTAAGGGCTGTCCTCATTCATGTGGATAAAGATGTGCAGGGCAGTGTGGGGAGGACAGAGCCAGGCTCTGCTCAGGGATGTCCAGTGACAGGACAAGGGGCAGTGGGAGCAAGCTGGAGCAGAGGAGGTGCCACAGAAACAGAAGGGAAAACTTTTTCCCTACGGGGTTGCAGAGCCCTGGAGCAGGCTGCCCAGAGATTGTGGAGTCTCCTCTGGAGACATTCCAAACCTACCTGGATATGTTCCTGTGTGACCTGTCCTGGGTGATGCTGCTCCAGAGCAGGGAGGTTGGACTGGATGATTTTTCAGAGTTCCTTTCCCTCCCCCATGATTCTGTGATTACTTTAACAGCTGCACAGAGTTTTCTGAGGTGTCTGGCACCACGGGCACGATGTGTTAAAACGACTGACTGCGCTTTAAGAACAGCAGCACAGCTTTGATCCTGGCACTCACCATGACCACTGACATAGGGCAGAATTTCAAACAGCTCAGAAGCTGTGCCCTCCTGCGAATGTAAAGTGCCCTGCTCCATCCCCCTTGCCCGCATTATGCCCACCAGAGTTTTTTATAAAGGAAGCAAATAAATGCCACTAATATCACTCCTCATGCAGTCAGCAGGTCATAGAGTCACAGAATGGCCCAGGTTTGAAAGAACCCCAGAGATGATCTACTCCAACCTCTCCACCACGGGCAGGGACACCTCTCAACTAGACTTGACTGCTCAAAGCCTCATCCAACTTGGCCTTGAACACCCCCAGGCACGAGGTAGCCACAACCTCTCTGGCTAACCTATTGCAGCGTCTCACCACCCTCATCCTGAAGAGCTTCTCCCCAAGATGCAGTCTAACCCTGCACTCCCTCAGCTTCAAACCATTCCCCCTTGTCCTGTCTCTAGACACCCTCAGGGGAAGTCCCTCAGCAGCCTCCCTGGAGGATCCCCTCTTCACCTACTGGAAGGCAGCTCTAAGGAAGGCAGCCCTGAAGCCTTCTCTTCTGCAGGCTGAACAACCCCAGCTCCCTCAGCCTGTTCTCACAGCAGAGGTGCTGCAGCCCTTGGATCACCTTTGCTGCCTCCTCTGGACTCACTCCACCAGCTCTGTGTCCTCCTTATGACAGGGCCACAGTAACAACTCCTCAGTGTCCTTTCAGTTCCCCATGTCATTTTTCACTTACTTTCATCTGACTTGCAGCTTCCCTCCCTTTTTTACTGAACAACATTCTCCTTTGCTCTAGGAGAGAAGCTGCCTTGAAGGTTCTCACTTTTAAACACCTTTACAGTCTAGATAAAATCTTGGTTATCAAAGGGGCTGCAAATAACACTTGGACAAAATAAATGTGGTGGGGCTAGCACAGCATGAGCAGGTTCCGACTCGGAGCTGGGTGAGCTGAGAAGCCAGAGGCAGCCCCTGCCAGCAGCAGGCTTGTGCCAACAGAAAAGAACAGTTGATGGCACCTACCCAAGGTCAGCTCTTCAGATTCAGGAGCTGGGTTTCTTCCAGGCCCTGTAAAGTCGCTTGTTTAAATGCAGCCAGTCGGCAACAATTAAGTGTCTAAATAAAACATGCAGATTTTGTGCTCCTTTGGAACCCTCCCCGTGCCACGCTGCTTAGTTTCTGCTTCTCACAGCCTTCATTAGCCAACAATCAGGCCACAAAATGGCGGTCAGGGAGAGGCAGACATTTTGTAACTGTCTCATTAACAGCCTGAGAGCACAATGCAAGCGTGGCAAAGGAAAGGGAGCCTCCCGAGGAGCCCAAAGGAGCGCGCACCACTGCCGCGCCCCAGCTCCCAACCAAATCCTTCACCTTATTTTGCAGCAGAGTTAGAACAAAGCCTCACTGAGAAGCAACCTGACAGCATTTTACCTCTGGGCAGGCTAAACAGAGCCCAGAGTTGGCCTTTCCAGGCAACTTTCACTGAGGAGTGCAGCCTGTCACCTATGCAAGCAAAGCCTCTTCTGTGCTCCTGTCTACTGTGCGCCATATGGACTCGAGACCACCCATTGACAGTGACTCAGTGGCTATAATCCTAACCACATTCTTCCCTTGAAAGTCCACACATTCATGTTTTCCATTACAGCTCCAGGAACTGAACAGTCCTCTGCACGCCTTTTCATGCACTTGCAAACCAACGTTTAAAGAATGGAGCCCACCACCATCTCTGCTGCTAACTCTGCATCCAAATGTAACTAATGTGCCACAAGCTAGGGACAGAAAAAGCAGAACAAAGTAAATAACCACAGCTGATAACTGCACAAAGCCCTCAGGATTGATAAGCACAGCCCTCAATGGTATTCTTCCAGTGTTCACCCAGCAGATTGCTTCTAGGAAGTATTAGCAACTGATGGGTCCTAAGAAGCAAAGATGCAAATTTGCACGTGCCGCTCGTTAAAGATTTAGGTACCTGCCAAATTTCAGGTTTAGAGAGTTTATATATTGCTCCCAAAAAGGGAAAACAAACAAACAATAAGTCCACAAACCTGCAACAGTTTTTAACTCAAACAATGGGTTTGACCCCCCCCCCCCCCCCCCCCAAAACAAAAACTCCCCAAGGAGAGATTCTGCTTACATTTCTAATGGCAGAAAGTGAGCAAAGCAGCTAGGCTAATGCTTGGCTTGAGGGGGGATGCAGGGTGAAAAACTACTCTGGGATTACATAGTGAAAACAAAAATCATTTATTAGAATCTCAGAATGGCTCAAGTTGGAAGGGACCGCAGAGATTCGAGCCAGCAGTGTGCCCAGGTGGTATGCAAAGCCAGTGGCATCTTGGCTTGCATCAGGAAGTGTGGCCAGCAGGACTAGGGATGCAATTCTGCTCCTGTACACGGCACTGGTGAGGCCTCACCTTAAGCACTGTGTGCAGCTCTGGAGCCCTCACTTTAAGAAGGATATTGAGGTGCTGGAGGATAGAAATGAGACTAGTGAAGGGGTTGGAGGGAAAGTCTGATGAAGAGATGCTGAGGGAGTTGGGGGTGTCCAGCCTGGAGAAGAGGAGACTTAGAGGGGACCTTATCACTCTCTATGACTACCTAAAAGGAAGTTGTCATCAGGTGGGGGTCAGGCTCTTCTTCCAGGCAGCTTGCGACAGAACAAGAGGGCACGGTCTGAAGCTGCACCAGGGGAGGTTTAGGTTGGATATTAGGAAGCACATCCTCGTGGAAAGGGTGACTGGGCACTGGAACGGACTGCCCAGGGAGGTGGTGGAGTCACCATCCCTAGAGGACTTTAAGAAAAGATGAGATGTGCCACTTGGTGGCATGGTTTAGCCATGATGTGGTGTTAGGTTATAGGCTGGACTTGATGATCTAAGAGGTCTTCCAGCCTCAGTAATTCTGTGATCTACTCCAGCCTCTCTACCGTAGGCAGGGACACCTCTTAGCTAGGCTCTACTGCTCAAGGCCTCATCCAGCCTGGCCTTCAACACCCCCAGGCAGGAGGTAGCCACAACCTCCCTGGCTAACCTATTCCAGAGTCTCACACCCTGCTCTCATTTATTGCAAAGAGGTGAAGTTCCAAAAGAAGCTTCTCCAGGTAGTTGGTTCACTCTGTCATGTGCACTCTGAGAAGGGCTGCCTAACTTGGGCTTGTGAAGGCCAGATACTTCCCCTCATTCAGCTGCCTGTTTGATAACTTGGGTCACTGAATATCAAGTAGCAGCATCACAGCAAGGTTTGAGGCTTTGGAAGAAAAGAGGGAACAGAGATGCACTGCTTTAGTCTAACATCTTCCAGCATTACTGTAGCTGTGTAATGCCATTAATTTCATCACACCCATGTAATTATCCCTAGTTTATTGGCTTAACTTCTGCATGACAAGTCCCTCAAAATCAGAGCTGCATTAGACCTGGAGAGGGACTTCTCATAAACGTGACAGGGGGGAATGGTTTGAAGCTGAGGGAGAGCAGGGTTAAACTGGATCTCAGGAAGAAGTTCTTCAGTGTGAGGGTGCTGAGACTCTGGAATAGGCTGCCCAGGGAGGCTGTGACTGCCTCCTGTCTGGGAGTGCTGAAGGCCAGGATGGATGAGGCTGTGAGCAGCTGAGTCTAGCTGCAAGATGTCCCTGCCTGTGGTGGGGAGGTTGGAGCAGATTATCTCTGAGGTCCCTTCCAACCTGAGCCATTCTAGGATTCTATGATTCTGAGAAGCAATCACAGATTACCCAGCTTAGAACCACTGTTTATATTAAAAGTTTCCATCTTTTATTCCTTCACAACCATCTCACATCTTAATTGAGGTTTGCCCTTAATAAGAAAGCATTAAAGCAAGCCAAAAATAACAAGCTAAATTAAGGCTGTTCTTCAGCCTTTTGTCAATATTTTCACAGTGATCAAACAGGAGACGTTTGGTAGGGCTTTGATTTCCCCCCCCCCCCTCCTCTTTGTAAATCATAACTGCTTTGGTATGTTTAATTTCAAAATGAGTTCCCTGTGGATAAGGCCAACATGATGGCCTAAAATAGCCTTCCCAAACCCTGGCTGTATCTTTAGATGGAAAGCTACACAAAACCTTCTTTTGTTATTGCCCCTGATCATTTTAGAGCTGTTCCTCTTTCCTCTACAGCTAAAGACCAAGCTAGGAAAGATTCAGAGCACTATTATGAGGCTTCAAAACACTGTAATAATTTTTTTTAGAGAAGTGAAAGATTTGAGACTATATTCAGAGGAAAATACTCAACTGTCTAAGTATTTGCTACACTACACTGACGTCACAGGGATATTCATGCAGGGAGAGGTAGAAAACCCCCCCCGGAAACATGAACTCAGCCCTTAGAAGGCAGAGGGAGTGTCTGCATTTTGCCTATGCTTGGGACCTGCTTAGGTGAGAAGGGTTTGAAATCACAGAACCACAACATGGTTAGGGCTGGAAGGGATCCAGAGATCATCCAGTCCAATTCCCCTGCCAAAAGCAAGATCACCCAGGGCACTGTGCACAGGAATGCATCCAGGTGGGTTTTGAAAGCCTCTAAAGAAGGACACTCCACAGCTTCTCTGAGCAGGACTCTGGCACCCTCACCATAAAGAAGTCACTCCTTATGTTGAGGTGGAACCTCCTGTGTTCCAGCAACAGAACATGGGGATTGTGCCGGGGGAAGTCTAGGCTGGATGTTAGGAGGAAGTTGTTGTCAGAGAGAGTGATTGGCATTGGAATGGGCTGCCCAGGGAGGTGGTGGAGTCACTGTCCCTGGAGGTGTTGAAGCAAAGCCTGGATGAGGCACTTGGTGCCATGGTCTGGTTGACTGGACTGGGCTGGGTGCTAGGTTGGCCTGGATGATCTTGGAGGTCTCTTCCAGCCTGGTTGATTCAATGATTAAACCTCTTGCTCCTTGTCCTATCACTGGGCACCAGCACATAGAGCCTGGCACCTTCATCTTGACACCCACCCCTCAGATATTGACAGACATTGATCACATCCCCTCTCAGCCCTCTCCTCTCCAGACTAACAGCCCCAGGTCTCTGGGTTTGACAACTCAAGAGATTGTGACTCTTGAAGCTGCACCATTTAAAACCCTCCTAAGCAAGGTAAGAAGACACTTTCACCCAGTAAGATGCAAGACCTGACTAACTTTTCCACACAAGGGTATTGGGCAGACTCTGAAAGTATTGTAGAACGGCTTAGGTTGTAAGAGATCTCAGAGCTCATCTACTCCAACCTCCCCACCATGGGCAGGGACACCTCTCAGCTGGACTTGGCTGTCCAATCTGACAATACCTGCAAGACTGAGGGAGTTTAACCTGCAGACTTGTATGCTCCTTCCAACTGTCCTTCTGCCTTAACAGAGTTATATGTGACCAAGGGTCCCTCAAAATGTGGAGTACAGCTGTTAATAACTGCTTTGAGATATGGACAAAAGTCTTCTGTTAATGTAACAGGTTGGGCCTTGCTTCCTCACTTCTATCAAACCTGTTTCATGCCAAGTTCTCCTCCTGAAAAAAGCTTTTCTAGAAACTGCAAATGGAGGCCCAGCTGCAGACAAACTTGAAGCCAGCAGTGGCACCAGTGGCAATGCAACAGAGGCTATGGATGGGGCCATACAACGGCCTTAATACAGAGAGGAGGTCCAGTCTGGACTACCTCCTCCTTCATGCAGCTGCATCTGAGAATGCAGTCTTAAAATCAGAAGCACAAGTGACAGGACAAGCTCGGTGTCTGATAAATCACCTGCTCTTCCAGCTGGCTGCAGGCAGCTGCAATGCCTACCAGCAACAAAAAAAATATCACAACACATCACCATGAAAACAGCCTTGGCATCATCATGTCCATTAGTGTTTGCTGTCCCACCTGGCCCTTGTCTAAATTTAAAGTGTCCCCTCTAAAAAGCTCTGCAAGAGCGTTCAGAGCAGCAACAAATCACTTGCAAATGGCATCCTCACTTGTGAAAAATGTCCCTGGAGAGAGAGGCAGGTGTGCAGCTGAACACAAATTCATAACTACTGACTATCAGAGACACAAACCTCCTTCGCTACAGCTCCAAACATTACGAACTTCAGCTTTAGCCTGAAGGCACTTCTGGTTCTTTACCATGCATTTGAAACAACTGAAGCAGGTTCTTTTTGTGTTTACTTTGGAGTTGGCTATTTTTAAGGTCACAGTCCCTGCTCAGGGAGGAAACTGTGTCCCTAGGGTATTTGGACTTAGAGGAAAGCAGGCAGCAGAGAGAAAGTAGCTGCCTTGCAGAGGGCATTTCAATGTTTTTGTTTCCTTCCTTGTTCAGTCAGAACTTTACAGTAAACATTAGCTAATGAATTTTTTTTTAAACTACTGTAAGTCTGCATCTCACAGGAATTCTTCCTTAACTTTTTACCTCCTGGAATCAATTCTGATTAGCTGCAATACAAAGGGACACGAGCATCCTTTGATAGGCTTTTACAACTTCAGTGGTCAGGCTTGACAGTCTCCTGTCTGTGCTGTGACTGATGTAAGGGAACCTGCATCACCCTCAAAATGATCAGGGGCTGGAGACAGCTCTGCTACGAGTACAGGCTGAGGAAGCTGGGGGTGTTCAGCCTGGAAAAGAGAAGGCTCCAGGCAGACCTAAGAGCAGCCTGACAGTAGCTGATAGGGGGATGCAAAAAGGCTGCAGAGGGACTGTGTGCAAAGGCCTGCAGAGACAGGACAAGGACAATGGTTTGAAATGAGAGCAGAGCAGATTGAGACTGGATGTGAGAAATAAGTTCTTTAGCATGAGGGTGCTGGAACACTGCAACAGGTTGCCCAGGGAGGTAATTGAGGCTCCATGCCTGAAGATCTTCAAGGTGAGACAAGTCCATGAGCAACCTGCTGTAGTGGAGGATGCCCTTGCTGACTGCAGGGGAGTTGGACTGGATGAGCTTTGAAGGTCCCTTCCAAATGAGACCATTCTATGGTTACATGTACCCCACTAAAGACAGTCTGCATATGAACACAGAGAGCTATGGCCTCAAGGTAAATTGCATATACAGCTACAGGACAATTTCTGAAGATAGAATTATTTTATATCATCATGGGTGTTGAGGTGCTGGAAGGTGTCCAGAGAAGGGCGACAAAGCTGATGAGGGGCCTGGAACACAAACCCTATGAGGAGAGGCTGAGGGAGCTGGGGGTGTGCAGCCTGGAGAAGAGGAGGTTCAGGGCTGACCTCATTGCTGTCTACAACTACCTGAAGGGAGGCTGTAGCCAGGTGGGGGTTGGTCTCTTGTGCCAGACAACCAGCAACAGAAGAAGGGGACACAGTCTCAAGTTGTGCCAGGGGAGGTCTAGGCTGGATGTTAGGAGGAAGTTGTTGGCAGAGAGAGTGATTGGCATTGGAATGGGCTGCCCAGGGAGGTGGTGGAGTTGTTGTCCCTGGAGGTGTTGAAGCAAAGCCTGGCTGAGGCACTTAGTGCCATGGTCTAGTTCACTGGCTAGGACTGGGTGCTAGGTTTGACTGGATGATCTTGGAGGCCTCTTCCAACCTGGTTGATTCTATGATTCTAAGTTTGGAGTGGGACACTGTCCTACTGAAACACATTCTTCACCTGCAGGAAAGACTTAGAGGTCTTCAATAAGAGACTGGATGAGGCACTTGGTGCCATGGTCTAGTTGACTGGCTAGGGCTGGGTGCTAGGTTGGCCTGGATGATCTTGGAGGTCTCTTCCAGTCTGGTTGATTCTATGATTCTATGGATTCCTGTCCCATAGCTGTCCCCTACTTTCCAGTGCCAAACAAGCTACGCAGATGTTTCTTTCAATCACCTGCACAGATACTCTGTGACACACCTTAATGGAAGCATGTAAAAAAACAGAGATCAGAACGGACTGCTGCTGGTGTGAAGGGAAACTGTTTGACCTCTCAATCCCATTTAAACACCTTAGCAGGATTTAATAAAAACCAAGCAGTATTATTAGCTGTGACAAGACAACTCAATGCTCCTAGGTCCTTCGACTACAATGGAGCAAACAATAAATCTGTTCAAATGAAAGATCACTTTCTCCATCTCTTAAAGTTAAGCACATTTGATGACTTACCAAAATATTTCTTTGTTTTCAGTCATGCCACTTCTAAGTCTCCCTTGGTTGCTTTGACATGGTAGCTGGTAAACAGACTCTGGTTTGCACATTATTGGTCAATCTGAAAGAAAGAAAGAAAGAAAGAGAATTTTGATCAGCATTACTTTTATCTACGCCTCAAGCACTGTCAAACACAGCTGAAGAGCCTTCCAAGTGGTCAGAGACAACAACCCAACCCGTCCATACAAAATGGATCTAATCAAAGGCAGTTTAAGAAGGTTTCATGTACAAACACTTTGAATTCAGCTGATGCCCAAGAGCAAGTCTGAACCTTACTGAATTTTCCTGTTAGGTCTCTTTTCAGGGTCGTGCTGCTCAAAACATGACCACTGATCAAGCAAATCAGCCTTTTGTGAGTCTCAGATTTTCACTGCAACCATTTCACAAACTCTCCTTTATGAAAGAGGGGCAGGTTTGTACTCATATCCATTTCATTTCTGTATGTGTCTATGGCTTATACGCTTTCACACCGGTTAAACCGCTTCAACAAGAGCAAAAAGTTCAGCTCTTTCTACCTGAATGTCAGGAGCTGCAATGCAGTGACCTAAAGTATCAATCTTAATTAAGCTCTCTTTTCCACATTAACAATCTGATCACTGATTTTATCTACAGCAAGAAAGAGTCAATATGAGCTGATAATGAAGGACTGAATCTCTGTCACTGCACAGCAATGCCAGATGCAACAGAAAGGACAGAGTATTCTGATGATCTCTGCAACAGCTAAGTAACTTAGAGCTGCTGGTTTTCAGCAAGGTAAACTCAAGAGGAGGAGGCTGTACGATGGGACTGTGAGATGGGTTGGGAAATGGTTCAACAGCAGAGCTCAGAGAGTTGTGGCCAGTGGTGCAGAGTTCAGTTGGAGGCCTGTAACCAGTGGTGTTCTCCAGGGATCCAGTTTCAATATCTTCATCGGTGACCTGGATGAGGGCATTGAGTGGACTCTCAGCCAGTTTGCTGATGATACCAATCTGGGGTGTGTGCTTATGTGAGTGTGTGTCTGGCTGTGCTGCCATCCAATGACATCTGGACAGGTTGAGAGCTGAGTAAAGAAGAACATCGTGGAGTTCAGCAAGGACAAGTGCAGGGTCCTGCACCTGGGGAGGAATAACAACAGGCATCAATACAGGTTGGGGGCTACCCTGCTGGAAAGCAGCTCCGTGGAGAAAGGCCTTGGAGTGCTGGTGGAGAGCAAGTTCTGCACGGGCCAGCAATGTGCTCTTGTGGCTAACAGAGCCAATAGCATCCTGGGGTACATCAAGAAAAGTGCATCCAGCAGGACTAGGGAGGTTCCTCTCCCTTTCTACTCTGCCCTGGTGACATCACACCTGGAATACTGTGTCAAATTTTGCGCTCCCGAGTCAGGGGCCTGCTGGAAAGAGTCCAGCAGAGAGCCATGAGGGTGTCTGGGGGACTTGAGCATCTCCCCTGTGTAGAGAGACTGAGAGCCCTGGGGCTGTTTAGGCTGGAGAGGAGAAGGCTAAGAGGGGATCTGATCAGTGTCTATAAATATCAGAGGGGTGGGTGTCAAGTGGATGGACTAATCTTTTTTTGGTGGTCAGCAGCAATAAGAAGGATCAATGGTTACAAACTGTAACATAAAAGGTTTCACCTCAACATGAGGAGAAACTTCTTTACAGTGATGATGGCAGAGCTCTGGAGCAGGCTGCCCAGAGAGGTTGTGGAGTCTCCTGCTATGGAGACTTTCAAAATCCACCTGGATGCATTCCAGCGTGGACTACCCTAAGGGATCCTGCAGTGGCAGGGAGGTTGGATTCGATGATCTCTGGAGGTCCCTTGCAACCTCTAAGGTTCTGTTACTCTGTGATTTACTATGCACACAGACAGCCATGAAATAAGATAATATGTTCTACACTTTTATCCTCTGAAACATGAATGAAGGAACTGCCTTTGGTGGCAGCCTGCCCTTTTGTCTCTGCGCTACCAGCAAAACAACAACGATGTTCAATGGATTTCAATCCAGAATTAACAAGAGGAATGAAAAATATTCTATGCAGCTCCCTTTCTTCATAGGCACAACTGAAGCAGGCCTTGGTGCTTCCACACAGTTATAAACAATCACTGAGATTAGCAGCACTGAAAGAAGGCAGCAGGGCACAAACACATAAAAAGCCTTTCTGCTTTTGTTTATTTATACACTGCATTTCACAGCACTTTTTCCTACCATCAGTCAGCCAGTTAGACACTGCTGCAAGTAAACCTATCCAACCACAGCAGGGAAGGAAAAGAAGCCTTGGAATTATTTTCTCAAAGAAAATAAAGCAAACCAAAAGAGGACAGGATATGCAAAACATCTCACATCAGAAATGATACCTCAGATTTTATTGGCTAGGAAGGCCAGCAAATGCCTTTAGCACTCCAGTTTTAATTCTTCACTGGTGCATCTACCTGCTAAAGACTTCAGCTCAATTCCAGCTTAATGTCCCCCTAGACTATCCTGGAGACATTCCATTTAAATACCCTCTCATTTTCTTCACAGGAAGTGTTTCTTCCCTGCTGCATCCAGAGGAGTGTAGGCAGCAGGACAGGAGAGGGAATTCTGTCCCTTGACTCTGCTCTGCTGAGACCTCACCTCCAATCCTGCCTCCAGTTCTGGTGTCCCCAGTATAAGGAGGACACATAAGTGGTGCAGAGAGTCGAGGAGGCCACAAAGATGATGCAAGGGCTGGAGCACCTCTGCTATGAGCACAGGCTGAGGAAACTGGGGTTGTTCAGGCTGGAGAAGACTTCAGGGGGACCTTAGAGCTGTCTTCCAATAGCTGAAGGGATCCTCCAGGAAGGCTGCAGAGGGACTTGTCCTGAGGGTGTTCAGAGACAGGTCAAGGGGGAATGGTTTGAAGCTGAGGGAGATCTTAGGAAGAAATTCTTCAGTAGGAGGGTGGTGAGACTCTGGAATAGGCTGCCCAGGGAGGTTGTGGCTGCCTCCTCTCCAGGAGTGTTGGAGACCAGGATGGATGAGGTCTTGAGCAGCCAAGTCTACTGGAGAGGTGTCCCTGCCCGTGGTGGAGAGGTTGGAGGAGATGAGCTCTGAGGTCCCTTCCAAACTGAGCCATTCTGTGGTTCTATGGTGATTCTATGAAATGCTGCTGTCCTGACAAGGTCATACAGGTAACCCTGACTGTCTAATGGTGAAACAAGACCGGCATTTAGCAACTCCGAGTTCCACTGGCACTGTTAATTCTCACAGGATATACCACAGAACTGAAACTACGAGTTCTGGGAGTCCACAGCAGTGCAAACTAATTTTAGCTCCAAAAGCAGGGAAGAAGGAAAGTCAAGAGGAGTCAATCTGCATGAAAACCACTGAACAAACCAAGTCACTGTCCTGATTCTGACAGCTGCCCTCAGAACTTTCTCTGCAAAATCGAGTTATTGTGTAATCACAAGTAGTGAGAAATAGAAACCACCCATAAACCATGCTGCAGTTTCCCTTTCAATGACATCTCATTTTTCAGTTGTGGTTCTGCACTAAGCATTCATTAATTCAACAGCAGTGCAGTGGGTGAGCCACAAAGACTAAAAGGAAGTCTAGAATTTCAATTCTCTAGTCATTGATTAAAAAATCCTCAGAGTAGGCACTTACCAGGCACTAACAGATCCACAGCACTGAGGCTGTAGATGAAACAGGTACTAAACGATGTGCCAATTGATGGTTTGTGGTGGAAGGGACCTCCAAAGGTCATCCAGTACGACCCCCTGCAGTCAGCAAGGGACATCCTCCACTACAGCAGGTTGCTCACAGCCTTCTCAAGCCTGGCCTTCAGTATCTCCAGACATGGGGCCTCAACTACCTCCCTGGGAAACCTGTTGCAGTGTTCCAGCACCCTCATGCTAAAGAACTTGTTCCTCACATCCAGTCTCAATCTGCTCTGCTCTCATTTCAAACCATTGCCCTCCTCCTGTCACTGCAGGCCTTTGCAAACAATACCTCTGCAGTATTTTTGCAGTCCCCCTCAGCTACTGTCAGGCTGCTCTTAAGTCTGCCTGGAGCCTTCTCTTCTCCAGGCTGAACACCCCCAGCTTCCCTGGCCTGTCCTCACAGCAGAGCTGCTGCAGCCTCCTGAGCATTTTTGTGACCTCCTCTGGACCTGCTCCATCAGGTCCATGTCCTTCCTGTGCTGAGGGCTCCTGAGCTGGACACAGCACTGCAGGTGAGATCTTACCAGAGCAAAGTGAAGTGGCAGAATCTCCTCTCCCCATCTGCTGTGAACATCTGGAAACAGCTGGCTATGTGAAAATGTCAGCTCTGCCTTTTACTTTTCTTAGATATTTTATTATCTAAGGAGAAAGAACTTCAAATATTGAAGTCTCTAACTTTAAATTATTTAAACCTTTATTTACCTAAGCAGACAGGAACTTGCAAACTGAAAAGTGAACTGACAAATATTTTCAGTAATGGAGAAACTGACATTAAGCAGGGAAGGGAAATCGTAGAATGGCTCAGTTTGGAAGGGACCTCAGAGCTCATCTCCTCCAACCTCCCCACCATGGGCAGGGACACCTCTCAACTGGACTCAGCTGCTCAAGGCCTCATCCATCCTGGCCTCCAACACCCCCTGGGGAGGAGGCAGCTACAACCTCCCTGGGCAGCCTATTCCAGAGTCTCAGCACCCTCCTACTGAAGAACTTTTTCCTTAGATCCAGTCTAACCCTGCTCTGCCTCAGCTTCAAACCATTCCCCCTTGGCCTGTCTTTAGACACCCTCAGGACAAGTCCCTCTGCAGCCTTCCTGCAGTTTTTAAGAGAACACTTCCATGGCATTTGGGAGTTCACACAAATATTGTAACCTAGTAAATTGCCTTTTCACTGAAGTGAACATAATCACAGTTGTCATTGTCACTGTCCCCGAGACAGAAACCTACTAAACATCCATTTCATTTCAGTACCCTACAGCAGTAACTGCCTGCACTCCGTGCCCCTAACCCAGTGCCCAGGATTATTTTGCACTGCAAATGATTCCTTCAGCTCTCAATGCCCAGTAAGATACCTAAGCAGCTGCAGGGCTGATCTGACTTCCAGCAGGAGGATGCAGGATCTGAACTGGCATCCCCAACACTATTTCTCTGTGGCACAGAGGCAGAGTTCCACAAACAGCACAGGGAAGTTACATGAAGAGTTTGTGTAATGCCTGCTTCTGGTGTACAGAGGTCATGTATTATTTATTGAGGATACTCTACAAACCACTTGAGGGTTTAGGAAGCTTCTACTTCCAGCCTGAATGAGTCAGTGAAAGAATACAGGGTACATCACACTGTGAAAAATGGCATTTAACTACACCTCTAGTTGCAGGGTGTCCAATATACAGCCTTGATCCAAGAAGAAAATCAAGACATGCTTAAATCTTGTTCAGTTGGGACAGAGCTGGCCCAGGGAGGTTCTGCTCCCCTTCTACTCTGCCCTGCTGAGACCACAAGTAGAATACCATGTCCACTCTCCTAAATTCAGGAGAGACAGAGATCTGCTGGAGAATCCAACAGAGAGCTACAAGGATGACTGGGGGACTTGAACATCTCTGCTGTGAAGAAAGACTGAGAGACCTGGGGCTGTTTAGATTGCAGAAGAGGGTGAGAGGGGATCAACATCTAGCAATACCTGAGGGGTAGGTGTTAGGATATTAGGATGAAGGTGTTGCCCAGTGATAGGACAAGCATAAGCTGGAACACAGGAGGTTTCATCTCAACACAAGGAGACACTCATGGTGAGGGTGCCAGAGCCCTGGAGCAGGCTGCCCAGAATGGCTGTGGAATCTCCTTCTCTGCAGACTTTCAAAATCCACACAGATGTGTTCCTGAGTGACCTGCCCTGGTCGATCCTGCTCTGGCAGAGAGCTTGTACTGGATGATCTCTGAAGGTCCCTTCCAACCCCTGACATTCTGTGATTCTTTTATGGTTTAAATTTACAGGATCCTTCCATCTTTTTTACACAGACTGAGCAGTGTCAAGATAAGAATCCCTCCTCGTATGTTTTAGCCCAGCTGCATGTTTTTTTTCCCCACACATGCAATGACTTTCTCTGCTGCAGGGTTTGTGCAGCACACTGTAAGAGACATTGTACTTACAACCACTATGAGTTCATCTCCCTCAGCCATAACATCGATCACTCCATCATAAAAAGGGGGGGTGTGTGTTAAGATTTGATTCTTATCTCAGTTCTGTCACCTAGTAACTACATTTACTTGCTCACATTGCTCCTGCCTGGCCTTTGCTCTCCTGAGACTAAGTAGCAGAGCACTAAATGTTTGCCAGGCAGCTGTTGTGTGGCTTAATTATCTCCACAAAAGAAAACAGAATTAGTGCCAATTGTTGTTCAAGGATTTGAAAGGCAGGCCGTGCCTGTCAATAGCAGCAGCAAATCAATCAGGATTTTAAGTCAGTACAAATACAGGCTGGTCTCTAAATAAAACCAAACAATTTCACCCTCTTCAGTTAAAGAAGGGACTGAAGTAATCTTCACTTCTCTAGTGAGCCCTGCCTTCCTCCCCGTGCCTTGCTCACTGGCAGGCTGGAAAAACTAAGGCCTGTTGTGTGTCTCTCTCTAGACACTGTGTAAGATTTGAACACTACTGATTTGAAAACTTCACAGAGCCTTCAGTAAGACGTAACAGGTAAGCTGCATGGCAGCCCCAGGAGTCTGCAGCTGATCCTGTCTGACACACAGCAAACAATTCCAGGAAAGAAAAAGAAGACAATTACCAAGGTATTCTGTGTTACATCTACTCTGCCAGGACAGACCTGCAGTGCACAACAGGTACATTTGGCTTCTGCAGGACGATACAATCCTAGAATCATTCAGGATGGGAAATGGCCTTGAGATCACCAAGTCCAGCTATGAACCCTACTTTACCAAGGTCACCACTAAACGACAGTGCTAAGTGTCACAACCTTTAAACACCTCCAGGGGTGGTGACTCCACTAACTCCCTGGGCAGCCTCTACCAAGGCCTGACCACTCTTGCAGTGGTGACATCTGTCCTAATGTCCAGCCCAAACCACCCCTGGTGCAGCTTGAGGCTGTTCCCTCTTGTTCTGTCACTAATGCCCTGTGAGAAGAGACCAACACCAGCCTCTCTATTGTCCTTTCAGGTAGCTGTAGAGGGCCACAAGGTCTCCCCTGAGCCTCTTCTTCCTCACAGTAAACAGTCCCAGTTCCTTCAGCCACTCCTCATCACACTCATTCTCTAGGCCCAGGCTGCTGCAACTATCTGGTTTCAAACTCTATGCTATGCCCACTGTGAAGGACAGATCAATCTGCTCATTCTTTCCACCTCTAAACCTGAGGGCTCGGTGATGGGCAGAGGCTACATGGGACCTGTAGTACATTAGATGTGTTCTACTGTTGTCCCAAACAAGTTTAAGAACAGTCTAATCTGAAGCACACCTCGTGACTTCTGGCAAGGTCCTACCTCATTTGCCACAGGTGTGTTTCTAAGTTCTACCAGGAAAAAACTCCTATCAAACCATTGGCAAGTGGAACATTTAACAATTTAAACTCTCAAGGCCTTTCCCATCTCCTTCGTTTACTTAAGTAGCATTAGCCCATTCTGAAGAGCTCATGGCTCAGGATGTTGAAGAGTGATGATTTCTGTGCTCCCCGTCTTCTTTAAATGGCACCCATCTCTCCTGCACCTTTCCTCTCCTCTTCCCACTCATCTCTCTTCCATCCACCTCTCTTAAGTTTCTGGGGAGACCTAAGAGCAGCCTGCCAGTAGCTGAAGTGGGCTCCAAGCAGGCTGCAAAGGGACTGTGTGCACAGGCCTGCAGTGACAGGACAAGGGCAATGGTGTGAAATGAGAGAAAAGCAGATTCAGATTGGATGTGAGGAACAAATTCCTTAGCATGAGGGTGCTGGGACACTGCAACAGGCTCCCCAGGGAGATAGGCAAGGCTCCATCCCTGGAGATTTTCAAGGTCAAGCCCCACAAGGCTCTGAGCAACCTGCTGTAGAGGAGGATGTCCCTGCTGACTGCAAGGGAGTTGGACAAGATGAATTTTGAGGGTGTCTTACAACCCAAACCCTTCTATAACTCTGTAAGTACAGACCCTTTAGGTCAGTAGTTATTTGATTTACAAGGCTACACCTTCCTGGCTTACTTCAATGTCCTCTCTCTGCCACACCAATCCAATTCCTAAACACAGATCACGTTTCAAAAACATAATTCCAAGAATCCTTCACGAGCTCTGCTGTCAGATTCCATCAAGCATCCTTCCACCTTGAACCAGTCAAGTCAAACACAGAGGAAGCATCTCTTCTCAACAGAGTAACAGGGATGCTCCCAGCCTGCAGGACTCAGCGGCAGCTGGCGCAAGCTCACTGCGGTCACCAAACATAACCTGGCTGCATGCACCTCTGGGATGGCAGCACACCAAGAGGTGATTTGATGTAAATACAACCCACGATTTCCTTCTGACACACCCCCTTAGGCATTTAGGTCTGGCCAATGCAGGGGACGGGTGACAGCCTGAGTGGCTGGGCAATCCACCTGCTGCTGGATGAGTCCAGGCACTAAGATCCCAGGATATTCTACACTCACATGTTCCAGCCTTTCCCAAAAGGAACTGCTACTCCATGCACACTGTTGTTAAGTGAGTGATAAACAACAGTTAAACAAAACATAAAATACTACAGACTGAGGCTTAACCAAATGCTGCTTCTGCCTGCTGTCTCAAACTCAGCAAAAACATTTCAGCATTCTCGAATTTTTTTCTGCTGAAAGGGGGAAAAAAAATCCAGTTCCACTTAAAATTAAATAGCTCCAGGTACAGTTTCAGTAACTTTAATGGGGTTCAGTTTGACATTCAAAATCGGCTTCCTAGACTTGATGGCATTTAATAACATGGGGATGGGGACCTGATGGAGTGGGTCCAGAGGGCTACAAAAATCATCAGGGGGCTGGGACAGCTCTGCTTTGAGGACAGGCTGAGGGAGCCTGGAGAAGAGAAGGCTCCAGGCAGACCTAAGAGCAGCCTGACAGTAGCTGAAGTGGGCTGCAAGAAGGCTGCAGAGGGACTGTTTGCAAAGGCCTGCAGTGACAGGTTTGAAATGAGAGCAGAGCAGATTGAGGCTGGATGTGAGGAACAAGTTCTTCAGAGGGTGCTGGAACACTGCAACAGGTTGCCCAGAGAGGTAGTTGAGGCCTTATCCCTGGAGATCTTTAAGGCGAGGCTGGACAAGGCTGTGAGCAACCTGCTGTAGTGGAGGATGTCTCTGCTGACTGCAGGGAGGTTGTACTGGATGACCTTTGGAGGTCCCTTCCAACCCAACCCACCCCAGTCTGAAATTCTATTGATTACCTTCTCTTCTACCCATCAGTTACCAGGTTTAATGGTTTTTAATCCAATCTGATGAGCAGGACAGATGTCCTGCAGTATTCAAAGCTAAGACATGAAGCAAAAATACTGAATCTGTGAGAAACCCTCTTCTGCCTCTTCCTGATTCCTATCAGAATCAGATCTGAGAAGTAATCCCAGCAGAAAAGTTTGTCTCATGAGCCTGCCAACTGATTCTGCAGATTCAGCTAACTAATAGGCTTCTGACCAGCTCCTCCTCAGCACTCCCCTGGAGACAAGAACAGAATTAGAAAGGGAGGCACAGGATGGAAGTAAAGCAACACACAAACTTCACAGGCCTCTAATACTCTGTGAGCAGCCAAGCACTCATTTTCATCTTTCAGGTCAAGATTTTAAGATGCTGAATCTTGACATGGATTCTAATAGTTGTGCCAACTGAAATTTCACTCCAACGGACTCTGGCAATCAGTTCCAGCACTTAGAATCCATAAGGAGTGCTCTGGCTGCAGCACAAAGGACACAGTTACCTGGAAGCATCCTTTCAGTTTCAGGAATGAAAGGCAAACACTAACGTTTTAGGAAAGCTCCAGCACTGGTTTAGACTGAAGGAGAGAATTTTGCCTCCTCTACTTCAGCCAAGGCAGTACAGCAGTTTCCTTAAATTGATGGAAATTGTCTTGCATTACCAAAACTGACAGCACGTTTATGGGATTTTATCTAGCTGGTGCATGGTGGTTTTCACAGACTCAGGCATATCCTAAACTACTGTTTCTGTGGGTTTTGAAGGGCAGTGAGAGAGAAAAATCTAGCCTCATAGAATCACAGAATGGCTTGGGTTGTAAGGGACCTCCAAAAGTCATTTAGTCCAGTCCAAACCCTCTGCAGTCAGCAGGCACATCCTCCACTAGAGCAGGTTGAGAGCCTTGCCCAGACTGACCTTGAAGATTTCAGGAATGAGGCCCCAACCACCTCCCTGGGAAACCTGTTGCAGTGTTCCAGCAACATCATGCTAAAGAACTCATTCCTCACATCAAATCTTCTTGTTTCAAACCATTGCCCTCATCCTGTCACTGCAGACCTTTGCAAACAGTCCCTCTGCAGCTTTCTTGCTGCTCAAGTCCCCTTCAGCTACTGGAAGGCTGCTCTTAGGTCTGCCTGGAGCCTTCTCTTCTCCAGACTAAGCAACCCCAGCCCCTTCAGCTTATCCTTACAGCAGAGCTGCTCCAGCCTCTGCTCATCTGCTCTACTGGAATGAGAAGTACAATGGCTTCCAGCGTGGTCCAAAGTTTACCCAATTAGGGTAAAGTTTACCCAATTAGGGTAAAGTTCCTTTTCAAATGCCATCACCTTCTCGAAATACTGTGCTGATAATATAACAATTACAAGTTTTTCAAACCCCAAACTTACCTTTGTGAAATCCAAGTACTCCTATGACAACCCCAAAGTGAATTAAAATCTGCATCTCTCAAACATAGCAACACCTCTAAGTAGCTTTGTTAGATTGTAATTGTAATTTACTTAAAGAATAGTAAATCAGGGTAGTGTTAGAAAATTGAAAGGTTTGCAGTGAGTATAAATTGTCTTTTTATGCCCAAGGAGGGGGAAAAAATCTTTTCTTTCCTGCACTGTAAGCAGAAAAACCTGGTGCTCTGGTCCTAGCTTAAGAGGGACATGGAACTGATGGAGTGGGTCTAGAGGAGGCCACTAAGATGATCAGAGGGCTGGAGAACCTCCCCCTATGGAGACAAGCTGAGGGAGCTGGGTTTGTTCAGCCTGGAGAAGAAAAGGATTCAGGGAGATGTTAGAGCATCCTGCCAGTGGGCTACAAGAAAGCTGAGAAGGGACTTTTTACAAGGGTTTGTAGTGATAGGCTTAGAGGGCATGGATTGAAGCTTGAGGAGGGCAGATTTAGACTGGAGATTGAGGAGAAATTCTTTATGGTGAGGGTGGTGAGATGTTGGAACAGGTTGCCCATGGAGGTTGTGGATGCCCCCTCCCTGCATGTGTTCAAAGCCAGGCTGGATGAGGCCTTGAGCAACCCACTCTAGTGGAAGGTTTCCCTGCCCATGGCAGGGGGTTGGCACTAGATGATCTCTGAGGTCCCTTCCAACTTAAGCATTCTATGAATCCATGAATTTTGCACTGGAGTTACAAATCTATAGATATTTACAACCTTTCTCTGGATTGCCCTTGCTATCCAACTAGAAAGTCCTGTTTCTGCACTGGAAGGATCACACATCCTTTCTTCACAACTGCATCCTGGACGTGTGTACTATTTACATCTCACTGAAATCCTGGAAGCCTGGCCAGAGCTACACAGGACATTCTCTAAGCTCAGGGAACCAAAATGCATTTCACCCTAACTGTAAACCTAATCCAGAGCTAACACAGTTCCCAGCATCTAATTCTTGAGCTCCCTTAGGAGTTTTGTATTGCCTCAGTCTGCCAGGAGAGGAGAGTCCTCTCACTTTGCTCCAGTGAGTATCAGAGATTCCACTTTCTGCATCACTCCTCAGAGGACCATGGATGCTCTGGGTAGTTAACAGAGGGTGACATCTGACTTAGCTAAGAGGTATTTTGAGGAAAGGCTGAGAGTCTTGGGGTTGTTCAGCTTGGAGAAGAGAAATCACTAGGAAGTCCTAATAGCAGTGTTCCAGTACTTCAAGGGGGGCTACAGGGAAGCTGGAGAGGCATTCTTTGTCAAGAAGTATAGTGACAGGATGAGAGGTAACCTTCTCAAATTGAAAGAAGGTAGATTAGATGTGAGGAAGAAATTCTATACAGAGAAGGTGGTGAGACATTGGAACAGGTTGCCTAGGGAATCACAGAACCTGAGAGGATGGAAGAGACCTTTGAAAGGGAAGAGATCATTGAGTCCAACCTCCCTGCCAAAGCAGGATCACCTAGGATAGTCTGCACAGGAATGCACCCAGGTGGGTTTTGAAAGTCTCCAGAGAAGGAGACTCCACAACCTCTCCAGGCAGCCTGCTCCAGGGCTCCATCACCCTCACTGTAAAGAAGTTTCTCCTCATGTTGAGGTGAAAGTTTCCATATTCCAGTTTGGAAGCTGTGGATATGTTCTACTCCTACTCGGATGAAGAGCTGAGCAATCTGCTCTAGAGGAAGGTGTCCCTGCCCACAGCTGGGGAGTTGGAACTGATGATCTTTAAGGTCCCTCCCAACCCAAACCATTCTGTGACTCATCCTCTGATTCTAGTACAGAATATCCAGAAGCATCGCTGCCTGTTGGACTCTGACACACTGCCTTTCCAAGTTTAAATTGCATGGTGACATTCTGACTGAACAGCTTTAACCCTTCTGACTCCTTCATTAAATTTAGGCTGTTCTTCACCACCTTGTGTGAGTTAACACTTTCATTTGAGTGCAGGAAGTGTAGAGAGCCCATACCGTGCAGCAATGACTGGCATACATAACAAAAAGGCAAATACCTGAACAACTTGCAGGATGGTCTCAAACCTCTTCTCTTTTTATGCTTCATGGTCATTTTGCCAGGTGACTGCTTCTTCCTTCTAGGGGCATCCCAAGACAGATGTGCTGTAACAGCAGAAAAAAAAAGCCATCTGGGTAAGAATTTAGTCAGAAAATGCATCATTTACACAGCAAAGGCCAAGAAAGATACAAAATCACCATACAAGTACTGTGACCCCTATGGTCTGTTCCACTGATAACTGTGACATATTGAGCAGGAACAGTAAACAAGCCATGGCATTTCCTAGGAGAGGATGGAAAAGATTTGCATTCTTCCTTTAGGCACTTGTTGTTTTGGAGCTGAGGTGCACCCAAGACTACTGGCAGTGCTCTATGCCTCGCTGGATTTAATGCCTTCTTTGCCAACCTCTCTCCCTCTCCCCTTTTCATCAAGGTGTCTAGCAATAGGACAAGGGGGAATGGTTTGAAGCTGAGGGTGAGCAGGGTTAGTCTGGAGCTTAGGAAGAAGCTCTTCAGTCTAAGGGTGGTGACACTCTGGAATAGGCTGCCCAGGGAGGCTGTGGTTGCCTTCTCCCTGGGACTACTGAAGGCCAGGTTGGATGAGGCCTTGAGCAGCTGAGTCTAGTGGAGAGGTCTCCTTGCCCATGGTGGTCCTCCTCTGGTCCCACTCCATCAGATCCAAGTCCTTCCTGCGTTGAAGGCTCCAGAGCTGGCAGCAGACATTGTCCACATCACAAAATCACTTCCCTACCTGCTTGTCAGGACTGTGAAATTTCTGGTAGACAAGCTCAGCAAAGGCAGAAGGGGGGTCTCAGGAAGCTGTTTTGGGTGTGCACTCTTCCAGCTATGCCTGTATGTCTGTCATCTCCTGACCTCTGCCTGACAGGCTTCCCAGCCCTGTGACTCAATAGCCATGGTTTCCCAGCCTGCTCCTTCCCACTGGCCCCTTGGCAGGCTCTACCATTCTGCAGCACTGCCCACAGGCAGGTCCCATGGAGTTCAAAGCCACGTCCTTTGCTGGTAGCCAAGTTTTGCCATGAGCTCCAAGTATCCCATTTCACTGAAGTAAACTGTCAGGCTAGAGGGGAACAAACTCTAGCACTGAACAACTGCAGGGAGCCCAAAGCTGAGGATCCAGTAATTAGTCTTATCTCTATGAAGGTGCAACAGAATAAGCTGAGAAATGCAAGGATATCTGACAAGGCCCTAGGGCTCCTCACAGCTGCAGAGAAGCCTCCTTGTTCTGGAGAACTGTAAGGATGATCTCATGTGGAGGGGAGATAGGAAATCTCTTCTTTGTGCCATGCTGCTGATGCAGGTTATCTGGAAGACACATTCACCTGTGCTTCCCTTCCCATGAGCCACAGGCTGAAGGTTCACTGCTGGGTTCCCCTTTACGTGGCTGCTGAGGCACAGTGAGCAGCAAGTACACAAAGAACAGGATCTGGGGAGGCCAAACTTAGGCTTTCTCGTGCTGGGAAAGCTCAGAGAAAAAACTCACTTTAAAATGTCTCCTTTGAAGTACTTCTGTTTAGTCTCTATTTTGCAGGAGGCTTATTCAGGATACTTTAGTTCACTGATGCAAACATTTGTTTTTGAAGATTTAGTGGTGCTTATTGCTTATTCCAACAGCAGCTGACCACCATCTAAGCTGGAGGGAAGGCCCAGGAAAAGGTGGTGGTCCCACCTTAACTGCACTCTAATACCAACTCAGACAAAACCCCAGCAGGTAGCAATGCAGCCACACACTCCACGTCCTACCCTAGATGACTGCTAAGTGCCTGTGAAACAGGGTTAGAATCATAGACTCACAGACTCAACCAGGTTGGAAGAGACCTCCAAGATCATCCAGGCCAACCTAGCACCCAGCCCTAGCCAGTCAACCAGACCATGGCACTAAGTGCCTCAGCCAGGCTTTGCTTGAACACCTCCAGGGACGGTGACTCCACCACCTCCCTGGGCAGCCCATTCCAATGCCAATCACTCTCTCTGACAACAACTTCCTCCTAACATCCAGCCTAGACCTCCCCTGGCACAGCTTGAGACTGTGTCCCCTGGTTCTGTTGCTGGTTGCCTGGCAGAAGAGACCAACTCCACCTGGCTACAAGCTCCCTTCAGGTAGTTGTAGACAGCAATGAGGTCCCCCCTGAGCCTCCTCTTCTGCAGGCTGCACACCCCCAGCTCCCTCAGCCTCTCCTCACAGGGTTTGTGTTCCAGGCCCCTCACCAGCTTTGGTGCCCTTCTCTGGACATGTTCCAGCACCTCAGCAGCTCTCTTGAATTGAGGGGCCCAGAACTGGACACAGCACTCAAGGTATGGCCTGACCAGTGCTGAGTACAGGGGCAGAATAACCTCCCTTGAAGTTATAGGACTCTTCTCCCAGCCCAGAGCAACTTCTCTCTGAAACATGCAAGTGATACAGCACCAAATTAACAGGAACCACTTGTCTCTATCTATAAAATTTCTTTCCTTGTCCTGTTCAAAGACCCAGGCATAGTAACTAGAATAGACATGATCAGCCTGGAGAAGAGAAGGCTCCAGGCAGACCTAAAAGCAGCCTGCCAGTAGCTGAAGGAGGGCTGCAAGAAGTCTGCAGAGGGACTGTTTGCAAAGGCCTGCAGAGACAGGATGAGGGCAACGGTTTGAAATGAGGGCAGAGCAGGTTGGGATTGGATGTGAGGAACAAGTTCTTTAGCATGAGGGTGGTGGGACACTGTAAAAGGTTTCCCAGGGAGACAGCTGAGACCCCATCCCTGGAGATCTTCAAGGTGAGGCTGGACAAGGCTGTGAGCAACCTGACTGAGTGGAGGATGTCCCTGTTGTCTACAGGGAGGTTTGAATGGATGATCTTTGGTGATCCCTTCCAACCCAAATGATTCTATGATATGACTACTTCTTCCTAATGTTCACAGCTGCTCCCTTTTCCCACCAATCTTTTGCTGAATAAGCAGGGCAAATGCTTTAAAGGGAGTCCTGACTGCAATGCTCTAAGCAGCCATTAAGCTAATTACAGAATCTCAGAATGGGTTGGGTTGGAAGGGACCTCCGAAGCTCATCCAGTCCAACTCCCTAGCACTCAGCAGGGACATCCTCCACTAGAGCAGGTAGCTCAGAGCCTTGCCCAGCCTCACCTTGAAGATCTCCAAACATGTGGCCTCAATTACAACCTGTGGCAATGTTCCACCACCCTGATGCTGGAACACCTGGTCCTAACACCCAATAATCCAGTTATCTACAAAAGCAAATTCTTTTTTCCTGGACCACTCCTTCAGCTGTCTGGAGGACCAGGGCTGTTTCAGCACTCCTTGTGCAGCTACTTGGTGTAACCAACCACTTCTGTATTGCCTGAAGGAATGAATCAAAGAATTAGTTATACTGAACCCAACAGGGAACGTCTGCATTTGACATTTGCATGGTTCTTTGGACTCACAGCTTTCTTCTACTGTGACAAACTACATCATGTGTCTGTTGAAAACTCCCATGGAAAGCAAGTGGAATGTTGCTACTGGCTTCAAGGAAAGCTGGAAAGTGTTATTGCAAAGCACGTCGAACGAGATCCTTTTCCTTGGGCACCACAAAACTATGCACCTGGGAGAGAAATATTTGTTTGCCTATGAAAATGGACCCAAACCTTTTATTTGGAATGCCCTGGCCCTTGTGATGCCTACAGCCCTCCACTCAGCTGCACTGCTTTGACAGGAACAGGAAAAAACACCCTAAGAGGAACACAAGCAAATGACCTAATCCACAACACAGATCTGTAGCAAGCCTGACTCCACTGCCAGTGAAATCCAAGGCAAGTTTCATTTCAAAGAGAGCAGGGGAAGATCTTTATGTAGCAAAATCAAGCCTGAGCAGTTTTCAGTTTCATATAACTGAAATGTGATGACCAGATTTGGGTCAAGTGAGTAGTTATGCCACATGATTTTTTTTTTCCAAGATTCCTAATCACAGAATGTTAGAGGCTGGAAGGGACCTCAAAAGTCCAACACCCCTGTCAGAGCAGGATCACCCAGAGCAGATCACACAGGAGCATATCCAGGCAGGTTTTGAGTACAACCAGAGAGGGAGACTCCACAACCCCCCTGGGCAGCCTGTTCCAGTGTTCTGTCACCCTCACAGGGAAAAAAATCCTCCCCACGTTTCTATGTCTCAACTTCCACTCACTGCCCCTTGTCCTGTCATGAGCCTGGTTCCATGCTCTTGGCACTTACGCTTTACATGAATGAGGTCACCCCTCAGGCTTTCTCTTCTCCAAGCTCAAGAGCCCCAGCTCCCTCAGTCTCTCCTTGCAAGAGAGACTTTCCATTTCCTTAATTATCTTTGTGGCTCTTGTGCTGGACTCTCTCAAGCAGTTTCCTCAGGTCCTTCTTGAACTGAGTGGCCCAGAACTGGAAACAGTACTCCAGACATGGCCTCACCAGGGCAGAGTAGAGAGGGAGGAGAATCTCTCTTACTAACCCAGCCCTTCTAATACACCCCAGAATGGCATTGGCCCTCCTGACCACAAGAGCACAAGGTCTAGAACTTTCTTTATGTGTTTTCTGTCACCAAAAAGGAATAGGGTCAGAGGGAAAGTAAATCAGAGGTTTGGGTTACCCCACACCTCCCTTTCTCAAGGAGATGACAAACTATCATTGTTTGCTTTTGATTTTTCACAGGAACACAGGATGCCAGAGGTTGGAAGGGACCCAAAGGGATCAAGTCCAACTCCCCTGCCAGAGCAGGACCATACAATCTAGCTCAGGTCACAGAGGAAAGCATCCACACAGGCCTCGAAATTCTCCAGAGAAGGAGACTCCACAGCCTCTCTGGGGAGTCTGTTTCACTGCTCTGTGACCCTTACAATAAAGAAGTTCCCCCTTGTGTTGAGGTAGAATCCCCTGTGCTGCAGCTTACATCCTAAGCAGCCCCAGGTCCCTCAGCCTCTCCTCACCAGGTAGTGTTCCAGATCCCTGTCCCTCTTCAACTGGGGAGCCCAAAAGTGAACACAGTATTCAAGATGAGGTCTCACCAGCCAGAGTAGAGGGGGAGGAGAACCTCCCTTAATCTGCTGGACACACCTCAGGATCCCACTGGTTTTCTCGACCACCAGGGCACATTGCTGTGCCATGGATAACTTGTTCTCCACCAGCACTCCCAGGTCCCTCTCCACAGGGCTGCTCTCCAGCAGATCACCTCCCAGCCTGTACTGGTGCAGTTTGTTATTCCTCCCCAGGTGCAGGACTCTGCACTTGTCCTTGTGGAGCCTCATTTGATTCCTCTGTGCCCAGCTCTGTCTGTCCAGGTCTCTCTGGACGGCCACACAGCCTGCAGCTGTATCAGCCAAGCCTTCCAGTTTGGTGTCATCAGCAGACTTGCTGAGCAGACTCTGTCAGTCTGTGCCCTCATCAATGTCACTGATGAAGATACTGAACAGGACTGGATCCAGCACTGATCCCTGTGGGAATCCACTGGTTACAGCTCTCCTGCTAGACCTGTCACCATTGATCACCACTCTCTGAACTCTATCTTGCAACCAGTTCCTAACCCACCCCACTGCCTGCTCTTCCATCCCACACTTCCTGACCTTGCTCACTAGGGTGACATGGGAGACAGTGCCAAAGGCCTCCCTAGGACGTTGGTGAGGCTAAAGTCTGACCTGATCCACTCCAATGTCAACTGGCAAAGCAAAAGCAGACCTTTATCTACACAGCCTGCAAAAAGGCATCACTGGCAGGCTGAAGCACACAGGCAGAAGTAAACACCTCTGTTTCAGGATCTGTGCAGCCACAATCTTTTTAGCCTCCAGTGCAAACCTAGTGCTTCTGAAAATCCAGCAGCTCCACAGTACCACTGATACATACACTACACCGAGTGATGAAGTCCACAAGGAGCACCATTTCAACACAAACTCTGACCCATAAAGTGACTTTCACATTCCACAAATCTGCCCTCTGCCAGCTGCACCTGGTCCAAGTCTCCCATCGTGGGTCCCATCTGCCTTTTCCAGTGATCCTGTACTAGCAACCTCACGCAGACAACTCGCTGGAGGAGCTTGTTCCAGGAAGGGCCTCTAACACTGCCTGTGGAGAGGGCAGATGGGATTTGCAGCAAGGCACAGCTTGATCATCCTGAGAAAATACCACTCCTCAGCCAACCCCTAGCCTGTACCACAACACACACCCCAGCCACTTGCCTCCACTCCAGAAATGGGAACAGTACTGCTCTACCTCAAAGGCTACCTTTGATGGTTGAAATGAATATGGCTTTAAAGGCTGTGAAGAACTTGGCAGGGGGTAAGACCTAGATGATCTTTAAGGTCTCTTCCAATCTTCCAACCTAAACCATTCTATAAATCTATGAACATGCAAGAGCCACAGGCACAGCCTTTAATAGGGCTGAAATGCAATTTTAAGAATGACTGGAAATACCCAAACTTAACACAACCTGACTGAAGGCTTCAAGATAGAAGATGTATCTTAAAATAACCCAGTCAAGTTCAGTGAGATTGTCTACACCACATTTGTATTGCTGGTTTTGTTTCCACATTGAAACTGCACTACCAAAAACACTGGCCTGAGATGGCCACAAGAGAGTACTTTAGCAAAACTGCATTTAGAAATCATTTTAGCCACAAACCCATCTGTTGCTTCAGCATGTTCCATCAAACAGTTCACAAGGTAACCTTGAAGGTTATGCTACTACAGTGCACAGAAAACAGGACTTCATTTGAAATACAGAATGAGGCATGGAAGAGTCATCACAGAATGGTTTGGGTTAGAAGGGACCTCCAAAGGCCATCCAGTACAACCCCCCTGAATCAGCAGGGGCATCCTTCACTAGAGCAGGTTGCTCATCACAGTCTCGTCCAGCCTCACCTTGAAGATCTCCAGGGATGGAGCCTCAACTATGTCTCTGGGCAACCTGTTACAGTGTTCCATCACTCTCATGGTGCAGAACTTGTTCCTCACATCCAATCTCAATCTGCTCTGCTCTCATTTCAAACCATTGCCCTTGTCCTGTCACTGCAGGCCTTTGTAAACAGTCCCTCTGCAGCTTTCTTGCAGCCCCCTTCAGCTACTGCCAGGCTGCTCTTAGGTCTGCCTGGAGCCTTCCCTTTTCCAGGCTGAACACCCCCAGCTCCCTCAGCCTGTCCTTGTAGCAGAGCTGCTCCTGCCTCCCCATATTTATAGTGCTTTCTCATGAAAATTAAAGTAGGTCAGAGGCTGCAAGGTGACACCTTTGGACTTTTCTGTATGTTAACCCAAGACTCCTTATATGTGCATCTACTGTCACAGAGCACTGGAACAGGCTCCCCAGGGAGGTTGTGTGGTCTTCTCTGGAGACTTTGAAGGCCTGTCTGGATGTGTTCCTCTGTGATCTGTGTTAGATAGTATTGTCCTGCTCTGGCAGAGGGGTTGGACTCAATGATCCCCTTGGGTCCCTTCCAACCCCTAATATCCTGTGGCCCTGTGAACAGCACCTTGCTGAAAGCCAGGGTACAGATCTCTGACTTCAACTGTAACTCAGCATTACACAATTCTAAGCAGACACAGGAATTACCAGCAAGCTTCTGCTAATTTTCTGTTACTCCCAACTGAGAACCTGTGAGAACTGTAATTCCCTACTTCCTCTGTCCTACCTATGAGCATCTGAAGAGACCATGTTTCTATTTCACAGAATTGCAGAATACACCAGGTTGAAAAAGACCTCTGAAATCATCAAGTCCAACCTATTACCTAACACCATCTAACCAACTAAACCATGGCACCAAGTGCCACATCCAGTCTTCTTTTAAACACCTCCAGGGAAAGTAACTCCACCACCTCTCTGGGCAGCCCATTCCAATGCCAATCACTCCTTCTGTGAAGAAGTTCTTCCTAACACCCATCCTAAACCTCCTCTGGCACAGCTTGAGACTGTGTCCCCTCATTCTGTCACTGGTTGCCTGGGAGAAAAGACCAACCCCATGTGGCTGCACACTCCTTTCAGGTAGTTGTAGGGAGCAATAAGGTCTCCCTTGAGCCTTCTTGACTCCAGACTAAGCAACCCCTATGAAGGCATATTAAGGGACAACTCTGAAGAGGAAATTGCCAATCAAAAGCAACACTCAAGTGCTGGTCACCTATTTGTAAGCATTGTGACAGCAAACAGGATTGAAAAGCCAAAAAAAAGGCAAATAAAAAAAAAAAAAGGGGGGGGGGGAGGGCAGGGAGAGAATTTGGGAAACATAAAGGTCACCATGTTTGCCTTTCTCTAGTGAAAAAACAGTCCTGGTTGGAATTTGCAGGCTCTGCAATGACACTGGCATGTCTGGCTCTGCCATAAAGCTCTGGGTTTGAGTTTCATGAAACTTACTGTGATGGGTTAAAAGGCATTTAATTTTGGGATTTTTTTTTCCTAAGGCATTCACCTTCTATTTACATGCAAATCATAGAATCAACCAGGTTGGAAGAGACCTCCAAGATCATCCAGTCCAACCTAGCACCCAGCCCTGCCCAGTCAACTAGACCATGGCACTAAGTGCCTCATCCAGGATTTTCTTGACGACCTCCAGGGACGGTGCCTCCACCACCTCCCTGGGCAGCCCATTCCAATGCCAATCACTCTCTCTGACAACAACTTCCTCCTAACATCCAGCCTATACTTTCCCTGGCACAACTTGAGACTGTGTCCTCTGGTTCTATTGCTGGTTGCCTGGGAGAAGAGGCCACCCCCACCTGGCTACAACCTCCCTTCAGGTAGTTGTAGACAGCAATGAGGTCAGCCCTGAGCCTCCTCTTCTCCAGGCTGCACACCCCCAGCTCCCTCAGCCTCTCCTCATAGGGCTGTGCTCCAGGCCCCACACCCCCAGCTCCCTCAGCCTCTCCTCATAGGGCTGTGCTCCAGGCCCCACACCCCCAGCTCCCTCAGCCTCTCCGCATAGGGCTGTGTTCCAGGCCCTTCACCAGCTTTGTTGCTCTTCTCTGGACATGTTCCAGCACCTCAACATCTCTCTTGAATTGAGGGGCCCAGAACTGGACACAGTGGCTTAGTCTTATGAAGAGGGCTGGTGGACATGAAAATAAAAGGAAGCTGTTTTTGTGCAGAAGTGGTGCAGTCCATTTGCAGTTTAACCAAATGCCAGGGCCTTGTTGCAAGGTGTAGAACACTAGATGGCTCCTCTCTCAGCTCTAGGATTGCTTGCAGGGTGTATTACTGCAGGGAATGGCAGGGAATGGCAGAATCAGATAATGCTTTGGGTTGGAAGGGACTTCCACAAGGGTCATGCAGGCCAACCCCCTGCAGTCAGCAAGGGACATCCTCCACTACAGCAGGTTGCTCACAGCCTTGTCCAGCCTCACCTTGAAGATCTCCAGGCATGGGGCCTCAACTATCTCCCTGGGAAACCTGTTGCAGTGTTCCACCATCCTCACAATAAAGAGCTTGTTCCTCACATCAAATCTCAATCAGCTCTGCCCTCATTTCAAACCATTGCCCTCGTCCTGTCTCTGCAAGCCTTTGCAAAGAGTCATTCTGCAGCTTGCTTCCAGCCTCCTTCAGCTACTGTCAGGCTGCTCTTTGGTTGGCCTGGAGCCTTCTCTTCTCCAGGCTAAACAACCCCAGCTCCCTCAGCCTGTCCTCACAGCAGAGCTGCTCCAGCCCCCTGATCATTTTTGTGGCCTGCTAGACTCGCTCCGTCAGATCCATGTCCTTCCTGTGTTGAAAGCTCCAGATCTGGATGCAGCACTCCAAGGGAGATCTCAGCAGAGCACAGGGGCAGAATCCTCTCTTCCTATCTCCTGGCCATGGCTGCTTTTGCTGCAGCCCAGGGTGCAGATACTTTATGAAAATTAGCTGCTCCAGGCCAGTGTGGTCAGGTGAAAAGCATCACAGGGCAAGAGGAATGAGAATTTCAGTTAAGCCTCAATAAAGGCACCACCTTAAAACACACCTAATGTATGTCTGCATGTTTTAGAGAGTTCCACACTTCTGGGAACAACTGTGGTGACTGCACAGAGCAATTTGTCCAAACCATACCATAAATAATTCAGACCAGGATCTTGAAAAGGATCTGTGTGGGTGGATTTTTGCACCCCCGCGGATTCAATGGCAGGATCAAAGATTAGGCAGGCCAGAAATACACACAGGATCTGAATGCTGCTCAAACCCAGCACCTGGCATTTCCAGCGTGGGGAAGGGTGTTGTCACTGCCACCCTCCCACCCGAATGCCTGGCAAATACTTCCAAAGCAGCAAACCATCAGATTCTTGTCCCACCCTCCCCACAGTAGCCATATCCTACCTCACCCATTCCTTTATGAGTTAGAGCTATGGAAACAGCAGAGCTCTTTCACTCCTCCTTACTATTAAAGTGAGATTACAGAATCACAGATTGTCAGGGTTGGAAGGGACCTCAAGGATCGTGCTAGATGCAACCCTCACTGCCATGGGCAGGGACACTTTCTATTAGATCAGGTTTCGTAGAGCCACATCCAACCTGGTCTTCAAAACTTCCAGGGATGGAGCTTCCACCACCTCTTTGGGCATCCTGTTCCAGTGTCTCACCACCCTTATGGTGAAGAACATCTTAGCCTAAACATTTCTTCCCACATCTCACACTGATTTTTAATCTTTTTCAAAAGTAAAGTGTGTTTGTGGTTTGGTTCTTTTATTTCAGCTGTTCTGAAAGTCATCAGAGCAAACCTACATCCAGGAGCAGTGGTGCCAGCATGGAGCAGGGGCAGATCTGATGGCTCCTGCTGAGGGAGTTGTTGACAGGTGCCACATAAAAAGTCACTTGATGATGACAACTGGACAATAACTGCCCACAGTCTGAGCTCCCACTTTTGGAAATAGGTCAGGTTCAAGCATATGAAGAGGGTAGCTCTATTTTCAGACAGCCACAGAGAGATCACAGCACCCTGTTATCACCCAGGTATCCTCTTGAGAACTTGAGATGCTCACAGATTAAGTGACTGCAACCTATCTATGAACTTGAAAGACTGGTCATGGGGAGACACTGCAGGCACTGTCCTGTCCTCTACAAGTCTTAAAGCATTTCTGATCTGCTTTTTCACTTCTAGGAACCTGGAAAAAACACTCTGCTATAGTCAATGACAAATCTTGGTCACATACTGCTTCTCCTCCTACTCAGTACGTGCAGAGGATAACAAGGGAGGTTTCCAGAAGGCAATGAGGGAGGTTTCTGTCCAGCAGGGATTTGTGTCTATGACTTTCAGTCCCTTTTCAACTCAAAAGGTGTCTGTCAAACACCCTAGCAGTAACCAGAAGAGAAGCAGACCACGAATGAAGCCTATAGAACTGCGACTCAGCCGCACTGGAACTAAGACAGGTTGGCTGCTCAAGCTTCTTGGTGGTGACTGAAGCTGTCCCTGGGGCTTCTCTGAGTACATGCAGGTTCACAGAATCACAGAATGGGCTGGGTTGGAAGGGATCTACAAAGGTCATCTACTCCAACCACCTCTGCAGTCAGCAGGGGCATCTTCAACTAGAGCAGGTGGCTCAGAGCTCTGTCAAGTCTCATCTTCAGTATCTCCAGAGTGTTCAAGGTGAGGCTCGACAGGGCTGTGGGCTCCTGTTGCTAGGGTGCCAAGCACATGTCTGCATGCCATACTACTATTTGCTTTTGGCATTTTGGTAAATTTGTTTTCCTCTTGGTACAAGAGAATATTCTGCAGCTACACTGGGGAATCTTGACTGAAATCATCACCAGAATGCAGCTCCCATTCCTATGGGATAAAAGGAAAAACACTGTGGCAAACATCCAGTCTAGCTGACTGGATAGGGCTGGGTGCTAGGTTGGACTGGATGATCTTGGAGGTCTCTTTCAACCTGGTTGATTCTATGATTATGGACAGAATCAGCATAGATGATGCCTTCCTTAGAATTCTTCCCTTCCCTAGAATTCTATGATTCTATGATTCCTGTTGCCTTAATTTCTGGGAGAAATTCAAAGCTTATCAACAATTCAGTTGATTTCCATGGAAACAGGATTTCAACTCATGAATCAAAATCACATGAGGGCAAAAAATGCCAAACACAGATTCTGGAAGTCTTTTTCCACATTGGGAATCTCAAAATGAAAGGCACATACTTGAGCAGAACACAAATAATGAATTCCTAAGGGACTTGGATTTCATCACCTGCACTCTTTGTTTTGTACACTCCATACCTACCTTGTACCTACGCACTGACATCTTGGAACGTTTCATTAAATGCCCTAAATACCAACACACTGTTGTGAGTTTAATAACCTCCTCTGTGTGGAGAAGGCACATCAGTCAGCATTCAACTCAGTGCCTCACCATGGGCCACCAGAAACTCAGCTCCCCCTAAACTTTGTTAACACTTCCACTGCATTTCCCAGTAGAAACGCTACCAGTAGCCTTCCCTGCCTCACAGTTGTCACCACTCTTGAAATTACAGGCTTGGCAGTGACTGCCTCGAGAGTAGCCCTGAGGAAAGGGACTTGGGGTGTGGGTGGATGAGAAGCTCAACATGAGCCACCACTGTGCACTTGTAGCCCAGAGCGTCAACCAGATCCTGAGTTGCGTCAAGAGAAGTGTGGCCAGCAGGACAAGGGAGGTGATTCTACTCCACTCTGGTGAGACTCCAGCTGGAGTACTGTACCCAGTTCTGGAGCTCCTGTTACAGGAAAGATCTGGAGATGCTGGAACGTGTTCAGAGAAGGACCATGAGGATGATCAGAGGGCTGGAGCACCTCTGCTATGACAGACCGAGAGAGTTGGGGCTGCTGAGTCTGGGGAAGAGAAGGCTCCAAGGGGACCTGACTGTGACCTTCTAGTATCTGAAGGGGGCCTACAAGAAAGCTGGTGAAAGACTTTTTAGGGTGTCAGGGCACCCTCTCTCGGAACTGCAGACAGGTCACCACTGCTTTCCTCTTGACAGTGGGTGTCCTGGTTTGCATGCAGACATTTGGTGACCAACCAGAGGTTGCTAACCCCTAGGTGTCTAAAGGCTGGCCTTCACCATCAGTGCATTTGGACCAGTTTGATTTCATCTTCCTTCATACATGTTGAGCTCCAGCACGGCCTCTTGCTTCCTCTTGTGCTGAAACTTGCTTTCAACTTGCCAAAGTCCTGTCAAACTGCCTGTTGATTTCCTCCTGCAGGAGCTCCTCTGTTCTCTGGTTAAAAATGGGAGACCTCACAAGGCATCAGCCAGACATACACTGCACAGTCCTCCTGTTCACTATACTGAACCACAACTCTTGTGACTCCATACCAGCCCCTAATGTTACTTTGCTGTCGTGCATTGCTCACAGCCTTCATTTCACCACTGCTCCTGAAGCAGCCTGCCCGCAGGAGGGCTGCACTCACCCTTCCCTCTGCTGCCCAGCAGCGCCTTGCTGCCACTCACCGCAGTGGTACTGCTGGCTGACTCCATGGTCCCATCACCCTGCTCAGGGCTGCTGATCCATGAGCGTCGCACACAGTTCATAGAGCCATAGAATGGTTTGGCTTGGAAGGAACCTTGAAGATCATCTAGTCTCAACCCTGCTGCCATGGGCAGGGACACCTCTCACTAGACCAGGTTGCTCAAGGCCTCATCCAACCTGGCCTTCAACACTTCCAGCAAAGGGACATCCACAACCTCCTTGGGCAACCTGTTCCAGTGTCTCACCACCCTCACTGCAAAGAATTTTTTCCCTGCTGCTATCAGCAGCTGGAAACATGCACGTTGATCACTTTCTGCAGTGGAGGTGCTGAATTTGCTGAAGTCTTGCTGTAAACTTCCTCCTACAGCTTGGAAGTGTCTTTGCAGCTTTCAAGTACAGCTTTTCTTTCACATGCAGCACTGAGCATAGCTCCTCACTAACTACAATTTCCATGCCCCTTCCAGCATCTCCTCACAGCAGTGGAGCAGCACCACCCTCCTTGAACCTGTCTCTGCCTCATTTCCCGGTTTCACTTTAAATGCAGCTCTGTGTATTGCAAGAGCAGCAGGCAGTTTGCTCCCTGGCCACTTGGGCTCCTGGTGCTCTTCGATTCATTCCTTTAGGGTTAGACGTCTTTTTCTCAGCAATCCCTCCTACAAACTGGAATCACATGTCCTACAAACGATCCTGTCTCTAATTAGGAGATCTTTCATGTCTCTGAAGTACATGTGCATACCAGAATTCCCAGCACTATGGTGCAACCACCTAGCCCCTTCTCTGCTTCTCGCTTTGGGGACTCTGCTACCTCGTGTGTATGCCCCTCATTTCCTTCAGAGATTCGCCTCAGCTGTTCCAGACTTTGTATATTCATTTCTTGGCAAATTTCTTTTACTCTTTCATTTTATCCTCATTTTGTCCTTTGTTTTGCCAACTGTAGTGCTGCTGTCAGGTTCATTTATATTCAACATTCTGACACACACATGAAATCTTCTTGGCCTGGAAGTTCTGCATTCCTAGTGCTCTGGCTCCTTGCAGGGGATGAATTTGCCCATTTCTAGGTGTTGTTAATCAGATTTTCTTCCTCCCTGTGGGTTTCTCTCCACCCACCTGACACTCCTCATGTTTCTATGCTCAGTATGGTAGGGAAGTAACATGAAGGCATCCTGGTTTTGCAGCAAACACCACAGGTATTTGTAGAGCTTTCCTACATCTAATGCAGAGATATTTCACTCAGGTACAACCAGAATAAAATAACCAGTTTTTCAAACTGCCAAACCGTCTTCACTTTCCAAGTTCCAGCTGGGTTTCCACAGCCACAGTGTGAGGAAGTTGGTTTTGACAAGTCTGGCAGACACCTCCCAGTCTGATGTATTCTCCCTCACGTCCCTCTTGCCTATTTCTCTTCCTAGGCTTCTAATTGCCAAGTTTAACTACAACAGTCTGTAATGCAGAGTTTCCTTAGAGGTGATGGAGTCAGTTAGTCCCACTTGGACATAAACACCCTTGCTTGGAAATCTGTGGCAGCAATGCTCAAACCTAACAAGAGCATCTGACTGAAAGATCTGTCACTTCTGCAGCACAGCTCCTTGACTCTGTGGCACACACACAACCTGTCTTTCTAATAATCCATACCTCTAGGACCTTCACAGCTCCATAAGCTGAAGGGAAATTGCTTTAATCAAGTACATAAGCTATGATCAATGTCTAGAGGCTCTAGCAAAAAGCTAAACCCCTCAGGAGCAGAGCTCCATTTCAATCCCTCCCTTTGCAGGTGCAGAACCTCACAGCCTTGGGTTGAGCAGCTCTACCGAGTCACCACCAAGGATGCACCCTGAGGCACAGCACCAAAGTGCCCTCTGACGGCGGTGGAGGTGACCATCAATGTTCATAGCACTTCAAAATGGGTCACAAAACCACTCCTGGTGGGACTGACAGCACAGAAGACACAGCACCCTTAGTTCAGCTACATGAGCCAGACAATGCTACACTTCAAGAAGTAAACCTCTGTTTGAAGTACTTTAAGAGAGTCCACTCAAAGTGAACACCAGGTCAAGATCATCTAACAAACCTGAAAGTGCACAAGTATATGGAACCTGATGAGATCCACCTGTGAGTCCCAAAGGAACCAGCAGCTGAAGTTGCAAATCTGCTTCCTATTCTATATGATAAGTTCTGGTGAAGTTCCCAGTGACTGGAGAACAGGAAACATAACCCCCATTTCTGAAAGGAAGACCTGGGGAACTACAAGTCATTTGGTCTCACCTCAGTGCCCATCAAGACAGTGGAGCAAATCTTCCTGAAGACTCTGCCAGGGCACATGGGAAATGAGGAGGTGGTTGGTGGCAACCAACGTAGCTTCACCAGGTGCAAACCCTACCTGACAGATCTGGTGACTTTGTGTGGCATCGGTGGATAAGGGAGGAGCAACTGACCTCATCTTCTGGACTTGTGTGAAGTGCTCAACAGTGCCCTGCACGACCTTCTGCTCTCTGCATTGGAAGGACATGGATTTGATGGGTGGATGTGGAACTGCCTGGATGGCTGCTCTCAGAAGAGCTGCAGTTAGTGACTCAATGTCCAAGTGAAGACTTGTGGCAAGTGGAGTCCCTCAGGGGCTGATAATGGGGACCAGTGTTGCTAAGCATCTTTGCCAGCGACATGGACACAGGGATGGAGGCACTCTCAGCAGCTCTGCTGACAATACCCAAGCTGTGTGGTGTGATCAACCTGCTGAAGGAAGGGATGCCAGAAGGGCCCTGACAGGCTGGAGAGGTGGGTTTTGGCAAACCTTGTGAAGTTCAACAAGGCCAAGTGCAAGGTCCTGAGCAGATGAAGAGGTGCCTGGTTGTTTAGCCTGGAGAAGAGGAGGCTCAGGGCAGACCTTATTGCTCTCTACAGCTACCTGCCAGGTGGGGTTGGTCTCTTCTGCCAGGCACCCAGTGACAGAACAAGAGGACACAGCTTCAAGCTGTGCCAGGGCAGGTTTAGGTTGAACTTTAGGAAGAAATTCTTCACAGAGAGAGTGACTGACATTGGAATGGGCTGCCCAGGGAGGTGGTGGAGTCGCTGTTCCTGGAGATGTTTAAGAGGAGGCTGGACGAGGCACTTAGTGCCATGGTCTGGTTGACTGGACAGGGCTGGGTGCTAGGTTGGACTGGATGATCTTGGAGGTCTCTTCCAACCTGGGTGATTCTATGGGCAGCAGAGTCCAGTTGAGAGGTGTCCCAGTCCATGGTGGGGAGGTTAGGTTGGACTCAATGATCCTAAAGGTCTTTTCCGACCTCACTGATTCTGCACCCTGCAGGAAAGAATTTGGTGGATGCTTGTTGCTGAGACTCTTAACATGAGCAGTCTGTGTGCTGGCAGCCAAGAAAGCCAACCGCATCCAGGACTGCACAAAAGATGTGAGGCCAATAGGTCAAGGAAGGTGATTCTGCTCCTCTAGTCTGCTCTTGCGAGACCCTCCCAGCCAGAGTACTGCATCCAGCTCTGGAGACCCCATCACAAGAAGAATGTGGATTTTCTGGGAAGGGTCCAGCAGAGGGCCACAAAGGCGATCAGAGGATTGTCCTACAAGGACAAGCTAAAGGAGCTGCTGTTGTTCAGCCTGGAGAAGAAAAGGTTGTGAAAAGACCTTTATAGCATCCTTCCAGTACCTACAGGAGGCCTACAGGAAAGCTGGAGAGGGACTTTTTCTGAGGTGATAGGATAAAGGGCAGTGGTTTCAAACTAAAGTAGGGGAATTTAACTTGGACATCAGGAAGAAGTTCTTTATTATGAGAGCAGTCAGATACTGGGAATGGGTTGCCCAGAGAAGTTGTGGATGCCTCATCACTGGAAGCATGTAAGACCAAGCTGGATGAGGCTTTGAGAAACCTGGTCTAGTTGGAGGTGTCCCTGCCCACAAGAGGGGGGTTGGAATAAGATGATCTTTGGGTCCCTTCCAACTAAGCCATTTTAGGATAGCATTTTGTGAGGTTACTAAATGCTTCATTTGACTTGGCCAAGCCACACCACCAAACACCACCTCACATTCAGTTGGCCTCTTGGGAGAACAAATCTGCTGGATTTCAATCTTCCAGTGCCCCACTTGGAAGCATAAATGACAGTAAATTTCAAGGACTAAGATTTGGGATTGCTGCAGGACTTGGGTTTTGCAATTGGGATTTTTCAGGTCCAGTGTTGTTAAAAACAAGGTAAAGAGGTTTGTCTTGCACTGTAATGAAGGGCAGGCTCAGTTGTTTGAAAAAGTAAAATTGCAATGATGAGACTGAATCAAAGACAAACAAAACATCAGCTATTTCCTTGAGGGCAAATACTCTAGTAGAGTAGCAGCCCCTACTGAGGTTTTTACTGCAGTCAGATGTAACTGACTATGAAAACAACACCGAAAAGTGGGCACAGGAAAACTCCCACGCCAGAAAACACTCAAAAAACCCCAAACACAGCAGTTTCTATTGCCAAGTGGGACCTGTGACCAGTCTTGCTTTGATTCTGAAATCCTCAGCAACAGAGACAACAAAGTAGTATTAGTACCAGCTACAACTCCTTGCCATCCCCCAGCAGGAAACCTGCTGCAAAACTTCAGGGGCACCACCACTCTTACCTCCCTGACAATGGTTGGCTTGGATTAGCAATAGTGTGACCAGCAGCAGCAGGGAAGTGACTGACCCATGTACTCGGCACTGATGAGGCCATCCCTCAAGTACTGAGTTCAGTTTTGGTCACCTCAGTAGAGGAAAGACACCCAGGGGCTGGAGTGGGTGCAAAGATGAGCCACTAAGGTGTGGAAGGACATGGGGAATGAGTCTGATGAAGAGTGGTTGAGGGAGCTGGGACTGTTTAGTGTGAGGAAAAGGAGGCTGAGGGGAGATCTTACGGCTCTCTACAGCTGCCTAAAGAAGAACAAAGAGAGCAAAGTGCTGGTCCCTTCTCACAGGGAATTGGTGACAGAACAAGAAGGAACAGCCTCTAGCTGCACCAGGGGAGGTTTAGGCTGGACATTAGGACAAATGTTGTCACCGCAAGAGTGGTCAGACATTGAAAGAGGCTGTCCAGGGAGGTAGTGGAATCACCACCCCTGGATGTGTTTAAAGGTAGAGCAGGAACCCTGCTCGGACCTGATCTTTTCCAACCTGAGGTGCATTTAATTTACTAAAATGGTTTTCTTCTCAAATCTGTTTTCCTGAAAGCATCAAAACCACACAGAAGCCCAAAGTCTGCTGTAGTGTTTGATCCAATAAAAAGACAGAATGAATGCATTCAGCTGTCACTGACAACTGCAATGCCACAGCACCTCTCGTATCAGAATACTGGCACCTTTTCACATCCCCTTTCTACTGTCTGTTAAGAAGTAAACACCCACACATATGCATGAAGAAGCCAGCCTCACAAAGCTCAACAAGGCCAAGTGCAAGGTCCTGCACATGGGTCAGGGCAATCCCAAGCTCAAATCCAGGCAGGGTAAAGAGTGGCTGGGGAGCAGTCTGGAGAAGCATTGGTGGCTGTCAGCTGATGACAAACTCTCCATGAGTCAGCAATGGTTGCTGGCAGCTCAGAAGGCAGCTGTGTGCTGGGCTGCATCCAAAGCAGGGAGAGCAGCAGGACGGGGAGGGGATTCTGCTCCTCTGCTCTGCTGAGACTTCACTTACAGCACTACTTCCAGTTCTGGTGCCCCCAGCGTAAGAGGGACATGGAACTGCTGGAGTGGGTCTAGAGGAGGCCACAAAGATGGTCAGAGGGCTGGAGAGCCTCCTCTATGGGCACAGGCTGAGGGAGCTGGGGTTGTTCAGCCTGGAGAAGAGAAGGATCCAGGGAGACTTTAGAGCAGCCTTCCAGTACCTGAAGTGGGCTAGAAGAAAGCTGGGAAGGGACACGATTCTATGATCCTGTGATGTTTTACAAGAGCTTGTAGTGATAGTACGAGGGGGAATGGATTGAAGCTTGAGAAGGGCAGATTTAGACTGGAGATTGGGAAGAAATTCTTTCCAGTGAGGATGGTGTGACACTGGATTGGGTTGCCCAGGGAGGTTACGGATGTCCCCTCCCCAGAGGTGTTCAGTGCCAGGATGGATGGGGCCTTCAGCCCTCTGGTCTAAGGGGAGGTGTCCCCACCAATAGCAGTGGGCTTGGGACTAGATGATCTTTAAGGTTCCTTCCAACCCAAACCATTCCATGATTCTGTGATCATCCCATGCCAGGGTTCCCACTCAGCTTTCTCACGCTCTCCATTTAATCCATGGTTGGATGGTGCAGGCTGCACATCATAGCAATGGATTGCTGTGCAGAAGAGTTAATTTTCAGTAGCCAGCAGGGCACTGATGTGAAGGGTTACATAAAAGACTCTGCACCTTTCTGTTAGTATCTCTGGTGGTCTGGGGCGTGCCCAGAATGCAGACCTGGCATACAGCTGTGAGTTTTATCTACAGCACTTGGAATGATAATTAAAAAGGAAAAAAAGTCTGCATGCTTTTCCTTTACTGCAGACACACAGATGCTGGAGAGATAGGGGATAACCAGATTCAAAAAGCACAAACCCAATCTGCATGCTGCTGATTCTCCCACACTTATTACTGCCTGCTATGTATTCCACCACAAATATTCTCTTTGATGTTAACAAGAAGGATGAGCTGCAAAGGCTGCAAGAATGTCTATGCCCATTCCTGACTTAATTATAAACTTGTCTGACTGTAAACAAATGAAAAATAAATTGTTTGTGTGCCCTGGTCAAATTCCTATGGCTCTGAACTGGTCAGAAGGCACATTTGGTATTCACCACAGACAAATACTTGCAGCATTAAGAGCTGTGCCCAATGCACGTTGGAACAGAAAGGGGTTTTGCAGAGTTTGCTATGATGTGAAACAGAAGTGCAAGACTCAAGTGCCTGAGAAAGCACTGATCATAGAATGACAGAATAGGCTGGGCTGGAAGGGATCTCCAAAGGTTATCTAGTCCAATTCCCCTGCAGTCAGCAGGGATATTCTCCACTAGATCATAATAGAATGTAAGGAGTTGGAAGGGACCTCTGGACATCTTCAAGTCCAACCCCCATTGTCAGAGCAGGATCATAGAATCTAGCACAGGTGGCACAGGAAGACATCCAGACAGGGCTTAAAAGCCCCCAGAGAAGGAGACCAAAACCTCTCTGGGCAGCCTGTTCCAGTGCTCTGTGACCCTTACAATAAAGAAGCTCTTCCTCACGTTGAAGTGGAACTTCCTGTGCTGTAGTTTGCATCCACTGCCCCTTGTTCTATTAAAGGGTGCAAGTTAGCAGAGGCTGTTCCTGTCCCTTCCTTCCTGGCCCTCAGCCCTCAGATATTTATAGACATTTATTAGATTCCCTCTCAGCCTTCTCCTCTCCAGACTCCAGGTCTCTCAGCCTTTCTTAGTAAGGTATGCTCCAGTCCCTTCACCATCCTTATGGCCCTCTGTTGGACTCTCTCGAGTAGGTCCCTGTCTCACTGAACTGGGTAACCCAGAACTGGATGCAATATTCCAGACCAGGCTGCTCAGAGCCTTGTCCAGCCTGACCTTCAGTATCTCCATGGATAGGGCTGCAACTCCTGCCCTGGGAAACCTGTTGCAGTGTTCCACCACCCTAATGCTGAAGAACTTGTTCCTCACATCCAGTTTAAATCTGCTCTGCTCTCATTTCAAGCCATTGCCCTTGTCTTGTCACTACATCTTTTGTAAACAGTCCCTCTGCAGCCTGCTTGCAGCCCTCTTCACCTACTGGAAGGCTGCTCTTAGGTCTGCCTGGAACCTTCTCTTCTTCAGGCTGAATAACTCCAGCTCCCTCAGCCTGTCCTTGTAGCAAAGGTGCTCCAGTCCCCTGAGCATTTCAGTGGCCTTCCTCTGGCCCTGCTCCATCAGGTCCATGTCCTTCCTGTGTTGAGGTCTCACCAGAGCAAAATGGCAGAATCCCCTCTCTCCATCTCTGGCCACACTGCTTTTGATGTAGCCCAGGCTGCCATTGGCCTTCTGGGCTGCAAGTGCCCTTTGGTGGCTCATGTCCAGCTCCTCATCCCCCAGAACCATGAAGTAGTTCTCTAAGGGCTGCTGTCAATCCCATGATCCCTCAGCCTGCATTGATAATGAGGGTATCCTTTGGAATATAATTATGATAATAATGATGATTATAATAATAATAATATCATCATCCATTGAAAAATACTCTATGACACTGTGACAAGTGTGACAGAAAAGGTATTCTGATGACACCCAAACTACCTGTACTACATTGATACAGCATTAAGGAGATAGAGCTGGAAGAATTTAATTCAGCAAATATAAGACAGTGAATACTACCACTGAATATAAACCAGCACTGCCAAGAACAAGCCAACAACACCAACTATGTGCAGAGTATAATATTTCAGCTCTTTCTCAGGAGCTAAGCAAGCCAAAATGTATTGTGCTAGTCAGAGTCATCCTGCTACTGAAAGGCAGCTCTGAGGAAGGCAGCCCTGAAGCCTTCTCTTCTCCAGCCTGAACAACCCCAGCTCCTTCAGCCTGTCCTCACAGCAGAGGTGCTCCAGCCCTTGGATCATCGTTGCTGCCTCCTCTGGTCTCACTCCAGCAGCTCTGTGTCCTTCCTATGCTGGGGACACCAGAACTGGAGGCAAGATAGGAGGTGAGGTCTCAGTAGAGCAGAATCAAGGGCAGAATCCCCTCTCTTGCCCTGCTGGCCACACTGCTCTGGATGCAGCCTAGCATATGATTTTCCCTCTGGGATTTAAACTGACAGGAATTTTGGGGTTATTGCTGTGTCTGGTTTCATTATTTAAACAAATATTATACTGAAATTCTCTTACAGGGAGCTTATAGAACCATAGAATTGTAGTGTTGGGAGGGACATCCAGAGACCATCCAGTCCAACCCCCCTGCCACAACAGGATCACCTAAGGCAGGTCACACAGGAACATATCCAGGCAGGTTTTGAGTCTCCAGAGGAGATGACTTCACAACCATTCCGTGTAGCCTGTTCCATGGATGTCACTCTCACAGTAAATAAGTTTTTCTTCATGTTGAGTAGAACTGACATTTCAGCACAGAGGTCAATGTACAAACAGTGTCTTCTCTGTCACAGAATTACACCTTCAAGCTTTGTATCAGCTCCTGCTTTACAATGAAGGTTTTTATTCTTTTTTTTCTAATCTTACCTCAAGTTTCAGAAGAATCTTCTGGGAATCCTGCAGACAATTTGACAGAAAACTTCTATTTAGCTGCTTTCATTCTGAATTTTCAGTGGTGGTTCAAATGAGGAAGAGCTTTTCCTGCACTGAACTGCAATTCTTCTACTGGAAATGTCCCACTCCTTACAAGGAGACTACAACCAGGCTGAACAACTGCAAAAAGATCAGAAGAGAAGATCTCTCAGCATACAGAACCATGCAAAACTGTACCAACAGAAGCAACAAATGTCTGCAAGGGTTTTCTTTCTTTGTCTTTTGTAACTCTTAGGCAGGACTATCAACACCAGCTACAAAAAAAGGCTGTGTGAACACTGCATTGAGAGTTTAAACCCTAAACTTTTACAGAAACATGATTTTTACAAACTCCCAGAGTGTCTGCAAGGAAGAATGAGATGCTTTTATTGCACCCCTTTATACTTTGCACTTCACAAGCAAGGATTTTCTTCCTTTTTGTGCCCTGTTTATCAATGCCACATTAGATTCCTTCCCATCTTAATCCATTAGCTTCGGGATCCACAATGCTCTTTGTCAGAACACTGCATTGGATCAGGAGGGGGAAAAAAAGCAACAGATCAAGCAGCCTGCAGATATGTTTCCAACTGCTCTCTTTATACAGTGAGACAAACTGTAAGAGAAAATAAGTTATCTGCATTATAAAGCAGGACAGCAGCATTGTTTTGGACTACATGCTGCATGTCTGAAAGGACAGACACCTGCTTTTTGACTTCCAAGTCACGTAGTCTGTGAAATAACAGTGTAAACCTGATGCGATGAATCGCCCAGCAGAGCAGGAACATTCAGGGTTTCTCAAACAGCTTGTGGATTATTTATGACAAAGGTTTCCTAGTAGGAAGAGGAACTGGTTTACAGCCAGTGGTAGTACCTCACTTGGTAACTGCACGGCCTGTACATTCATGCCTAAGGAATTTCCTAAGGATGCTGTGCACAGAAAATCAGAGCTGGAATTACCACGGCGAGATAAAACTCAAAGGCTGAAGAACCATCATGCTTCCTTCACCAAGCTTGTCTCACAGCACAAATCCCTTCTGCAGTTTGCAGGAGACAGGGCAAGCCTGCTGTGCTGGGAGAGACTCATCCCCATCTGCAGTGTGCCTGTGCAAAGAGTCATCTCAGATGATTCAGATATTGCAGAGACAGGAATTCCTCTTGCCCTGCTCGGGCAGATGCCTGCAGACAGGTTGAAGGCTCCTTGAGTCGTACTCGAGTATCTTGATGATTTAATCTTTAGTGGTTATTACAGTGCAAGACTGATGTCCAAAAAAGCTTCTCCTGGACAGGTTAAAATGTGAGTAACCTCCTCACATATATTGAATGAAATTGACTGTAAGTATTTAAATTGTATGTAATGACATTAAATACATGAAGCATTAAACTGTGCCCATGTAGAACACAAACATACAACTCGCTACAGACACATGCATGCTGTTGTATTCAGCAAGCAATCCATATAGTGGCAAGGTGATTAATTTGGATCCATACCTCTAAATTCACTAATTACTGCTCTAAATACTGCTCCAAGAAGATGAGCAAGTAATAGTAGCTATCATTTTAGAACTGCAGACATGGTTCACAGGGTGCCATCCAAAAGGACCTGGACAGGCTGGAAAGGTGAGCTGAAGAGCATCTCATGAGGTTCAAAAAGGCCAAGAGCAAGGTCCTGCATCTAGGTCAGGGCAATCCTAGACATCAATCCAGACTGGGAGAGGACAAGAATGAGAGCATCCCTGCAGAGAAGGACTTGGGGATGCTGGGGGATGAGAAACTGGACAGGAGCAGACAATGTAAGCTTGCAGCCCAGAAGACCAGTGGCAGCCTGGGCTGCATCAAAAGCAGCGCGGCCAAGCAGGTGGAGAGAGGGGATTCTGCCACTTCACTCTGTTATGGGGAGACCTCATCCGCAGTGCTGTATCCAGATCTGCAGCCCTCAACTCATGAAGGACATGGACCTGATAGAGCAGGTCCATAAGAGGGCCACTAAAATGCTCAGGGGGCTGGAGCACCTCTAGTACAAGGACAGGCTGAGGGAGCTGGGATTGTTCAGAGAAGGATCCAGACAGACCTAAGAGCAGCCTGACAGTATCTTAAGAGGGACTATCTGCAAAGGCCTGCAGTGACAGGAGGAGGACAATGGTTTAAAAGGAGAGCAGAGCAGATTTAGATTGGATGTGAGGAACAAGTTCTTCAGCATGAGGGTGGTGAAACACTGCAACAGGTTGCCCAGGGAGGTAGTTGTAGCCCCATCCCTGGAGATCTTCAAGGTTAGGCTGGACAAGGCTATGAGCAACTTGATCTAGTGGAGGATGTCCCTGCTGACTGCAGGAGGGTTGGACTAGATGACCTTTGGACGTCCCTTCCAACCTGAACCATTCTATGATTCTGTGAGATGCAGGCTGGGAATAGGAAAGAGTTTTTCTGTCATGAGGTCAGTCAAGCAGCAGAAAAGGCAGCACACAAGTTTCCATGATTAGAGAGGAGGCTCAGGGGGGGACCTCAATGCTGTCTACAACTACCTGAAGGGACATTGTAGCCAGGTGGGGTTGGTCTCTTCTGCCAGGCAACCAGCAACAGAACAAGGGGACACAGACTCAAGTTGTGAAATCAGGGGAGGTCTAGGCTGGATGTTAGGAGGAAGTTCTTCACAGAGAGAGTGATTGACATTGGAATGGGCTGCCCAGGGTGGTGGTGGAGTCACCATCCCTGGAGGTGTTAAAGAAAAGCCTGGCTGAGGCACTTAGTGCCATGGTCTGGTTGACTGGGTAGGGCTGGGTGCTAGGTTGGACTGCATAATCTTGGAGGTCTCTTCCAACCCAGCTGATTCTATGATCATTCTGTGCTGCTGATCCTCGCTGCCTAGTTGGCATTTCTGACATCTTTCAGGCCCCAAAAGGATCTTACCTCACATGAGTGTTGGTTTGGGTTTTTTGTCCAAGGAGCCAGCTTTTCTTTCAAGCATTTGAATCTCAAAGCATTGTAGCAAATGCTCTGAAATACATCTATGCACTGACTCTGGACTGCAATCGCTACTATCTAATGAGTAATTCTCCTACACCATCCCTACGCAAAACAGAGAAAGAGAAAAATACCTGTGCAGAACTTTCATAAGCATGAACAAAATCCAACTTAGTTCAGGGCATTTTTCTCTTATCTTTTCCAAAAATAACCCCCCATATCTGACCTTGACATCTCCTTTCCCACGGGAGTCAAATCAGCTGCTAAAACTGCTGGTATTTTCAGGACTTCCCCCCCCACCCCCCTTGCTTCTGTTCTACATTTTCAGCTCCCAAAGCACACTGCTGAGCCCAACAGCAGCCTTGTGCAGACAGGCAGCTTCCACACCTAACAGAAAACCAAATCACAGGCACAGCCAGCCCACGAAATCCACTGTCACGCTGCACCTGGTTTTATGACTAGTGTAACACCGAGTGTAACTAGACAAACACAACAAAATAGGAGGAGACAGTGTTGAGGCACCTGGAATTTCAACCATCTGACATTTGGAAATGCTGGTTTGTCTCCTGGGTATATTCTCATACATGGAGTTTATTACTCACATCCAAAAGCACAGTGAACTCACTCAGAACAATTTCCTAAGAGTAGTAAGAAATACACAGTTAAAACAGGCCACCCCAAAGCTCTTCTAAAACACAATTAGCACACTTTCACTGGAAGACCACCTCCTTAAAGCAACAGATTTTCAGCAGCTCCTGAAGGGCTTTGGCTTCATTTCTTTTCCTTGTCCAGCTGAGCCCTAACTTCATTTTGCTACCATACAGAGTTTTCCCTGACAAGCGGGCAAATCAGGTTCCTACTTCTGGCACCAAGATATCAGTGAGCTCCATCAGCTATGATGTTTGCCACACTATGGCAAACAAGTCTCCAGAAGCTTACTTAGGGAAAAATACAACACCAGAGGTCCAAGGTTGCTGAAGCAAATGTTTTGCTCTTACATTCATAGAAACCTGACTCAGAAAAACAAATGAGGTACAGAACATCTGCAGCAGGCTTCCGGTACTGACCCTGGGAGACTTCACTAGATACAGACCTCCAATTAGACTCTGTCCCACTGATCACAACTGACTCCTTGCCTTTGACCAGTTCACATCCAGATCCACATCCACAGCCTTATCATCCAGATCACATTTCCTCAGTTTAGCTGCAAGGACGCTGTGGGAGATAGTGTCAAGTGCTGTGCTGAGATCAAGATAAACCACATTGTGGGTAAATACTGAGTAGCCTTTTAAAGTGACTGTAGCTGATTTGGGTCAGGTAACTCTGCTCAAGCTCAAATCCAGTAATTGCCCTGTTCTATAATAACTGTCTGGGTTTGCTGATAGCCCTGTCTAGGGATCCCTGCTTCTGCCAGGCAACCAGCAACAGGACAAGGGGACACAGACTCAAGTTGTGAAATCAGGGGAGGTCTAGGCTGAATGTTAGGAGGAAGTTCTTCACAGAGAGAGTGATTTGCATTGGAATGGGCTGCCCAGGGAGGTGGTGGAGTCACCGTCACTGGAGGTCTTCAAGAAAAGCCTGGATGAGGCTCTTAGTGCCATGGTCTGGTTGACTGGATAGGTGCTAGGTTGGCCTGGATGATCTTGGAGGTCTCTTCCAACCTGGTTGATTCTATGATTCTATCTGAGGCCAGGATTTCACCCAGCATTTCAACCTACATATGGGATGATCCAGTAAATACTTACCCATGAAGGGGAACTGCCATTTGAACTCTGGTGAATCTTGCTATCATACACTTGTGTCACTTTTTCCCAGTGGTCTTCTTCACCTAGCTGCTGGAGGTTACAGCTCTCCATGCTGAATCAGCCAACAGACCTGAAGAGTGCTCCAGCAGCTCAGTAGAAAGTGATGCTTGTTGAAGGGTTTGAGCTGAAGCTGTGGGCTTTGCAATGAAGTAACTAAGGTGTGGGCACACATTCCCTGCTGCAAATCCTGCTAAGGAAGCACTAATCCTCAGGAAATGGGTGAGGCAGTGAGTATGGTGGAGTAGCAACTAAAACCACCTCAAGGATGTTTGCCAAGGCTTGTCTGTCAGTGCTCCAGCTTTGCTCCTGTGAACAGTCCTATCGACTTTAAAGGGCCTTGTTTCATCGGTGCAGTTAGTGACATCCACACTTGCAGAGAATCACTGAATCAGAGAATGTTAGGAGCTGCAAGAGACCTCCAGAGATCACCCAGTCCAATCCCCCTGCCACAGGAAGACCAACCAGGGCAGGTCACACAGGAATGCACCCAGAGGCGTTTTGAAAGTGTCCAGACAAAGAGGCTCCACCATCTTCTGAGCAGCCTGCTCCGGGGCTCTGGCACTCTCACCATAAAGAAGTGTCTCCTCGCGTTGAGGTGGGAACCTTCTCTCTGCCAGTTGTAGCTGTTGTTCCTTGTCCTGTCACTGGGCACCAGCACAAAGAGCCTGGCACCTTCATCTTGACACCCACTCCTCAGATATTGATAGACATTGATCAGATCTCCTCTCAGCCTTCTACTCTCCAGATCTAACAGCCCTAGGGCTCTTAGTCTCTCTTCACAGTAGAGATGTTCAAGTCCCCCAGTCATCCTTGCAGCTCTCTGTTGGACTCTCTCTAGCAGATCCCTGTCTCTCCTGAACTGGGGGAGCCCCAAATTAGACACAGTATTCCAGGTATGGTCTCAGCAGGGCAGAGTAGAGGGAGCAGAACCTCCCCAGACCTGCTGGACCCTAAAACACACATTTTTTTGTGTGTGTGCATGATTACATCACTTTCATTTTGCTGAAATCTTGTTCATAGTGGGAGAAACAGTGCAAGCTTTTTGTGCTTAAATTAGTTTGTTGACTTACAGTAAGGTCAATTTTGCAGCTATATGCCAGCATCCTCAGAAAACTCACCAACTGCAGTCCTGAAACTCTGTGCTAGTCTGTATAAAGCAGCATAAACTAAAATGAGGTCTTGCTATAAAAATGTCTTTTTATCCACATATCCAGGAATACACTTCTGTCTAAGCAGGGAATTTTGTTTCCCAGCCTGTTCCTGTATCCAACTGCAACCTGTTTATTTTGACCTCAGTTCTTAGAAACTGTTGATGCCACGGTAGAAATATGCTGTGTGTTCCAACAGGCAACAAACAGCCCTAATGACAGAATACTCCATCTGTGCTGCCAGAGCATACAGCCTCACTCTATAGCTCCTATATACTCTAGCTGAGCAAGAAGCCTTGAAACGTGGAGAGAGCCAAAATGTAACCTGCACTCATACTGCAAGCTCCTTTCAGAATCATAGAATGGTTTGAGTTGGAAGTGACCTCTACAAAGGTCATCTTGTCCAAACTCCTCTGCAGTCTGCAGGGACATCCTCCACTACAGCAGGGCTGCTCACAGCCTTGTCCAGCTTCACCTTGAAGATATCCAGGCATGGGGCCTCAACTACCTCCCTGGGAAACCTGTTGCAGCGTTCCAGCACCCTCACGCTAAAGAACTTGTTCCTCACATCCAATCTAAATCTGCTCTGCTCTCATTTCAAACCATTGCCCTCCTCCTGTCACTGCAGGCCTTTGCACACAGTCCCTCTGCAGCCCTCTTGTACTGCAGGGCACAATCTGAAATTACAAAACTAACCAAAACAGGCCTGTGGAGCCAGCACCAAGTCAGTCACTTTACATCGCTACAACCCAGAAGTATCAGCAACACTTTCATTCCACCCTCTTTGTTCCAACCTATAGAACCACAGAATCACTACTGCTGGGAAAGACCTTTTAAGACCATCAAGTCCAAGCACAACCCAACTACCACGACCAGTAAACCATCTCTGAAGCACCACAACTACAGTACTGTGTCCAGTTCTGGGCCCCTCAATTCAAGAAAGATGTTGAGGGGCTGGAACGTGTCCAGAGAAGGGCAACAAGGCTGGTGAGGGGCCTGGAGCACAAATCCTATGAGGAGAGGTTGAGGGCGCTGGGCCTGTTTAGCCTGGAGAAGAGGAGGCTCAGGGGTGATCTTATTACTGTCTACAACTACCTGAAGGGGCATTGTAGCCAGGTGGGGGGTGGCCTCTTCTCCCAGGCAACCAGCAATAGAACAAGGGGACACAGTCTCAAGTTGTGCCAGGGTAGGTATAGGCTGGATGTTAGGAGGAAGTTCTTCACAGAGAGAGTGATTTCCCATTGGAATGGGCTGCCCAGGGAGGTGGTGGAGGCACCGTCCCTGGGGGTCTTCAAGAAAAGCCTGGATGAGGCACTTAGTGCCATGGTCTAGTTGATTGGATAGGGCTGGGTGCTAGGTTGGACTGGATGATCTTGGAGGTCTCTTCCAGCCTGGCTGATTCTATGATTCTATGATTCTTGAATGCCTGTAGTGGTTTGGGAGTGCACCCTCACCCCGAGATTCACCAGATTAACTCAGCTGGCTGGAAGTCAAATGAAGCTGTACTTTACAGCCCAGCACAAATGTACAAGTTTATGTACACAGTGTTTAACTTGCATGCAATTGTAAATAGCTGTAGAAGTAATACAGAAATTCAAAATCCCTCCTCAACAGCCAACCCCTCTTCTCTCCCCCTCTCTCCTTATCTCAGAGATAACCAGATAAAGATTCGTATAGCTCACGTGACTCATCTGCAGAGGTTCCGAGGTGAGATGTCAAAAGCTGACAAGGAGTAATAAGGAATTGGTTAGATTGGGTTACAGAGGTTACTGCAGCCAGTTCTGGAGCCCCCATGACAAGAGGGATGTGGATGTGCTGGAGTGTGTCCAGAGAAGGGCCAGGAGGATGCTCAGAGGGTTGCAGCAGCTCTGCTATGAGGACAGACTGAAAGAGTTGGGGCTGTTCAGTCTAGAGAAGAGGAGGCTCCCAGGTGACCTTCTTGTGGCCTTCCAGGATCTGAAGGGGGCCCACAAAAAAGCTGGGGAGGGACTTTTTAGGCTCTCAGGGAGTGGCAGGACGGGGGGAATGGAGCAAAGCTGGAGGTGGGGAGGTTCAGGCTGGATGTGAGGAAGAAGTTGTTGAGCATGAGAGTGGTGAGAGCCTGGCATGGGTTGCCCAGGGAGATGGTTGAGGCCCTGTGCCTGGAGGTGTTTAAGGCCAGGCTGGATGAGGCTGTGGGCAGCCTGATCATAGAATCAACCAGGTTGGAAGAGACCTCCAAGATCATCCAGGCCCACCTAGCACCCAGCCCTATCCAGTCAACCAGACCATGGCACTGAGTGCCTCATCCAGACTTTTCTTTAACACCTCCAGGGACGGTGACTCCACCACCTCCCTGGGCAGCCCATTCCAATGGCTAGGGTAGGGTGTTCCTGCCCATGGCAAGGGAGTTGGAACTACATGATCCCTGTGGTCCCTTCCAACCCTGACTGATTCTGTGATTCTAGGTTCCATGCAGGCATCTTGGGAGAGATTTTGTCTTTGTTATGGCTACTATAGATCTCTCAGTTGAACCAATGGGTAATACAGACATGAATATTGTTTTCTTTTCACAGCCAATGATCTAATTTCTCTGATTGAAATATTCCAATTATCCTCAAATCAGCACAACACCTCCAGGGATGGTGACTTCACCACCTCCCTGGGCAGCCTGTTCCAACCTCTCACCACTCCTTCACTAAAGAAGTTTTTCCTCATGTCCAACCTAAACCTCCTCTGGCACAATTTAGAATGACAGAATGGTCTGGGCTGGAAGGGAACTTTAAAGGTCATCTAGCCCATCTAGCCCATTTCACAGAACCAACCAGGTCAGAAGAAACATCCAATATCATCCAGTCCAACCTATCACCTTTTATCCTATTGCTGGTTACTAGCATCAGACCTAGTTCAAGCTGACTTAAACATTCTCCTGTGCTCTCCAAAGGCAGGAGCTGAGTGTGCAAAACACACAGCACACTGAATTCAAGGGGATTTTCTGTCCATCTCATACTCTGGCAAAGGTATAGTACAGAGAAAAATGCACATGGGGATCCTTTCATTTCTTCTTCATCTTCCTAGATGAGGCAGCAGTGGAGCAACACCCACTGGTATTGGTAGCATCAAGCAGGGATCCTTTCCTCTTACCAAGGTCTGGTAGCAATTACCATGGAGTTAGAGGCAGTGGATAAAAGCCAGTGCTGATTTGTTTCGAAATTGGTATCTTGATCAAACTGTCAGACTGCAGCACAAAAGCAGAGCTCACCTGACTTGAAAATGTGACTATGAGAAATTACCCAAGAAGTGCAGTGTGATTTGGAACCGCTGAGAAATGGACCATAGAATACCTCAGGTTCCAATCATGGGCAGAGACACCTCTCAACTAGACTGGGGGTGTAGAAGGCCTCATCCAACCTGGCCTCCAACACCCCTATGCAGAAGGGAGCCACAGCTTCCCTGGGCAGCCTATTCCAGAGTCTCACCACCCTCCTACTGAAGAAATTCTACCCTAGATCCATTCTAACCCTGCTCTCCCTCAGCTTCAAACCATTGGCCCTTGTCCTATCTCTAGACACCCTCAGGAAAGGTCCCTCTGCAGCCTTCCTGCAGGATCCCTTCAGCTATTGGAAGGCAGCTCTAAGGTCCCACTGGAGTCTTCTAGGCTCAACAACCCCAGCTCCCTCAGCCTATCCTCATAGCAGAGGTGCTCCAATCCTTGAATTGTATTTGTGCCTCCTCTGGACTTTCTTCAGCAGCTCTGTGTGCTTCATATGCTGGGGACACCAAAACTGGATGTGATATTTGAGGTGAGATCTCAGCTGAGCGGAGTCAAGGGGCAGAATTCCCTCTCTTACCCTGCTGGCTGCACTACTCTGGATGTGACCTAGCATAGCAGGACACAGGACAGCAGGATTAATCCAGTGCTTTCTGTCCAGATTTTCCATGTCAAATCAGAAGGAACAGCAGCAGCATTTTGCATTCAAACTATAAACTTGGTACATTCCAAATAAATATTGTATGTGAGGGGAGCCTGAGAAGTAGGATTTTAAAACTGAGCAAGATGGCCAAGAGAATAACAACTGCACTGGTATTTTCCAAATGATGTTTAAACTGTATTTTGAATACACACAAAAAAAAACCCTCCAAAACAAAACAGCAAACATGAAATGCCAAAACTCCCATTTCTGAAGCAGAGCTGTGAATCTCCATGGGTCACAACAGCATTTTTCAGCATTTATCCCTGTGAAAAAGAGACGAATTTGCTCTGGTCCTGTCAAACCAAACTTGTTTCCCCCAGAACAGGGTCATTGAATATATATATATATATATATATATGTACTGAGTATATTTTAACCCCTCTGAATTTGGACAGCTAAGGACAGCTAAGACCAGAGCTGTAAACACAGAGGATGGCTACAGTCTAATGAAAGAACAAGTCAACAGAAACAGTGAAGCAAAAGGGAGAACAGGCTTGCAGAGCTTCCGAAACATCATTTAGGGACTAAACCACTGCTGCTAAAGCTGCTGGGACTAAATTCCACTGGGTAAGACAGGAACAGCAAATGGAACCATTCTGTGCAGTGCAAGTGTTAGTAAAAAAATTAGACAGAGTTTTTCCAGTCCTGATGACAAGTCACTGCTTCTCCTAAAGCTGATGCTTTTGTTGCCCATTTTCTTCTGTCCTGTGCTGCACCTGCTTCTGCTGTCCCCAGTCTAAGGACAGAGCTGCTGGATTAAGTCCAGAGGAGGCCACAAAGACGGTCCAAGGGTTGCAACACCTCTGCTGTGGGGATAGGCTGAGGGAGCTGGGGTTGTTCAGCCTGCAGAAGAGAAGACTTCAGGGGCACCTCAGAGCTGCCTTCCAATCCCTGAAGGCATCCTCTAGGAAGGCTGCAGAGGGATTTTACCTGAGTGTGTCTAGAGACAGGAGAAGGGGGAATGGTTTGAAGCTGAGGGAGAGCAGGGTTAGACTGGATCTCGGGAAGAAGTTCTCCAGTTAAGACTCTGGAATAGGCTGCCCAGGAAGGCTGTGGCTCCCTCCTGCCTGGGTGTGTCAGAGGCCAGGCTGGATGAGGCCTTGAGCAACTGAGTCTCATTGAGAGCTGTCCCTGCCCATGGTGAGGTTGGAGCAGATGAGCTCTGATGTCCCTTCCAACCTGAGTCATTCTGTGACTGTAACATTCTGCACATACTTTTATACAGTATCCACGTAAGAAAATGGCTATGCTGAATTTATTAATTAGCATGCACCCTTCTAGAGGGAAGGTATGAAAAAAAAGCATCCCTTAGTGAAGTTCAGGCATATTTTTATACCCTCAAAAGAGGGTAAATTGATCCTACTCTCTTCCCCAGTTTCAAATGAAGAACTTGGCTGCTACGGATTCTTTCCCACACAAATCAAGCCTTAGCCCTCACCAATTGAAACAATATGGGATGATTATTGTGGGAAATTTTTTACTGTTCCTGTAATTTAAAACTTTCTGTACCCAATTTTGCATTTTCTATAAATCAAAACCCCATTTCACTCAGGGCTACAATTAAACAGAGGAAATCAAAGACTAACTTCTAAGCAAGTCTTGCTATTAATCATTGGATGAACTGGTAGTACAACTGCTTTTACTGCAGTCTCTTTCTGCCTGAGAACTACACTTTAATCTACAACTTGAGCTCTTTTGAAGAGGCTGTGTTGCAGATGAGACAAATTAAAGGTATACTAAATGCTACACCACTGCATGCTATTTAAGTTAGAAGAAAAAAAAAAACCCAAAGCATACAAACTTCTGTAGCAACTCTGAGAAAAGGCAAAAAAACCACCACTAGCTACAACACAAATCAATCCTGGTTATTTAGAGCAGTCTCTGTCACCTTTTGACTCAACAGAAGCCGGCTAAAAAAGTACAGCACCAGCAATGTGTGCACCACCACAATGCTGCCACAGAGAGAGCTCCTCAGGGGCTGACACTGCAATTACAGAAGCTCTGCTGCTTTTTCTCTCAGTAGCAGAAGACAAAGAGTCACATTTGTCATACAGGCACTAAAATACATCTTTCTCCTTCTTTTTTTTTGAAGAGCAATACAGAAAACACCACAAAATCATGGAAGGCTAGGAGGCTGGAAGGGACCTCCAAAGATCATCCAGTCCAAGAGTCCTGCCAGAGCAGGATCACCCAGGCCAGGTCACACAGGAACACATCCAGGAAAGTTTTGAGGGTTTCCAGAGAAGGAGACTCCACAACCTCTCTGGGCAGCCTGCTCCAGGGCTCTGGCACCTTCGTGGGGAAAAGTTTTCACTTCTGTTCCTGTGGCACCTCCTCTGCTCCAGTTTGCCCCCACTGCCCCTTGTCCTGTCATTGGACATCCCTGAGCAGAGCCTGACTCTGTCCTCCCCACACTGTCCTGCACATCTTTATCCAAATGAACGAGGTCAGCCCTCAGGCTCCTCTGCTCCAAGCTCCAGGTCCCTTAGCCTGTCCTCACAGTGCTGTTCCACTGCCTTTAGCAGCTTTGTGGCCTTGTGATGGACTCTTTCAAGCACTTCCCTGAGGTCCTTATTGAACTGAGGTGCCCAGAACTGGACACAGTACTCCAGATGCAACCTCAGCAGTGCAGAGTAGAGAGGGAGGAGAACCTCTCTCAACCTGCTAACCACAGCCCTTCTAATCCACCCCAGGATGCCCTTGGCCTTCTTGGCCAGAAGAGCACATTGCTGGCTCATGGGCATCCTCTTCACCAGGACCCCCAGGCCTGTTTCCCCTGTGCTGCTCTCCAACAGGTCAGCCCCCAGCCTCTACTGGTCCATGAGGTTGTTCTTTCCCAGATGCCAGACTCCACCCTGGGCCCTGTTGGATTTCATTCCACTTCTTCTCACCCAACTCTCCAGCCTGTCCGGGTCTGGCTAACGGCAGCACAGCCTGAGGAGGTGTCAGCCACTGTGCCTAGTTGATCTAACTCAAATTTTACAACTAAAAATATGACATGCAAGCACAAAATTAAAACACTAATGAAAAAACCAAACCCTGTGAAAGAAGTAAACTGAGGGCCTCTGTTCTTTTCTGATCAGAAGCAAAAATGATGCATTTTTATTTCCTACTAAGAAAAAAAAACGTGTCTTGATTGCTAGACAAAATAAAATATGAACCCTTAAATCAACACAAAGACATGTGGCACCCAGCTGGCTTTATTTTTTTCTTTTTTGTTTCCTCTCTGTCTCTGTTTCTCAAAAAAAAAAAAAAAAGAATTTTTTTTTCCATGTCATTACTTGTTTAAAGTGCCCAAATACTCCTAGGGAGAGCTGCACTGCCTCCTACAAAGGTACAAGTAACCACATTATTTGCAGCAGCACATCAACAGTAAGAATGAGAAATAACAGTAATTGATTCATGTCAGAATGGCTCTGGCTGAAAGGGAACTCAGAGATCATCTACTCCAATCTCCTCACCATGGGCAGGGATGCCTCTCAACTAGATTTGGCTGCTCAAGGCCTCATCCAACCTTGCCTTCAGCCCCCAGGCAGGAAGCAGCCACAACCTCCCTGGACAGCCTATTTCAGAGTCTCACTACCCTCCCACTGAAGAACTTCTTCCCAAGATCAAGTCTAACCCTGCTCTCCCTCAGCTTCAAACCATTCCCCCTTGTCCTGTCTCTAGACACCCTCAGGAAAAGTCCCTCTGCAGCCTTCCTGGAGGTTCTCTTCAGGGATTAGAAGACATCTCTACAGAAGGCAGCTCCAAAGTCTTCTCTTTTCCAGACTGAACAACCTCAGCTGTCTTCGCAGCAGAGGTGCTCCAGCCCTTGGATCATCTTTGCTGCCTCCTCTGGTCTCACTCCAGCAGCATTGTCCTTCCTATGCTGGAGACGCCAGAAGTGGAGGCAGGATTGGTGGTGAGGTCTCAGCAGAGTAGAATCAAGGGGCAAAATCTCCTTTCTTGCCCTGCTGACCACACTCTTCTGGCTGCAGCCCACCACTGGGCTGCCTGAGGGCACTGCTGGCTCATGGGGAGCTTCTCAGCAACCAACATCCCCACATCTCTCCCTTCAGAGCTGCTCTCAACCCACCCTACACCCAGCCTGGATTTGTGTCTGGGACTGGCTTGACCCAAATGTAGGACCCTGCACTTGGACTTGTCAAGCCTCATGCAGCTGGCACTGGCCCACTTCTCAAGCCTGTCAAGATCCTTCCAGATGGATCCCTTCCCTCAATGAGTCCAGCACACCATACAGTCTGGTCTCACCAGCAAACTTCATCATTTTCTTCCTAACAAGGATTTCTAATGCACTTTCCAATGTCATTACCTCTAACAGTGAACTCCTGGAGCAATTAACACCTCTGTTTCACAAAATGCATGTTGAAAACATGTCAGCTGTCTGCCATGCAGTGAGTTCCCAGGTCTTTGCTACAGCTTACTGAAACCTGGTTATCGTTTAGAGCACATCATTTACACAGCTCTCATTTTGTCTTCTTCTCTGATGTGAGCACCAACCAAAGGCAGGTGCTGACTACACAGGAGATGCACAAGCTAGAACAGCTCCTGTAACCACAATCTTGCCTACCAGTCATTTTGGAAGTCTGGATGTGAACTTACCCAGAGAGTACAGTAACTGAAAGTGTTGAAAATCCAAAAATCAAACACAGAAGCTTTGAATCTTGTGCAAACAGCACAGAAAACCCTCAAACCCTGGAGCACTTAATTTAGACAGTTACAAATCCTGCCTTACTTAACAGTCCAGCCCCTACCTTTTCTCCTCAGGTTTATCCCATTTGATCAAGTGACTACCAGAAGCACTCAGGAGCCAGGTGGACACACCTAAATGCAAGCACCAAACACACCTGGGACCTGGCAGCACAGCACCCACCCAAAGACCTTCAGCACTGTTCATAACCAAGTGATACAGCTCTCAGAACGGGCACAGGATATCTAAGAAACATTTCAAAGAACTCTGGTTGTTAAGTCTGGTGATTTTGTTTTTCCTCACAGCCTTTAGCAGCAGGAGAAGAAAGGAGGGAGAGGGAGGAAGCAGTGGAAGGAGAAGGCAATGATATGGAAGCAAACAGTCTGGGAAACGAGATGATAATCTCACTTATGAGCTTCACTGATCTACCACTGGGTGCAAAGTAAGTCCTATGAATGAGCAAGTTGCAGAATTTGATTGTCATAGGCACAGTTATTAGAAGTATGGGGGGAAAGCACCCAGTTTTTGACATACTCATGAAAACACAGCCTTTCTGCACTAACCAAGGCAGTACAGTTTTAGCTGGCTTGAAGCTGTCCACATGGTGGAACCAGTACGGCTCACTGCACTTGGCCAAACCCTTCCCTCTGCTTCCTAGCTCTGTGCCCTGTGTGTGTCCACTGGAGCTGTGTCTTTGATGAGAATGCAAATTGTAGAGTGAGCAAGAAAGCCACTTGAGTTAACTGTAGTTTGCTACAGAGTGCCTATACTCCATGAACCACAGATGCCTGCCTCTGTTCTCAAAACTGAACTCTTTTAATACCAATAGAGGACAGGGTGCTGTAAAAAGAAATGCATGCTACACTGAGTAGGTTATCCTACAAGCAGTAGGATAAAGAGAATTATAAGAGAGACAAACAAAACCAAAGCAAAAAGAGCAGCAAACAAAACATTTAAAAATAAAGAGACTGCCAAAGTTTAAAAGCTCCCTCCCAGATTTCTGTTCTGCAGGCAGCACAGAAAATGCTTAGGATTCGTTTTTAGTTTCCATGCCCATCCTTTAGTATTCAGAAGTAGTCTGAGGGTTTGCCTTTTGCCTTTTAAGTCAATGATCTAATTAATTTCCCCATACAAACTCATGATGCTATCACCACACTGGATTTTAAACTACTTGTACAGCAGAATCCTGAGCTGGAAGGGCAACAAACTGGGCAATTTCACAGCATCTTTCTATTGAGCTGATCAGACTTTAACTTGGGCTAGAATGAGGCAGGTGCTTGCTTCATTGCTATCTCTCTTGTTACCTCTGAACACATAAATCAGTTTAAAAGATGGTGCTGATGGAAGACACCTGATGGCAAGTAGGTAAAGGAGCACTTAACGTTCTGCTGCTGAATTTTGAGGGGCAGAGAAGTTGCCTCCCAAAGCTACATAAGTCTCCACTCAAAGGAAGTCAAGGACTAGAACAGCAGCTGCAACATGGAGATGCTGCCTTGTGCAAAATTGTATTTAACCCCCTGAGTTCTGCAAGCACTGCCTTCCAAAGCAGGCCACAGCTCCTCCCTCCTCTGTACGGTGTTCTCCACATGTATGCTAGACACAGTTCATCCAGACATCAACTGTTTCCTACAGAAGAAATTTCAGGGGTAGCATCAGGGTTACCTCTATTTTCCAGAGGAGGAGGAAACCTGAAGAGGCTCTTACTGTTACATCCAAGGCTGAGTGCAAAAGAATCTCTCAACTTCTTACTCATTTTTCAGACAAGGGTACCACAACTCCTACACATGAACACTTCATCAAGGATAACAGAATGTCCAAGATGCATATTTTCACTACTGTAGAATGGCTTAGGTTGGAAGGAACCTCAGAGCTCATCTATTCCAACCTCTCCACCTCTCAACTAGGCTCAGCTGCTCAAGCCCTCATCCAATCATGCCTTGAATTCCCCCAGTGCAGAGGAAATTTTACAGGTAAAAGGACATTATATTAAAGGATGCAACTGTGTCAAACTCTCAGGACTGCAGATTACACTGATCAGAAAGAGGTATCTCCACTGATTTCCACAGCACAACAAAAACTAAGTCTTTGTAGCCAGTATTTCTCCCAGTGGCTTCTACAGAAGTAGTGGCCCATGGTACAAAAAGCAGGGAATAAAGCTGTGTGCTATCTTAAGTGGTTTGAGTGAGACTTACAACTCAGCTCAGGCCTTGAAGCAGTCATCTGCAAAGAGGTGCAATCCCAGTTGTGAAGAATGGCTCTCCTTGTTTTTAGTTGCCATTAGAAGTAATATCCACTAGACAGTGGTGTGAAACACAGCCACTGACGGCCTGCATAAAACCCTTTCTTTCGAAGCATTTTGCAGAACTGCTCATACAGACCTGTAACAAAGCCTGCAAGTGCACTGACAAAACAATTTCTCAGCTTGAGCTCCTGATGCTCATCGAATTGAAAGCCTCTCCTCTTTGTTTTTCCACAATTTGAAACTTTAAAACCAATATCCAGAGTGAAAGCGTAGGCCTGCTTTTGCACAGATGGATCCTCAGGAAAGCCTGTTAGCTCTTCCTGCTGTACCTTCACTCCACCTCTATTTTAGGTTAGACTGTATTGAAGGCACTGCTGACAAGCAAAGTTACCAAATTCAGGGATGCTGGCTCGCTCACTCACTCCCCCTTTTCCACCTGAAATTCAATCCATCACCAGGTGGGTGTGTACCCTTTCAGCTGGGTGGGCACTGCAAGTTACAGGGCTTGCAGCAACTATTTTGACAATAAAGGCATTTTAGTGCTTCTGTGGCCAAGCCAGACCCTTATATGGGCGCAGAGCAGCCATATCCAACTGACAGTGTAAAGAAATCTATTTTGGGAAGAGAATTATGCTCATACTTTAAGTTCCTTTGAACTTGCTAAAAGCGACTGCAAGACGTGCACAGCGAGGACAGCACAGTACCTTCCACAAACATGGGAGCAGCTTCATGAAGTTACAATTATTTGGTTGACACTCCTGACTTTCACCACAGCCCACTCTTTACAACAGGCACAACCATCTTTCAGTTTGCTGCTCTCTCCCAAATGGGTTCTCTGTTTATGTGAACTCTGGACCACCTTGTTCTCTGTCGGCTCTGCCTATTGCCAAGCATTGCTCTTACCCACGTGCCTTAAGTTTTGGCTGCTGAAAGCATTTTGGAGCAAAAAAATACCCAAACCGCAAAAACTTGATGGGTACCATTTTTTTCCCCTGCTAAACATGAGCCCTTGAGAACTTTTTATGTTATAGAAAAGAAAGTAACTGGCATGCAAAGCACTAAGTAGCATCACAGGAACAGTGTGGCCAGCAGGACAAGGGAGGTTACTCTTCCCTTGTACTCAGCACTGGTCAGGCCACAGCTTGAGTGCTGTGTCCAGTTCTGGGCTCCTCAATTCAAGGGAGATGCTGAGGTGCTGGAAGGTGTCCAGAGAAGGGCAACAAAGCTGGTGAGGGGTCTGGAATACAAACCCTATGAGGAGAGGCTGAGGGAGCTGGGGGTATTTAGCCTGGAGAAGAGGAGGCTCAGGGGTGACCTCATTGCTGTCTACAACTACCTAAAGGGAGGCTGTAGCCAGGTGGGGGGGTGGCCTCTTCTCCCAGGCAACCAGCAATAGAACGAGGGGACACAGTCTCAAGTTGTGAAATCAGGGAAAGTATAGGCTGGATGTTAGGAGGAAGTTCTTCCCAGAGAGAGTGATTGGCATTGGAATGGGCTGCCCAGGGAGGTGGTGGAGGCACTGTCCCTGGAGGTGTTCAAGCAAAGCCTGGATGAGGCACTTAGTGCCATGGTCTGGTTGACTGGCTAGGGCTGGGTGCTAGGTTGGAGTGGATGATCTTGGAGGTCTCTTCCAATCTGGTTGATTCTATGATCTTATGTGTGCACATGTGAATATTACACATTCAACTCCACTTACATACAACCAAGTAACAGTGCAACCATACCAAAAGAGAATACTCTGATCTCACACATGAAATATATATTTTAGTGTGGGTTATGCTTTAAATGGAGTAATTTTACAGAGGCATTCAGAAGGCACCAAGGAGACAGTAGAAATAATTGTTTTAGTATAATTTAAGATGTAAATGTCATGTGATAGGTAATTTAAATGTAAATCTGCACCTTAAACCTTCAATCCATCAATGTAAATCTCCATTTAAGAAACAACATTTCCATGTGATCACGTTAATTCCTCCTCCTGTAATAATTATAGAAGGGGAAAGGTATAACCTTCCATTAAAAAAAAACCCAAACCTGGTAACTATCTTCACAACAGACTGTGCTGAAAAGCTGTTTTAAAATATGGTTACTAATAAAAATAGATTTAAAGGCTTAATTATTGTGTGAACAAACCAGTTTAGGCAAGAAAACAAACAAACAAAAAACAAAGCCCATCAACTATTATTTCACACTGCATTAAAACCCAAAACCCTTCTACCAAAATCTGTATTTTGGCCCTTTGGAACTGTCATAGAGTTTTCTATCTATTTTGGGATTAATATGATCAATTCCTTCCCATGCACTCTGCAATTTATAAATGCATGCTGGAGTAGCAAGAATTCCAATGCTGTGTCACTTAAAAATGGAAAGCAAGACTCTGACACTCCTTGGTTTAAATGAGATGAAGTGAGAAGGGGAAAAAAAGCTAACTGCAGAAGTCTGTAAGGTCAAGCAGAATGTAGTGTCCAGAGAAGGGCGACGAGGCTGGTGAGAGGCCTTGAGCACAGCCCTACGAGAAGAGGCTGAGGGAGCTGGGATTGGTTAGCCTGGAGAAGAGGAGGCTCAGGGGTGACTTTGTTGCTGTCTACAACTACCTGAAGGGTGGTTGTGGCCAGGAGGAGGTTGCTCTCTTCTCTCAGGTGGCCAGCACCAGAACAAGAGGACACAGCCTCAGGCTGCGCCAGGGGAGATTTAGGCTGGAGGTGAGGAGAAAGTTCTTCACTGAGAGAGTCATTGGACACTGGAATGGGCTGCCCGGGGAGGTGGTGGAGTCGCCGTCCCTGGAGCTGTTCAAGGCAAGGTTGGACGTGGCACTTGGTGCCATGGTCTAGCCTTGAGCTCTGTGGTAAAGGGTTGGACTTGATGATCTGTGAGGTCTCTTCCAACCCTGATGATACTGTGATACTGTTATTTTAAATGCACTTTAAGAGCCGTTTGACTTCAGGCTTGCTGCATCCAGTTTTCAGTTAGTGTTACTTTGGTGTGAGAATATAATACAAAACTCTCTGCTGTCTGTGGGAGACTTTCCACCGATTCAAGACTGGATATACTACCTTTCCTATAGACAAATAAGACAATGCATCTCATCTGCCAAAGGTTACAAAAATAGCATGAGAACTCTTTAAATAAAATAATCTGCAACCAGAGAGAGAAATAAATATCAAAAAGAGAAGGGGAAAATGATTTATCAAATACTGTTTTCAAAATATGATTATCCTTTGAAAATCACACTTGCTATATATATACAAACCTAGAAGTAAATAGATCAGAGCTCTTTGTGTATGGGTAGCAAAATAAACAGTGATCAAAATAGCTTTTCTACCCTTCTGCACACCAAATTCCAACAAAAAGCAAAACCTCATCCTGCGAAGGTTGCAAATGCATTTAGAAGTCCAAGGCAAAGCTTTGTAGCAACCCAGTACTTCCTAAACTAAAGCAACCAACTGTCCATCTAAACCACGCTGAATGTTTCCAATTCATTTTGTGGTTATTACATTTTGCAAATGAAACATGAAGTTTTCCCACGACTTTCTCTTTGGGACAGAACAAAGTATTTTCATCCCCTATCCTATTGCCAGCCTGTAAGCCTGGTTTACTGTGAAGAATGAATTATAAAGAAGAATACAATTTGTGTTGAAAAAGCAGTGTTCATGTAGCACCTTTACAGAAACCTCCAACTGACCTTTCTCTCTGATGAATTAACATCAGTGTGAAGTATCTTGGCCAACCATGACAAGCAAAAAAATGCTCTCAGGTATTTCTCTAAGGTACTCAGTGCACCACCTGCAACACATCCCCTAGCATTAGAAGACTTCATGGTGCTACTTGTTTTGTTTTCTAGCTCCTGAGATTCTCCCTGTCCAGTGTGTGCTTTTCTATTTTGGAAATGATCTAAAGCAATAAAATAGAAAACAAATTTAACAAATAATAAAGCCAAGACCAGCTTTGAAGAAAGGTGCTTCTTTTCTCATTTGCCACTTCATTTATGCCTAAAGATAGAAAATCATGTGCATTATTTTACAAATTTATTATTAGGAAGCTGCTTTCCATCTGGAAATGCCTGCTTAACACTGACAACAGTATTTCAGGAGCTGGATGAGTGCTGCAGTAAACCTCTGTGTGCAGGTACCTGAATAGATGGGCCACATGCTAAGTGTGCCTCAGATTTGGAGTGTTGCAAAATACAAGGCAGCAATTCAAACACAATCCATCAAAAGCTACAGAAAATCTTGGCTTAATTAATTTTTAATAAAAGTATATTGGTTATTATAATAATAAATTCATTTTTCCTTAACTCCTCTTCCTTCCTCTTTGCAAGCTCTTCACTGCTAGCCTATAGCAGTCTGCCTCACTACTTTTGTGTCCTGACAGTCTGGTAAAAAAGCACATCATTTTGAAACTCCAGAGAGACTGGAGAGGAGCTAGATGTTTTCCTTGGCAGATAACAGGATATAGGGGTTGGGGCTAATTTAAACTTAACGTGTGTGCAAAAAAAAAAGGTACATTTTAAGTCTACATACTCCTTCCAAAAAGGCTGCCCTCATTTAAATAAAGAATGCACAAGGTAATGCACCAGCTCCAGACCAAATTGAAAGTAACAATCATTCTTTTTTGTTCTTTTGGGTTTTTAAATCATTAAACTCATTTGGAGCATCAGTGAGAGAAAGCTCTCTGGAACCTCTCCCCACTCTCCCACCCCTCTTTCTCTTTAAAAATAAAACCCGGAAAACATGATCAATGCTTTAGAAAAGTTTTGTGGAAGATCCTGAAAACCACTACAGCAGTCAGACCATCACTGAAAACTATTATGTATACAGGCTTAATCCAAATCCCATTTGAAGTCGATGGAAAACCCCCCGTTGCCTACAGAGGCCTCTGGATCAGGTCCTTTGTTTCCAGAGGTACGGCAGAGCAGATTTCAAACGTGTGCAAGGGGGTAAGAGTGTACAACCACTAAATAACAGGTACCACTAATCTGTAGTTGGGGAAAAAAAAAAAGACTGCTTTTACAAAGGGCAACTCAAAATGATGAGATCTTTTACCTGACAGCATGTAATTTTTAAAGACAGGCTGCAAAGGGCCCGATTGAGGGCACTTTATTCCTCTATGTCCACACATAAACCAAGGCATCCTTAAAAAGAATTCTATTTTGGGAAACCTAAATCAAATTTCAGTGAAATTCTTCTAGTACTGGGGTCACTGGAAGATTTCAAGAGTTCTACCTGTGGGCAGGCATACCTGCAGTCAGGTTTCTGCATCATTCCTAGGAAAATCACAACTTGGTTCGCTGGCCTGGGACAAGTTCTAGGGCAGGTTTAGCAGTGACCCCACAAACATGCACACAGTACTTCATCAGCGAATAGCAGGGGGGGGGAGTTCACTCCAAAGCCTACCAAAAACTGAGCAGAATTCATCCCATTGTGGATCAAACACGGAGTCAAAAGCACCAACAGCTACAGGTTTGTAGAGCCAGTCTGCAGTAGCACAGACTCGGGACGTAGCAAAGCGTGCGCACACTCACAAACGTCCACCCCGCCATTTTCTATCTACTCCTGAATGTCTGTTGTGCTGACGACAGGGATTCCAAGTTTTTGTCTTCTGGCTGCCACCAGAAGTCCAGCTAGCTGCGAGCATCCTGAACAAACAAACACAGGTCTCCGCAAAAAATCCAACGCGGCGCCCAGGCACCCATGCTGCATGGGCACGCGTGGAGTCGTGAAGAAACACGTTCCGCAGCACGCCTCCAGAAACAAAGACATGCAGTCGTGTTCCCAGCTGTTTGTAGGGGTTTTTTAGACAGCTACAAGCACCCCAAAACCAAAATTAAAACTGCAGGGCGGTACTGCTTTGTTATACACATCAGACCTCTGCAACAGTCACTGGAGTGGGGGGAGGAGGAGGGAGGGATGATTACCTGCACCTGTTTCAAGCTGATGCAGTTAGGAGGGAGAAAAGAAACAGAAGAGGGGGGGGCTGTAAGGGGAAAAAAGCTTAATTAGAGCACATCTCCATTTTCTTGAGGGAAGGTGTCATCATCACAGGCCTACCCATGCGCACAGGAGACTCTAAGTGCTGCCATACAAGGTGCGAGGCCCTGCTGAGGTTGATGTGGCACATGGATGAAGGCAGATCACACTGAAAGCATTCTGCCTGCAAGGGAGCTGCTGAAACACTGACTGGTTTTTAATTACACATCCCGTGCCTACCCAACCCCCCCCACCAAAACCCACACCTCCTTATTTTTTCCCCCCCAAAAGAAAGATGGATGAAACAAGGCATTCCTTCCACTCTTTTCATTTCTCCCGAGCTGCTACAAAGCGTTTATGAATACTTGGCACATACCAGGAGAAAGCAGAGCTGCACCAATACAGCCATACGAAATAAACCCCAAGCCTTCAAGTCTTTCATTATCTTCTGAATTTAATGAAGACAAGAACCCTGGGCTGCGCCCACATCTGAAACTGGCAGCTCCTGCTCTTTTCCCTTTCCCTTTCTTTCCTCCGCTTCTTTGCTCTCCATTACCCACAATAAAATCTCCTTTAACCTAAGCATACCTGGCAACATTCATCCAGCAATATTTTTAGTCGATAGGTGGGAGTTTAAGAATAGATTATTCATTTATCAGCAACCCCTTACCTATCCACGGATAAAAATCCACTGGGGGGGGAGGGGGGGGGAGACAAGGAGTTAGGAGCAAAAGCAGCGCACCTTATTTTCATCGTGTGCCACCCAATTATTTCTCTGCAAATATGCAAAGCCTTCATCCTAACCAGCTATAAAAAAACCCCAAACCAATTCTTTAATTAAGAAAATAATTGTCTGTACTTTTAATTTCTCCTTCCACGCACCAAACGTTTTGGCAGTCCAACACAAACACTTTGGAAACGTAAACGCTCGCTACCTCATGTAGGTAATTCCTGAAGGCGTTTCTCTGAGAGGATGAATATTTCTATCAGCAGTTATATTTCAAGTTACAGACTAAAAATAGTTTAACATTTAAAAGCTGGGATTCACCAAATCTAATGAACAGATTTTAATCTTTCTTCCATTAACGTGCACGTGATCTTTAGGAGCTATGTTAATTTGCAGCTTGTCTATAGAAATTCTCCCTGTGAAATAAACTAATAATAAAGTAATTCTGCTGCTCTTTACTTTCACAGCGATCATTCCTAGCAAGCCACCACAAAATAATAAACTAATACACCACAAGCAATTCTATATTCCTTTAAGTGCTAGTCTTCAGCAATAAAATAAACCCAGCAAGTATTACAACCTAAGGGAAAAAAAAAAAACCCTCTCTTTAGATAAACAGCATCATTAGGAGCAATATCAGAGTCCTCTGAAATTTCTCAGTGAGGAGTGTTCAGCAGCTTGTGATTCTGAAGCAAGTCAAAACCCTCAGCTAGGACTTTATTTGCATTGTACTGAGCAGCTACTACAGGCCCCTATAAAGTACTTTGAAACAAAAATTAATTTTAGCTAGCACCAAGCCATGCATTCCTAAATTCCTTTTGTAATCTACAGTTCACTAAAACACTCTCTGCTGACTTCGAGGTTGCTCAGCCAATAAATACTGCTTTACTGCTTCGAGTTACGAGTTGTTTTTCAGTTTATGTTGCCATAAAACTGTTCAGATGCGATGCCAGTACTGAGATGGTTTTGATACGAGTGAGATGCTTTTGGTACAACGCTGTCAATGGCCTGAATTTTAAACTGGTTTCACAGAAAAATCTGTACAATTTTCTAATTATTGGGGGGGGGGGGGGAAAGAGGAAAAAAAAAAACAAACTTATTTGGATACATTTTGCTATTTAACTGCAAAAATAATACTGCTAAAACCAATAATACTTTAAAGCAAAAATATTATCTTCCTTTATGTCCCAATTTTTTTTTACGTAGAGGAAAGCATTTAGTTGTACAAACACATGAAAAGATGAAGTTTCCTCATAAAATATCTTTTAAAATATCCAGTTTTTAACAGCTATTTTAGTTTACACGTGTGCTCGTCTATACGAAGAATACCAAGTATTACAATAGGCAGTAGGAAATAAATCTTTAGTGTATAACCACCTGCCAAATTCTAACTCTGTACATCTCTGGCCACGTGTTACTTTGATCTATAAAAGGCATTACTCTAATATTTAAGTATTATACTTTAAGTAAATTCCTTCATTAACACCCGAGGAAAGAGTGGGAGTGTGTGTGAGCATGTGGTCGTGTGTGGACGTAAAAGAGAAAGAAGAAAATACACTAAGGAGACTTTTGAAAGCAGTTATTTCACAAATCCACGATAGAAAAATAAAAAGGTTAACTCCAAGCTACTGGCTGCAGGTATTAGAAAACTTAAATATGAACCCTGCAAATATTTACATCCAAATTCGAGTTCCTAAACCAATCAGGAGACAGAATTGCAATGAGAAATAATTACTGAAAAACATCACAGTTACCTTAAAAAAAAAATATTATTAGCTGAGAAATGTGAACCCTGGCACAAACAAATGGCATCAAACCCTATGTGCTTAACAGCTTCATTACAACTGCTCTGCACATGGTTGCTTAATAATGTTCCGAACGCACTGAAATATTAAATATCAAAACTTGCACCGCCCCAACTTTGTTTCTTTTCTTGAGCTTCCTTCTATTATTTTTTTTTTAATTAAAAAAAAAAGAGAAAAAAAAAGGAGGGGAGGGGGTGAGCCATTCAAGAAAGAAGCTATATTGCAATCAATGAAGGCAAGACTGGCACAAGTCCTAGAACATTTGCATTCAGAAATAAAAGCTGTGATCGACCTTTGTCTGTTAAGAAAATGAACCTTGTTGGTTTTAAACAGACAAGCGAAGGGAGGGGCAGGGAGAAGAAAACCTAAAAAAAATTAATATATATATATTTTAAATTTTTGAAAAAAATTATATAGCAACAATAGCAAATATTAGGATGTTGCAGCTCTTACAGCCACCGAGTGATCATCCTGAACGAGTCCAAACCTCACCGGGCTGGTAACGTACTACTGGTTAATAATAAATTAACAGGCACACACGAGCCGATATGCCAATACCCCACGTAGTTTCTGAAACTTGTTTTTCCTACTTGGTAATTACGTGCTGCTCACGCCATCGTAGCGGCACACAAACACGAAACGCTGCTGCATGTGAAGCGGGGAAGCAGGAGAGCGGTGGGGAAGCAGCTTACCCTGCGCAAGGTGGAACGCCAGCCTCGGGGAGCCGCCGATGTGGTGCTGGTGGTGTTCACCTTGCAGCTCTGCAGTCTCCTGGAAAAGCAGGCAGAAGGCACTGAGCTTAGCTCTCCGTGGCATTTCTCGCCTTTGCAAGTGCATGCAGGCCTGGGAGAGGAAGGGAAGGCGGTCCTTACCTAGCAACCGGCGCCGGCTTCTCCGCCGCCGCTCCCCTGCCACAACTGCCCCCGGCTGCCAGCGCCCGGCGGTAACAATGGGCGGCTGCGAGGGGTGGCAGGGAAGGGAAGGGAAGGCAAGGGAAGGGAAGAGGGAAGGGGAGAGGGGAGGGGAAAAAGAGAAGCGTGTTAAGCTTGTCTGGTAGTTAACAAGTCTTGAATGAAGAATGTTAGCAAACAGACAAACAGCATGTCTGATGCATGCTAATAGTCCTGGCTTCACCACTGACACTATGAATAATTCAGCAGAAAGGAGGGAAAAGAAGAGGGGGGGGGGGGGGGGAGGGGAAGGAAAGGCACTCTCCACCCTCCCTTCACGCTTTCAAACGTCTGCAGGGAAGACGAGAATAAAAAGTATGCTGCAACTTTCTCCTTTCCACCCATCGCTAAGAAAATATTCGGCGAACAGGCCAGTAAGGCACCATCACTTTCGCTAGTGCTGCCTCTCGGAGCTTTTTCAATCCCTATTTTTGTTGGCTATTAATTTCCACACACACACACAACCTCCTCCCCTCTTTACCGCCTATTTTACTTCTTTTGTCTAGGAGCTGGCACCTGTCCCAGAGACGGCATTTTACTGCACATCCCCTTTTCCCTCCTCAGCAGAGAAAGAGGGGAGGGGAGAGAGGTCTGCAGGAACGAAACAGCCTGTGCACCTCGTACCCCACACCCATCCCCCTACCTCTTCCCCCTACACACATTTCCATTCCAGCCACGGCTAAACTACAACAGGGTTTGGAGGGCTCTCATCCGCCCCATTTCACATGGCGCAGATACCTAAAGCCATTAAAAAGATATTTCTATTAAAGAGAAAAGCAGTGAAAGCCAGAGGCTTGCTCTTGTGCACAGACAGGCAGGGGGAGAAAAAAATAACCCCACACACATAAAAGCCTTCATCCTCACAGCATACAAACCAGCAAAGCCCGATTCGCTACTCAAACCAATTATTTTTTAACAGTGGAAAAAAAAGGAGACAGAAAGGAGAGAGAGAGAGAGAGAGAGAGAGAGGAGGGGAAAAGACTTGGAGCAACCTCAACATTGCGATATAGACAACACAGCAGAGACGGAAAACGAGTCCAGTTCTTAAGGAGTGGAAGAGAAGGGGGAAAAAATAGGGGGGGGGGGAGAGAGAAGATCCTATTTGCAGCGTTTTTAGAAGTTGTGCTCTGGCAAAGGCCGTCTGAAGGGGAGGCCCTTGCAGCAGGAATGCGAGCAGCAGCAGAAGCGGCAGCAACCTTTTTTTTTCCAGAGTCCAGCCTCCCCCTTGTGAGCGACTGGAGCAATCTGGCTAAGGAAGAGGAGGAGGAGGAGGAGGAGGAGGAGGACGTGAGCTAGCGAAACGCAGAGCGCTGGAGCTGATGATGAAAGAGAGGCACGGCCCTGCGTGAGCAGGCTCGTTTTCATCACACGTAGGCACCGCCGGCGACACGCACACACACTGCCGCTGCCGCCGCCGCTAGCCCAGCGCCCTGCCCGCCAGCGACGCCTGCCTCGGGCCCCCCCCGGCCTCGGGCCCGGCGGGACAGCCCCGGAGGTTGGGACGGGGACGGCCCTGTAGGGAGGGGGGAGCCGGGGAAGGGAAAAAAAAGAGCAACTAGAAGGAAAGGCGTTGCGCCGGAATGTGAATGCACGCACACGCTACGGCAATATCCGTGACAGGACAGTGCGGCTAATGAAGCTCTTAACTAGGGGTGGGGGCGAGGCGAGGAGGGGTCCTGGAGGCGCATCATCCGGGGCTAAACGAGAGAAGAGCGCTGCCATTCATAGCCACACATCGCTACATGCCTCTCCAGCAAATCGCTCTGCAAGGATCACAGCGCTGCAGGGCACACACACGCAAATACCCCGAACCCCTGGAGCTGAGAGTGCTAGGGAAAAAGTATATACTGTATGTGACAAAACAAAAACCCCAAAAAGCAAACCCTCGGCGATTTGGTTTTCTCATGACCCTTCTTCTAAACCAGCTGCACAGCCAAGCTCAGGCTGCTTGGCCCTTGTAACCATCTTGGCACCGAGTCAAAAGCTGATAAGCATTTGGGCGAGACAGCTCAACTGCTGTGCTGGAAGAAAAACAGCTGCCATGATTGCTGTTTGATTGAGAGCGCTTACACACACTCCCCCCAAAAGAGAAAAAACATATAACCCATACCGGACTGCAAAGACAGGCCACAAATGCCTGAGGATTCGACTGCTGAGGATCAACGCACGTTTCCTTTACAGAAAAAAAGCCAAATCCTCTCCTTGCTCCTCGGTTCCCCCTCCCCTTTTTAAAAGAAAACGTACTGCGTGGACTTGCTTTTCTTCTTCCCATCCCCCCTCTTCCATAACCTCAAGCAAACTCGAGGAATTGTGCCAAAAGTCCCGTTGCTAGTTACCAAGTGCATTTTTTTTCAAGCGTCCCTGCGATACTTCTTTCCCTCCAGCCTGCCATGGAATATGCGAGGACGAGAACCTTTCCATTACTTACAAGAAATAATTAGAAAAAGAACTGCCAGCTAAAAAACGTTCCTTTCTTTCCTCTCATAAGGGGCAAAAGGAGGGAAAAAGCGAGGGGAGAAGGATGTTGGAGGTTTTTTTTTTCCCCTCTCTATGCCGAGTCCAACATTTGGCTTTTTCCATTTGTGGCAGATCACTGTAACGCTATTGTAAAACAACTTCCTGCCCCTTTTGGCTCACGTTCCAGAAGCTGCTAGGCTAAGTTCATAGCACAAACTTTTTTTCCCCTTGCTGAAGAAGAGAGACCGGGGTGGGGGGGGGAATAAAAAAGAAATTTAAAAAAGAAATTTCCTGCAAATCCTTCCGCCCCCCCCCCCCTTTTTTTTTCCCCTCCGCCCGCCCCCCCCCCTTTTTTTTTTTCTGGCTAATGGACTCACAAGGTGAATTTATTGCAGCTCTTTTAGAACGTTACACGAGAGACGTCGGTATCCCAGCTGGATAATTCATAAGCTGAAAAGGTGGGGGTCATTATAAATACATGTCTGTCTGCGTCTGTGTGTATGTGCATTTTAATGCTGTAATTTTGAATCCTAAGTCTTAATGCCATCAGGTGGATAATGAGCTAAGCTGCTTCATCTGTCGCGCTAATTTGTGTATCTATCATAACACAGATCATTGGCTTACTATGTACAGGCTCCTACTTTCCAATTGCTTTTGTAGTCTAAGGTGACCGCATCTCTCTTGCCTTTCCTCATGAAAATATCCTGCTGCAAAGAGGGGAGATGTTGCAGCCTCTCTGCTCTAAGCTAGAAAAGAGGAGGAGGAGGGAGGAGGGAAATTAAAAAATAAGGCCTCCACAACTTGCTCTCTCACGGATCTCTCTCTCCCTCTGTTCCTCTCATAGCAACAGCATTTCTTGGTACGCCTGCTTTGGCATACATCAGCATTTCTACCCGTCCAAGTGTCCTTTTGCGTCACATCTCGCCATCTCCCTCAACCAATGAGCTCTCCTCCTTGCAATAAAAATATAGGTACTTTTGCTCTTATTGGTATATTCAAAATTTTTCCTGTGTGCTTCCCTAACACACACACACACACACACAAAAAAAAAAGCCAAACCCAAAACGTTTTCAAGCATTTGATTTGCTCTGTGTGAGGGAGGAAGGGAAAAAAAAATGCCCAACACCCATTTAAAAAAAAAAAAAAGGAGACTGTAGAGGATTCAACCTTGAAGGGTCTTCTTTGTGGAAAATA